>NC_086362.1:7543950-8829213 GCF_036324505.1 Eleginops maclovinus
GAGTCATGCCGTTTGAGTCGCTGAGATTTATTGTGACAGAGGGCCTGAGTGGAGTGTATTAGTTATGGCAAATGAGAGTGAAAGCCTCCATTGAGAGGCGAAAACACACTCACGCGACATCCAGACCCATAGGCTTTCTCAGCTGAAGCTGAGCCAAGCTCTTGTTTCTAATGGCACAGCCCATCACGCTGCGGAACACACACACACACTAAAGGGTCTCTGGACTTTTATGAGGCATTTATACAGCATCCATCATGACAACCATGAACAATGTGTTTCCCTGAAGGTTTAAAACTCCTCTGGTGCAGCATTTTATATCATTCATCATTCTCCCATCAGCTAATGAATTACCACAATCACTTGAGGCATGATGAAGGATAGTTCAGATTAAGTGTCGATCATTAATACAACAGAGGTGGACACTAGGATCCAGAGTGGTTATATTTTCCTTTTCTCCCAATCTTAATGCAAACACACCGTCTGACATATTTCTTCTCAAATCTTTTAAGTTTGATCTCACTCAATCCTTACGGAGTCATCCCTTAATCCACTCATCTGCCTCCCTCAGTATGTGGGGGGTTGGAGAAAAAAGGCTGTGCAGCAGACACGATGATGTCAGGGTTTAAACATGGATTTCTTTAAGTACACCTTCCAAGTCAGATTTTCCCACTCTGCCCCTCGGAGGGAGCAAAAACAACACATGCTCAGAGATTCTGTTTCTCTTGCTACTGTATGTTTCCTACAGCCACAGCAATTTTACACTGCTTGAGCTGGTGACTCTCATTACACGGAGCAATTTAATTGGCTGTGCTTTCCCCCCATTGTGATTCCTTCAAGGTGAGTGTCTACAGAAAGATAAACTGTAGTTTTGCCATTAAGTCCCACAGAGGCAGCCTTATTTGTGTCTTTGGCCAAAGATATGCCAACTCCAATTGAAGAGAATGGGGACGCCCAGGAGACATTAGTCAGTCCGCAGGTAGCAAAATGCCACTCAAAGCCTGGTTAAACAGGACTGGATGAGAGGAAGGCAAATTAGCTTTCATACTGAATACACAAAATGTCATTCTCAAGCAACATATAAATGGCCAGGTTTAACATAATGGAAATACAAAACACATGGGGTATCCAAACACATTTCTAGACATATTGGTAATCTGCACGGTATGACAATAGTGTTGTGTTCTCCACACACACACACACTAGACTCCTAATGGAACCAAGAGATGGACAATATGGCATTTCTGTAATAATATGCTTTCATTCTCCATTACTGCCAAAGAGCCCCACTGATCAGATGGTCTGGAAAATCCACTTTGACCTATGCTAAAAATAACCTGAAGGCTGCTTCAGTGATGTACGATATGGACAATATACAAGTAGCAAGAGAAGAGTGTAACAGTTCTTGATAAGACGGATAAAAAAGTGAAATTAATTAAAAACAGATCAAATATACAGTGGGGCAAAAAAGTATTTAGTCAGCCACCAATTGTGCAAGTTCTCCCATTTAAAAAGATGAGAGAGGCCTGTAATTTTTATCATAGGTATACCTCAACTATGAGAGACAAAGTGAGAAAAGAAAATCCAGGAAATCACATTGTAGGATTTTTAATGAATTAGTTGGTAAATTCCTCGGTAAAATAAGTATTTGGTCACCTACAAACAAGCAAGATTTCTGGCTCTCACAGACCTGTAACTTCTTCTTTAAGAGGCTCCTCTGTCCTCCACTCGTTACCTGTATTAATGGCAGCTTTTAAACTCGTTATCAGTATAAAAGACACCTGTCCACAACCTCAAACAGTCATACTCCAAACTCCACTATGGCCAAGACCAAAGAGCTGTCAAAGGAGACCAGAGACAAAATTGTAGACCTGCACCGGGCTGGGAAAACTGAATCTGCAATAGGTAAGCAGCTTGGTGTGAAGAAATCAACTGTAGGAGCAATTATTAGAAAATGGGAGACATAAAAGACCACTGCTAATCTCCCTCGATCTGGGGCTCCACGCAAGATCTCACCCCGTGGGGTCAAAATGATCACAAGAACGGTGAGCAAAAATCCCAGAACCACACGGGGGGACCTAGTGAATGACCTGCAGAGAGCTGGGACCAAAGTAACAGAGGCTACCATCAGTAACACACTACGCCGCCAGGGACTTAAATCCTGCAGTTCCAGACGTGTCCCCCTGCTTAAGCCAATACATGTCCAGGCCCGTCTGAAGTTTGCTAGAGGGCATTTGGATGATCCAGAAGAGGATTGGGAGAATGTCATATGGTCAGATGAAACCAAAATAGAACTTTTTGGTAAAAACTCAACTCGTCGTGTTTGGAGGAGAAAGAATGCAGAGTTGCCTCCAAAGAACACCATACCTACTGTGAAGCATGGGGGTGGAAACATCATGCTTTGGGGCTGTTTTTCTGCAAAGGGACCAGGACGACTGATCCGTGTAAAGGAAAGAATGAATGGGGCCATGTATCGTGAGATTTTGAGTGAAAACCTCCTTCCATCAGCAAGGGCACTGAAGATGAAGCGTGGCTGGGTCTTTCAGCATGACAATGATCCCAAACACACCGCCAGGGCAACGAAGGGGTGGCTTCGTAAGAAGCATTTCAAGGTCCTGGAGTGGCCTATCCAGTCTCCAGATCTCAACCCCATAGAAAATCTTTGGAGGGAGTTGAAAGTCTGTGTTGCCCAGCGACAGCCCCAAAACATCACTGCTTTAGAGGAGATCTGCATGGAGGAATGGGCCAAAATACCAGCAACAGTGTGTGAAAACCTTGTGAAGACTTACAGAAAACCTTTGACCTCTGTCATTGCCAACAAAGGGTATATAACAAAGTATTGAGATGAACTTTTGTTATTGACCAAATACTTATTTTCCACAATCATTTGAAAATAAATTCTTTAAAAATCCTACAATGTGATTTCCTGGATTCTTTTTCTCATTTTGTCTCTCATAGTTGAGGTATACCTATGATAAAAATTACAGGCCTCTCTCATCTTTTTAAATGGGAGAACTTGCACAATTGGTGGCTGACTAAATACTTTTTTGCCCCACTGTATCTAATGGGAACGACCACAGATCTGGAGTCTGAGGATATGGGAGTAAAAGAAAGCGAAACACAGAGAACGAGCTTAGATGGAGATTAAATAAAAGAATGGATGGATTGACTTTCAAAGATGTTCAAACCAGATGAGGTGACAGGATTGAAAGAAAAGGCAAAGTTAATATGAGATACTGGGTTTTATTTAATGTTTCCTCACTGCTTAGTCACAACTGTTCTTCTTTTGCAAAGCTCAGAGATAATTTCCAAAAAGTAATCCTGCAGTCTACAACTTTAATCCTGCAGATATGATAAGGTTCCTGACATGCCATGAAATTATCACAACCGTTTTTCAAAAGATCTGAAATGTGTGGATGAAAGTCAACCTAAAAAAAGATTAAACATATTGTATTTGGGCTTTCCATGTCACCATTCTGATCTTACTTTTTTCTAAAAAGTGTTATTACTTAAATTCAACTTCAACCAACTTCCATTAAAGCGTTGAGTCATCATCGCAAGGCCACATGGAATAACTGAGTTTTAAATGGTGTGCAAACATTTTGGTATTATTAAAAAGAAAACTGAAGCTTTATATTGAAACAAATAGTGAAAATGAAAGAATAATACAGGTTTATAAGAAAAAGGGAGCTGAAAATGCAATCTTGTGTTAAAATCATAATCCATTGCAGCAGGCAGTGAGGCAATAAGCTGTGAAAATTACCCCGGTCCAGGCAACTTAGCAGTAATCAATTGGTTGCATAGTGACTAAAGCGAGTCAGGGATGAGATGGGATTCACAATAATGGCAAACAAAAAGCAAAACAGACCATGAGAGGGTATTGTTATCTGAAGATGACTGCTATCTGCAGGGAGACAGCTACTTTGGCTTCCCAAGCGCTCATTGTGTGGCGTCTTTGAAACGCACAAGAGCCTGTTACACAATGCTCATTCTGTTTCATCACTCACACAAAGGGAGACTATGATTATGTGACAGAGTTTCTTTAGAGACAATGAGTGATAATTTAGTTGCATTGAGAACAGCACCACCACAAAGTAAGCAATATTATCAGCAAAGATAGAAGCAGATCTAAAGAAAATTGATAATATTAGATAGACAAATGAAGAGCACCTTGCATTTGCTTGTTGAGCCATGCTAGTGAAAGACAGTGTTTAAACGTTCAATCAATAGCAGATGTTTAGGATTTATTATCTGATGCTTTTACTTTTTAATAATCTTATGAGGTTTTTCTAGTTGTTTGCATTCTTCCACTAACATACCCAGTTGCAGTACAGTGTGTGTCCGTCACTGGAAGAAGCACTTTGCTGTTCCCCCTTGCCCTTCTCAGATCTCTCTGCCCGGGCACTGCTCTACATCTGTACCAGATCTGGAAATATTGATTAGGTAATAATTAAATTGTCCATCCCAGCTTGATATGGATTAATAATTGCCCGCTAATGCCCTCCTGACATTTTGCTGTATTGACTCGATACTGTTTGCAGCAGTGCGCCAATAATTATGACGCTTGGCATTCTTCATTTTGTCCCTAATTAGACCAATTCACTCGACTTTTGCCTAAGAATTGGAAACAGAGGATAGATTTTTTTCATAGGAGTCATGATTCAATACTTTGGGGCTTATCACTGAGATATTTCCATGTACTACAGAAGCATTTCTTTTCTTACATTCATCATATTTTGATGTGTAATAAGTGCTTTGTCAGGATAAAGATAAACCGTCGTACTATTGGTCCAAATCACGGACATCTTGGGACAAACACTATAAATACTGAGGAGAGAAGGTGGTATGGGCATGGCGCCACATCACTGCTCTGACTTCCTCACTGCCATCTGTGAGTGTTCCTCCTCTGGCACTCTCACAAAGGCCTTTTGTGCTTTTTCCTCCTTTGTCCCTGTTAGCTGGGTTTAATTAGGTTATTTACTTGAGCCTCACCTCCCAGTGTTTCATTACAGTGGTTATTGCAGATAGGGCTTCACACAGGGCAGGGTCAGATAAAAAGTTAGGACAAAAGATGATAAATGTCGCGAGCGGGGACGGGAAAGCAATCTGGCTGCGGCGATGCAGAGATGCTCTAACGGCTTCCCAGCAAGAAGGGGGAAGGCAAAGTAGAGATGGCAATGTGATAAATGGAGCCGGGATGGCGGTAAGGACTGTAGGCAAGACAAAGAAAAAGAAAAGAGGCATGGGTGGAGGAAAAAACGAAGATGACCACAAAATGGAATCTAATTAATCTGGACTCGGTTCTCCCTCCTGACAAATTCAGTGCAGGAGAAGAAGAAGAAGGGGAAGGGAAATTGTTTTTAGGGACGTGTTTGGCTCCCCCCTTTCCTCCCGGGTTGAAAAGGCAAAGGGACGTATGAGTTCTGACAATACCCCTGCACCTGTGGAATGATTTATGACATCGGACTCGCCTTACATGCTGCAGAGGGAAATATATGCGGCAGAAACACTAAAGGGAACACTGCCATTACATACACGTATGCTATGTATCAGTGCACCACACAAATGTAGGGTTTAAATCAATAAACATTACGGGAAGAGTACCAGTATAAGATAAGTAAAATACATACTGACAAAATGGCCAGAAGAGCATAAGAGGAGAAAAGGCACATTCTTTTTAGAAATATTAATACAGTATATTGTTAAGTGTTTATATAACTGGTTGTTTAATGCCACATTGTCAGACTGTAACAAGCTTCCTCTCCATCAGTTTGAGCCTCTTCCAGTTAAAAAATCAGTCTCTTTGTGTTTGCTTTAAGTGCTTAAGTGTGCTAGAGTTCCCCGAATATTGATGAAGTTAACATTCATGCCGACTGCCAGCTGACTATTTAACCTTTAATCTATGTGAGAAAATGGATGGAGTCATTACTAACTGAGGACTGAAATACCTTGTGGCATTTTGTGACAATATTATTGGCCTTTTCCTCTCTTGATCTTCCTCACAGTTTCACTACTCCACATTAAAACAGTCACTACTCACAGATGTGCTTTTTTATAATAGTTCAGTGAAAAGGGCAGGGGCATTTTACAGGAGAATTAGCTGATTTATGTTATACTGTATAGTCTATACAGTACGTCTATGTATATACAGTTAATGCCCACAAAAACACACTCACTCATCTAGTGGACTGGAGCCCATCACAGCTGGCAAATATTTGCACTCGAGGCCGGCGCTTTGTGTACCCTCTCCGTCAAGTGAGTCAGTTTGGCAAAGTATGAAAAGGACGTAGAAGAAACTCCATCAGTCCAAAGATCACATCTCTGGCCCCAGACAGCCTTTAGAAAAGCTACCACTATTTTCAACCAGCCTCTTAGAAACTATGAAACTGAATTATTCAAATTCACCAATAGGAAAACACTCTGAAAAAAATCAACTGCTTTGACAGATTTCCAAAAGATGTGTGTTTAATTTATTTCATCCCCTCTGATGTGACACAACCATCTTCAAGGTGAAATTGATTGTGTATTGGCTTAAAAACATACAAAAGCATGGCTTTATCTATTTTCATATTTGGACAACTATTCTGGTACATTACTGCAATACAACTTTTCAAGCTGGGAGCAATTGCAAATACTAATAAAATCAACAAATATAAAAAGAAAAGTCAATGATAATGAACACACACACACACACACACACACACACACACACACACACACACACACACACACACACACACACACACACACACACACACACACACACACACACACACACACACACACACACACACACACACACACACACACACACACACACACACACACACACACACACACCAAGAAGGAGTCTTTCAAAAAGTGATCTGAAGCTCTTTATTTCACCGGATTATTTTAATTATGTCCCCTGAGGGTTGTTGTTTTTACTCCTGGGGTGACATTGCTCTGTTTGCTTCCGAGGAAAAACACCCATCCGCCAGTCTAACCCTGACACCCCCGCCCTCATTTGTCTCCCATCTGTAGCTCTTCAAAGACGCACACATATGAGCTGAAGCTTTTTCTTCAGGGGTTCGCAATCAAGCATTCAAAGACCTCGAGTTAGATCTACTCCATGTGGTTTGGTTGGAGACATATTAATAATGTGTAGCTGACAAAAACAAGCCACTAATACACAGCTATCCCTCACCCGACCCCACAGTCACATATGGATGTAAACAAACTAATTAAAAATGTAATCAAAAGAGTAATATTAAGAGCAATCATTTAAATGACATTACTTTGGATAATTATTTAACATTTGATTTGCATAAGAATAAAGGCAATATTTTGACCTCAAATATGTTTTTTAATTTTTAATATCTGTGGCTTTTATTACACTTCAACTTCATCTAATTAACCATGGAGCCAATATGTTGAAAAAATAAACTGTAAGGACAGAAATTAAGTACTTTACATGCCATGTAAGATTTGAACATGTTCATTAAAGACATATGATAACTGTATCTGTTCAAAGCTAGCTCAAAGTACAGTACAAATACTGCACATTTGATCACTTCCACTGAATTGTGTCCAGAATGTTGTTATGCTACTGAGTTAGATTGGATTCAATGTTGGATTTAAAGAGGAGAAAGCTGTCTAATATAATACATTTTTCAATCCAGGCCATTTTTCTTCCTGTCCTTTACCTGCAATACTCTTCCTTCACTGCTACACAAAGTGTTGGCCTGTGAAAACTGTTTCTGGTGCCTCCACCTGCATATTCAGTCTTTAGTTAAAGAATAGACAAGATTAAAGCTTACTGCGGAGAACATTATGCACTTTTCTCAAAAATTGAATTTTATTTGTAGTTGTAGTTAGTGAAATAGTCCCTGAACCTTATCTGGAAAACCAAATTTAGCACCAAACTGACATGTAGGGCATGTCAATAATTAAAACCACTTGTCCTTACTTTGCTTACAAAACCTCATAGGATGAGTTTGGGTTTAATGTGGAAAAAACAACAACTTTGCAATAAAGTTTTTGTTTAGGGATGAATAAAGTTGCATGTAATTTTTGGACGTACTGTATAAGAAGGCCTGAAAGTAAATATGCTGTTGTGATTCTCAATGTGCTGTTCACATGAATATTTCTTTATTTTAGGCTTCAGATGGGAAAATCTGAAGTCTAGATTTTACTACCAACCTGTTAACATTACTAGCAACATGTGTATTTTATTTTAATCATATTTTTTTTAATGTGATGGTTAGATGTAGGGCAGATTTGGAAACATTTGAATTATAAGGCCTGTTATGTTTGTTTTTTTCCAGAAAACTCAGTTTAGCGGTAACCTTATTGCAGGAAATGTGAGCTGCTGAAAGGGAAGCCAGTTGTCATCCAGCAGGATTTCTGAGCATGAGCTAGTTTGCCTGTACACTTGAGAAAACACAGTGTGGGAAATGTGTCACTTCTTATGGCCTGACAACTGGCACCCATCGGAAATGGCTTGGCACAACTTACCATCCATAAAATTACAGTCTGTTTAAATATACAATGTTGAATCCCTGTAATGATTTTCTTCATAATCCATCTCTGCTCCTAGGGAGACAAATATGAGGCAAGCTTTTCCGCTCCGTGGTTGAGGGCAGGGACAATTATGTGAAGTTTATGCTACAAAGAAATAGGACAGGCCCAGGCATAGTGTTATTATCTCCTGAATACAGCCAGTCAAATATGTCGCTCTTTTGATTTTCCATTTCACTTTTCCCATCCGTATCTTCTGATTCCTGCTTGATGTTAGCCAGCTGCTTTGTAGATTATCATCTGCACATGCTGTCATGCTGATATTTTTCTTATATATTACATTACCTGTGTGGTAGGAGCATCAGCATCATATGCTCTATTATCTACATGTGATTACACTGGCAGTAACTGACACGGCCAAAAATGTTATCACTTCCACAATTTTAAACATCTTTTCAAGTCAGTGGAGCCCCAGCATGATAACTATTGGCCATTTTGCTGCAGCGCTGCCATTTAATGAATCTTTCCATTGCCTGCTGGATAACAGAAGGAACGAATGACTTTCTGTGTTAGTGGCTGCCACTGCCTATCCTATCAGATAATTAACTTTTTGCAAATAGACTGCCCTGACTACCAAACAGAGTGAGCCTGCACAATTAGAATTACTTATCTATGTTCTCTCTTTTTCCCAGACGTTAGAGGAAAAACAAACAAGACAAATCCAAATTTCATACATTTTGCTCGACTGTTTCTACCTCTAATGGTCACACACAAAAGAGATTTGTGCATTTGCAAATGAACCAGTAATGAGTGAGGGGACATGTCCTATTGCAAAGCCTCTGACTTATTTTTGCATTTTCGTTTGACAACCTCAGTCCAGATGTTCAGAATTTCCTACAGGAGGGTCGAGTGTTTTCCACTCCCCCCCTCTTCTCTCTCTCGCGGATGGTCTCGCGCCAACAGTGTCGCAATTCAATATTTATATGTTTCCTTCTGTTTGGTTTGCACCGCAAAGGGAGGCGGGCTTTCATGTGTCTGATTTGCCACAGCAGCGATTCAGTCGCCGCTTTAAAGCGTTGGGGGCTGTTTGAACAAAGCCATCTGTTTGAGGGGGCCGTTTTATTAAGTGACAAACTGGATTCCTCTACCTCGCTAATGTGTCCCATGGGAGACGGCTAGAAATGTGTGTGTGTGTGTGTGTCTCTACCACACACACAAAGGTAGAGAGGTAGATGTAGAGGGGGTACGTTTTCCTCTGCAAACATTGTTATATTCCACAGAAGAGAGCACTGATGGAGCCGTCCTGTAGAGGGATTTTGCCTTTATGAATCTAGAACAATAATTGAATAAATACTTACATCTTACCCCATGAAACACACACTCCCAAGCTTGGCACTGTCCCATAAATAACCCTTTATATTTATTTAATGGAACCTTCCAGAATAGTTTATTGTCCCACATCCTCCAATTTATTAATGCCCATTTGCAGTGTTCGCTCCATCCAGCAGCCCATGAGAGTGTCGTGTCAGCCCCTCCTGTCTTGTCAGAGAGTCTGTCAGTGCATTGAATGTGGGACAAGAGCATTAGCTATTCCTTTTGAAGCTGTTGTCTGTGCACAAAGTGCCCTAACTCCTGCAGAGCTGTAGCCAGAAGCCTCACACAGCACTTAGTGGGTTAAAACAGTCCCAATGGAGTAAGATTTCTGCACCCTTAGTCACTGGGCTGAATATTTGGCATGGCATGTATGTTGTGTATGATTATGCAGGCTGTAGTTTTCCTGCCTTTGAAGCCGTGTTGTGTTGATATGTGATGATATGCAGTTATTTATACACATGAGACTCTCTGAGGCCAAACAAGAGAGCGTGACCCTCCCTCAGAAAAGACCTGGAGACCCAGTATCCACGTGCTCTCTCAATATTAATGTGTCATTAAGCTGCATTCTGGTTTGTTCTATTGAATTAGTTTTACATAATGACTGTTATGAATTTTGCTTAGAGAGCACATTTAAGCAATCGGGGAATGAGGGGGGGTTAGTGCAGGAGAAGACTTGTATTATGAACTTCATTATGTGTGACAAGCAGCACAATATTGATGGAAGAGCGGGTCCCCATCATTGCACCGCGTTAAAACCTCTGCAGTGAATTAATGTACTATTCCTGATCCAGTAATTAACAATCATTCGGGGGCCATATCCTCTTTCAAGTAATCACTAATTGCAATAAGAATTTCAGTTTCCATTTAAGGCCAGATTACCAATGAGCATGCTATGCAAACCAGCCAACAGTTCTAGTTAAGCTCCAATTCCTTTTCTGTCTTTCTGCTTTGTGAGCACATACAATGTGGAGTTTGTTTCCTCAGCATTACAAAAGAGACATTTTTTATCATAATGCTGCAGATAGAAAGCTGCGTGCTGCCTCAAGAAAATAGTTTATGCTCGTGTTTGTTCCATTGATTAGTATGTGTGGTTTATCTCCACTCTCTTTTTGTTTGTCTGTTTGGCATCGGGTCAGATGTTTCTCAACCCAGTACAGACAGTTAATTAATCCATAGAGGGCGTTGCTTTATAAACAACTGCAGTCACAACCATCAGCAAACACACCCTTATTTATTCACATACTCTGATAATGATATTGCTGCGATGGGCTTTCAGAATACTTAAAGGATTACATAACGTTTATATACTTTTTACCCTCTTCCGATGTTAGCCGCCCCCTTTCAGTCCAGTTTGTCCCAATTGCTACCACAGTGACAATTCATCAATATCACAGTAAAATGGTGTGGTTTAAAGATGTCGAATGAGGTTAATGGCATCTTCTTACAGTATGTCCAAAATGTAGTGGCGCATTTGCAGATTTCCACCCAATGTGTAGGGATTAATTATCGCCCTCCACAACCCCACCTCACCCTGCAAGTTAAAGATTCAGAGAGGAAATGGCCCTTTTCATGCAAATGAAATTGAATATGTCAGTCAGTATAATTGTGAAAACCGAGCCGCCTTAGACCGCTGTCTGTGCCGAATAGAAGTTCAAACTGAAAGTGGGTTTATTAATGTTCTCTTCTCCACTCTTTGATTCATGCTCTTTAATGGCTTGGCAGATCCAACTTTAGTCTATAGTGGAGCTCTGATGACTTGAAATGTTTTTGCCATTATGAATGAATCTCTGATCTGTTTCAGAACAGTCGTTTAATGCAATGTTTGGCTGCGAGTTAAGCCAATATCAAACAAACTTGTAATGAATGCATATCCGACAGACTCTTTGAACCCAAATATCCTCTTAGTTCAGCATGACGATAGAAAGATATGAAATCATTAGTCTCACTTCCACAGTCCACTCGATCTTTAATGTTTCCCTGCAACAGGTACTTTAAGTTCACCAGAATTGGGCCTCTTTAAAAATATGCTTTTGATTAAGAAGACCATTTCCATTTGCACATTAACATCTGGTATCAATGGCTTTGTTTTGGACAAACCTGACATTATAGAAAGGTGGTCCTGATCAGAAATGAATACTTACTCTGCAAGCAAACTATTCTGTTAAACGTTTGCATATTAAAGAGATTGATCCTGGAGTTGTTGTTGAACAAATTGTTGTGATATTCAAGAGTAAAATATGAACTTAGGAAAATAGATGCCCCAGTGTTCAAGCATTGCTCAATAATTAGACTCTAAAGTGGTGAAAACAAACACAAGTTTAAGTAATAGCTACAAGAATAAAATGTCATGTTATATGTATGTTCTCCTTACATTATTGAAGGCTTCCAATATTATTGTTTCGGATAGCTTAGTGCTGGATTAGGGTAGCTAACCCTGGTATTCATTCATGGCTACCTCTCAAAGGAGATGCAGCAGAGGTAACAGCTTTCTAAAGAGACTCTTTACAAAGGCGAAACAGTAGTGTGCAAACACTTAACTAATCGTATTTTCCGGACTACAAGGCACACCTGAATATTAGCCGCACAAGCTAAAATTAGGGGGAAATCCTGTTTTGTTCATACATTAGCCGCACCGGACTAAAAGCCGCTGGTGTTTCAATGTTTAATTACCATATGTAAGAGAATGTGCACAAAGGGGATTGTCAGAAAAGAGATGGCTGTTTGGGAACACATCCCTTTTATTAACATTTTGAAAAACAAGTTAACGGTACATATTTGCATAACATTTTACGTATATGTACAAGTACCGGTAATTACAAGTATGAAACATGTACTGTGCTGTTTAAATGAGTAACAAATGTACTGTATAACAATAACCTACAGCACACCAGAAAAATATTATCGGCCTAAGGTGGGCTAAGGTGCAGTAACACGGCTTTAACAAGAAGAAAAGACAGTCATTCATCGCCATCTTTGTCTTCTTCCTGCGCACTAAAACCACCAAAGTCCTCTTCTTCAGTGTTTCGCGCTAATTCGTACGGCACTACTTTGCCTGGCGGACGGACTTGTGACCAACATACCACTCTTTTCCCCCGTGACTGTGTGTCTGATCACATGCCCTTCCGCCAGACAAAGTAGTGCCGTACAACAGCGGAACAAACCAAAACAAAACCTCTTACGATATCACAAAAATCATGAAAAATCCATAGAAAAGCCGCACCGGACTATAAGCCGCAGGGTTCAAAGCTTGTGCAAAAAGTAGCGGCTTATAGTCCGGAAATTACGGTAAATGATTTTGTCTGAGAGTAACATGACTGCAGATAAATTGTTCCCCTATCTTATTACAGAAGCTTTTGTGTAATGGCTGCGGTGATCAACAAGATCATTGCAAAATCAGAGGTCGTCTTCACAGTGCGTGGTTGTGCACAGCGTTTGTTCATAGAGCACATCGCTTTGATTGCTGTCAAGGTTGTAGTTGCGGCATTATTCGGAGAAAACACAGGTTTCAATCAGCTTCTGTCTACCTGGAGCCATACATGAGTCTACCAAAATGGATGTTTGTCAGCGGCGCACCTAAAATGGGGGTATGATGGTGCTATCAGCAGCCATGTCTGTGAAAACACCATTACCTCCATGTCACGCCTCAATCACTCCCCATTGTGCGATGATTCCCCCCCCCCTCCTGCACTCCTCCCCTCACCTCCAGGGCTGATCTCCCCTACATGTCCTCGCAGTCTATCACAGCCGGCGTAGGGCGGCGCAGCGAGCCATAATGAATGGCCCCGGAGCGAAAACAGCCCCAATAGCATATCAATTACCCATCAGCACCCTCTTGGCTGGGCGCCAGCATGCGCCACACCCCGGCAAAGTCAATGAGATAAGGTGCAAACGCAGATATAATGGTGCTTTTTGCCATGTACAAATTACACGGTGTCAACTCTGCGTACCACCTGTCGGATCTGTCAGCCACTGAATGAGAGGGTGTCTCTGAGGTGTTTGTGTGTTGTGTGTGTGTGTGTGTGTGTGTGTGTTTGATAATGTGTGTGTGCATAGCATGAGGCAATCAGGTGATATTCCAGATTCATTTACCCGGTGGAAGCCAAGCTGCTTGCCTGTTTATCTGTCCAACCCTTTTTGATCGCTGACCACACATTTAGCACACACTTATGTCACCTCTCCATGAATCCTGCAGGTTAATGCCTCTCTGCTGGGAGGGAAAATCAGACAGCACATGGGCAGTGAAAAAGCACAATCACACATTTTCACACTCACAGATGAGGTGATTCAGATGGTTGGCATTACTGCAGCTGTGTGGCCACTAATCGCCTGCTCAAGTGATTGATAAAAGGCAAACAGTTGCTCCGCAGGGGGACAGATGGAGCCACACCTCCCACTGACGCTGCCACTCGAGCCACAGAGGGGAATACAAGGGGGGTCAGAGTTAGCACTATGAATTTGCTATTGAAATCAGCCTTGATCATAATGATAAAGCTGGAATGTAAATCTCCAAATCAAAAAATCTCATCAGGGAGAGACGGTTTCCTTTGATTACTAATCACTTTCATGTCTTTTTATTCGGTTTCAAGCTCATGACCAGAAACTGATTTCCCTGGAGGGGAAAAAAGACTAAACAGAACTTAATTCCTGATTGTGGATTGTTGAATAGTTGACAAAGTCGACAAACTGTCCTTCTCAGTGTTGATGCTCTCTTCAGTGCTCACAGATCAAATCAGAACTAACTGTATTGTACATTGTTGTTAAACCTCCATGGGAAAGTCTGTGTCCAAACAAAGCCAACACTGTTCCACGTTGCTATTCTTTCACCTCAACTCAACTGCATTTTTAGCATTTTTTATCCTCATTGCTTTTACACTTGACTTGTTGTGCTGAATTGAGGGACCAATTAGGAGAACAGAGCGCGCGTTTCAAGCAACTTATCATCAGGTGCGTGTCTCCTTTGTGTGTGGCCCAGTCCTCGTTCCGAGTGATGGGTTTCTACAGATCAGTGTTGTCTGCTACTGAACCAGTACACAAGCTGCTGTTCCTCTGCAACAGTTTGGAAAATCTAAGCCTGTGTTATTAGAAAACACTGGAAGGCCACGTGATTATTGTCCAGTGAAAGAGCATGTATGATGTAAAAAAATGACTTATGTGGATGACACAGTCCACGGACAATCATCTTTTCATACAAATTATAACGAAGCAAACCTAAGTTCAAACGAATGTTTAAAAATAAACTGAAAATGTATTTTAAAGCTTTCTTAATAGACTTTGTTTTGGGCCAGTGTCCCATGAGGACCAATATCCTCTTTACCATCAAAGGGAAGTTGTTACCACATCTTTCAAACCTTCTTCAACTGATTGATTTCAACACAAGGTGTCCTTTTATCGGAAAGAATTGTTAAAACTCCCTATAAAGTCTTAGTTATCCTGGAGAGGAAATTTCTGAGTTACATAGAAATACTGGGAATAAAATGCACTCTGTCCTTTACCTGCTGATCTAAACCCCTTATCCTCGGTTTCCTAAATAAAGTCTGAACAATGTCTGACCTCCAAAAGACAATCCTCTCGACAGCCACATGCTGAAACCTGAAACTTTGTTACTTCTGTCTCGATAAGAGAGATGAATTGCTCTGTCTGCAACGCTAGCTAATCACTCACTGTTATTCTTTTCTTGTTCTGTCTTTTCAGCACCACCAAAGTTTTTAAGAACCCCCAATGACCAAACAGGCGTGCAAGGAGGCGTGGCATCCTTCATCTGCCAAGCTACCGGAGATCCACGGCCGAAGATTGTGTGGAACAAGAAGGGGAAGAAAGTCAGCAACCAGAGATTTGAGGTATTAGGTCTATTGTTCTGATGTAAAATGCTCGACAAATGGGAATGCTTCAGCACTGCTTTTGGCTGTGCTCGCACATAATCCATAGCGCAAAGCTTGCTTCCACCCCGACTTGCCACCACGCATTAGCAGCCTCTAATTACCATGCTGGCCAGGCTTTTAAACATGCATGACTTTTAATGAGCGAGTACACAAAATATCTGGGGACATATTTGTAATTAAATGAAAGACAAGAAAAGAGCAAATGGACAGAAAAAAAAAAAAGACTTGTGGTGTGACCCAGATACCTACATTAGCATCACGCCACATTTGCCAGCGTTATGTAAAGTGAAAGTAGCGCTTTCACATCCGAATATCCTTTTGCTTTGTGGCAGCCTTATCTTAATGCATGTCCTACCCTACCCATTTTGGCTGAAGCTTTGATTTCTGGTCAGCTTTAATCTGCACTTGGGCTCAATACCCATGAGAAATAACACATCATCGCAGAGCACTGATAAGATTTCTATTAATTTCTGTGTCAGTCCTCGGGACTATCATGGTGTCACTCTCCCCCCTTTGCTGTAGATGCATTTATTTTCTTGCTTCTGCACAGCAGCAATGGCTTAACGGAGCTTTGAGACCTCTTCCCGCATCTTCTTGGTGTCTCATGCCCACAGAAATCTAATCTTATCAGAGTTCATCGCGTCTTCATAGCACGTAGAGCTGAATGCTAACACGCTTGTTCCATTCTCTCATTGCCTCACAGTGTTTGCCGGCTGCCGCCATTTCATGACTACCACCTCATCTAACAAAAACCCATTTCCTTTTGAAAGTGTCACAACTTCCTTTCTAATTCTGCTGCTTTAGATAAGAAAGGAGGCTGTTCTTTACCATTACTTGCTGTCAGCTTCACCGCAAACACCGCTATAGCTTGGCCAATGAAATGTTGAAATGTATTGTTGAATAAAACATGCACAGATATTTGGTGAACTGTAAAAAATGTTTGTAGGCCTCTGAGCGTGTGTGTGCGTGTGTGCGAGTGTGAGAGAACTGGAGGTCTTAGGCCTATCTGTATTGAAATCTACCTCTATGCTTAAAAAAAAAAAATTGAGTTATGACACAGGGCTTTCTAAATCAGTGAGTATACATGTAGCATGCCAAAATAGCTGAATAAGCTACAACAAACACCTGTATGTAAACATTTTATGTGTCGTTCGTCCAATACAGTCGGTCCTGTCTTTGTACCACTATCTCACCTTAGGGCTGGGCGATTAAATTGTCAATTATCATTTTGGCTAAATGTTAAGTTACAGTTGAAGACAAAAAAACTATTGTGCCGCAATCAATTTCAAATTATGTTCTAGTTCCAAAACACCCCTTTATTATAATGTGGTGTACTCTGTATTTAAGTCGGGAAAGACCCGTCTTGTAACTCAAATCCAGTCCCATTAGAAAATAAATGTGTGGGTGTGACATGTTTGCCATGTCATCACCGTTAATATAGATACAAGCAATGTGTCTGAAAATGCACTGCAGAGGTCTAGAATCTTATTTTCCCCCTCAAAGTGCACCAGATTTAAGTGTCACCTTTGAAATGTGTCCTTAGTCAATAAGTAATCCAGTTGAATAACCTTGATGCCAATTTTGATGGAATATAATGTAAATATTAATTCTAGCCATAATCGAGCAGCCCTATCTCACCTCATGGTACAGCTGTCCGTAATCGTTTATCAAGCCACCTTTAACTGTTTGTGCTTGTTTCTGTCCCATCGACACCAATCCAATGTGATGCATTTTCCAGGGATCTAAGGATAACTTTAAGAGTGGGACACATTCAGATTTTAATCTCACTCGAAAATGGAAAATAAGAGCAAAAGTTTGGACCGAAAAGAAAGTAAAAATTCCCATTCTTAAAGTTAGTCAGCCACATCGATTATTAAAAAAGTTAATGAAGAAATTCCTAGATGGTTAAAAGTTTAAGAGAAATTCACCAAAAAAAACAGCATGTTTGAACACATAACTGAACATACGACTAAAAGATTAAAGATCATTATTTTTAAATCAAATATGCTCATTTTTGCACCATGATATTTACAAATTAACACCGATTTAGGAGGTTTAATATAAGTTTGGAGCAGTTTTTCTTTCTGTGATAGGAAGTACATCATGTCAGTCCTCATCAGTGTTGTTAGCCAAATGTCCTCGATAGTGTTGTCTGTTGTCTCTCTTTCTCGCTGCGAAAGGTCCCCCGCTCATTGTGAGCCATAAAATCTCCTGTAACATATCGTATCTCTCGCACCTGCAGGTGATAGAGTTCGACGATGGTTCTGGTTCAGTGCTAAGAATTCAGCCTTTACGCACGCCCCGAGATGAAGCCATATACGAATGCGTTGCCTCCAACAGTGTTGGAGAGACGAGCGCTACCACCAGACTCACTGTTTTACGTGGTAGGTCCTCCTCAGACACCCGAAAAAGACTAAACACACACCACTAACATTCCCCTTTTCCCCCAGATAGCACAGGTAAGTTTGCATGGACTTGTTTTCTGTTTGTCTTGTCCTCTCTTCTTTGTTTCTTTCCGCCACACTGCACAGTCAAACCCAATTAGAGACTGTGGTTACGCTCACGTTGTGTATCCTAACTTGATAAGATTTAGTCCATTAGCTATTTAGCCAAGTAAGTTTCCGTTTCCAAGTGACTTAAGTCATTTGCATACAGATTCCTGACACAATAATTAAGATGCCAGTTAAATTATGCAAATAGCAATCCATTCCTAGCCCGCGGTGGTTTAATGGAAAAGCTCAGCAATAATTTTCAAATCAGTCATTTTTCATCTCTGCACTTCAGCTTTGATATTCTTTAGGCCATGCAGTGTATTCTCATGTGATTAACAAGCATAATATTGTGTATGGTGCTATACTAGCTGCCAGTTGCTTGGATGCCAGCAACTTTCAGTGACCGGAAGAGCTACACAAACATGTGTAACAGCCAGGCAGAAAAGGTCAGCTCCTCTGTTTATTTCCAGAGAGCAAAGGGAATAAAAGTCAAATGACAAATATCAAGTTGGTTGACAGTGCCTCTTTTATAATATGCACTGAGCTAAATTTTTATCTTGATTACACACAACATTCCATTCAAAGGCAGATATGTGGTGGCCCTGAGCTCAAAAGGCTGAGTAATATCTCTCTGAAACACCACTTGTTCGGCTGTGAAAAGAGAAAATGGCTTTAGAGAAAAGCCTTGGGCTGCATGAATGAGGTGTGCACCATTATGTGCCACAATTACACAACATGGCAAATGAGTTTCTATTGAGAGGGGAGCTTCCATCCTATAGAAAAAAAAAAGCTGGCTCCGCCACTCTCCTCTCCCCTTCCCCTGCTTCTTATCTCACCAATGAGCCAACAAAGGGCCCTTTGCACTGTCTCCAGAGGCAGATTGAAAGAGAAAGGTGGCACGTTCTCATGCAGCTCTCTGCTGTTTACTCTGAGCACAGACTGTGTGTGTGTGTGTGTGTGTGTGTGTGTGTGTGTGTGTGTGTGTGTGTGTGTGTGTGTGTGTGTGTGTCTCACATGCAATATTGTGCACAGTTTTCTCTTCTCATTCACTCTTGCTCAGGATCTATCTCTGACACAAAAACACACACACATTGGAGGTATAGAAGCAGAATCAGTTCTTCCTGGAACCGTGCGGCCAAGCATTAGCATGTTTATTACCATTTTCCATTTTGCTCTTCTGCTCACTCTCCTTACTCATCAATGTATTGAAGGTGAGTAGAGACCTATCTCAGACACACACACAAAAAAAATGGAAAGACAGGGAAAAGCTTTTTGTTTTTCTGACTCCTGTGCGACTAAAAAGGGTGAGCTCCCTGTCCTCGTATCGCCTCTGGTGGATATATATAAACCCTACATGTAGGAATTGTGAGTGATTAGTTAATAACCTGCAAGATTTCTAAGTTATATATGTTTCGTTCACTGTGTCCCCACTTGCTATGACACAAAGGGATTTGTCTATACCCAGTTTGTGCATTGACATTTAAAGTTATGTAAATTCCCAGATGTCTGAAGTCTGGTGGGTTTGACAGAGGAAATGTATTGCTACACACTGATAGCTGTGCCTCAAATAATGAATAAAATTACTTTATTTAATTACGTTAAGCAGTGATAGCAGTCACAACATGAAAGGAAAGGAAGATGAATAACGTATACAACCAAATAGATACTGATGCCACAACGCTGGCCAGCGATAATAAAGACTTATTATAATGGAGTGAACTCAAGTAAACTATGTCATTAGTTCAACAGATATAACTTCAAGTCGTAGACGACTAAAATACATCCAAATCAAGTTTGTCCTTTATTCATAAACCCAAAGTAAGGATGACTTTCAGGAAGCTTGCTGCGTTGTTACTGTACGGGTAACTTGAGGTTACCTGAATAAAGAATTATGAATTATTCAGGAGACCAAAAAGCTCCTTCCTTCCAAAACTATTCCTACTGTACAGAAAACACACCATGCTGGTTTTCTCATCCTTCCACATGACATAAACTGCAGCTTGAAAAATTAAACTGCACATTTTTAAAGTCTTGGTCACCATGAGCAGCAAAATATTTGTCTCTTCCTTTGGTTCTTTTAGTAGTAATAAACTTTGTGAGTGATGCAGGATTGTATAGATGTATAGATAAATAAATAAGCAAACAAAGTGTTACTACACCAGCCCTAATACATATAAAGTGACTGTTTGTTTAGTTCATTTGGGCTCCAATGGTCCGTGCAAACGACTGCAAAGCATCTGCTGTGGAAAGCTCGCCACAGGGGGGGACGCCTAATTCCACCAACGAAAAGCACATTGTTGTAATTGCCATGCTATGAGGAGAGGGGGACTCGAGGTGACAAATCCAAAGTACAAGGGGGATATTAGCATTCGGATGGGTCTCTAACTTGATGGGAAGTGCCATTAGTAATGAACTTCCAAGCTTAGGGAAGAGATTTGCATGAAAAGCGAACCCTGAAACGTAATGATGTTCCGAATCAAATTTACATGAGCTGAGGGTTTCCTTCCTGCACTTTTTTTTCTCCGCCCTCTGTTTTGATTAACTACGAGATGACCCAACTCATATGTGACTCGTGTCTTCGAATTAATTTCGTCTTGATTTGTTCATAAGAATGGAAAATGACAGGAAAGGCATATTTTGGTCACCATGACAGGAATGTTATTTTAATGGAAATGGAATTTGATATCATGTATGAATATGATATTGCACCATGGAGAGCCTCGGATAAGAATATCTGCCGTTAGTGCCGTTTGATTTCCTTTGCACACTTTTTAACTGAAAAAGAATACCTGAAAAATTTAGCTATAACACCTTCCCGGGGTGAGACTCTCTGCTCGCAGTTGTTCCAGCAGAACGATGTGTGGATGTGAGTGCTGCAGTTCATGATTCAGGCATGATTAAGGATTTATATTGCATCCTCACACTCCCATTATGCTGTCAACAGCCATTTCCTGTGCCCCACACACAAGCTTGCAAACTTATGCAGCTGTGCACAACTTGACAGTGGGAGCGGAAAATGGGAAGCCGCTCTCCTGTGACGGAAAAACAGAAGGCATCATTTCCATTTGTAAGGAATGGTGCAGTGGCTCGGTCAGAGCCGTGTAGCTGAGACAGATCTCTCCACATACGATGAAAAGGCTGCTCGGTGATCAGTGATTATTCATAGACAATGCATGCACCCGGCTCTTTGTCATTGTCAGGTGAAAAACGCTTCCAACCCTTGCTAAGAGACACCAAAAGCCGCTGGATTTATATTCCCAGCCTCCTCGATTCAAGATGCTTTTCAGCGTAAACCTGCTGCAGATACAACCCCATACAAGACTGATCATTTTAAAATGCACCTTAATGTTCGTTCTTCACCATTGCTTTTTAATCCGGGCACCATATTCTGTATGTGTAATGTTTTCAATCTAATAAGTGAAGAGTGAGGGATGGACAAAAGCTGATCTGCATGCTTAAATTGCTCAGCAAGATAAATGCTGTGTCAGCTGTCTCGGACTGTTGGAGCAAAGGATGCTGGGGCTGAAGCAGGCATCCATTGTTTAAGTTACTGCAGAAGGCCAAAAGCTAACACACAACTCTCTGCTGTACTGGCAGCAGCTGTAGAGATTGCCAATCCACAATGAACTCCATTCTGATAGGAAAATACATTTTTCCTCCAAATATGGTGCTGTAAAACTTTGCGTCGCTATTTTACATATAAAACATATTCTTGAGTTATTGGACAAGAATTCTAGCTCTGATGGGTCCACTAGGAGTTGATTATGCCTCTAACAGTTTGTAGGTGTCAGTGTCACTATGAATTGATGTTTCAGCAGCTAGTAGTTTGTACAGTAAGTGTTTTAATGTGAAATCCTCTAATTTATAGTTATTTGCAGCATATTTTCACAGAAACCAACAAGCTTTTCCTTTCTCACCTCTGCAACCATCAATTGTCTTCATATTCATTAGATGTTGAACACATTATCCACAGGTAGAGTTATTGCTTGGGATTTGGCCAATACTGACTTGATTCTACTTTCAACTTCACACTCTCATACATCGTCACAAAAATGGAGCACATGATGACAAGTTATTCGTTATTGTAATTAAAAAGATGACGCTGACTGTCGTTGCAGAAATTGATCTCTTCTAAGAGAAAAAAAAAAATCATCCCTACACAGTCGTACACATTACTGCGTGGTTAATCTCGCGAGCCAATCGGTATCTGTATGGTATGCAAGATGATTTAAGGCCCGAGCGCTGCCAACAAGATGGATGTTGGACTTTACAGTCTGCATCGTGTGTGAGAAAACATCTGCTGGAGCACAGAGGCTCACACTGTACACTGAACATGATAGATAACTCTGCGTATTTGTTTCAATGCAAGTAACACAGCCTGCTGAATTATTAATTATCGATTCAGACAAATGAGAGATGTGCTTTTTTCTGTTTGTTTGTTTTTGGTTTCCCTCACATGTTCTCCACAGTGACCTTACACTGCATAATTAGATGATGAGTGATCTAAAAATGCAAATTGTTTTTCACATCTGTAGACCTACACACGCACAGCAAATATCATGAAGAAAACTTGGATCCTTCTGTTTATTTGCCCAACCTAACCATTTCAGGCGGTATTTGTGCATTAAATGCAAATTTTAGTTTGCTTACATGCTGGATCATAACATCAAAGGTGTTATTCATAATCTTAGCTTGATAAAATGTATTTAGTTCTCACATAATATGGGAGAAAAATAACAAATATTCTATTGGCAGGACTTGACACAAGGTCATAAACAGGAGTGAGTAAATATGAGCCAGGTAGTGGGGGGTGTTGATGTTAGCAGCTTTGATCTTAGCTGCACTCAAAAGTCATTTTCTGCCAGATTAATTGGGCACTGCAGGGTCATCCTTAATGCTTCTAATGATCTCCAGAAAACTTTTTCAAGCCGCGCGAGGCTGCTCGCTAATTACAAGCAAACAACTTTGGACTGAGGAGAACGTGATGTTGTTGATTTCTGTGAGTAATTAGTCGTCTATACGTTATTTCATTCAGTACAGCAGACTTGAGCAGTAGATGTTTTATGGCTGCATGAAAGGAAAGGCGGACAGAAATGTACATCACGTGCGGCATTGATATAATAATTTCCAGTACGAAAAACTGCCACCCACTTCCTACTGTGACACCCATTGTTCCCCCAGTTCTGTTCAAGGATAATTTTGAGAGGCCTGATATAACCCAGTCCTCCATTGGAGCTCTTTGAGAGGTCCTTCTCTGCAGGATGTCAGCCAGCATGAATAATCTCTATACTCTCCTGTAGCAAGCTGTTAGCTCTATCAATGATTGAAATGGCTGCATCAAGGTTTCTCAGACAAACTTGCATAAAGTGGGTTTCCGCAGACATTTATACGGCGAGTCTCCCAGAGTACTCGCCTCGTTCTGAATATACCATGTTCCAATTCAAGATTTCCAGGCCATGACCCAAAGAGAAATCCGGCTGGGTCATGCTTGAAGTGCTTAAAACTCAGAGGATTGTGGGAAAGCATATTGCTAGTAAAGTAATACACACTTCCAAAGGCACACAACAGATTTTCTGTAGATGCACAAGCGACAATCAAAGCCAAAGTATTAGAAACGGCCGTTTGATCAAACAGCCCCGCCACTTTCTGAGTATACGGTACATGAAGGTTAATGAAGCGACGCAGTGCCTCACAGTTTTGCCTTATGCCCTGATCGGGGGGACTCACCTGGTAGCTGATCCGCTCTCAACCCCCGCTGACTCCAGCTTCTGGCCATTATCAGCCTCCCTGAAAAAAAAAAGAAGATATTATCACCCTTGACAGCAGTGGTGGAAGAAGTAGTCAAACAGAGGCAATACTACATTTTAAATGTAGTGCTACAAAAAAAGCGCTGCATTCCAAATCTTAGTTGAGTAAAAGTATTAGCATCAAAATGTACTTTACACACATCAATTAAAAGCATTCCCCGTGTATAATGGCCCATTTCAGAATCATATGGAATGACTGGATTATGATTATCTAACCATCAAAGCTGATAAAGATCGGAGCTAATTTTAAGTTTATCCTGCTGCTGCCTGATATTTTAACCCATAATCATGTTATAGTTTATTTCCAAGTAGATTTAAATGTTGTATTCGCCAACATTATGAATCTGTAAGGTAACTAAAGCTGTCAGATACATGTAGTGCAGTTAATCATACCATATTAGTCTCCGAAATGAGTAGCATACAATTGAAATATTAAGTACTACAACAACTTACCCAAGCACAGTACTTGAATTAAAGTATTTTATTACATTTAGGCAGATTTTACTATAAATGTGAATGCACAAACATAAACGTTGTTAAACTTTGACTCACTCATCATAAAGTCATCCCGAGTGGGCGGAAAGAGGATGAATATACCACGTAGTGAAACATTAGAGCAGAGCAGATGTCTCGCTGAATATGCTTCAAAGTGACAGGGGGGGGTCTCTGAGGAGAAGGTAGTGTGTGCATGTTTGTATATTCCCTGCCTCGTCCTCTTTATGTGGGAATGTTTAATGCACTCAGGAGGATCAGATGAGGGTTGATGGAAGAAAAAGTGATAAAAAAAAGAAGAGTTGAGTAACTAACATCCATTTTTGTTGGCAAACAGCTCAAAGTATTGTCAAATAGTCCCCCCCCCCTCTCTTCCTTTGAATATTACTAATATTAACAGAAGAATTGCTGATGCAGATAAGATGACAGGAGCAGAAGTTTTTTTTCTTTCTTTCCCCAACTCTGAATAAATGGGACGCTGTTTCCTGAAGTAAATTGAATCATTGCTCAAGGTAACAACCAGCAAATGGAATATGCAAAGTGAAATCCTTAAGAGGGGAGGGGAGCGGGACAGAAGGCAGAGAAGGCGGGAGACAGACAAAGACGGATTGAGGGAGAGACTCTAACATCAAGCTTCTTTTAAAGTCTCAGAGGAAGCCAGTGACTAAAACACAACAGTGTGGGAGAGAGACATGCTGTAGGTAGAAAAAATCTCTCTCTCCAAATCCACCTTCCCCCTAGGTGATCCTAACTTAGAGAAGTACATCTGGCTGAGCTGACGTGTAGTCTGTAGAGCAAGGAAAGTGTGTGTGTGTGTGTGTGTGTGTGTGTGGGTGGGGGGGGTCATCTGAGCGTAAATGGAGCTTTGTGTCTGGCTTCCTGCATGCCCAGCCAGGCCTGTAGAGTTAGGCCCCCTCTACGCCCTTCCTGCTTCATCTCTCCCTTTCATCTCACTCTTTACCCATCCTTTTTAGCACCACCCCTGAGGGGCATCCGCCACTAACACTCAGCTTTCATTCTCTTCCTCAAACTCCCTCTGCTTATGTTGTAAATGGAGGAATATCACAGCTAATCCGTCATGTTTATGAATGACACGGGGCCGGGGGAGAGTTGGGGTGGTGTGCCAGAAGAGCATAGGTCTCTGCAGCATGCCCCCCAGCTCGAATCAGCCAATATGCCCCAGCTGAGACTTGTAAAAAAAAGAGTTTATGGTAGGGAAGGGAGGCATTTCAAAGTTACTTTCCGGCCTGGATATGGGTTGTCATTCTAAATTCCAGCCAAAAGTCTCAACAACGGCCCTATCATGCTTTGGGGTGTTTTCCATTTCCAGTAGTGTGTTCTATAGGTTTTTGTGCAATGGTCTGCAAAAGCTAAAATCCCAAAGTTTCTCTTTCAAATACTCCCCCACTGCTTGAAACGCCAACATTGGACTCCTTTGTTTACTCCTGGAACATAGGGACCTCATTATGTAACACTTGCGCTTCTATTGGCTGGCACTCAAACACATTGGACGTGATAGGCTAAGGAAGGTGGGATATCTCTGAGTGGTTTATCAATCTCAACAGGGCCAGCCAGTTAACCAATCAGAGCACACTGGGCTCTGGTTTCAGACAGAGGGTTAAAAAGAGGTGCTGCAGCACAGGCAGTATGAGAAAAATAAAGAGCTTTTTGAACAGTCAAGCATCTAAATATGTGGCAGTATAGGCACACAATATGAACCTAAAATTTAGCATAAGATCTCCTCTTTAACAAAGCAAAACACTTTCTGAAAAAGGATTTCACAAAGAAACACATAATAACTAATATAGTATTGCATTTCTGTGTTTTATTGGAAACACATCGTTGAGTACTTTAAAGTCATGATGTACTATGACATCAGTATGCCAACTTAAAGTTAAACTATTCCAGTGTCATTCAGAGAGAGGAATGGCTGAATTGTTCATGTGTGAAGGTTCTTCTGGGGGAGAAACAGCCTGATGATTAATAGATTGACTCTACAATAGTTTCCTCATAATCTCAGGCATTAGGCGAGGGGTTTTTAATGACAAATAAGCAGCATTCAATTAATTATACAATCTCAAAGGGGATTTATGGAGGAAACAATCAGTGCGGGGCAAAGGGGGAGACAATGCTATTTTTCACTGAGACAGAGAACCGTGAACCTTAGGTTAGTAGAGCTTCACCTTCCTCCTCCTGTATTTCACTCCAATCATCACAGCAGAAGGAATACACTGAAAATATCTCATAATACCTATTTTCCTCCTTTAGTCAACACTGGTGAAATAAAATGTTGTGGATACTATGGTCCCTCGTTCACCCTTAGTGGTTTTTTTTTTTTCAAAGAGACTGCATTTGTTAGACAAATTAATGAAGTACCTTTTAGAGGGACCGGGCTTTAGTGAGACTTTATGCCACTTTGTGCTATAGTGCGCCTGTGCCTCTTGAAACTATTATAGCAAATTGGAATTAGGGTGTTTGGGCCAACTGTGGCACATTCACAGTAATATGCATTAGCGTGCTCTGCACCTGAAGAATCTACTAATTAAGCAAAGCATATTTTCCTCAGCACAGCTACACTTATGGCTGATTTCAGTTGCGATGAAAACAAAATGTTTTCCCCGAACAAAATACAGTACAATGGGGGACAATTGCAAAACTATATATCAGTAAAGCTGTAGCTTTCTGGAGTCCCTTAAGTGGGTAAAGAACAAAGTAGACATTTGCATTTAGCAGGTACACTGGCAACTGCTTTCTCGTTATTTTTATAATCTTAAATCACATTGCCTCTTAGGAAAAAGATTGTTAAACAACTACTGATTTTTCTCTGGGAGGGGCCTTAAAACACAAGTAAGACACATGTAAACTTAAAGGACACGTGACAGAATCATTGAATTTAGCCACTTCATAAATGTACTGTAATAGAGATAAATAACTCTGAACCGGAAAAGATTTGACATTTAAGGCAGTCATGCTCTTCTACTTAATATTTTCTCATATCAGTTCATCTCAGTATTTGGGACATGAAGAGCTATGGCCTCAGGGCAATAATTACATTAGGGATTTTCCAGTCTGCACATTAATAAAAACCACATCAGTCCAGCCGCCATGTTTCAAAATAATGTGAAGGTTGACTCAGAGTTCAGTCGGCCTGTGAACCTTTAAACATCTCTGGAAGATGAATATCATTTTACCACACGGTATTAGAAGAGAGTGCTGAGCATTTTGTTTTCCATTATTGGATTACTTAGGCAATATCAAGCCAGTGCAGGTGCCAGGAGGCGTGTTTGGGAAGTGTGGCTCAAAGGAAGCTCGGGGGGGAAAACCTTATCTTATTCAGACTGAAAAACATGTGAGCCAAACAGCACCGGGATGTATCCATGAGATAAACACAGACTTAAGATTCTCTGAGGGCATGTAGGGGAAATTCAGACACCTCAATGTGTCATTTCTTATTTTTGCTAAACAATGATGCTTTATACTCTTTTTTTCATTCTACATGATTTGAAAGATACACTTTCAATTTTACTCAACTGTTCCAGGTGTGGTTGAGGCAGCAGTGAAACACACTGTATCCTGAAACAATACCTAGGCATGTGGGCAGTAGTCATAATTATAGTTGCTCTGTGCATTTAATCCAGGTCTATTTTCAAAAGATTCAAAGGTTTGTTATCATATGAACAATACAGCATAGTTATTGGCAGAGAAAATCTTAATTTCCAGGCAACCCCAACAAAACAAGATACTGAAGACATTAAAATATATGACAAAGCTGCAAGTCAAATGCCGAAAGAAGTAAACTAAGTATGTGTAACATAAAATAAGATAGAACAATCTAGGTTAACGAACTGCAGCAAAATGTGTTAAGAGCAAATGAAAGAATATTAAAGTTTTAGTTCTAAATGAAAAGTATAAAATAAAAGCTGGACACGTATTACCATGCCCTGGTCCAATGTTACAACGTCAAGTTTAACCTCTGTAAAAGTTGTTAGCCAGAATGATGGATGAGAAAAGCAACTCTGTCTAACTCAGAGAGTTTAATGAAGCTGCAGGTCGCTGATAAAGCAAAGGTTGGGCTCAGGTTTACAACATGTCAATCATTAGCTACTGGATTGTATAAGTGCAATCTGTACCCTGTAAGTAGAGCAGGGAAATCAACAGCATGTGGGTGAAAGTGGTGAAACATTAGAGGAGGAAAACAGATGCCGTCATAGAATTGGCACAAAATGGAATAGCTGTCTGCCTTTGTTAATCAAGAGCTCTTACGTTTGGTTGAGTAATTTTGTTTGTGTGAAAACAAAAGCATAATTAACAGTTCCCTCTCCCATGCCAAAGACAAAAAATAATTGAATACGTCAGTTGAACGGGAGCCGAACAGAACATTTGGTTGAAGAGGATTGAGGTCGCCTCTGAACGCACGTATTAACCAGGCCTGCAACATGTTTTCAGATAACTGTAAACAATTCCAAAGGATATGTTGGTTGTTATAGGATTCGAATCAACAACTTCATTTAATACAAAAGTTAATGCCTCAAAGAGTCCATGTCTTCCCTGACTTTTGGTCAAATATAATTTATTTATGTGTGTCAAGATTGTAATTTCTGTGATGTTTCTGCACCTTAACCTTGATCTGTTTGCATGGAAATATTGTTTTTATTACCTTTTGCAAGTTCATGAAACACCCAAGAGCTAAATGAATCTAGGTCAGCTAATGCATAAGCAGGCCATGAAACAAGGAGAGCTGTGTGATTAACACGATGAGAAGCTCTAACCCGGCTAAATTATCCCATCTTCTTTCCCACTTCTTCAGGATTTTTGAGCAGGGAAAGGGCATTGATCAATGTCCCTCAACTTCAAATTATATGCTATGGTGTATTGGGAAAAATGGCTTTGGCTCAGGCTGCTGGGAAAAATAAGCAGAGCTGTCACACTATGTGGGTAATGTCGTCTTTTTGTTCTGGCTGAAATGTTATCTGGGCATTTCCGAGAATCAGATTGATTCTTAAACTGTGCAAGGATAATCTTCAGGGCAGAGATAAAAAGCAGTGTAAAACGTTGTAAAGTGTCATACTTGAAGACACATCTGTCTCAAAATCCCCACACATCTTTGGAAAGGAGCGATCCCACAACAACAATACATCTTGACACTTTCCTGCAACATGTTGCCACAGCAAGTGACCTGTGACAGCCTCCATGAGCAGATTGTATCCACTCAAATAGATCTTGTTACGTCCTGCAGGGATTTCCCCTAAAAAATAACCTTAACCAAAAGGGTGAAAAACATTGTTCCACTTGGGAAGGAAAGGTCAAATCCAATCTTAGTGAGGAAACCACAGCACTGAAGCCGAATTGGACCAGAGAGGTTTTATTTTTTTTATGGATTGACTTGGAACACCCGGTTCAACTGAGGCTTATTTTGTTCTTAAATTCCTTTTTAGTTATGCTGTCTTTTTTTAGCCAAATGTGCTTTCAGCGACATAAAACACATCCCACTTAATTCGACTAAAGGATCAGATTTACACAAAGTTTTCTTAACATTTCATGGTTTTTGTTTTACTACACAATGATGAATGTTGCATTGCAGTTTGACATCATAACCTGCTGTTAAAATGTGTGACGCACTCCACTTAACCTGAGAGCTTGAGCACATGCAATATTAGCAAAGTACACATATTTGGCAACACAGACTGACTGAGTTATTGCTTCTTAAAAACCTCTTTCCTGTAGGCAGTCTATCATTCGGCAAAGAGAGTGCCCCTATGGTATATACTATGCAAGAGACTGAAAACCTATTTTTTGAAATGTCCCACAGCTGAAGCAGACATAGTGGCCTCAGTTTTACCGTCTGGTTGTCTCTTTTTAATGAATTCCCCTCCATAGAAGTAAGTGCATTTGTCCTGTAATAGCTGGTAAACATCTCCTCAGACTGCACGTACACACAGAGCCTTGCTGTTGCATAAACTGAGCAAACATGTAAACAGTAACAGATCACGTTGAATGCTACCTTTATCTGTTCAAACTCAATTAGGTTGATTTAATTAGAGCCCGAACAAGGCAAATGTTACTTGAGTTTGTCACTCAATCCATTACACACAGCAGGTGAGAAGCTTACTCTGAACAGACGCTGTGATTGTGTGTGTTTATTGGTGCAGTATGACGACAGATGCTGCAGAAAGAGAAACTGTTCTTATACGAGGGAACTTTAATTTCTCTCGTGCTCATATTTTGTGTGAGTGATCGATATATATATAATCTGCTAATGGCTTGAGTTTATGTCCAGTGGCCTTGTATCTTCAGCAGAAATATGCTCACTGAGGTACTTTTTGAGCCAATGTCCTTTTTATACTGCTCCCATACTTGGCAGAGCACTTCATATGGCCTGATAGCCTGGCGTTGGCTAATGTGTGCAAATTGTCATTGGAGTCTTTTTATATCAAGCACCAGTGCTCAGCACTTCTTTAGAAGGTGACTTCAGCATTTCTCTGCCTTCCATCTCATTTAGTGTGTAGATCCATTGTTGAATATACAGTATGGGTCTGTAAAGCAGAACCTGCCCTTGTCTTAGGCTGTCCTTGAGATTGCAGCTCTCAGCGAGGTGGAATAAGAAGGCGGGGAAAAGCTTTTTTTAATGTTTTTTTTCACCTTTAAGCTTTGACTTTCATTTATTGCGCAGGGTAGCTCAGGGCTGTATGTTCAGGTCATACAGCATAAAGTATATTAGCCCCAAAACACACGTTTAAAAACAAATGTGCCACAAGCAAATCAAATGTGCTCAACTCAGGGTTCCTGACGGGGCAAGGGAGTAGTTGCTCATAGGAATTTAGTTTAATTTAAGTGGAAAACCAACCTCTGGACTGTTAGTGTAACTGCAAACAAAGCACATAGAAAAACTACAATCCTCTTGGCCTCAGGTTGATTAACTAATACATTCTTTACTTTAAGCACATTGCCAATAACCAGACTGTTCTAAAAGTGTACAACGAACCAGTCGCAGCTTGAATTACATTGTGATTGATTTTATTTTATTTCGGTCCCTTTGCCTTGTAAGGAAAAAGCTGCAGCAGCTCTGAGTTTTAAATCACAGCACCAGCTAGTGGTCCTTCACTTTATTTATTATCACAATTGTATTTCTCTATGTGAAGTAAATGAGGGTATTGCTAAGAAATGGAGCTACATGACGTCAAAGTTCCTATGCAGGAAACATTCAGCAACCTTCCAGTTGATGTCATGACTTTGTGGTCATTCTAGCCGAGCACAAGTGCACAAAGCAGCTGTAAAATACATTTCTGGGCTGAGCAAGAATGCATTCAGAGAGCCAGAAACCTTTGTAACAGATCATTAATTTTAAATGCACTGCCTGGAGTCATATCAGCTGCCTGCATTGGAGTTACGGCCGAGCATCGTGTAACACACGCGACTACAGGACAGGGAAGATTGGTCTGGTGAAAGTGCCCTTGGCCTGGCCGTATGTTACTTTCACAATATCAGAGAGCCACACTTTAGACAATAAGACAGAACTATTGTCTTAGTGTGCCAATATCATACAGGAGCCTGCAAGACTATAATGTTGACATTGGCTAAAGCATTTACATATCAAATAAATGGTGTTCCTCGCCCTCTTCTTTTCTCCTGAGAGCTGAATAGCAATTGTGACTTCTTAAAGAACAGCAAAATTATGATCTCTTGAGCACTTTTTTTTTAGAATACATTGCAATTTCACAGGAGTTGCTTTTTATTTCGCATGAATTGTCACATCCAATTACTATATTCAACACGCATCCATGCTCCGAGGCTCGCTGCTGGCCATTGTGTTTGATCAGGTATACTTTTGACTCGCTGTAGAATCGGCTAATTGTCTGCGCGACCTTGAACAGGCTGAAGGGAGCTTGGGCAGCAGCTAGCTTGTAAAATGAATCCCTTTCCCCCTCCTCCCCGTCTCTCTCCATTTGGATGAACACCTTTGAATGTGCGTTTTTCCAGATTAGACCATTCCCTCTTTCAGTGATAGGTGTTACGTGATGTTTAAGAAAAGATACATTTATATGACCAGGCTTTCTGTTACTTTAGCTCTTCTTCCCAGAAAATGCATTGTAATGAAAAGTTAAATATAGTTGGTGTGATCGTTGTAAACTAACTAAATACAGATTATAAGAATTAATGTGAACGATGATCCCAGACAGTGGTGGAGAAGTACTCAAAAGTAGGAATTATTCAGTCTTAAAATACTTCATGACAAGTAAGTCCAAAATGGGATGCGCTACTTGACTAAAACGACAGAAGTACTATCAGGTAAATGTATTTAAAGTAAGAAAAGTACGCAGTTTTGCAGTTTTCCCAGTATAACATTCCTATAGAATATCATTATTCAGATTTTATCACCAATAAATGTTTTACATACTGGGTGGATTAGTTGTAAAGTGCAGCATAATATAATATAAATGTAGCTACTAACTATGAGTTTGAAATAAATGTAGTAGAGAAGTACATAATGGAAATACTTGAGTAAATTAAAAGTATGTCCAAACAGTACTTAAGTATATTACTTAGGTAAATGCACTTTATTACAATGCTCAACTGATCACAGTATGAAACCTACTGTGTCTGTATCATTTTAATTTACCAATGGAGCTACTAGAGTTCTTGGAGCCTATCACATTAATGCCTAAACTTAATAGAAAACACCAACCATAACCATGCAATCACAGTTAATGGCTGTAAAGCAATATGAACAAGTTTACAAGAAAAAAAGGACATGAGGGGAATTTTGGTATGTTTTAATGGGTCTGTCATCCAGCTAAACTCCCCTGCTCTAACTATGATATTAAGTACATATGGCCACTGTGGGACTGAGGTGATTGGTTATTGTTTTAATAAGCTGCACATTAGCTGTGTGCAACGACAAGCAAACACGGTGCAAGTCACCTACAAACTTTTAACAAGTGTGACTCCGGAGCAGCTCTCATTACCTTAATGGATACCCAAAGGGATAAAGATGGCTTATATAATATATATATTGCACAGCATGTCAAGGACTTGGAGTGATAAACCAAATAATGATGCATGGGCCAATATGTCCAATATAACTTACAGTGCAACAACTGCCAAGAAAATGACCATTTGTCAAAGTATGCATTATATAGGGTGGGGATTCATTAAAGCAATTTTAAAACATGCAACACGATCCATCAGTCTAAACACAATGTCAGTTCATGCAAGGACACAGAGTTGCATGGGAAAGTTTTGCAGTTCAGTCTGAAGGCACCCATTTGTAATTCAGAGTATTTCTGAGAAGATTTATCCATCGAAGTGGTTTCTCGTGCCAGATACCCAAAAGCATTGTTGGAAGGCGGCCATGATTGTCGTTTGGCTGTTTGCAGGCTGTGGCATCTCAAAGCTGTTTCCAGACTGATGTCTCCTCATGAAAGTTTAATGAAGAAAGTGTTTCCAAAAAAGGTGCCGTTTACGAGAGCGGCGGAAGACTCTAATTAGCCATATCACAGCAGGGGAAGGGGAACTTTAAGGTGTACATAAACCTCATTGGCATTCAGCATAAGCAGGAATTGTTTAGCAGATTTATTTTTTCTTACAGAGAGCTCGCGGAAAATATTCCACACTGCACCCTCTCAATCGACACATAGCTCTGTGAGCTTCAGCCAGAGCTACTCTGGCTTTGATTTTCTGTTTTCACTAAAAGAACATGTTTGGAGTGAGGAGCAGAGTTATCTCCTCTCACATCTGAATGAAGCCCGCTCTCCTTCCTGTTGTCAGGAAGAGGAGACACAGGCAGGAACAAGACAGCTCATTCAACAAACTGAGCCACCTGTCATCCTCAAAGAACTGCAAGGCCCCACCTCCCCTGAACACAGCCATTGTGGATGTAGTTGCTACTGTTTTTTGGGGGAAATCTTTTTTTTCCGATTACAGATATATAAAACAGAGAGGTAGCTATCTTCTCTGAACTCTCTATGTTCAAATGTTAACTTTTTGGTGATTTTGTGTCCCTGTCAATACAGCTAAATGTCACGGCATTAGAGATAATTATTGCTGGTAAAAGAGAGAAAACGAAAAACTGACTTATGAATCTAAATCCAAAAACTAAACATGTGTTTTGCTCCTCTCACTATCACACACTCCTCTCTACATATGTTTAAATATTCAACACAAATACTACTCATGCTGTTGATGTTAAGGACTTTCTGAACCTGAACTCATCATGTCTCTCTTGTGTCCCCAGAGGACCAGCTGCCCCCGGGGTTCCCCACCATAGACATGGGCCCCCAGTTGAAGGTGGTGGAGCGAACACGCACTGCCACCATGCTCTGTGCCGCCAGTGGCAACCCCGACCCCGACATTTCCTGGTTCAAAGACTTCCTTCCCGTCAACACCACCAACAACAACGGGCGCATTAAACAACTCAGATCAGGTAGGTTTGCCCCCGCTGAAAACTGAATTCAAACAGGAAGCCTTCTTCTTCTGTTGTCCTCTATATGATCGGCTCCCCCTGTATCAACCTCTTCTTCCTCCCATGATTTAACTTGTCATTTGGCTTTTAATTTTGTAGGTAATGGCATTGTTTCTACTACTTCCTGTCCTGTATCTGTGCGCCCGGTGTGTGTGTCTGTAGTGTGTCTCCCTTCGTCTTCCAGTGTTGTCATGGCTGTAGGATTGTCCCTCTGTGTGTGCTGGCTTCTACCCCGACCTCTGCCTCATTGCTCACTGCTGTGACTCTTTACTAAGAATTATTTTGCTGTTTTGTGTTGATTTCCTTTCAACTGCATTGGTGCAGAATTTCTATTGGAGCCATCCTTCTTAATTTCTTATGCCTTTTGTTAAAAAAAAAGAGAGAGAAGGATTAATATTCAACACTTGGTTTCGTTCAGAACCTGTTAAGGAGTGCACTTAATTGTAAAATAGGAAAACATGCAGAAAAGCAAATTAATCAGCGTCTTGTGGATTTGTTGAGATTGTTCTTTTGAAAGAGGGATCTTTAAACATCCTCTAAATAAATATTTTCTTTTCCTATGTTGTATAACTGGACACTAATCAGCCACAGTAGTGTGTACAACTTCACAAGGCTTTCCCCCCGATTCTTTGGATTTACAGCCCCTGCTTAAATGTTTTTATTTGCCTCTGACATGACCCTAATAACCCCATAAGCTTGAAAATCCCCGGTTTGATTTCAATATCTTAATAAAATAGATTATTTGTTGTTTTCAAATAAATACTCAACTCATAGCTGCAGCTTTATGTGCCAGTTCAAGGCGACACATCAGAACAACTACTTGTATATTTTCAGTAGTATATGTTTGATCGTGTGTCTTCAGATTTCACAGCTGTCCTATGTTAAACCTGTTAACCTTGCTGACTTGTTTCCAACAGAACTGTGTAGAATTAACCCGTATTTTCTAATGATTCACGTAGAGTTGATAAAGCATTAACGAAACCTCTGTTAACTAAACTCACTTAAAGAATATAATCATATTCTTATGCTGTCTTTCTTCTCTCTATATTTTTAAATCTACAGAATCCTTTGGTAAGTGCTTAGCTCTAAAGCACACATCACCCCCCACTAATTTCATGTTTCCAACAACTATTAAAATGCATGGCATGCATTTTACTAACAGATAGTTTAGAGTCAGGGTTAATACTAGAGACACATACACTATTCCCTCACTGTCCCACCACCAGCTGTAGCACCACTTTTACCTGCAGATTATAACACCAAACGTTAGCTTAGCATTGTCATATACTGACCCGCGTAATGAACTGAACTCACATGTGTGTTACTCACTCACTGACCCACCACTCACTCACTTATACTCTAACACCAGCACACTAAGAGTTTTAGGGAGGTGACCAGCTTTGTTTAGCTCAGGTGAAGCAAAGGTTGTTATATCAAATATGTCTGCTCTGATCTCACACACAAAGTCCTCAAAGTCTTTCCCCTCAGTAGACGGTCTTCAGAAGCTATTGCCACTTCCAAAATGGCACCTCCCCGTGGTACACCAATGTACTTCTCTCTGACCCATGATTTTCTATGATGAATCCTGTACAGAACAATACTTATTCTCTCTCTCTCTCTCTCCTTTCTCTTTCCTCTCGTACCTTTATTTACGTACCCTGTTAAATCTAATTTGATTCTTCTTCCAAAGCCCCCAGCCTCTATCTACTCGTACTAATGCTTCTTCTTTCTAATCTTATTTGCATTCATATTATCCACCCAGGTGGTACACCAATAAGAGGTAAGAGTGCTGAACTGACGTTCACAGAATGAAAATAATACCAATTCATTCTTGCTGTCAACCCATCCATTCACTTGAATCACCTCCATTTCTGTCCTGTTTACCGAGACCAAATCCCATTACGTTCATACGGACCTTCCTATTATTTGTCCTGTTTCGTTCACTAAATTTGTATTCCATTCTTTTTTTGTCTATGCTTTATTTACTCCTTTGTATTCTGGTTTTTCAAGAGCCTGTTTAGCTCAGTTGTGATATGCTTGCCTTGGCTCAAATAAGCATATCCAATGACAATTATTTTTTCAAACTATATTTTTTCCGTTCATTTTTGTTTTCTTTTTGGCCATAGCAAATCATTTGTCCCTCTTTTTGTCCAACTAAAACAACCAAGCATTTTTCCCCCTTAGCTGTTCTTGTTCAGCACTAAAACATATGCACAGATGCTGTGGAATAACGCAGGCATGCTGAAGACAACATCGCCTCTCCTCTGCTTTTTTCTCCCAAAGAAATCTTTCTATCTTTGCAAACTATTTTTTTCCATTTCTTCTATTTGCTTTCCTCTCCTGTACCTCTACAAAAAAGCCCAAACAACCACTTTTTTGATAAAGTTTCTACGGTGCTTTTTTTTCTCTTTCACCTATTTTTCTTACTTTTCTTGGGTTTGGAGAATATTTTACTTTTTGACTTTTTTTCTTCAGGGTTTGGGGAAGGCAAACAGTAGAGTCTGGCGAGGACCTGATTGGCTCATTTTTGCCTTGTGAGACGAAGCTGAGGAGTTGTTGATGCATAAAGCCATTTTTCCCTGGGTCATGTGACACCACACTGCTGATCCCATTAGTGGATTTTTATGGGTGTCTTTTGTAGCAGTGGTTGGTTACTTTCTTGTCCGCTCAGGTCGATATTTTGAATTTTGTCTTCTAATACAAATGCATTTTATTTTTCAGCTAAGGGTTGTCAGAAGGTTGTAAGTTGTGCCGACATACATTTCTTGCCAAGATTTGCATGTCCAAACTTTTGTTACAGAGGATTATATGTTGCTTTTGCCTTATATAATACTTCAATTAACATTTTTCCACATAAATGAGCAGCATTTTTCAATTTTTTGTATGGGCTGCATTTTTTTGAAAGACACTTCACCTAGATGAAGTCCCAAATTATTTAGTTATTTGAAAGTTGCACTTGATTTGTGATTGAATATGCTAAAATTCATACCTAAATTTATTTCGTTCAATTGTCCTCCCTTGTTATGCTGCTTTCTTATACTGTAAACCTTTTTTTGTTTGATCCATGTTTCCCTGAAGCAGTATCACTCATCCCCATATTGACCAGTCCAGTGACATGTTGTATATTGAAGGGCTTGCCCCTACTCTTCAAATGAAATTATGACTTCTTTTTTTTACATTGGCGTTATGATGAGTGTCTTTTTAGACCCTATAGCTTTAAATGTTATCAGGTTTTTTCTCTAAAGAAGTCATCAAAAAGGTAACTGTATTATAGATCGAAGATAACTTAGCTGTTTTATTTTCTTCTCTTTTGGATTTGGTTCACAATTTTTTTCTTTTCCCTCGGGTTTACTTTAGTTACAATAAATATATATGTATTGCAATGTCTTGCATGAATACTATTTGCAGCTTTAGTAGGATAAACACAGCCTTTGTTTGACCTCATCCAGTGGATCAGGCTGTGATATTGACGGGGGATAAACTTTAAAATAGATAGATTTATAGCAACAGATAGCAGTTTATAGGATATTGTTTAATAACAACTTTCCTCAATCTGTCCGACTACTGAGGCTAGATGAAGGGGCTGATGTTGCCCCCCTTGAGGTCAAACACCTTCTTTGATTTTTGTTTGTGAACTTGATGTGAAAAACTTCATTTTAACCAAACAAACTCCACCACCCCATTTTCTATTCCCAACCAGGAGCCCTCCAGATAGAGCAGAGCGAGGAGTCGGACCAGGGGAAGTATGAGTGTGTTGCGACCAACAACGACGGGACCCGCTACTCTGCCCCCGCTAATCTATATGTCAGAGGTAGGAAACACACTTGGGAAATACTGGCATGCTTCTGTCAATATTATGATAACTTTCGCTTTAAAATTCATGAGGAACCTTTAAAAATCAGCCAATAAAGTCTGCAGGGCCACTTCCTGTGAGGCTGCTGTAAGTATGCTTTGTTTCTGATGCTTTGCGTCTCTTCTAATTTTTTATTTATTCTTTTGCACTCAACTTACCTGCACTGATTTGAACCTACGAAATCTGCTCTGTTGTGTGTTTTTGTTCCTTCCTGTTGATAATCCTGAGTTTACAATGAAAGGACTGCCTGCCGAGTTTATCCACTAATTGCCTTTCAAACCGGACCGACTCTTCCCCAGCAGTGAACACATCCTCACTGGCCTTTTCCTCTCTATTGATCAACATTAGAAGGACACATTCAATCTCACTAGTTTTACTGACATTTAACAATTATTACAAAATCAATACCAGTTAAAACTGGAATTACGTTTGTTTTTAATGTAAATGGTAATTAATGATCCTGTCCAGACGAGAAAACTATCACACCAGAAAAAGCTGTTTGTAAAATAAAGTAAAAATTGTTTATGTTAAGTTGTTTTTTGCCTTTGTGCAAAGTTAATGCTCAAATGGGTTCTTATGGACATAACAGCTGTGACAGAAGAAGAATTAAAACAAATCCATGAAGAGTTTATCCCTTTCTCTCATAGATGAGTAGTAGATCTACTTCTTTTTAAGACACCGTACAGCCATGAGTAAAGTGTAGCCATTTACCAACAACTTTGTCCAAACCAGCTGATGGACACGCGGCTTAATAACGTTTATTTTTTGGCAACATTTCAAAAGAAAGCTTTAAGTAACTAATTTTTCAGCCTGTAGTCTTTCACTCTTTTGAAGCCAGAACTTGTTATGCAGCTGTTGTTACTGCTTCTCACTTTCACTCGCATGCAGCAGTCACTGTAACTCTTCCAGTTCTTTGAAAATAATTTATCAATAAAAACATATGAGGAAGCAGATGGATTTTAAATGAATTTCACAACAGTCTTCTGTGTTATGGTTGGCTTTTGTAATCAATCACAATATAAAAGAGCAAAATGCATCGATTGTAATTAATATTCAAGTTTTACAACATAGAATATTGTATTAAATATAAATATTATTTCTTATCCTATATATCACCTTGTTATTTGGGTGCCAGTGTGATACAGGGTGCTCCCTGCACACTGTAGACTGGAGGTCCTTCGACTTGTTTAACTTTAAAACCTAAAACAGGCCTTTTTACTCTCTGTGTTTCCCTTGTTCTTCTCCTTTCCTTATTTTATTTTGCATCACATTTCCTACATCCCTCAGAGCTTCGAGAAGGTTGGTGTGTTTTGACTTTTTGAACACAACACAAAACAGTTCATTTGTCACAAAAATCTTTTTCTTTCGATACAATATTTTTACTTCTATTGATATTCGTTTTTATCTTTGTCGCTCATTAAATGTACACGTTTCCATTGAAAATGCCCTCGCTGCTTGACTGTCCTACAGATGGTGCATGTTTGCATCTTTGTGGCGGGTGGGAGGGAACAATATTTGCATCTGTCGGAGCGTCGATTTGCATGTTCACCTCTTATTACCTACTGCTAGACATCACTCTCATAAAGCTTTACCCCGTCAGTGTTCCTGCTTGGTTATGAAGACAAACCACACCGCTAAGAATGCACATTTTATTTACAACACCAGCATGAACCAAGTCCTTGAATATAGACTCCAGGAACAAATAGCTGCAGCTCTACAAAGATGCAAAGTTGCTCCATATGAGCATGATCTATATCTCCAGAGAGCCATTTAAACATCACTAAACCCACGTTCTCCCTGTGGTTCTCCCTTCTATTGAAGTTAGAGGTAAAAAACAAATTTATAAAGCAAAATCAATCCTTTTGTTGTAATTGGCACTAAAGTAAAGCGCCAAGTGGTAAAGAAAACAACTCTGCCCGAAGATAATGTTTCTGCACAGGAAGTCTGGAAAGAATAAAGTATTTAGAGTGTTATCCATGAGACTTGACAAATGTAATGATATTCAAATGAGCAGGATAATATTATGTCTGTGGGGAGCGTGATCCAATTGGATATTAATTAAATATTGAGTGAGAGAAACGTTGTATTTAATAATGCAAGGAGTTCCCCTGGATTTCCTCTCTGGAGAGCTGCAGTCTGCTAACAGAATGGGCTTTGTGAATTAGAAGCAGGAAGTGTGAGCCTGTTTTGCTGTGGAATAAACCTGCACATAATACTAGTTTAGAGTCACAGGAAAGAGTTTAGAGGGAGTTTACACAGCAGGGTCTATTACCAGGTAATAAATCAAAGAAATCAGACCTTTAAAAGGGACTTAATACTTTCAAAGTTCACAAAAAACGTAATATTTGTTGAATAGCACAAGCACAAACACTGACTCCCTTGATGTTTAATATCAATACCTGGTATATATGTTTGTTTCCTTTATGCCGTAGCTATCAAAAATCCTCTGTGCTTGAGTCTTTTTGGGTAAAACCAAAGGAGCAATAACAAACCTATTGTCCTGTCTATCCCGTGTTAAGATGTTGCCCTCCTCTCTAAGTGTTTCTTCGTTCCCCCTGGACCTTGAACGTGCACTTTCCACATTTATAACCCGCAGCAGCACCAGACTAACCTTCCATTCCACTGTGTGCTCCACGTCTTCCTCCTGACCCTGTTACTTCTGATTTTACCCCAGAAGCCCTCTCCTCTCCCTGACTCTCTCACATGGCCCGCCTAACAGAGTCACGTATTGTTCTTGTATGCATGACGGACTCCGGTTCCCCACCAAAAGGCCTTGAAGCCCTCCGTGTGAATTATGAATGTTAAACATTTAAGTTAACCTTAAGAGTGTTGTCTTTTCTTTCAAGTTTTACTTTGGAGAACATTGTTGGGGTGAATGTGTATCTGCTAGAGCTGTCAAATGATTTAAATCCAGATTAAAATCAAGAGAGCTGTAGGTTAACATTTAACAAAATAATATCACACTTTGTTGATTTGAAGTTATTGTTTCAGCAATACTTTTTTTAAAGTGCTGCCCAATGATGACTTTCTAAACTGTACATAAGTAATTGAAAAGCTTTTATCATTGATATTTAATGTAAAAGCACCCTCTCCTCCAAATAATACATGTGGCTTGCCTCGATCATTTACTTGTTCTGAGGTAGAGGTAAAGTTATATTTCCAAACTTTCTCTCTGAGTATCCTCTTTTTTCCCTTAATCTGAAACTGAACTGAGGCCTGTAGTCATGTTCAAATGATTTGAATTAAAATTAGTTAATCTCCTCGATTTGTAATGATTCGGAGGCTCAGACTGATTTGTCCAATCACAGAATGAAGTGCAGCGAGAATGCTTTGAGCGTTAGCCTAATTGCTCTTCTTGTTATAAGATGGAGACTTCTCATTGAACTCAGCAGCATAAAGACAGTATGCATAACTTCACTTTCTTCCTCTGAGCTGTCTGTCTGAGTTCACAGGTATAAATACATTTTAAAAAGTAATAGCTAAGCAGGGAAAATGATTAAAGGTTATTGTGTTTACATTTGATCCAAGGTGTGAATCATAACATTTGACAGCCCTGGCTTCTACTTCAAATGAGCCTAAATGAGGCAGTAAAACATAATTCCCATTTTGAGGCGTGATATGTCGTTGTGTGATGTAAGGATGTGACGCATTATCTCAAATCAGCTGGAAACAGAACGTCCTGTGAAGTGCTGTGGTCTCTCAGCACTTTCGCTCTCTCTGTACCAGTGATACAGTGTTTTCTGCATGATTCTTGTGTTGATGTTTACCCATTCACCATTGAAAATATTGGATCAAATGTCATTTGTAAGCCTTCATCAAACATAAGATTGTATTTTTATGCTACAATTCAAACTTTAACATTACTTTAATCCTATTATATAATATATAAATGTATCAGGCCTTATAATGCATTCCCTGCTGGGTTTTTACGCTGTGTTTTCTGTGTTTCAGTACGCCGGGTGCCACCACGATTCTCCATCCCACCCACGGACAATGAGATCATGCCGGGTGGCAGCGTCAACATCACGTGCGTGGCAGTGGGCTCACCCATGCCGTACGTCAAGTGGATGCTGGGAGCTGAAGACCTCACGCCTGAGGATGACATGCCCATCGGACGCAACGTGTTGGAGCTCACAGACGTGCGGCAGTCGGCCAACTACACCTGCGTGGCCATGTCCACGCTGGGGGTGATCGAGGCTGTGGCACAGATAACGGTGAAAGGTAAAGAGGCTTCTTCTTATAATAACGACTGAAATGTCATCAGTAAGCTCCTACAAAAGATACATAAAGGCTAGAGCTAGACTTAATTATTACAGGTGTGAGTCTGTTGGTACTTCACCATTCAATTTGGATTCTTGAAGTCACAATTCAATTCTAAATTGACTCTGGATTAAGTACATAGTGTTGCTAATTTAAGGATCGCCTCTCCTAATGAAATCAGTGTGGCAAAGGATGGCATGAAAGCAGAGGAAAGTGTGCAAAGACTTGGATTGTTTTATATTTATAAAAGTTGTGTCAACAGATTGCAAATATGCAACCACACAAAAGCAAAAACAAAGATGAACATATGATGCCTGTTTTTGAATACATTGGAAAGCTGAGGCTGGTGGCCTTTTCTCATAAACTTGCCGATTCCCACATTTGTTTTTACAAACCAAACATAATTAGAGTGATTTTTCAACATCCTTGACATATTTTATGAGTTAAATAAAACTCTGAGAAGATTCCAATCTTGATTCTAACAGGAATGGATTTATTCCCCCTACCCTAAAAATAATAGCTTCCTCCAAACGCTCCAAATTCTCCATGAAGTTATATAAATCAATGTGAAGCAACTTTAAGTTAGGAGTAAATATCCATGCTGGGACTACTTGCTGTGCTCTGCAGAAAGTTATTTACGTCTCGCCGCCACGATAAGTCATCTGAGAAGATTCCTTAAAGCCGTAGACAAGCCCAGCCCGGCCTGCCTGCATTAGATGGCAGATTGAAAATAGTGAAGTGCTTATCTCTCAGCTGGAGAGCTGCACAGCCACAAGCTCACCATTTCTGTTAGCAAGAGGTAAAGGATGGGGGTGGGGGGTACTGGGTACTGGGTACTTATCTGTGTGTAATCATATCTACACAGCAGCGCACCACAAAGATATCCCAGATTGGTGTCGCCGTGTTCACGTGCACACCAGGGACAGACCCACATACGCACTCAGCTTTGTTTTTCCTCAACATTACATGGTGATATTAGTCACAATATAACAGTCTGACAGCAAGCTCCCCCAGTAGCATACTTCAGATGGCATATAAAGACAATATATGGCCCTGATATCTTCTGCTATGTGCCACAGAGCGGGGAATTAAAGCAATAAATTGAGCTGTTAAATTATTAAAGTGATAAACACTGGGAGACCTGAGATTAACGACAGCAGGACACTGAGCTGCTGAACACGGGGGACACAATCTCACCCTACTTCATATGCAACTTTACAAATAGTAACTAGAAAAGTGATATTAATAGAAAGCTCACAGCATGAGTCTCTAGATATAAAGCATGTTAAATCATCAGTGTATGAAAAATGAATGCTTCCAAAAAAAAAAAGCCTTTTGGACCGATATTACATCAAAATAATGCTTTTCTTTCCATGAGCATGTTTTAATGGTGTTATTTTCATCACAGCATTACCCAAGGCTCCTGGCATCCCCGTGGTGACGGAGCGCACAGCTACCAGCATTACGTTGACGTGGGACTCTGGGAATCCTGAACCCGTGTCCTTCTACATCATCCAGCACAAGTCCAAGTACTCGGAGGACTCGTACAAGGAGATAGACGGTGTAGCCACCACCCGCTACAGTGTGGGGGGGCTCAGCCCGTACTCTGACTACGAGTTTCGCGTTGTAGCGGTGAACAACATCGGACGCGGGCCCCCCAGCGAGAGCATAGAGGCCAAAACAGCAGAGCAGGCCCCAAGCACGGCCCCGAGGCAGGTCAGAGGTCACATGTTGAGCACCACCACTGCCGTCATACACTGGGATGAACCGAGGAGCCCAACGGGCAGATAATGGGCTACAGGGTCTACTACACCATGGACTCCACCCAGCACGTCAACCTGTGGGAGAAGCAGATCGTTCGGGGGGCAAACTTCGTCACCATCCAGGGGCTCATCCCCAACAAGACCTACTACATAAAGGTGCTGGCCTACACCTCGGTGGGGGATGGACCCCTCTCCACTGACATACAGATCATCGCCAAGACAGGAGGTGAGAATTCAACAAATTCAAACCTTAATAAATGTTTAGCCTCCATAATTTAAGCCCCATTTCTCTATAGTCACAGACCCTCATTAGTGGTCTGCAATTAGCTAGGAAAAACACATTCAACTCTATGCTGTGTTTTTATTACAATATGCCTCTCACTACAAAGTGACATCTGTGTCTGTATTGATCATGAATACTTCAGGATGTAGAGGGTGATAGATTCATCTCTTCTCTCTCCCGCTGCAGTTCCCGCCCAGCCCACAGACTTCAAAGGAGAGGCAAAATCAGAAACAAGTATTTTACTCTCGTGGATTGCTCCGGCACAGACCGGACAGGAAAATCAGATCACAGGATATGAGCTGATGTACAGGAAGAGGGACGACAAAGAGGAGGTAACTATTATTGGATTTAGAGCCTGTGATGACAAACTAAACACTCAGAGTAACTACACGAGTGATATGTTGATTGTTTGCAATGATGTGTATGCTTTATGAAATCCACAACTTTTGATATACTTTATTAAAGGAAGACCTGATACAAATATATGTATGGAAAAAGAAAACTGATTTGTAGGATTTATTTTTATTCTCATATGCTACATTGATACTGGACATGAAAGATATAAAGAAAGATATGTTGAAAAGTAAAGGGTGTATTTGACTATTTGAAATATTCAGTGTTATTTAGGTTTATTTAAACACTAATTAATGGAAGTTCACTGAACAGCCTTTAATAAGTAAGTGTGTAGTTATAACATATTAATAAAAGAGGGGTAGTATTTATTGTACATATTTATTACATAAAAAAGATTCATTGTAACTTTATTAGCAGAAAGCAGCAGTTAATTATCTTAAAAAACAGACAGAAAGAAGTGACGATGTGATCTTTGTCCACAGAAACGCATCAGCTTCGAGCCGACGACAACGTACCTGCTGAAGGACTTGAAGCCCTTCACTACTTATACTTTCCGACTGGCAGCTCGTAGTAAACATGGAGTAGGAGCATACACCAATGAGATCTCTGCAGAGACTCCACAGACACGTAGGTCTTCTTCCTTATCTCAGACAGTTTAAACTCTTTGGGAAGGAACACATTTTCAAATGCATTTTAAAAGTGCCTCTGCAAAATTCAAAAGTGACTAGAGTGTAAGGAAGCTCGTGAGCACAGATAAAGCAAATCAGATGTTTTCTTCCAGAGGCGTGATGCATTTGAAAAGATGTAAACATTTAAAAAGAGTGAATAAGTGTTACTTGACCATGCAGGACTCACTTTGAAAAGATTGCATGGACAGGCTTTCGTGTGAAGTCAGGAGACAAGGTCACAATAACCTCCCCTCTCCACCTATGTTGTGCAAAACAGTCCTGACTGAAATAAATGATAAAGCTTTGAATTATTTATATGAATGCCCAGCAGTTTCTCATAAGTAAAGGGCATTTGAGGAAGCCTTGTCTCTTGACATTGCATGTCAGCCTAAACAAAAAAGAGTAGAGGATTTTTGATCTTTCTATGTAGCTACACTGCCAAGAACCACTTGGGATTTTCCCCTTTTCAGCATTGACGTTTAAACTCAATTCAAATTCAAATCAAAAGGGTTGTGGGGTAACGATATCATAGAAAGCTCAAAGCAAGTATTGTCTCTGTAGTTAGGGACATTTCCATTCAAAAGACCTCAGATTTATGAAACAGGTTGAAAGAGAGAAATTGGATTCTGTTACTAAATCAAATTAAATCCAGTGTGGTTTGACTCGAGAATCCCCCTTGAAGAAATCAAGCGTTTGACTTTTAAAAATAAATCTGAGGTCTGTAAAAGACAAGGTCAGGATCAGGTGGGTATGAAAGCTCAAACAGAGGTCAATGAAAAAGTGCATGCCAATGTTATCAGAATCTAATAAATCAGTCGTGTCTCCTTGGGAAGTTCTCTGTTGTACAATCAGGCTTTTACCACAAACCAACAGGCTTCGGAAAGGTTGGTGACGAATACAACATTTTTCTATTTTGAATAGTTAAAGCATCAACCTTTATGTTTTTGGATTGATGGTAACTGCTTGCCAAATTTCTCCTAGATATCACTATATTGATTTTGGAATGGTTAATCTTAAATTACCACAAATATGTTAGATTTAAAGGATATACTTAAGAGACTATTAAAATATCATTTGTTAATCTTTTGTTTTATAAGTATTATTTTGACAACAAAGGTAGGTTACATTTGTTAAAAATGTTGTTTTTTTCCAATCAACACCTTCCATCCATAATCAGCATGTACACTTGTGTTGATTGTTTCCTTTTGTTTTGTCTTTATTTGTGATGTTTCATATATTTCAAATACGTTTTGTTTGCCTTCATAAGTCCTTGTGATTTTTCCTCATTTTGTGGCATTTTATTTTCTCCTTTTCCTTTGTTCGGTCACTTCTACCATCATCACCCCGATCAAACCAAAAACTGAAACTCCTTTAAAACAAAAACAAATGAACGGCCTGAACAAACACAAACCCTTCACCTGCACCAAAACACAAAACCAGAACCTGCGGGTCCGCCACAGGAAGTCAAGTGCTTTAGCTCCAGCTCCACCAACATCCTGGTAAGTTGGCAGCCCCCACCAACGGAACTACAAAACGGGATTATAACGCAATACACCATCCAGTACGCCGCAACTGAAGGGGAGGACACCACCGCACATGAAATCTCCAACATCCCTCCGGAAAGCTCTCAGTACCTTTTGGAGAACCTGGAGAAATGGACTCAGTACGGAGTGACCGTCACTGCTCACACGGATGTCGGGGCGGGACCAGAGAGTGAGCCACAGCTCGTCCGCACAGACGAGGATGGTATGTGTTCCCTAAACTAGCTCCAGCGCTAACCTCCCCCGTCAAATACTAACAACCTACCAACAACTCCTTCTTCTTTTCCCTCTGCCTGCTTCTAATCAAAGTGACACTTCAAACCTTTTGCCCCTTTTTGGACTCTGCGCTTTTTTCACCCAGACAAACTGTGACTTTGCGAAAGCACCTTTTTTTGTGTGGCTTTTTCCCCCAACGCTGCTCAATTTCAACACATGGTATGGCATTTTCAACTGCAGGCCTCCAACTTCCAGTCCCAACTGTCATTTTTGAAACAAACTCTGCAGTGTTTTTAAAAGGCAGCATTTTTCTTTTTTTTTTAAGAACTTGGCAAAAGTTCTGGACAGTGGGAATACCAAAGGGTGGAAGATTTTTTTAAAGGCCGTCTTTTTATATTTTTGTCCCCTCATGTGATAGAATCATTTTTTTATTCATATTTTTCCTCATAGCCAAAATTCTTGTAGTGCTTCAAGCCTTTGAAACACTTGAAGCCGCCTTTGGCTCCACTTTTCTATTTTGGCAAAACACATTTTTATTCCATGTTTTCCAAAACCCACTACCCATTTTTAATGTTTCCAGATTAGGTCAGATGTCAGACCTGTTTTTGCTGTTGTTTTTTCCCCTTACCATTGTTGAAATATTGATGTCATGCAGTGCTTGTCGCAGTTTGCTGCACTTTTGTGATTTTTTTTTTAGTCACTGCAGCATTTTGCGCTACGGCTTTTGGGCAAGATTTAAAAACAGGGTGGAGGGGTCTCTATAATTTTGACCTTTTTTCTTCTATCCCATGATGTTCCTCCAGTTCCTAGCGGGCCACCTCGTAAAGTTGAGGTGGAGGCTGTCAACTCCTCATCAATTAAAGTGATCTGGCGCTCACCGATGCCCACCAAGCAGCACGGTCAGATCCGAGGGTACCAGGTGCACTATGTCAGGATGGTTAATGGGGAACCCACAGGACAGCCAGTCATCAAGGACATCCTGATTGATGATGCACAGGTACAAGACCGCCTCTCACACACAAAATAAATTGTCCTCCCTCTCACCTTTACAAGCACTGCAGCAAGTATTTTATGAGCAGTAGAAATAAGCTAACTGTTATTTAAGTGACTGTTTTGTCACTCATTGTAATGCACACCTTTATGTGGTGTTTGCAGACAAACTGTGTGTATATTTTCTCACCAGTGATTAGTCTATGTACATGGCCTTATTCTTGTCTCTTTTTCTCTATATTCTTCTATCATAATCAGTGGGAATATGATGATTCAACCGAACATGTGAGTAGTTAAACAGAATCCTAATCTTGCTTTCCCCTGCATGAATGGCATGTGGTGTCTTTTCTCTGCATTAGGATTGAAATGTTTTCAGCTTATTCAACTTCATAAGATGTTGAGACAACTGCAGGTGTTATCATTGACTAACATTAACCTCAAAGATTGAAATTATAGAAGAATATACTCTGTCAAATATATCCTATTCCTCCGAAGCATGCCGCAGTGTTGCGTTTCTGCTGAGAGAATGCGTCTGTTTTGTGATGCTGACACCACGTCCCACTGTTATCGCACGGCTTGCTTGTGAGTTTCTTGCAACTAAAATCCTGCATCTTTACAGGAAATGATCATCACAGAGCTGCAGGCTGAGACCACATACTCAGTTACTGTGGGAGCATACACCACCAAAGGCGATGGCGCACGCAGCAAGCCCAAACTGATCACCACCACTGGCGCAGGTATTGTGACAGCGACTGCAAATCTCTCATTACGGTCTGTTATTTTACTACAGTACATGTCTACATGAAACTGCAATCCTGGTCTGTAAACTGTGAAACTGCAGCCTAATGAGGAAAAGCGAGAGACAAATATTATTTTTAACAGTGTGTTTAAAGTTTGAATGCAGCTAATTGCTGTCTCATTTAGTGCATTAACTCTTACACCCTGGTGTGACATGGAAATACTAAAGGCATTTTTAAATAATGAAAAATGTAGAGGTTCTGAGAGTAAGCCAGGAAATACACAAGGTCAGCTCTTTTACTCGCCTCCTTTGACTGATGTATACCGTAAAGTTACACACCTCAACTGAAAATGAATACTATACAAATGTGGCCAACACTTTATATGAAATAAAAATATGAATTAGAAAAAAAACTATAAATCTTTCCATTGCTAATGTATTATAACTGATCTAGAGAATCCATAAGAAACTTCTCATTTGTAAAGAAAATTATGAATTGTCACTTTAGATGTGGTTTTCGTAGAAAAGTTCACGATGCAAACATGGTTCTCTGTATTTCTCACAAGTACTCTATTGTTGCCGTTTCAGTCCCTGATAAACCTCGACTAATGGTCAGTACGACCAACATGGGCACAGCTCTCCTGCAGTGGCACCCCCCAGCAGTCACCCACGGCCCCCTGCAAGGCTACCGCCTTCGCTTTGGTCGCAAAGACGTGGATCCACTGACGGTCATCGAGTTCCCCGAGCGGGAGAACCACTACACTACCAAAGAGATCCACAAGGGAGCCTCGTACACTTTCCGCCTCTCCGCGCGTAACAAGGTGGGCTTCGGGGAGGAGACCGTGAAAGAAGTAACCACAAACGAGGCTGTGCCGAGCGGTTACCCTCAGAGTATCACCGCAGAGGGCGCCACAACCTCCACCATCCAGGTCAGCTGGAAACCCGTTTTGCTGCCAGAGCGAAATGGGCAAATAGTGAAATACGCTCTGCAGTACAAAGACATCAACAGCCCACGCAGCCCCTCCGAACTCTTCATCACTGCGCCGGAATCAACTGTCATCCTGGATAGCCTTAAGCCTGATACCACTTATGATATTAAAATGTGTGCCTTCACCAGCAAGGGCTCTGGTTCCTATAGCCCCAGTGTCCAATTCAGGACACAGCCTTTGGATCAAGGTAGGACCAGTCCCTGAACCTTTTTCAATTTAAAACCAACTTTTCTCTGCCCAACCACAGCAGCTTCCTCTGAGAGCCTCAAATGGCAGAAGTCTACCACAGGACTTAAAATATTGTCATGCCATAGTCTCCTTAAATTATTATTTCTTTTAAACCTCTCATGGAGTAAGTATGTGTCTCTTTAAGTCTCATCAGTAATGCAAGGCTCAGTCATTAGTTAAGAGTTGGTGTTAGTAAGAAGGTAAGAGTTCAGTGAGTTCAGTTAATGCTGCTTTCGGTTTTGATGGAGATCCTCTCAGGTAAGCACTGGCGTGGGACCCTAAGTGTAAAAAAGGTTTTAAAAGGAAAGGATATATTGTGTCTAAATCACCTGCTCGCCCTTTCTTTTAGCAGTGTTTGCAAAAAATTTCCACGTGAGAGCTGCCATGAAGACATCAGTGCTGCTCACCTGGGAAATCCCAGACACCTACAACCCCGCTCAGCCTTTCACTGTGAGCACTGCACCGCAAAATATACCACTATCATATCTTTTTACATGCTCTACACGTTACTATGCCACAGAAAACAATTCAGTTACATCCACAAACAAGATCTTTTTGTATTCAGATCCTTTACGACAACGGGCAGAGTGTGGAGGTGGACGGGAAGCTAACGCAAAAGCTAATCACGGGCCTTCAACCTGAGACGCAGTACTCCTTCCTCCTGACCAATCGTGGAAACAGTGCAGGAGGACTGCAGCACCGAGTGTCCACCATGACCGCCCCCGACATCCTCCGCACCAAACCCTCCCTGATCGGAAAGACCAACTCAGACGGGATGGTGACTGTTGAGCTGCCATCTGTGCAGACTTCTGAGAAAATAAGGTGAGGAGAGCTGATCGAATTAAGAGGGGTTCAAACCAAAGCAAATGTTGTGTCAAAATTCAATGCCCTGGAGTGCTATTTCAAGTTGTTTCTGACTATCCATATTCTAGTACACTCCCTTGGAATTGGCAACTTGCATCAAGTTTAATATGATTTGACTGTATAAAAATGGCTCTTTTGTTGAATATATGAAATCACTTTGGCGCCGTGGAATCCATATCACTGATTATTATAACTCACTGACGCATTATGAATAAAAATAAGATAACTAGATAGCTGACCTTGTCAGGGGTTATTCCTCCAAAACAGGGTCATTTATATTCATCCCTACATTCCAGTGTAATATCCACTTCACCTCAGTCATTACACACTAAAGCGGCCCGACTCATTGAGGCGCGCTCCTCTAAGCCCTATAAAGTCTCTTATTGCTGTTCAACAAAGCCCAGGGTTGTCAGAAGGCCAAGGAGCATCCGATTGTAGACCGATGCTTCAAACCCATCTTGTGTTTTTTGTGTTTAGCTGGAAGTACTTGGCCCAGTGTTTCTAATGCCAGAGCTTAAGCTAATTACTCTCCCATTAGCCTGCCACACTGCCGTCCTGGCTAACACTAGCTACTGCAAAGCCCAACCAGGAAGCCCAAAAAACTCTGGCAGGGCCGTTATCACTCCTGCCACCCTTATGAAGGGATAAAAGTCCCTCCTATTCTGAATCTTTTAGTTGTTTGCAGAGGTCTTCTACTTAGCCTACAGGAGGCCTCATTGTCTTTTCCTGAACATGCATCAAAATGAATAGGCAGAACTAAGTGGCCCCAATGAAATGATAAAGAACTCCTCAATTTGAAAAATGTATTGAAATTAAATGATCATTGAGTTTCTTAAAAAAAAAAAACTCTGGGCAACACTGCATTTGTCGCCACTGACTTGCACATACCACTTGTGAACGGTGTCTTTTGAAATGTGGCAGTGATCTTTAAGCATGTCTAGATTATTATACAACATACTTTGCTTTTTTTTTTCCCAGGGGATATTACATAGTGGTGGTGCCTCTGAAGAAGCAACGCACTGGCAAGTTTTTCAAACCGTGGGACAATCCTGATGAGATGAATTTGGAGGAGGTAGGTTCAAAGCATGAACTAGTTATAATGACTCAGGCTACTAGGAAACAAAAATAAAATATTCCAGTAATTTTCTACCATCTGGTTTTTGTACACAGCTTCTAAATAGTTCCTACATAACTGTGTGCAAATACCTCACATTTCTTTTCTCAAAACTGTAGAGAATAAGTTCAGAGTGCAGGAAGAACAGGAGATGAGTCTCACTGATTGACGCAAATAGCTGCAGAGAGCACTGTTCATATGGAAATGAGAACATGAAGTAGCCATCAAGTGCACTGCAAACTCAACCCCCATCCATCCCCCACCTCCGCCTCTTCCTCCCCCTCGTCCTCCTCCTATTTGTGTCTGTGGTAATTACCTGAAGAGTGGCATCAGGCCTTCATGTCTCTCCTCATGCCAGGCAAAGCTAGGCTACTTTGTATGCACAAAACACTCTACAAATGTTATATTTAGCACGTTTAAATAATTCAGGAGGTTCTGCGCATCGCAGGTATGATTCAATGGGAAATCAATTGGATGCTTGCTCACTATATAAACGGTGATTACATTTTAGGTCTTTTTTATAACCATCGATGTTTTTTTTACACATTTGATGAAGAATACATTGCAGTTTCTGTCCGAGAAAAGTAATGGAAGCTTCTAAAAAACGTATTCTCCTTCAGGTTACATAAAAGCTGGCAGTAATGCATTTGTATTTGCAAAATCCTCTGGCAAGTTGTAACTTATTTTGAAACTGAGTTTTAAAATATGTATTTCTATTGTACAAACATCACAATACATCACATGTCTACAGGGCTAAAAGGGAGAAAACACGCCATGTCTCATCCTGCATTGGCTCTGCAGCTCGTGCCTACAGGCCCGTGTCTGCAGCCATGACCGATCGCCCAAAAGTCGCCCTCTGTCAGAATTTATTTGTTTGTCAATATTGGCACTCACCTTTTCACAACTTTTCCCAAGGGCAGCTAGATTTAGCCGTGTTGACAGGAGAGATGATTGAAGACATTATCGGGCAGCACCAACAGCCCCGCAGCCAAAACAGAACACACACAGGAGCGCACACACTCTGATGTGAATGACAGGCAGGCTCACACATGCACAAACACACACACCGAGTGCACACAACTCAGAGATAGGAAATCAGACGCTCACACAACTAGCCCGATATGATTAACATAATTATGATCCACGCTCCGTACTGCAAGTTAAAGTCGGAGGGAACAGACTCATGTGAAGGGCACACTGCGTTCCTGTCTGCCTGTTATTATTATTTCTATTATTATTAGTTTTATGTTTGTAGGAATAAAATTGTTTTTGACTAGTCAAAAAATAAATAAAAATAAACACTATAAAGATTTGTTTGCTTGAGACAAACATTGGTTTGATATGTTATTGTCCCTTCTGAAACTGGCAGTGACATAAGAGATTAATTGTTTTCTTTATTTAGTCCTTGCTCATAACGAGGATGTTTTAATTTTGGAGAAATGTTTCCTTCCAAACTTGGCATAATGTGGTTTGAAACCATTTGTTGACGCTTAATGTAATTTATCCTCGCTTTGCATATTTTCTATTCATATTTATGGAAAGATGAAGAAATAATGTTAATCAAATCCAGCAAAAAATGTATTCTGTTTCTTTGTTACTGTTTGAAGCTGTTGGATAACCCCCAAATGTTTTATATGCTGGAAATTCACACAATCATTTAATCTTGCAGTGTTTTGTAGTCAGAAAACTGATAAAAGAAGTCATTGATCTTCTCGGTTATGTTCCGTCTTTTGCAATCAGCGTTTCAACTTGGCAATCAGACAGAAATCTAGATTGACAGATTTGGCTGTGTGTGGATGTTTTTTCATGTGTGCTGGGATGAGTTATCAAGTGTCTGCCTCCTCCCTGTAGCTGCTGAAGGAGATAAACCAAACGAGCAGAGGCCTTCGCTTCCGCAGGCAGGCAGAACCCAAAGCCTACATCGCAGCGTACTTCAAAGACCTGCCCAGCGAGTTCACACTCGGAGATGGAAAGACCTACAGGGGCTTCGAGAACAAGCAGCTGCAGAACGGACAGGAGCACATCTTCTTTGTGCTCGCTGTTTTGGAGATGTCTGAAAACGTAAGTTTGCTCTTTCACACTATTCTTCTTATCTATATGCATTTGCTTCAGATATGGTGATTTCAGGGTATTTGTGAACCAAACTCTGCATGATAATACACATAGAGGGTCAAATCTTCTGGTCAGATGTGACTGAGCACAGGGCTTCAACTTAAAAACGTAAATCTGCAGCTGGCCCCAGAAGCTGACCTTTGCTGCTAACGGGAGAGAAACCCCCTTATGACCTTAGCTGATCGCCAGAGTACCTCGATAACAGGACTCCTCTTTAATTGCGTCCTACTTGCGGTCCAGCTTATCTCTGCTGCTGCAGCTAGTGTGTGTGTGCATGTGTCTGTCTGTCTGTCTGAACTGAAGACCTGAAAGCTGCATGATTAGGCAGCCGCGGGCGTGATATGATGGATTTGATGAGCTGCAGGGTCCATAGTGCTGCCTCTCACTCTCTCCGCTAACCCCTAGTTCAGGTAGAGCAAACCGATAATGGCCAACGGAGGAAAATCTCTAATTTGCCCACTGAAGCATATATTTCCTACCCTTAATACCTTTTTTTTTATCTGCTCGTAGAATGTGAAATAGTTCAATCAAGGCTTCTGTATAGGAGAGATATTAAAGATAATTTTGATTGGTCAAACTGCAGCTTAGCAGAAATTGCAAGGCAAAACTTTGAATTGGTTTTTAATTTGTATTGTTGGTCATGCCGTCTTTGTCAGAGTCTTCTTAGATATGCTCTGTAGTTAGGGGGAATTAATCGAAGGCTTGCAGTGGTGCTTTGAATATCTTAAGCTCAGATCTTATCTTAAGTCTCAAGAAAATATCTGTATCTAAATATATCTTAATCTTAAAAAAGTAGGAAGGAAGGGGTCGAGTATGTCAAATCAGCAGATGGTGGTTAAACTTTTTTTATATTGATCCTTACATGTCCCTGTTTCAGATTATGTACGCCACAAGTCCGTACTCTGACCCGGTGGTGTCTGCGGACACGGACCCCCAGCCCATCATCGACGAAGAAGAAGGCCTCATCTGGGTGGTGGGCCCTGTGCTAGCTGTGGTCTTCATCATATGCATCGTCATTGCAATCCTCCTCTACAAAAGGTGAGGATATTAATGATTATCTTCATATAGAGACAGATGTTCACATCAAGTGGCGTACACTACACATAAGCAGTATATGTGAACCTAAATGTTTATCCACTCAACGTTGATATATGGCCATTCAATATACAACATTCATGACTACGCACACATCTTCAATTAGCACATCATAAAACTGACAATTAACGTAAGATTTTTACTTAAAGCCTGAGGCATATTCATCCTCAGGCTATACTTGATCCTCTAAATAGCACACACATAATCTAAATCCAAACACATAGCTACCCAAACTGTCAAGCCATCAAATGCAGACTCCCACAATACTTCACACAGACACGTGCGTTGACTGAAAGTAAATCAGACTCATCCATCTACCCCCTCGACACACACACACACACACACACACACAAACACTGTGGAAAGAACTTGCGGTAGTGCGAGTTCCTACTGAATCAAAGCAGCTTCTTTTTTTTCTTAAACCCCCTAGTGGTAGCAAGGCTTCGTACTGTCACTGCTCATCAGTCAAGCGTAGGAGGTGGGGGCCTGGGGTTTGACTATCTGCGGCATGTCAGTGTGTGTGTGTGTGTGTGTGTGTGTGTGTGTGTGTGTATGTGTGTGTGTGTGTATGTGTCTTTAGAGAAGCCCTGGGGCAGCATCCCTGCTAGCATAACCCCATGCCCCTTTACTACTACCCATTCCACGAGGGAGACTAGCTTGGTTCCTGACTCTGACCTTATTATGCCCTCCTGCTTTGCCAGGATACCCACATGCAGATATCTCTTACTTACACACACTCACTCACACACACTGCTTCTCTCCGTCCTTTGCTATCTTGTCTTTTTTCACCTTTTGCACAAGGCACATTTTCTGCAGTGTGCATTCAATCAAATGTCCGGTCCTAAGCAGAATTTCACAGTAGTCCTCTAGAAGTAATTTTGTAAAAGGTAAGATTAGTAAGTGAAGAGTCAGCAGGAACAAAGGAAAATACATACATAGTAGTTAAATGTAAGAGGTTTATATGCACAGCTTTATTCTCTTACACCTTATTGTCCTTGGACTCCATCCATATTAAGGTTACGTTTGGATAAGGGGAATTGAAGGAGAATAAAGACTGTCTGCAGGGCGGGCTTCAGAGTTTTACATTTGTGAAATATAGATTTGCACATCGATTACCAGGCTTGTGTCATTTATTGCAAAACCAGGAGACATTGCTCTTGCCAAGATCAATTTTAATGTGACAGAATTAGCCTCTTTTGAAAACTAGGAACAACAACCCTGTCGAGCTCTGCGAGAGGACATGGGAATAACTGCCGTTTCATCAGAGAGAAGTATAAATCTGCTAACATACCAATAGATTTTTAACAAAAGGATTAACTGAAATGGTGTTCATGCTTAATATAAACAAATTAAGTCACTGCGATCCTACAAGGCATTTTGAATATACTTAGTTATATAAATGTAACAGTGGTAGGCCTGTGAGCAGGAAAGAATAGCAATTAAGAGTCAAGAGATGACTTTTTCTGCTTGAACAAGAAGCAATCAGCTGAAACTGCTTGAAATAGCAGAGACACACTGTACACATCCTGGATGCACCTGGGAAACTAGTATTTGAAACAAAAGCCCCAAGTCTGCATATTGGAGCATCATCTCTGAAGTGAAGCATCACTAATCTTGCGCACGAAATAGATTTGAGTTAAGATTGGGATCATTTTGCTCTCAAAATCACTTATTGAACAGGAACCGTTGTCTTTATATAAAGTCTAAAAACATCTTACCACCTAATGTTGTGTCGATATTTCTTTCCTTGCTGACCGATGGAGCAGCAAACCAGACAGGTAAGAATGAGAGCAGCAGAGGAAGACTAACTCCTTTAAACCCTTTTATCCCTCCAGTGTACATGTTGTTCATAACAAACACATAGAGTTGATGTCAATGGTGAAATCAACCGATGTTAAAAAAAATGCTAAAAAAATATCCTCCTTATAAACTGTTATAGTTATTCCATCAATGCCAGTGACCAATTATGTGTTCTCCCTTTCTATACACTGACATTGAGACGCTTGTTTCAGAGGTGACAATGGTATGCAAAAAAAACAAAGATAAAAGGGGAGTGTAAATAAATAACAGTACTTCACAATCTAATTTAATAGCCCTGTAGTAAATTATACTTGTTTCTAGTTCCTGTGTCATCTGTACAATAACAGGACATGGATACAATAAAATACTATCCACACAAACCCCTAACTACAGCTTTAAAATGACACCTGATCTGACACCATCATTGAAGCGTTACCATTAGGCTTCACTAAGGGTGGCATTTACCGTTTAGAGGCTATTGTACTGGAGTTCATTATATTGTGAAGTGATAATGTTATTGAGTCCACCCCTGCGGCCCTAGTGTGAAGTCAGAATGCAGTCCTGTCACCTCTTTAATTACATATTTGCCTCCAGTATTTATTCAAACACAAGGCAAGCATTGAGATTTTACAGCCAAAAAAACAAAAGCAATGGTCTGTTTTTTTCTACAGGAAAAGAGCCGAATCTGAAGCTAGGAAAGGCAGTCTCCCCAACAGCAAAGAAATGCCTCTGCATCATCCCACTGACCCTGTCGAGCTGCGGCGCCTCAACTTCCAAACGCCTGGTAAGTATTCCTCATTATGGCAGTGATTTTTGTCTCATTTACAACCAAATGTGTGGTTGTAAATACTACATATCACATGGTTAAGAAGGTGCAAATTTGAATTCAATACAAATTTGGCCAATTCAGCCCATACTCCAGGTCTGTTCTGTGTGCGCTAAAAAAAGAATCCAGTGTTCATACACAGCCCTGGATACCAAAAGCCAAGAAAAGTGTCTTTGACTGCACCAATACAGCTGGTGGACAGGGCAAGGCCATTGATACTTTAAGAGATTCAATGAATCCTATTTTTGTTTTGGAGTTCAAAGATCACTCCTTTATCCAGAATGGCTGACAAAAGAATAATGTATACTCATAATTAGCTGCATCAAATCTGGTTTCTTCACTTGCAAGTACTGCTGACATTGGATCCTCATACTGTAACGTCCAAAAATCGTACCCCTCGTCTTTGCAGCGAGTTTGTCACGACACAAGTGAGCAGTTTGCAGGTAGACAGTGGACAGGTGCTTAGAGTAGGCACGGTGGGTCAAAACTGACAGTGTCCTCCCCGGGGACACTTCTCAGTGGAAAATGAAGAGGCAGAAATGCAAGCTTGACAGTTTCATGGCAGCTGTCATCTTCCTCTGCACCTGGGTTATCCAGGTCATCAGGGCTTGTCATGCTTACTCAGAGTGCTGCTGGGATGGTGGAGATGGAGATGGAGACAGGGTGCAGCACTGTGGAAGGTGAGAGAAATACAAAGTGTGTCATGGCTCCGTGTTTGTATGCGAGCCAGTGACCGACGAAGTGCTGAAAAAGCGGAGGCACGCTGTAAACCCCCAGTGTTTACTCGCTCTGACCTTTAGTCCTGAGGTGAGAGGTGGTCAGCGGTCATGCTTTGCCTCAGTCATTCGACCTTTTCCTCGTCCGGAGAAACAATGGGAGTCAGTCCATTTATCACCTAAAAAGGAGGTATGCAACTCTGAGACAGACACACTTAACTGCCGCTTGAGTTCCTCTGGCAGTGAATGCTCTGGGAACAGGTGTTCAGCGACTGCCAATAATGTTGTAATATCAAAGCCATATTTTTCAGGTCAGGTCATATGAAAGGAGGATGAATTATCCCTGCAGGCTCATTTCTGGAGAAAAAAAAAGATTTTGCATATTTATGAAAGCTCTTCAATGATGTTAGGACCATTACTGGCTGTTTCATCCTGGCAGAGGGGTATTTTTCCTTTTGGCTCAGAGTAATCTCAGCTATACTCCCACTATTTCACTCTCAAGCCATCATTTTTCCTGCAACAGCCTTCCTGAGCACTGGTATCTTGGCTCTCTCGCTGCTCAACCACGTGACCGCTTTCTCTCTAGTCTTGAAGCCCTTCTACATTAGACCAGTACTTTTCTACCCTTTCCTCCACCTCTTTACCTCTCAACGGACATTTTCATCTTAAGGATGCTTGATGTTTGAGCGATGGAGTGTTGGAAATGGTGCTTTCATTGTCCCCCAGTGGTGGAAATGGATTTTGAGTAGCGGGCTGCAATAGAAACACCCTTGGCCGTCTTTCAGAGGGACGCGAGAGTGGGTGGGAAAACGAGGCACAGCTTCCATTAGCTAATGCCCACTTGTGTGCCAGCAACCAAAATGAAACATCACCTCAACGGAGCAAAAGCAACTGGTGTGTGGAAATGGCACCTGATTTCTCGAGTTGCAGATGTTTGGCCACGGGCTGTATTGCGACAGCATGTAAAAAAATGTCTCAGTGAACATCAGGAGTATTCAGATCATGTGCTTGTGCCCGGGAATATGAGTTCTTAAATATGCTCATCACATACCACAACTACCACCTATATTGAACAATGTCTAGGCTACAATGTCAAGTGAACATAACTGTAGAATATGCAGTAATGTAGTGTATCACAATGTCAGCAGCCTCAGGTTAAATATATTTCAAATATTATCCTGGGATTTCTGCAAGGGCGAACGCTTTTTTATTTCCATGAAGAATGCATGGTGCATAGCCAAGCTTCTAGCATCATGACTTCTTTGTAACTAATGACTGTGCCATTTAGAAAACACATACTCATTTAACTACTTCCTGTCACATCCCAATTTATGTGAAGAAACTACACATCACATTGCTAACGACATCTGCTATGTATTTAAAAACCGCCGTTTCCTCCGCAGGTTCAGGTGCGTCCAGTCACCCCAGTAACCTCCATTTGTCAAGTTAGTTGGTCTCGATTATGCATTTTACATGGTTTCTTTTTTTAGCTTTAATTCCCTTCTTTTCTGCGTAGCTTTTTTTTCCCATATTCCCATCTAATCCATCTGGTGTTTTATGCTGCGTCATCACAGGAGGCGGTGTTTGATGACAGCCTGAACAAAAGTCATCACTCAAAGCAGACATCAACATCTGGCCTAACATTCTGAATGTTTTCCTTTTTTTTTTTTTTTGGGATGTTTGTTTGTGTCTTAGCCTCACGCTAACTCTCCATGCAGCTTTCTGTGTGAATAACGGTTTTCTCTCTCAATAGGGAGAGACCCCGTGCTAGATGACTTCTCATTGGCTTTGTGTCCATATCCTCTTTACGAGCATGGCCACTGCTTTGAGTGAACAAACTAGCCTAACAAGATCCACTCTTCCATCCCCGTTAAACACACATGCTGCTTATCTAATGCTTCAGCGATGCCCTCTTATAAGACCTTTGACTAAACTTCATTCCATCTGTTCGACAGGTATGGCAAACCATCCTCAAATCCCAATCATGGAGCTGGCCGATCATCTGGAGCGCCTGAAAGCCAACGACAACCTCAAGTTTTCACAGGAGTACGAGGTAAGGAGGGAAAACAATGACCCAGTGTGGATTAACAAGTCATGATGTTGCAGCGCCAATGGTTGCATGAACACAATATGACATAATTAAAGTATTATACAGGAGCAGGGACTCACATAAACTCAAATTACTGTCACTGTTGGAATGTTGTATAAAAACTCAATTCTGAATTTAGGCAACACACATTCAGGGATTCATTTTAGTTAACATCTATTTCATTTGTTTAAACCTAATAAATGCTAAAAAAAAAATCAGATATTATGTAATATATATTTAAAAAAAAGATTAACTTCATATAACACGAACAAATTATACAAAAAAACATAATTAACTAAAAAACGTTTATTATTATTTTATTAACAGTTATAAGCATATTAACAACATGTGGATTTATTTTTGTTTTGAAGTGTAACCACATACTTGAATAACATCCTATTTACTTTGAAATGTTCTGATTAACACACTATGACTTCATTAGATACCCACAAAGGGAATGTTTGGAAACAAATTGTTAAGAATCTCAATACTGGGACCTTTCATACTCTGGTGGATGATTGACATACTAATCATACAGTTGTATTTATGCTAATAGAGGTGAATGCACTACACTAAACATTTTAAGGTCTACTCTTCTTTTACATTCGGCTAGTTAGTTATATCTTCACTTACGTTGAAGTCTAAAAATGAATCACGTAACAAGATGATTTATGTATCCTATGATTAAATGTTAAAAGTCCTTAAAATGTAAGCACCATCCAAAGGCAGAGAGCTGCAGTCAGACACTGACTGTTTCCTTCATAATGGCTTTGAATGGTAGATGAACTTACGGAGCGTGAAACACTGCGAGCAAAGAGCCCTTACAGGGGCAAATTCTGAGATATGAATGGTCACCATTTCTCTCAAACTGTATGAGGTCACCGTATGGGCGTCTGCCAAGCTGCCCGATCATTACTGCAGCTTAAGTACATTGACTTTCAATTTCATAGTGCTTACTCCAGAGCAGTGCAAAGCAATTTTGCCAGCACAATGAAATACAGATTTGTATTATGAGCAATGTTGCAGCCCTCTGTTTCAACATATTTTGATAAAATATAAGACTAAGCCAGTCCGCATAACTGCTGCTTTAAGTGCTTTCTGCAGATAAAGAATTGCCTGCTCAAATATGTTATTGTTTTCATATTGAGATTGTAGGCACTTTAAAACTGCATAATGCCTCCATGGTCATAACAGTATTATAAAGTTTGCCATCATTAACAATTAATAATTAAGCTAATCGTTAAGCATGTATTGCTCCCATAAATTACCCTAAAGAGGTCATAAAGTAGGATCATATCCACATCTATTTAGATGATAAACAAGGTCAGTGTAATAATGTGTCAGCTAGCTACAATGTTTCATATTGCACTTTGTGTTTCTACTTTTAGTGAAGAGATTAACTCGTAAAAGCAGTCTGTAGTCGTTAAAAGCACTAGCACAATATTTCGCCTGTAATGTGAAATGTAATGCCATCTTTCATGACTTTATATTTTCCCTTTGTGATATTATATTTTATAGAGCTAATTTATCGGTGATGAGGGAGCATTATCAGTGTCTACCTTACACAGCTGAAAGAGGGTTTGGAAAGCAGATTCTGGTGAACTAGTCTCCAGTGAGATATTCTAGTGTGTGCCGTAAAGTCCTGATCAAATGAGGAGAGCCGGCGGAAGAAAGCTTTTCCTCTGTGACCAATTCACAATATTTTGGGGGATATCTAATCTTTTATATATAGCCTTTATTGATGCCGCTGATAACATATATGGTTCTGAAAAGTATAACTTTTTAAAGTCATATTTATTTGCACAAAAGGGACCCTGCTGCTTTTAGTTTATGCTCTGCAGACAAAATCTGTCGACTCGTTTTACATTTTTCACTGTGAGTATCTGTAAATTAACTGAGAGGAATAAAAGTCTAGGATAGACTTAACAACTAAATTAACATTCAGACTCAGCATGTCCATGCTATTCTGTTGTTAAAGCTCTGTGTGTGTCAGTCCTCTTCACTTAAATAATAGAGTAAAATTGTCTTAAACATTTGACCTTGGGTAAACAGATCTTAGGCTGAAAGCCAGAGAAGATGCACAAACTTTCTTCATCACGGTCTTACACACAAAAGAAGGTCTAATGGCATCACAAAAAAAAATCAATGTTTTGCATGACATTAACACAAAATAAATATTTCAGCCAAATGGCTCATCATTGTAGAGACATGCAGAAAAAGACAATACACTGATGCCATGAGATCCTTCACTTTCATAGCCTTGGTAACCATAGGAAGACATGAGAGGCTTTAAGCGCTCTCTTAAAGTGATGTGAACATTATAACTTAGTTTTTCTTTCCTCACTCTGCGGGGAAAGGCATATTAAAGTAAGCTTTCTGATATTGATCTCACACAAACATCTTATAGAGTTGAGTTCAATACTAGTTATGACCTATGATTTAATGTTCATATTATATCATATACAATAACCATTGTAATGATGCGTTCTTCCTCACAGTCCATCGACCCCGGGCAGCAGTTCACCTGGGAGCACTCGAACTTGGAGGTCAACAAGCCAAAGAACAGATATGCCAACGTGATTGCCTACGATCACTCCAGAGTGCTGCTCTCTGCTATCGATGGTACGCCAACACCCAACACACCCCCACCCACCCACACACACCTGTATCGACCCTACAGTCAGCAAGCACAACTCTATCTTTCACACCATACTGTACTTTAAATTATATCCTAGAATGTCTACACTCCTTATTAACTACCATGCCTCAGGTGCTTCTACAAAAAGAGATAGCTATAGCAACAGGTACTGTTGATATTAAACTGCTGAGGAAGAGTTTATCCATTATAGATAATCAGATTGAGAGATATAAGATCTACCAACATCTATTTATCTGACAGTGCATCAAGGGATTCCTTATTGTGCCTTATATAATATACAATACAGGTTCAGTGTTTGTTAAAAGAATCTGATGTAAAAATACATTTGGTACCTGGTTGAAAGTGACACAAATAATCAAACACGCAACCCTTTGCTGCATGTCTTCTCCTCTTCCCCACTTCCTGTAGTGCTTTAAAATGAAGACAAACAAAATGTCTTGAAATAAATAAACAATGCACAAGTTTCCCAAAGTGCTTTGTTTATATTAGTCAGAGTGACAGCGGGCCTCTCTAACAACAGTTTATGGACAGGAGTCGGCCTTGTTTGCCTTTATTCTGTTTTGTAAACCACTTTGTACTATTGTTAAGAACAGTGCTATTAAATAAAGTTTATGATTGTTGCACAGTTTCTCTTAAGCCCATCACAGAGCTGACTATAAGCAGTGCACTAAGTGTTTGGCGCAGTTAAAAAGTGTACACTGCAGCTTCTAAGCAATGAAAGGCCGTTCTGAAATGGCCAGTAAAGTGCTGGCTGCTGCACCATTTTATTGGATTAAACACAATTGCACATACACACAGAGCTATTAATTAACCATTTCCATTGAGCAGCTCCCATGGAGGCGAAGGGAAGTAAACAAAGAAGTAAAAGGCTATTGTAACAAAAACAGATAGATAAAGAGTCCTTTCTCAGCCTCTCAGAAACAACACAGCCCGAGTGTGGATGGAAGTCCATTAGTCGGCGTATAAACACATCTGCACAGCCACATTGAGTCTTTGTGCTGCAGGAAGTAGTTCTCAGCCAGGCGGACATCAGGGAATTCCTCTTTTCCTTCTCAAGCTTAAAGCCTCTTGGCAAGGGATGTGTCTATTGTTTACTTTGATTGGGTTCTTTGAATAAAAAGGGATTTGGGATTGTACATCAGAATTTGAATCCAACTACTTATTGATGAGAGTATGGATCGAAGAATCTGAGCAGATTTGTGGACTTAAACTGCTTTGACATGAGATGTAATTAATGACGAGGCAACTGACCATACCAAACAGACTGAGCAGGATTTAACTGGTTCCTAAAGTTAATCTTTGAATCTTTATCATCGGCTTAAATTGTTCAGTAACTACTTTCAATTTGTATTTTATCAGTGTTTGTGAGCATGATCCTCTCAAATTCAATACATTCTTTGCTTGTTTTTGGACAAATAAGTTGTGAAAGACCTCCATTTTTTAAATTGAACTATATTTAGCATGGGAGCTTAATCTAATGTGACAGATGTATAAATCTATTCCGTAGTTGGAAAGTGTTGTAATATATGAAAAATTTGAACATGGATATACCACTACTAGGGATCATCATCTTTATCACCATCACAACGTTGCACTCTTAAAATGTTTGTTTTTACTTAAAAATGATTGTATATTCAAAAAAGGGGAGTACTGAGCTACGCTGGGTTTATTTTGCAATGAGCATATTGACAGAGAGAATTGTAGAATTTATACAAATCCTGAGTGACAGAAGGCACAAAGGCAAAATCCATTTGCAAACAACTTGCCTCATTCTCATTAAACCACAGTAATGTCTCTCTTTGCTTTTTCTTTTCAATTTGAAAACGCACTAGGCTTAATTGCATTTATCCCTTGTCCATCACGGAAATGTACAGCCGGGGACAACTTCAACAGCAAAAGAGAGGGCGGGGGACATGTGGGAAAAAAAATGATGTGGGCTGGACATTGAATGTGTCCATATTCCATTTTCTTTTCCATTTCTTCTGTTGAATAAGTTACCTGGGAGTAAAAGGGAGTCTTGGGGAGGGGGGGGGGGGGGTGGAATTGAGGGGGGTTCTCTGATACGTGGCGCCCATGCAGATGAGACTTATCTCAGTCGGCCATGTGTGCACGGAGCCCCTAAACTGCCAGTCCTGAAGCATTGACTAGCTGTCAGCTCCGTCTCTGCACCCGGATTGGAAAAGGCTGCTGCGCCTTTCATTTAATATAAGCAGCAGAGGGAAGGAGGAGGGGGGGGGGGGGATTGTTTTGCTATGTTTCTTTTTTTTTTGTTTGTTTTTCTCTATTTGAGGTGTAAGACTTTTACAGACCCAGCTGTATCTGTGAGTCAGTTGCAGATATGGAAGAAGTACACAGAAACTGGGGATTTAAAATTGTTGTTGATAGACTCAAACACTGGCAACTAATCTTACAGTTTTATGCTATGTCTTTTTAATAGATTACTATCAGAAGACGTGGCTTTACCGACTTAATCTTAAGGAAACATAGACAATAGACTCGTACAATAATATCTGAACATCATGTGTGGGAGAATCTGACGTGATTCAGATAGCTGGAGGGCAAATTGAGAAAGCAACAATGACATTTACTTTGTGGCATTTTCTGTCATTGTTTGTTATTATTTGTTCCTCTTTGAGAGTCTAACTCCCACCATTAAATATATTTTTAGGAATCCCTGGAAGTGACTATATCAACGCCAACTACATCGATGGCTACAGGAAGCAGAACGCCTACATCGCCACCCAAGGAGCTCTGCCGGAAACATTTGGTGAATTCTGGAGGATGATCTGGGAGCAGAGGAGCGCCATCGTTGTTATGATGACCAAACTGGAGGAAAGGTCCAGGGTAAGTAGTATAAAATACTAAAATATACTATCTGTCCAAGAAGTTGTAAAAGCCATTGCATTAGTTATCTAAACCTCTTACTGACTGATATCATCCATCTTTTCTTCACAACACTTCCTGTTGTTGTTGGGTCCAGACTGATAAGTGGCATGGCTCCCTCCTTTAGCCTAGCCCTGCTAAAGGCACTGGATTACACTCAGTGATAAAAGGATTCAAACAGTGAAAAGCTGCATGTCCAGCTGTGTGCACTCAGAAATGCTTTAAGGTTGCCATGGTCGGAAGCCTCTTTCTCTTCACTGCACATCTTACAGTATTTGACAGAGCCCATGAAAAGCTTGCACAGACTCCTTAAAATACTGACCTTCACACTTGTGAGCCTTTTCTTAGAGCATCACAGATTTAACAGAGGTGCTGACTCAACACACAGCAGTTTGCACTCGATATCTGTACAATCTATACAACAAATAAGCTTCCTTTGCTGATTTTAAATACTGTAGGTGCTGTAAGATTGCATGATGCTTTGGTTAAAAAATACCGTCAGGTGTTTCACTGATGCTTTGTGGTATTAGAGTTATTCCTGCTAATTCCCCCAACCCTGATTCTACCATGTGATTTTGTTGTTTGACATTTTTAGAGCATAATGTGCTTTTATAGCTGCCAACAGCAATTGTCTGGCATATTGATTGATTATATAATTTGTTAGGAAGCACTCAACCGGTCTTTGAAATATAAATAGTGTTTGCAAGTAAACACAATTGTGAATCACAACATTTCCATGCTGACTACCCTGGTGGTACAACATGGTGTCCAGCTGCACAGTTTTCAACAGGAGTCGTCCACATCAGTTCTAATGGACATTATGAAGAAAAACAAGTGAATAGAAATCCCGTTGTTTCCTCTCGAACACCAATAGAGCTGCTCTTTGTCAGCTAAGCAGTAATGCTATAATGGAACGTTTTTTTATCGGCCGTCAACAGTGAAACAAAGCAGTGCACTCCAACAGCAATAAAGCTGAGAGGGTGATATGATTGGAAGCTGTGGTTACCTTTGTAATTATGTCAGGACAATTAATAGCTTCATGGGCTCTCTAAAAATATCTCAGGCTATTTAATTGATTTTGAAATCTAACGGAGTCAGCAGAAATGAGGGACATTTATGTTGCCATTGTTTGTACTGATGTATAACTGTGCAGGGTGAAAAGAGATAATAAAATGCTTTTTTTTAATTACAGAGACTCATGTGATTATAAAGGCAGGAAGTGTCCATATTTTCCTATGCAAACTGTGTCTAATGAGATGTTTCGCTCCCCTGCAGGTTAAATGTGACCAGTACTGGCCGACAAGAGCGACAGAAACATACGGCCTCATCCAGGTCTCACTGCTGGATACGGTAGAGCTGGCCACATACTGCGTCAGGACATTTGCACTTTTTAAAGTGAGGACTGTTTGGATTTTCTCGTCTTCAAATTGCTTGATGTGTGCTGCAGAGATCACTAACCTTTCTCCTATTTCAGAACGGCTCGAGTGAGAAGAGGGAGGTGCGGCAGTTCCAGTTCACGGCCTGGCCGGACCACGGTGTGCCCGAACACCCGACTCCATTCCTGGCCTTCTTGAGGAGGGTGAAGGCGTGCAATCCTCCAGACGCAGGGCCCATGGTGGTGCACTGCAGGTAAGAAATGTGGTTTTGTAAAACATCTTAAAGCAATTTGCTGTTATGAAAAATGATAGATTGTTGGTAAGTAAGAGCTATTTTTTGTATTGTAAATTAAATTAACATGAACCAGAGAGGCTAAAAGTAGAATAGTATGTAGGGAGGAAACTATGGCTCAGTGTAAGCCCAAACAAATCAGCCTACTAGATTTCACAGAAACCATTTTAAATCTGAAGGTGTTTTCAGCATCACGGCACACACAGTACTGGTGTCATTGCCCTCAGCAAACATCTCCGCCCACTCCTTGACACCCAAACACACGCAGACCTGTCGTGTTCCCTGCTATAACCACTAATATGTCAACACATCAGCAGCCCACAAGTCCTCGGCTTATCCCTTGGGTTATAGCATCCGAAACAAATAACTTTCACTTTCACGCCAACTTCACTTCACTCAGCTACATAGGACTCCACACAGAAAGGCAAGGGGACATTAAAGAAAAAGTCTCCTCTGAACTCAGGAAGTCATCAGAGGCTCTGAACAAAGAGAGCAAGTGACTGATGGGGGAGAAAAAGAGTGTAATAGATACAAACTTGTGTCAGAAAGTGACAAAAAAGGGAAGGGGGATTACTGAAGAATTAGAATTAACACATGCTGAAGTTAATTAGAGCTAGTTGCAGATTCCCTTCAAATTGAAATTCTTGACTCATTCACAATGAAGCAGAATGCAGGAATTAATGTCATCCTGCCGATGGAAGTTTTTAATTCCTCTGGCTCCACATCAGATAAAAGCTTCAAATCCTTTCAGAGGCATACCCTCACTTAATGTTAGGCCACCATTTTAAACAGCGCCAGCGTTTATCTCGACATGTTTGCAAAAATAATATTATTATGGATAAGCAGCGATATACTGTAGATACATGTTGAAGCTGTAGCTGTTTGTGCATATGCAGAAATGTCCAAATATAAGCTTAAAAGAAAACGTTTGTTGCCTATAATTAACAGCGTTGTACAGTCTCTTAAGAGGTTGATTAATTAGTCGGTGCACAAAAACGAACGTGCTGAGGGGCCTCATGCAAACACCATAAAGGGCTCTGGATTTGTTTGTTTACTGGTGGCGGATGAAGTTAAAGTTAGAAGAACTCATTAAAAATAAACCACACACTGTTTTCCATTTTCTGCAAATGACTAATTAAGAACATGTTCATTTATTGTAATCTCCTGACTACCATGGACACAAAGATCCTCAGATATAACCAACAAACATCTTCACAGAGATTTCTACAGTGCAACATGTGTTATTGACTGTTTTCCTTGGCTCAAAGTTGTCAAAAATATTGACAATAATATTTATGCATTTATTCATTTGCTTCAGTGACACAATCTAAATGCCAGAAAGTGATTTTCATATAAATCACTTTTATTTTCTGTTTCACATGTTTAACATTGTGTAGTACATGTTAAATGTAGTGCATGTCTCCACCGGAGGAGTACTTAACTGTTATGTGTTTCCACTTTACTCCTCACAAGGTGAACTCACAGTGTGTGTTATGAAGGAACATTAAAGCGTGTTTCCTGCTGCTTCACTAACCTCCAGGTCAGGACTGTTTTGCTGTTGTAGCTAAAGGGCTTATGAGGTCATTGTGATGTGACATTAGAGGTCAAATGAAATGCCATCGAGAGCACTGGCCTCTCCCGGTGACTCGGAAGGGAAACTTTTGATAGAATAGCCCACAGTTGTGATGTGAACATTAACCGGGCAGCCACGCCATTTTTACCCCTTTCCCTTTCCTTTGAACTCTGTCATTATTTTCTATGAACAATGACAGAGATGGAACAGAACTGTTGTTAGAAGGCCACAATAGACAAGAATCAGAAAAGCCTGTTTGACTAAATTCCATATCTCCAAGTTGGAAATCAATGACACATTTTTGAGAAGTATTTATGGTCTAAAATGATTATCGACACCATTTAACAGCAATGACTTGACCCTGGTGAGTTTGAGTGAATGTGTGTGCATTCAATAGGCAGAGCCGGGACATGGTGACAGGTTAGCTGACGGCACAAGATTTGCTAACAATACATATGTAATTACTTTCCCTGCTGCTCTTGCTTTATCTTCTCGGGACTCATTGCAGCTGTATTTTAAACTTCACTCTCTCTTTTTCCATCCCCTGTTCCCTAAACTCCTGGAAAGCATATTAGTCTGACACTTAATGTGTATGGACGTCCAAAGCAGCTGGTCCTGACTGGCTGAAAGGCAGTGTCAGGTCATTAGTGCAGTCAGACCGCCAGCTCCCCTTCAACTGCCAAATGTAGCAATGCTTTCTCACCCCTCACACACACACAGCCACTTGTCGTTAAAAGGAATATTGCATATGTTCCAAGCATTTCCTGTGCTTAAACCCATGGAAAATTTGGTTTTAATATATATTCCTGCTGCTCAGAAAACAAACTATACTCTCCTCACCTCCCTTCCCCTATTCCTCACCGTCCTCTGCCTCGCTCTCTCCGGCTCATCGCTGTCACTCTGTCACTTACCCTCTCGCAGGTCATCACTCTGCCACATTCAGCTCTGCACTGTAAAATGTTTTCAGATTGGAAGCAGCTGGGGTAAAGGGAGAAATCTCTTCTAGTGTTTGCATCCTCCGCCCAGGGGCTGAGGTGTTCTCAGAGCTGGAAATGATTCATTCCTCAAATATCCCTGAGATACTTTTTACATTTCTTTGCCGCCTGATGCATTCTGTGACTGTCGATCAGATTTTGTAACCACCCTAGAGCTGCGAAGAGTTTTGTAACGATAAGAAAAAAGTTCAGTCTCATTCAGCCAATGTCAGCCATTTTGAAAGTGATCATCAGATCATTTGTTAAAGCCAATGACTCCCGTACGTGTCTTTATTCCATTCGCGGCACAGTTTCAGAGCAGCATGGCACATTAAGCAGACTTGGCCCCCAGGGACAAACTTTACACCCTCTCGAGTTTTCCTTCACAACCCGTTCCTCAGAGCAAATGAAAAACAAATGCTCCATCAGAAGGAGGAGGCATGGGAGCATGGCTCACGCCTCATAGGCATGTCGGCTTAATGGATTGAATAACCTATTTACTTTGGAGTGCCAAGTGCAAGGTACTGTCTTGTCAATGCTGTGCTCTGCGGGGGGGGCTGGGGTGGAAGGCGAGTTAACGAACAAGATTTAACACCGTCCTGTCGCCCCACGGTAAATAAGCTGTCATCAGAAGACATCCTCTTGGCTGATACCAGCCATATTAAACCATGCATCATGTAGGGTGAGCATTTTTTAAATGGTCAGCAGTCTACAGAACAATGCTACATCTTTATGTTTCAAAATGGTGTGAAACAAGAGGGTAGAGAGAAACAGAAACATAATGTTCCGTCTTTGCCAGAGTGCTTCCACACACGGATGTAAAAATGTTCCGATGTGAATCCTAATAAAGAGACCTGCCTTTCAGAGCCTCGGCTAAAGCTCTTACGTTGTATGGCTGTATGGTGCCAATCTAGTGGCATTAATTGATGTCAGCTGCACTTCTCAGAAGTTGCAAGGCACATTAACAAAGCCCTCAAAAAAATTATACTTTTGAAAATGTGGTCTGTGTACCCACATTTCCGTGTGCATTTGCTGAGTGGCTCTTCCGAAGCCATGATCTAAAAGGTTAAATGTTGCATAAGTGATTAGTCCTGATGGATTGAAGTGCACAGGTGGGGTCCGGAGGGGAGAGACTAGCTTGCAAATCCGACAGAGAGCCGATGGAGGCTTCGACTGCCAAGTCCTCTTCTCCTCACAGTGCCACTTCAAATTTAATGACACTCCAAGCCAAATGCGCCGTCCCACGGTGGCAAACTTGGTGCAGAGAGTTTACCTTTTGGCCTCATCAGGGGAGAAAGGGGGTTCTTCAATCTCTTCTACAAGTTTGACACCTCCACTGTGAGACAATAGAGAAGTCAGATATGGACATAATGGACAATATTTCTATAACATACTAACTAACATCTTCTTAGATCAGAGAATACAACCCTAATTCATATTTTCTTCTTTATCTTTTATTTAAAAAATAGTGCTGGGGTTGGACGCACAGGGTGCTTCATCGTGATTGATGCCATGATGGAACGAATCAAGCACGAGAAGACAGTGGACATCTACGGGCATGTAACGCTCATGCGTGCCCAGCGCAACTACATGGTGCAGACGGAGGACCAGTACGTGTTCATACACGACGCACTGCAAGAGGCCGTCAACTGCGGCACCACCGAAGTGCCCGCCAGAAACCTATACGCCTACATCCAGAAACTGACGCAGATAGAGGGCGGAGAGAATGTCACCGGCATGGAACTAGAGTTCAAGGTAAAAATGTCTTTACTTGAGCAAAAAATAAATTAAAATGGGGGAAGTCTGGGATTAATATAAATGAGCAGCTTTTGAGGTTAAGATTTCTACAACTGACCAACATCTTGCCATGTGGAGCAAGAGTTTACAAGGCCCACATGGGCGCAGAGTTTCACATCTGCGCCCATGTGGGCCCCTTTGACAGCGAGTGGCCATTCACAGTACTCCAAAACTCTTTCTAGTCCCATTTCGCTAGACAGCATGGGGCCTGTGGTTTCCTCTTTATTCCAGTAAATTCACTTGCTTGTGTAACCAACGTACCCCCCTTCCCCTAGCTCCCCTTCGTTCGGTGTTTGGTTTACATGGAAATGCCAAACTCAGGTTTCCCCCACCGCAGAAACCCTTCCCCAAGGGACTTATGCAATATACTCTGGCTTTACAATGATAGGCTCAACTATCCAAATCAAGTCTTTAGCAGTGTGTGCTGTTGCATGGCATTGCCTTGCTTGTCACACGCATTATTTCTTGCTGTGTGATGGATGCTGATTCCTCCAAAATACGATAATCAGGTTATTTTACTTGAGTATCCATTCCCATTTCTTCTCAGCAAAGGCAGGCAGTGTTAGCATTTATGGTAACGTGAAATGGAATATAACCTTATTACAATGAGCTATTACAGTTTAGATTTCATCACCCACTATGTTCAATATTTTGGCTCTCAAGTGAGTAGGAACCAATCAAAATTCATGTCATAGTACTCAGATCTTTATAATCCAACTTTAAATGTCAAACACTCAGTCTTTAGGGAAATTGAGAAACACCCAATTCTCAGTTTTCAAATATATATTTTTTTTGTGTCTGTCTCGCTGCAGCGTTTAGCTAACACTAAAGCCCATACATCACGATTCATCAGTGCCAATCTCCCCTGCAACAAGTTCAAGAACCGCCTTGTTAACATAATGCCATATGAGTCCACACGAGTGTGTCTTCAGCCCATCAGAGGAGTGGAGGGCTCCGACTACATCAATGCCAGTTTCATTGATGGGTACAGGTAAGTTCTAACAAACATCCTTTACATGACGGCAAGAAGATACATTTAATGAACTTCAGCAAATACACCTATGCAATGACCTAGTCAGCAAATAAATACAAGAATACTTTTTCATCGCACGTCTGACCACATTCCATCATGTGATTTATGCACTTCCACAGGCAACAGAAAGCCTATATAGCCACACAGGGACCACTGGCAGAGACCACGGAGGACTTCTGGAGAATGCTCTGGGAACACAACTCTACTATTGTCGTTATGCTCACCAAGCTTAGAGAAATGGGCAGGGTATGCATACACTTCTGTTTTTTACCCTTTTCTTTTGGCACATCAATCTCCTCATTCGTGCACGGCCAAAAATACCAAAGATAGATTCAGCCATGAGAACAGAAACACAAGATTCAGTATGAATTGAATGAAACAATTCTGGGAATGAACACAATGAAGCCAGTGTATGAATACAATGTTGTGGCTCACTGTGGTATTCTATTTTTCAATTTCTAAAAGGAAAAATGCCACCAGTACTGGCCAGCAGAGAGGTCGGCCAGATACCAGTACTTTGTGGTGGACCCGATGGCCGAGTATAACATGCCCCAGTACATCCTGAGAGAGTTCAAAGTGACTGATGCCAGGGTAAGTACACTGTCAGCAACAGAGTTTAAAGGTTAAAAAGTGACGTTGTTGGACTGGATCTGTTGGGCCTCACCAGGGAAGCTCTGATCACTGTCAGGGTGATTTGGTGGTAGTTCAGAGAGAGCAGTTTGGGGGAATTTCAGTGTTTTTTGTTCTTTCCCAGAGACGTGTAGTCTGGAGTTATGACAAAAAGCAATATCGAGCTCAATTGTTCAGTGTCTATGTGATCATAAAACATAATCCCATAGACAACCAGGAATTGAGCTAAACTCAGCAAGTAAACCAAGAAGTGTGAGTGGGTGTCTTTTTCCAAGAATTATATAATGGAAGTCCCACAGTCTGGTCCAGTATATTGTTTTTCAAAGCCTGGGTAGTGATACATCCATCCATGGGTCATTGGGGACTTTTAAAAAAAAAATTGTTTAACCACTTAAGTTTTACCTGCACTCCATCATTGTGTGACAAAAATAGGTGGAATATTGAGCATACAACTTACCAATTTTGCAATTATTAATCAAATAACTATTTCCCGAGAAAGAATGTTGTGTTAGATAGTGCTGCATGCTGAACACTGGATTCAATATTGCAGCAGTAATTAGCTCAAATGTTTGGCATCGCACAAACTATTTGTTTATCCCAGACTATGGCCTTAAGTGCAACATAAGCATGAATATATATTTGTTGGAATTATGACACATGTCGGAGTTTAAAAACAAATGTGGTGCCGGCAGCAGTGAGCTGCCAGAGTTTTAATTCCATCAAAGGCTTACACCGATAAATGGCACACGCTCCCTCCTTTGTAGTGCGTGTTACACTGACTCGTCAATGGGATTGCTCTCTTATCAAGGGGATACAATATCACTTAAGTGATGCACACCCTCAAAGTCGATTCTCCAAGCACCCTGTCGAGGGTATCACATCAAAGGAATTAGCATCTTCAGTGTTCATGTTTAATACATTCAGGTAAAATGACAGGCATCTTCAATAACATTTTCTCCGAAGCTTTAAACTTGGCTGGATTTTTCAACAATGCTGTCTTGCATTGAAAAACCCACAAAAGCGTAGATTATTATTATTATGGAGATGGTATGGAATTAACTTCTATGGATTGCCTGCTTTACAACTCCGATTGGCCTCATCGTTTCACATTTTATCTTTGAATTTTTCTGTATTTCCAGCTCATGGTACATCTTAAAAGTACATTATTTCTCTCTTTACACCACCTCTGTTTCCAGGATGGACAGTCGCGGACAGTAAGGCAGTTTCAGTTCACGGACTGGCCTGAACAAGGAGTGCCAAAATCAGGAGAGGGTTTCATTGACTTCATTGGCCAAGTACATAAAACAAAAGAGCAGTTCGGCCAAGATGGGCCTATTTCGGTCCACTGTAGGTAAGTGATCAGCCCATAAGTAAAACCCATCAAACTCCAACTATATGCAAATGTCTTGAGTTGTTAATTTTATATTCAGAAATATTGATTTAGTGTTGTTTGATATGACTTATTGCCCTCTCTCACAGCGCGGGTGTTGGTAGAACTGGAGTTTTCATCACCCTTAGCATCGTCTTGGAACGAATGAGATACGAGGGCGTAGTAGACATCTTTCAGACAGTGAAAATGTTACGGACACAGAGACCAGCTATGGTGCAGACAGAGGTGAGGTTTTGCATTTCCACTTCCATAGAAACAAGACAAACAAACTGCACTGAGGACTGGGGAGACTCAACCATGTTCTTGATCCAAACAGAATAACTTGAGCAAGCTTCCGTTAAAGAAAATCATGAATTTTGTAAGTGAACCAGTCTAGAGAAGTCTTGTCTGGTTTTCACTGCAAATCATTATCTTCAATATGTTTTGTCAATGCAAAAAGCAGCTAATAAATGTATTGTGGCTCAGGTATCTCAGTTATAACCATAACCATGATAGAAGCACAAGGAAACCGATTTGGTAAAGTATCTCAAGATCCCAAAAGAGTGTGAGCTTAAGTCCTCTCTTCTTTGTTTTCAGGATCAATACCAGTTCTGCTACAGAGCTGGCTTGGAGTACCTGGGAAGTTTTGATCACTATGCAACGTAAGAGACCCAGTGCTGGAAGAAAAAAGCAGAGGGCCCTTTGGAAGAAAAACCCAGTGAGCCTCTCTTCTGAGCCATAAATTCCTGCTTGAGAAAGTACTCCTTAACTCCTTGCTAACAACTCATTAAGTGTTGGATGTGTGACATGACTTGTCAAAAAATGAATAAGATGATTCCCGGAGGACCAAGTATTTCCCAAACCCGATAAAACCTCGCCTTGGTGCAAAGCGAGGGAATCCTGACTTTTGAAGCATTGTATGGAATTACCTTCTCTTTTGCTTCAAGGATTCATTGTGGGGCTCATAAAACTGAATGAAACCAACACAACAAAAAAGTAAATGAACAATAATGACATCGTCAGAAATGCATCAGTGATTATGAACCATTACGAGAGGCATTGAAGGAACACAGAATTGTGGGGGGTGAGGGGGGGGAAACTTGATGCACATTGTAAAGAAAAAAAAACCTGTTTCACAATCAAGTACACAACCCATCGTAAAAGAAGACAACGCTCGCTCCACAACAGCAGGACAGAATTAAAGTAATAATGAATAAATAACCCTTTTCCTGTCACAATGTCGATCATCTAAATTTGGGAGAGGGTGAAGCTCAAATGATCTATGAAATAAATCAAATGATTAATTTAGTTTTTTAGTACTTTATTATACAGCTGATGTGCTTTTTTTGAACTGTGTGGATTTACTTTTTTTACACAAATGTATCGCTTGGAGAAGAAAAGTGATAATACGTAAATGTTAATTTTTTTTAAAGCTGTAGAACTGTTCTGACGTATGTGCTATTTTGCAGAGAATCTCATTTTGTTTTCCTTCAATTTTTTCCCTTCATTTCGTTGCACTTCGGTGCACAGAACAGAATTCTCACTACCAAAATGTAACTTTGTTCAAGAGTTATTATTTGTTTGTTTTTGTCCATGATCACATACATGGTAACTTAATTCCTCCCTAAAGATAAACTGGGGCTTTGTGGAATCAACAGGGATGAGCAAAGTATGAAGCTGCTGCTACCGATTATCTTAGTTCTTCCATGTAAGACGGATGATAATAGAGAACCTGATGAATTGGATAAATTATATGAATATAGATATACGGTACATATTGTCAAATATATGTGAAAAATATATATTAAAGCATAAATATAACATTCTAAATATATTGATAAAGTACATAATTTATTAGTAAAAGTATATAAAACATGGATTGTCTATGAAAGCTTCCAGATTGAGAGATTTGTGCGATGGGGGAAATGAAAAGAGGTTTTTCACTGGAATGCACATCAGCAGGACACAATTGTATTCTGATTCAGTGCATCTTTACTCGTGCAATAAATATCTGTGTTATTAGATAGGGTTCATGTGGATATGTCATTCACTTGTGGCATTGTTGTTCCCCCGCAACTGAGGAGTGGGAAGGTCCGTAAAAGCATCACTGGTGCATTTTCTCCTCCAGCATCAATCACCGCTCCACACAATAGGGCAAAGTACAAAGACGTCACTTTCTCGTGGTTCTTTAACGCATTCAATTGTAATGACATTTATTTTCATTTTGCATTTAGAGTGCCTTATATTTATGCCTGTTTTTATAATGTTTCATTTAACCTAGTAATGTATCCTTTGAGTAATCAAGGCATCTAGTATCAATGTAAGTGTGAAGTTTATTTACCTGTAGTATTCATTTGTCACACGATGAGATTATATATGCAAATAAGAACATTTGAAAGCTCATATTTTTCCATTTTCAGTGGCCTTATTGTGGCTGAGGGAATCTGAATACAACAGTTTATAGGTCAGTGAGCTCCGCAGAAAACAGAAGTCAAGAATACTTAAGCTTTTCAGACAGGGACAGGGATGATATAGCAGAATACTGTCCTCTGAGATAAAAAGGCCCAATGTATGACAATAAGCTTTTCACAGTGTCACTATGGTCACAATTAAGAGCAATTTTCCAATTTGAATACTTCAGTGGATTGGTAAAAAGAAAAAGCCGAAAGCAAAGGTCATCACCGCACCACATGTGTCACCTAAGAGAAACACAATCTGCAACACGATATCTGTGTGAGACGGGGGTTCAGTTTGGTTATGTTTCTGTATTTCTGTTAAGCAACCTATTTCATTTCTCCGGCTTTGTAGATGTGCATTCCAGGAGCTTTCTTTCCCTGAACTCAAGCAACTATGTGTTTATTCTTTCAATTGATTACTTTTGTCATAATTTTGAGATATAAAAAGTGCTATTATTTAACTTCATGGTGGCTAATGTTACATTATGTTCAAGTCTCGGATGTTTATTTCCTCATCTCAGTTTTTCTTTTTTTTTATTGCTTTTTCATATGCAGGGTGAGACATTGCGGCCACCGCTGGCCTGGTAGGAAGATTTGCACTTTCTCTATCTTTGTACTATGCACTGCCCTATTGATTCTAAACCCAATAATATATTACTTGAACCCATCTATAAAAGAAATCTCCTTAAACGTTCACTTTGTGTGTATGTAAATAACACAAAAAAGGTATCAACTCTTGAAAAAGACAAAAAAAAAAAAGTTTGTGGCGAAAAAGAGCATCCGTTCTGATGCCATGTTACTCCAGCAGATGACTTCAGAAAAAATCTGTCCCCCACCATCTGTTCTTGTGGCTTTGCCATTCAAGCTTGGAGTGTCATTACCAGAAATAAACGTTGTGTTCTCTGCTCTCTCTATCTATCTCTCGTCTGGATGCATAGACTGAAAATTAAATAATGAAATTGTAAAAAAAATGGCTTGTTAAAAAGATCATACAATTACCTCTGATTAGTTGTAAGCGTAAACTGTTTCTTTTTTTTCTGAATGAAAGGAGTGCTTTTTATTTTCTTACTTAGGTTTCATTGGTGGCGAAAGAAGTCTGTATGAAAATCAGTTCTTTGCTGACACAAGTTCCATTTGTTATAAATTAATTCTATTAAAAAATGTCAGTGTAATGCATCGCCGTTTCACTTGTTTGCCTCCACCTCACTAACTGATGTAGCTGTTGGACCCCCCGCTGGGAGCCGTCCAACATATTACCCACAGTCCTCTCATGAAAGGGGAAATTGGGCCTCATTTAAACATATTTCCATGTTTTGCCGTGTAATATTGTAATTCAAAAACAAATCCACATTGCATTACATTTGGTGCCTTTGCACTACCTACACATTTAACTTTTTATTTGACGGGTTGTTCTAATTCTCATGTATTCGTAAAATGATAAACACAATAAATAGCCATTGTTACTGACTATTCAACAATGTGACAAGACATTGGAACACTAAGTAGATATCTGTATCTTTAAAGACATACACATTGTCAATTTTAAATGCCAGATTAATGCACTACAACAAGGACTACTAAAGCTAAAATATCCAAAAGAGGCATAAACAAGGAAAGATAAACTCCCATTTGGAGGGAACTTTGGGATTTTAGCCTTTGCTAAAGACACCAAAACCTATAACACAGTACAGCAAAGGTGCAACGCAGAAAGCAGAATAGGGTCTCTTTAATGAAATATAAAGTCAGGATTAAGCATTTCTATACATTAATGTTTTATTATCTCAAATAACCAATGCTAAATCTCATTTTTTCACTATGTCATGCATCAATAAAATACATCTTTAGGTGTCACTACCAATATTTATTCACCATCTGGCTTATGTTACTAAAACTAACAGCAGCACAAGCTACATTTTGTCAACAACTCAAACCTACAGGAATACAATAAAGTGACAATAACCTGCAGCCAGAAAACTTCAACAACAAAAACTATTTTTTTAAGAAGAGTATTAAGCTGCCTGACAGCTGGGGAACACTTCTTAAGTCAATAACTGCTCGCCTGGAGAAGTTATTCAGGATTCAGAAAACTATCCATGCACCCAATTAGAAAAATATCATTCCACATGACGACAAGTGACAGATGCTGTCAGGTCTGACACTGAGCTGCAGAAACATTTCCCCTGAGTCTACTTCGGAAAGTTGCCATGTACAACAAGCTGAAGAAAATAGTAAATCATAGCAGTTTTGAAATTGAATAAACACTGTCCTCTGCACAAAATATAGAGACTGTTTTCCCAAGAACTACAGAGGAGATGTTTGTTTTTGTAAATAACAAGCTGAACATGCACCTCAAGTATTGTGTTGAAAAAAATGCCCCATGTTTATGAAGCAGCTCTCTTAATGTGTGCTGATGCTTGACCTTTCAGTGTAACAAAGCTTCATAAAAACTGTGTCAACATCCACACCTACTATGTGATAGTATCGCGGTACCACAAATAAAGAACTGCCTCTGACACACAGGTAAATGTCCCCGCATGGCTGAAGTTATTATAGCTCCATCTTGTTTCTGACAATTTGATGGAAATTGGCCCAAACTATTTTATTTAGCAATCAAGCCAATGCTGTCGTCTGTTTCCCGCCACAAAGGAAAACAACAAAATAAGGGACTTTAACGGACGTCAGCTTTTATGTTCCGCTGAAGACTGCACTTCAGATGTGTCAGCATATGTTGTGTGTTAGTCGCTCAGCAGTTTCTGCAGCATTATGAAACCAGCAGTCAGTCACAACACCGCGCACCAGTCATTCCTCAGTCCTCGAGTTTCCCTCTAAGAAAACGACAGCTTGCATCACTCCCACTGTGCCTTATTTCCAACTCCCTCATCGTGATGTCCAAATAAAGGCCTTGTCACCAGTAGTCAGTGGGATTTAGAAAAACAAACACTTATATTCCCTCAGCTTTTCAAGAAGAAAAGGATTATACTGTACACAAAATAATTACACAACTATGTATTCAAACGATTCAATTATTGTGGCAGGTGACTTTGATGAAGGAGCATCGTCAGCTGGTACCACTTCAAGTTCATGTGAATCGTTTTCACGAACAGGAAACTGAAGGCAGTTCTTCCACCTTATATTTGTATTGCTGGGGATATCTTATATTATGCTATGCTGCAGGTGCAAAAAGTGTAAATGTACAAAAGGATTGTGCAGCTTTGGTGGCAACTAAACCCGCACGAATAACACAAAAAAACAAACTGATTCACAAGTAACACTGATGGGTGGAATGCAGGCGTAACTGTACTGCTCCTGTGGGTCTTTCACACATTTAAATAAGGCGAATATCTTTCTGTTCCTATGCAAATGTGAAATTGAAAAAAACAGTTTCCAGAGGTCTGAGAATCTTTGGGCAATGATTGTATTTAAAACCGAATGTCTATCCCTGTTTTTAGTCCACAGAATATTAATTTGATCTAATGCTACATTCTATAAAGCTAAGGCCGCCTTCTAACCAAACAGAAGAAAGTTAAAGACGTTGCAGCTTTTCCACCCAAAACATTATCTCCAATAACTTGAAAGAAGAGTGTTGAAATCAAATAGCAACTTTATTTCCAGCACCACCACTAAATGTCTTTTAAAAAAAGTGTGTGTACTGGAGTGAGTAAAAAAAGTAGCACCTCCAGCAGTGAAGAATACTATCTCTGCTGTAATAAAGCAACGAGGTACTGATGCAGATCTTTAAAAATGAAACAGCAGCCTATGATTTATATTAACACGTTCAATCTGGTCTTGAAAAACAAATCTTCTTGTACAACTACGAGAAAAGTATGCTGTTCCCGCTGTGCTCTATCCTCGTAGCTTACTTTTTAAAGATCTAAATATGTTGTGGAAGTATTTAAAAGGTGGGAATCATGACTCAATGTTTCTCTCCCCTCTCTTCTGTGTTCCTGGATTGTTGGAACAGCTAGTCATTCATAACCTCTTCATAAGATGTACTATCCATTACACTTCATACACAGCTTTAAAATGTTACATTATACACAATGCGTTCACGTAGCATCCTCTAAATGTGTAAGACAACTGGAAAAGGCCAGGTTATTATGTATTGCCTTTCTACTGCATGTTTAAAATAGCCTCTTCCGCACCCCGAAATTACTACGTAGAATATAAAGTAACACGATTCTCCTCATGACCCCTGCTTCTGAAACAATTTCCTCACAACAACAAAAAGACAAAACTAGGGTTTATTACTCCAGCCATTCTTTACATACATACTATATTGTAGCAGTTTAAAATGTCAAGCTGCAGTGTCTTTGTAAACGTGTTAAGGGCAGAGCCACTGATAGGGACGAGACCACCTATATCGAGTCCGAGTCAAGACCAAGGCCTTAAAGTGTCGAGTTTGAGTCAACACCAAGACTTTGGGATTTTGGGGTGGTCGAGACTGAGTCAAGACCGAGTCTTTGGAGAGTCGAGACCGAGACCTACAAAAACAAGTCAATTTTCAAGACCATGGGTCTAACTAGGTCACACCCTGTCATTACTGCAAGTTTGACAGGGTGAACGTTTGATCTTTGTTCCCAATTGAAACGTTTTCTGTGTTGCTAAGCTGTGTTGTACCTTGCTCAGCTAACATTATATTAACGTTAGCTAGCTCATCAGCTCCATCAGTGGCATCCGTTGCATAGCTTAGCTACATAACTTACAAAAGAAACACATTTCCTGAGATAGATATAACTTAAACCACCAGTAAATGCAGGATGTACTTTAAATTTAAGTGAAAAAAAAATGCTGCGAGGGTTTTGCTCGGTAGAACACAAGCAATAGCGTATGTTAGCCATTCCGTTCTAATGTTATTCAATCCAGGATTCATTTGTCTGTCGCCTCGCCCTCTAACGTTAATCTCTCTCCTGTTTCACTCCTCCTGGCCAACCATTGCTTACTGTTAACGATAGTCAGCCAACGGTCATCTAGTTTATCATGACATTGAGCGAAAAGACAAGCTAATGCTGAATCAAATGTCACAAAGCCAACTACTGGGAAACAGCTAACAACATTAACGTCAGCTAGCTAACAGTTCACATTAACGTAACGTTACAGGTCTAGCTTCATTTACCTCTCAGGGTGTTTCCTTTGGACGTGCCGGTGGAAATGTTATGCGGTGCCAGACGTCTCAGTAATTATTATATTACAGAATTTGCATTCTGCGCTGTGTTTCTTCCTTGAACTTTTGCTGCAAATATAATTTTTGTGGTTTAAGAAAGCAAATTTGATGACCGCTGATTGCTCACTCATCTTAGCTCTGAGGACCAGACTGTTGAAAAATATCTCTGGTTGGACAAACGACTTCACAGGAGCGTGGCCCTCTGGGATCACCCAATACAATTTGAAGCAAAGGATTCATTTAAATGTATGTTTTATTAATATGTATAATTCATCCATCCATTCATCCATCCTCTCCCGCTTGTCCGTCAGGGTCGCGAAGGTAACAGCTCCAGCAGAGAGCCCCAAACTTTCCTTTCCCTGGTCACATCAACCAGCTCTGACTGGGGGATTCCAAGGCACTCCCAGGCCAGCGAAGAGATATAATCCCTCCACCTGGTCCTAGGTCTACCCCTCGGTCTCTTCCCAGCTGGACATGCCTGGAACACCTCCCTAGGGAGGCGCCCAGGTGGCATCCTCACTAGGTGCCCGAACCACCTCAACTGGCTCCTTTCAACGCCAAGGAGCAGCGGTTCTACTCCGAGTCCCTCCCGGATGACTGAACTTCTCACCTTATCCCTAAGGGAGATGCCAGCCACCCTGCGGAGAAATCCCATTTCTGCCGCTTGTATCCGCGATCTCGTTCTTTCGGTCATGACCCATCCTTCATGACCATAGGTGAGGGTAGGAACGAAGATGGCCCGGTAGACAGAGCTTTGCCTTCTGGCTCAGCTCTCTTTTCGTCACAACGGTGCGGCAAAGCGACTGCAGTACCGCTCCCGCTGCTCCGATTCTCCGGCCCATCTCACGCTCCATTGTTCCCTCACTCGAGAACAAGACCCCGAGATACTTGAACTCCTTCACTTGGGGTAAGGCTTCATTCCCTACCTGGAGTGGACAGTCCATCGGTTTCCTGCTGAGAACCATGGCCTCAGATTTGGAGGTGCTGATCCTCATCCCAGCCGCTTCACACTCGGCTGCGAACTGATCCAGTGAGTGCTGAAGGTCACAGACCGATGAAGCCATTAAGACCACATCATCTGCAAAAAGCAGTGGTGCAATCCTTAGCCCACCGAACTGCAGACCCCCTCCCCCACGACTACGCCTCAAAATCCTGCCCATGAATATCACAAACAGGATTGGTGACAAAGCGCAGCCCTGGCGGAGACCAACCCTCACCGGAAATAGGTCCGACGTGCTGCAGAGGACCCGGACACAGCTCTCGCTTTGAGAGCAGAGATTGGATGGCCCCGAGTAGAGACCCCCTCACCCCATACTCCCGCAGCACCTCCCACAGTATCTCCCTGGGAACCTGGTCATATGCCTTCTCCAAATCCACAAAACACATGTAGACCGGATGAGCGTACTCCCAGGCCCCCTCCAGGATCCTTGCGAGAGTGAAAAGCTGGTCCGTCGTTCCACGACCAGGACGAAAACCGCATTGTTCCTCTTCAATCTGAGGTTCGACAATCGGCCGGACCCTCCTTTCCAGCACCTTAGAGTAAACTTTCCCGGGGAGGCTGAGTAATGTGATGCCTCTGTATATGTATAATTAAGATGTATAATTCATTAAAAAAATATGAAAAATGAAACGGTTTATCATGTTATGTGGTGAAAAAAAAAACTGTCTCGAGGTCTCCTTTGAAAGTACGAGTCCAACCCATGCAGCTCTAGTCCGAGACTGATTCAGTACCGAGTAAAATTGCTTTCAATTCCGAGACGAGACCGAGAAGCCTAAGTGAAAAAGTGGAGAGCAGACCGGACTCAAGTACTACAACACTGGGCAGAGCTCACAGCCTGCAGAGCTGATATTAAACTTGAGCACTAAGCAGCTGAGAAAACACACATTGCACTTCCTGTATTCCTGGCGTCACTGGACTAAATGCAGTTTGCAGAGAGACAGGCAGCGGGCCCTGCAGCAGAGAGACAGGCAGCGGCCCTGCAGCAGCCCATGATGATGATGATCCATATGGGGATCCTCAATGGAGCGGGCTCCCAGTTCAGTGATGAAGAACCCAGATAAGAGCTGACACTGCTGCCAACGCTACATTGACTCTGTCTGTACATCACATTAGAGCCACTTCAGGAGCAGAATGAGGCTTTGACCTTTAGTAACAAAGGGAAAGGAACAAGAGGCTGCTCGGAGAATGCTGCTTTAAGTGTGATTATACATCTTTGTTTGTCTCTTAAGGGCCCATTATTACTAGCCAGCTTTGCGAAAATATATTAAGAGCAAGGGTTTATAAGTAAAACAAGACGGGGTGAGAAAACATGAAGGTAATAAGCAAAATCAGAGGGTGGGGGGAAGGGGGGGTTGTACAAATGACAGAGGAAGAGAGAGAAAATCGAGCACGAGCCAAAAGTTGCCGCAGTGTAAAAACCTCTGAAGGTTAATTTCTGCCGCTCAGCATCTTGCCAATATCCCTGTGATCAGAACCTCTGTAGGCCAGCCATCTGCTCCCCCCCAACCACACACACACACATCGCTCATCAGCTTCATCGGTGAGCAGACATGCAATCGGGACACTTCCAGGAACTAATCTCTGAATGTGGATGAAAGGTTTTTATGCATCTGATTTTGTATATGCTACTGTACGTTAGTTAGCTCATGATCATTTGGTATATCTGTTTAAAACGCATACAATTACTTTATGTTCCAACAAATGAAAACCTTCATTTTTGTTGATTGTTATATAAAGCATCTATTATAACAATTACATGGAAAAATTGCAAATCCATTTTTGGTAAATCTACTTTATATATGTCAGCAAATCAAAAGACTTGGAGCACAAGGCGATGTCTTCTTTTGACATATCAACAGTTGTTGAGGTTTTCTGTGGGGAAAAGCTAAGGAAACCAGCAAATATTAATATCTGAGAACTGTGTGACCTCTCACACCAAAAGATCAAAAGAAAAATATACAATTACAGGCTAGTTGAAGGCAATGGGAAGTTCACAGCACACATCAATTATCCTGTCAATCCCGGGGAAAGAGTACAGGAAATATAATTTACGAGTTCCCCGACAGCTTTTTGTTTCAACCTAAAGAAATAACACACCTTCAGCACGCTGCTCAGCTGAATCTTTTCATACACTGCCACTTCACCAGGGGATAAGTACTAAGGGATATTTTTGTGACCTCAGAGGACACAGTGTCAATTATTCTTGGTACGGCTGTGTGGAGAACTTCATTCCCTAATCAAAATAAATGGCCAGGGCAGCAGAAAGTGAATGGAGCTAAGCCCCCAATATTCCTTCGAGACAGAGGTGTGTGTGTGTGTGGGGGAGGGGGGGTCTGGACCACAAACAAATCCATTACTTCACGGTAAATAGGACGCATCAGCACTCTTGGCCTATTTGAATGCTTCTAGGCCCGTGACCACCCCTGCATCGGATTCTTCCATTTTAGACGCAGGAGCTGATAGCAAGTTTCTTTTTTTCCTTGCACACCGCCCTGCAGTCAATCTTACATAATACATTCTGATGATAAAAGTCTTCCGCGTATGGCAGCCGCGCTAACTGAAAGTGGCTGTGACTAACTCACTGTAATGGGAAAATTCAGCTCCCTGCGTATAATGGGAAAAACGTGGAGGAAGTTCAAACTTTAATGCAATGCTGCAGCCTAATGTGGGCTTAAGTAATTCATGGAGGGGTTGGAGGTGGTGGTGGAGGGGATGCAATTAAAATGAGCTGTCATCAAATTAAATGTTTTTTTTTTCCTTCACCAGCTGGTAGTCATTTTACTGTCAGGGTGTCTATAATTTCCGCTGATAGTGGAGACAGTTCTGCTCTGAGGGGCCATTTCTTCTTCACAGCAAGAGTGCTTTTAGGGGGCTCATCATACACAGCGAGGCTTTCATGTTGTCCGTCGTCTTTCTGATGTCTTGCTCACAATATTTGTGCTTTTGACATTTGATGAAACTAAACTGTGGGCTATATGAAGCTGCCATGTTGCTCTACAGGTTTAGAGAGTGGCATGATGATATACTCTTTGTGTAAACTTTGAGGAGGAATAATTAAAGACTGTACAGTTTATTTTACAGGTGATTAAAAAAAAGCAGTCACTGATATTCATTATTATATTCTAAGCACTGGACAAAGTGCATTTAAGTAACTTCTTCAAGAGGATTCCTGATTCAACTTTTCCTCTGTTGTTGTGATAGTGCACTCACCAGTGGGGGGCAGTTAAAGCATATCCTACACTGAAGGCTAACAGTCGCCGGGCTGCAGCACAGTCGGTGTCAGAATCCATTTTCTCTGCTAGGCGGGGATTCTCACCTGAGGCAACTGAAGCGCAGAAATTGTTGTCATTTAAAAAACATTTAGTGGCACCTCTATCTGCGAGCCCACGGTTTTATGTGCGTGGTGATCAATGTGTTGTGACATCCAAGTGGTAACTCGTTAAGTGCATGCTAATGAGAGCGAGGGATCCTGCTGCATGTTGTGCTGGCACGAGGACAGCCGGGACAATTTGTGTCCAGTTTGCTGCAGTGAGACAGATGGAGAATGGGATTACACTGAGCATAATGAAGTCTTCTCACACCTCTGACAGAAACTTGGAGAAGCGTTTGCAAAGAAGCTACAAACACACTGCCAATCTAACAATCAATTCATAGAGAAACACGTTACGTTGAAAGAAGCTTTTTTCTTTTTCTCATGTTGCACATTAAACCGGATTCCCCAGGGAGGGGGTGCAGCAGAGAGAGGGGATGGTTGGCTGCTACTGCTCAGGGCCGTACAAGAGCATTTAACGAGCATAGATTAACTACTGTATTCCCACTGGTGGCCTACATGTCCTGGTGTAGTGCCTCAGGGAGGAGAGATAGCAGAAAAGGGAGGAAAGGAAAGAGGGAAGGGAGGCAAAGAGGAGGGTCCATGCAGGGCTGACAGCTATGGTCACTTGAGAGTAGAGAGTGTCAGGTGATAGCAAAAACCAGACTCCACAACTACAATCATTGCAGCGATCGGTCGAGTTCGAGCAATAGAGATATGCGCAGCGTGTGCACTTCTCTGCTGTTGACTTTATTATACAATTGATTTTATATAATTCTAATATAATATATGTTGATTGAGGTGATATATCTTCTCATAATTCTTCATTTTATTTTTATCCTATCAATACTGTTCTAGTTTTTTTGGGGGGGTGACAGATGGACATGCATACTTCTGTATTTTGCACTCAATCGATTACAAAACTGTTGTGTTAATGGAAAAAAAATACTTTTCCACCCTTATATTGTATTTTTAAACACATACATTCAAAGTAATGCTACAGCAGCTGTGCTCCAGAGTCAATTTATTCCGTCCTGAAAACTGTCCCTCACTCTGCCTCGGTCTTCATATGTGATATGGCAGCCATCACTCTCACAGATAGTTTTTAACTTCCTGCTATCTGTGACAACTTCTCAGACCACTGCTCGGGAGAATTCATCATTGCCATACCCACCTCATTCATGTTAAAAACCTGTATATCACCCTCTCCTCACAGCAGTCACAGACAACTGTGAGGTGAGTCTGTTACCTTGAGGTTACAGAACAGTCATAAGCAATCACTCACATCAGAGAAACATCTCTCCACAACTCTGACTTGATAGTAAGCTATTTTTTTAAGTTGGTGCAAAGGTTTCTGATTTTCAGGAATACAGTGTGAGGAAATCAGTACATCATAATGAATTTGAATTGCCAAGATATTTCACAACAGCAGGTCACTTACATCTATTCTCTGTAAGGATTAGTCTCTTCCAACAAAATGTTTGTATTTAATAACATTTTTAATATAATATTAGAATGCATCTAACGCAATTTGAAATGTACCTGCGGTTTAATAATTGCACAGACACAAAATCAAAGATGTATAACATCATCTCCAGGCTAGATGTTTGGTAAAATGTTTTCCCGCCTTTTTAATAGGGGCTACATTTTTTCTCTCAGGCCTTTTAGGAGTGCCTTAAAGTGACTTCAACACGAAGACCCCCACAAGGAGAGAGGACGCCTCTGCAGGAACACCAGCAAGCTGTTTACTTTATCACCAGCTGGCACTGTAGGCTTCCCCGTGTCTTCTATGCGCCTGCAGAATATATGAAAGCAGGACGCACACAGCAGGGATACTCCGTCTTTTTTTTGGCCTCCCTCCACCACCCCCCTCTCTCTGCTTCCCTGCCTCTCCTACTCTGTGTTTCTGCAGAAGTGGAACGGATGGTTGTGGATGCCTCCGTCACTGAAAGCTGCTCTACTTGTGATGCAGAGCACAGGAGGATGGCATGTCTCCAGCTACGTCGCTTCAGAGAGAGGCAGCGCGGCGTTCAGTATGCAGGCAGGATTAGCCTAATTGAAGTGTCAGCCTGAGAAAATTGTGGATGCGTGCGGGTTAATGTCTGGGTGTAGCAGAAGCTTCACTCATCTCGGTGATGATGAGGAGTTTGGCTATCATTGCAGGCCTCATTTAAATGTGTGTGTGTGTGTGAGTGTGGACCACACCCATGGTGATGCTAATTGTAAAAGCTACCATCTAGTGCTTTTATGATGCTGAGGCAGCAAGGTGGAGGCCGCTGGCTACATAATTACTTTACACCATCGGGCCATTACATTAAGAATTCACCGGCCAAACCAGCACTATCTCCAACAAATAAATGTATGTGCAAACTTGCAATGACAGTGATGAACACACACGCTCAAGAATCCTGGGATCATAGGAGTTAATTTGCTTTAGAGATATTTAACATATAGCCTAGCCATTTAACACATCTATCAGTCTGGAGAAATACATATAAAACAATTACACTTCAATTTGGATTTCCGTTAGTTTCAGTTTTAAGCCAACTACTGCCATTTTTAATAGAGCTGATTATCATGAACCAATATGTAGTTTATAATTCACCCATCACACAAAACTGCAAAAACACAAAACTGTCAGATGCTACTGAGTCAGTTTGAACTCAATTTAACCAAACACTTCATCTGTTGAGAAGTTATAAAAAAGGAAATGAAAATAGGTTCTATATTATTTCATTGATTTAAAACAATATGAAAAACTAAATGATTAACAAGCAAAAAACAGAGGTATGAAAACTAGTGTCTTTATCAATTTTGATTTGATTTCTTAAGTGCATATTGTATTTTGTTTCTTTCGGTTTGAAAGGAAATTTCAAATATATATTTTCATTTAAAAAGGAAGGTTTTTAAAGATAATGCTTCAGCCTGCATCTTTTCAGTCCGTATAATGTTTACTCTGCCTTAGTTTTATTATCTTTAATGTTTTTAAATGTTCCTTTACGTTCTACAAGTCGTAATAGATAAACTAGCCAGCAAATGTCTGTCTATATAAAGCATGAATCAAATAAAGTGATGATCTCATTTAATATATAGGATGTGTTTCACTTCATAGAGTCATTATCTTAATGTGTGTGAGAGGGGGTCGCTTGTGTCCACTCGGGGGTTATCCTCCTGCAGGACCACCTTGCACTTTAATATTGCTGAGTCATGTGATCCCGAAGATAGGTCAGCGTTAAATGCTGCTGTAGTGATACTCAGGCACTAGAAGTGATTTCACTGAGATGCAGCTGCCAAAACCATTCCTCTGTAGCCCCCACTGCCAGAACATACAACAAGAGCCACGAGTATCAGGAATATAACTCTGAGGAGTCTTTGGAAATGCATTCATGTATTTTAAGCCATTTAGGCCTAAAATGCCTGTAAAAAAACGCCTGTAAAACCTATGGGCGATTTTAGAAGAACCCCCTAAAACCTGAAATGTTTCTGGAAATTCAGCAATTGTGTCAACCACTAAATAATTGATTTCTCAGCCACTGTAGCAGATAGAAACAAAATTCAAAAAATATTTGAGAGCTCACACCTGTGGCTTTCATGAGTGGCCTCTGCAGGTAAATTGACTTTCACCCCTGGGGTGCGGTTGAAAAAAGTCTGTGGATTAGAGTGGTAATTCTCCGTCCTCCACTCGGTTTCAAAACCTTCGAAATCATGGTTATCATTGTCGTCGTCTTCAACATATGTCTTAACCATAAATCCTGGTCGATTGGTTCGACGGGTTCAAAGTTGTCAGCAATAATGTCATCAGCGCTGTGCAGATCGTCAATATCACTACCTTCGCTAATTTCAGAATTCCCTCTGAAGTAGACTCATTGCTCGAAAAAAATCCAAACAATGCCACGGGAATATTGTGATGCATTTCATTGGCTAAGAGGCTGATAATTAATGCAAAAAAAACCACAAAGCTTTTGTACCAGAAAATGATCTATCAGCTTTCCCGGCTTCAATGGTAGAAATGCGGCAACGCTTTCCCAGCTTAAATGGGTTAACTGCCTCATCCAAGCTGCTTTACACCGTGTTGCCTTTCTTTTTTGATTTTATGCTATAGCCAATATGTTTATTTACCTTATATTGCAGTATGCGTTGTAGAATAGTAGTATTCATTGTGATCCGTCCCAATTTTTTTTTGCATGGTTATAATTGCTATGATCATGCAGCCCTATTGGTCTATGGTCTATCTATGAAAAAAAAATCTTTGCCTTTAAAACTCGTTTTCACCTTTTTTCCAACTTAAACTAGAAATGTGTTGTTTTAAAAATGAATGAAAGATGTATCCATTACACATAGGCATTAGTTAGCCATCTTGTTTGCGGATATGTACTGTATGTGCTATACTGTTTCATTTAATCCAGCACACACTTAAGGAACTGGGATGTGTGTGTCTTCATCATTTGCATTGTCCTATAAAAAAATACTCAAAATAAACACTTCATTTCAGCAGTCCTTCACATCCCTGCAGCCCTGGTAAAACAAACTGATGCTCACACAGGGTGTCTGCAGAAGTGTGAAATTCACTACGAAGCTAATGAAAATCACCAAAAATGAGGAACATCTTGCAGCTCTGGCTGAGAGCATCAGGCCCACTTTGTAGGAGGTAAACTCCTAAATTACAGTTCATTTAAACTGATGAGGAAATGAGTAAATACTCAGTACAACTGCAGCCAGTGTCCTGCAAACACAGCGAGCTCAGAGCTTGGCAGAGGCTCTCGTGGGATGGATTAATGTCTTCTTGTTTATTGCGCTTTAATAGGATTTGATTTTATGGATTGTGTTGGCAATTCCTCCTCCTGCGAACATGGCATCTGAAGGCAGAGAGATATATAATATGGATTAAAAGGGGCCTTCTTTCAGGAAAATGTGTCCTTCTCATTGCTTCAAGATATTATCCTGCCTTTAAAGTATTTAAAGTAGAGGTTTAGTGGAGCTAAAAGTACATACATTTAGAAAGGCTTCATGTTATTATGTGCAATCAGACGGTTTAGTAGGAAGTTAATTTTTGCAACAATGAGAACTTAAGATAGTCATGTCTCTGAGCAAAACACTGAAGATTACAGCAGCATTTATGTTGCTGTAAAAACAGATGAGCCAGTTAAATATATGTTTCCAGAAGTATCCCAGAACGAATCACTGTAAATGTAATCAGACTTCTTAAAGCTGTGCTAAAAAGAGGTATCTGTCGTGCATTGTTACTGATAAATAAAAGCTATAAAGTATATGCAAAATGTTCCTCATGCACTGGCATCACAAGATACTGTACTGTATGCATGATCACGCATTGAAATTGGTACGGGGAAGTAAAAAATGGTATTGGAATATTTCTACACAAAAGCGAGAGAAGTTAACCTTAGACGAGATAGCACAATGTATACAGTTGGGACATTTACTGTAATGTATGAACTGAAGCTTGGACAAAACAAGCTAAAACCGCGAGACAGTTTAGCCTACAATCTCCCACCAGGAAATTATCTTGCCAATTATTAGAGTGGATGATCTGTCTGTATTGGATGACTCCAAGTCTAAAATGTAATGTAAATGTGTCAAGAAGTCTTTGAAAAACAAAAGCTGTGGCTGCAGAGTAATTGCAGGGGAGTGAGACATTGGCTTTGCTACGTGGAGTGGAAATTGTTTGCCCTTAACTCGACAGACATTTTATTGCACCCATTAAACCCTGAAGAACTTTGAGTTGTTAACATGACAGAAACAAAGACCAAAAAAAGTCCAGCAGCCCATGCGCTGCAATCACAAGAGAAGTGTTGTCGTGACAACAGTTTGTCTCCTGTGTGATATTGTTAAAGAGCTTGGGGTGCAGATTAATATTTGGACAGAGCACAGATATAACTGGCTTTGTGTGTCCAGACTACAGTAAGCCTCCAGTAGATATATGTAAAAATATACCCCCCGCCACGCCCCCTTTTTGGCGTTAATATAACAAGGCAGTGAGAGAGCTTTCTTTAGACTACAGACTTTCAAACTTTTGTCATATTTTTACCTTATCTGTAATAATTCCACTGACAGCCAGCAGATACATTCAGAGCTTTCTCACAGCTACAATGACAGCTCCCAGAAATCCTCTGTGGCAAGGAAACTCAACACCACCCCCCCTCACAGCGGGATAGGGTTGAACAAACGCTATGCACCAAAATCAGATTTTAGCATTCGGATCCTTGAGCAAAATTGAAGAATAATGCACCTTGAAATCAACATTTAAACATGCAAAAACTGTATATTTTATATACTTTACCTACAGTTACACGGGAGTGCATATTTATTTTATACGAGCAGGATTTGAGGTCAGTGGAGTAGAAAGAGTGAGCGGGATTTAGAGAGAGAATAAATGGAGGCTTCTCACTTCATTTGCTGCAGTGTCTCCCAGCCCTTCCTCAATGTAACATGTCAAATCTGAGCTCAGGAGTCATCACACTCCCTGTCACATCCCTTCATACTGTCTGACTTTCAGAAAACTTTGGCAATATTTCAAAAACTTAGGAGATTTCCATTCAGTTCTTTTATCGTGCACTGAAGAAAAAAGATCTATTTACCAATTAAAATCAAAGCAGATATGTAATCCGGACACTAGTAATAAATGCAGCTCAGACTGACTTAAAGTGTCGAACACAACCCGTCCAATCCACCAGGGGCCCTAATGGGCAGCCGTCACTCCTGATCCTCAAATATGCCCCCCCCCCCCTGCTTTATCTCTCTTCATCTGTCTGTCTTGGCATCAATTTGTTGTGCTTAAGTCCCCAGAACAACATAAATGTTCTCTAATGAGTAGAGCCATTGGGTGGACAGTCATTGATTTCAGCAGCCAGTTTGAATCACTTCTAGAGAACTGACAACCGAAATACAACTGCTAGCCCAAACACTGAACATTTCAATCAGGAGGGACTGAGTGATTTAAGGAAGTGATATACAATATAATTTCAAAACTAATAGAGCTAGAGTAGCTCCACGACCAAGACTATTCAGCGACATTGAGTACATATAACAAGGATTCCATTTGTTATGCATCTGTCTTTCTCAGGCTGCAGAGTTCTGGTGGAAAGTCATTTAGAAAAGTTTGGCAATATACCTTCATTTATGAAGAAAATAACGGGAAGACTGAATATTTCAAGAACTCAAGGCATGTTACATTACCTTCTGATCAATCAAAACATTTAGTTCAGGGTGTAAATTGCTTACTCATTTATAGAAAACATTATTACCTTCTCTTTCTGTCAGCAGCAAAAACCTTCTGAACAAACTTCTGGCTTCTTTCTTTTTGGCTGAACTTCTGTCCTGATTTTGTGAAAGCTGTAACTTAACAGATGAGTGCAATTTAGGCAGTGTAAATTATATGAAGGAGCAGTTCTCATAAAATACATAATTAAAATACTAATGGAGCACAAAACACCCTGAACTTGTGTTTTTCCAATTCATTTTTGAATGATCCTGTTTGACATGGACTTCTGTTTTTCAGGCTGACTGTTTGATGAGGATTCTGAAGAAAATAAATATGAAACCTGTGACTTGTATTGGTCAGGTTAGACAAGCAGATGGTAGCCATCAGTCTCTAAAGAAACACAGGAGATCCTGAGTCTCATTCAGAACTGTGAGAGAGAGTGCAGCTGCTGTTTGTGTAGTGGGAACTAGTGAAGATAATCTGAAAAGGAGGACAATTTTCAGAGCGGAAACCAGGCATGTTTCCCCATGATGTCATAATCCAAATGCAGGCGAGTAGGAAGCCAAGGGTCTGTCAGCCCTCACCATTATTTGGTACGACACGTGTTTAAGAACAAACCATGAGACAACCGTCGAGGAATGGAGACTGGGAAAGAAAAAGGAAAGTTTGGTCCAGAGAGGCTGAAGTCAAAGCAAACAAACTGTTAGCAGCCCGACAGACCCTGCACTGCACCAGGTTTCGTACTGCAACAGAAAGAGACTCCTCTATGCTTAGCCTTGTATATTTGCCTGTCTTTGCAAAGTGAACACAGCTTTCATTTTCATCTTCGGGAAGTCTGGATGCACCCGATGAACCCCGTTAGTAGCAACCCTAACTCCATATTCTTAACAAAAGGTTAGCCACAGGTGCTTTCCATCCAAGCCAAATATTTATGATGCAATTCTATTAAACCATTCTCCAAACAAATGTGTAGGCTCAACCTAATTAGCTCAACAGGCACAAACTAAACACAGGACTTATTATTCTTACTGTAGTTCTGTGGGTATTGAGTATGGGTAAGTGGGTATTGTGCCTTATTTGTACAGAACACACCTTTCCTTACCCCTACGCAGTATTCACAGTCGTTCTTTAGCATTTTTTGGACATGGAGAAAAAAAAAAAAAACACACAGGTTAGTATAGTGTCGTTTTTTTCATTTTTTGGACATGTGGGTATCATGTACATAAGAGAGAGCTGGATTGTCTTGCAGGAGTAGAAAAAAAAAAATCACATTAAAAATCTCATTAAAATCGGGTAATCATGCTTTGCCTCAGGACTTGGGAAGGGGGGGGGGTCGAGGGAGGAAATGCTTACAAGTTGATTCAGCCTGGGGAAGAATACATCTGCTTTTGCTTCATGCCTTAATGCTCCCGAGTATTATTAATGTTGAGAGGAAATAGATCCCATGTGGTTTGGTGAACAAAATGATGTTGCCTCTTCCCATCCTGCATTAGGTCATCCTCTGATTTACTGCTGGGGCTCAATGTGCTGCAGTGTTCCAGCATTGTGTTCCCACACTTGGTAAGACAGGTGGCTCGGGGGGGGAATAAAGCGAGTGTGCGAGAGCGGTCACTAAAAGTATCAGTCTGACGTGTGCTTCTAATATTGCTCCTGCTCTTCAGAGACTAATCATTATGTATGTGAACAGAAATCTATTTCAAAGCATGAAACTGGACTTATTAAAGAAGATAAAGCCCGACTTGTGTTCCTATTCTGCAGACTGGAGACATTCAAATGCCACCCAGCAAGGGTCAGATGAACCACAAGGTTATTATAGCAGAACTCAAAATGAAATCATGTTATTGAACATGGACTCCTACATGTGTTCCAATATTAAACATAGTATTGCCTGCAAGGAATTAGCAAGATTTGTGTCGGAAAATGTACATCAATGATGTGTTCCTGTTTCTGCCTGTGAGTGAAGAAAGTCTTCAGACTTAATGCAGTGTGATCAACAGCATTTCAAATCTCTCATGGCAAGGGTCAAATAGAGTTAAACAAAAAAAGGAAAGAGTGCTGAAAGCATGTTCCACATTAAACTGCTTTCCTGCTGCGTGTTCCCCACTTATTCCTGCAATGCACATTTGGAGATTTCTATTTGTTTTGGCCTCCTGCAGGTCATAGGCACAAAAACAGATAACAGGCGCCAACTGTGCTTCTATCGCTCTGTATGTTCACCACTTCACCATCAGGACATCTGGAGAGAACCAGTGTATTAAATGTACGTTTATTGTGTAGACAGTGTTACTATTGTACGATGACGCACTTAGAAGCTCGCCTTGCCAGATTCTTTTCCACTCGGAACACTTTTTTGGGTTTGTACTTTTGCAAAAGCTAACAACAAAAGGCAGCATTAAAAACAGTTATATAGTGTTATTTATACCACAGCACAATTTAAGGAATTCAAGCTATTGTTGATAGGATCTGTTATGAGAGTTGAGCATGGAAAAAGAGGACAAAACATCCTGATGACTATTTCTATAGTTTCACTGAAAAGAGCTTCAGCATGTGGAGACATGCAGAGCTAAAGACGTCTGCCATGCCAAGTTACTGTTCAATAAGCTAGGATTGGGGAATACCTGTTCAGTTGAGGGGTTTATCGAACAGAAATATTATAAAACTACTCAGTTATGACAAGTTAGTTTCCTTTTAAACACCACAATGAATAATAAAGTTAAAAGAAAATACTTTGAATAGCATTGCGGGATTATTAAGTTGTGGGTATGTTCCTGAATGAGTAAAATGTGTTTTAAATGCTTCATTATGTGAGCAGGAAGGTCAGGTAATATCAATCAGAAGCCTCCTGATTCCAGAGGTCTTCCTGCTCAGGCCACAGGGAAACATTACCCTCCGCCTGCCTTTTAGCGCCTGACAACTGACATTAATTACAGTACTTACGCTTCCTTTTAATTACGCCCAATTATGTGGCATATGTAATCATGGTCCACACACACCGAGCACTGAATGTTGAGATGATAGGTGGATTGATAGTTGGACGGATCGGCAGAACATCCTTTTTGTGCTGGGCCCAAAATTAACAGCAATTATGGATTTTTTTTTTATACCTCACACTGAGAACTTGGATATATCTACAATTATGTCCCGACAGGAAGTGGGAAACCTGCATAAATCAACAAGGCCATTGGCAGTGGAGTATCACCAGCAAGGCCGCTGTAAACTCTGGAGACATGAAGAGGGATGTGGGGACCTAAAGTGTGAAATTTACGGCGGTGAGTTTATATTCTCATTGCTGCAGGCGGGCCTACTTTGAAGGGAAGATTGATTCCTCCTCCTCATTACCGAGCTATTCAAACTCCACTATGGATTTTTTTTCTCCTCTTAATGATGCAAATGGGGAAAGATAAACAAAAAGAAAGATCTGGTAGAGCTGGGAACACAAGTTTTCCCCTGTAGAGACTGGATCGTGTTTCCCTATGGCTGCTGAGGGGACACTAAAATAACCTCAGCCCATGTGTGTTTTCTTTAACTATTTACTTATGTTTGAAGTTAAACTGCAATGAAAATGGTGGTTACTTTCAAGGTTTCTTCGTGGGAACCAACATAAAGGGCATATAAGAAAGCATTTCACAAAATCAACAAGTTCAGTTTAAGAGTAAACACTTTCTGCTACATCGAGTTCAAACTCAACAACACGGAGAGCAGCTTCAAAGTGAAAAGCACATTTTCTTCTTCTTGGATTTTTCCATGAATCACTCTTTCTGGAATATCGCTTGTAAACTGTAATACCCCAGCAGAGTGGAATAGCACTTATATGCAACCATAAATTCTCAAAACACCCACAGTGATTTCTTAATGGTACATAAGTCTCGAAAATTCATTGTGGAACTATTAAGTATAGGCTATATTTAGCAAAAGGGAAGTTAAGTGGAGAAATCATTTCATTTGAAAACTGTAATTGCCCTGAACATTTCTGAGAACGAGCTTGACGTTTGTTCTCTTTTTAAAGAAAAGCAGTTATTCAATAAAAGAAACAGCTGCGGGAACGTAATGGGAACTGCCTTACTCTTCCACAGAAACTCACTAAGAAAAATAGGGAAAACTGTATGAAAAAATAAATAAAGATTGCTATTTTAAGTCGAGAGCCAATATACACACGTTATAAATACTGCCTTAATTCATTTAAATGGGAAAGTATAGCAGATACCACACGATTTGAAGTCCAAAAGGAGTAAAGACAGAAGTGAAAACACGTAGCTCTGAAGCAGGGCTGATTCATTTTTTTGATTATGCTCATTGGATTCTTAGGTAATCACCTCACCATGAATCCCACTGTTGTAGCACAACTTCCTTTACCAAAACCGTATTCATTCATTTAAAAAAGGCACATTACAAAATATACAAGTTCTAAAATGATTGTACCACAAAGGTTGTTTTAAGTAACAGTTAATGTTTACCTGTTACATTTCTAGATCTATGCAATTGGAAGCTTCTGGCGGTATAATCTCTGCCTATATTTAGTCTTTACACTTTCTTTTTCTTTCTGCTGCTGCCTTCATCTCCCGGCACTCAGTGTTTTGCTTCCTCCTCATTCATTTTTAATGAATTGTTTCAGGTGCAGGCACGAGAAGAGCAAATCAAGAGGACATTTAGCACTTGGGGAAAGGAGGTGACTATTGAGCCGATAAACCAAAGTAATGAAAACAGGAGCTGCAATCTCTACGCTCTCCGCAGGACGTTTGTCTTTTTCTCATAAGCCGAGCGCCAACTCAGTGGCTCTGCCTCTCGTGAGCCATAAGAGTGTCACACTTGAGATTGTAAAGGGTAAAACGCGGCTCATTGCGAGAATGAATCCCCACATTTCTCCTGCTCAGTGCTGCAGTCGCATTGTACACCTTTTGGTTCTGTGGGTGCCTGTTTGTACACTTTGTGGGGGGTCTAAAATTAGCCTGTGTGTGAACGATGAAACACGGAGGAAATTCACCATGAGGTCATTAGGGATGAAAGGCAGAGAGTGTGTGTGTGTGTGTGTGTGTGTGTGTGTGTGTGTGTGTGTGTGTGTGTGTGTGTGTGTGTGTGTGTGTGTGTGTGTGTGTGTGTGTGTGTGAAACTATTGAACATGCAGCATCAGAAGACTTTTGGCAGCTTGAGGTTGCAGCGTGCCATCATTCATATTCTCACATGCAGGGAGCCATAAATAGGGAAGGTCTGAGCTAACTCTCCACACTGTGGTTACTGTACAAACAATGTCATTATGTTGACATCATCGCACTTTGGTTATATGAAGGGCCATTAGCACCTGACCACACTGTCCTCTCACACACTGACGTCATGGGACAGAGTGTGTGGCAACAGACTTGGACACAGAGCTGCTTTGGCAACACAGAGAAACTGGCTCTGAAACAAAGAGCCTGCTGCAAAGAAACCATTGTGTCTGCATATTTATTGGTAATACGTACTGTAAATGAGACACGATATTGATATATTTCTGGTATTAAAGACTGCATTACAGTAAAGCTATGTTATTTTCAGATTTTAACAAACTGATTTTAGCCGTTTTATTATCTCTCTCTACCCAAGCACCAAAGGATATCATCACAATATCGTTCCATGGTGTATGAGCAGAGATATTGTGATAATTGATTTTTTCACTTTGTTTTTTGATGAAAAGAACATTATAATCACAGCCAAGAGCCGATCTGCATGGCCTAGCAGTACGAAAAATAAGAAAATCAATGTGTAGCAATTCAATGGTGGACGGGGAGTTTACATCCTGGATTATTTCGTGGCAGCTCTAACTTGCCGTTACCGTGGGGTTTCTAGGAAACACGAGAAAAACAGCTAGCTTGTAAAAACATCCGCCTAAATGCAACATTAACACGTGATATCTCATTTGTTAGAGTTGTGGTGGACTGTGAAGTCACTGCGCCTGGTCAGTAAATGGCTTGGCATGTAAAACCAACTTGTAAAAATCTTGTAAAACCACAGCTCGTTTTCACATGGCTCTACATCGAGATATAGTCCACTGACCACTTCCCTTTACTCTCATTTCCTGTTGCTATTACACATGTCATGCTGTCTCCAATTATATTTCAGTTGAAAACAATGATGCAATTATATTGGGCGGACCATTAAATGAGATGATAAAATGTAATCCATCCATCTTCTCCCGCTTATCCGTCAGGGTCGCGGAGGTCCCAGCTCCAGCAGAGAGCCCCAAAATGTCCTTTCCCTGGCCACATCAACCAGCTCTGACTGGGGGATTCCAAGGTGCACCCAGGCCAGCGAAGAGATATAATCCCTTCACCTGGTCCTTGGTCTACCCCTCGGTCTCTTCCCAGCTGGACGTACCTGGATGCCTCCCTAGGGAGGTGCCCAGGTGGCTAAAATGTAATTATCATCTAATAATCGTATAAAACTGACATTTTGGCATATTCTTTGATAAAAAAACACACACACGCCCACAACATAACAACACATGAAACACCTCACTGATTATAATTATTGTAATTTTTGCTAATTGTCTACCTGGATTGCATGAATTATGGTATTTCTGAAGCTGCTGTGGGCGAAGTCTGTCCAAGTGACGAGTGCCAACACACTTTTTCTTTCTGGATAAACTTCTTTACTTTGACAAAAGTGGACGCAGAGTGCGACACTGCACTTTGGATGCTGATGACGATGTGAATCATAAAAAGATCGCTAAAAACGCTTTTGGGGAAACGGCATCTGATTCTGTGGAAATGGGATATCTGGCCGCCTACGAACAATCATGAATCACAAATCGAGGTGTAATGAAGTCAATTCGGAGAGTCTGTGGCAAATGGCGGTCCACCTGCTGTGAAGAGACAATCTGTTCAGCAGGGGGCAACATCCACAATGCACTCTGCTATGAGCACACTTAATAAAACACATTTGTATGATGGAAGTTCTCTATAAACACGGTGATGTATAATCAACACTTTATGAGACATTTGCCAATCATCTGCAGAGGGAATGAGTGTGTTTTCTCACCTCATTGTTAAGCTGGAGATTTAATCTATTTAATGTCACGCAGAAAGCAGTGTGTGTAGCTTTAGTAATTACTGGTCGTGCTGCTTTTCTTCTCCATGGTTCATAAGTGACGAAGTGACAAATCAATTGTGTGCATTCTTTGAATGATTTGGAGATAAAATAAAAGTCTTGTGGATTTGTTTTTTCACAGTCTGTCTAGGTCTGAACCAATATTATCTTCCATTTTTATTTTTCTTCCGCACTCAATTTCCCTTGAGACGATAAATTGTGCACACTCATCCTTAATGTATGCCTCATAAAATAGAGTCTAAAAGGGGCACAATTTAACAGCTTTCAATTTACATGAATCATTTTAAGGAGGTGGGAAATATTCTACACATTTTGCATATTCCGGCTACAAGTGTTGACCTATTTGTGCCCAGCTTTAGCTAAATCAGATATGCTGCACTAATATACTACTGAATATGCATTTGCTCTAGAAATGCTGCTTTTAATTTTTTTAATGTTTTACACAAAAACGAGCCCAACAAAAGATTAGGATAAGTATTAAAGATAGATTTCCATGTCTTGCTGCTCTCAGTTTTTTGGTACATAACATTCAGTGGGTATTAAGGGCTAAAATGTTGGGCTGGGAGATCCTTCATCATAAACTCGAGAGTGAATGTGACATCCATGTTGTCAAAATGTACTTGCTGAGAAAACTCTTGAATCAATTATTTGACAGCAATATTTGGAAAGCAGAGACGCAAACCAACAGCTGCAGCACTACACATGAGCAGAAGAGGATGGCTCACTTCTGTGTCAGATGTTGTTTACTTCAGATACCCTTCATATGAAGTCAAGTTGTGTCTTTATTGTATGACTGCAGCCAGGTTTAAAAAGCAGACTCAACACTTAACTGGACTGTATTCCCTTTTTCAGAGAGAATCATTTCATGTCAGGTCGACACACAATAAAGTAATGCTTTTTACTCTTTAACAACAAAAAGAGACATCTTTGGACTTGCTGCTTTCTGTCCTCTCTGTTGGCATGTTGCTAATGTGACAAAACTTCCAGAGTCCCCAAAGTAAACCGGTTTCTCCCTGGCTGATTTGCTCTAAATCAAGACAGGCTGCATCCTCCGAGCAGCAAAGAAGGCTTAATCACTGTTTTTGTATATAAAGTGTGTATCTTTACAGCTAATTTGAATCTCTGCCATCTCCATGAGGTTTGGAGAATCTGCCCAAGGGGTGTGTTAATTATGTCTAATTTTACACTCCGTCTTTTTGAGAGGAGCCCAATTTGATGTCTGGCCCCCTTAGCTTCCTTAACCTGCCATTTAGCACTCATCACTCCAAAGTAAACAGCCTGAACAATAGATAATCAGAGAGGGGAATGATGAGGAGAGGGTGGCAGATGCGCCTCTGCATTGCAGATATCTGCTGCCTCTGCTTCAAATCAATCGGCAATTAGCGCCATTTCACCGCAGCTGTTATGGAACGATTTATTTCACTGGAGTGATCCCCTTTTCTGATCAGCCTCAAACGTAATTGCAGAAACCCTCCAAGGCCTGGCTGAAAGGAAGAGAGGCAGCGAGGGTGAGAGGGAGGGAGATGGATGGGAGAGAAGTAGTGCATGAGAGGGAGAGGATGAGAGAGGAGAATGCAACGACTGAATTATCTGAGTTCAACAGCACAGGAGACTGCTGCTCTGAATTGTAGTCGACGTTTCAACAGCTGAGCGCCTTCACAGCTCCGACCTGATAGTGTGCTTTCAAAGCATTAAAAAAAAAGCCAGCAATTCCATAATTCTTCATGCTGTTGGCAGGAACTAAATTCGGGGACACTGGCTTCTCAGTCCAATGGAAATAGTTGTTCTTCTGACTGTCTCTTTAGCAGAGCACTAACTAGCTGTTATAATCTCCATAGAGCAAACTGCATGTGCAATAATCCAACAACCTTTAATCTCACTGATAAACCGTATTGAGATCTAGGTGTGTAGGAGTTGGACAAGAGGAGAACATTACTGAAACCTGCATTAATTGATTTTTGGCCACTTATGTTCATCACAAAGACCTGTAATGCCAACATGTTATCTCTTAATTGATCTTGCACTCCCTTGCAACCAAACAAATGTAGGTTCAATAATCTCCATGGTCCTTCAACAGCAGCTCTGCTCTTTTCTCCAACACCGCCTCAAGGAAATAACTGGATCTTACGCAGCTAAAGGTTCCACTATGTCGACTTACTAAGGGTAACCTTTTTGTGTATTCCTAAGAACAGCTCGCAACAGAGAGCGGTGAGAACCAACACAGTTCAGAGCACAACACAGTATGTGGAAAGAGCTCAAATGCTGCGTAGAGCTGAGAGGAACTGCAGCTGTGAAACTCATTTTCTGTACAGACAGACCCCATTGTAAATAGTCAGTTGATCCATTTATAATATAAATATAGATTATAAAATGGTTAAAACATCAAAACACTAGGACATGTGAACTGCTCCTTTTAATAAATTGTCCATTCTATGTTTGAGAGAAGGGAAACTGGTCCTTTTTGGAAGTATTTCTGCATACTTTTGTGCTTTTGATCCATGAATAAATGTTTTCTTGTGAAACTGGAGCTGAGCTTTTATCGCTTCACATTAAGACCTGACCTCACTAAAGCTCCTGCAGCTAAAAAGGATGAAATCCCCGCTGAAACCACCTAAAATAATGTGTACAGACTGCAGAGAATAGTGAAGACTGTTACAGAAATGTGGTGTTCAGATGAGGTTCAAAGTCTGCAAGCTGTAAAGAATATACAGTATACTTCCTCCTGTTGCTTTAATGTAACTACGCTCCTATAAGAGAGTAAGGACGCTCCATTAAGCATGCAGCACTTTTTTCCCTACACTGAAAGGCCTTCCCTCAGCAGCAGTCAGAGGGACAGTTTCCTCTGAAAGATATGTGTGCCAGAGCAGTTAGCGACCAAAACCTGCAATTATGTCCGGCCACGAGTCACATTGTCCCCGTCTCTATGGAACGAATTTCGTTTCTATGGAAATGCTTTTATATGCAGTCACGTGAGATACGGGTGCATTGCAAGGCTGGACATATATATATATATATATATATATATATATATATGTTTCCCTACTCTCTCCACAAAGCAACTCGTCGCGCAAAGTAATCTCTGAAACTCAAACTCTTATCAGCAGGTCCCTGAAATAGTATGAAATGAAAATATCACAGGAAATGTTGATAAACCGTCAGAAGCTACTGATGTTATCTGCCGGGCTGAGGGAAGTGCTAATTAAACTAAATCTAACATCGTCCTCGTTTCCCTCTGATCATCCTTAGCACACAAATAAGTTCAGTTCGTCTTGCATTCATCACAAAAAGGATGAAAGAGTAATGCTAAACCATGTATAAAATGCTATAAGTGTGAATAACATACAGCTATCCAATGTGTTTTCAGGAAGATTTTGTCATAGCATTGTCACCATCTCTTATAAAAAGGGATTTTTATACATGTGAAATGGTGAATTATTTCACATGTAGAAGTAATTTCTCAGAGAAAATGCTCCTGCTGGCTGTGAAGGGGCTGCTCTCAGTCACAACAGTTTTCTTCTTGGAAGTCCACTTAAGATGACAAAAGCAGCCGTCTGCCGAGATGTATCGCCTCAAATTATGTCCCGAGTTTTTCCCCGTCTGTTTCTGATGGCACTTTGTGAGGAAAATGATAGCGAGTTGTGAGAAAGCAAAGTGGCTGCGCTTTATGACCTATTGCCTTGTCTGCCATCTGCAGGGATCAATTAGTCTTGTGTAATAGCTGAGAGCAGAAAAAGCTCAGAAAAATATACTTTCTCCAGAGAAATAACAGGGTTTCCACTTGTCAGGCGTGTGGCCCACGATGCAAGGGTCCACAGTGCTGTAGACGAATAGAAAAACAAATGTGCCCCTAAGCAAGTTGAAATATTCTTTAGGAAAGATGCTTAATTGATTGACTGATTGATTGACTTAGGACTCCTTGAAAGAACCATATTTAATGGATCTCACCCAACAGCCGAACATCTCTCTAGTCACTTATTTTCCTGCGCTTTATGTTCACTCTAAACATCACAAAGTCCATCTTGTGAGCTAAATAATCGATGTTTCCCTCCTGGCAGCCACAGGCTCTCTGCAGAGGACGGAGAGAGGGAGCATTGCATGTTTGCAAAAAAGAAAAAACTGTCCCCACTTGCCCTCGGGATACAAAAAAAACTACAAACCCATTTTGTTCCTTTACCAACTTTTTGTCCCCTGGGTGACAACTTGTCACTAACGTCGAGGGGACAAATGTTAATTGAGAGTGACACCCCGAGATGTTCTTCTGAAAAGGGTCACTGCGCTGGGAAATGACTGAACTTTATTGATCTTCAAAATGTTTTTCAATCTACTGACCACAGTGTTTCGGGGTTTGAAAGCAAGTCCTTCAACAGAAACTTATACACGTTTACCCAGCTGCTCGCTTAGAAGAGGTATGAAAAAACAATACACTGTGTAAATATATCATATCTGCTCTCTCTGCATATCATGTTTCACGCTTGTTTTTATTATTGTGTTGTTTCAACGGACTTTGGAAGTTATTTATCTGAAGTCATTTTCCCGTTGAGGATTAATAATGTAAGTCTTTTAATGCTTTTCTATCTGCACTGGTGTTAATGGTTCTTTCTATAAACATTATGTTTATTGTTCCTTTGTGTCTTTTTATTCTCATATATGGCTTGAGAATTGTGTTACTTATCATATTGTTATATTTGGTATGCTTTTAAAATAGGACAACATTTTAAGTTTCATAACAATATATTTATCCTAGAGATGTAAACTATGACTCAAAATGGATCATTAAAATATAAACTTCAAAAGATACATGCACATCAAACCACAGACAAAGAAGTAATACCAAAAAGTCCTAATTGTTAAACATGTTTGCATGCTTTAAATGTTCAGAATACACACAAGTCTTTAAGGACTTGGTTAATTTATTGGTGGGACGGTAGGTACTTTAGAAAGAAATGTAAGAAAGCACTGAAGAAAGTCTCCATTAATTCATTAACCATTACTCAGGCAATCAGGTGAATAGGTTGAAAGCATTTCATTGTAAAAATAGTAATAGTCATAATAGCCCATTGAATTTCCCCATGATTCTTAATAGTCCAGTCTAGACCACAGCGTCTGACCTCAGGACATTACCGCAGCTCACTTCCTGTTTCCCAGACTTCCCATGAAAAGTCCCGCCTGTGGCTGCCTTAATAAAAGCACTAGCAGATATTTCTGAGAGTTTTGTCATTAAATAAAGACATTATAAAGAGGAAATCAGTCACATTCCTACAGTAATGCAACGCATCTGCCCTTGGGATTTAATTAACATGTTTCTCTTTTCATAATATCTGAAACCAGAGATACGAGAAAACCCAGAAGACTGAACAAAGAGTTTGTTCTGACTGTGCAGTGAAAGATCATTTCAGAAAAAAAACTTGAGTCTTTAGAGGAGGAATATTGATTGGTTACCTGAACTGACTAATATCATGGTATTTACAGTATATACCATTATGTATACTGTATACTGGCATTGTATATGTCACTATGCAATCATTTCTTTGACCATTTATTTTTTAAATATGGATTTCTTTATAAGATATTTTTGGCTTCCAACATCTCAATCTGTAACTGTCTTTTATATTTAAAAAAACAATAGATATATACAGTGGGTCAAAAAAGTATTTAGTCAGCCACCAATTGTGCAAGTTCTCCCATTTAAAAAGATGAGAGAGGCCTGTAATTTTCATCATAGGTATACCTCAACTATGAGAGACAGAATGGAGGAAACAAAATCCAGGAAATCACATTGTAGGATTTTTAATGAATTAATTGGTAAATTCCTCTGTAAAATAAGTATTTGGTCACCTACAAACAAGCAAGATTTCTGGCTCTCACAGACCTGTAACTTCTTCTTTAAGAGGCTCCTCTGTCCTCCACTCGTTACCTGTATTAATGGCACCTTTTTGAACTCGTTATCAGTATAAAAGACACCTGTCCACAACCTCAAACAGTCATACTCCAAACTCCACTATGGCCAAGACCAAAGAACTGTCAAAGGAGACCAGACACAAAATTGTAGACCAGCACCAGGCTGGGAAAACTGAATCTGCAATAGGTAAGCAGCTTGGTGTGAAGAAATCAACTGTGGGAGCAATTATTAGAAAATGGAAGACATACAAGACCACTGCTAATCTCCCTCGATATGGGGCTCCACGCAAGATCTCACCCCGTGGGGTCAAAATGATCACAAGAACGGTGAGCAAAAATCCCAGAACCACACGGGGGGACCTAGTGAATGACCTGCAGAGGGCTGGGACCAAAGTAACAGAGGCTACCATCAGTAACACACTACACCGCCAGGGACTTAAATCCTGCAGTTCCAGACGTGTCCCCCTGCTTAAGCCAGTACATGTCCAGGCCCGTCTGAAGTTTGCTAGAGGGCATTTGGATGTTCCAGAAGAGGATTGGGAGAATGTCATGTGGTCAAATGAAACCAAAATAGAACTTTTTGGTAAAAACTCAACTCGTCGTGTTTGGAGGAGAAAGGATGCAGAGTTGCATCCAAAGAACACCATACCTACTGTGAAGCATGGGGGTGGAAACATCATGCTTTGGGGCTGTTTTTCTGCAAAGGGACCAGGACGACTGATCCGTGTAAAGGAAAGAATGAATGGGGCCATGTATCGTGAGATTTTGCCATCAGCAAGGGCACTGAAGATGAAGCGTGGCTGGGTCTTTCAGCATGACAATGATCCCAAACACACCGCCAGGGCAACGAAGGAGTGGCCCTCGTAAGAAGCATTTCAAGGTCCTGGAGTGGCCTAGCCAGTCTCCAGATCTCAACCCCATAGAAAATCTTTGGAGGGAGTTGAAAGTCTGTGTTGCCCAGCGACAGCCCCAAAACATCACTGCTTTAGAGGAGATCTGCATGGAGGAATGGGCCAAAATACCAGCAACAGTGTGTGAAAACCTTGTGAAGACTTACAGAAAACGTTTGACCTCTGTCATTGCCAACAAAGGGTATATAACAAAGTATTGAGATGAACTTTTGTTATTGACCAAATACTTATTTTCCACAATAATTTGAAATAAATTCTTTAAAAATCAGACAATGTGATTTTCTGGATTTCTTTTTCTCATTCTGTCTCATAGTTGAGGTATACCTATGATAACAATTATAGGACTCATCTTTTTAAATTGGAGAACTTGCACAATTGGTGGCTGACTAAATACTTTTTTGCCCCACTGTATATATATATTTTTTTATTCAGACTGCAACCTGCACATGCGAATACAGGACACACTGCAGTATTATTGATCTTTACATTTCTTTTAATGTGGCAGCACTTCTCTCTGCTCTACAGTTGTTGTGTGTGCCTGTTACATAAATCATATTAATAACCTCCTCCTCTGCCTCCTGCTGTCCACTGGAGCTAATTGCTTTGGCCTCGATGTCCAAATCTGTGTCCCCCAATAACTTTCTTTCAAATGAGATGACCTCTTTCATTTGCTTTGACCAAGTCTTTCATACTGTGAAACATATTCCCGAACAAATGTATCTTGTGAGAGGCTTAAGAGCTGCAGATGCACAGAGCACTTATGACTTAGACTATGAATAATACTTTTGTGAAGTATGCAAGACTTAAAAAAGCAAATAATCAAAGGGATTTTTAAGTTTGTAATAAAATAAATCCCCATTTATTAGCTCGGCCGCATAGAGATTCACAGAGAAATCAGCCAAGTCAGTTTACAGTTTTATAATACTCTACATTACATAAAGGTATAGGTATGTTCACATTAATCATGCAGACTCTATAAATAATACATATTTAGCTTAATATGCACACATGATTATTATGTCAGTATAACATACTATATCATTCATCTTAAGTGTGTGTGTGTGTGTGTGTGTGTGTGTGTGTGTGTGTGTGTGTGTGTGTGTGTGTGTGTGTGTGTGTGTGTGTGTGTGTGTGTGAGAGAAACAGTGAATAATATGTAATATAGATACACAGCGTTTTGTTTCCAGATGAATTACACATTTCCATTAAACATAGAATTAAGTTGTCATGTAACATGACCCTGCACTGACAGGAAAACTTGAGTGAAACATTATTTTCTAATTAATTTCTGGATGAGATAGCACATGCTGTCAAAAGTATGGGGAAGCAATAAAAAAAGTGAATGGTTCAAGTGTCCTTTTCCAAATGGAGTGCCCAATGAGGCCTTCCTAACCTCCGGCAAATGTTATTTTCCCGACTATTATTACCATCTTATTTATTAAGAATGGAACATCCATTCTTATTTCACATTTGCTCAGAAATCTAGACAAGGCAATCGCTTCTCTACCGCTGGGCCCCCATATTGTCAGGAATTACGCTTTCAATTTACTGTAGCTCGCCTCTTTTGTGATGATCAGCGGGGACAATTGAAAACACAGTGGACTCTGAGGACCGGCTGTGATTGGCACCATAGACTCACTGTGACAGAGCTTCCACACTGCAGATTTTCATGTGGGGAAATGGGCAATAAAACTTACATCTCTTTGCTCAACTAAAAATATCTATGATATAACGCTTTATGGGGGGGATTTGGATGAACAGTACATAAATATGTCCATTATTGGCTGATAATGACGTTGTTACTTTTTTCAAATGTTTAGGCAAGGACATGCATATCATGGTAAGAAGCAGTGAATGTTTTAAACTTCTCACCTTGCTTTCAAACCTTATTTTTTGACACTGATCTCAATGACTAATGTAAAACATGTGATTAGACTACTTTAGTTTTGGTTGTGCTAATGTTATAGTTTTGGGAATTATGAAATCCAAAAGACTGTTTAAACGAATAGGTTTGGTGACATGTTGCCATACTGTTCAACTTCCTTGTTGTAATTACACTCTTCTATAGATGTCTAACATGTGTTGGTGTATCAGAGGAGAAATCTTAGTTTGAGACTAGTGCAGTGATATACTAAACTAAGACAGGCCATACGTCAAGTGTGATGATTTCAACATTACATGCACTGATCGGTAATATTGATGACATCTTAAGTGAACAGCGGTGACAAAATACCTTCTTCTATTCAGGTCATTAATCCTACAGTCTTGTATAGAGACACATTTTAAAGTTTGTTTGAGTTTGTGCCTGCTATGACGTTATTTCATCTTAACATAGGGGCTGCACCATTAATCAAAATGTTATTGAAATAGCAAAATATCCAGATTGCAGGAAGCACAGTTTGTTAACGGCTAAATATGTGTTGTGAAGGGTTTTTGGAGCTTCACAGCTCTTCCAGCCGACAAATGATATTGAACAGATTTGAATTTGATCAGAATGTGCTTTAAATAATCTTATCGCATTGTGTTGTTGGATGAATGTAGACAGACATGCATTGGGTTCTCCTGTATTAGATCTGAACTCAGGTCTCCAGTTGGTAAACATCTGCGAGACAGCCGAAGGCAAATCCCATCTGGGGGAGGGATTATTATGCATTTTAATACAGAGACAAACATTTAAACAATATAATGTCTGCAAAACAGTTGGCCTGCTGAGTTAATTTAAAAGCTTGTTGGTTTGATTAAACGGTGAGTGCTGATTTAATTCATTTACAAACCCTGATGTTGGACATATATTTGCTCCATTTTTTCCGTAGGTATTAAAACGATTAAAAGACCATGACATTAGGCTGCTGCCACAAGAGCCCCCATGCGAAGAGGATTCAGCAGAGCAGGTCCCCCACCCCCAAAGAAAAAAAAGAGCTCTCTTGTTATGTGTTGTGCCCCAGAATGCATCTCTTCACAGCTGACTGGCTTCCATCATCACTAATGAGTGATTGTTTGTGGGCTGATAAAATTAAATTGCAAGCCTGGCTGATTTCAGCAACAGGTGTTTCTCTCCGTCTCATAATGACTAGAGAGTCAGGGTGATAATGTATTCTGCTTTACCGTTCCCCTCCCACACGCAAGGAGAAATACTTAACCAATTATGCTTCATGCAGGTTTACAATGAGAGATTATATTATATTAAATCAAGAGGGTTGAGTCTGGCTAAAGAGTCAATCAAATATCACCATATAACTCCATGTAGAAATTATAAAAATGGTTGGAATTTAGATTTTTGCACAATAAGATTTTCGATAAGCAATAAGAGGTGATGTGGATATACCAACAATAATTTTCAATGCAAGAAAAATGTCAGTAACACTCTGGTAAGAACTGAAAATGTGATGTAATCAGGGCTGCAAAATGTATCAACATTTCTTTTTTCATCAAATCGTAATTCCAATTCCATTGAACTAATCCAGATAAGTCTACAAATGGGATTCTTTGGAAAACATACTTGTTTGGTACAGATTGTCCATACTACTATAGTTTTAACAACATTTTTAATTATAATGTGAATATTTATTCCCCTGCCTTCACTTGCCTGAGATATCTTCAGTTAAGTAGGTTTGTATTTAATCCGTTGATAACAACCAACTGTTTATTTCTGGCTCTCTTCACTCAGAGCTGTAGGAAGTCGTGCTAATGCAAACACAAACTCCTCGTACTGCTGCGTCACATTAAAGTGTGCCGGGCCTCCGTTGTGAGGAAGCCACAGGAAACACCATGAATTTGTCACCGCCGTTAGTACTAACTGTGATTGTTACCAAACACGACATTTTCTGTCAACAGATCAGTTTTAAATATTGCAGGGTAAAATTGGAAGATAAGGAGCTGAGCAGCACGGCATCAGAGCACGCTTTCTGATGACACGATCAAAAAAGAAGAATAAATCTATGCAGAGGTTGAATGGAACCAAGGTTTGTACTCAAATCTGCTCCAACAATGCTAAGCCCATATAAAATGTTAATATTGAACAGAATATGTATTTATACAGCTGTCAATTTCCTCAAATACACTGCGATTCATTTTGACAGATTGTCAACAGTCAAAGTAGTCAATATTCTGTAAGTGTAATAATGAAATGCATTTGACACTGACTCTGGGGAAGTAAAGTTTTGTATTGAAGTGGTTTCCTTCCCAAAACTTCACATTTGGCCTCCAGCAACATTCCCTTTTGTTTGCTGAATTTTAACTTCCTTATTCAACAGAGTGTCCTTTCAACCAAGACACTCCTTAATGAAATCATATCTGCAAATATTTAATATGATAATCTCAATTATGATCCATTGTCAGGGTGTGAATATGCCATGACGTGTGTAAACAAAAGTAGTTCTGCTCGGTGGCAGGATTCACTTCCAAGCCTTCAGAGAAATAAAATGTTTTAATAGCCTCTTTTCCTGTTAATGATATTCCGTTGGTTCTCAACACACCATTGCACAGATATTGAAACCATTCATTTCTGTAATAGGAGAGAGAGGGGCCCACGGAGAGCACAATCTGAATCCTGAAATCTCACCACTTTCTGTGATAATCATTTCCACATCCTGCAGCTTTATGTTTTATTTGGTCAATTCCAGATTTCTCAACATCAACCTCAAATATTACAGACACTCTTTATCCCGCAACTCAGTGCCAAGAGAAATATTAAAAGTGTAGTGTGCAGCTTTGATGAGTCACATAACATGCATTACCAAAGGTCAGTGCAGTCACAGTAGAGTCGAGTTATGTGTCATTTTTACACTATAAGAAACATTGAATAAGGAGAAGCCTTGGGCTCCTGCCATGACCTCAAGCAAGCGGAGGCTTGCGCAAGGAAAATTATTTCAAATACATTTGTGAATGCCTCGCTAGAAAAAAAACTGCTAAAACGTACGTTTCCAAGAAAGCTCACTGTAATAAAAGCTAATTTTATTGTAAATGTCAAGGTGTTTGTCACTGTAATTAACTCACGAGGGTGAGAAGGAAGACACCAAATTGTTTGAATTAAGAATCAGAACTACATTTTTCTAGATTATTGTTTTAGTGATTCAAATGTCAGAAGAAAGTGAAAAAAAACCAGTTACTCGAAGTCCATCGAAAACTTATATTTATTTTAATATTTTATAAAAAAGCAAAAAGCAGCTTTAAATAAATAATGAAAGGTTTATCCAATTAGTGATTTTTTTTTTTCTGTTGATGGTTGCACTGCTCTTATATCTAAACTGATGGTAATCAATATACAAGCACTACCAATATAGTATCAGCCTCAGTATTACATTTCCTAGAGTACACAGCAGTGTGATGTAATGTATGAAGTCAGCCCCCCCCGGGCTGTGTGCAGGATCTGAAGAGACGGTTAAAGCTAAAACGTGGTGAAAGCTGCAAACAGCCCCGTGGGCTCTGCTGAAGTCAGAGTGTGTGGAGTTAAGTAAAAGGCTTTATTCTGATCGATAGACAACACATTAACCTTTAGCTCTCCAACACAGCGGATCAATACGCTCACACAGTTAACTCACTGCAACACCGTGGCAACAATGTGGACATCCTACTGTTTCATTAAAGTAGCTCTAAATAAATGATGAGGTCAAACAGGCATCATGATTTCCAAGTGTCATCTCATTGATTATTCAATCAAACACTACGTACACGTCACTGCCAGAACACTGTACATCACAGGTTACAAATGTTAATATAGATATGCACATATGTGCTTAACTCCCCGTCTTCAAATCAACACATAACCGTTTTTAAAAAATATATATTTACCCTTAAAGAGGTTTTACGTGAAGTAAAATAGTTTTAACAATCCTAAATTGTGGAATTTATTGTAAGGTATATTTACTTAAAAACTGCACTTAAGTACAATTGTGAAGTCCTTTATCTTAATGGTTTCATTTTATGCTACTTCATACTTTGACTCCCCTACATTTAGTAAGCCAATATTCGACAACTTTAGTCACTTGTTCTCAAATTCAGAATAATTCAGATTAATGGCTACAAAATATGAATCAACTAATACATTATAATTGATATTTAGATTATAGCATCAAATATACAGCAGGAGTATGTCAAATAATTCAAATGAGCTCCAACTTAACCAGCTGTGAAAAAACATTATGCAGCAATAATCCTGATCATTATTTGTATATTGTAAAAGAAAGAAAATCCTTAGTACTTCCTGAGTTTCTGAACATTTGAATAAGGACAAAATGCCATTCCATTTATTTAAAGATTACCCCTACGTATGTGGACTGAAACCAAGTGATTGTATTGAGAAGAAGATAATTACACACTGCAATTATTACCATTGTCAGAGCTGAAGACAAAGGTAGAGAAATATAAAAGTGATGAGACATAAGTGTGCAGACAGTCAGAACCAAAGCACTACGTCCTGATTTTTTGGTCAAAAACAATCAAGAGGGTCAGGACGCCTCAACCGGAGAGTGAGGCGGCCTGACATTACGGCAAAGCTTTAAGTGAGGAAACAGTATTCAGCATCAACTTTACACTCCCCCTCTGCTCTTGGTAGATGAACCAACACAATGTGTTGAGGCAGTGTGAGAGGATCCATTTGCCCTTGAATCTGAGAGACATGTCCCAGCATTCTGAACACACTTATCTCTTTGTATATAAATTGCTTTGAACCAGGACAGATTCTACTTATCGGAGCGCCTGTGTGTGTGCGTGTGTGTGTGTGTGTGTGTGTGTGTGTGTGTGTGTGTGTGTGTGTGTGTGTTGCAGGCACACATTGCCAGCAGATTTAAATTTCACTGCAGAATGCAAAACTGATTTATCACAACAGAACAATTGTCAACATGTTGTTCTGTTTAATGCAGCTCTCCGGAGGAATGCTGTTTCTACCTGGCTCTGCAGAGTGTTCTGCTGTTATTGCAGTATTGGGTCTGTATAGGTAGATCATACAGTCAGCCAAACATCACCAAACTAAAGGTCCAAAAGGTGGCCACAGTGGGGTAAACAATGAAAATTCATTACCAACACACACTCGGTGCCACAATAGAAGATGGAACACACTTCCACCTGGCGTTTTTTATTAATAAGACAAATGATATAGAGTCTGCCAGGCAGTAACCTCATATTTCCTGTAACTACACACACATTGTTTCATGGTTGTTCCATTGCCACATTTAGTTTTTTGTGTTTGTTTAAATGGATTCAAATCATCACTTACACTGGATCGTCTTCAGTCCTTATGTTGAAGAATCAATGTTGGCATGTCGTCGCATCAGTTAATTTCACACTTCACTTGATACTTGGAGATGTATTGGGAAGCCATATTGCAGGGGTCAGTCTAATCATATTCGCCGAGATTATGAAGTGGTATGTAAAAGAGTTGCCGGAATTACTGAACGCGCTGCAGGATTTCATTGTGTTATCATTCTGGACTGTGGCGAGTAGAGGTTAGGGTAGATAAGGTAAGGGTACGGTGTGTGCGTGTGTGTCTCAGAAGACTGTGGATTGGATAATGTTGAGAGCCAAACATTCACAGTAATAAGGCTTTGCTTATCATAAAGTCACATGATTTAAAAACTGAAAGGCCAGCTCCCCTCCTGGTGATTCTGCCTTTTTTCAGCTTTATTCCACACCTGGTATTACCTTGTACGCATGCATGTATTTGTGCATCCTGAAAGGACTGATAAGGTTTAGTGTCTAAACATCATGGAAAATAAACTAGGCAAAGTCACCTGCTTTAGGTTCAAAATGTTTCAACATGGGTGAAAATGTCTCCTTATTCAAAGTTGTACAAGTCCAAATATAAAAAAGAGACAGGGAAAGAAAGGATTCTGTAGGAAACTAAAATAAACTTAAGTCATTCCTAAGTTTGTGTTTAAGTGAGTAAGTTCTTCCAGCTGACATACAAACTGATCACTTACTGCTCATGGACAAAAGCAGAGGTGGAAGAAATACTCAAATAATGTACTAAAGTAAAAGTGGTATTAACACAGTGAAGTAATACTTTGATACAAGTAAAAGCCTGCATTCAACAAGTTACATAAGTAAAAGTATAAAAGTATTAGCATTAAATATTACATATTAAATAAATTATATTAAGTACCAAAAGTAATCACTGTGCAGATTGGCCCATAGTTATATTTCATGTCATTAATCCAACTCTACAAAGTAACTAAAGCTTTAAACAAACGTAGTGGAGTAAACAGTATAGTATAAAGAACAAGAGAATGGAAATCATTTAGTAAAATATAAGTATGACAAAATAGTATTTCAGTTCAATATTGAGTACATTTACTATGTTCCTTTACACTACTAGGCAGAAGACACGGACTGAAACATCAGGAATCAGAGCGAGGCAAACGTTCACTTTGCTTTATATATAAATGCAGCATCTCCTTATTTTGAGAACTAAAAAATAAAAAAACTACACTACTTTTCTCACATGGCCGATTAGTAGTATTAACTTCAAATTGCAGCCACATTTTGAGCCCTACACTGTTAATCATCAGTTTTTGTAACACAAAATATCTCACCGCAACATTTTATTACACTATAATATGCGGTTATGTTATCAAATGCTTGATACCATAAAAAGCATCAAGTTTCAAAGATTTAATCAGATTGGGACAGCATTCTCAAGTTAACCTGAAACCATCAGTTATCATAAAACATGTCAAACAGCACATGCTGTGAGGTAATGAAAAAGTCTGTCACCTAAACTCACACCTGAAATCAAAGCATCTATTTCAAAACAAAACATTTCTCACATCCAGTTAGCTGCAAACTCTCAAGCTAAATGGAGCCTAGCACAAATATGGTAGCATTCCAAAAAATACCCAATGTGGGAGAGAACATTAGAAATGATTTCCACACTTATGGACCATAAACATGAGAGCAAACTCAGATCAATGAGATTCCATTACCATCCCCTCTCATTTCCCACCGCTGAATTGGAAATGGGTAAGAGATGGATCGTGTCATTAGCAATTCCACAGGAGCCATAGATGAGTGTGAGAGAGAGAGAGAGTATGTGTGTGTGTGTGTGTGTGTGTGTGTGTGTGTGTGTGTGTGTGTGTGTGTGTGTGTGTGTGTGTGTGTGTGTGTGTGTGTGTGTGTGTGTGTGTGTGTGTGTGTGTGTCAATGAATAGGTTTTTAGTGACAAGCAGGAAGGTGAGCAGGAGTTCATGCACTATCACTATCATCACAGTTGTCAATACACACACACATCGAGCTGCAGCTCTGCAGCAGGAAACTAAACGATTGTCTGGTTTAGAGTGTGAACTATGACTTAAAATCGCTTACTAATGGTCAAAATACTTTATGCTTATTATCCTTTAAAACACAGATGGCTTATTGTGACAGGACTGAAAACTAAACGTCACCTTCATTATTTCATTTCATTGTTTGTTTCTCTTTCCATATAGCATTCAATACCTTATTTCACCTTCACAAAAACGGACAATGCATTTAAGCCCTAAAAAATACAAGCAACACAATAAATGTCTCTCTTTCTCTCTCTCTCTCTCTCTCTAATGTTTTTATCTTCCATATTCATATTCCCTGTACCTTCATAATCCTCCTCTGCCAAATATTTAACTGGACCGCCTACGGATGTTTCACTAAGCAGACAAGTCAGAAATAAAGGAGTCTTTCTAACACCAAGTTATAAAATCATAAAACAGGTTATACAACCTTTCTCTGGACAGCGTAAATTATTGATCATTATTGATAAAACAAAATCAGGTTTCCCAATGTGGCAGCCTTTAATCATTTATTAAGTTGAACCAACCTATTTGTATAAGTTGGTTCATCTCAATTAAAATAACTATTATGAACGTATAAAAATAAGTTGGTTCAACTCGATTAAGTAACTATTATTCATTTATTAAGTGTAATAAATGAATCCCCACTTGAATGACGGCCAAGGTCCAATGAAAGTTTAGCAGCTGTTTGTCTTTTGAAATCTCCCAGCCATACTTTGACATACATCCAAAGATGCGCTCACAACAGCGCCTCACTATGGAAAATGTAGCTTGTGCTTCCATGCTAGATTGAGAAATTATGTTTTATTCAATGTAAGTGATGTATGGGGGCATGTGTGTATGTGCATGGTTTGACTACATATGCACCAACACTACTGTAGGGTGAATATCTCTAAACTAGTTATTTCTGGGAGCTACCATCTATCTTTAGCATCTAAGTTCTTTACATTTAAATATCTGCACAAATACTGGGGGAAGAACGAAGTAACAGGCTTGGGGTGTGAGCAGGGCAGAAATAAAATCATGTTGGTGATACAGAGGAAGTGGGGTGAATTTGGAAAGAGCAGATTAGACAGACCGTGGTACTTTGATGAGCAGAGCTGCCCGTATTTATGATTAAAAATGGTCCGCTTCTCTCTGCCAATAAGCCCTTATCTGTTCTGCATGCATACAAGTCTGATATGGCCTCTAGCCATAGTGAAAGATACAAAAATAATTAGCTAACATTCAGCTCTGAGCAGACGGAAATTTCATAGTATAAAAGGGAAAAAATAGATAGGAGGAAGAGCGGCTGTTTGGCTCACAGTTTATTCCTACATTAAATGTTTCTGTTTGTTTCTGTTTACGTTTGTCAGAAAATGACATTATTTCCTGTCAGCAATTGCAGGCAATCGCTTTGAGATAAGCACACACTGAAAATCTGCACTTGCACCTTGCTGCTCATCTGAAGTCAATCCTCGGTGATCTAAAAAATGGACTGCGTTTCAGCCAGGATTTTCTATGTGTGGGACTGTTTTACCCTCTAGAAGATATTATGAAGTGTCTGTTGTAGATTATATTTACATTTGAGTCAGTCATCTAACGTAGACAGCATTTAAAAATACCATAAATGACTTTCAAATTAAAGTCGTTGAAGATAGAATCGGAGGATGAAACCCTCTTTATTAGTCACATACATGCACACAGCAGAGCACACACAGTGAAATTAGTCCTCTGCATTTAACCCATCCTAGTACTAGGAGCAGTGGGCAGCTATCGTGCAGCGCCCGGGGAGCAATGGGGAGGGGGGGGATTGGAGGTGTCCGGTGCCTTGCTCAAGGGCACCACAGCAGGGCCTAGGAGGTGAACTGGGACCTCTCCAAGTAGCAGTCCACTTTCCATTTTTCAAGTCTGTTCGGGGACTTGAACCGGCGACCCTACGATTCCCAGTCCAAGCCCCTACTGACTGAGCCACTGCTGGACTTTCAAATTAAAGTCGTTGCTGGAATATCACTGGGTAAATAGTTTGTTCTTTGCTAAAATGTTTAAATGGAAAAATATAAATGGGGTGCAACAACAAGAGAGAAATAGGATTATGTATTTAAGTAGATAAAATGTTGGAAGACAAAGCCAAATAGTCAATTCTGACAGCCTTAAAAGTCCATGCTGCAATATGTTAAGGCTGTAATATCCTGTTATACGTGATCCAATATTAATACTGGATTCACATTTCTCTAAAAACAAAACAAAGACTGAAGGAGCGCCAGCAGCTAATCAACCATTTATTTGATCCAGGCAGCTTTCCATTTGTCCATGTTGTCTTCATCATTAGACCACCGTTAGTCATAAAGACAACATCTTATTCCACCAGTCTGAAATATTTTTTCCCCTCAACTAAAACCTCAAAGTGAAATATGAACTTACAATTTGATGATTTACTTTCTTCCCTTGCCTCAAACTTCTTTCCCAGAGTGCACGCTGATGTTTTCTTCAGTGTAAGCGGGGACTGAAGATAAAAGACAAAAAAGAAATGTCTCATCTTTCTCTATTTAGCACCCAAGAGAAAGCAGCATATGGGATCCACACAGGTTTATTAACACAATTCGTCCTAGACAAACTGACTTTACTGATAATGAAAGTTGGATCTGATAAACACTTATGTAAATGGAAAGGTTAGGAAAACCTTTTCTTTGCCAAAGACATCCTTCAGTAGTTTCACTTAGGGCAAAAACATAAAATGACACATCCCTTAAAGAAAGAACCATGACATGTCTTAAAGCCTCACATCTGTTTTCACCTGCCTGAGAGCAACATGTCCTCTTTTGTACTTTCCTTATTATTTATACATAACTCTTTACCTTCAGACATCTTGCTCTTGTACTCCTCCATGCTCTGCACTCTCATTATGGCTGCCCTGACTCTTCCACAGAAAAACGGAAATGGAGGCTACCTTCAAAACACAGATCAAGATACAAATGTTTTAAAGATGTCATCAATCAATCAATAAGCTTTTGCTTATATCACACATTAGTCACAGGGGGCTTCTCAGGGGGCTTCACAGTGTGTACAACATATGACAACCTCTGTCCTTAGACCCTCACAGTGAGAAGGAAAAGCTCCCAGAGAAACCCACAATTAATGGGGAATGGGGGGGACCGACTGGGCAGACTCTGACCGCATAGAAATATTCACATTGAGTTAATGCAGCTCCCATGAAGACAAAACACCAAAGGCTGACTTCAGGAGAGATTCCCTGAACACAGCGTGACTGTAATTGGATCAGAAGGCTGGTTACTGCTCACAGAACAGGAGAGATGGAGTAAGGAGCGTTTGCCATTCATTCCCTTTTGTGAAGCTGTAGGGGATTATGACTAATAAATGCCGTCGAGTTTCAGGGAGCTGACAATGAAAATAGATCAACTTTACAGTGTTTTCGGCACAATCTGATTCCCTATCACACTTTACTTATCAAATTTATCGTATAGACTTTAAAGGCCCAGGTAAATTAAGTTTATTGCTTCAGAGGGTATTATTTCAGAAGTACCCAGGCAAGCAGCTCAGTATCTGACAGAAGATACTGATACTGTAGTTTTCTGTTTTGTAATTTGTATCCTTCAAATGCCAACCGAGTGTATATCTGAGTTGCACTCAATGTGAAAATGAATCCTCGTCTTTGCTCTGGAGAGCCATGAGGAGGTTCGCTATTTTCTCTATTACATAAAAATGGCCGCCACTTCATCCGCTCTCAGCCGGCCCTCCTCCAGTGAGAGAGGTTAAGGTGGGGGTCCTTGGTTTGAGTGTATAATAGGAGATCATGCAAGAGAGACGAGTACACTCCTTCGACCTATATAAAGAATACCATATTAACTGAGGAGTCCCTTTGGTACAGTGTTGTGAATCATTATAAACTGTACAATTTACTACGCACAATAATAAACCTAAAACTTAGAAAAAGTTTATTCTAAATGAGTTATAATATTGAAAACATTCTGGTTTATCTTAAACGGTTGCTCCTGCACAGACAGTTTTTTTTTGATAGCACCAGTCAGTAACATTCAGTGTATTTTACCATTGAGTTGGTTAATAAATACAATAAAGGCCCCGGCCGTGGCGCAGCTGGCGGGGGCACCTGCACCGTACGCCGGCGACCCGGGTTCGATTCCCGACCCGTGGTCCTTTCCGGATCCCACCCCGACTCTCTCTCCCACTTTCCTGTCATTCTCCACTGTCCTATCCGATTAAAAGGCAAAAAGTAAATAAATACAATAAAAAAGGAGTTATTTATGTACCCTCAATGTGGCATTTACTGTATTTATTCTCCACCAAGTTTCTGATTTCTCACAATCACTTGAAAATTACAGAAATAAAACCTATTTACATACTTATTTTGAAATGGTGTACATTGGCTCATATTTTCCCCACATTACGTCACTTTGCATCCTGTAAATGTTCATGGAGTCAGGGATATTGCATCATATGAGCGATTAATTAATCATTTTAGCGTGCGACACACAGCACAATAAGACATATCCACACGCCTTAGGCTCCAGAAATTTAGAGAAATACCAAACTAAATAACCCAGCTTTGTTTTGACTCCTCTGTTATGCGTTAGCACTCCACAGTCGGGAAAAGTTCCGAGCGCTCATTTCACGTCTCTGTCGGCTGTGACAGAATGAGTCATTACTCAAATACAATTTGCCTGCAAGCCTTTATGTTGGATGCTTGGCTCGTGTGTCTTTCTGTTGACATATAAAGCTATCTCTTTCCATTGCTGGCATGTGAGCAGCATGTTTCTCCTGACTCTCTCAACAGTGGTTGGCGAGGGGGGCAATGAGTGGACGAGTTGCCACTTAACCGAAGGCAAAAGAAAATGAAGCCATTTATCTCCCACGAGGTCATGAGAAGAGATGAAACACTGGTCTGCACTCCGTTTTATTTCTGAGGATGGGGGGTCTCTGTGGAAGACTGTCATTAGAGCAGCTCTCCCTTCTCCAGACCCCTCCCTGTGGCAATGACTGTGGCCTGCAGACTGCTGCCACCACGCCCAGCTGTGAACAGATGGGTGGTGCAGAACAGGCCGATATGTCAGGCCTGATGGTGCTTTGCAGTTGCTCAGTGGAAAACTCACTTTACATTCAGCAAAGGCAGTCAAGATTTCAGGGTAAACTAGATACAAAGAGAGCATTCAGAGCCAAAAAGTTGAATACCGATACCATCGGCCTACCAAAAAAAATGACTTATGTTTAATATTTGCACTACTCAAACTGTTAATGTGCTCATGCTCAATACAGTCTTCAACTTTAAGTAGTGCTCGACAATATAGTGACATAACATCAATATTGTAATATGAGATCCTATTTTGCCTTTTCATTGCACTGTTCCCTTTGCTGTAAGAAAATAAATGTTCAGAGGATTTCTGATATCTGAAAAGTGTCGTCTTTCCCTGCTTTGAAGCTTCATTAATGTAAAGAGATCTTCATTTCTGGATTAATCAATTAATACTTAGTTATTATCATTAACTAGTATTATTACATAACATTACATTATGCTTCTGTGCTTATCACTACTTTTGGGATAGAAATGATCAAATGTAAAAGCTGAAAAATTCCAAGAGCCTCAGTGCACTTATTTAAGGAAAAAGAGCAGAAATGTTGATACGCAGCCACACTTCCTGTGCTCTAAAGTGCTCAGGCAACGCAGCATTTGCAACAGACCCCTAATGTTTTGTCATTTCAACACTCTCCATGATGCCATTTCGCCATGCGGTCAAGTGTTGAGGCAGCCAGGGCTGCACAGCTTTTCCTCTCCCCCCTCCAAAAAACAAGATGGAGTCTTCTGATAAATGATTAGCTTGATGAGGAATCATGATCTAGATCAAGAGCAGCTAATGTCAGCAATCTGTGGAGTCCATCTGTCTCATTAACAACCTCCACCTTACTTGCTTCTGAGCTCGGAGAAAAGCAGAAACCAGCAGCTGCGGATTCTACTCTGTTGTTCTCAAACAAGTCTGGAAGATCTTAATGCATAATGCAAGGAGTGTGTTTTCTGCCCCCGCTACCAGAAATACTGACCCTGCAGCTTTTATCTTGTGTCATGGGACAAAGGGGGGCGTTCTGTAGCTAGAGACACAGAACATTATGTATAATATGAGCATTTAACATTAAGCAGATAATGTTAAACTTTTTGCCGTCAGAAAATGAAAATACATATATTTTCCCCATTCAATATGAGTATTATAAAAAGCATGCGAGTGTATTATAATGATGCTACACAATTAGGGATTAAATATTTTCCCTTTTGGAGGGGGAAGTGTGGCTTGTCAAACAGAAGAAAAAAAAAGTGTGTTCTTTGTATCATCATCATGAAACATCTCCGCACTAATACCTGTATTTATGTGGAAGCCAGACATGTGAAAGGTAGCTGTCACATGACTACAGCAGCACACAGTGGAGAGAATAATAGTGAGTGATGTGGTGAAATGGCTCACAAAATGAAGTCCTGCTCACTTGAGCTTTGCCATGCAGTGCACCATCTATTTGAATTATGTGCGGTCTGGTAAACACACATAATGTGGCATTCGACGTTCATGTGAAAGCTCTCAACAAACCTCTCTGCATTATGGGAGCTGGCACACCCTGTCATTTTTCACCTGTTACATGACAAGAGCTGTCACACTAGCAGGGTTTTCTTGAGAGAAATCCCTGGAAAATAAATAGCTAGCACTTGTTTGGTCTTGATAGATCTTGCAGCTTCTGAATGCCAAGAGCTGTAAACACAGGTTTACAGGTAAACACTTTCCACAAAAACACAGAGGGAAATCAAATGAAAAACAGGTGGCATGGCAGAAAATTATCTCTTGCTTTTAACAAATTACATCCTCTGACTAATGCCAAGCACTGAGCAACGCCAACAGGAGCCCGTATAGTGCCACTTTGTTACGTTGCATTTCATTAAACAGCCCTTCCTAAATACTCATTTCCAACCTGAATGATTGGCGTTGGTCGCACATCTCTCATCCTGAGGGTACCGGGAGATGCCAACCTCCAGCCTGGCACTGCGTTGACCCAGACAGTAGTTCGCCCACCTCCCCTGGCATGTCTTAATAATGTCACCATCACTTGGTCTTTTGGCTGGCCATGCAGTCAGAGAACTAATGCGAGGAAAGACGTTATTGATCAAGACAGAAAATGATGGGTAGATCATGCAATCCATGGTTTGTAAGCTTTATTAATTTCTTCTGTTTAATCTTTTTATTAATTAGAAACACAAACATGCATGCATCATGTGAGTGATGCAATGATCAATCAACTAATAGATTAACCTAGTGGATTAACAGAAAAATAATAGCCAACTAATTTGACAATAATGTAATCGTTTAAGTGATGATTCAGGTAATAATGTCAGAAAATGCAGTTTAATATTAGAGTGAAAACGTGGTGTATATATTAAAGGGCATCACTTTTTACTGAGTAACTGGGATGGATCAATTTAGAACACAGGACTCCGTACGGTCACTCTGTAATTGATGAAAAGGTTTTTAAAGCCGTGCATGAAGATGACATTGGGTTAAATAATAAATGTTTGTGATGCTGTATATCCTTTAAATTGATTATTTGCCTTAAGGGTTCAAACCAGGCCTATATTTTAAATCCTTAGCACATGAAAAATATTCACCTCGGATAAACTTTTCAATGATTTCTTTGAATATGTCATTTTATGGTTCAAAATTAACCGATTAGGTGTTCAGCAGCCCTGGGAAAGCGCTAAGAGTGACGGAGCGACGATGGCTGCAGAAATGAGGAAAAATTACAAGCAGGGCATAATTCTGAACCTTAAACCCAGAGGCCATACATTATCCAGATAAGTCATGTCGACCCGAGCCCGCGGACCCATTGTCATGCCCCCCCAGCTAATGACGGGAAACTGATAAGAGCCCATACCATGTCACCCGCCATGTACAACAAAAATAGATTCAATTAATCATATAAAGTGCCATTAAAGAAAAAAGTAGATGATGGGACAGGCTCCAGGTACGAGAGGCTAATGAAGAATAATCAGTCAGGTAATCGTTAGGATGTGAGAGAGAGAGCAGGAGATCGGAGCCTGCAGAAAGGACTCTGCTGAATGGGAGCATAAGTATATGAATGAATAGCGAGCTGCCGATTCGTTTCAGGAAAATCTTGGAGGTTGTTGTTTGTATGAGCTAAATGATTGGGTAACATATTAAAGATGATGTGCGTCTGCCTGCTGTTTTGTGTGGTGTAGAGGAGGAAGGGGATCTGAATGTACACAACATTGGGATTTAGAAGTATGACTTGAATTTGTGGGAAATATTGTATTTTATGAAGCATCAATAATGTTTGAGGAGAATCGTTTATATTTAATATTTTGTAGAACATCAGATGTCTCCCTATCTCAAAGCGAGTTACAGTGGACCGCCTTGCTTGGAGGTTTTGTCGATGTCCTCTGAAATGTGAAATTAATATTTGTATCTTAGGGCAAGTAAAGAGAAACAAGTCTAATTATTTAGTCATGTATTTATAGATCAGATTTATGTCCTTAATACTTTTCTTTGTTTAACGACTGATAAACTAATAATAAATAAATATATGCATGAATTAAGCTATACAGTAAACTGTTATATCAATTTCTTTAGAAGCTAAAAATAAAAATAAAGCTTGTTGAACTGCATTATACAGGGCCTACCGTAACTAGTCATTGTAACAGATTACATTTAACCAACCAGTTCCTCAAGATTTTCGATCCGGGGTTCGGGCCCGTGGTCCAAATGCAGCCCGTGGTCCATTTTGATGGACCAACTTAACCTTTAAGGCAATATACCTCACCTCTAGTGAGTGGCCCAGACCGCTGTATGTTTTTTCTGTATGTGGCCGTTGGTGAAAAAAGTTTGGACACCCGTGCTTTAGATATTTGTATACATGTTGCCATTAGACATTGCATTAGTCTATATTGTTTTGAATAAAACGTAATAAATTGTGCAGCTGTAAAACATGTACATAGTAACTTCCTTTGGAGTTATTCCTTTCAGCAGTAATGAGTACAGATTTTAAGCCGCTGATAATGGATGCTATTGTGCTTTGGTTTTTATAATTTCTCTCTACTCCCACCTTGTTAACTTGACTTTGTTCTCCCTCTTTTATCCCTCAGCTGCAGTTCATGTGTTGCTCCTCAACCTCATTTAATTCCCTCTGTCTCACTCCGTCCTCCTGTCCCTCTTTTCTTCGCGCTCACTATCTCGTCTGCACAGAGGGCACATAAGCACAATGTTCTGGGTGCCTGAAAGCATCTGGCTCCAGAGCCCTTACATCCAGCAGGCCAATATGTTTTCTACCACAATGTCTGTACACACAGTACACTTGTGACTGCTTGCTTGAGTTGTCAAACACAAATTACTGGCCAGCGGGAGTCTGAGCTTCTCTGCAATTCAGAAAAAAACTCATTTCACTGACTTTAATTTGTTTACAAGACACGGGAGAAGAGAAGAATACAACCAGCTCGACAGCTCGAGTACAACACACAGAAAGTGCTGGAGATGTTTTAAAACAAGTGAAAGATATGAACACGGTGACTTTTTGTTTAAACTCATCAGGATAAGTGCAGCAGTTTCATTAAAACAAGATATTAAATACACACCTGGATGCTACTATATGCAAATTACCCTTTTTTCATGCAAATGACTACACTCAGCAGCAGTTGTTAACTTAATATGTCAGAGCTTAAATATAAAAAGATATCTGGGGACTCTGAATCTGAAATGCAGTAAATATGTACCTGTATGTTACCGTTGCTATACGTACATCTGTCCATTTATTACATATTTTAAAGAAATCTTTAGACTGATGAAATTCATGTTTTGGGATCATTTATTAGTTAAGGTCAGACTAGGTGAGTTTTTGAGGTATTTTGGAGGTTTTAAATGTTTCTGCATAACACATAAACTATCTCCAAATATAGTGATGGTAATATATTGTAAATACTTTCAGTTATGGGTCTGGAATTTAATATAATACATGCTAGAAAAGAAAAAGAGTGCCAGTAGTCCATTTATCGTGTCCTTTATAATAAACTGCATTTGTACTAAAAAAATAAATACATAAATAAGAAAGGTGACTGGCATTTAGGTTGTGTTGGTGGGAGAACATCTTGTAAAACACATCCCAGAAAGGGAATGCCGTGTCAATCCCAACAGGCCGTGCTGAGAATGTAAAACTGGAGTTGTGCATGTTTGTTGTGGGCGTGTGCCAGTGAATTGGGCACCTAAGACATGAACTAGATTACTAAATAGACATAATCATAGTGAACTCCCCTTCTTGAACATGGGGAGTCATTTACAGTTGTAAAAATACATCCTGGATTATTTGAGCAGTATGTCATAAGGTTTTTATGTATACTTTGTGTAAAGCACGTCATCACATTGCTTTGGTTTTGTGATATGTTAAATCTGCTCACATCATCTAAGGTGGTCAGAGCAGCGTGACATGTGAAAGTCACCTTTTTCCTTTCTGCTATCCACCCTCTCACTTGTCTCACTTTCACAGGCTGTTAATCATTACTTTGATTATTTAATTAAATAACTTTAGCTTTTCCTGCAGACTACAAAGACTGTGCAGTTGCCAGGAGCAACGCTGTGTGTGCATGTGTGTGTAGGAGAAAGTGTGACATGACGAGGAGAACGTCTGAAGTGTGTTGGGTTTACAGAACTCAGATCTGCTGATGTCGACAAAGTTTCCAGTCCATTTGGTTGATTAAGCGCAACATGAAGACACACAGCACGCCTGCATGATGAGTCCATCTGCAGGACGAGCGTCAGGTTTACACAAGCACGCACGTCTCCGCAGCTCACAATTGGTTTGGTCTCATCAAAATAAATGAACACACCATTAGCTCGTTAGTGATTCTATGTGCTGGATTTGTGTGTGGGAAATCGGGTTAATGATTAGGGAAAAACTATCTTTTGACTGATATTGCAATTATGATATAATTGCAGAGGATTAAATGTTTTGGGTCATTATTCTCATTCTCTTCCTCAGAATACAATGAAATAATCATGGAAATAATCATCATTTTGCAGAATCTCTATCAAACAAAGATATTTAAGAATGGAGAATAAGTTTTCTAAGACTGGGCAACAATATTTTATTTAGTATATTTCGCATTTAACAAATAATGCACCTGCTAATATTTGTATATTGCACAGGGTCTTGTTCGTTCCTAGTTCGATCAAAGTGCTGTTTCCTTTGAGAAGCTTTACATGGTAAATGTAGGACTAAAACTGTGTGAGGATTCAAGCTGCGTATATGCATTTAGCTATCACAGCTTTTTTTCAAAACACTTAATATGCTGTGGCAACATCATCTGTCAAACTGCTTTATCATTTCTGGTTGTCCATATAAAAAAGCTCAGATGTGAGGCACACTGAGGCCATGACAGAACTTCTAAAACTCTGAGAGATAACTCGTCCTCTCTGCATCCTATTGAGCAGATATCTGTCCAACCCTTCAGGTGCACACAGTCCAATACTGTCCCATTCCTCAGCATTAATTCATCATCAATATGGATCTATGTTTTCTTGATGTTGGCACACTTGTACTTTCATGGCCCTGTTGCTGTGCTGTGTACAGCACCTGCCCGTGAATAAAAATGAAGCCAATTCCTCCCGTCGTGGCATTCATTGTGCCATTTGTTGAGTAAAACACACAGGTCCATTATTGGAGTGTCATGACGCGGTGTGTTTGGATGGTGACAAATCACTGCAGGCTGTCAAACAGGCATTTCTGTGGCATTACTCTCCGCAGAGAGGAAAGCTGTTAATACTGACAAACACTGCACAACCAGGGTCATTTACTACACATCCATTAAACAGCTGCCAATACTGCAGCACGGACGTCTCTCACTCACCGCTTTGAGATGTTAAATTCACACATTTAAAGATATTAAGAACGGTATAGTCAGCAGAACATTCATTTTATATCTGTATATCGATCCATTCACCCATCACTGTGGTGAAATGACAATGCTTCATCCTGCATTAGACACTTGTTGGGTTTTTGTCCAAATGCCAAGGGAAGCCTTTCAGGGAAGGCATTTTTGAATGGAGGATGGAGGAATAAATATCACACTTCAAATCCCTTTCAAAGCTCTCGCTCAAGGCTCTAGTTAAAGCTTATTAAAAAGTCTAATCAAAACACAGCGATAGCATATCATGTAGAGTTAATTTGCTAAAAAAAAATTGATGAGCAAGAGACCGTAACAATATGAACCCTCTTGGCCCCCGATGAAATATTAAAGATAAGATCACCAAGACATCTAAGTAACAACTCACCTCATTTGGTTTCTGAGGAAAATATAATTTATGACTTAACTCAAGAACTCATTTTTCTTTCTAATTGTTGATATAGCCTGAAGGCACTTTTCTTTGTTGGATTTCTAATTTACGTAAATGGATGAAAATTATTTTCACTTTTGTGCCCTCCCCTATGAAGTCAGGTGTGAAGACGCTTATTGCCTGATGCCACGTATAAAGTGTTTGACACGACTTAAATTGATGCCACTAAACCTCAATGTTGTGGTGTAAAGAATATCTCAAATATATTTCCTGCAGGACACGCTTTTACAGCCGGTATGATGGATGGCTGAGACATTTCCATTCCGACATGAAATATGAATCAGTGTGAGTGACATTTGCTGACCTGTTCCCATGTGCAGAGAAGAAAAGGTCCTCTCTCTTTGAATAGACAGCGCCAGTCTCATAAATATGACATAGACGCACCTATGACCAATTTTGAGGCTGGAACGGGGCACTGAAATAAAACTAACACTGCTAATCTGCACATTTCATGCATCATTAAAACATCAGTTCACAGCACAGGAGAGAAGGTCATTTCAAAGTAGCATGCTGTTACAAATGGTGTGTAATCAAGCAATGAATGATCTATTTTGAGTCGAGAAAATTCAAATTCCAGCTTTTCAGCCTCGAGATTTCTGGAAGCTTGGGTGGATCTGTAAACCTGTCACTTTTGACTCATTCCACCAGTATGACCATTGGCGACATGATTGTTATGATTCGTATGAAATTCACCATGAATCAACTCTTTAAGAGGCTTTTGCGGTGACCGTGATGGACCACAATAGCATGCTGCAAACCATCTAAGACAGCCACTGAAATTACACGCATAAACACTGAAGTGCAAACACTTTCTCCATAGAAACAGTAATTATAGGATATAGATAAAAATCACAGGCATTCATAACAGTGATGAATGTCTGTTTATGTCAAAGAGTGGGAATGGATTGCAGAATGTATGACCATAAAAGGAAACATGGCAAAAGTGCTCATAGTGAATTGCATTCTAACAGTTTGGGCATCTGGTCAATTTTTAAGGATTTGAGTCAAATTTAGCTCAAATGTGTTCAAAGTGGAATTTATTTTATGCCACCATAAATAGGTCTACATAAGAAATATATAGCCTGTATCACAACATTGTTTAAATGGTTTGCTATAATATTTTAATGTGTTATAGTAGTTGTTTTATGAGCAGAGGAGAGCTGGTGTGTGGACAGAAGTTTCTGACAAAAAAGTGTATTTTAACTCGCTACGAATAAAAGAGTGACATTCAAATGTAGTTTCGATCCATAAATCAGAACCTTTAAAAAAGGAAGGTGAATCAATAACAGCTGTAATAACTGGTTGCTGTTTCACAGCTTCCATTCATTCATTCTAAATTCAGACATAAGTGGAAGTTCCAGACTGGTGATTAGCAGTATTTTCCTGAACTATAGGTCACCAGGCCAGCAGGGGTCAGGGACCTGGTCATTTGTCATTTGTATGAGAGGTCAAATGTGTTAGCTTGTCAAGTATTTGTTGCATGCACAGGGACAAAAAATAATCACAAAACAGCAAGGGATAAATTGCAAACAGCAGTTATGGTGCACTGTTAGAAAAGTAGCGCTGCCCTCAAGAGCTGAATTTATAAGTGAAAAAAGTAAAAGTGAAAAGAATATCTGTGCAATAGTGTAGACGCTTTTACAATACAATTGTATTGTTACTTTTTTACAATTTGAGCTTAATTTGAGCAGGGTAACTTTGGGAAATATACTGTGCATCATGCAAAAACCTGGACTATTACTGTGGAGCTGCAGAGAAACTGAATGTAGCTTTGAGAGGAAGAAGCATTCAAGGGGCCAGCGTTTTCATATAATGATATTAAGCAAAGCAAACCATGTACAGTTGGGTCCATAAATATTTGGACAGAGACAAAGTATTTCTAATTTTGGTTCTTTACATTACATTACAGTTAAAGTGCAGACGTTCAGCTTTAATTCAGTGGGTTGAACAAAAAGATAGCATAAAAATGTGAGGAACTAAAGCATTTTTTAATCCCTTAATTTCAGGGGCTCAAAAGTAATTGGACAAATTAAATATCTGAAAATAAAATGTGCATTTCTAATACTTGGTTGAAAACCCTTTGCAGGCAATGACTGCCTGAAGTCTTGAACTCATGGACATCACCAGATGCTGGGTTTCCTCCTTTATAAAGCCCTGCCAGGCCTTTACTGCAGCGGTTTTCTGTTGCTGTTTGTTTGTTGGCTTTTCTGTCTGAAGTTTAGTCTTTAACAAATTAAATGCATGCTCAATTGGGTTGAGATCAGGTGACTGACTTGGCCTTTCAAGAATATTCCACTTCTTTGCTTTAATAAACTGCTGGGTTGCTTTGGCTGTATGTTTTGGGTCATTGTCCATCTGTATTATGAAATGACGGCCAAACAATTTGGCTGCATTTGGCTGGATTTGAGCAGAAAGTATGTCTCCGAACACCTCAGAATTCATCCGGCTGCTTCTGTCCGTTGTCACATCATCAATGAACACGCATGGCCAAGCCATCACACTGCCTCCGCCATGTTTTACAGATGATGTTGTATGCTTTGGATCATGAGCTGTACCACGCCTTCTCCATACGTTTTTCTTGTCATCATTCTGGTAGAGGTTGATCTTGGTTTCATCAGTCCAAAGAATGTTCTCCCAGAACTGTGCTGGCTTTTTTAGATGTTTTTTAGCGAAGTCCAATATAGCCTTTCTATTCTTGAGGCTTATGAGTGGCTTGCACCGTGCAGTGAACCCTCTGTATTTACTTTCATACAGTCTTCTCTTTTTGGTAGACTTGGAGATTGATACGCCTTCCTCCTGGAGAGTGCTGTTCACTTGGTTGGCTGTTGTGAAGGGGTTTCTCTTCACCATGGAAATGATTCATCCCCCACTGTTGTCTTCCATGGACGTCCAGGTCTTTTTGCGTTGCTGAGTTCACCAGTGCTTTCTTTCTTTCTCACGATGTACCAAACTGTAGATTTTGCCACTTCTAATATTGTAGCAATTTCTCGGACGGGTTCTGTTTCACCTGCATGGAGAGCTCCTTTGACCGCAAAATCTTCAAAATGCAAGCACCACACCTCAAATCAACTCCAGGCCTTTTATCTGCTTAATTGATAATGATATAACGAAGGAATTGCCCACACCTGCCCAAGAAATAGCCTTTGAGTCAATTGTCCAATTACTTTTGGTCCCTTTTAAAAGAGCGAGGCACATGTTAAGGAGCTGAAACTCCTCAACCCTTCATCCAATTTGAATGTGGATACCCTCAAATGAAAGCTGAGAGTCTGCACTTTATGTCCATGTCCAATATATAACTATAACTGGAACATGTTTCAATAAACAGGTAAAAAAAACAAGTCAGTTTCCAAACCTAACTGTAGATGTATGCAATAAAAAAAAAAGCATTAAATGAGTCGAAGTCCAGAAAGAAACGTCTCTAAAAATGTCACATGCTCTGAAGTTTGTATACTCATAAAAGTAGACGTGTGTATTGTATTGAGTTTCAGCTTTTTATAGTTAAGTGAGGGAGGAACATCAGGTGGGCTCTTGCAAACACTACAATTAAAAACAGCGAGGAAAATTTGCATAGCATAAGCATATCATTAACTCTCAGAAAAGTGGAAACAATGATGTCTCCAGGGTGGCAGCCAAAGATAGGTCATAAAACCACCCTATGTAGGTGTTTCCACAGTGCACTCCTCAAGATAATCATCCGCAGTATTTAGCACATTCCTAATATAGGCATCCACCTCCACAGTACTTGCACTTTCAAAAGAATCTCTTCCAAAGCATAAGAAATTAAAAACATCTGAATTTCGGCAAGTTAGTTTGGAGCACGTAGAATTATTCCTGTTGAACTCTATAGTATCATTAGTTGAATCCGTCGTGCTGCAAGTGATTGTGATGTTCTTTAACAAGAAGAGAAAATAGGGAATATTGGACATTTTACTCCCTTTATAGATTATCTACATTATCTACATCGCTAGATACACACCCACTCTACCTAAATGTGTTGTAATTAATTCCCTTTGAGAACTGAGCGTTTAAATTAGAAGTGATCAGATCTTTCAGATTAAAGATGTAATGTGAAAGTAACTCAACCTTGTACTACACCTAAGGCCAAGAATGCATCACTCCTTTATTCCTGTGTTTTTAGAAGGCATGATATATCTCCTGAAGACATTTCAGAATGTTATAATTCTCCGTAACCAAAATGCAGACAAAAAAAAGCTTTTGAATGGTACGAATATCGTTAACATAATCCTGCAGCCCAAGAGGGTGTGAAGATGAACAAGAAAGCGATGAAAGGCAGTTTAAAGAATTTAAACAAATGATTATAGCTAATATATACATATGGAACTAGGTTCAAGCTATACTATTTAAGGCTAAAGTTGGGGAAAGAAGGTGAGGAATGCTCACATAACTTATGGCGTATTCCAAATGTCACAAATTGTCAGTTTCCCTACAATAATTGCCAAACCTCTTCTCAATCAAAGCTGGGAAACCATGTGAAGTAAAAGTGGAGTCGCGGGAAAGTGGTCAGAGTTTTAGCTGTGTAGCTATCAATCCTCCAGAAAAACTGAAGAGGATTTACTCCTGGGAAAGGTGGTTTGGAGGATAGGAAGGCATAAATATCATGGACACTAAACACAGCGACCTCCATGGTATGTGTGTACGCTGGACGTGTCAAACTGTTGCCCTCAGCTATTGGTAGACAGAATTGGGTAAAATAGTTAACACCTAAAACTGTGTGTTATTATACCTTAAAGAATATTCCATTGCCAACATGCCATGGAGAGGTACCCTAACCATAATCACCAGGAGTACATGCCTAACCAGAAACCAAGACCAGAAACCAAGTCTCTCCCTAAAATATTTGCTTTGAAGGAATAGATTTTTGACTCTGAATTGGAAATCGAGTCTCCAGAATTTGACTGGATTTTATGATGTACTCACATGGCATGAGCATGTTGTGTTTCACTAATAATAAGTAGCTTAACGTCACTGAAGAACATCATAACTTAAGTAGAGCATCACGCAGCTTTTGTTGCTTTTCTGCAGCACACATCAAGTCTACCGACACCCCGGGGTGTCTGCCTAAAGAAACAACCACAAGAAAACTCTCAAAGTTTCATTTCTCACCGCCGATGACAGATGCACACGTCTGTGCAGCTACCACTCAGGATAAACCAACAGGGGTTTACCACTGTAAATGTCTTGTTTAGCTGTGATAGATATGGAGTTTAATTCAACATTGACTTAACACAAGAGCACAATGGGAAGAAGGGACAATCATTCTGTCATGAAAGAAATGAGTCGAGATATTCAGTAAATGTTTCAATAGCGAGACAGACAGTAAGTCCTTAGTTGTGTTACATCTAAAGCATACTTCTCTAGATCACTGACCAAAGATGACATGTATTGCACTAGAAGTGATTGTTTTGTAAATGATTGAATGGTTGGAAAAGCCTGTGAAAAATACATACTACTCAATATTACTTCTAAGACGATTGTGTTTACGAGTTAAAAAGGAGGAATGTGCATTTGACAGCTGCTTATTTTCTGGTTGTAAAGAAAATAAAGATTTGGTTGTGAAGGAATTCACAAAGAGAATTGTTTGTTTGCAGCTGTGACTCAAAGCATTACGTTCCTGAACTCAAATAAGAGCAGGCACTTTCCACTTTTAAATCTTTAGGTGTATTTCATCATTGTAGGCAACTGTCTATGAAGATGAAGATGAAGATTCAACTTTATTGTCATTGCACAGAGTACAAGTACTAGGACAACGAAATGAGGTCTCTGCATTTGACCCATCCTAGTGTTAGGAGCAGTGGGCTGCCATTATGTACGGCGCCCGGGGAGCAGAGTAGGTAACCAGTGTCTTGCTCAGGGACACCACGGTGGCACTTGGTCTTTCGGGGACTTGAACTGGTGACCTTCCAGTTCCCAGGCCAAGCCCCTATGGACTTTGCCACCACCGCCACCTATGAGCACAACAGCTGTATTGCAATAGCAAAAACATGTGTCAGTTCATCAATTGATCAAAATCACAGCAATATAAAACTATATGAACAAGAATTCATCCATTTGGTCCAGGAGGATGTGCAGCACTGGCAAAAACATGCTGGCCAAGGTTGATGAAGTAGTGAAGTGTAGCATGTTTTTAAAATATGCATGCCTTTGAACTATGTCTGAGTTGGGGGGGGAAAAAAACAATCAATCCTTCAGTCAATTCCTTGAAACTGTAATATCAGTCTTTTTTTTAAAAGGTGTGTGGAATCACTCGTGTGTGTTTTCAGTAATCTGAGTAAGAAATACTGCATCAGTAAAGTCCTGTTGAAAAGGGTTGAGAGGGTGTAAAACAAAAAGGGGAAAACAAATGTGAGTGCATGACCTAACCCCTCCCTCCTCCCACACAGTTCACAGGAGGTGAAGACGTGCGTCATGCGTGCATGATAGTTAGAATTGTTGGTTGGCTACACTCGGTGGTTTTCTGTTCTTCATAATGGTTACACATCAACTCAACAGAGCGTAGGAGAATACTTTTCTTGTCAGAAGATATAAAAATGTAAAGTGGAACATGGCTCAGATGGTGTTTATGGAACACACATTAGCTTTGATCCATCTGTTTTGTCACTGCTGGGGGAAAAAACATATTGGGATTGCAGACATGTTGATTGTTTGTGGTCCGTTTATAGAGTTAGAAACGGTAGAACTGTACAGGTCAAATAAAGACAATATCATAGTAGGACATTTAAACATGGCTGTGCACTTTAATAAAACTGAGGTGTGGTGTTGGTACGCTTTAAACTAAAGTATTGTCGAATCTCACGTGATTTATCTTTCTTGTTACCAAGTTAAGGTGGTAGAGCTTGTGTCTGTTTGTAAAATCTAAACAAATGGGCATACACCTCCACTTTTGCAGATCACATAAGTGTACATATTACCCAATACATCTTATATTATATTGTAGGGGGAATAGCACTGTATCACTTTCAAATATCATTTCCAAATCCAAATTTAGATTCTAAAAGCAGGGAATCAGTAACCATACTATACAACACTACAGCTGATACTGTTTGCATAGCGCAGAAAAGCCAAATAAAGTAAGGAGGGGAAGGGAGATTGTTTCTCTCAGAGGGGAAACAATTGTTGCCACATCATAATAAAGTACAAACCGTATTTGCTTGGTTTAGAGATACTTTCTCCAGATTTAAATAAATATCCCAGTTTGTCTAGTCAAGGCTAAATTATGATAAATGTGTCAGAAACATAAGGATAGAGCTAAAAAACAACTGCACTTTAAATTGCAGAGTAATGGAAGAGATGAGAGAAGAGGAAAGTTTTAGAGAGTGGGGGCTGTGTTTATGTGGGTGGTCGCGGTTGCAGAGCCACAACAAGGTAAAGAAGGGAACAACGCAGACAAGGCTGTTTGACACAGATAAATTCTGCTTATTCAGAGTAACCGGAGGGTGCAAAGCAAAAAATAATAGGGCTATTTGCTGGATGGTAGCCTGCCAGATCTCACTCTGTTGTTGAGCAGATGCAAAGCCAGAAAAGCATGTGGGGAAACCGACATACATGCCAATATGCCTTTTACTCCTTTTTTATTTTTCATTCTGGCCACAGTGTTGACACAAAGCATCTAACCAGGTTGTTTTACTGTGCATTCAAAGAGTAGAGCTGTCGCAAAGCAATCGATAAATCCATACATCCCCCATTGTTCAGCCACCGTTTATGATTGATTTCCATGGTGATGTTATTGATTCACCTGCACCTCTGTACCCATACCTTTTTCAAATTGCATGTGGATCAAATCATGCGTAGATCATTGTTAAGTCAAGCTGGACTTTCATCGGTCACTGACAAAGATATATGAAATAATATTCTTGCAAAGAACACTTCATAAAAATCCATCACACCAAAAAGGAGCGGGAAGATCCCCTTCAAGCTGTTAACAGCATTGATTGTCAGCTGTGAACACATCAAGCTGGAGAGCCTTTTCTGAGTCGTTCTCTGACCATTGTGTGGCAGTTGTGTTATTTGGTGCTTTTCTTTCTCCGCTGAAATTAGCCGGGCTTTTGGTCGACAAAGGCAAAATTCATTGTGACGGCTCACTGTGGCAGATCTAAATGGATGATGTCTTAGTGTCAGCGGCTCAGTGAGTGCTTGTAATCCAATGAAGCAGAGCTAAACATTATCTTTTAAGTTGCTAGCAATGCTGTTAAAGAAGCTCATGACATGACTGACTATCATAAGCAATGGGATTGGACATTGCATGCACAAGATTTCCAGGTGCAACAGAGATAATATTTTCAAACTATTGTCTGCATTTCAAGCACACTATACAATATTTCAACTTGACTTTCAAATTGATGCTTTGCCTCAAATCCGACATCATTGCTAATATGAAAAAAAGGATCACTTAATTTCCTGAATAGGATGACACAGCTTTCAAGGTCACTAACTCGTAACCAGTGAGCGGAACATTTTATCAATTTGTCTTCCTAAACTAAGTTCTTCATTCTTTGAATGTCAGAAAACCAGAGCTTTATTTATATATCACAGATGGTTGGGGGAATATGAAATAAGCCATGTCTTGCCATGAATTCTATGCAATATGGTCACACAGCTGTGGATCTGTGTTCCATTGTTGGGTAAATCCAAATTTAGCTGTCCAGTTGGCTGTGAGCAGCTAGCCTGCAGCATAATTCTTTCGCTGGAAAGCCAAAAAACGGAAGAATGTTCAACATAGATTATCTTGGAAGCCCGTCGAATTTTTAACAATGAAATCCAGTTGAATGCTGATAAAGGAGCAATGACATGCAACCCTTTGGTTCCTCATGTGACACCAGCTCCTGCTGGTTGACTAAACTCTACTCTGTGATTGCAAAACACTGCTCTAATGGCTGACATCTCTTTAGAGTCATCACAAAAACAACATCCTTTTTTAATACCCTATTGTCAAAGTAACCATCTTAGACAGTATTGTCAGGCCTTTGTCTAAACTCAGCTGTTGATGGATACCATACTCTGATCTGTTTTTTCATCTCATTTTTGGTTGCTCGATGTTCAATATTACCTGCTAAATGCCAGAGAGTTATGAAAGCCCCTATAAGTTGACCCATGTTTCTTGAAAACCAACAGAGAAATTGTGAGGAAACGTGTCTGTCTGCGCAGTGTTAGAGAAAAGAGATGGTGCAGATGAACGAAACGAAAAATGAGGCAGAGGGAAGAGGGGCAGGTCTCTCTAAGGCTCATTACTCCCCTCAAAGCATGCCAAGTGCTGACCTAGCAGCATCCCAGCCCCCTCTCCTCCCCCTGCCCTTCAGCCCCCACCCCCTCCAGCAGGTGAGGTCGCACGCCGCCAGGCACACCCGCCGTCAGCCCATTTGCTGTGTGACACCCATAAAGCAATGCATGATGGTAGTGCTCCAAGAGCCCTAAAAGCAGCCAATGGCTACTTTAATGGATGGATACACTATTTAACTTAATTCATGCTCTGCTCGAGCTTTACAGGGAGGATTTGACCTCTCGTAGGTTAAATAATGGTCCCAGTGTAGATGGTTGGAAGGGGGGGGCAAGAGGAGATAAATGCTCTGTGACATGCAGCTCACTGCAGCATCCCCCGATGTGTGATTCGAGAGCAGTCTATTAGACACACGCTCTGCTTAAACATGGGCAGAGTTATTAGACGGGGCAGCGATGACTGCGGGACGCGCACGAGGCACCATCTGAAGAGACGAACGGGGAGGGCAGAGCTTGACAGCCATTTATCAAAGCCAATCAGAAAAAGAACACAGGAACCCACTAAAGGAGAGATTTAAAAAAAAAGGCACATCTTTCAGTGATTGGTGGGACCTTGAGCTCTGAAAGACGCAATTAAGGTTGAAAGAATGACATCATTACTATCAGCTTCTTAATATTACCAGTTTGAAGGTAATAGTACACTATTTACAAAAAGTTGTGAAACAAGCCACAGTTTTTATTATTGTTCCATCAGTGCATTGTTGAATACTTTTGATTGATGGTACAACAAAGCAAAATAAAGCTTTTATACTTATTAATAATTGCCATATCAAGTTACAAACTGTCAAGTCAAGAATGTCGCACTGCAAGACCTTTTGAACTATGAGAGAAAAGCGATTAAGTTACACACCTCACACGTAATCTATCACTGCCCGTATTCATTCATGTGTAGAAAGTGTGCGGGGGTCAGGAGGACTTCTTTACGTTCAATTCTGGCTATCACAGGGATGTGAGGAGGGGTCAGGCCCAGTTTGCCCATGCTGTCTCTCTCCATCTTTCTCTCGGTGAACATCCTAACATCCGCCCCCATCTGCATATTCCCAGAGTGACAAAACTAGTTAGCCGAGTAATAAATCAAACCTCGGCTGCCCAATTTGGTTTCCTAATGTAATTAATAAGAGCTAAAAGCATTTAACTGGCCATAATTTGTGGATGCCACTTTGAAGTGACTATTTAAGGAGAACTTTGTGTGTGCAGGGAGGAAAATATTGTGCTGGCACTGATGTTTTTGCAATAAGTTTTACTCAACACTATCATAACCTTACTAATTATGTATACAGGTTTCCAATGACAAATGTTTGATGCACTATCAACATGTGCCTGATCAGTGTGCGGGACTTATTCAGCTAGACAGATATGTTTTATAGATACATTTTTATGCATTTTATTTATTACTTTACTATCCCAGATTAGATTCCCTGACATATTTATTAATTGCTTTACTTTAAAGTTGCCTTGATTAAAGCGTTATTGACACCTCCTCACTCTGCACTTCAGCCTATCAAAGAGATTGACTCTGTCAGAAAGGATCTATCGGTAAAATCTCTTCTCCCAATCCCTGCAGTCACTTCCACACTTCCAGCCTTAATCCCTTCTTCACTTTCTCTCCGCAGCACACCGCCGAGAGGAGACGGGAGTGAGCAGAGGGAAGGAGACTGTGAGCAAGTGGAGAGGGGTGATTGCCGAAGAGCAGAGCTTGTCATGAGTGGATTTATGGCTGGAGAGACAGCGGCGGGAGGCGGGCGAATTGATGGCTGACACATAATCAGCCTCCTTATCGCAGCCCCGCAAAACTGGATTGCATCCAGAGGCTTGTGATCCGTCCGGATTTGGCTAATGTCTCCCACTCCTCTCCTGAGCCCGACAGCTCTCTGTTATCTGGGCCTGGCCCGAGCTTCCTCTCCTGACTGCACTCCCTCCAACGCCTCCTCTAAGACTGTCAGCATCTCAACATGTTGTCAGGTGAAGAGGCAACGCAGGGTTTGTTGACCAGGTCTCTCTGCCTCCCTCAGTACTATTTTACCCTCTTTGTCTCCCTCTTTCAACAACGCTTCCTTGAATGCCACGCTAAAGATTCCACAAAATAAATCTCCAAATGTCCTCCTTAAACCAGTTGTTTACAGCGTGTGTTGGCAGAACTAAACCTCTGATGTGTCACTGCTGGGGAAAACAACTAACAGAGTCTCTGTAAATGGTTCTTGTTTGCGTTTTCTAACCCAACATGCCAGTTTTTGTCAGGGATGTTTATTGTTTCGTGACTGGAGTTACAGAAGCAACAGCTGAGGGAAGGAGTGAATCACAGCTTCCACAGTGGTTGGGTTCAAACATTCACAAAGTGGTTTGGGGGAGAAAGGGAGCCCTGACATAATGCTCCAGTTCACTCACACAGGCTCTGCACTGCTCTCAGAAATCTCTCACAAAGCTAGCAGCAAAACACTTTTATCCTGTAATCTGTCCTGGGGAGGACTTACCGGAGTCATGCAGAAAACAGGGCAACATTTACGAGGGTTTGCCAGAGTCCCCAAGAAGATTCATACATATATACATCACACTATTGTCAGCAGTGCCATCTAGACTCTAGTTCTTAGCATTAGCCTCACATTTCATAGCTTGTACTGGTCTTCACACAATTGCTGTGTTTCAATAGATACAGCTCTGCCCAAAGTATTTCATGGTCTTTCCTCCTGGACACTGAATGTGCTACAAACAAATAAATACAAATGCAGTCAGAGAAAATAAAACAAATCAGAACCCAATGCTTTCTGGACAGCAGGAAGCAGAACTCCTTGGTATGTGAGGATGTTAATAGTATTGCTGCTACTGGCAAGGACTTTCCATCGTCAATGTGTTGATACAGTTTGCTGAAACTGCCAATTTCTTTATTTTAACTTTGTGACAAAATGCAGAAATGACCACATCAAATGACATTCTTTCTGAGCTTTGTGTTGGCAAGCAGAAACAAGCTTGGTTGCTTTTCTTCAGAGCTAACATGGATCTGTGCTGCCAGGCAGTGGAATTAAAACAGCTTCATGCTCACCTCCTCTGACAAAGACTATGTACAAAGATAGTTAATGCTTTAAAATGCTTATTCAAGCAGCAGTGGATACCTACAGTCATGCACTCCATCACAAGACTACTGCAGAAAAAATGTTAATCTTGATAATAGATGGACAAATACAATAATACTTGTTTTACGATACATAAAAACCTGCTATTCCCTACTGTACACTAAAGGCCTGATGCAGGGCAGCTATAAGGCGTCACATCATCGACAATTATATGAGACACATTGTGTTATGGTGGTATTTCAAAAAATGTGACATAAGCTAATGTTCAACAAGCAATGTGACAGTATGTTTTGAAATAATAGGCCTATAAAGTATACTTTTATACACAAATAATTTCATTGTATATACTTAAGTGGCTTACTTATGTGAAGTCAAAGCTAACAAAGAGACTACCCTCTTCCCTGCCTTATTGTTTGGGATTCTCTAGTCACAATGCCAATCTCAGTTTGTCTTAAAAGAAAATGAACACAATGAATGATACTGATTGTTGTTTCCTTTGTGAATGACACAAAACAAAACCAGCCAAAGCTGACGTAATACAATAAGCTCATTACACAGGAACTATCACATTAACATATAAATTGAGTTAACTCACTCCGCTGTTTCTTAAAATTATTCAGTCTTATCAGTAAAGAATATTGGGTGAAAAAAACATTGACATTGCAATAAAACAAGGACAAAAGTGATATTTCTTCTCTGAGGAGAATCGAATCCAGTAGTGCTAACTAAGTCTGTGAGTGAGATTGTTATGCTTCATCGTTCTTTCTGAATATGTTATTTTACATTTAGAAGAGTCAAATCTCTACTTTAAACTGACACAGCAATGACCAATGTTGTAGAAGGGGGGCCACTGGATGTTACGAACTCCAGGAACAACAATCATGTACACAAGAGAAGGATATTTAGGACAACAATTACAAGGTCAACATCTCTATGATTAAAGAAATGTATGGTAAAACATGGATGACAGTGGCAACAGAAATCATATAACATTTGTAAATGTTAATCTGCACTCACAGCTACCGCATCAGAACTAGCAGGAGGCAAGGTCAAGCAATCAAGGTGTACACTAATATTTCTTTTGGACCTGTGCTCATGTCTTTTAATAGAAAGATAATGGTGTTGATTATATTCTGGGTACACCTTATCCCCCCAGATCAATAATCTAAAGAGCTTCCACTGCACAAACAGAGACCATTAAGAAGACGTTTGATGCTATTATGAGTCCTTGATTCTCTTTAATTACTTTTACAAAAGGTGCCTATGTGACAGTGTTTGATATCTCTCACTCATTTTCCCTCCCGACTCCTCTTCCTGTAGGGCTGCAATTTTCCCACGATGCAACAGCCGGATGACAAATGGTTACTTAAGAAGCAGTTGAAGAGGATTGCTGTCTGAGTGTGTGAATATATGAGAGAGTGAGTGAGAGGGAAGAGAGGCCGAGTAACATCGGTCCAGCCCGACAGATTTATCGTGAGGGAAAACATTTACCTTGGCGAGTTAGCCAAAGGACGAGTGAGCATTAAGATTTAGTTCATCACCTGAAAGGGATGAAAACCTCTTCAGGCTAGCAACAGATGTTATAGCAGGAAAAAAAAGCACCAAAACATCTGTATAAACTCTATTTAAGATCGTTTGCACTGTGACAATGTCACACCACTCCTACTAAATGTGGGTTTTGGACTGACGAAACAAGACATTTAAAGACATTGGACTTCCCCTGATTATTCATAATGTTACTAGTCTCTTTTAAACAGTGTTTGCTCAGGTCAGAAAACATGATTGAATTGTGTCGTTTCAGATTTGGAGGGTTTTCTTGAAGGACTGCCCCCCGACAGTCATCAGTTACCCCACAGCACCATCTCATATTGATCATTGCAGTGGTCAGGATATCTGATATCGGCTTCAAAGCACATGTAAGGACCTTCATGTCAAAACACAGTCCAATATTGACTATACTATAGTGACGGATACATTTCAAGAGAGAAGGGACAGTAATCAGACTCTACATGTACCCCACACAAAGATAATACAATTATGAATGTTCGGTCCTGATGGTGGGAACTGCCTGCATGTATGATAGAAACAATGTGTTGGTCATTAGAGAGCGGAGAGTTGTTTGTGTGGGATGTTTGACAGGAACACCCTGAGGTTTGGACGCTGCCGCAGTGCGTGTGGTCAGCAGGTCAGAAATATCTGGCAGCTATACTCAGACTGTGTTCTTTCAACAAAAATAACTTTCATAAGAAGGTCTTCAAAAACAGGGAATGTTACCGCTAAATTCAATATTATACCACCATTTCTATGACAATGAGAAATACAAAACTTCTTCAACCCATTTTTAAATCCGTTTTCTTCAAACACATTTTAAGCCATGAGTGTTTGGGTAAAACAATCAAAGTAACAGCAATACAGTCCACATAAAGTCCAAAGTAAAATATAATTACTAATGTCTGGGATTGGTTATATTGTGTTTGAACATTTACATCTTTTACCATCAATGTAACACGACGGTATGCAAAGTTGTTACTTTTGTTAATGGAAATTTCTGTTTTCCATGAAAAACTTGTGAAACTTGGCTAACACAAACTCCTCTTAATTACACAAATTGATTCAAAATGATCTGAGTATCACATATTAGTCTTGAAATGAACATAAAACATGTTAGGAATCAGAAACTGAACACAGTGGACACACTAACCAATTAACTCTAAAAAAGAATATGCATTAACAACATATTCAGATGATGACAAAGAAATGCATCATCCTAAATACAATAAACATTAAAAAAAAACCTCACAATACTACATGTGGGGACACTCGCTGATGGACCAAGCTGTCCAACAATAATAAATTGAGGTGAGAAGAGGACAGACGTTGAAAACGTCCTCTGTGACACTCCGCTCAATCTGGTGAACACGCTGTGAAGAGCCCCCTCCCTCTCTGATCTATGGACTGTCAACATGGATGTTTGCTGAAATACTTTATCCCATTTCTGCAGCAGACAGTAGTTGAAGGAAAGTGGGAGTTTAAAAAACGCAGAAATCCTCCATTTCTCGAAGTTTAAATTAAAGGGTTGGTGATTGAGAAAACAAAAGTATGTTGACATGCAACTAACCATTGTCCCTTTTTCTGATTGTTTTTTCATTAAAATGTCATACAATCATGAAGAATGTCCATCCCAGTAACTTAAAGTCCAAGGTGATGTCTTCAAATGTCTTTTGTTTCTCCAAAGCCCCAAGATTTGTACTTATCTACGATACAAAAACAGAGGAAGAGCAGCACATCTCAATATTTGAGAGCTGAACAAAAACAGATTACTGGACAGTTAAGCATTAAAAACTATGTTAAAAGATAGATCAATTATAAAACTAATTGATTGACTTATTTATTGGTCCACTTATCATTGTGTTATAGAGGTATGGGTAAGATATCCGTGTGACGTTAGTGGCAACATACAGTGGTTTCTTTTGATGAGTCTGTTTTGTCTAGGGAAAGATGAATCATATTGTAGATTGACCCAACAATGTGGTTTTAAAGTTGACATTTTGACTCATCTGGGATTTTTCTTCGGCCAGATCAAGTGAAGGGAAATGACACGTGTGGGAGACCTCAGAATAAAAACACTTTAACAAGTTTTTTTGGTTTTCTTTTCGTTCCACTCAGCAGAAATAACGAGATAATGTAGTCGTGTCTAGCCCCAGATCATCAAACTAAATCACATCACTGAGTATCATCGTGTCAGTTTTCCGGACTTGTAAAGCAGCAAAGGAAAGAAAATAAAGTTCAAAACAAACTAGAAAGCGTATAATGATGCAGCGGCAGTGCTGTCAGCTTCGGCCTCGTTCTGATTTGTGTTGTTTGGCAGCCCGACAGTCATTAAACAGTGTTCGGTGTTTACCACAAAACCCATCATGGTGGTCAGAGTAATAATATCCTCCTGATAGGACATGTTTATTTACAGCAAGTACTAAATATTGGAGGAACCAACACTGCTTGCATATCTGCCTGGGCCACTTTTGATAAAGTTTATTACGCCATAAACAAGAATTACCACCTCAGGGTTTATGCCTCTGACAACCATTCACCATTTACATCCATATCTGTCCAAAAGGCCATCATGCTCTCCTAACAAACACTTGGGATGTTTTTTCCTAATTAGAAAATGAATTATTGAGTTGTAATTCACAGTGACCTTGACCTTTGACCAGCAAAATCTCGTCTAATCCTAATCTAGTCCAAGTAGGCGTCAAGAAAATTGGACAGAGGGACAATTTAAACAAGTCCATAATTAAATGTAAATGTATGATGCCAGAAAGGCAAAAAAGTTCAATTATAATTGCAGACGTCAACTTTGTGACTATCTAAGCTGATTTTTAGGCAGTTTACAAGGAATGACCACCACAGAAAACTGAATAAAATACACCGGGAAATGGGCTCTCCTTGCGTCAGACCACCCCCCCTCCCTGATGCCCTCTTGCCTCTATGTGCTGCTGAAGACGCTCTGGTCCGAGTTGTGGGTAAGTGAGTGTGAAATGGCATCGCTGAAAGAAGCATCTGCACTCACCGAATAGTCCCTGGAGTAAATAAAGTTGTTATCCTACATCTGTATATCGCCACTATTCTATTGCACTTGTAACATCACTATTTAAAATCATAACTAGACGTTAAAAAAGAAATCTGAAGAAGGACCTCTGGTGAAGAGGTTTTTTCAGTTGAATGTGTGATGAAAGGCAGGTAACGCAGAGCGTATCCCTGCTCTGGACTGTGTGAGGTACATAAGTAAATTGAAGAGAATCATGACAGCTCCAAAAACATTAACATTTTCATTCTCCTTTCATCACTAACAGCCTCAGGGAGACCAACCATGCGTATTCTATTAACAAAAGGCACGCCCAGTGCTCTCAGTCTCGATTCATATACATCCACAAATCCCCTGGCAAAAGCTGTTTGTGTTCACTAGAGCCTGCGAGAGGGACAGACCGAAGAAAATACAGAAACAAAGACGGAGAGAAAGATGTAAGAAAAGCTGAGAAACGCTCTACAGAAAATTGTCCACTTTGGTAGGAACACAGCACAGGGCTGAGCTTCTCTTCTCATGCACACAACTGTAACGAAATCTAAAAAAGGTCAAGAAAATACTTAAACCTTTTAGGCACAGAAAGGGCATACCAGAGTAAGGATCAGGCGGTGTGAGGCATAACAAATTATCAAGGACACTTAATATTGAATTCTTTATCTGCACAATGATACTCCCTTAAGACTGCACAGCTCTTCCACTTTTTCACAGTAAGTTGTCATATTGTTATGGGACTCACTTTTTTGTATATTTATATTTGATGTACATTGCCGCTTATATTTCATTTCTGTAATTTATTCTAGAATAGTTTTTAAAAAGTTATAAATGTTCTTGTTTTAAAAAACGTAATTCCTCCTTCCAAGTGCATTGTAACTTACTTGGAAATAAACCTGACTCTAATTTAGTGTACAGATATATCAAGTTCTCTGAATAGTGCACATCTGACACAATGTTAAAAGGAACAATGCATCACTTCATATTTGCAAGTCTAATAATACTTGACATTTTAAACAAAATGTTGCGTTTAAGAAAAACTAGTTTCAGATGACATGTTTCTGACACAATCCTAGACCATATACGTGCACACCTGCTAAGTCACGGTTTCAAATATCTGCAGTGTGGTGACATCATCGGTAAGTAATAAGGCTTTGAGGCATAACAAGTGCAAGAGACGTGATTCATATTGCTGCAGGCAACGCAGGCTCGGATTAAAAAGCTTGATGCTGAGGGGCAAGTAGAGCAAAGGGTGGATGTGAATTGAAATTCATACACACAATCAACAGTGTGTAGTAGCTGCTCAGCCCTCTCTCACTGAGTTGACTCTGCTGGTTGTGTTCATCAATGGATATTATACTTCACAGAAAGGCATGCAGTTCTTCCACCTGCATAAGTTTCTGTGGCTCTTAACATGTGGACAGCGGGGATCACTCTCTTGTCTGATAGAAATTGAATGCATAGTTCATTTCACAGCAGGTACGCTCGGAGCCAAGTAGAATTGCTGATGGCGGAAGTTGTTTGCCCAGCAGGTAAGCAACACATCGCTGACATTTGCCTCTCTTCATTCACACGAGGTCTGCAGCCTGCTGCGAGCTCGCCACTCAGAATGGTGAAATGGTCTCTTGGTGGGAAAAGGTGAAGAACCAATCACACTTAAGAACAGGCTCCTCTCAGGGAGGAATGAGATATGCATGGTCTGAAAAAGCCATATTTTCAGGGGAGGCCTTGTGTCTTTATGGCCAATAATCTTGGGTCTTTTGTATGTAGATTGGCATGATTTTAAAAATAGAGCCTACCATCAGTAACATTTCTGAGTGATATTTGGCTTGGAAGAGTATAAACTAAATGTGTGACAGGCAGTAAAACAGCACAATTAACAGTTTTACATGAATTATGTTTGGTCTGCTTTATAAAGTATTGCAAGTCAAAGCAGACGTGTTGTAACACACAATAAGACCATTTTACCATAACAGATGATATTATGTAAGGTTCTATGAGTATAGAAGAGGTAGTAAACATCTAGTACTTTGTTTTTTTATTACAATAATCTTGTCTAAAATCCACAAGTCTCCATGGTTAAACTTCCCAAAATCCATTCAAACACACATTAATAAGTTTTAAGGGACACCACAAGATATGACTGCTTTATGATCACCACAAACATTACTTAGTTGGTTAAAATCAGTCCAACAAGTTTACTTTTGCCATTTCTAAATCCAACTTTCCTGGACTGAAGTGCTGCAGTGCACTGTGATAGTGAAAGGTGTTTATCATGTAATGGTATCCACAGTGGAGCCCCTGCAGGGCGCAGATAGCAGGCTGCTGTTTTCAGATCAGTTCTGTTCCAGCAGTCATAATGCGTGTTGCTGTGATTAAAGATGGAGAGACAGTTCTTGGACTTCATCTTGCAGTCTCTCCAGGGCAAGTCAGGACTCAAGCCATTCATTGCTAAAAATGACATGAACAAACATTGTGTTCTCAGACTTTTCAAATAACGTCTGTATAATTATGTCCACACCATATTCCCCACACTGCAAGTAGTTTAATTTGGAGGTCTGGAATTCTGTTTTTTCGTGTTTTACAAAGCTTTTGTTTAGTTTTACCCCTAAAGAAAGAGTTTATACACAGACAAAAGACATGTTTTCACTTCTAACTTCTGTGGGGGCTCCCTTTTTCCTACATCTTCTAAAGGCTGTTGAGGTGAGGGAAAGTTCTCCCCGAAAAACAACAAGACAACACTGCCCCCTAGGTTTTGGAAATGTCATAATATCCACACTAAGATAATAAGAGATGGGGTGCCATTTCTGAAGGCAAGCTTAGTCTTATACCTCTTGCAACACTACTGCTTTCGTCGTCCATAAATGTTAAATAATCGTATTACGGTCTTATAATAACTTGATCTAATAAGATATATCATTTTAGAAGTCATGTAAAAAAGGATCTGATACGTCAAAACTAGAAAGAGAAAAGACGCTGATGGAAACCTGGGAAAAAACTCGATGGAATGACCTCCATTTCTGACATTAGAGATACTTATTGTTTTGTATCGCTCTACTTCTATCGATTCATTTGAGTTAAACCAAAATGTATCACACTTTCAAACTTGGATCTTAACTGTCTTGATCAAAGCCCGCCCTTAGATCCCCACTCCTCTTTTTACTCCGTCTCTTATAAGCAGCTCGACTCTGGCTGAAGCTAATCTGAGTATAAGCAGCGTGGGCAGCAGCGGGCAAGGGCACAAAGGGGCTGCAGGGTAAAAGACTGTGGGGAAAAGGCAATGATTGACGGCTGTAATTACCCTGCTGAAGTTGTGCGGAGGGAACAAGGCCGATGGGAGGAGTGGGGTGTTTGGAGAGCATTTAGTACACTTGGATACACACAACTTGCACGCTTTTATGCAAACAAGTGTCACAAAGTGCAGGAATATAATCAACTCAATATACAACAGCTGGCACGATAAACACATATACGTTCGTAGGCCCACACACTTCTTGTTTTCCTAACATGTTTCTACACTTATTAAATAAAATGTGATGTAAATATGAATATAATCAAGACGTCCCTGATAGGAGACAACATCTAGCTCAATTCAAAGAGGAGAAAAACAGACATGGCGATAATGGGCAACCCTGACAAGGCCTTGAAGCAATACAAGTTGTTCTCACGTTAATGGAGGTTTTGCAGCACGTCTGGCTCCTCTTTCCTCCTTTAATGTGGAATATCATGTCACTGTCAGGGTGGCCATTAAGGCAGAACGAGGGAGAGAGGGTGCAACTCGCTGCCAAATGGTCCAGAGAAATAGGGATTGCATCAGACTGACAGACCCCTCGCCGGCTTTTTGAAAAGGTGTCATTAGCTTTAATTTGATTGTTTTTGGGTGGGCAATAATATGGCTTTTATTTAGCCCACCTGGGGCTCTTCCTTACTCTGCCCCTCGGCAAATAGGCTTATGTGTACCTTCAGATCCGTTCAGACTATTTACTATTCAGGGACATTTTACAGCACTGTATTTATATGTGGCATTTCGGAGCGATAACAATCATCTCCAGCATTAGTTTATAGACTGAGAGAATCTGAAATTGGATTTTGAGCACAGATGCCATTTTACTTTTAATACAAGGTATACTTTACCTCACAATTGAAGGCAGATTTTTACTACAGTTTATGACTGACATCTGTAATAATCTTTCACAAGGAACAACATAAAACACAGTTATGACACAATCTGTTTAGAGGTTTTTTCTCTCAGTTTAGACAGTCCCCCCCAAAGCGATGTTGTGCCCTACCTAATCTCTTTAAATGTAAAACAATATTGAGTTTTATGGACATTATCTGCACAATGCTCACATATTGAAAAAGCAGTACATTTGCGATACATCTACCAGTCATTCTGTTAGAGGTTGTTACTTGAGTAACAGCTAAAACTGAAGGCAAAACAGTGTGTGTTTTCAGAACAAGGATCTAAAAAGTATTGCCTCTACATTGATCCATCTTCAACGTCGATTATTAATTTTACAGGACATTATAAATCTGCTGCTTGACTCTAGTGGAGCACCAAATATCCAGACTTTATGATGGACAAGTACTCACTCCCCAGGGCCCTTGTTTGCACACTCAGGAACTAGAAAATGAAAAACAGATTAGAGAAATACCACCAGACTGGTTCTATCAACAGCATATAGAATATCCTCATGGGTCACACGTCAATCTCCAAGTTTATCTGGAAACAACCAGTTCTGCTGAACAAAAGAAACCCACATGCACGCTCCACTATAGTAAAAGGTAAGCACAGTAAGAAAAACAAAGGTACGTTTTAACATGTGAAGCAATATTTTAGTGTGCAGTGAAAGATTTAGGACCACACCAAGGTCGGAAAAATGACTTACTAGCGTAAGAAACTATCTGAGGAGGATGTGAATGCAGCATGAAGCTCAGTCTTTACTGACATCTGCATTTTAATGACAAATCTGCACAGGCATCTGTTATTAGTTTTTTCAGAAGTAATAAATTCACAACAGTGCATCCCTAATTAATGTGCTTAATCTTTAAAAGTCATAATCAGCTCTGTTTTCTAAAACTTGCCTTAACTGTTGTATGTGTGAAAATGTCCATTCTGTCAAAATGTCTTCCCCTTCGTGGATAAAGTCTCCTATCTCCCCTTTTTCTGCCCTAAACGGACAATAGGTCTGACAGCGTGCAGCTCTAAAGCCTCTGTTTACCAGCAGGTTTAATGCAGCACGCTCTTAATTGCATTCATTATCTAAAGCCCCAGGTCTGGGCCAAGGTTGCAGAAAGAGATGGGGGATTTCCGTTATCTCTTGTTTATTCAAAAATGTATACAATAATAACTGCCACTACAGTAGATAATAGGTAATAAGCGCATATTGTGGAAATAAATAAAGAAAAGGGAAAGGATTTCCTCTGCACTTTTATCGCCCCATACAGAAAATAAATGAGGATGCATAGGCCATGAGAGCTTAAGGCATATTGGATGTCTGCAGGAAAATGCAACTTTCTTTGTTTGAGGGGACACAATGAGTCCTTCGTGCCTGAAGGTGACGTTGGAAATGAGGATATAATTTAAACAGTGCATAAAAATAGGAACAAGGGATATCTGAATTTACCTACAAGAAAAGTTGTGTTAGCGGGTTTTAAGTAGAATCAAAGTTGGAAGGAGATGTGCAAACTAAACTAAAACTGAGACTTTTATAATGTATTTTACTTCTGTGAAAGGAGGTTATATGACATGTGTTATGATCTTTGAATCTCACATGGAAGTTTGTAATGCAACATGTAGTTTTCAAAGTACCAGCAAGAAGCACTATCATGAATATTGTTTAATTCCTGTCTTCTCAACTAATGAACACACTCTTTATATATAACCCACAATAAGTCAGTAAAAGCAATGCTACCCCATTAGGGCTGGGAGAGGATCTACTTCTACTCTAATTTCCTAAAGCATTAAGCAGGTATCCTAGATTTGAATGATTGATGACAAAAGAAATGCTTCTCCTGTAACTCGGTACCTTTTCTTTTCAACAAATGCAGACATGTAGTGAAAAGCAAGTTTATTAAATTTAATAACTTCTGAGCACGCAAGGTAATTCTATTAAGCTGGCAGTTCCTCTTTTGACCAGCGCATTGGAGCTCTAAATGCTCAAATTAATTGGCTCTCTCTTTCAATAAAAGGACTTGTGCATTAACCTCTAAGTGAATGTATCGCGGCCACCTGGCAGCAGAGCCTGCTGCGTGTGACTCAGCAAGGTGGAGGCTCCCATCCCAGCCAGTTACATCACAAGACATATGCAGGGGCAGATGGGATGGATAGTTCTTCCAGGTTTATTTATTGGGGATGTCGGCAGCATGTTGTACCAACTGATCGAGCCAGGTGCCAAATCAGATAACAGCCTGATGGACGGAGACTGCTCCAACAGACACCCACCTGAATATGGAGCTTTGACAATCACAACACAGTAACTACACCTGAGCATTTTAGTAAACTGCTGTTAGCTTAATGTGCAGTAAATAGGAAATCACACTTATTTATGCTCTGTTTTGCAATAACAATATAATAATAGTTCTGTCAAAAAAACATACAGTATATACTTTTAGAATGTACTACTGTTACTGTTTCTGGCTACTACCAAACATTTCTTGCTGTTCCCAGTATTTTAGAGTTAAACGGGTTCAGTCTATTGCTCTCTTCATATGGCTCCATGAATGTATGCTCTTTTTTATAGCCCTGCAATATTCATTCACTTTCCCTCCGTCATTCTTTCTGTACCTCTCTATCAATTGTATACCTGGCATCTCTGAAGAATTCCCTTTTCTAACTCCTACGCCGTTTCGCTTTCTTACTTTCTCTTCTCTGACACACACATGCCTGAGAAATCCCACACATCTCCATATAGATTTACTGTAGGAAGGAATGCCAATACACACTATGAGTCATGGGTAAGGGTGGTAGAGGTTCAGAAAATTTCAGAATAATTCAACAGAAAGGGAAGCTCATTTTAAAAGTTAACATTTGCAAACTTGCTACCCAACTCACGACAATTATTGGATTTATTTGGCAAATTAATGGATTATGTCTGCTTATGATATAGTAAGGTTTGTTTGTTTAAAAATTAAATGTATAAAGCCTATGTTTCAATTGTCTTCATGTTATTTGCAGCAGGAAGTTTTTACCTTGAATATTCCATGAATTGTGCAACCACAGACCTTTGACATGTCAGGTTGACCCTCCAATGAGAGCTTCAATGATGAAGATGAACAATAGAAAATCTACATAATCATTTCTGTTTCTTAACAGACATTTACATAGTCTTTCAGTAAACTACAGCATTTCTTGCATTTCCAAAACCTCTGAATTGAAAGTAAACCTCATTTTATACTGCCGTACATGTTCATCAGGCAGGCTCAAATACACTGTACTGTATATTTCATGGGAAGCAATACAAGAACCCATTAAGCAGAAACACAAACAATAACAGATTATGCTACTGAGGAGGTTGATTTTGGTATTATCATGCAAATAAATCATTTTTCAGGCAGCTGTCTGTTTTAGTGTGCAGCAGCTATAAAAAAGAAACGGTGAAGTTATTTCAGTAACAGTGTTGCCACCTCGCTGAATTTATAAGCCGTTTAATATGGCAGAAGATGGCAGGAAGGAAAGAAAAAAGATGATTTTTATCTGAAAAAGGAAGAATGACAGTTCCATTACCTGAGAGTCGCAGATGCTGCCTGCAATCCAACAAGGAGACTTTTTTCTCACCAATGAGTGCTTATCAATACTGAACGAATGCCATTTTGAACCATCAGCAGTGAGGGCTCTCATCGATCACACCCTGAAAAGTCAATCATCCTCTCACTAATCAAAAACCCACCAAGATTTGTGAGTCATCTTTGGACTGCACCCACATGGAGCCGTGTGTCAACTTCGTACTGTATTTAATGAAGTGAATCTGCTCAACAGCAGTGGCCATATTAATAATTTCTCACTGCAGTTTTCAAACCACCACACACACACACACATACGCTGCCATATTAAACCTAAGTGAGAGACGTGCAAATGTTTGCTTTGGAGTACTGGCGGGTTATTAAGGTGACACTTAATGTGCCAGATTTGTACCTGAAATGAAGGAGACGGAAAGAGTTTGACGCAAGAATGAACACGAATAGGAACGCTTCACTAGGGCTGGTGTATATATATATATATATATATATTCAAAAACATTTTAATAAGGTTTCAAAGCTGGGCATTCTAATAGCTCAAATCATATCGCAGTTGCAATATTATAAAAATGATGTTATTTTTTCTATATTGTGCTGCCATACGTTTCATCCTTTACTTTATGACAAACAGTCTACCACAACACATCTGGAGAGGATTAAAAACTGTAATCTCCAAAGTAAGTAAAGCTTAAACAAATAGTTAAAGTAAAATACTCACTGGGGAGATGTCGTAAAGTATAAAGTTGCACAAATGAAAGTACTCAAGCGTTTGCCTTTGTGTGCAGTTAACTGGCTGTTCTAATCTACAGTGGGGCCAAATGTTTGGACCGCATCTCATCAACAATGATTATTACTGTCAAGACGGCCACACCAGCTCCTGTTATGATGTCAAAGAGGAAAACGGCTCCCTAATGCTAATTAAACTTCAAATATAGATCAGTTGAGCACATGTAAGTAATCATCTTAGTGGCATCAGGGGCCCTAATGTAAAATGGCAGCCATGCATGAATAATCAATTGGCCCAAAAAAATCCAGAGGGAAAAAAAAGAGATCACACTTCATTCCACATATTAATTCTCTCAACAGTGACCTACTCTCATTTCACTGCCAGCTAATAGTGTGAATTCCAACAATTGCATCAGGTTTAAGTTTGGCCCGTCTCCTCCAGCCAAATAAATCAACTTCAGTTCTCAGAGGGTATAAAACCTCTGAAGCAGTTGTCCTATTCTGCTTTTTGCAGTTTCTCTTTTCCTGTGTTATATAGGTTTGTGTGCATGTAAATGGTCTGCAAAGGCTAAAATCCCAAAGTTCGCTCCAGAAGGAGTTTCTCTCCCACACACTTGCAAAAATCAGGACAGTAGTTTTGCTGTAAATGTTAACATGCTTATATTTACATACAGTTTTAATTATGTTCACGTAACTGCATATACATGCCTGTATAAGAGTTGACATAGTAGAAGGAAGTAGGGGCTCTTATTGTGAAATAAACAGGAAGTTAGTCGTTGGTTGTTGCGCTTGGAGCGTGAAGTGAACTATGGCTAGCGTCAATAAAGGAGTTGTTGTTTAACGACAAAAGTTGTCTTCTTGTCGAGTAACAGTAAAGACATGTTAACCAGACCAAAATCATAACCACCATGGAATTAGGAATTAAAAATCACTCCCCTTGTAATTTTGTCTTTATATTCCATTATTGTAAATGTGCTTAAGAAAACATGCCGATACATGGTTTCCAGATTCGTATCACTTGTCAACATTCATTCAAATACTAATTCAACCACAAATAGATACTGTTCAAAATCACTGGGTAGAATTAAAGCACCATAAGACAAAGATATAAAGCATCTCTGAACAGTTGAGCTATTATCATCTTATGTTAATGACATTTATTTCAAAAGACTGCATCCCCAAAAGCCACTGGATTTAAACTTTAATATCTATGAATAATTAAAGCCCTGGGAAAAGACCATTTAGCGGGCCAATAAAGATGAAGGGAACCGCCATGTTAAATGTTGAAGGCCCAGAATAGATCTTTTCGTTTAATAAGGTTAAAAACCGTCAGACCCACTAAGAAATAGCAGAGAATGAAATTTCCAAGTGTTAGCCACCTGTCCTAACTAATAATAAAAATGTAAGTCAAGATCTTGTGAGGAGTGTATGAGCTTTACAGAGCCTCTGCAGATCTGTGTGTTTACGTACTTCAGTCTAGATACTTGTGATAACTATAGCCTTGGCAGAGTAACGCCACACATTTGAAAATGGTAAGGGATAAATTAAATGCCTCGTCATCCAGTGTTGATGCCAAGTGCCATTACAAACAGCGGGGAGCAGGAGAACGATGAGTTTTAAGGAAACAAGTAGCATCCACAAATTCAGCTTAATGTGAGTACTCAAGTCATCATCTTTGCAAGCTTTAATGACATTTCCCATCACTACTGGGCGAAAAACGTCATTACACAAGCTTATATCCATAAAGACTTGAGCGAGGGCCGCTGGGTAAACAAGGATTTTTCAATAGTATCCATTAGGAGCATTTTCAAAGTCATCATGCTAGATACATTAAGACAACGGAACAGAGAAAAACTACCTCATTTATAATTTCAGCTACGAAGAATCCTCAAACTTTGACCTCTAGCAGAACCTGCAGCATTTTCCTGATGAGAAGCTAAAAGAGGGTCTTATTCCCATCCCTGCGACCCCTCCCTGCTTCTCTTTGTCTCTTTCTGCCCCTTTCGTCTGCCTGAGAGAAGCAGAGGGCAAACAGGCAGGAGCAGGGTCATGATGGATGGATTTGGGCACAGTGGCTATTAGATTTCCTGCTCTAGATAAATGTCTGCGCTAAAGGTTTTAAAGCATTCTCTCCTCCAAATAAAGATGTCTATAATCTGTGAATAAGTAACCTTGTCGACCCGCCTGAGCAAGGGGTGGAGGGCGAGATCAGCAGCACACAAATCAATCATGCATAAACAACGCGACAAGATGAACTCGCCTACGATAACAATTCCAAGAGAATATTGCAGCATAAAATGGATAATGAAAGCCAAGAAGCCATGCCAGTAATAGCATCGAGCTAATAAAAGAGATAAGCAATCAAATGGGAAGCTGACTTGCGCTAACGGGAACAATATCAGTTCTCATTCTTTCTGATGGCACATCGGGGGGGGGGGGGGGGTTCATAGCTGGAGTCACCAATATTAAATGAAAGTCTTTTCAAAATATCAGCAAACTTTCAGACATCAACTAATTAAAATCAACAACATTGAGAAAGACAAAAGGGCCTTGACTAACAGGCACAACAAAAAGTAGAGCCCTCAGAGACTGCAGTGCGAATTGTGTTTGTATTTATTAATATGTGGAAAACGCTTTTTAATAATATGGACTATTTGCAGCCTCTAATAGGAGTAATGTCTGCTTTTCTCATGTTTTCAAAAATAGTTCTCCATTTGGACATGGTGGCCAGAGTTCATGATATTATTATTATTATTATTATTATTATTATTATTATATCTTGGTCCTTCCTTATGGTAATGTGTTCGTAAAGAATGAAAAGGTTTCAGGCAATGGAAGCTTTCTTTTAGCATTTTATTAACTATGTTATGTTATTTTGTCTAAGGATGTTGTAGTTCAAATGCGAAACTCCAAATTATAAATAAATGAATTTGGCCCTCAGTTTAGTGTTGTTTTGAGCAAACACAATGCACAGAATGCATTACAGCAACAAGAAGAGTGGAGCTGTCCAAACAAGAAGGGTTAGAGGAAAACAGGAAAAGGTGGGGGCGGGGCTGACAGAAGAAGAGAGAATTGGCAGGAAGGTGCAGGACAGGAGCTATGTGACTGGAATCCGCGTCATCTTCCTCACTCCATCAACTCTAATACACCCGCTCAGATGATGCATGAAAATCCATTTATGATACAAGCCAAAGGGGGAGAGCGGGAGAAAGAGGGAGGGAGGTACAAAGAAAGGATGGAAAAACAGTTCATACTGGTTTAATACAGCAAACACCAGAGGTACCAATGAGACCAGTGAGTCAAATTGTACAGTGTATACACTTTCAAACAGATTACAAAGGAGGTCCTCATAAATCTTGATTCTGGATAAAACATGACCCAATAAAAGAGGTCGTTGCCTGCTGTTAAAGTAATATTAGTATACTTGAGATTAAAGAATGTCGGTTTCATCAAAGATATAAATAAACAAGCATACAATAGAGTGAGCAAATGAAAATGTTGGCATGATTTAGCTGTGAAAACAAGTGAGGAACCAATTGCCTCATTCTAGGAATCTAATTCAACGATGAACTCATTGCAAACAAACCCCCATTATTTTGCATAGCAACTAATAAACATTATTTGAACTCAATCACATATATGGGCTGTTTCCTCTCACATTTAACTGACCCGTCTCCGGTGCAGAGCCCAGGGGAGAAGGCCCTTGAGAGCTGCTCTTTATAAATTAGACCTTGAACCTTCACAAGGTGCTCGAGTAAAAATGTACTTTTATACACTGACATGCTGCGATGCCACATTAAAAGATGTATTTACTAAAGCAGAGTGCAAAACAAACCCTTCTTTTACCCTATTTCACTCAGACTGTAGTTAATGAGGTCAGGTTGAACACCTTTCGCTTCTTACCTACTTATTGGTCTTGGCCGTCTGTCTGAGACTTTAATTTCCCTAGGATTGCAAGTCTTTCTTTGGCGGAACTATTCACTTTTAGTCACTTCTTGAAGGTGAGAGAACATTACGTTTTGGAGCAAATTGGCATGTATCCTTCCAATTAACATTTACGGTGTAAAAATATAACTGTTGGTGGTAATCTGTGACAAACAATTCAGAGTAGAGTTTGAATGGAAACACTTTTTTGAATTTAAGTTTTTCTTGCAGGAAATGTCATGTTGAATGTTCTCCAGCTCATGTCTCACGTGTGGACCCAGGTGTTGGACACCCTCTCTAATTGCCCCCCATGGTTTTCCTGTCTACAGCACAGCTGGACTTCAACAATTGTGAAGGATCTTTGCAGATGTCTTGTCATCAAAGCAGATTTGTGTTTGACAACCCGCAAAATTCACTGAACTTTTGACGTCGACGTATAGTATAATTGCTTAGAAGACATTAGGATGGTGACATATGCAGAGATGTGTCAAACATGTATAGTTTGTTGGACTTCCTTCCCTCCGTCATGTATGTGATAGTGCTTACATGGTTTTCCCAAGGTGTACTCTGACCCATTTAATGTGGGATACCTTTAATAGTCTCAGACTCTCCCCAATGATGGCTTCAGGAGACGGGAGAGTGCAAACAAACAAGCGTTTGTTTATCAGAGCAGGGCCAGTGCGTGTCAAAAGTCCATTTATCTTGCTGAACAAGGTGGCAGGAGCCGGCCAGGATTAAAGAACTGGGTCTCTGGCGGACTCTCACCTTCAGCGCTCTCTCCACTGGGAATGAGAGTGCTCCATCATCTGGCGTGCTCCCTGACACCGGCCGGGCACAGGGGGGAAAAAGAGCAATGGGGTGTCGAGTCACCACAAGCACCTTCCTCGTGGCGAGGCCGGACCTGCTTTGGCTTCACCTCACGCCTCGACTGCACCCGGACAGAGAAGAAGCACCTTGTGATCAAGGCCAGAGCCATGGTCCAGAATGAACGCTCAAGTGTTTCATCTCTTGTGCATTGTACAGTAACCACTTAATTAATGCATATGTAGAAAATGTATGGTTTGGTTTTTATGGCCAAGATAGCGGGACACATTAATAACAATTTCACCAGCCTTACAGAAGGGAGCATGCAGTTTGACTTTCTCTCCTTCAACTTGTTTTCAAAACAACAAAAGGCTTCCTGTTGTTTGCATCACATTTATTTTAATTAGAGATTGTGGGCATCGCAAGACGCACATGCATTTTAATTTAATCTAATTACCTGAAAAGCAGGACTCTATCCATAACTGTCACTTTTTAAATCATTAGCTTCCTTTACAACAGCAACAATGAGTGAGACTGGAAGAGTGTCTCATCATAGTATTACAACCTCTTCTGCTTCTTTTGAGAGATATATATCAAAAATAAGATACTCCCTTTAAAAAGGTATGAATCACTTCATTTCCTGTCAGTAAAGACTTACAATCCTTACAATTAATTGCCAGGCACAGCATGCACGCACAGACTTTGGGATGTAGAAAAATGTGTATCTGGAATGCATGGGGAGTTCTTTCACATTTGCCCCCAAACAGTCAAGCTGAAAATCTAAGGCAAATTTTCATTTTACGGCCCGTCAGCTCCCTGATACAGAGCAAATGAATGCAGCAGCAAACAAATCTATCAAATCCTACATCAAAACAACCGTGCTCTCTCTGCCTGTGACTTAAGGACACAGACATAGCAGAACAGAGGGAGGGGAGGAGGAAGAAGAAGTGGTAGTGAAAATGAAAGAGAGGCTGAATGGACTCGAGGGAAAGCCCTGAGCGAGGAAGCCCTTCAGCTCCGATTCCGGAATGACTGTAAACTATTTGACCAGTGAGAGCAAACAAGTGCTCTGAGGATCATCGTCTAGACCGACATGCATCTTAAATGTAGGAAACAGTCAATAAGGAGTTATAGAAAATGTACTTTGATGTTACAAGAAAATAAGGAAAATTAACATACACTAATTACCTCAGGTGGCTTAATTGGTTTGACACTATTTGTATTAAATTATCCATAAATTATTTTATGAATTAATCGTGAAAAATGTGATTCCTTCAAATATCCTGTTTTGGTCGAACACACAAAAAACAATTACTTAAATATGCTATAAAAACCGAAAAACTGCAAAAGTGGTGTCACTTCACAAGCAGCTAAAAGATATCTATACATAAACATAAGTTGTTTTAAATGAATAATTACAGTATTTTTAAGGCATAGGTTGAAATAAATCAGAAGTACAGAGCTCACGTTAAAGTGCATAGTGAATATTTCCAAAATGTAAATAACCAACTGTAGAGGAAGCACATCACAGTGGGCGTTGAAATATATATCTACTCATAAAATACTGCATTATTGCTGTTGGATGAAAACAGCATTATGTGACATTTTTGCATGAAAAATTATCTCAACGATGAATCGATCGTGATATTGTCAGAATCACTTTCTTCCTGATTGACATATTAGTGGTTGCAGCTTTAGTTACTACATGGGACATTTCTGTCGACGCGATGATGTGGCTCCCTTTAAGATTCTCCTGTATGCTCAGGTTAATAACGTTTAGCTTGGATGCAGACAGGAAAACGGAGGATCGGAATCTTTGAAGCGTGAAAAAGACAAATCAAAGCACAGGTTGGAGCAGCTACAGCGACTTATGGAGCAGCGGCAGTTCAAAACTTCACCCAAGGCATTATGATAGGTTGAAATCTCAATTTCATGCCATAGACTGTGATTAAAGAGCCTAATGGATACCTGTCTGCAACATCACAGGTTAATCAGTGTCTTTTCATGAAGCTTTTTGTCCATCTCTGTTTGAGCGTTCATTGCTTTCAACAGGAATGCCAAGAGAAGAAATTGAAAAGACGTGCACAAGAGACATTAGACTTTTAATTAGAGGCACACTTTTTCTACTTCAGTGGGTCGACTAAATGCAGGCTGCATATTGATGTTCGTGAATGCTCTGAGGCAGTTAGATTGCTCTTGGTCCCCCTAGCATAATGACATAACCGGACCTCTAATTTGAGATGAGATAGTTGATTCAATAAATGAGAAAAGTAGTCAGATGTAGAGAAGTACATGCAGGGCTCACACTGCCACACATCTATAGAAAATGTTTGAATTATGATTTAGGGACATTTTTATTGCTGCCGCTGATAAGGAATACTGAAATTAGGCACTCTTTTCATCTGAGTTTTTATTTTTCCAGCAAGCCACTGCACTTGAAGTGATGACTTTGGAGAAATTAATGTGCTGCCGGGTTACTTTCAAAAGGCTCCGAGTACTGTGAGGGGGAGAAATGCAATCAGTCATCAATGTCCATAAATTTCATTGCATAGTGAACAGAGACTGCTGCGTTTGTGCTGACACTGTGAAATAGTTTGACAGAGCACGGGCTGGTTTTACAGTTATTTTTCTGCAATGAGCTTTTCCATTAGGGAAATATCTACTGTACCTCACAGAGGTGCTGTGTGTGTGTGTGTGTGTGTGTGTGTGTGTGTACGACAGGAAGTAAGCATGGCGAGACAGGTCATTCTCCGTTAGACACTGAAACCATTTCATTGAATAAACCGTATGCTGCAGGACATATTACTGAGGAACTTAAGTGATGAATTGCATTTTAAATCAGGAAGCCTTTCTTTCAATGTGTGTGTACTTAATCACATCCCCTGCAACCTTACAGACATCAATGGAGCTTTGATGCTTCTGCCAAACAATTTTCAGAGTTGTATTGTGTTATGACTAACAAATAATGCTCTGCAGAACCTGCTGCATCATGGATGATAATCCGGGACAGGTAAATGTGCTGAACCAATTCTATCCATGACCAACCTTATTTTAGTAGAAATATGAAACATGTTCTTTATTTTTGCTTCCGCCCATATCTTTGGCAATGTCTGCAATAAGTATTTGGTAATGCATTGATCGGAGATTCTGCTAAAACCATGACATCTTTGTGCTTGAGCAAAATACTTTTGAGATATTGTAGGTTTTTGTCCATCGGTATTACAGCTATTACTAGTAAAACCTTCCATGGCAATGGCTTTCTTTCTGTGGATTTCAAATGATGCAGGTATGCATGCTTTTAATTTTTTTCGGAAGCATCATTGCCACGAATTTGACGAGTCAAACTGTTTCAAATAGAAAGACGGAGAATTCCAAAATAAGGTTCATTGTTCTGGTTTGAAAAACCCTGAACGTCTTTTAAAACATGGGATACAGACGCATGATCATGGAAATACATTTCAGCTTATATAATCCTAATCGATATTTAGCCGATATTTTAAGTCCAGGTATCAGTATCTGGATAAAATAGTGGAATCGGTGCATCCCTGAATTTTGTTCATCTTATTAAATGTAGCTACATATTTTTGGAGTTGATTTCCATGTGCTAAACTTGCATCTGATCAAGCAGCTCTGTAAATAGGCACAGTATATCTCAGGAGTTTGAAACTAACAGTGTGTTTAGAGCACTGGTCAGTAGTGACAGCAAACGTTGACAGGACTCCAACACAAAACTGCTTTTGCTACATTTTTTCAACCTATCACAGCACCTTACTTTGCCCAACCCACGCAAACACACTTTAATCATTTAGCTTCCCATTATCACAGCTTCCTTTTTCTCATTACTCAACCTACCTCTCCTCACTACTCAGCCATGAACCAAAAGGAATTAATTACCTTGTCTGCACCACAAGATTGCTATCTTAGCTGGATTTGGGTGCTCATTTCAAAGCATTTGATATGTTCTATATTTTCTCACAGAGCGTTGCTAGTTTAATTAGAATAAGTTAGCTGAAAGAGAGAGGAGACAATATAACTACTGAGTGAATAAAGAAGAATAGGACTACATACTGTCTCCATATCACAGAGGCAATTTCATTGAGATAGCAAAGTGACTGGAGGGGTTTCCATCTCCGGTTGTCAGTCATACAAACCTGTGCCCAGCGGCTCCGAGCGACCATGCACCGCTTGTTCTTTCTCCCTCGTCTTAACCCCCTCCCATTTCCCTCCTGCTTCAGTGCATTTCACATCTAAGGGAAACAAACAAGCAATGTCATTCCTCTATTATTTGCCAGGAAGCCCACAACTCAAGTGTTGACACTTGCATAATGAGAAGTAGATGTACATGCAGCCTCTTCTCAGATGAGAGCTCCATGAAATGATCTGCGGCAACAACCAAGGAGTCAGATGAGTTTGTTGGATAAGAGAAAATACACAGGAGGTAAAACATAAGGGCATTTGCTCCAGCACAATGGAAAAGATGTCCTCTGCAGCTGTACTGTATGTCCTTCTGAAATATTTTTTAAATGATTGTTGGCAGAAAATGTTGTCAACCATCAGTAACCTCAAAGTAACCTCTAACCTCAAAATTTGAATTCCCTTTACAGATGCCAGGTGTCATTTCCTAAAATTGGATTATCTCTTTGTCTCGGGCGGAGATTCTGCTGCTTTGGCATATAAATACACAAGCAGTCTCATGTGGCTCTACAGTACATAGATGCTCTATGGATACCAAAAAAAAAAGAAATGAATTGGGAACTCTGGGCTGGAGTGTGATTGTGACTTTGATCAATGACTGGGGAAACTCATTACCAGCGTGGGCCGGTGCGTGAGGCGGACCCTAATTGTGTGCCAGTCTGTAATTCAGCGCTGTAATTGACAGCTGGATGAAGCAGGTGTGCCCGGTGACACAGCGGCGCCATGAGAGAGACAGAGGAGAAAGGGACAGAGATCACAAGATGGGACGAGGAAACTGCAGAGCTACTGGACATAAGAAAGCTAAGGGAGATTGATGAAGGTTCTGGAGGTCCCAGACAGACAGTATTTGTCCAAAGAAAATCCCTTTTAGATAGGTATTAAAATAAAATGTTGCAGCTAATAATTCCTTGCTCTATCACTTGTAACATTTCCTACACACCTTCAGATGTGCTGCTGCTGGAGATTGGAGCAGAAGTTAGCCAGATGCTAGCATTATATAGCATGTTTGGCATACAAATGTTTACGATACTACACAGTTTTTTTCCAGCGGGATAATTTCCACATATTAACACTGCTTCATCATTTGTTTAGTTAAAAGCTGATGTTCGGTCATAAAGGAGCTATTGCAAATGACTTAACGTCACCACCACTGAGCTAAAAAGGCATGAAATGTTATGTCATGGAACAAAACGTTAAAATCTTTTCAGATTGTGTTAACATCTTTTTTTAGGCTTCTAATAAGAAACAAGTTTTAAAAATCTTCAAAATGTTGACTCATTTCCAGCGTTTGGAACTTATTCCTGCACACTTAATTACTTAACTTTACTAAAAGGTCACGAAATGGACTAGCAATAATCAACAGCTCCGTCTTGTGAAGAATGTGCAGTGCGCTAAATGCGCGGATCGTCACGTCAGATACAAAGCAAAATAAATAAGTGTAAAATAATAAGCGGCCCAAACAAGTCTTGTCTGCTTGAAGTGATCCAGCACTTCATGGAGGCTTTTGTCGGCCTTTTTGTCGTCTTTTGGCAAGCTCTCATAGACTGAGGGCAAAGAATGTTGAATTCAATCAAGCACACCATAATTCCTCACAGTGTATGAGTGGGGCTGACTCACAGCTCCTAATGGCTGCTCATAATCAAGCACCATGATTAAGCACTTGGGGAAGTGGGCACACAGTGAAAATCCTTTGGAGATGTCCTTTCCCTTAGAGCTAAGTACACTCATTACCTCGCGGCAGCGCGGACGTGGGTGCTTCATTAGCTTTTATGCCGAGTTGCCTGTATTTGCTCAGAGTTTTTCTGATTTCCATACAGTGAAAAAGGCGCTCAAAGAGCCCTCCACTGTAACAGTTTGAAGTCTGTATGCTGGCTAACTGGGAAAGTCTCAAACTGTAAAAATTGAGAGTTTCATGGTCTCACTCCAAGCAAGAAATGGAAGAGCGATTTGGACCAGAACCATCCATTTTCAGCACTAATAGTTTTATATAATACACTTTGAAATTATGGAGAAGGGCATGAGAACTTCAGTAAAGCACAAACGACCAGCCTGCAGCTGACATTACAGACGCTTTAGTGCTCTCATAATCTTTAACTATCCCCGCAGAAACTACGCAACACATCAGGTCCTAAATGATACTGATATAAGGCAGAAAATGGACGCACTGATACCTGGGCTTTAAGTATCAGTGCGTTACAGTCCATATTCAAAACTTAGTTTCAATAATAAGTTGTTACCTCACCGTGTGGAAAAGAACTGCACTTATTTACAAGTAAGGCTACATTCGACTTTCCTAAACAAAATGGTACCAATAAATACTTAAATTTACAGAATCAGTATACACTAGAAAAACAGGTCAAATCCAGCACCAGCAACGTTTAAATGTAGCAGCACATTAGTTTAACATTCAACAGGAATAAGGACTCACAATCGTCACAGAAACCTCGTTAAAAACCTGTACAAATACACTAATATTTCTAACCCAAACCCAGATTTCTCCATCTAGTGGACAAAGTATAACATCATAAAACGCACAATAAGGATAAATGTACCTTTGATAGGTCGTGGTCAGCACAAAGTAAAGGGAAGCTCTCAGGATCGAACGCAGACTAATTATAAAGTTAACATAGTGTTGCGTCTGGAGGCCAGACGGAGGATGACTTCCTCCACATGGCGAGCTTCCTCAGATATCAGACAGATGCTCCAGCCTCACAGACTCATTAGCAAAGGCCATGGAGGGTCTGAACCAAGAACTACTATCTGACCACAGCCATCTGCAGCCTAAAAACATTATCAGAACTGTTTGCAACACAAGTCGAGTGCCATCTCGCTGAGTGTAGCTGTCATGTGTCGCAGTCTGTTGTTTTTTTTGTTTGTGTTATGGTTTGTTGTTTGTATATTGAATGTATACTGTGTACAGCTCCCCCTGGGACAATAAATCTAAATCAAGTTCCAGTTTACTGCAGGCAGAGTATAGTGACAGGAATATAATCTAAAAATCAACTAAAAGCACTACGCACAAAATACAAATATGAACCTCAAAATGAACACGACTTCAAGAGAACACTTCAAAACATCTATACAGCCATCTGTATTCTTAAAATATTATTGGAATGTTCACATTACAGGTAGAGTGCCATCCAATTCCATTATAATGTAAGCAGACAACGCTATGGCCATCTCGCCTCTCTAGCTCTCAAATGTGATGTTGATTGACAAATTAACAACTTGATTTACTTTATTCCAAGTAACTTCTTCAAATATTACGGTAAAGATTCATTTCTAATAAAGATGAATACATCTCAAAGCCATTGTTAAAGAGTTACACTTCATAACATCGACACCGCATCTGTATCTAAAAGAGATGATTAGAAATGTTTGCACTGAATTGAGCGCCATTCATTTCCATTTGTAGGCCGACATCTCTACAGCCAATAGGAAAATACGTGTGTATGATTTTGAAATAAAATGTCCCCTCAAATTCAAATAAAAAAAACAGACATGGTAGTATTTTATAGAAGTCAATATATAACTTGGATGAGGTCTTTTCGTTGTTTCCATTGTTTAAGAGTCACACAACATTGACACATCGCTCTGTGCATCGACAAACTGGAAGAGTTTGTGAAGTGTTTCTGCAGTTATTCATTAACAATGGGCGTTACAATGCGGGTGCAAATTCAGACTTTGCGGCGCGGTGCATGTGAACGCTCACCATTGCCTTGAGACAAAGGGGAAGATGGATGGCCACTAAGTGTTTTCTGAATCATATTACAGTCCGTAGATTAGAACCATTATAGGTAATGCTCCTGGCGAAAAGATGAGTCTAATTAGTTCACTCTTCAACTTTGCTCGTCTTGTTGTGGGATACATGATGCATCGCCTCTTTAAAATAGAGAAGCAAGTGGAATGCCTCTTTAATCGAGTGTTTTACATCTTGCAATCTGTTTACCCTTGTCATCGTAATGAGACTTGAAATGCTTAAATGGCTCTTGAAACGATTTATTGGTGACGATTTACTTAATATTTGTTTGAGAGAGCTTGGCCAGAAAAACACAAGAGAAATACTCCAGAAACACTGAGCTGCCGTGACTCTTCCACATCAGAGACATCTTCCATCAACAGCAAGCCGTTTTCCTCCTCAAAATATGGATTTGATGATACTCATCTCTCACTCCAAAAATAAGCAGACAGATGCCTGACAAATGTCCCGATATCTATCAAAGCACTATCTCCTTGTCTTGTTTTTTCCGTCTGCACGCAGCTGCCAACGATACATCACTGCCTTTGATCCCAACTGTCGAAATGTCTGAATGTCACAAGTTTTCACACAGGTTGTCAGTGTGTTGTGCATGTGCGATGTGTAAAATGCACAAAGATCTTTGCAGAGAGCATCAGCCTTCTCCAGAGAGGGATAAATCCAATCCATTACCTGGCGGGGCTCGGGGCAGCTCAATCGATGGACTCTCAGTGCTGCTGATGAACTTCCCTCTCTGACAAGGTGTATCATTCAGACCTGTCTCAGAGAAACTCTCTGTCTGGCATCTCAAAGCACCATGGACCTGAAGGCCACGTTTTTATACCCAGGGGAAACTGAGCAGACACTGTCCACAACACATTTTTGATTCTGAATGATCTCCTCCAGCAGTAACCTGAATGCACGTGCATCCATCATGTCACATACCTTCACATAATGCATGTATTAGTCCATTCATGGGTCAAACATAAACTGTAATAATATTCAATCACCTTGAATAAGAAAACACTGAATAACATGCTTGAATCAGGACTCATCTACTATGTTTTCTTATCGTCGGGCTGCCAGTTCCCTTCAGCCTGAAAAAAAAGGAGGAGGATTGGAGAGATGGATGAGCAGTCAGTGTAAAGGAGGAGGAGAAGATCAAATGGCAGGGCGGTTATGAGATGTGTGTCTGATGCCTTTTCAGACGCCGCTGTTTTGGCCGCCGCACCAGTCAATCACGATTACAATGGCGAGGAGAGATGGGAGCAGCGGTGCAGAAAGAGCAGGAGTGATAATTACAATGCAAGGGACAAGATAATGGGAACACGCTGCACTCTCCCAATCATTTCATGTATCAGCTGCCGACTGACCCTCCCCCCCTTCCACTGACAACCAGCAATCACGGGTCATATTTGTGAAATCCAAAATGGATTAATTTGATGACAGCGGTGGCGGTTGTGATCCCCATCTGTATGCACGGGGCTTTTGTGCACAGTTTTGTCAAATGTCGAGGAATATTTATGTATTTTTCCCTGTGAAATAAGCATATGAGCCTGACATTACAACTGGAGGATGAAGAGGAGAGAGGCCATGAGCACTGCACTGGAAGCAGCTTGTTGGCATGCCAATCCCTGATCATTTATTGTCGTTGTTCAACACAGTGGTGCACAACAAAATGCAGTTATAGACTTGTCTAAAGATGCTGCGCATGAAGAAGCTAAACTAAAATAATAGTGCATTTTTGTGGAGCATTTTTGAATTTACTTCAGGAGAAATGCAAACAGCAGCAACAAAACAAAATGTGAATCATTTGTGCAACTCCAAAACTTCAAGGAGACATTTTTTTGCTCAAAGTCAAAGATGATGGAGAATGACGCAAATTTGAGCTCAAAGATCTTAATAGTAACCCAAACAAATGACTCATTTTGTGTCTGAACTTCAGCCATACATAGCAAAATACAATCCATCTATAAACATGTAGTTCCAGAGACAAGTATCCAAATAAAAGTCTCAAAAAACAAATTCCCTTCACAAAACAGAATACAACAGCTAATCGCAGATTCCTCTTAATCCGTGTTTATCACAACACTGATTCACACTTCAAATTGTCGGCAGCCATATTCCATGGTATGCAGAACATGTTATCCCTGTGCTGCTCTTCAGTATAGTCAGCTGAGATCATTAATCATAAGATCGTCTAAATTAAATTTACCATAAAGCGTTAAGAGGCTTAATGAAAATTAAGTTGTTTATGATGTGCATGATTACGAGGGTATCTTCCTTTAGTGGAAGTGCTCGAGATGAGCAATGGGATTTGATCCATTTGGAAAGACACAACTCTGATCCCACAGTCACCGCCCAGAAGCATTCAAGCAGAGTGAGAGACACCATCAATCATCGCTCTCTTAATGGGAACTTCCATGTAATACTATTATTTATTGTTATGTCAGAGCTTAGTTGTTTTGTATATATTTGTTTTATCAAGCCTTTGAAAAACAGCATTTGTTACAGCTATTTTAGGATGTAATAACTAATATAAAACTCTATGGTATATTAAGACCAGATTTGTAGCTTTCTCTTATTTGTCTTCACCCACATGGTCAATAAATCCACATTACTGATGATTGTTAATAAAGAAGCTTATTGTGAACATATAGAGTGAAAGCATCAATATTCGACTCTAGATTATGATTTAATATTATGGATTTTGGTCAAAAATATTGTGATTTAAAATGTTCTTCATACGAAATAGCTGCAGGGTAAGCGACACAATTCCCAGCACTACTGTAAATAATGCTTTGTGGATAAGAACATAGGAGCAAAGGAATTAAAACCATTAATACTGAAAGTCTTTGAGAGCATTAATAGTTTATGCCTGCACAATGTCAATCAACTGATCCTTGCAGCCAAAGCTGTTCACACAAACACACGACGAGTGGATGATGAGATTACAAATTATATGCATCCACGGTCTGTTTAAACAAGTGTCAAAGATAAGGTTCGACACTTTTCCTCCTTGGTATCAAACAAATGACGACGCTGCGAAGCCATTTCATGCTCAGGAACACTGAGCACACTTTAAATGACTGAAGGGTAGATCACCTCGATGACCCCAGAGTCAGGGTTGGACCCTCTCACAAACTATGCAAATTAACATAAAGGACACAGCCAAATATGATTAAGAAACCACACACCAAAATAATTATAGAGCTAAAGCAAAGTGTTTGTGCACACATGGAGGTCTGCACACTGTGTAGAGACAAAGGAAGGTGGAAGAGGAAGAGCCCACACATTGAAAGCAGCTCCAGGGAGAAGCTAATCCGTGTTATCAACACTTTTAAGCCTGCAGACTTCAGAGCCATTTGCAAACGCTCCCCTCCATTTCTACTTCGCCTTCCCTTTCACATGAAGACACTCGTGTCTCCACCTGAATCTGTGACTGACCGCAGTAATGGTTTCCAGGGAGACGGCAAAGCAATGCTCCCAAATGCACAGCGATACAAAACGTCACACCCCATTTCTGCTCCCAGGCACAAAGCTCCATCCTGCAAGCTACACTCTAACCCGTGTTTACCACATCAGCTTAGCGCGAGGATGCTCTGTGTGTGCGTGTGTGTGTGTGTGTGTGTGTGTGTGTGTGTGTGTGTGTGTGTGTGTGTGTGTGTGTGTGTGTGTGTGTGAACAAAAAGAGGCAATGTAGAAAATTCATGTAATGAAAGTTTTTCACAGAAATACACCAACTCTGTTTGTAAATGCAATTTAATCCCTGGGTCTTTATAATCCAATAAATTAATATATTATTGAAACTGTAATGATGCACTGTTTATTTTCAACAGGTCAAACTGTATGCTTTGAGATGAAAAAGAGGGAAACATTATATAAATTAAGACAACCATTTTATGTTTTTGTTTTCTAGCCTCAATGTACTTCTAAAGATCAGTTAGACCAAGCACTCACCTTACAATGTGAAGCAATGTTATTTCGAATTCACTTTCAAATCATTTTTGAAATGCTTTTGTGAGGAATAGAAAATAAACATTTACATCTCAGAAGGCATTAAGTGAGAACACATCTGAAGCAGAGGAGGTTTCAGACTACCACACTAAAACACAGAGCCATCATCTTTCAATAGGCATTACAGTTTATGCCAATCGTTCTAAACAATGTTAGGTTATCTTTCGGGGTTTAACGATTTAAGTAAAAAATATCTGCTGAATTCAGAACACCAACAAGCACAATTGTATGAAAAGCAGAAAGATTATGGAAAGCATTAAGAAAAATGTTTCCTCAGCTAAAAAAAGGATTACATTTTAGAATTGCAATTAAAAAACACAAGGGGAAAAAGTTAGCAGCAAGCAGGAAAACGCAGTTTAACTTCAGTGTTGTCTTTTGCTCTTTACATTATTCTAATCCGGGTCAAAGCTTCAGGTTTGTTCTAAAGAACCTTCCTGCATGACATTGAATTGTTGCATGTGCAGAGAAAAAATAACATGCAGCAGCATCTCGTCTTAGTCCATTATCTTGTATTTAATTTTACATTCTGCGCAGGAAATATAACATGCGAGTTCTCAGAGGAAAGATGTGGAGGTACACAACAAACATTTCTATATGAGGCTTTAACCAACAAAGACATCTCTATCAGTGTAACCTCTGTGAAGCTGCTTTATGCGTGTGCCACTCATCCTCCTCCTCTCCCTCTCACTCTGTTTCCCCGCACCATGCAGTCATTACTGGGATGTTGTTTCATGCAGGAAGTGGAAGAGTGTTGCTGGTGGAAACTGGAGAGAGGCTTCTGCCAAACAGCCTGAGGCTGGAATTCAACAAAACCCAGTACTGTAATGCCCCCTAGTGATGAGCTATGATAATGCAACTGGAGACTGCATTGAGAAAAATAATTACAGGTTCAGCAATTGAAATACCCGGATTTAGGTAAATACATTATGTGATTTCAAGATCCAAAGTATCTGAAAAGTATATTGATAGCACAAAAACATCCATTAGCAAGGTAAAATTACTGCATCAACAGAACTAAAGTGGCTGTGGCCACCTTCTCTGCCTGCAGCTTCTTCTCTGTCCTCCATTAAGCTCTCCCTCGGGTCTGAAATGTGTTAAATCTCCGGAACAGACTACACCCTGCTGTTACTCCTCACCCCGCTCATATTCTGGATCCTCCACCTCACGGGTCCCATTCCTTAAATCTTCCAGAGAAATCAGATTTCACACCTTCTGCCCCAAGTAAGAAGGCCACTACCAATAATCCTGTTCCTCCTGTCATGTACAACAAGAACAGAACAGGCTGTGTGTGTGTGTGTGTGTGTGTGTGTGTGTTGTGTGTGTGTGTGTGTGTGTGTGTGTGTGTGTGTGTGTGTGTGTGTGTGTGTGTTAAAGTACTACTACAGGCAGGTAAAGATAGAAAATAATGACATTTGAAAAAGCCTTTTAACTCGATAACAGGATTTTGTATTTTTGTATGAACTCAAACGTTTGTGCTAAACTAAAAAAATGCTTCAAATACAATACCAACTTCTAAATAAAGCAACACTAGATCTCAAACTTAAATGGCTGAAATAAATCTACTTTGTCAATCCTTCTTAAATGGAAACAGCAGGGAATTTAGTCAGCGATAAAAAAACAACAACTTCAAACTGAAAAATTCATGACCAAACAAATGTAACTGTCCCCTACAGCAGCAACAATAACAATATAAATACTGCAGCAAAAAAATACTATTAAATAGAAAGCACACAGCAGAAACAGGAGCACCCCAGCTTCAGCATCAACACAGCAACATACAGCTCAACCTTTTCACAATTTCCAACAACTGCAACCATCAACAAACATACAGCATTAATTACTATGAGGCCTGCTAGGTATTACTACAAGAAAGCCACAGGTCTGTCCATTTAAACACAAAAAAGGACATGTCATTTATTTCGCAACACAGCAGCAAAACACATCCAAGCAAAGTTATTTGATCGATTCACACGCCATAGGCTATATACTCAGCTTGACTCACCGGGGACGAGTTGCACTGCATGCGGGCAGCCGGACGCCTGTCCCGGGATCGGTGTCTGCTCTTTCTCGTTGGAACTTCCTGGAGGTGTTTAAGGCTCGACGACATGAAGTTAAAACCATTTTCTGTTGGTTCTCCGACGGTACTCGAGGAAACCGCTTATAATTATTGTCTTTCTTAACTTTGAAATGACAGTTTGTTTGGGTCCTTGTTTCTGTCTGCCTCGTGAGCTCCAGCAGGTGTTTTAATTAGCAGCAATAGCTTCCTGAGATGCGCTCAAGAACTCCTCCTGAAGTCACAATTACTCAGCATCATTTCGGTTTTTTTCAGAAAATAAAATATTGACACGCTTTTTAAAATGTATTTATGTGCATATACGTGTAGCCTTTTTAAAGACAGTGAGTATTCAATTAAAACGAAGTTTAAACATTGTGCAGGAGTGGTACATTTAGTTACCCTACCTCTTCTGTCAAAAGAAGTGAATTATTAGTGAGTTTAATTGGACTACACCCATATGTAATATTTTTTTTGCCAGCGTTTGAATGCCCACAAACAGGCAGAGCAAGAACCAATACAATCATACCTGTCATTTAAATGTGCAATTTTAAAGTGAAAACAAAGTTATTAAAGTGCAAGACATTCAACTATGTGTGAGGTCAGTCTACACTAAAGGGTTACGTTGATTTAAGGAATAATGCATGTGACAAAGATGTGTAGAAGAAGCTAAAAAAGTAGTGTGGTGCAGAGTGAGGGGCAAGTGGAGTTATATCAGGAAGGGAAGGACAGAGATGACTGGAGAGAGTGAGAAATGATGTGAGGATGAAAAATGTGAGTAGAGACAGCTAGTGTGAGAAAAGAGAAATGAGAAACAGGAGTGTGATTCTGAGCTCAGCTGAGAGCCCATAATGAAGCCGAGCAGCTGCAGAGGAGGGGCCCTCACTGATGGATGGTGTAGGAGACACACACACACACACACACACACACACACACACACACACACACACACACACACACACACACACACACACACACACACACACACACACACACAATCAGACAGCTGAGATTTAACCAAAACCATGATAGACAGGCCATGCAGTGAGAAGCAGAGTACATTGTCAGAGCTCTGAGTTCATTGCAGGTGATGCATTTTGTCTTTAAAAAAATCACTATGCCTTCTTAATTGTATTTGTGAGTTGTCTTCCTACAAGTCGCAACATTTAGTTAATTTGATGCAAATGAGTGGGCGTAAAAATCACCCACTACAGTATCTACTTTTCCATTACACGGTTGCCAATATTTGAGCATAAAGGTTATGTTTTCAGATATTCATGTCTTTTTTGAATAACTTATTTTGGATATTTCTATATGGTGACAAGGCCCAATGAGTTTCCTCTGTCTTTTTGTTTGTTGGATCCAATGTTTGACGAAGTACACGCTCCAACTGCGTTAATGGGAATACTTCTATACACAAAAAAGTGTAATAGAGGCTAACTGAGATACGGAGTGAAACAAATAATCAACATGTGAAAATAAATTTGCAGACAGAGTCTGACAATGAAGTAAAGGTTAAAGTGTGTTACTACTGCTTAAAACCAAGGGAAGGAATGATAACAGTCCATGGTTATAAAGGCCATGCGTGATATATTTCAACACAACCGTTTAATGTGGTTTGTTTAAATTTAATCAAGAAAAAAGTACACTAATAAAATAAGAGCAAGAAGAATTATGAGGATGTTGCGTCGTCAGGATTTAAAAATGGAAGCTGCATTACGTAAAAGGTACAGCAGGTGGAAGCAAATCACTTTATTTCTATATTTCCCAGGATGTGTTCAACACAGGGGTGTGCATTTTTTATTCTTTAGTTAAGACAGTGAAGTTTATCATAACAGACCAGGTTATCACTTGATAAATATTAAAGATTAGCAGTGGTATGGTATGGTTGTATTCTTAACTATGTGATGAATATGTCATTGCTCAACACACATATATGGTTAAATAAAATTGTTTATTTAACAATTATTAATCAATAAAAATAAAATAAAATGTTACAAAAAATCTTTACAAATCAAAGAATTGTACAAATCATGGCTCCACTTTAATCTTGTTCTGACATAGAAAAATACAAAAGGCACTGTGCATTTGAGTCTGCTGCATATAGAAAACATTTCGAACAAGAAATAGTCTACCACTCAGATTTACAACACGTTATTATTAATAACCCCCTTTCAAAAACCAAACACCTCGTGCATCTCTAGATGAGAATTTCATATTTCCATGTCCGACCAGTGCCGACTCGCTGCTAATAGGAGTATTTTTTAAGAAACAGGACTGAAAACCGAACAACTGTTTTGTCTAATGACAAAGAAATAAAGCTTGTAACTGTACTGGAGTGTATGAATAAAAATAATGGAAGATAAATACAGTTCAAAGACACAGAACACAGTAACGGATGTGTGGAGGTGTACATGTGAGGAGAGTTACTGTACCACAAACCTTTTGACCAATAAGCAATCCATTTACTCAGAAACTTAAAGGCCCTGAACACCACACATGTGCACTGAGATATTTTGGTTTATTAGACCTTCTCCAGTTGAATTTTAAGGAAACTATGGATTCACTTGATCCATTTTTAAGTCGTGCCAAAAGAGTGTTCTTCAGCATACACGGAGACAGGTCGGTATATGATGTCGGAATTTGGACAGACAAACCAAAACACTGAAATGTGACTGGTTAAATAAACACATGAAAGAATTCCTTAGAGTGAGTAGAACTGCAAGAAATATTTCATTGTGTAAAATAAATCTTTTAATCTCTTGTGTGGTAAAGTGGCTTTTTTGTGACACATTCTTTACAAACCGAACCCTCCAATAATTTTTCTCTGTACCTTTATGGAGCTCTGTACTGTGCAAATTCACTTTTCATTCAAAGATTTGAGTAGTTCTTATCAAAACAGCAACGTTTAAGGACACATGCCATTCTTTTACAATCTCTTTGGCATCCAGCTTCATGTCCAGCATTCTGTCAGGAGGAGTCGCACTCTGGAGCCTAGTGGAGAACTTTTTCTTTGGGCTTCCAGTCTCTGAGTCACACAAGTCCATTAATGCTTTTTCTTCTGAAATCATAAGTAGCCATGCTCGTCCAGCCCTTTAGGAGTGATGGGGTTCCACCTTGCAGTCGTCTTTGTTGTGGAATAGCCTGCAGGACAAAAAACAAACACTGAATTAATGCCAGAATCTACAAGAACGGACAAAGAGTCATTTGTCTTAATAGCAGTGGTAATCTGCAAATAGTGATAGAGGTATATCTATGCTTCAGCCATGTGCTGATGCAAATAAAAATACAATAAATTAACCATGTAATCCCTTCCCCAACCTACTTCTATTGGTTTTTTTTGTGTGAACATTGTCTTTGCGAATATATAATAAAATCCATACGAGAAAAAGGGTTACTAAATATCCTCATCAGCCTTTTAAGTCCATAAAGGAGGAGCATTAATAAATAGCGTGAATAACATGAATAATGCTCATGGTACCTGAGTCTCTGCTCTTGGAGCTCTCTACAGGCTGAGACTCGGGCAGGGGGACTCTCCCCTCAGCATCACTCTCCCCTGACGACGTGTGCTCCTCCGCCTTCATGGCAGTCTTCTTGTGGTATTTGTCTCGGTATGTGTCCGTCATACAGCTGTCCACAGTGAAGTAGGTGGTGGGCAGAGCCATGTCCGTCACACTGGGGAAGTCCGTACCGTCATCGTGCCCGGGCTTCGGACTCGGGAACCTCTCCTCGCTCTCACTGGCCGATAACTCGTTCCTGTCCTGATCCGATGACCCCGACTTGGAGCTGGCGTCTGAGGAGAGTCGGTGCTCTGCAGGGGTCTCAATCCACCTCCGCAGGGTGGTGTGTGAGAGCGCAGACGAGCCGTTTCTGGGCTCTCGTATCGGCAGCTCTGGTGGGTGGGAGTAACCGCTGCCAAAGTTCTTGGGGGGTAAAGGTGGGGGGTATTGGTGTGAGAAAGGTTCCGTGTGGCCGACAGTCTCTTCGTGTTCAGAGAAAGGTCCGACGAGGTCGTCTGAGCTGTTCCACTCGGAGCTGCTCGTCTTTGCTAAGTACAGAGGCCCCGGGCTCACCGGACTGCCGTCCACGTTCTCCTCGTGCTCGCTGTCCACACCGTTGACCTTCTCAAAGATCCCCGGAGTGTATCTGAAGGCTCTTCTTCTGTTCCACAAAAAACACACACCAGAATCAAAACCAGGTGTATTGTCAATTAGGCAAGTTTGCTTACATAAACACAATAGGTTGCAGAAAAAAGGAGCAGAAATTGGACTATTTTAAAAATGTTTCCACTCTTATAACAAATGTTTTTTATTAGAATGGAGTATGCAAAGATTAAATAGAGATGGTTAAGAATATGACAGATACATTTTAATATACTAAGTGACAGAGCTTGCAGTTATAACATATGTATCTGAATTTCATAATGAATTTTTTCATGACACTATAGCCTTTTTAACAGGTTTTCCACATCTTCTAAAAAAAAATGTCATTCAAGTCCTGTCCAGGCTCGATTCCAACAAATTGAAGGACACAGCTTGGCGTACTTTGAGACACCAGTGAAAAAAACCTTTTATTCTTGCACTTAATACATGTATTAAAGCCCTCTCAACGACTATTCATATCTATTTTCAAAAAAACGTTCAAATCTTGATTGCCCAATCGAAAAGACAGAGTTTTAAGGATCTTAAGGAATAGTAGAAACTATGTTTTAATATCTTTTCTCACCTTTGTACTGGTTGTCCAGAAAGGCTGTCTGCATCTTGTAGATCTGGAGATTGTCTTCCGTGGTCACCTGGAGAAAAATAAAGCCAAGAGCGTTTTATATGACAACAGTTGTAAAGTCATGGTCATCACTAGCAAATGGATAAAAAAATATCACATCTGTCTTTGATTTCTACTCTAACACAGCTACAGTATTTTCTCTGCAGCATGTTATCTAACTGAGGTCATGGAGAGAGGAAGTATCAAAGCAACGAGTCTGGCGGAGCACCCTCGGGCCCCTAGTGTACCACTGACCGATACAGCTAAAGAACAAGGCCCGTCAGAGGGAGAGTGGGTTCTCTTCCAGGCCCCGTTAAAAGCACTAATGAAACAGTGAGGACCCTGAATGAACTCCAGCTGGTTCACAAACTCGTGAAAGCAAGGAGATCTCACAATGTGGTGTCAATACACACTGCAATATTTGGAGATTATAGCACGTATTTAGAGACAGGTGTGGGCTGCTGTGGAGCTTAGCCACGTTAGCAGGGTGGGTGTGATTTACAAGAGACAGACAACAGCTGAGTAACACGACGAGGAGGAGAGTGAGCACCATCTGTGATGTGTCAGCAGACCCCCCCCCCCCCCCCCCATGCTCTCTCAAAGCATTAGCGGCTAAATCCTTTGTGCTGGCATGCAATTACGCCGGGGTCAGACTGCAGACTCCAGATCCCCTCCACAACACTGTTGCATGTTTAAGCCGCTAAGTCCATGTGGCAATTCACAATTTGATGACGCTGATCTGCAATGTTGGCAAGCAACTGCAACAATATCTTCCCAGCAAAACGGGGAGGAAAAAAAGATGCAGTTTACAATGCTTTCTCTCTCTGAAATCCCCTCATCTTTACGGTCAGACTGTTGCCAGGAGAAAGCTTGAAGGAGAAGCAGCTGGAAACAAAAAAAGGGCAACAGGGCTGTGTTTCTGTTTGCTGTGGTTAGAATCAAGAGTTTTTCAGGAAACAGCTATCAAATAATTGCTAAAGACCACCAGACTCAGAAAACAAGGGAGTTGATCTCCTGAGCCCAAATGTTTTTCATTTTTCCAAATGAAAAACATTTTATATATATATTTTCAACAGAACAGTATTTAGTTTCACATGCTGCTTTATCTTAGTCTATCTTACATTTATCTTGCATTTCAACTGCACCCTTATATATATATACTTGCACTGCTTCTTACTGCACTATTTTACCTCCTTATTTCTTTGTGTTTTCCATGTTGCCAGGCACTTCAGATTTTTATTGCAAACAGTGACTCTGTAGCTTTTGTGCTTATAAAAAGAAAACCTTTGAATCTATAATCCCATCTGAATTTGATGTACATTTTTCAGGTTCAGGTTCTGGCTGATCTCCAGAAAACATTCACTTCGGTGGAGTTCTGGGATCACTGCTATATCTGCAGAGCCAGAGAAACAGATGTAGCGAAGGTGTCCAGCTGTTTACATGGCCTACTGCACTGCATGGATTAGGCTGTAGCACAGAGGCATTCAATGCAACATCCCAAACTGGTGTGCAGCAACATTCCTCCTGATATTTCTACTGACGTCAAGTTGCTAAAAAAGGATAAGAGAATGTGATGCTGTCTAACATGCATACAAGTTTAAAGTGAAAGAGGCACCTTTCTGCTGTTCTATACTAAAAGGACATTTAACTGAGGGAGAGAGATCCAATATGCCTGAGTGTGAAACTCCCAGAGAAAAATGTTCCTCAATGCAAATTGCAAGTTCTGACAGCCCTTTGAAGTTGTGTTGATGCGACACAATAAACAAGAAACTCATTTCACGTTTCTGAGGCTGTCAAGTTGAGATTTGAAGTTCTGCTGTCTGGGGTACTTAAAATTCCTAAACATCAGTCAGACTCGCATTCATAATTGCAGTTCAGCTTTTCATTAAGACCCAAAGTATGTGGAGAGGGAACATTTAAATTGTATCTGTCAGTGGTCATAGCTCCAAAAATTCCTCACATTTAAATATAAATCATTTAGAATCGCCTTTTTTATGGGTCAACTCAAACAGGCAGAGGAAGAGGAAGCCACAATGAAAATATCATCCCATGGCATTAAGACATTAATGCTGAGGAGGGTTACATCATCAACACATTTACTAATAGATACAGTCACTCCAGGAAATGTGAATCTGAATACCACAATAACACTTCACCAGGAGAATTAAAAAAAAAGTTCCTTCCATTTAAATTTAGGAAGTTATCCTCTTTAATCCAATTCTGTGGGTTTTTTTCCCTGTGGATCTCCTCTGGGAATTTCCCAGTTCTCTTACCGATTTCTTTTCAGCAGCTAATTCTACCAGCATGAAGTCACTTTTTGTACCTACTGTGAATTAAGGGAGTCTTAAATATATAGTTTAATTTTTACCATGTGTATTCTCCCAATGTTTTATTAAGGTATTTCATGCACAATTGTATAAGGTCCATTCTATCATTTATATTTTCCATAATGGCTTCTCAATTTCTAGTTTTGAGTTTCCACGTCTCAAAAAAGGAGTCAATCAGGACATGTTGAGAAAAGGAGTGGGTTACTGTCAACCTACAGTAAGGCAGAGCAGGTTGAAGTGTTCCCATCACTTGACAGTAGTGACCTTTTATGCTGTTTTAAACAAAAAGCTACACCGTTTGAGTATATAATGCAACGGGATGAGATTTATCCACAAAACAAACAGGTTGTCATTAAGGTGAATAAGAGGCGCCCAAACATGGACATTAGTTCAAAGTGAGCGAACACAGGAACAAACGCCTGCTGTGCTCCAAATGTCAAGTACCCACTCACTGCCTACATGTGTATGAGCTTCAGGAAGGATTTTGGACTTGAATGGACTGCAGCTCAGGCCAGACTGCAGCTGAACTTGGGCCAAAGTGCCTCAGCACACATTAACTGCAGATTGTCAATACAGTTTGCAGACAGCAGGGCGTAAATATCCAAAACTGATGTTGAACTGAGAAGAACTCGTACATCAGAGATGTTAGCCAAGTGAAACGTTTAACAATTCAAAACATTAGTCAAGTTCATCCAGACTCACTCAGCATACAGCTGTAGATACTTTTCAAATAGAGAAATAAGTCATGTTACGAATAAGGAGGGGTAAGGGATTAAGTGGAGGTTGAGTGTATGATCACTGTCATGTCCCTTTAAAGGCACTAGGGGGCAAACAAACAGCGAGTGAGTAAATGAAAGCTTTACCCAGTGCTTCTCATGCCACAAAAATCAACAATTAGACAACTAATCAATTAGGCAGAAGAACAGAACAACAATTGACCTTACAGACCTATCAGAACATGCTGTTTTCAGTCTATTCAGTTTGAAAGGTTCCTGCTTTTCTCTGTATTATATCATATAAAAGGAAATATTTCTTGGTTTTGACTGACACAAAACATTCAACAACGTATTCGTGAAAATGGGATGCACGTTTTTCACAACGTTGGCACATATTTTGACCAAGCCATTGATCTAGAAAAATAATCAGCAGATTCATTTCTATTCTAAATATTAGCTTGTTTGCAGGCCTGCACAAATGTCACATCGTCTAACTGCACATTTGTACAGAACATAGCTTTGTGAATTTAACTAGAAACATACATTTCATGAGATAAATGTGAAAAAGAATATTGCAGCGGTGTGGATTCTGGAACTCATTTCTGCTTGTTTTCCAAACTCAGTGCACTTGTAAAAGCTATTTTCAACTCTGTATAAAACTGAAGGCAGATACAATTGTAGCTGCTGTTTATGCAGCACTGCAGAACTCCTTGGGACCTTTAAATAACTGCAGTGCTACTAAATGGCATTTCATTGCCTCATGTTTGAATACCACCTTCTGACAGGCCCAGTCGTGGCATTTTCTGCCCGGCCGGGCACAGCTGGGCGGCCCCTGCAAACTCACTCATCTCCCCCTCTACTCAGGATTAACTCAGCGAACTCCTGCTGAGGGAATTAGTGAGGCATTCTTCAAGATATTTGTTCATTTAAAAAGATATTTTTCCTTTCCTTTTCTCCGTGATATCACAAGCATGATGTGCTGGATAAAAACACTATTGCACTATTCATGTCATTTAGTCTCCCTCCATCCTGTCTGTAGGATAAACTTCACAACATGACTCGTATTATAGGCTTATCATGCTTTAGTTTTACAGGATTTATTCGTAATTATAGAGTAGTTGTTTCCAAACTCTTAGAAGAGCTGTAGTTAATTCACAGCCGTTAACAATTCACATCTTTTTTTCCTCACTTTTATTTTTTAAATCTCATTTCATCTGTGAGAACCAAAGTCCAGGTTTTTATCTCCATGACTAACCTTTAAAAGGGTTTACTTAGCAAAAAGGACACTGCCAGATTTAATTGAAAAAGGTAATTCTAGTTTTTCTACCCGGCTTGATGTACATTTCTCTGTGTGCTGCATAACATAAACTTTACTCAGGATAAAAAAGGTCAAGGCGAGGAAGCAGAACACGTGCATTTCCATACAGTACCTCTTCAATCAGGCGCTGACCTTACAGTACTGATGGCACAATAAATCATGGAAATTGGTTAATGTTTCAGATCCTTATAACACACAGAGGGGAACTTTCTTTAATGTCAGGGCCGAGCCTTCGTGAAACATTGACACTTTAATCTGTGGCTTATTCCCACAATGTTACACAGAATATTTCTTTTTGCTTTAACATACCGAATGCCTAAATATAAAGTTGTGTGCAGAAACATGAAATGATGTAAAGTGTAAGAGAGACTTACCAGTGGAAAATGAAGAGTGCAATATGTCAGCCTTCACATCATCACTTCTTCTCTGAGGGAAGTGATCCCTAAAATACAAAATGAATGTAATTAGTCATGCACAGTGGACTGAAGATATTCCAGAGCTTGATCTTTCACCAACCACTTAACTAAGGACTGAGATCAACGCATGCAGCAAAAAAGGAGGAATAAACCCCCCTGACGGCAGCCTGGATATATGTTTTAAGTGCTATACATTCTATCTACTGTTAAGTGCATAAAGACATATGAAAACCGGAGCTAAAAACGTTCAAAAGTCATGCCACAGTATAAATATAAAGTAACAAATGTAGACACATGTCAGGCTTTAAGCCAAGTCTCTGAACATATTCAACAATATGTTGCTCAAAAAGATGATCAAAGCAGCACTTTACCTCTTAAGAGTCAAGAGAAAGGTTTGAATAATTCACCAGCAGTTAAGGAAGCGAGCTTTCTGCATGTGTTTTCTGCTAGTCGGGATCATTATCTTGGGTCGGGATCATTATCTCCGAACAAGACGTGCACTACAAAGCTAACGAGTGACAGCGCGGCATAATAAGGCCGGCACATCTGCCCTGTGTGCATTTATGTTAAATGGGCCCTGCTATTCTTAGAACAGTGTGTTTGTAATGTTTAAGTCATTTAAAGAGGGCAGCACTTTTGAGACGCACTTCCTTAAAAGAGTCTGGCATGGGATGACAAAGCAGCAGCAACACTTGTGTAATAGTCATTTCTGCGTCATTCTTAGCAGAGTGCACTCGGCTGATCTCAGACTAGATTAGTACAGAGTGCTCTGAAGAAATACAATCTGAGTTTTCATCCTAAAAATGTAAATATTCAGCACAGATTATTATTATAAAACGTTGTTATGTTCCATCTGATATTCTATTAAGTATGGGAATTGTTTTTTTTGGATGAACTGATCATTAGTCTCTTATTTGAGAAGTCCAAAACCCAAACACATCAACCATTTGGTCTATAATTGGAAGATATTTGCTACACATAAAAAGAGTATTCTTATTTACCTGGTGAGATGCAGCTCCGGAATGGGCCTCAGGTCTTTGGAGGACAGGGTCTCCACCACAGGGGAGTCCAGGTTAGCGGAGCCGTTGCTGAGTCTGTCGCTGCTCTCGTATCCAGACTCGGTCCTCTGGATCTTCCAGTTGTCACTCCGAATTTTTGGAGCTCCCGAGCCCTTCGACCTGTCCTTGTCACTGTAGACACCCCGCCCCTCTGAGTCCAGCGAGCTGCGACTGCCCCCAGTCTCGTGCCTCTGCTCGTCCTCATAGATGGTCATCAGGCTCTTGGGTTTGCGTTCCTCTCGGCCTCCCCACGTAAATTCTCTGTCTCTGTCTCTGTCTCGCTCGCGCTCTCGGGTGGGGGACTGACTGCTGGGTCTCCTGCGGGGGCTGTGCTGCCTCCTCTCCTGATTTACCGCATTACCCCCACTAACACCACTCAAAACGCTGTCAACGTTCAGCGCCTCTCTCATGGGCTTCCAGGGCCGGCTGGGCCTGCTCCGGTTTGTCCCGGCACTTCCGGGACGTTCCCTGGAGTCCTGGCTGCTGTCCGTGTCGTATCCGTTGGAGACCTGTTCCTGCCTCCGACTGTGGTGACCGCTGGTGAAACTGGGAACACTGGGCAGCACCTGCACCCTGGAAGTAGAGCGGATGGGCTCCTTTGAGGAGCGTACTCCAAGGTCGGGGGTGCGCTCAGTACGAGTGGGACCCTTTCCCTGGCTGCTGTACAGACGGGTTTCCAGGTGCTGCCTGAAGCCGTTTTCTGGGGGGGACACAGAGCGGGAGTATGTCCTGTCCTGAGCCGGGTCTGGTTTCAAAAACAGAAGATTGATACGAGCTTCAAATTAACACGAACTGCACAACAATACATGTTTTACATTCATTGTTTAAGGAATGTGTTTTTCAAATGTTTATTTTTGCGTTTTTTGTGATTTATATCATTAGAAAAATGTAGTTTCAAGTTATGCCATATTTATACTGCATTAGAAGGTAAACTATAATGACATATAATTATTATTGAAAATATTGATGTAGAGCGCCAGCGGGAATTATAATACACTATAATCCTTGTAATAAAAAAGGGGTCATTGAGTGACAAGCAATTATGAAGTATTATGATTGACCTTGTGTGGCATAATTAAATCCTTATTGTTATCAATCATTATTAATATTTGTGAATGCCTTCAACTTTCATTTGAAAGTTTTATAAGTATGTTGACAATGCAATACAGTCATTGAACGTGTCACAGTGTTGGCATTAACAATGTCATCGTATCGTCATATTTTTGTTGCTGAAACTGATAAGCGTCATGAAAAAAAAAAAGACTTTCACTGACACCTCAACACAGTGGTAAAACCCGGTGCATGCTGGGAGAAAAGTGTGTGGGGTGGAATGACGCCAACAGGGTTCCTGACATTTACGCGTGCAGATGACAGAGAGTTGTGAATTACAGCCGACTGTCTGTCTGTCTGTCTGTCTGTCTGTCTGTCTGTCTGTTGTGACATGTCTGCACATGATCCTGTGTTATGGATGTGCATCTGCTGTTCCAAGGACACTTCCAGCCATAATAGCCACTTTCAGAATATATAGGCAGACATCCTTCCTGAAAACGAGTTCATTCATGTCAAGCTTTACATGCACACACACACACACACGTGCCCACAAAGAAGGGACATTGCTCAACAATTGTCTGCATAATGAACATTTTCATATCAATTACAATCTCGATTGTTTATGCAGTCGATAATTCAAAGTAACAAGGTCAGTAACTGATATGCAGATGATATGCATCTTGTTGGGGAAGTATTCCTACTCTTCTAAATTAAATCAAAAAAGGTATTTCTGATTAATTATGCAAAGTAAATCCATTCCATGCATTTTGTGTAACTTGAAGCCAACACTGCTTCTACTTTGTGTCATCATCTAAATAAACTGAAAAAAGTGATGTTTGGAAACAACATGCTTTAGGGTAAGAAAAATAAATGGAATACTATATATCCTCCTGTCAGTCTTTGGAAAGAGATACAGTCATATTGCTTTATATTTTGCTGACTGGGAGCCAGAGTTAAATCACTTCACACATTGCTCTCTACGTTTCTGCTCAGATACATGAAACCAAGGTGTTTTCAGGAGTTACTGCAGTGTAGTCAACAAAACACAGGGCTGTGGATCATTTTGGATCAAGTCTAAATCAATCCAGACAGATCATTCATAAAAAACCCGGGGTTATCCACTATGAGCAGAAAGGGTGCTTGAGCTGTTCTTGAGTGTGTTTTTTCAGAAGACTTTTTAGCAAAGTGCTAGCCTGTGAACGAGTCCCCGCTGCTGTAGATTTATTTTACTTACATTAACTGTAGTGTCACCTCCAGCCTCGCCATCCATCACGCCAACGACACTAGCCTCTTTTAGCAGACTGCATTCAATCATAAGGGGACGTGAGCTTGCTGTTAACACAAGCTGCTGTTGACATGCTGGATTTGGGAGCGTGTGACAATTGTGCTCCATAATCCCTTCACTGATACTTAATTGAAAGCAGTGATGTACTAAAAGAGTATTAAAAGGGCACACCAATCAGCCTGCCGATTACAATTTATGGGATAGAAGGGAGATAAAAATAGTGGCAGCAACATGTTTGTTTTGTAGTTTAACTCACACTCTAATGAAATCATGCACTGTTTATATGTTTGTAAATGATCATGTAGAGTAAAGAGAGGCGGACCAATGGCTGTGAATATGATGGAGGGATGAATGCAGGCTGCAACAGACGTCAGCACTTAATCCCCTTTCTGACACATTGCTCCCGAACCAACGGTTACATAAGGGCTGGGGAAGTGGAGGCTAGTCTTTTGTATGATGTGTATGTTTATGCGCTGTATTGCATGTGCACACTGACCTCGGTGGCGTGTCTCCGGCCTCCGCTGGCCGCTCCTCTCAGCCTCTCTTCTGGACGAATGCATCCCACGCACCTCCGCTGCTCTCTGGGCAACTTCCCGAGAAATCTCCCTGAGGCGACCTTTGGGATCGCTGGTGCCAGTTTTCACTGTAAAAGAAAAAGAAAGAGTTGTCAGGTATTATAATCAGGAATCACTTTGCCTAATGGAGGAACAGACAATCTGACTCTGCTGAATTAGGTAGGGATTTTCACAACTGCAGGCACCATTACATCTATTTATATCTCTCAGTGTACATATAGGTATTTATTGTCAAAACATCATTTTCTGTCACTTTTTTCCCAATCTATTTGTCCCACGCATCCCCAACGCACTAAGCAGAAGAAAAGTCAACATCATTGTGCTGAAATGTAAATGGGAAAGTTTCTGCCGGGGAGGGAAAGACTGCAGGGGGGTAAACATCTCCATGCTGAGGATTTTTGCTCCGCCTTTGACAGATTCCTTTTAATGATTAGTAACGAAACCAGAAAACATGATCGCACTGTGTGTCAGATTCAGCAGGAATATATCTGACGAGAACAGGATGTTTCAGATTATTACCAGGAGTAGTTTGAGTCGGAACAAAAAAGTTGATCATGATTAATCAAAGATGAATCATTCATCTTCGGATCTGAGAGTATATAGAGTTCCACAGCTTAGGACAATAAAAAATACTCTCACCAGTTCTGTTATCTGACACAAGAGATACACTTAAAAGAAAATCAGACATTAGATATCTAGCTGGTGGAAATAAAGGACATATCACATTTATGGGAGAATAAGGTCCCTTAAAGCTTTAATTACAAGTAAAATATGATCAGCTTTATTTTTCCAGTAGTCCATGTTTGACTAAATTGTACCAAATGTTAGATCCAAAATTAATAAACAGAGCAGTGATGCCGCAAAAAGTGTACATGAATTGTCAAATTCAAGCATTCTTCAAAGTAAATTAAAAATAAAGTGTTAACTTGAACACTCAATATGCTATAATATCAAAGGAGAAGCAATTTTACGCATTTGATTCGCTCCTACTTCTGGGACGTATTTCAAAGAAGGCTGTTTACTTCTTAACAAATCCCTCCTTAATTCAGACTCTTGTCCTTACTTACACTTGAGAGCGGCTCTTTGTGACCCCCCGACCTTAACGAGGGTCTCTAATCCCCTCCGTATTACTAACACGGCCAGATTTAGTTTTTCAGAGAAGACATTTAATTATCTCGTCCGAATCTGTCCTTGTCCCCACTCTCTGTGGTTGACATTAAGCAGTTTTTAAAGGCTCAAAACTATGTTGATTTCTCAATTGGTGAAGGCTTTATCAAAGGACTTGGTAAAATGGAAACTTGTGAAGTGTTCATCCACATACTGGGTTAAAAATCTCTCTCTCTCTCTCTTTGCCTTCTGAAATAGTTCATGTTTCCTCTCTTACCTCCCTGACCCACACTGTTCTGATTGTTGCCCCGGCTGAAGGTGGAGGGGGTCTTCTGTTTGAAGGAGCCCTGTCCCAGCAGCGCCAGGTTCTCTTTGGTGAGGTCCAGCTTCTTAGGAGCTAAATCTGGAGATTCTAAACCTGCAGAGGGCAAAAAGAAGAAACATTTTTTAAAATTCAAGATAAGATCATACATGCAGTACCGTCTTTTTCCAAGAAACTGAAAACCTTGTTACTTGAATTTTATAACAAATACAGCAAATGCACCTTAAACTAAAACATTTAAATAAAAGAATCCACACATCGCTGTGCTTGGTTTGTGCAGGATGATCCAGTTTTGGTGCTCCGACAGCTCTAAAGGGCGGAGAGTTTGGACATGGGGCTCAGCCAGCGCAGGGAGTTGGAGGAGGACCTCTAAAAAGGGATAAAAAGCTACCCGACCAAACAAATCCACGGATATATAATCCAAATGTTCAGCTGCTCTCATCAACACATTTTTATTACTGCATGCACAGGCCACTCATATAATCAGGGATTTTACACGTCGTCCTAATAAGAGTTGTTTTTTAGGTGGCTGAGTTTTAACTCCATTTAAATATGTTTTAATGAAAGCTATTTTCAGTTTACATTGATTCAATGTGGGATCAGAGGAATAAATGACCAGCCTTTTTAAGAGTATTGTACTTCATGTGAAAATGTCCTGCACCTTCCGGTATCTTTAAATGTGTTGTTTGTCAAACACATTCCAGTAGGGTGGTAAGAGGTGAAACAATTTAATATCTCAAACCCTGCACTATTCTTACGATTAAATGCTATAAAGGAGAGTGCCCGCCTCAGCTTCATATTAATGGCTGTTTACAGCATGGCACAATAATGAAATAGGTCACTTGGGAGGGGTTTGGGTCAGTGAAAGCAAAGAGAAACACTCAACAGCAATAATAACCAAGGAAAGTGCATCAACAAAGATATGATTTCATTTCTTTAAAAAAGGCTGCTACAGCAGAGTAAAATTCAAGTTATTTTGAATAGATTCCAGACTCTCAAAGCCTATAAACAGTGTACAAAATGTATGTAGCCCAGAGCAATCCTAGACTATTGACTCTCTGCAGAGTGTTTATTAGGCTCTTATTTCAGCAACAACTGACACATTTAAAGGTGTTCATGTAAAAATCCAGGCTTGATGTTTACCTTGCACGTCTCCGTTGATGGGGGTCTTGTGGTGAGGCTGGCTGCTGTTTGGTTTCAAGGCATCGTCCGCGGGGATTGCACTCCCGTCGGGGTTGGCGTAAAACAGAAGGAGAGGCTGGAAGTGACCTTTGATACATTTGCTGACCACATCTTTCCACCTGGAGCCGATCTACAGCAAGACACGGAGAAAAGGTGTTAAATCTACCTGTATATGTGAGGAATAAAAGAGAAAGAAATCTCCTTTGTTTCATCAATATGCCGAGACAGATTGTTCCTATACCATCTGTTTTCATTTCACAAAGAGGTAGCAACAAAGTTTTGTTGTGTAAAGGATCTGATGCGAGTCACTTGAATGCAGCTTTTGTGGATTCACTTATTCTTCAGCTAACAGAAAATGATGTGACTGCTTCAATGAAATCAATGTATGTGTATCACTGAAACCAAATCAAGCCTATGGCTTGTGCTCGACTTAGTGAGGTGCGTGTATAGACACATAGGCAGGCTGCAGGCGAACAGATGCTCCTGTGTACTTTAATTAAGAAAGGGATGGTGGGAAAATTAAAGTTAAGGTAAAGAATAACTAATGCAAGGCAAAACAAAGGAGTACACACTCAAAGGAATGTTCCCAGGACATAAAAAAGCTAAGAAAAACTGTGGATGTAGGGCAATATGACTAATCAATGTCGTTTCCCCAATTCCTTTTTTTCCATCAATCCACTATGAAAACAAGATCATATATATATTTATTTTTAGATATATATATATATTGAACATTAATGTTTAGCAGAGTTATGTAGTGCAAATACACGTACATTACCAAAAAGCTGTGTTTATTTAGAGCCAATATATATTTTTGAACAAAGGGTAACAGTATTGTAGCATCCTCATCAAACAGAGGATGTTTTATGCAGCGATCAGGCGACATAAAATAAGTTGTTTTGCGGGAGGGACTCGGGGAGTCACTGTAATGCTGCAGGTTTAAAATCAGGTACAGACTTGGCAGCACCAAGCGCTGTAGCTCCTCCATCTCAGTGGTAAGGGGGGGGGGGGGCTGCACACGCAGCACAAGCTGCTGATGGATTGACACGGAGCCAACCAACTGCTGCACCACCGTCCCCAGGAAAATTAAAGGATGTGAAACAAAAGGCAAGCTCACATGTGCACACCATGAAAACATAGCCAACATTTAGAGAATGAAGGGGATGAAAGGATATGCGGCATATAACACACACACACACACACACACACACACACACACACACACACACACACACACACACACACACACACACACACACACACACACACACACACACACACACACACATACACACACACACACACACACACACACACACACACACACACACACACACACACACACACACACACACACACACACACACACACACACACACACACACACACACACACTTCACTCCTACAGTACTTTGTGATGATAGAGTCGGGGAACTGCAGTAGAAATGAGGATGGGGGGCGGGGCTCATAAAGGCTCATCAACCCAGAGGCTATGAAGGGCAATCGATGAAGCCTTTATTGACCGATAAAGACAAGGCAGAGCTTTGCTTCTCTTTGCTGCTGCTCGTAAAAAAGACTTTGATACGCACTGACAGTTCCACGTCTTGAAGTGTAGCCTGTTTGAACAGTTGTAACTTGTAAAAATGAAACTAAAATCATGAAAACAAATGCTTTCCTTGTGAGGTGTTGACACTCAAATTTAAAATCAACATTCAGAACCTTTATCTTTTAAGGTCTATTGATAGGTTCCATGTATTGCCGTTTAGCAAATTTAAAACCCTATACATCTCCCACAATTAATCTACTATTTTGGGAGAAATCAATTCATTTAAAAGCCATAATTTAATTGTTGTGGTAATAAATGTCGCTCACAATTTGTACGTGTCCCATAGTGGAAAAAAGATTTACTTTACAATGAAGTTAAAGACAGATAATAACCAATTCCCCATATCAAGACAAGCTGGAATCAGAGTATGCTTTGGCATGGATTCTTTCTATCAACTAATTAATTCATTGATTAATAAAGAGGGCCCAGAGCTTACCTCTTTCACCGTAGCGTCATCGAAGAAGACCCATTTGGAGGACTTGGTGTGGTAGGCGAAGGCACAGTAGTGGCGGCTGGAGTAGCAGATCATCCCTACCAGCAGCAGCTCGCACTTTTTGGCAAGCTCATCCGTCACACTGTAGAAGAGCTGTGCAGACACACACACACACACACACACACACACACACACACACACACACACACACACACACACACACACACACACACACACACACACACACACACACACACACACACACACACACACACACACACACACACACACACACACACACACACACACACACACACACACACACACACACACACACACACACACACACACACACACACACACACACACACATTTATATATATAAACGTATACAGCAATTACTCAGCGGCCTCAGCGCTACAGTAAGTGTGCAGGCATTGAGTGATGTAGACAGGGAGGGGGATCAGTTACTCCATCTGTTTATAGATTAGGTTAAGGGAATGAACCGCCATTGATTCAACAATCAGGACGAATCAGGCGCCGCTTTAAATCAGCGCCTTCACGTGACATCTAAACTAATTCTTCACAGCATGAGGTGATGAATATTAAGAAATACACAATAAAATCATCAAATATGTTTGAAATTTCATACAGAGTGGAATCACTTTAATCTTCATTTTGTGAAGAAACAAACTATTTCATAGCCTCATAGAATTATTGTTTTAGTGAAAACCCAACCATTTTAAACAAGATTACACAGAGACATCTTTTTTTGAACATCCTTTTCAGTTAAAAACAAACAAAGAATAGTAAAGGTAAATTGTAAGGTCGCCTACAATAATAAATTATGAATATAAAAATCAGCAGCATAGTCTGACTTTATACTTTCCTAAATAATTTGTGTAATAACAAAAAAAAAATCAGGATCTATTTTGCTACTTCTCTACAATGTTAGAGAGCTACATAGATCCGCGTCCTTGATTAGAGGATATTCATTATTATCCCAACAATGGAAATGCACCAAAATAAATGTATTGTGAGTGTTTGAATTGCATTAAACTCCTTCATCATCATAGCAACACAGTATTCCTATTTATGGTCAAACTGCTGTGATAAAGAGTTGTTTTCTTGTGTTTCTTTTATAAATTATGCACAAATATCTGCATAAATCAAAGAAATAAAGTAATAAATAAAGTAAAGCATTTAGCAGACACAACAAACCGTTTGTCCCACCCATGTTTCCTGCACAGCCCGTTCCCTGTCTGCCTCTCACTCTCTCAAACAATACATTTCAAAGCAAACTATGGGCGGGGGGGCTCCCTGTAACACCCAATAAAGTCACATGAAACACTACTTAATGAATAAAAGGGCTTTGTGGCACAGTAGTGGGTGGTGTGTGTGTGTGTGTGTGTGTGTGTGTGTGTGTGTGTGTATGTGTGTGTGTGTGTGTGTGTGTGTGTGTGTGTGTGTGTGTGTGTGTGTGTGTGTGGGCTGAAAAAATTCTTCAGTTGGTATGCTTTGGAAACGCACAAGAGGGAGCCGTCAAGAAAACTCTTTGAATGAAGGAGTTGTGTAACGTGTGGAGCGTTTGAGTAATGATGGATTTGTTTGCTTGTGGTCCAACACTGTGTCCTCATGTGTACGGGCTACTGAGGAATAATACAAAGTACATTTTTCACATACATATTTCATGTGCTACCTAATGTGTTTTTATGGACAGAAAGGGAGGTACACTCTGTGCTTAATTATGATCAAACATGTGTGAAATATAAACAACTAAAGCAGTCTTGGACATGTTATTCTTTCCATCTCGGTGACGCATGTTCAGCCCACATGTTCCCTCAGACAGGCGTGCACACACTCAGGAAAACACAGAATTGAGGGGAGGGGCTTTCTGACCAGGGCCAGCAAGGGCTTGTTGATCGCGGCGTCAGGCCAACTGGGCATTGGGCGTCGACTGCTTACGCAACAGGCCGACTTACGGAGAGCTAAATCCCCACTTTATTTCCCACATATGCTACCACTGCACCAAAATAAACTGATCCTAAAAACAGCAAAAATGGTAGCTGTGTGAAAAAACCTAAGTCCAAAACGATACTGACAAACTGAATCATGTCTGGAGAGAGTTACTGCATATGTTTTAGGTATTGAATTAGTTAATCTCAAAAGGTAAATGAAATATTCTAGCTTTATGTTAATATTGATGCTGGAAATCCAGAAACTACTGGGCCCAAAATACTAAAATGAAGATAAAAACAAGATGTAAAATATTGTAATTGTCAATCATTCTTGTATTCTTCATTTGGATTTTATTTTTGGATTTTCTCAAGTAGTTTAATTGTGTTGTTCTTTTTGATTACCATCTCTTTTTTTTCAAGTCAGAGTTTTATGATTTATCTCTGACTTGCTGATATTGTGTTATTATTTTTTTTTTCTAACTACTTACACTACTTTTTATTCAAATGCATAAATCACCAAGTGTCTAATGTAAATAAAATGTTGGTTAAAGTGGACTCACCGTGGAGAGACTGAGATGAGGCCCCAGGGATCGGATAACGTCCTCGGTGAGGTCCGACTGATCCGAGTCCCAGACGAAGCCGATAGTAACGATCTCCGGAGAGTTCATGAGGACGCGTCTGATCCGAATCCTCTGCCCACAGTTGCTCTGGAGTAGACACAAAAAAAAAGATGAACATTTTACTCAAAAGCAACTTCACATAATGACCAAACGTTGGACAATTACTATACTTGTACAAAAGAAGATGCGAATTAAGATGACGGAATTAAACGAGCTCCAGTGGAAATCAAACAGTAAAAACAATGAAGAAAACTGCACTTACACATAACATGTGATAGTTTCATGTATAAATGTAAGGTGTGTTACTTAAAATAAGTGTGGAGCAATGAGGAGAATATAAACCTAAAAACTGCACCTGTTGATATTAGCTTTGACCACCAATAAATCCCATTTGTATAACCCCTTTTCAGAGGACACTTACTGGACAGTTACGGAAGTCCCCTATCGTACTTGCTGCTTTTAAAAGTTCCCCAAAAGACTCGTCTCTGCGCTGAAGTGTCTGTTGACTGAGAGAGATGAGAAGCATCATCAGCAAAAAAAAGAGAGACAGAGACAAATAAAGATGAAGGTATGCGGAGAAAAAAACGCTGTGAGATGTCAGCTAAAAAGTTAGGTTATGGCCATGTGATAGATGTGCACAGAGAGAACATGAGCTGGATGGATGAACATGGGGAAGCAGAGAAAGTTTCACGAAGCCTCACCAGAGTGCAGTGGTGGAGACATAATGAACCAGCTCTGTAAACGGCAGCGGGTCGGACGACGCCCCGCAGCTACGGCACACAGACTGCAGAGGAGACAGGGTCAGAGAAACAAGGGGGTAAGCGACAGGAAAAAAAGAAACACAGGTGTGATGTCAGGGCTAATTATCAAGTCAGCATGGCTGAAAATAGTTGTATCAGAAATACTCCCAAAGAAAAAAATACACAAAACTGTGGAAAGAGATTCGGACTGCTTTAGATGATGACTTGCATTATCAGACATCCCATTTATTCATTTAAGTCATCAATCTCCCTCTGACTATGCAATCCTCATTTGGGCTTTGTTAATATTTGCAGGATTGGGTGCCCTGCACTGACTGTCCCCCGAGGGATTTAGTCCAAAGGCGTATTATCTGTTAGATTCACAGATAGGACGGGTGCAGGACAGGGACAGTCAGTGATGGGCATCACAGCCTCAGGACAGGATGTGTGTGTGTGTGTGTGTGTGTGTGTGTGTGTGTGTGTGTGTGTGTGTGTGTGTGTGTGTGTGTGTGTGTGTTTGGGGTTGTGAAGGAATTTATGTGAACACCATCTGTGATTTATCTGCTGCTGCTGCACCGTGGAATCTGACCAGAAACACCCTGTTTATTCCACCGGGGCGACCCGGTATCAAAACATGACGGATTGGATTTCTACTGTCTCAGACAGTGATTCATGTACCTGTCTGTGTGTGTGTGGGTGTGTGTGTGTGTGTGTGCTGCTTAATCCTAACATTGGCTAGCGTGGTTAGCATGTCCACACTTTTCGTTAGAGGCTGAGGAAACAAACACTGTGTGCTCAAAAACATCAAGATATTTAACACCTCCTCCTCACAGGGCCTGATGTGACCCTTCTTTTTAAATCACGGCATGTGTGTAGCATGTGTACGACAGCGTTTAGGGACCATTTAACATTAAATACAAATGGGAAATTATTGAGCAAGCGGACAGGTAACATCTTAAGAAAAAACTCAGAATTAACAAGATTGGAGTCATCATTATTAAATTAATACTTTTTCTGCCGTAAAAATATATATATATTTCTCCTCACCTGCTCATAAAGTGTCATAGCAAACTTCTGATGTGTGATGCAAGACTTTGAGGTGCAGGCATCCGTCTCCTCAGGCACAATGTGCAGGTGGATCCTATCCAGGATGTTCTCCTGTAACACCAACATCAAAAAACATCTATCAGGGCACGGGGTTCAATATTTCAAATACAGCGACCTCTCTAAAGCACCACATGCTATTTCCTTTTACAGAGAGCAAACCTTCAGTACAGTGGGAAACATGGGTGGAAACCTGACATTTGAAGGAAATGAGGTACTGAGCAAGCTCTCACCCATTTTGGCTCACTCCTGTTTTTATGTTTCTTGTGGGTTTATATTATATTAAAGCTGCAAGGTTGGTCTGCAAACGATACAAAGGCACAACTTGATTGGCTGTAATCTGACACCAAGTCCATAAACTCATGCTGCTGCCAATACATTACATGCTGAAAGCTCAAGGGCAAAGATCTGCCCAGGATGTAAGCTTCACTCTTTGATGTAGAAAGTTACTGTTTAAGTTTATGTATCAGCGATTGTGAGTCATTTTGAATTTAAGATGCACAGTAACTTAATCTAACACTGGTCCAACCCATTGTCCACTTATAGTAAACTCTTCTCCCCCTTGTGCTCCAGAGTCTTGTTTACCCATTGCTGTGTAATTGGACTTCCTGAGTGTACACTGATTGTCGGATAAAAGGAGGATACGTGTAATGTTGTACGCAAAGGGGATCAAAAGCATGGAAAGAAAAATAAATAAACACGAGTGATGGACAAAAGAAGAAGAAGAAAATATATCAAGGATATAAAATGCTGCAGGAAATGTTTTATATTTGATGGTTGAAAACAAAAAATGAATTTAAATACTTTAATGAAAAACGGTTTTGGCCAAACAATACCTTATTCTGCCAAAAATAGCAGAAAATTGGAGCTGATACTTAAAAAAAAGAAGAAGATGAGGACGAATAAAAGGATGCGACACAAAACATGGTAGCAGGAAAACAGAGAGGTTCAAAAAGAACTCTTATATAACCTGTCATGATGATATTTAGCGGCAATGTGGCAGGGGTTGATGGGAGGGGAAGGGAGGGACAGAAGCTCTTTCAGTGACCTCGCCAAACAGTTTGTTGCCATGCATTACCCCGATGTGTGGCAGGGTAACACACAAAGACACAAACATCGCTCTACATACACTGCCGTGTTGCCACAGGAACTTACAAAGCACTCTGCGGCGTCGTCCATGAAGCCCAGCTGGAAGCGCTGCTCGTCCTTAAAGGTCTCTGCCAAGGCGTGACGCAGGTTGTCAGAGGGCAGCGCACGCTCCCGACTGTGCTGAAACTGGGAGAAGATGCCCTGGAGAGGGGAGAGGAGGAGAACTGGTTTGCTCATGGACTGAGGGATGTTTTGTTTGTGTTTTTCACCCTCACTGCTGAGGGCTGCACGAGTAATTCACATGTTTTTGAATATTCTTGTTCGGAACAGAACATGTTAAACATACCATAAGCATTTTAATATATGTTTCAATGATAATAGTAAATTAACTGCTTCTAAAGACGGTTCCTGACTGTTTGTCTACCTTTAATGCACAAAAGATGCAGGATTCCCCTAAACAGAAGTGTCCAGGTAGCTGCCTCAGGCTGCGTCGGAAGATGTCCAGTTGCCACAAAACCTGCACAAGAGAAAAGGAAGGTTACTTTGATTCTTCACACTATAAAACTTTATAATAAGTATCTATCTTTTGCTACGTATGGCAATCAGACATTAGTTTACAGTCTCCAAAGTCATGAGGATAAGGAGTGGGCGAGAGGAAGAACTCCCTCACAGAGCCTCGGGTAACGATCATCTTCAACCAGCTCAGCCTCTGAGTCACAGTCTCTGAGACAGTGACCTCACTGTGGGCTGACTGCAGCAATGAACCAAGCTAGTATCCCAATAGTCAAATGCAACCTTCAAGTGCATAAATAAACTGCCAGGAAGCTGTGACACACGCAGACAGTGATTAAAGTCTGAAACTTTAAATAAATGATGGTCATATTTTGAGAGGGGGAAGTACAGGGAGGAAGACTACAACAAGTAAGGGATTAAAGTTCAACAAAATAAGAGTATAGCGGCCATTTGTCCTTATATAAATGACAAACTTCCAAATTAAAAACTGCCGCTGAGGCTCCAGAAACTGAATCCTACAAAGAGATTTAATCCAATGTTCAGGCATTAATATAGTTTGTTCAACATCATTTTTTTTTCTAAGATCAAACAAAACAAATAACAATTGTATGCTTACTTTTGCCCGATCCCACCTCTACTTGTAAATACCTTTTAACCAGATGCCTATAGCTTCCTTCAAAATAAAAGCATGAACTACTGGAACTTAAATAATGACACAAAAAATGTATGATGAAATAATTAAAACAGCAATTAAGTAAATGAATGAATAGCATCAACAGAGAGAACGAAAGGAAGCACCTTTGCAACAAATATGACTTTTTGCCCACATACAATATTCAGCTAAATATTTTCCAGTGATGGAAATATCAGTCTGTCTGTTCATTTTCGGTCCAAATTAAAGTACCTTGTAGTGAATCTTAATCATTTCCTCCCTACCTGCACGGCGCTGTTGAGGAAGCAGCTGTTCTGGCCCGGTTCGTTTAGCAGTCCTTTGGTGGGGGCCAGAGACAGCATGCTCCCCGGCTGGTACGACTTCCCCAGATTGCCCCCCGGCTTCCTGAAGAACTTGACCCATGCCATTGGATAGCGGGGTCTGCCTCAGACAGGTGTGCCGGGCGGAGGTTGGTGCTGGGATCCCCGACAGTCCGGGGTTAAGTTATTCCTGCAGCAGCGGCACTGCTACACATCTAGTCCATTTCTGCAGCTCATGTAGAACATCTTTTTTTACTCGGTCTGCTTCTTAAAAGTTGTTCCAAAAGAATGTAAAGTCAACACAAGAAGTTATAATCCAAGTCTTTGTTTTGGGAAGCCGTTGATGATCCGCGGTCTGATGCTGGTGATGAGATGAGTTTTGACTTCGGAGCAGCACGCCTCAGTCATCCTGACGCTGTGCAGCACGAAGCTTCACACAGCTTCAGAGGGGACGGTGGACCCCTGCAAGCTCATTCTGCCACATGGTCCCGATGGTATTGGAGATTTTCCGCTGCAGTCAATTGTCCCTCTCAGAGGTCAATCCATAGCAAAGGTTTGTCCAGGCCGGGCAGAAAACACAGCTGCGTTAGAGACAGGGAGACAAGATTAAACGGGATTTAGATGACAATATGGAGCTTATCACTACTTTCTGTTTTTTGTGTAGTGTGTTAGCTCTATTGATGTTTAATTGCAACATTTCGGAGTCGTCTCATAACATCATAAAATATATTCTATAAAAGCGACCGAGACCACAGTCTTCATGTCGCTGCTTGTTCTAGTTCAAATGTCAACAGAGTTTATACATTAACTTTTCAAAACACCCTTTGCACTGGATGCGTTTACAACTGAAGTTACCGTAGCAGAGTAACATCCACACTGATTTAGTTCAGTTTCCTTCACAACAGATGAGAACTGCCAAGAGACATTTACAAAGAACAATGGTAACGTTCACTAAGAGCAGAATTTGTATAATTATTTATCTACAATTGAGCCGTTTATTTTGTAAATGTACATTCAAAATAATAAGATTTGGTAAAAATATCTGCTGTAAAGGTCTCCCGTCACTACAGACAAGTTTCACTATTGACAGCTGATCTCTAACTTTTCATGTGACAGGAAAGCAACTTGTTTTTTATAATTTTATTATTGATCTGTCATTTTTTCAACCGACTCATGTCAATAAAATATTAAAAATGGTCCGCAGAGCCCAAAGAATAGTACGAAAAAATAAAAACTACCTGATCATTTGAAAAAAGGATAATCATAATTACAATGGATTAATCTTGCGCTGAAAAAGTATCTGCATGGATTTGTAGATTTAAAAAACAGATGGGTCCCTATTATAAGAAAACATTCCCTGACATGTTTTAAACATTTATGTTTGCAGCTTGAGAGCCAATAAAAAAAGGCATGAAGTTTCTTGTGTGTGTCATTTTGTCAGTTTTTCTGGCATTGTCATTCTTTTGTAACGACAAAAAGAGCATAAGAGCGCTGTCCTGGCCTATTTTTAACTGGAGAAGAGCAGCTGAGGACATTTCAACAAACCACTGAAGATGCACTTCGATTGATAAACTTGCAGCCCGTGCAGCTTCAACACCACAGTGAGAAAGAGCAACACAATCTGCAGAGAGTGTGCGCTCCTGTGAGCAGTTTGATGGATGAACACGTTTGTGCTGAGTGAGGCAGGGGGAGCTGTGTGTGGGTTATTACAGTACAGGAGGATGCGAGTGCTGTATACACAAAGCCTGTTAGTTTTAATGTGATTATTGTGATTTTTTATGGGATGTTCTTTTATGTCATTCACAAAGCTCGCCCCGTGTGGAGAAGGCGATGTACTTGTAGCTTCAGAAAAGTGTGAAGAAGCAACAATATTTCCATGTGTGGCCCAAAGTGATTCATCCTGTTTTTGTCCCCAACACCTTAAAGAATAGACCTCAAACACTTTGTCAGCCAGAGTGAAGACAAAACAATCTGCCCTACTTTGCACTACAATGAAACGTCCCTCTTGTGACACTCTCCAGAACAACAAAAAGTTTCCCAGAACCCGTTGGACCACGTTTCTATCCTGGTATTTCAGGAATCCCAGCGGCCCGATGATGTTGCAACAGGGTCACCAGGGTCAACAGGTAATAGTTCGACCTGAAGTTAAGTCATCACAGTCCTCTCCACATGATGCAGCTAAACATGCTAATGTCCTGTTGTCGCAACTCAGCAATAACAGCATTCCTAAGCAATCTGTAAAGCTCAGTGTTGCTTAAGAGCGGCTGTTTACACATTAGTTTCAGAGCAGAGAGGAAACCTTTACACACCTTTACCAATAACATGGCTCGACGTGTTGGTACCGTCTGTACGTTTCTTCAAATTTCAGAAGCCCAACTCGCTTCCTATGTTTTAATATCTGTTTCCCGAGATCTGAATTCTCTACCTGAAGAACTCGCCAAACACAAAACAAGTAATACTGATTGATTTAAAAAAGATTTAGGGAAATTATCAGACAAATTTTTGCACTGCCTTTCAATATATCAAATACCTATTCATGTATTAGCACTGTAACTTTTATTTGTATAATTTATACCAGTCTTCATCTATTTTAACGTGTTTTAAGTTGTGTTCTCTTGGCTTATTAGTGACTAAAAGTCCTTTTATAGATTATTTCTCCTGCACTATATCTTAATGCTTTTATTTGTTTGTGTTCAAACAATATCAAAAACATGCCTTGACTTCTTTTTCCTTGACTCTCTGGTAAATATGTGTATGTCTGTATAAACTGCTTTTTTATTTATATTTCTAATAATCTTCTTACATATTCTCATAAATATTAATATCACTTATCACTATCACAGCTCAACCCCTCAAGGATATCACAATTCAACAAGGTATACAGTTCAAATATTGAGACTTATTTTGAAAAATAGTGCATCCGAACAAGAGTGTAAAGCACCTCTTCAATTTAAATGTACAAACAAGCAAAGATAATACCACACATCCACTTAATTCAACGTCCATTTGTTGGCAGGGAAAATGAAGCCAATGCAAGCTGTATATTGTGACACTGCTGACAACAGCAAGAGTAAATATGGCTCTGCTTTCAGGTCTGAGAGAAGTTATTAAATTATGGTGGTCCACTTGAAAACTGCCAACCTCACTTATGTTTAATCATCTATTAGTCTGAGCAGAATTGAGACTTGCTGACTGCGATTTAATGACATCAAAGAGAATGCCCAGAATGACCATAACATAGAAAATCCTGAATAAAATTAAGCACATTTGAACCTCGCTCAACGATTATAAACATGCTTTTCTATTATTGCATGACAATGCGGCCACTGCTGAGGAGAACATTTGTGCCACATCCGATTTCCCCCCACAAGAAATAATAAAAAAAACATTCCCGGTTTATCAGATTAAGCATGACACCTTTCATCTGACAACATCATGTGACTGCACCATGTTGCGTTTGCACAGCACGAGAGGCGCACATTTTTAGACACGGACTGGCTGAGTTACAATCCAGAGAGGTTAAAGTGGACCTGTGAGCAGATACAGAGACATTATCTGAACAGGTGGCTGTCTTGGACTGTTTTTCATACGCAGAAATATTCTCAAAAATGTAAAACAGATCCCTCATAATATATTTCAACTGAATGCAGCCATGTGATATATCAGCCTGTTTGTTTTTGAAGCTTGCTGGAGAAAAACACTCAACCGACCAGTCACAATATTGTCAAGAAGCCAGGTTTACGTCATTACCCCGTGTAAGCCAACGCGGCTGCCACCCTTCCACTTCAGTCTGTGCTGAATTAAACCATTTTCTTCAGGCTGGTTTCCTTAATTTAGGTTAATCCTTACAAAGTTTGTCCATTCTTTCCACATCAACAGGAAGAAGGAGCTCGTGCCTGTACGATAGTCACTTCTTTGTTCAAAAATGGTCTTTCTCTGGCTTTAATATATATATTGATGATTTCTGATATGACCCTTTATATTATTGAATTGATAAATACAATAATTATGTGAGGCTACTGTATAATGTTATTACTTCTGTATCAGACAGAAATATGCCACCATAACAACATCATTAAACAACATACAACAGATTTGATGATTTGAGGAGTATTTGATTCAATATGAAATCATCAATCCCCGTGGGGAAATAAGTAATATTCAGTCAGGTAAAAACGTTGTGCCGATCTGAGCCACACAAAAGAAGTGATTTCACTTTTTCTCTCAGCAGCAGTGGTACAGGATGTCCAGTCTTCCTCTATAAACAAAGACTTGCTCAGACTCTCTCCAGGATCAACCCTTCTCTTGTCATGGGGAAAACGCTAAGGCTTGCACCTTGGAGCAATCAGCCCCTGAGTGTGTGTTGTGCATCAGCACCTCTGACAGGCCGAGAGATCCTGGAGAGAGGTGGGCATGCTTCATGTGAAGGCATGCGGAGCAGGATGCTATAATCTATCTATTAGTGATCTGTTGATGGATAGCCTCATTAAGAATGATTCAATTGATCTGGTTCCTATGGAAATGCAAAGAGTCGCTGAAGAATCAATCTGTGGTAAATTGGGTCACACTAATTCAATGTCTAGAAGACGTGAAACACATGGTGGGAACAGCAGAGAAAGGAAGTATTCGAAGAGGCTTTGTGGGAACCTAACACCCATAATTAGTTGAAAAGCCTATGCATTCTTTCATACAAAGCCTCTAAATTCATTTGAATTTCCTTAATAAAAACACAACTTCCAGCCTCTCCTCAACTTCTGAGATAAATCCAGGTATAGTCTACCTTTTTCTCAATGCTAAACAAACACTATATACTTCCATCATCTTGCTGCATTTTCCTCCTGCATGACAGCTGAGCATTCTTGTGTGTTACTCCTCAACCCTGACTCTGTTGATGAATGACTTTCCTTACTCAGGGTTACATTCAACAACGACTTCGACTACCAGGGGTAATAGCAAAGTATCGTACATCTGTTTCTCCTCTATTTTTAGTCAAATCTAAATCTTTTGTATGAGGATATCTAATATTTGACAAGAAATGTGTAAATAATTCAGCTCTAACTTCAGGAAAGTAACTTCTGAGCTATGTTGAGTCATACCTCGTGTGCTATAGTTGGGGAAAATATATATTTTAAAAGTTATATGACACTTCTGCTAGAGTACAAAATAAACTGTTGTAAGATGAGACTTTAATATAAAACCACTTATTTGACCATTTGTTTTATAAAGCAGATGATCTGAAAATATCCTGGGATGCAGAAGGTCTGTGAAAAAGCAAAACGTATCCTCACAAATAGAATAAAGAATGCTGAGCAAGGAAACAGTTTGTACTTGGTTTGTGGTTATAAGCTGCAGTTTCCTTTTACTAAAAGGTTGATTTATCCCCCACTGAATTTAAAATAATCATCCACTGCTACACATTCACATTTTCCATGTCATGAGTTCGCCTTGGGTAGAAAATAATCAACTTCTCTTTTTTTGATGCAGTCATGCAAACTTCTCAAAAGTCTGAGTCATTTGGTAAACGCATGAACACAGTTTTATTGAGACGTCTCACAGATGAATCCCAATCAGTTCACCACATTATATTTAAAAAGAACACACTTAAAGTGGAAGTCTAAGTGTCTGACATGAGGATATAAACACTTTTCTCTACATTCTCCACTGTTCACACAATGTTCTAATATCCTATGATTTATACATTTGCTTTTCACAAAACTGTCTGTCTGTTTATTTAAATCAAGAGTAGTCTGGAAATATACAATGCCTCAGCACAAGTAGCCCCTGCCTGCATGTAGAGAAGAGGCAATAAAACACGACCCTGCATGCTCTGACCCTAAGAAACCGTGAAACTTGGACTGTGGCATTCCCTGTGGACTGCAGACAAGCTTTGAGCCTTTGGGCAACAATGCAGCGGTGTTTCCTGTGTGGGCTTCCTGCTCAAAGGCTCGCCACTTTCCAGGCAGCACACGGTCCAGTGTTCAACCGCTGTGAAACTGAACAGGTCCCCCACACCACGCTGAGTCACCGCTTTCTCCTCACAGAGGAAGAGGAGAACAAAAGCACTTGGTCCATGAGCCCATGCTCCAAAGTTACATCCTCCTCTCCACCGTTATAATTGCTTCCTTAACGTCCCGACCATTGACAGAAACTTGCCAACAAATATCAAGCGTGAGGATGAGCGACAACTTATTTTCCCATTCTTTTAAATAATAGTCATAGGGATACTAACATTGTTTTTCCATTATCCATTAAGATTCAGATTAAATAGAAGTTTATTGTTTGTTCATTAAAATGTCTGAAAATAATGATAAATCTCCATCATTTTCTCCAGACCAGTGTCTCAAAGTCCAAGATGTATTTAAATGCCTTGTTTTGTCCAAGGATTTTCATTTAAATGTTATATGAAACAAAGGGAAATCCCCATATTTTAGTGACTGAAAACAGCCGTTAAAGATATTTTCAGATGAAAGATTATTACTTACTAACTACAAATGTTAATTAGTAATCAACTTGGTGTCTGATTAGTTGATCTTATTGATAACTTAATTCGTATCTTCGCAGCTAACAGGTAAATTCCTTCAGATTAAAAGTAAATATCAAGTTGCAAACCTTTGAATCAAGTTAGCTACCCAAGTCATTTTCAAAAGCAGAATCACTCAGTGAATTAAGCAACCAATACCTAGAAAAAGAACACTTACTCCACGTACTCCAGCAAACAAAGAGGTGACAGAAGGCTGACTGTCAGAACTGGTTCTTCAGCATGCCTCCATATTTAGTTCAGCATTTCGGTCCTAAAGGAAATGTTCCACAGGCATCAACATACAGGATGAGTGTGCACAGGCTGTGAGCTCACTGCTGCACCACCACTGTGTGAGGGGGGGTATCATTAGGGTGAGGTAAAGTGGGAGAAACCAGTTACAGCTTGAGGGTCTGCAAGTGACTTCTGAATGTTTTGCCCAAATATTTAAAACAAATATGATGTGCAGAAATTACGCAATATGAACCTCTGAGGGCACACAAACACATGTTAGCTCATACTGCTTTTTGTCCTGAGTAACACCATAAAGGAAAGCTGACCTGTGTACGTGTTAAACTATATGAAAAGCATACGTGGGTCATTAAATACTTTTTTAAACAGACTCAATAAATATTGTGTTGAAAATGCGACATAAATTGAGACTTAATCGTTATTTTGGTGACACTAGCTGCCTATTTTAAATAATGAATGATACACCCGAGCTAGCTGTCAACAACAAAACCACAAAACGGACCAATTTGAAATAAAAGACAAACAATACGTTATTAGATATGACACTATGGACAGTCGAGATAACAAAGCATGTCTTTTAGGTGTTGTGTGCCACATTTAGTAACTTGACATGAGTGCTAAGTGAAGCTAAAGACAAGAGGCAGCTAACGCTAGGCCTACCTGACTTACCTGAGCTCAGGTGAAACTACATTTCCGCCCCACGCACTCCTGCCACACTGATAAATGAATAAAGTTCCAGAACTACTCGTGTCGCACTGAAATTAAGTGTTACTCACCCAAGAGGAGAAATGATCCTGAGTGCGGAGTCTAATATCCTGCAGTGAGAAAAGAGTTGAAGTATTTTGGTGGAGTTTCGGGGGAGGAGTCGCTGCTGGTGAAATCCACTTCAAGGCAGACGGAAAGTCTTTCCGCCGCTGAAACTTCCCTCTCTCTGGCTTTGGAGGTTTTATTACCTTTCAGAATCGCCACTTCGGACACAGTCTTAGTCCACTTTGCGGTATATCCCCGTCCAGAGCGTCCCGCTGCAGCTCGCTGATGCGCGGCGGTGGAGAGCAATGGTCGCTCGGTTCTCTCCGGCACCTGAAATACTGGATTAGAGATGTTTTCAGAGCCGAGATGTCAAACCCCGCCTCTTCAACAGTGTATTTACTGCAGTCTGCCATGCTACTGTATACCGCTGCCACAGCCACAGCGCACACACTCAAACACTCACAGCGCCAACTCTGCTGGCAGCCTCGTTAATGTTGCTTTATGGTGCAGGGGTTTACAGTGAGCAAAATACAACTCTCTAACTGCAAAGCTGCAGCATATGCATGGTTGAAAACATGTTTCAAAAGTATCTGGTGTTTCAAAATGTCACCTTAAATATATTTGGATGTTTTTATTTTCTTGTTGTCTGGTATCTGAATATGCATGCATTATTTGTAAGTATGCATTGCAGCACTGTGGTGGGCACATGGCAGTTAGCCCACACTTAACCTGACGTAGCTACATCAACAGCGGAAAGTGGTATTTTAACCTTATTAAATCTCATTTAAAACATGTTTATGGGCTTCTAAATACACTTTTGAAGGACTTCTCAAATACTGTTTTGGAATCAAATCTGAATACCAGATGAGAGTAGTCATTTAAGCCATATTTGTGCTATTCTAGCTACATTTTTCACTTTTATCTACTACATTATGATTGTTTAACTCTCCAACTGCATAGCATACATAGTTTAAAACACTTTTGTTGGTAGCCTTTCCTAATAAACTGCAAAATCAGTGAAAATGTATTTGGATATTGTTTATTGTCTGGTTATTGTGCATCCAGGGATACCAGCCATAATATTTTCTTATATTTGCAAATGAATGAGCATTGCAGCAATGTGTTGGACAGTGATTGAATAGGGGTGTGAAATATTTACCTGCCTGGTTATACCCCAACAATGTGAATACAATAACCCTGATGATTATGAACTACTGGGAGCAGAGGAAAGTGATGTAAGACTCTTGTTACTCAAACACCATCTGCCTGATCCTGTTATATAAAGAAAGCAACGTGAGAGAGACGTGCAATTAAAGCTTTTCTCGCCTTTCTGAAGAGATCACTGAGTGTAATAGCCCCTCTCATGTTTCATTGCTCAAGGCAAGGCAAGCTGACCAAATTTTTATTTGGAAAGATTATATTAATTAAAATAAGTAGTTTGGATTGCTTCCACAAGAGGGCATATTATATGGGATATATAATTCTGAGGCCATAAACTATACTTTCTTATCCTCCCCTCATTTATTTCCAAAAACATTATATTAACTTATGCAATGTCTCTGGGTTAACCTGAATACAGAGTAGAAATATAGCCAACTTTTGGAATCCAACTCAATCTCAATATGACTGATTGCTCTTGCAAGCATGCTCACATTTAGATATTTAGACCGATTGCCTGAAAGAAGGACTCTCTTTAATATTTGTGCCCCAATGTATTTTATGCTAATTCCAAACTGGCTTGTAAATAAACATTTGACCAATTAGCTTGTCATTTAGATTTTAAATTATAAGACAAAAATCTGGTCAAGTAGAGCAATTATTTGATCCAAGTAAAAGGGATGTTTCTCTGCAAAATCCACACAGTCACTCATTAATTAAGAGGAAACTGCAGTGACCGAGTGTGTGGAGTTCAGCCTTTCCCCAGGAAGTACTTAAAGAGCCTGTTGAGGAGACAATACCATTCCCCTACCTGCACATTTCCTCAAGGGACATATAACGCTTCCTCTAAAAGTATAAAATAGTTCAAGAGTGTTGTAATAATCAGTTTGAGTGAAGTGGGCATTAAAGTGTTTAATCTACCTTGTAAGACCACTCTGGAGGATTGATGTTAAAAGATTAACAAAGAATAGATATTTGGTTGGTGCTCTGAGAGGATTGACATTATGATGTTGGACATTCCCACCGTGGCTGAAGGCTTTGAGTGGTGCCAATGAATATCTTATACCTCCTTTAAATTATGGATCCGACAGCTCAAACAGATCAGGTCTTTAACAAGTTCCACAAATGTAAACTTTCTTTTTTCTGACTTTGAACAGCCTGCAGCTGCTGAATATGACAATCTGCACCTGTCAGCATTACTCTGAGCCAAAATTCTAAAAATGACCATATCATTGCACTGACACATCACTGACTGCTGCCCTGCACTCTGAATGACTTCTGCAGGAGAGAAGCTCCTTGTTTATCTGAAAGGAGTGTACAGTGTTACGCTGTTCAATCATATTACAATGAATATTGTGGGATTTCTAAATGACTAAACAAGACATTAAGAAGAATTTAGAAACTAGAAATGACGTTTTTTTTTTATTATCTAGAAAATATAATTGTTAGTTGAAGCCCTCTGAACGCTCTGAAAATTAGATCAAATTGTTCTCTAACTCAAGACTAACAGCTCAAGAAACCCACTTCCTACATAAGTTAGATGCTACAGTAAAGGGCATTTTTAATTCAAGATTTATTAGCAAGACTTTGCCAGCTCTGCAACGAGACTGTACACAGTGAACGCCCGCTGAGAGCCGGTGCCACTGCCTTGACTTCTCACCTTGAAAGCCTCAAAGAGCAACACAAGATCTGCTGAACATAGTGATGAATAACCTGCGGCTTCTTTTTGTCTTTTTTATTATTCACCAGCAACAACAACACACACACACATCATGTTTGAGTTTACTTTTAATGTGTTTCTTTCTCCCTCTCGCTGCCTGTCAATGTTTTTGTCTGTTAGATGGATTCATTGATGATCTTGATTGGGTCACTGAGCAGCTAAATTCCATTTCACCCCAAATGTGCTGTGCCAGTTGAAGTGGGATATTTTTAGCGCTGTTGTCTGGCTTTTCAATCCATACTTACTGGATTCAAATGGAAAGTGGGGCAACACTACCAAAAGAGTACAACTTTTAAAAAATATAATTCAGCTTTGTTATTTTTAGACCAAATTCACAAAATGAACCACACAATGTTCAAATATATAAATTATTCTGATTAATCATGAAGCAAAAATGAATTCCTTCAATATGTTCTAATGAGAAAGTGATTATTGTGGGAAGAAAAACAGTTATTCCAATAAATCCACTTCTTCAGCTGCTGCAACATTTAAGCTTCTAATTAAAATGTAAACTTAACCTGCTCCTGTGTCAGCCTGGGTAATAATAAATGCTCTAGTTTGTGTGTGTTCGTGTACACACGCAGAACTGGTATCATGGGAAATGCAAATTATTCAAATGGAACATCTTGTACTGATGAAAAGTAATATGAGGACTCAAGTTCTCCTGACCTTGCTCGTAAACACAAACAAATAAAGATATTTGTTGAGAGTGTTCAAATTGTGAAGGGTGAGCAGTAAGGTTACGCCACTTTTATCACTTTCTGCAAAAACTGCACAAGGTGAAATGACTGAACAAAACAAAGCTTGTTATGTTTTCTGTGCACAGCAATCGTTGTGTTGCTATTGAATTACTACTAATGAGGAAGCACACAGTGGTGAATGCCCTGTTGTTACGTAAGAGATTAGACATGCTCCAACGCCACAATGAGGGCCACGGGGAGGCGTTGCTCTCAGGCAGCTTCTAATATATTTAACCAGGAATTCAAATCCAGTAATGATGAGTTTTATAAAACCAAGCCACTCCTCAGTTTCTCTCAGTCACAGCTCTTGGTGAGGACTTTTTGTTCTGTTCAGTACACCTCTTCTGGGAATTCATTTCAGTGCAGCGAAATTTCAAAAATAAGGGCCTTCAGATAAAACAGAATCACTGATAAGAAGTTATCTTTTTGTACATCTTGTAAACATATTCCTTGAATGTGTGTCATGATGATGACCGAGCATTACCACAATCACAGCATGATCCAAAAGGAAAGACTCTTGTGTGCATTTATTTAACTTTTATATAAAATAATTTCCACTTCCTTTCTAACCCCTGAGCAAGGCTGTGCTCATTGTTTTACTGCAGAAAAGTGGATGACATAAGCATCATTTTTTGGCAATTGACCATGTTACATTAATTCTGGAGTGCAGCCAAAGGGTTGACTGTGATATATTTCTCTGCTGTGTTTGCCGTATCCACGGTAGCTGCAGGGTACAGGGGAAGCATGCTGCTGCCTCACTGCACTACTGTCTGTTAGGGAGACCCTTCATTAACTAAGATAAGGCACATTTATTATTGATATCATCAAACATTTGCCATGTCCTTTCATTCTTTGCATTAATGACATTTAAAGCTGCTCTTTCCCAGCTATCTCAGATCAGAAAGCAGCGTAGGTCTTGGTACGTTTTTTGTTGTGTTAGCAAGTTAATAATTCGCCATTGATTATTAACCAAAGAGGGGATGTTAACAAATATTGACCAGTGAGGTATATAGATGAGCCCCTGAGGTGAAAGTCAGCAACTGGATTACTCGTGGAGAACTAGGCTCTAATTGGTCTCGAGGGCTTTTGCAAGTCAACAGGAACACAATCTTGAAAGTTCATTCGTCCAAACAGGCTAATTACTCCCTGGCTGTGTGCATCCTTCCATAAAGTGGTTTCTACAGAGGGGACTCTCTGTGCACTTAACCTCTCTGCACTTGATGAAAAGGAGTGCACATTGCTCAACAATCATTTTCTGTATGTGTTTGTTTATCTCCGAAAAATGTGCACACAGACAGACAGCACTTCTGTTTCAGGATGATCGTGCGCAGGCATCCACTCTGCTGTCACTGGTGCTGAACCCAGTTTAACCCATTGCGTCATTTCACCTCATTTCAGGAGAGGAATGTGTGCCCCGACACCCTTCACCTCACCTCATCTGCAACTCAACACCGCCCACTGACCCCTGGGATGCTTTATTTTCACTTATATTTTTAGATATCCCATTGGGCTTTGCAATTTCCTGTAGGAATGAACACCTGCTGCACACATCCATCAGGCTGGACAAATCCAGCATTACATGACAAAGACACAAATGTTGACACACCATTAGCTGTTTATGGATTTTTATGTCAGTAGGTCACTTTAAAACATCACACGGTTAATCCCAGATTAACAACGTGTATTGTAGAAGATTTTATTACAAATTCCATACCAAATCTAACTGAAGACAATATGTGTTCTGAAACCTTCAAGAAAACAATTCCATGCCCGAGCATACTCACAGAAGAGCTCCTGGGATATTGGTTGGTCAACCTTTCAGGAGAGTGTGTCAGCAGCAGGCTGCACACTCAGGGCTCACTGCTGTGTGTGCAGATGGAAACCCCAGGGACTTTAGCTTTAAACATGACAGTGAATGCCACAGCAGCAAAGTCGTTGTTAACTGCTGATAAAGTGGTGAAGGCCAGCTGCTCAAACACACTGAGGGTACAACACATTAGAGGTCACATGACTTAGTCCCTCAAATTGGATGACATGAGACTCAAGCTGACAAAATAAGAAAGATTTGCAACTCAACTTAGACTTAAAAATAAGTACCTTGTGACTTTACTGAAACGTGGGCCTCTTGGCTTGAAAATACTTGATACCTTCCTTTAAGCCAAAAGATTGCTTTTCATTGAATTTAAACTGATTTGGTCAAATTGCTGATAAAAACCATGAAAAAATAACTTTATGTTGCTGAGCAGCAGATAAATGATACCAAAGATAATTTTGTAAGCATAGAAAAAAACAGTGTCTCAACAAAAAATGTATTACAGTATGCACAAGATGCAGGGGAAAGACATTACAGACAGAGACGTATTCATTCTTATACACTTCAGGACCTGCAACGCATAAGTTGAATGATGCTATTATGTCAAATGTGTTCTTCTTGCACCTGTTGAGCACATAAATACAAGTTACCCATATTATCAAGCTTCTTGTTTACAAAAACACACCACTCCGGTGTTTGTGTTGTTTCTCTGTCCCTTAAAGCACTTTTAAAGGATTGCCCTGCATTTTAGCTGACCAAGCCCCCACCATGCTATCACCTCACTTTCCCTGATGCTCTTATCCTCAGAGATTTAGGAAGACTTAACATGTGGGGAGGCTCAAAGACTCCACAAGATTGCAGCTTCAGCCTTTCAGTGTGGGACACTCACTCCACCCAGTCCACTGATTGTCCAGAGCTGTGCCCTCACAGTTTAACATACTCTCTGCTGTGCCCTCACATGCCAAAGCAAACAGCCTGAGGGGAAACTGGTTACAGTCAAAGACTAATGATCAAATTGTCTGGCTCCCGAACACTCAGCCCTCCCTGATCTCACTGCCAATCATATTTCCATTGCTGCATTTTGATAATGGCTACAATCAGAGTTCACAGAGAGGTCATGCCTGCCCTTGATAAAATCAGTATTGGCTGTAGTTATTGGCACACTGTGGGATGTTGGGTAGTGAACTTAGGTCCTTGTGAAGAAAGGAATTCAAAAAGGGAACGGCACATTCCTAAGGGTCTCCTACGGAGGCGAGGAATGCTGATGCTGGACTAAAGTACGTCTGGAGGATGTCTGAAAGCATTTATTAAATAATTTAAAAGAGAGAGGATATCTATACGTTTACTAAATTAAATATCCTTGCTCGTATCTAATCAAACGCATTTCTATTTTCGCTTAAGTAACTTTCAGGATGAAGCGGCATCTCTTTAGTTACAAATGGGTATTCGTATGTGAATTGGAATTATACCCAGATGCTTTGTCAGGAAAAACTAAACATTTATAAATCATACAGAAAAGAAACAAAAAATATGAAATAAAGAATAACCTAAAAAGAAAGTGATGTTGGCCTTGGATAGATGACACTTATCCCATTGATATTGAACTTGAGTAAATCTATGATAAGCACTCACAGGAGACCAGTTTAAATGACTGTCTCCACATAAACAAATGGCGAAGCACTTTTAATCACAGGTGTATCTACTGGATTTGCTCTTTTCTGCCTTTAACCTTGGACTCAAATGGTCAGTGATTACACAAAGAGATTAAGATAATGTAAACGGAAAAAGGAAGTGGAGCTTTAAAATATTTGAACTTGTCCACTCAAGCTTTCTTCAGATAATAAAATACCACAGTTTGTGAAGCAGCAATCAAAAAAATGGTTAGGTGTTGAAGACAATAAAGCGACACATCAAAGTAAGTGTATTTTTCATGCTTAATTGAAGTTAGTACAGTAAGTAAGTAAGTAAGTAAGTTCATAGTTTATATAAGGACTCAGCGTCTTGAAATTCAAGACAAGTCTTAATAACAAACAAGTTTAGCTGAATCATTATGAATGGTCTGAACAGCTCTTGTAAAACCTGCTGCTAACTTTCAGTCAGTCATGGCTGTAATGGCAGTAATGTCTGCAATGAGTTCCTAAGTGTTGTAGTAATACCAGACGGGCAGATAAGGAGTAGGCATGGCTCATCAAGTGTATGTGTCTCTCACATTTAAGGTGAGAGACACATCCTTCATGTCATTGAAACATCTAATTTGTCAGGCGCGTAACCTTGAGGTGTGTAACAGAGTCTCACATATATATATCTGCTCTCTCACACCATGCCACAAGTGATGGCTTTGCATACAACTTTAATACACTTCATTCACTCAAGTGCTTCTTCAGTGTCGCTCACACACTCAATGTGAAATGATCACCTGGGGGCATGCTGTGGAGTCAGTTACAGATGTGCATCCAAAGCATCTCATATATCTCACATATAGTGTGTGCATTTAAGGTTAGGGGCAGAAAGTTAAAGTAAAGCATTGAAAAGAAAAAAAGAAAAACGGATGTTAGTTCTACACAATTTTATTGAGCAAAAAGATAAAATACTCTTATGCACATTAATATACAATAAACTACTCCAGTGGTGTCCCTGCCTACTCTACAGGGTGTTTTTAAAGAAGTGCAACTGTTTACATCCCTAGAAACCATAGGATGCTGCTTATATGGTAACATTGTAACCTGACAGCAACATATCCCCCCTCCCTCCCTGACCTCTCTTAATCTCTGTGACCTCATTCTGCATTCAAAGGTCGTCTGACTCAGGGATGAGCATTGGATCGAGGGGAACAGCGGGGACGGGCAGTGGATCACCCGTTGACACCCAGCCCAGAGCGGATCTGTTGAAGGACGGTCGATCCACCCCAGCGTCGCCCTGCAGCTCAGGACACTCGGGTAGGTGCTCCACCTGCAGGGTTTTGATGGGTGCAGGCTGGGCAGCCTTGCCAAAGCCCCCGAACGGAGTGGCCACCCTGGAGGTGAGTGACAGTGCTTTAATGAGAGAGACTGCAGTGACATCTGAAGTGATCCAACTAATTAAACACAAGCAAAGACTCTGACCAGAGGACTGATGCTGAGAGAACTGCTGCTGACTCAAAACGTCAATAATTCACACCCTTACTCAAGCTAATCAACCCTGTGTCCAACAACTTTACATTCCCAGACCATAGAAATCTTCTGGATTAATATAAAGTTGCAGTTAAACATTTAAAGGTTGTAGAGGGTCAAAAACCCAACAAAACTCAATTAGGTTTAGTAAAGATTATGGTTTGGCTTGAAATAAGAAAGTATGTTAGTTGTGTTGAACAAAAGTTACACTTCAAATTTGTTCAATACTTGCTGTCCAGGTGTGAAGTTGTTACCTGTTGAAGCTCTTGAAGCCCGGCAATTCAGGTCGTGGCTCGGGCTCAGATATCTGGAGGTTCAGATTTTGAGTCAGGGAGGGGTCACCGTTGATGGCCTGCTGCCAGGGGGAGTGGTAGGACTTCGGTACAGCTGTACTGTTGAACTTCTCCGGAGGGATGTCTTTCAGAGGACCCGCGTAACCTGCAGGGTGTACAGCAGAGACACATGGTTAGTAAGAAGTGAAACAAACAAAGCAAAAAGAAACATGCTGCCTTAAGACATCTGATCCTTCTATTTGATGATGAAAAGTTTCCTTCTTGCTACTATATAAAGTATTTCGTGCGATCTAAGCAGTAATTGCAAAAGTTGAAACCTTGAAACCTTGAAAAGTCATATCATTATCATTTTCATTTGGTTGACGATATCCTTCAGTTATGTTCTGTTTCTTACCTTGATTTTACATTGCATAATATTAATAACATTGGTGTTTAAGATTTTACTTTTGCACCACTTTGTACAATGTGCTTTGGCAACACATGTTTTAAAATGACCATGCCAATAAAGCTTGTTTGAATTACAATTTGAGAATAAGTTACGGAGAAACAGATGAGAGACATTTATAGATATGTGTGGAATTTGGTAGCAAGTTGATTTTTGTGTAATTTGCATTGAAATGTCTTAAAACATCAAATGTGTGTTCATATGTAATTAAATATGTTGTTGTTAACATGTAGGTCTAAATAACAATCGAAGCATCTTCCTGCTTTTTCTGTATATGCGTTAAAGTTCACAGCAAAACAAATAAAGGGGTGTGTGTGTATGTGTGTGTGTGTGTGTGTGTGTGTGTGTGTGTGTGTGTGTGTGTGTGTGTGTGTGTGTGTGTGTGTGTGTGTGTGTGTGTGTGTGTGTGTGTGTGTGTGTTGATGGGAGAGGCCTTTCCAAAGCACTATCCTTCAAACCCGGCTGCACTCAGGGGGGCTCTGCCTGCCGAGCCTTACATAACGCGGGGCGTCGTGTCACGTCCTAACCTCTCACAGAGAACAATCCCCCTTCCTGAGTTTATGTTCTGCCCGAGGAGGAAGCAGGAGAGACCAAACACACCCGCGGGGAGGTGTACGGATTTCGGGGGGGGGAATCTATTACAAAACATAAAAGATTTTCTGAGGCCATGGAATATTGTTCCTGTGGTTGTACATTTGGCTGGGTTGATATTTGTGTGGGAAAGGACTGTCAGACAGTCTGTGCTCTGTGTGTGGAGATAAAAGGCCTGAGAGAAACAGCACAGTGGCTTTGGGAGCGGAAATGTTCTTTACAGCTTTCGAAAACATTTAAATGTGCCAGAATTTTAAAAAACGATCCTCAAACCACAGACACATTCCATATTTTTTAGTTTTGGGAATGATACAAAACAACTAAAATGTGCATAACTCTATGTTACATGTATTTGCTTACTCCTGAATTTTAATCATGTTATTTCTATTTCTCTTGTACTGTTTTCTATTTCATTTAATGTTATAAGTAGTTTGTATGTTGCACTGCAGAAGTGCAACATACACAATCTGTTCAGATTTTCCAGATTGCCAAAACTGCGCTGCAGCTATTGTGCATTTGACAATAAAAGCCTTGAATGTTTTTAGAAGGTTTTAGCACCCGTGCGTTCCATGGTTAGTTATCACATAAGGTTGTTTCAGCATCTTCTCTGCCAATTTCTGTCTAATTTGAGCTATTATCTAAAATACATCACTGTAGCCTGGTAGAGACGTTTTGCAGTTGGGGCTTGGAAAATGCACCCCTGGCTGGATGCTATTTAAAGAGTTCCTACCATTCGATACCTACTGCTGTCTGGCCTGATTTCAGAGTGACTTCATTAAGATTGAAGGTTGGTGTCCGGTCCTGAGCTCCAGAAATAACAGCCCCCCTCCCCTTGTGCAGCCCTTCACCTCCCTAAACCAGTATCGGTTTTGTGTCAACTGGGCAGAATTGAGCCACGAGGGAGGATGTGAGAGCAAAGTTTGATGCTATCAGTGGCATAAGAGGCAAACAGGAAACACTTCCCGTGGGTAAAACTCAACAATTTGTAAAGAGATGGTCAAAGCAGATTGTAACGAGAAGGAGGAGGAGAATGACAGAAATGTGGAGGAGTAGATCTGAAACAAAGGAAAGGGAGGAAGATAGAAAAGGAGACAGGCGGAGAGAAAACCTGTAATCATGTTTTGCCTGCACCTTGCAGATTTTAAGCTTAAAGAAACTGTTTTTCTGCATGATCAAAGCTGCGTGAGTACACACAATGAGAAACAGTTGAATCCTTATCAAACACCACAGCACATCCAGTGCTTTGTGGAGGGCACACAGTCTTCCCTAGGAGCTTTTGTACTGTACATTCATTGCAGTACAGAAAACACTGCCCAAATTATTCCAAATATCTCAATAAAGCCAAAAATGTACGTGAGATAACAGAGGCTACAGTAGATAAGATACTCTGCTCAATGGAAACAGTTCCTGGTGTATATAGGGAGCAGGGGTCACATACATTTGTTCTAGGCTGACCCGGAAGTTAACATCAGATGGGCTCCCTCGAGAAAAAGCTGATGGGATTTTTTCTTTTCACTAACGTTAGGCTATAAAGGAACTGCAGCATGATGACATGACTTCTCGTCAGCAATGCTAAGCTAAATGTGGATTATGTTCGGCATGATGACATTTAGTTGTCTCATTTGGATATTTCGCAACCATCCTTTTTAACTTCACTAGTGGGGTATTTACTCAAAAAAACTTGACTCCCAGAAGAGGAATCAGGCAGTGCTACCTCTTTCTTGCTCCACTCTATTGTTCAGAAACAGAGGCAAAGTAAGGTCACTGAGTGGAGTGGAGGTTAGCTTCAGCACCTGCTTTGGGGTTTTGGTCAATGAGCTTTGGGTCTTATCTGTTCTTACCTGGGGCGATGCTGTCTGGATTTGGCACTGTGGTCGTGTCTGGCGTGTCGTTTGTCACAGCAGGCGACTGGTCCACGTTGTTCTCATCATTTTGGCCATCCGTGGCACAGCCATTCTCAGTTTGCGAAACTATTGTGCTCTAAAAGAAAGGTAAGGCAAGAGTGTAGAGGTAAAAATAATCGAGTGGAAAGAAAACATCAAAAATCAACACTTTGGAATTTAACTTGATCTATTTGGGTCTGTAGACTTCTTCTTTATCCACCACAAGTTAGCATTAGATGATGTAACATTTCAGAAATATTATTATCCTCTGAATGTAAGTAATTAACTTTTATTAACTTTAATGTCCATTAGCTAACATTTTGAATGTATTTACCTGTAGTGTCTCCCCTAAACACATTTACTGTGCTGGTTGACATTACATTTTCACTCCTGAATGGTATGGAAATATAGACGTATACATTTTGATTTTGATTTAACATGGAAAAAACGATTATATTTTGGAAGATTATTGAATAGAATTGAAAGCCCCAAAACAACTATTTAGTAGACCTTATAGTGAAATGGTCTCATCAAAAAATTCTCATGGCATAGTGGATTATTGTTTTTACAAACGGCAAAAATAATTAGCTACATCCTAAATGTTTCTGTCACATTTGGATCCATTGAATTAAAACGGAAAATATGATTTGCATGCTCAGTTTACATTGCTGCTGCTGGATTTTTTTCTTCTTCACCCAAATACAACAGAGACTCTGTCTGTGTGTCCACTTTTCTCCAACATTACAAACATTGTTCTGTGGTCTGAGCAAAGCTTTCATCCGTCTGAAGGATATTTATGATTATTAACTCCAGGACTTCCTCAGGAAATGTTGACAACTTGAAACAAAATCCTTCCGCTGCCTCGAGCCATAAACAAACCAAAGATATGCGAGTTATTCTCACTTCAAAGATGAGTCCAGAAAGCTCCCCGGAGCATAATAATTATTTTATCTATGGACTTCATGAGAGTCTGGAAAAATATACAAGGCCACCACACAACTAAATGAAAGAGGATCTAACCAGTGCTACTGACTAATTAGATATAACAAGATATAACAAGGAGGTTTATCTTGATTCAAATTGGAACAGAAATTGCTTTATGTGTGGCCAGGTCAGATAGCTAAGAAAAGCTCTGCTAAGAAAGAAAACGCCGACTTGGCACCCTGCCCATCAATACACTAAAGGACATTAATAATGTTCCTTATGACCGTAATTCATAACTACTCGGTGCCACTCCATGTGTGAACACGAGTGAAATAAACACCTTAAGTGCTCAATCTTTCCCACATATTCTCTGTCAGGATGTAAGATATTGTGCGAATGTCTTTCGAGGGATGGAGGAAAGAGATCTGGATGAAAGGATAAATATTCTCAGAAAAAAACAGAAGGACCTCTGATATTGTTGCAGTCAGTGCTTTATCATTGTGTTTTTTAAAATCAATATAATGTACTTCGAATTTATGTGTATTAAAAAACACATCTAACGATTTAATTTCCCAAAACTAATCCTGTAACAAACCATCTATTGACTAGAAGAGCTCAATTTAAAGCATGTAAATCTATAAGCGTTTATAAGTTGTCTTTACTTTAGATTAGATATACTCCATGATACCAGTTTTTTTCATTTTTGGGAGGGACATTTTTTGAAACATTTTTACAACTTTATTTAAACAAATATATATTAGTTTTTATTTATTTGGATTTAGTTTTTTGGGGATCATTTTAAATTGGGATTCTTTTTATTAACTATAATTAGAGAAAGCTATAGGCAGAATAAATCCAATTTTCAGCATTTTTCTTTATGTTTACAGGGGTGTCATTAAAGTGCTACAGAGGTTTTGTTTTTCCATGTATATATGTTTTTGTATGTCTTCATCACATTTGTCTTACATTGATCTGGACGTTGGTTTCATTGTGGATGCTCTCAAAAGTGTATTTCTCAGAGCGTCTCTGGCGACTCTTGAAGAGGCGTGAGCCACGGTTAGAGGTGAGGGAAAGCTCCTCCAGCATGATGTCCTTCGGCATGTTCACTTTCCTCCCAAGATCCATCTCCACATCTGGACACAAGCAGACAAACAGAGAGCTTGCGTGTACAGTATGTACTTGTAAATGTTTCTGATTTCTGACAAGACAAATGTATTTTCCTTTCGCTGATACTCCCACCTATCAAACCTCATTGAACACAAGTGATATTCACACAGAAACAGCCCTGAACATGTACTGCTGACTTGGTACTTCTGCCATTATGATGAATGAGCAATTATCTGCCCTCCTAATCCTCTCATGTCTGCTGCTTGTTTTGTGGTTAGCGTGCTTGCTACTGCATACTGATCATGGAGATGTCACAGGCCTATATCCAAGAGTGAGGTGAATAATTTGCCAGAATATCTCTCAGCTGTCAGTAGCCTTCAGGCCAGTTGTCCTCGCCCTGAAATAGCGTGTTTAAATGGACAACGACAAAGGGATTAGTTACTTTGGCCCATAAAAATATTCATTTGCTTATTTATAGTAGGGTTCGTAGAAGGGAGGGTTGGCAGCAGCTGCACCAGCCAATGTTGGACTAACTTTCTATGAAGGCACGTTTGCAGCAAAGGGAACATGTCTGAGAATTAAATGTGAACTCTGAGTAATGGTGTTCAATCTGTGAGGGATTAAAAGAAAGTGTATGATGGCAAGATGGGAAGAGGAAGAGAGAAGGTTGTCAGGTCATCGTTTGAGCTAATTCCTATCTATTAGTATACACATATTATAATATATTCAATCTTCATTCATATTTTGATGGTCCTTTTCATCTTAGGAAGATGTGAGAAGATTTTAGTGCACATATCTTTATTTACAGTGATGATACAGTGATTCTTAATGAGATTGTTTTTTACTTAGATTTGATGATTCATCGAAATTACTAGTCTTTAGATAAATATGTTTATTACCTGCCATGTTTAAGGTAAAAAGGGACAGAGAATGTTGGCGCTTAGAATGGATGGTGACATACAATGTGTTCCATCACAAAGGTGAGATGAAAACAGAAGCCTTTTTTAATGTTATTCAAGTTGGCTTGGTACTCAAGGTTATTTTAAATGCCGCTTCGCCATTGAGAATCTTTTTTCAGCTTAACTCAGAAAAAATGGAAATCATAGATACATTCTATGCTTTAAACGCAGACTTAAACCTCCCACTTAGACAAATGAACTTTACACAATTTAAATGTTATAGTTACTGATATTTGTGGAGGTATTTTAATTTTATAGATGTGTACTTTGATCTGTTTTATAATTGTTAGTTTGATAGAGAATATTTAAGTGTTTGTTGACTGTTATGTGTGTACCTGCCCAGGGACTGATGATGGAAATGAGCTAAATCTGGCATCACTTCTCCTTTTGAGTTTATTGTGTTTATGTGAAAGGTCTTTTTTTTAATAATGACATAATAATAATAATAATAATAATAATAATAATAATAATAATAATAATAATAATAATAATAAAAAAGCAAAGAAACGATGCAACAGGAGAAGCTGAGAGGTCAAAGGGATCAGGAAACAAGGAAGTGAAGCAGAAACGATGGAGCTACCTTCCTCGATGGATTGAACCTCCCTGCAGATTGCTGCCGCCTGCATCTTCCTCTCGCTGGTCGTCATGGTGGAAAACTGAGACATGGCGGCCCCTGAGGGAAAGGAGTGTGAGGCCCACCGGAGACAAAGCCCATCAGTACAAGCTGTTCAAACACACAAAGAGACACAAAAGCAAGACACCAGGGATGCATGTCGACCATCGATTGGCCAACATTGAACATCCACACCACGCGCACATACCCAGCAGCAGATAGGATTTATTGGGGCAGTTAAAAGGGCAAAGTTAGCACATCCCTTTAAATAACCTTGGGCTGTTAAACGCCAAGCACATGCTCTTCAAACATGGCAACCAGCTGTGTCAGGGCTCTAAGAATCGATATGTTTGAAATGAGACAAGTGGGCTGAAAGGACACAGACAGAGAACATGGAGCAGTCACAGCAAACCCACAGACACACAAAAACATACACACAGGGAGCACACGGAAAGTTTACACCGAGGTGTCAGAGAACACAAAGGTCTCATGTTCACAACGTTCCTTAAAGGAACAAAAGAGCTTTTCATAGCCGGGGTCCATTCAACAAGCAAATAACTTCAGCATAAGGAAATCATTGGCTGTACAGATAAAAGAATAATATGTAATTTTTATCTTCAATAAAATCAGCTTCGTTCATTATTCTCCACATAAACACTCCAGAGCAATAAGAGATTAACAGATGCATTTATCCGAAACTTTAAAGACCATTTGAGAATGACAGGAGGCAAGCTGTGTGACAGGAAAATGAATCATGTTTGATTTAAAGTGAAAGAGAGAGAGTGAGACAGCACACCTGTGGGGGGGCTTACCTGTCCTGAGGACCCTCAGGGAGGAGTCTGGAACTGCGTCTGTCTCCTCAGGTAGGAAGTCAGAAAGCTGAGAGGGTCACACTGGGAAGTGGACCCGAGTGGGTGCTGGTGCTCCCGGGCACTGGGCTTGTGTTGGGAAGAGGGACTGGATGAGTGGGTGGGTGTCAGTCCGACTGTTGTCTTTGGTATGTAGTTCACAGGCGGAGGGGGGACTAAATTTAGACCACTACTGCTCACTCTGCCCTCCATCTAGCTGTCTCTTTACTGCCAGTGTAAGATGATCTATAATACTGGTTTGAAACCAGGCATATCTCCTGGAATTATTTACATTATATCAATCCAGCAGTGGCTCAGTCAGTAGGGGCTTGGACTGGGAATCGTAGGGTTGCCGGTTCAAGTCCCCAAAACAGACTTGAAATATGGAAAGTGGACTGCTACTTGGAGAGGTCCCAGTTCACCTCCTAGGCCCTGCTGCGGTGCCCTTGAGCAAGGCACCGGACACCTCCAATCCCCCCTCCCCATTGCTCCCCGGGCGCTGCACAATAGCTGCCCACTGCTCCTAGTACTAGGATGGGTTAAATTTTCTTGAAGTCCAAGGTGATGTCTTTAAATGTTCTGAGATATTCACTTTTATAGGATATAAAACAAAGAAAAGTATTCTTAAAATGATGGATGCAAAATTACTTCAACAATTAATCGATTCTTAAAATGGGTAGTGATTCTTTCTTTTTGATCAGTTGATGAATCGTTGTAGTTCTACTTAATGGGGAACTTCTGCTGTTCATTTAGCGTGTATGGACATGTTTTAAAATCAGATTAGAAAATAAAGGTATGGATACACGTTGCTAATGCTAGTGATGCTAATGATAAATGTTAATAGAACCATTGAAGGATTAGACATCCATCTTCTATGAACCCAATTAAAGTATCATGAACGCAGGCATACACATACCCAGTTTATATATATCGTTTTGCTTCATATGTGGAACAATAAATGCTGTAATGTAACTGTTTGCATCCAAAGAGATTAATAATCTGTTGCTTTGTTGAAACATTGGAAAAGCACGTTGGGCTGAAAGCACCCTTTGAAAGCTTTAACATCACAAATACATCTGTTTTAGATGAAGTTGTCGTCATCATTGCACAGCTTACAGTAAATACATGCAACAGCCATAGAATTGGAACATGCCCCCCCCTCAGAGCCTCCTGATAATCACATACTATTAGTTTTAAATGGCATCATGTGATATAGGAGGCACACAGGCTTAATGGGGTGCACTCACTTTTAATCCATTATAATGTTTTAATTGACCTTGCTAAATGTAATTTCTGTTGGTAAAAGAGACAAACAGAGGCAGACAGGTTGAGCTGCAGCACACAGCATGAAGAAAGCTGTAACAAACTTCAGAAACAACAATGACTACTTAAAAATGTGTTGGCACACACTGTAAATCCACCACTTTAATAGCAGTTTTTTCAATTTTTGTGAAATCATTTCTGTTTACCATCCATCTCTGTGTCCTTATCTTGTAGCACAATGTTTGCAATGCTACAGTAGGTACCTGCTGTTGTTATGTAACTGATGGTCACCATGGGAACAATCCCCTCCCCCCCTTTCTGGATATGCAGTGACTGTTGAAACAACACATCATACAAACAGCTTTATGGGATGGTACAGAGAGCAACAAATGGCTCGGAGCTAAAGTATTTCATGCTCGGGAAAAAAAAGCAAAGAGCACAAACACACGGGGCGATGTGTGGAATAGTGTGATTTGGCTGCATTTATTTTACTTAATGTGAATTCATATCAAAACAGAAATGATTACTTTTTTTTTGTTATGGCCACAGTACGTGTACCTTTGATAATCACACTGCATTGCCTCACTCAACACAATGCTGCGTGATAAATCTTATTTATGGTTATGAGATCGCTCGGTGAGAATTGCATTAGGACATTATGTACACTCTGTGGAAACTAGCTTAAAATAAAGCAACTCATTACAGACTGTAAGCACTTCTCCCAGTGGCAGTAAACCCAAGATAAGTAACCCATCCCTATTGGAACCAGTTACCAAACAATCCTTGGAAACGAAAACAAAAATGCCTTTATTAAAGCTTTTCATCTTCCATGGTTTAATTAAATTTCACCTGGTAAATAAGTCAATGTATCTTAGAGCTCACACAATAGGCTGAGTTATAGCACTAACCTTTCCCCAAGTTTTCAGCAAACTAATTAGATTCTGACAGTGAAATGATTTGCTGACATGGAAACAGCAACTCATTCTCCAATTTTATAGATTCAAAATCACACAAAATCACTAGGTGCACAATCACCACACACTAAATACAAACATCTACATAAGAGATGAACAGAAAATCCCAAATCTAAAACTATTTAAGGGACAATCTTCACTTCAGCTTTCTGGTAGGTGGGGGTCACTGTTTTACCATCTCTCATCCTTACATATCTCTTCTTCTGAAAGATAAACTAAACATTCAATAGTTATTATCTCCAGATAAACTCTTACTTAACAATCACTCAAATCTTCTCACTTATTTTGAAATAAACACGTCACACTCATTCTATCCAATCTCAACAACATACTGTTACCGCATCGCATGAACCCACTTCAGAGTATTTGTGTTTAACTACATAATTGCCAGTTTATATTACAGAAATTATTTTTAAGTCTCCATGTAATCTTAGCATAAGCATCTTCTTTACAGGAAAAAGTGGAAAACTAGCATTTATATTTGTTGTATTTTGAGAATAAAAGTCAAAATATTGATAACAAACTTTTGAAAATAAATCTACCTAAAACTACCAATGTAAGCGCAAGTATTTTTCCCTTTTGCCAGATCCTAATTATCTTCCTAACCCTTACTTTTTCACATTTGATTATGGCATGCAAAAATGTATTTCATACTAGATATTTAACAGAAATATCTTTCCAAACGTCCACTTAGTTATTTAAGAGCTCACTCTCAATGGGTTAACATTAATTAATAAAGAAAATGCATTTAGTAAAAGTTTGGATTTTGCTCATCAAAGGATCCTACCGCTGCCAGCTCCAGATGTTGCCGGTGTACACAGACTTGTACGTTTTTTTTTCTGTGGGCCTGTTGAACAAGACGGAGGACCCAGAGGGCCCCAGGGGTTCCTGAGTGACTGACCTCTGAGGCTGCCACTGCCTGGGCAGAGACCTATACCCAGCAGGCCCTGGAGGAGCCGGAGCCGAGCTCCTTGTAAGGGACCCAAACCACGGTATGGGGGCCCGGATCTGAGTTCGGCTCTGGTTCTGGCTCCAGGTCTGGCTGCCGGTCCTCTGCGGGGCCTGGTACGACGAGCGGGCCTTCCACTCTGCCGGCGGCTCGGGCAGCTTCTTGCGTTGGGCTGCCAGGCGTACATTTGTGGCCAGGCTCTGCTGGAGGTTCTGGAAAGAAAATGCTTCATCCACCAGGCCCAGGGGGTGCCGGGAGGCGGCCTCCCAGGGCATGATGGGTCTGCAGACCTTCTCTGGCCAGGATGTCTGGCTTGTTGGGGGGGCAGTGGAGGCCCGAGCTGGAGGCTTTTGGGAGGCAGCAGACGCTGACTGCTGGCCCGTGGATGGCACTCTGGCTAGGGGGGAGAGAGAGTAGCTCCTGCCAAAAGCCTGCAAAGAAAGAAGCAGACATGTTTGTTTTATTAAGGGTTCATTTCTCTATGGCTTGCAAAACATTGGAAAACAAAGTAGCTTTCAACACATTTCTGTCAGGGGCTGTAATACTCAATAGTAAGAAATACATGTCTAATTCTGTTCTCTGTTTTATTGTTGTGTGAAAATATTGGAGCCATGTTAAGATTTACAATAGAATGTTAAATGCTAAAGGCCTGTAAACTTGTTTTTTAAACCTAATCGTCTATTCTACAGTAAGCCTCCACAACAGTGCTTCAGTACTTGTCCAAACAGAGAGGACTTTCTCAGAACAACCCACTGTGAGATTGCATGCTTCCCAGAATACACCACAATCAGCTTGTTTTCATTAGAACTGCTGTGCCATGCAGCAACACCTTGATAGTTTGTCGATGAGATTGTGAAACATAAAAATGCTCAATACTAAAATCTCCATTAGAGCCGACAGCTAGGGGTTGTGTGGGGTAACAAAGCCCCTTTATTGTTTCTGACTAAACACACAATGGGTATGAGACAAGCAGAAAAGGCAGTGCTGCCATCATCTGGTGAAAGATGTGTAAGAGCAGTAGACAGCAATGCAAAATGAAAGAACAGAATAGAGGAGAGAGCAGTCATAAAAAAACTGTAGCTGAATGAGTGAATAAATGCTCTGCTGAGTCAGGTATCTGGAGGCCTAAAGAGCCTCTGGCGGTGGATTACAGCAGACACAGTAAGCGATAAATAGATTAGTGGATGATCTACAGATATGTCTTCCATTTCCTGAAGGAAAATTATGAATTAACCATACTGTATATTTGCCTGACATTGTCCATCACCATGCTGCCACTCAGATCTTTACACTTTATCTCAGAAATGGAACTGAGCGTCTTAAGAGTAATATGTGCATATAGATGCTTTTGTTTTGAGACAGGTGGTAAATAGTCTCTTTATGCTAATTTAAATAATATGGTTTTCTTTGGGGAACCAGGTCTATAGGAAAGAAACATTTAAGAGCAGAAGGTATGTAGAAAAACTTTCTTCATCCTCCTGAAAAAACATGTACGGTCATAGATACCACACTTTAGTTCTTATCAGCATGTGTTTTACATTGGCCTCTGAACCTAGAGTACATTTTTGGTTGTGGTCTTATTTGTTATTGTCTTTTCATGATTAGATTTATGTCTGAGACAGACTTTTAGATTTACATGAATTGCATTTGCAGAAATATGCCAATTTCAACCTTAGAAAATAACTGCATGACAGCATATGGATATATATTTCAGAAGGGACCACTCACTTGACCTCCAGAATTGTCCAATGAGGTCGCCTGCACTCATTGAAGCCAGCAGTCTAATAATATCCTTCATGAATGCATCATCAGTTAGTCATTCTGCAGGAATGTGCTTTTCAAGCATTCACCTTGGTGAGCTTTTAAAGTCGGTGATTTGGATAATGAGGTGATTCTGGTCGACATTAACAAGGTCTTTATAGACTACAAACCATTTTTTAATCTTGAAAACTCATTTTACTGCTTTTGCGAAAAGATAATATAAGGGTTTGTCTAATGTGAAGGTATTTGAGAAGAAACTGATTCATTGCAGCTGGATTCTATGTCTGAGGATAAATATGTATTCCTTATTATAGGTATGAATAGTGCATAAGGACAAGTGGTGAAATTCAACAACAGTAAAAGGAAAGACACTAGAAATAGTGGAAAACCAAAAAGCATGCTCAAAGGACAAAAGAAAGGAAAGCCAACCAAGGAAGAAAGACATTTTAATGGCACTACAGTGAATCATACAGAAAGTGCACTAAGAGAAACACACACAAAAAAAGAAAAAGAAAACAACTTAAAAAAGAAAAAGCAGCAAAATACTTGGGAACATAAATGGGCTGGTTATATTTTAAATTATTTTTAATTTCATCATTAGGATCATCTATCTATATTATACAAAAGCCAGAGAATAGGTATGAAAGAGTGTAACTACATTTGGTAAACAATACTATATTTCTCTTATCCGGGCGTGAGGTATAGTAGCTTTCACTGGCTTAACTTGAAATGTAAGCTTACTATCTCTGGACCTCAGCACTCCTCCCTGAAGCAGTTTAAATATAGGACCTTACATGATGCAACAGCTGGTGAGAAGCTTAAAATAAAACTAACCCACGCAACGTAACAGCCACCAAAATGTGACATCTAACATTTGAAGTTTAGGCAAGTCAGTGCTAGTTACTTTGAGAAATATTGCTGTATTCTCCAGACTTTACTTAAAACTGTGAACTCTGACATTGTATCCTTCTGCTTGGTATCATTACACTTCACAGACTCTATTGTGTCCTTAATACAATTGGACACATTTAGCAATTTTCTTTTTTCAAAAATCGCATTCATTTTGTCACCGTCCACTAGCATTCCCTTCTCATTTCTTTTGCCATTACTCCTCCCTTTCAATTCTTACTGAGCATTCCGCTCCCCCTACATTCTTATATTGCCATCACTTTAGATTATCTGTAATCAAAGTATGTTTTACAGTATTTCTCTATGTAAAAATGTACATGCCTTATAATCATGTTAAGGTAATTTTGGCTCTTTAGTGTCTGGTAAGATATACTTACATCCAATTCTTACTTATTTGTTGGTGTAATTTGCATTAGCTCTTAAAACTGTGAAAACCATCAAGGCCTTTACTATGACAAGAGGTGGATATAAAGATCCCCAATGCAAGTGTATGTGCTCCAAATAGTCCACTTGGCAGTGGATTGCAGGAGCACCAACCCTTTGACTCAAGCATGTGGTGATTGTACCAGAATCACTCTTTATCTACTACTGAAGGCTTCCACACCTGAGCAGAGCTCTTTTTTGCCATGAACTTAGGTTTAGGAGCAGCTGCAGGGCCACCTAATACTGATTCAGGCCTTGCAGCTACAGGGAAGCCAGAAACAGCAAAGCTACTGGGAGGCTGCTGCTGGTAAGGTACTGAGGCCGCTGCCATGTAGGGCGGGCTGTTAGCTGGTTGGTAAGGGGCCTGCGGGGGCTGCATGGGCTGTTGGTACGCATGGTTTGGAGACTGAGGAGCTTGGGGATGATAAGCAGGGGGGGCTGGTTGCTGATACTGTTGGTTATAAGGTTGCTGGTATGGACCAGCAGGGGGTTGTTGATAAGGGTTGGATGGAGGATAAATATTAGCTGGGTGTTGCTGGTAGAGGCCTTCATGCATCATGGGCTGCATTGGCATCCCATAGCCTTGCTGGGGGTAAAAGGCATTATATGGTCCAGTTTGCTGGACAGGGCCCATCTGATCATATCTAATTGGTTGATTTTCGACAGGTGGGTTAGAAGGTGTACAGTCTGGCTTAGGTTCGGCCGCCTTGGCAGCCTCTACTGCTGGGCCGAAAGTAAAGAGTGAGGAATCAAGTTGATAGGGTTGATGCTTCATAACATCTATTACATTGAGGGGTTTAGGGGCAGGCTTTGGTTTATCTTGGTCTTTTTTCTTGGCTTTGATTGAAGGACTAGTGGAAGGGGGCTGCTTTGATGGGGGATTCCAAGGGGACTGAATAGGATTGTATGATCGTGAAGGAGGAGCACGTACGTTAGGTGTGTATTTCCATTCATGTGGTAAGGAAGCAACTGGTGATGGTGCACGGGTTGCCTTGTTTGCTTCCACAGTCTCAGAGTCCACAACATATTTCTCCATACGAGACTGCCTCTTAGCAAACATATCAGCTCCTTTTCCTCTGACGGCTGGCATCTCATAAGATGAACCCTGGGTTGCTGGGTTTAAGACACTCGCCATTGGGTTGATGGGAGATGAAGAACGTTGACTGATGTTGAAGGAGTTCATTCGCTGTGGTGGAGGTGGAGGGCTCCTTGCTTGTGGGAGATTTTGTGGTGGTTGCCAAGGTTTTGGTGAGGGATGAGTGTTTACCATTATTGTAGAAGCACTCACAGGTGTTTGCTGTGGCTGTGGTGCCCAGGCATTTACAGGGGTCTGAGGTTGTCCCTGAGGTTGTCCCTGTGGTTGAGGCCATGTATTCATCGGTGGCTGTGGTAGAGAAGAGGACTGTTGCCAGTTTGGCTGTGACGTTGGCTGTGGTGGACCTGGTTGAGCCCAAGGCAGTTGATTTTGGGGTTGAGGTTGGGTCTGATTTTGCTCTTGGGCCCAAGAATTCATGGGTGACTGAGCATGTTCTGAAGGGTTCTGTGCCCATGATGGTTGGGACTGAGCCAGGGCTGGTACTGGCATCCATGGATTCACAATGGCTTGAGGCTGCGAAGGAGGTTGTGATGGGGCTGCTTGGATCCAAGGTGGCTGAACTTGGGCTTGAGTTTGTGATGGAGGCCATGCATTCATTGGGGGCTGCTGTTGAGCTGGAGCAGAGACCCAAGGTGGTTGAGGCTGACATGGTGCTTGAGGCTGACATGGTGCTTGCACCTGTGGCCATGCTGGCTGTGGTGCCTGATGCTGTGGTTGCTGAACCCATGGCGGCTGTGGCTGAGATTCAGTTTGAACCGGTTGAGCCCAAGGAGGTTGTGCTTGGGGTTTCTGCTGCGGTTGTTGCATCCATGGTGGCTGAGGCTGAGAGTCTGTTTGTGATGGTTGTGCCCATGGAGCCTGGGGTTGCTGCTGCTGCATTGGTTCTTGGGGTTGACCCCAAGGTGGTTGTGACTGCGGTATATGTGGCTGCTCGTGAGAGTGTGTCCAGGGGGGCTGAGCCTGAGGATGGGACTGTGGATGCTCTTGAGCTTGGGCCCATGATGGCTGAATTTGAGGGTTCCAATTATTTGTAGGAGGTTGAGGCTGTGCTTGGGTCTGAGCAGGTTGACGTGTCACCCAAGGTGGCTGGGGTGGCGACTGACTTTGAGGTGGGTCTTGGGGCAGCCCTTGAGCTGGAGGCCAAGGATTGGTGGGCTGCTGTTGTTGTGCCTGTGTTTGTGCTGGAGTCCAGCAAGGAGCAGGCTCAGGCTGCGGGGGACAATTCGTATGACTATTTTCCTCCTGAGCCGTCATTTGCAGAGGCTGTTGAGTTTCAGGTTCTTTTAGAGCCCATGTGGGCTGTTCCACTGTGGGATTGCTGGAAGGAGCCTCCTGGGGGGCAAGAGGTGGGGAGGGATCAGGGGCAGGTGCAGGGGTTGGCTCTAGTTCTGGAGCAGGGGTTGTCTCTATGGTGGGGGCAAGAGCAGGCGTGAAAACACTATTTTCAGCTTGTTGAGGCATGTCCTGGTTGGTCATTTCTATCTGCGGTGTCCAAGGAGGAGAGTTGGGGTTGATCGCAGGCTTTGGAGCCACAGGTGGAGGAATCTTATTTTTTCTTTGTTGAGATTGGAGGAAATTACAAGCCTCAGCCCCAAGACTAAGGTAGTCTTCCTCGCCTCCTGACTCAACACCCAACTTCCTATCCTTTCTGTTGAGGAGGTTTAGCAGTGCTGGGTTAGGCGATATTTTAGGTGCTTCCTTAAACGAGAACATAGGCTTACCAGCATTTCTCCTCCTTGCATCGGACAAAACGCCAGTCCGACTTGCAGGGGTAGCAATGCGCTCATCCCGGGAGGCTATCTGCTCTCCTTGGCCCACAGAATCTTGATTGGTCCCACTCATTGCGGGAGAATAAGGGGCAGCCGACATGTTTTCTGCAGAGAAAGGCTTTGCAGAACGATTACTAAAAGCACTCTGGATTTCACTTTGTTGATGTTGCACTGTGCCATTGATGTTTGTAGAATAGTGCTGCACTTGCTGTTGCTCTTGATATTCTTGCTGCTGCTGATACATTTGCTGCTGTTGATAATGCTGCTGTTCATACTGCTGCTGCTGTTCATACTGTTGCTGCTGATACTGCTGCTGCTGTTGTTGCTGCTGCTGCTGCTGCTGCTGCTGCTGCTGCTGCTGCTGCTGGTATTGTTGTTGTTGTTGTTGGTAGTTCTGTTGTTGCTCATAGTACTGCTGCTCCTGATATTGCTGGTACTGTTGTTGTTGGCTTTGTTGGTGAATATTTACATCCATATAAGCATGGCCCTCTGTCGTGGACTGCATGTAAGAGTGCTCCTCAATCTTCTTTTCAATCAACGGTACTGCTTCCACGGGAATTCCCTGGCGCCTGAGCTCATCATGTTCAGCAGAAATCTCATCCATCCTTAAACGACGTTGGGCAAACATTGTGGCCCCCTTGCCCTGTGTGTCAGGCAAACACTCCATCTCTGCTGGGTTGTTCAGGTTCCTTTCAATCTCAAGAAGACCCTTGTCCCAGTTGATAGTTAGCAAACTTTTTCCACTTTGGGCATTAGTGAGGAAATGCTTGTCTATTTCAGAACCGTTTGGAGCCACAAGTGTAAATTCAACAGTGTGGGTTTCCTGTGTATCCTCGTCCTCTTCGTCGCTGTACTCGGGTTCGTCTTCACCTGTGCCGTAGCTCACAAGTGTGTATTTCTTGACCCTCTGCCGATGTTTCTTGAACATCAACACCCCCTTGTTGTTGGGGTTGGGCGGAGCAGCCGTAAGAAGGAGAGCAATACGTTTACATTTGGACTTGGCTTCCTTCACCTGCTTTTCAGAAAGACTTTCGCTGCGCCTGAGCCCTGTGTAGAGAAGAAAGTTCAAGGGTTAGGGAAATCAATATAAATGCTTCCAATCCTAACCTTTAAAAAAAAAAATTAAAACAGCTGCTCCTAAATGAATGTCAGAAAAAATACAACATTTTAGTTTATTATATAAACCCCAGTTCTGTTATCAATCATCTGAAGAGTAAAAATAGAGCTTGCACAAACAACTTAGTGACAGGTGACACAATTAAGTTTCAAACCAAAGTTAAGCAGGTCACAAAGCAATTAGTTTCAGTGTTTAATATTACATTGAAATCACGCTTCTGTAAAAATAAATTTTAAAAATGTCCAATGATCATGTTCAAATCAGAAGCAGAAATATTAACAGACTAACAATTGATTATAAGTCCTGTAAATGCACAGTGGTATAAAACAATACAACTCAACTAAGCCATTATCTCATTCCTTTACATTTATATCTAGCTGTATACTGTCCTAATTTGTACAGTCAGTTTAACATAAAAAATTAACCCATATAGCAATCATTAAATCCTCTGACTCATGTTTAATACACGTATTTGCTTACAGACAATGAAACACATTAAATCAGTTGCTCTTTGCCACAAAGTATCCAGGAATAGGAACTGAGAAAGATTAAAGATAGCCTGCATGCAATACATTGACGAGGAGCAGAGTGTCTTTACGTCCTTATCTGTGAGTTTACATGCTGCCCACTTAAAACCTCCTCTCTACTTAAAGCTGCCACATTGGTTGAAACACTTGTCAAAACAAAGCCACTCTAACCAACAATGCAAAGTTGAAATAAAATAATAAGAACATTTTCTTTTTGATATTCCTGCAAGACTAACCTGAAGCTGGAGGAGACAGCGGGAGTGAGCAACTGACTCACTTTTTTAGCCCAGTTAAAGCAGCCTGTTTGAGAGGATCAGGTGACGGGCCAGAGGAGCACATGCTGGTGTCTGTCAAAGAGCCCCTTCTGTAGGCATCATCAGCGTGCTCCAGTTATATTTATGTCTTCTAAACAGCGCCTCAGTATCCACATTCATCATCTGGCCTCTTCAAATGGATAGATCTTTTCTCAAGTATAGCAGCTTCTTACATCAATCAAGCAATTCCATTGATTCTTTATATCTAGCTTTTGTTGACTATAACCATCCTATCTGCCCTGTGACTCTGTACTATCGCCGTGATTTGGTTGTAGTTCAGGTTAAAACCCGGAAGTATCTGCTTCTGTGAAGGAATGAGTGCCCACTTCCAACTGCTTTAAGAGACACACACTATTTTAAGCAGCACACACTCTTACTTGGAATGCACACCTGTTTTGCACAAATGCAATTTAGTGTTGACCTATTAGCCTGCAGGCCCCCCTTCACAAATAGATGTTTAACACTCACACAGTAAAAAACGGTAATACTTCCCGGTACTTACTGGCGTGTCTTGCCCGATGCTTGTTGGGTTTGTCTGGATCCCCCTCAGTCTCTGAGTCCTGCTCTTCGGCTGCTGTTGCCTCTTCTGACGGAAATGAGACAGTGAAACACCCAGGAACTCCCTCACAGCGCCCTCCTCCTTCTTCTCCTTCACTTTGGGACCCACTAACCCTGGGGCCTCCCACCCTGAAGATGCCCCTCCCTGCTTCTGATGCTGCTGGCTGCTGCACAATGACCTCCACCTGCCCCAGCATGGACGGGGAGCTGAGCACCACCCCGTGCTGTCCGAGGGGCTCCCTGGCGGGACGCGGGACATAGTGCGACTTTATACTGGTGGTGTGGATCTCCTTGACAGTCTCTCTGTTGGAGTGTTCCCCCTCTATCCCGATAGCACTCCCCAGAGAGGTGGAGCCCCCGTCCTCCAAGGTTTGCTCAGACAGGGACACCTGGAGCTCCACCATATGCCCAGGGGAGAAGCATCGCCGTTCTTCATTTTCCTTAAAAATAGGACATTTCTGATCACCAGACGAGGGAGCATGGAGTTGGGTACAAAGCAGTTGGGGTCTCTTTGGAAACTCTGTATCCCCATAGCAGGTCTTGTCCTGGGGCTTGGATATGTAGAGCTCCCTCGGGCTTTGGGACCTGTGTTGTGGGGAGAAGATGTGGAGGGTGGTGCTCTCTACAGCCTCACCGGAGGGTTCCCTCTCTGCAGCTTGTGTCTCTTCTGATTCATATTCTTCTGATGAGACAGTGCAGGATCTTTCAGAAGAGAGGGGAGAACAGGAAGAGAGAGGTGAAACTTTTCATTTACCAAATTCATCATAAGTGGAGATGCTGCAGTTGACCAGGGTGAAACATACAACTTATAGAAATCACCATAAAGCTTTCATAAATTGTAGAGGTTTTCCCTAGCTTGAAAGTGCATGTAAAAACAAAGTGTATCCCTGTAGTGATTACTTTAATATCAATAACAGACAATGTCACCTCAACTTAATTAAAAAGAACTGAGGATTTGTGGACCTTTCAGATTGATATATGCCTTTGAACCATCCCATTCATTATTTCAGAATATTTAGATTTTTCCATTAAAAAAATATAAACATCATTTGAATAAGCAATACATGGTGAGGTGCCTGATTAATGGAGCCATTTGATTGTTGATGAAGTAAAGATTGTCTCCCATTGATGAAGTTGTCAAAGTAATTAAATATATTTAATGTTTGTGCAGCGAGTTAAATGAAAGGCTCCGGTCACTGAAGAGGAAAATAATCACGCTTCACCATCACTCTGCCTAATTTCCATTTTCAAGGTCAATGAGGAATAACACAACAGAATGTCATTATCCTGGTCATAAATTATTAAATTTACGTTGATTAGACGTCAGTGAGCGCTCATTTTCTCCAAATAGGAAAGAGTGACATATGCTAATGCTTTTTGATAAACTGAGGTCATCTGTCCACAAGTCTACAGAAATAAGAGTCTCACAGAAACTACCCCACTACAAATCCTGCACTCCACTACTACCACCACCACCACTACTACTACTACTACTACTACTACTACTACTACTACTACCACTAAATTCAATAACAAAATGAAACTTTAACTGTATGTCCCTCTGCAGTTTAAATGCAAGCACATATGCTCCATACATATGCTCCACCTGATAACACTTTGGCTGAGTAATGGCTGAGCAGCTGCACGTCAATCAGACACAAATCTGTATCACCAGCGGAAGGTCAGCCTGACTGACACACAATAACTCACTAATTCAATAACAGATATGACTGCACATGCATACAGTCATTGTGTCATGCTAAAGGCCACAGGTCATAAAACAACATGCTATCTAAATGCTAATACAGGGGTGCAACAATTATGTTTGCATTGCTTCAGTTGGCATGGCTCAGTGTTCCTGATATTCTGTCATGTTACTGAATTCCCTATCATTAATCTAACAGGTGATGTGTGGTCCTACCTTTTGAGCAGCAGCTGCAGACAGTCGATGGATGTGTCTATGAGTGCAGAGGCTCGTAACAGAGTGAGATCAGCACACGGCTCTCCGTTTAGTGACACCACCTCGTCACCTTCACACACTCCAGCCAGCGAGGCAGGACCTCTGGCTTCCACCTGGGCAGGCAAAGTATAAGTAAGAGGACAAAACGGCTAGAAAAGCAAACTTATCACAGACTGAATCAGCGTTCATCGTCAGCACAGGTGAAGTCTATTATGAAGTAACAGTAACCTCAGTCTATCTTCATCATCTTTAAAATATTGTCATTGGCTACTGATTTCATGATACAGAACATTCTGGACCAGGTCCCTGACACCAATACATTTTCATCTGGTAAGACGCAAGATGTTTTTTTAGGTTAGAAATTGTTCATATGAGCAAATTATTCTACTTCTCAGTGAAGCATTTCAACAAACTCCTCCTACAGATTTAATCCTCAAAACTTCAAATTTTGTCAGTAAGACCTCAAGTTTTATTTCATAGTCTGGTGTACTGGCAACCTTTATGGCCTATGGCAAAATAATTACTAATTAAAAAGCAAAAATGTCCCTAGGGAGGCACTGTATATAATAGCAACAATTTGCAAAATGCAAAATGTACAATCAACGTCACTAATTTTGAGGGTGCAAAAAAGATCGATAAATGTAATTTTACATTGTCTTTTCACCAAGCTGCTGCATAATATTTCTGAAGGCCAGCTCTGCACAGACCCATTTAAAGGACACCTCTTCATACAGTTAAAGCAATGACTGATGGTTTGGTTCGCTTGTAATTGGATCCTGCGGACTATAAAATGCTTTGTTGATAGGATCATTTAATGAGGAGAAATACCTCGTATATTCTGCACAAGAGATGGGGATACATTATAATTTCTCAGAAATGATGTAAAAATATGTTGCATATCCTACAAACAAATATCTTTAATCTTCACATATTCCAACAGTTTCCAGATTTCTTGACCTTTGATTACTGCTTTAAAATGTTCCAAGACTAGAGGGGATTTTTACCACCACAAGCACGACATCTCATGTATTTATTTTAAATTTAACAAACCTCTCTTCTCTTGGATACATTTTTGTCAGAATAATGTTGTGTAGGTTGTTGTCATACTCCTGTTTATCTTGTGTTTAAAGAGCAAGAATATAAAAAGAAACTCCTCTGGAAGAAAACAAATGGTTTCTAGTATTTAGAACATGGATGCATTATATTACAACAACAAAACACTAAGAAAAATGGTCCTGATGAAAAAAAAGCTAATCAAGTCAAGTACATGCAGGTAACAGTCTTTTTGCAGCCACAAGATGGCAATGCAAACACACACATGCTTTGCTGTTGGAGGAATAGATTCCCTCTGTGAATTGCACCTAAAACACAACACAGTTTACCAAGTTACACCAATTTTAAAGGAATCAGATTTAGAACCACAGAACAATTCTCCATCTGTCTTAAACACTTTGTCGTTTTATATTTCAATACTTGTATTTAAAGGGCATTTTGCAAAATGAAACAACTTTTTTGGCAGTTTGCCAACATCTTCACTACCTCACAAGCCTTAAACCATGAGCCTGTGGCAATGAAACAAGCCTACCTTGCTATACATACACAAATAATTTACGAGTGACTTTATAGAGCTGGTAAATCTGGGACTCAATCAGAGTTTAACAGAGTGCATGCAGGCCCTATAAGGCGGCCTGTGAGCCGGTCCATTGGGACACCTCATTACAGGGAGGACGGTTTTCTGGATGCAACCTCCAAAAAAGGAGGGGAAACGTGTGTTGTTGTCTCCTCGCAACACAAATACATGCACAGGAGTTTGTCATGTGCTGCTGGTAAAGAGAAGCAGGAAAGGATAACAAACTACTGAAGGTGTCAGGAGAGGAAAAACAGTGTTTTCAAATAAAGTTATTTCTAAGAAGTTCCTGATCAGCAGGATTTACCTCTGACATCATGTGGGGCCATAATTGAAACATTATCCTTGGCTGCCTATTTTCAAATTATCTATTTAATAGGCTTCAACGCAACAGAAAATCACAGGAAATACAGGAGTGCATAATGTGTGCATATAGCTGCCGGCAGTTCCTGACCACACAGCTTTAAGCAATTAAGCTTTTACATTTGAGGAAAATATTTTCCAGCTGCCTTACAGGTAGCATTTGGAAGGACGGTTACATTTAATGTTTTATTTCCTCATTTAGTTCAAGTTTTCTTTTATTACCAGACAGCAAGGCCAGTATTAATAGAGATTTGTGATTCACTTCGAAGGCCAAAGAGTTTACTTTAGTTTTGTATTTGTTAGGGACAGTGAACAAAAAACATTCTCAAAAGTGATATTTATCAGATTTGGCTTCCCCTTGCAAACAATTATCAACAATCACATAGCATCACATTTTGCTTTTAGAGAGTTCATGCAAATGTTTCAGTTCTGTTTATTTCATTTTAACTTTAATTTAAGCAAACACTCCTTTGCCAAAACATTTCTTAATTTAGATCTCAAGGACCTTGAGAACCCTACATATTGATACCATATTTTGAATAATATTACAAGTTATGTTTACTTTGACAACATGAATAGGTGGATCAAACTAAGTGGTCATACAGGTATGCTTATTGTATTCTATTTACTCCGGTTATAGTCCACAAGAAAAATAAGAAGTGCAACAAATGTGAAGTTAAAAAAACTACAAAAATGTCCATTGGGTTTGCAGAAAATGCTTTGTCACAAAGCTGAAAACAAGGCTGAAGTCCAGCTGGCATCGACAGAGCGTTCAGAGCCAGGAACACTGAACTCACAAATATAATCTCAATATAAAGCTGTTGGGCTTAATTTGTTTACATGAATGCAAATAGAAAGAGGACAAACTAACGGAGTCATCATCTGAGGCTTTCATGCTTTCACCGGGACCAGGATGTGGATGTTTAGCTGAAAAACACAATGCCAAAAACTGCAGTGAAGCATTTTGTTTACTCGCCTCTGAAGGAATGAAGCAATGGCATTTTGCTGTTTGCTTGGCAGCTTAATAAGGTTCCTCTGGTGCTCTATTAGGACAAATCTGCAAGAGCCCTCTCTGCTCTGTGTGTAAAGGGTAAGATAACCCAGGCAGAGTAACACGACTTTTATTACAAGATACTAGAAACACCATTAAATGGAATGGGGATGACATTTGTATTAGTTAGTAACTGGAGCTGCGAAAATTAATTGCGTCCTTGAAATATAATCCTCAATTTTGATTACAGATCAATGGTTAAAAGTCATTTTTCATGCACATTTCTAGGCTGTTTTTAGAATCAGAATACTTTATTTTTGACAGAGAAAATGTCGTTGGTTATTTTGAGAATATTAAAAACAAATTACATATTTAAATTAAAATAAGAAGTTTAAGGTAAATGTGCAATAAAAAGATAGTTAAATAAAGACATTTTATTTTAATTTTATTTTTTTCTTGAGTTAAGTGGAGTGAATATCTTTGAGTTTTTGACGGAACAAAATAAAAGAGACACATCACTTTTTTATTTGAAAAATAAAGTAATCCTGTGTTAATAACTGTGCAATACATATCTGGCTGCTATACTTTTATTTTTGTGTATTTTGTAAATTGTGCGATTCTTGTATATATTAGTATCTTGGGTGTAATATTAAGCTGTCTTTGGCGCTTTCTGCTGTAATAATGAACATTTCACCTCTGTGGGACGATTAAAGGTATTCTGATTCTAATTCTCATGAACAATAATAATGTTAGTTTCTGCCCTAGAATACCTTTTGAGAAGTCTCAGACTTGCATTACTTTTTCTTTATTCAGTGTGCCATAACTGATGTGATACATGTTGACATTCCACATCCCAAGAAGGCATACCTCAGTAATTGGAGGCCAAAATGTCTCCTTTTAGTAGGATTTAAGAAATATCTCTTTCTTATTAAAACAGATTACATCTAAGTCCTTTCACTTTTGCTGAGACATCTGAAATAGGCGTTACACTTTACATCACATGTACATATTTCCATGTTTTTCAGAAGGGGCATTGTCATTGGTCTTATATTGTGTAGTTTCTGCAGCTTTAAAAAATAAAGTGACCTCATCCACTTAGTACTGAGGCCAGGACTCCAAAGAAGAAGAAAAATAGGGGCTCCCTTATATGGAGAGAAGCTTTAAGCAGTGGATACCCCTGCACAGTCTGTGAACATTCACTTTCTCTCAGAAAACAACACAGTTACACTCAGCAGAAGCTTTACCAAACACAGGAGAGCCTGCAGCTAAAGAAAATCTGTTAGGATGTTGGTATGTTTTCTTTTTTGACTTTAAACTAACAGACTTGGGTCTCTGTATTTCCAACAGGAAGAGTTTGGAGGTATGTTCAGAGTTATGCATTCCAGATGACATGGATTACACCCCTGATTCCCAACACTGACGCATCATATAGCTACTTCACTTTAAAAGGTCAACACCTATATGCAGTTTATTCAAGACACTCTTAAAACATCAGTATTAAGTCTAAACATAGAAATTATTCAAGAATAAAAATAACAATGAAACAATAAAAGTTGGGGAAACTCCCTAATATAGGGATTTTAAAATAATCATCACTGGTTCAGCAAAAATATGTTTGAGAATATGAAGACTCAAAGGATACATTGCTGTCATAAACAAATATATATGACGTTGAATTTTTTCTGCAGCCTACATTTGTGATTCTGTCTCTTTCATTTTTTAAATAAAGTTCAATACAACTTTTGGAAAAAGAGACTAACATCTTATTACAACTAACATGTATTGTTTGCTTTTATTGTGATCTAATCCTCACTTAATTCCAGAATCAATGACATTTACTGTAATGTGCTCAAGCTACTTTGAAGCTTCAGGGGATGTGTGTCCATTTACTCAGTTAGAAAGTACTACTTCATGCCAACACACATTGAAATATTATCTATAGTCATACAAACATGTTAATAAAAGTCAGCAAGAGTTGTAAAGTGTGTCCTGAGAATGATCTATGGAAGCTTTTAGAGTGCTCTCTGCTTGAGGAGCTTTGATGTCACAGGAATGCAGCATAAGAAAAACATTTACACATTCAGAACACAGAGAACAGGTTGACAAGGGATCTGTACAGCGTGAGCACTCCTGGACATGCATGGTATACCATATATAGAGATAAAGGCACCTTTACCTATGTGAGTGCTCATTTACATCACTGCCCAATATCTCAAAGCATCCATTTTTGCAGAAAAGTACAATTAAACTTTTGAATGTAACCTTATGTATTTGGAGTTTTTATCACCTATACATTTACACTAATGCAATATATTCTCCAAAAGGAATGAATATATTATAATGGAAGATATGTAGGCCAGAAGATGGGCAGACTATAGGATTTCAAATGATTGAATACTGAGGCAGTACAAAAAGAACTAACACGGAAATTAATAATCAACAGATCTGTCAAATTGAGTTTTTCCAGAAATAACTTTAAACATGGTGTTTTGCAGAGATGTGCCCATACGTTTTGTTGAAATAAGTCATTCAGCATGAAAATAGCATTACGCAATTATTTAACAACTGAACAAATCATAGAGCTAAGCCACCAATTAGTCGACTAATTGACTAAGAGGGCAGACCTATGAATTAACTTCCAAAAAGCAAATAAGTGTGTGTCAAAAGGACTGGATCATGCCTCACAGCTGACAGTGAGAACGTTTTTATAGCCCAAGCTCTGTTTAAATAGCCTAATGCCATTAAAATGATGTCCTTGCAATATCTTGTAATGCATCATAAGAAAAAGAGATCCTTTAATGCTTATAGAAGTTGTATTATGCTACCACACTATCAGGCTGAACACAGTATGTATTCAAAGCAGTCTAGTTATAATAATCTATCATTTGCCTAACCTCCTTTCCGACAGTTATTTGAATTTTCTTTTAAAGTGAGCTGAGTTTTATCTGACTTTTGCTTTGTTTGTTTTCATTTATGACATTTATTTTGCACACAGTCCTCACTCTTCAGGTTTCGGCTGAATATGCTTTTCCTTCTTGCAAAGTCTCTGAGTGATAACAGATCACTCTGCCCTCAGCTTCACACCGTCTCTTGGCCTTGACCATATAAGGGTCCCAAGGAATCTCGCACCAAAACACAGCCAACGCTCACAAAAATGCAGCGACACGCACACTGCTTCGAATAAAAAGTTACAAAGATAATATTTCTCATTGAACTACTCAACATCAAAACTAAAACCATATGACACTTGTATCCAAACTGTGCAAAGTATACGATATTTCCCTTAAAAACGTCACATTTTGCATTGAGACAAGTTTGTCAATACCAAAGGTCTGTTAGAATCCTGAACGATAGAGAGATGGTTAAATAGATAGATACCTTGGAGACTAGGAAGGGTCTGTATGTGTCCCCCTCTCCCTCTCTCAGGGTGAAGCCCCAGGGTGCAGTCCCCCGCAGAGTCACGCAGATGTAGTCCCCGGTGCCCATGCTGCCCACAGCTCCTCAGTCGAACCTCCACCGAGAGATCATGGAGCTGTCAGCCGGACCAGCAGCACTTTGCAGAACCTCCTCTAGCACACAGCTGTATAATCCCCATCATCTGAGTCCTGCAGGAGTCCAGCCCGCTCAGGAGACGTCACAGCGCGAGGACCCGCCTGCAGGAGCATCGTGCAACTGGTTTGTTACCGCGAGTACCCAGTCTACGTAACATCCCCGAGGTATGGCATCTCAATAAACACTAAAGAACAACTACATGATACCTTAAAAACTATTGGAAGCTTTGATAAATACTCAAAGGACACATCCGGTAGCTATAGCCTTGAACATATCAACTTGAGGATGTTTTGTATTTAATTGTATTTTCCTGCAGTGGCATTAACATAATAATCTACATTTGTCGTTATAGAACCTCATATGCGCACTATTTACAGTTATAAATACTGTATATCAGTATACCAAAATACTGATCTTTGAACTATGCCTTTTTCATATTTTATTGGGATTGTTTCATTGTATGCTCGTAAAATGTTTTTATTTTATTTTAAGAATCACTTACTTTATTGTATTTAAGTTGTAAAATGTTATTCTTATACAAATTGTTGCATTGTTTTTGTCGTTGTTTTTACTTTTTCTGTATTATTTATGTCTCACACCTGTGGAAAACTTCAAACGTCTAACCTGAATGAAAGGAGCCATACAAATGAGAGTTTTATTTAAACCTAGAAGTCCCTGTAGGAGACTTCAAGACTCATTGCACTATTTGATTAGTGTAGAAGGTTAATGTCTGTACAGCTCATGCCAGAACACCCCCCCCCCCCCCCCCCAAATAGCATCTAAATCCCTGTTCATTATACCAAGTTGTGTGGCCCTATAACTTTTAACTATCTTCGGCAAATCACTATTTAAAAGTGAAAAAGGTATACTTTTCTTCAGCTGTCATTATCCATGTGTTAAAAAGTAGTCTATAGTGTGTATTCATTTTAACAGAGGGAAAAATCTTTAATTATAATAATGAAACGTACAGGTCCACATCCCTGTGCTGACGTGTATGGGCTCCTTCTCTTTACGCATGCGCACGGCGTCAGACACAAGTTAGCTAAAAACACATCGCAGGAAAATTCACTGTTTCATTTCAAAGTAAAAGCATAATGAAACGTTTTAAAACTAATATTTACGAGTACAGAACGTCCATGGTGTTTTAATAAATGTTTGAAAAGGGGTTGTTTTTAGAAACGAGTATTTATTTTTGTCCTTCATATGGCGTATAATTATGAAGTTATCTGTTGATAAAATATGTTATTAAAGATTTTACTTTGAAATGCAAAACCGGAAACGTTGATTTCGACAGGAGTAGCGTAGCGACCGGCGCTTTGGTGAGTTTGACGTGGCACTCTGCTTTCACTGAGCACCGTGGAGAGGACTCAGCCCATTATTCAGGTAAATACCATAACCACTATATTAACACATAAAAGCCAATACACATGACTTAATCTATCTCGTTTAAATATGTATTTGAAGGTGTTTGAAGCCATTGTGCTTCTTCTGGTGCCAAACGAAAACTTTGTAGTAATTTCCGCGTAGCTAGCAAGATGTTTTCTATCAATATGTAATCAACACTGTACGATGTGCTGTGCTGGCATCTTACTCTTTTATATCAGGTGTTTAATTGTTTGTCACAGAGAAAAGATATAACCACAAGCAGGATATCATGTGTTTCTCTTCAACATGTGTGAATTTAACACAGCAAGGATGCTCAAATGTTTAGCCATCACACCTAACGGTCTTTGACGTGGCAATTCTCGGAAGTGGCAGAAACGATTCACTATTAAACTGAAGAATGAACCGAGGCCAACTGTCGCCTTCTTAATGCTTTTTATTAAGGGTAAAACGTCTTAAACGGATTTATTATGCTGTAATATAGGGCTTTGATGGTGTTGTCAGTACGCAGCTGTTATTTGTGTTGACCCTGCTGTGCCAAAGTTCAACTTGTATCAGGAAAACGTCTACAGATCCTTTGCTTTTAAAGACTTTTATTATGAAAAGGTTTTTCAATGTAAGGCTTATCATGGTATTTACATTAAAGGAATCGGGCAGATGAGATTGGATCGTCGCTCTGACAGGCAAACAGAAAGTCATGTAGTTCCTTGAAGATAATTCTTGTAAGGATAGGCCTTCCTTTATCTCTCTCAGTAAGCAATGCCAAAGGTCCATGTTACACGAGTGTTGATGATTGCACGAGGTCAAATATCAGTCGTTGTTGGTGTATCTTTTCAAACCTGTTAGTGCTGTGAAAAAGAGAAATAGATGCTTGTGTTACATCAGAAAGTGTCTATTGCGATGTTAGTGGTTTGGAAAAAAAAACACAAACTTAATTAAATCTTCTGTTGTCAAGATTAATTAGAAACACTGAATTAAAATATAACCGTTAGTTGTGGTTCTTATGATAACACTTGACTATTTTTTACTCAACAGGTTGTCAACTCATTGATCCTGGCATGAGAAGACAGTAACATCCCATCAAGATGAGTCAACAGGGTTATGTTGCTGCACCCCCATACTCCCAGGCCCAGCCCGGAATGGGGGGCTACCAGGGTGGGTTTGGAGCTGGTCCTGCACAGCCCCTGTATGGGCACTATGGAGGTCCGCCTCAGACATTCAACGGTCCACCAACAGGTAGAGCAAAAACACTGTTTGTTTAATGTTTCCTTAAAAGACTAAGTCTAATCTTGTTGCTTGCTCAATCAGCTTGTTCATTGTTGAATTACAACTAGTGCTATTTCAACATTATAGAAGTTTACAATGATCAAGATTTCAGATATGTGCTTTGTTTTGGCGTGAATGTGCAATAACAGGTCTGAAGTGCTGGCTTTTCTGAGTATGGTTCATTACATGTCTTAGTCTGCAGCTGAGTTCAGATTTCACATTGTGTTGAAAGCTCCAAACAGCATAACCAACAGTGATATTATACTTTGACTGCTGTGGGTATATAATAATATGTGTCGCATTTATTGCATTTATAGTAACAACATGTTGGGTTAATTTCTTGAATATATTTCCTATTCAGCCCTATAAACCCTGTTTTTATATACATATATTGTTTATCATGGTTTATTTGTCATTGAGTGAAAAGGTTTTTATGGCCTTTAAATAATATATGTGTTACACCACTGTGAAGGCGTGCCAGCAGCTCAAACCAAGATAGATCAGAAATATTGCCTTTATGTTAAATCAGTTTATTTCAGTTCACATTGAAGCAAGCTCTGTCTGACTGAAGTGTAAACAAATCCGTACAATCAGGAAAATGCTTTCTTTACAACAAAGGCGTCATGTTCAGATTTTTGATGAATTTGATTTTGGTCTACAATGGATTTACCTCTGATACAGGCCATACAAACACGCTGTAACTGTCTGTTACTCACTGCAGGTATGATGAAGTCACCAGTCTCCTCTGCAGCTGGGGTGCCCCCACCTGCAGCGCCCAGTCAGTACAATCCAAATGTCCAGCAGAACGGCGCACATCCGCAAAGGTGAGAATCTTCCTTAAACCGCAACTGCATGGCTCTCGAATATGAAGAGATCGTGCAGGTGCAAGAATTGCTGTTGAAGTGCGTGAAGCAAGATATTTACAATTGATGGATAATAAGAAGTTGAATTAACATTTAAAACAGCTTTACGTTTTAAGCACATCAAGAGACTGCACTGTACCTGCTGCATATTAGTAATACATACCCCTGTTTTCCTCAGATACCCTCCACCGGCTGTTTCTGCTTCTTATGGACAGCCTTTACAGTCCCAGTACAACAACATGGCCCCTGCGGCCCCCCCTCAAGCTCAACAGCTCACCAATCAGATGAGTTCCATGAACCTGGGCAGCTATGGTAAGTTTGATATGAACTGTTTTACAGATCACACTGCTCAACATCAAACAAATGACAGCACAGTACTCACCTGATCGGTTTTTCTTTTTGTAGCCTCAGGTCCTATGCAGAGCCCCCCTCCTCCATCAAACTCTCTAGCCCAGCAGCCTTTCCAACCAGCCCCTCCTCCAGTGGGCCAGCCACTGATGCCTCCAGGACCACAGTCCCCCCACATGTCTCCTCCGCAGTCTCCCCCAGCAAACATGCCAATGGCAGGCCTCCCAATGGCTGGCCAACAAATGGGAGGCCCCCCACTGTCAGGCATGGGTCGACCCTTTCCCGGCCCCCCTCCTCCAGGCCCCGGAGGATTCCAGCAGCCTAGTCCGGGACCTGCTGGTCCAACTGGATACCCCCAGCAAGGAGGTACAGTGACACTGTGAAACAGAAAAGGTTCTCAAATGGATTTCACAGCTTTTTACCCCTGTGTGTTTAGTCAGGCAGTACCTAGTCTGTTGAGTGGCTCAAAAACTGACATAAAATAACAACAGCTAATAATTAGGTTTAAAAATCTGAATGTGTGTTTCCATGTGCAGGTCAGTTTGCGGGACACATGGCGGGGCCTCAGCCTGGCATGATGGGGCCTCAGCCCGGCATGATGATGGGGCCTCAGCCCGGCATGATGGGGCCTCAGCCCGGCATGATGGGGCCTCAGCCCGGCATGATGGGGCCCCAGCCCGGCATGATGGGGCCTCAGCCTGGCATGATGGGGGCCTTCCCCGGATCACCAGGCGGACTGGCAGGACCACCTCAGAAGAAACTGGACCCTGACTCTATCCCCAGCACCGTAAGTACAACACTAATCCTCCTGGGACTGCATACCTTGACATGTCGATTACACACATCACTGAACATTTCTCTGACTTGAACTAGCAGCTTAATCATTCCTCAAAAAGGTGTACATCTTCTCTTTTGGTAACATTTCTAAGTATTCACAGTTGGGTATATTAATAAAGCAGTAGAAAACATAAACCCAATGCTGATAGCTTATTTTGATTGCCATGTAATAAAGCTGTAACTATTGAAATCAGATTAGACTGAATTGCATAGCATGTCTTCTTTAGACTCAAGTCATCGAGGATGACCAAGCAAAACGAGGCGGACAGGTGTACAACACGAACATCAGAGGACAGGTTCCACCGCTGGTCACCACTGAGTTCCCCATACAGGACCAAGGTATCTCACTGTTGAACTTTTCTCCATTATTTCATATTTGTAATATTTGTTTTTTTATAAGTGCACATATATAGCATGATGTGAGTGTGCATCCATGTCTTAATATATATAACTATGTATTCAAGCATTTATATTCAGCACGTGTAATGTTGATTTTAGGCTTGTCAGTTATTTTTCATTGGTGGAAAGTACTTTATAATGTTTCGGCTTTTGCTCAAAATGAAGACACTTTTGGTACAGTTAAACATGAATAAGTAGCAGTCCACACTAAGGAAGCGGTAACAGAAATGTGCTGTGTTATAGTGTCAAAGTCATTGACCTTCTTTCTTCTAATCTCAGGCAACGCCAGCCCCCGGTTCATCCGCTGCACCACTTACTCCCTGCCCTGCACCGCAGACCTGGCCAAACAGTGCCAAGTGCCTCTGGCCTGCATCATCAAACCTTTTGCCAGTGTGCCCAAGAATGAGGTAAGTCAGGTTTTACGTTTAACTGAAAACTAATAGGTCGAAACAGTTTGAATAATCAACAATAAATAGCCACCTGCCAAGGTAAACATAAAAAAGAAAGCAATATTGAAAAGACTCAACAGATCCTTGTGGATTTGTTGTGAATAAGCACATTTAAGTAAGCAGGAAATTATAAATGATCAGTTTCAATTTTCAGTCTTGTTCAGCAAGTAGTTAAGGCCTTAATTTATGGTTTGGTTACGCTTTCCTATTGTGTTTGTTACATTTTAAAAGAGGATTAAAACTAACTGAAATGTTCTCGTCCTTTAATAGATGTCTCAGTTAAGTTGTCCTTTGAATGACCTCCTTTTGGATCGTATGTGGTCCAAAAATCCCTCTGTAGAAACCCCCCCTCACTCGCCATGTCCTATTAGCCTTTTTAGGAAATGTTAGCTTTCTCTCATCTGGCCAGAGGCTAATTAGCTAATGTCAGATCTACAGGGAGGGTTTGTACAGGAATCAATCTGTAATATTTGCACTCTCAGATTTATATCCATCTATTCCAACATGGAGCATATGCATGCAGAGAGGAGCAAAAATAGTCAAACTTAAATCAATTCAGTTCTGAGTTTGTGTATGTATAACTTTAAAAGGATGCTGTTGTGTTTGGATTCTGTTTTCATTGTTTTGCCATGCAACAGGTTTTTTTTCTCTGCGCAGTACAAACGTGCAGAAATGTAAACACTTGAAGTCTCCAGTCTAAAAATACACCTACATAACTTGCCCCTTTGTCTGCATGTGTTATATGATAGTTAGGAGCCTTTTTAGCCTGAAGGGACTGGACTCTTAAGTAAATATTGTTAACAGTAATCTGCAGCGCTGCATACAGTACTCTGTAACAGTGCTGTGGCATCAAACAGCTTCATGCTAAGCATTAACATTAAACACATATTCCGTACATGGTAGTGCAACGTGTCTTTTTTTGTGCCATGGAATCACTGATGCTTCAGACACAGCACAGATTATATGTACGCCAGTGCAGCAGTGTTCAACCAAACATGGGAAACGTCACAGTTCATGTAGACTCCCTTCAATAAAGACGTAAACCATGATCCTTATCCTATTGCTTTTGAGGAGGAGTTTTTGAAACACAATGTCCTGATTTGATGTAGGAACAGCTGTTGAAGTTCTAACTATAATGTGTGTGTGTGTGTGTGTGTGTGTGTGTGTGTGTGTGTGTGTGTGTGTGTGTGTGTGTGTGTGTGTGTGTGTGTAGACTCCTCTGTATGTTGTGAACCATGGTGAGACCGGCCCGATCCGCTGCAATCGATGCAAAGCCTACATGTGTCCCTACATGCAGTTCATCGATGGAGGGCGTCGCTTCCAGTGTGGCTTCTGCAACTGTGTCAATGAAGGTAGAGTACTATGCAAGCTACAGCATTCTTGTCATGTTAAGCAGACATAACATTTAATATAATGAGCAAGAAACCAAGTATATGTTGACAAAAGTTCTGTTGTTAATTAAATGTATATATCTTACTGTAGTGCCAGCCTTCTACTTCCAACATTTGGACCACATGGGCAGGCGGGTGGACTTCTACGAGAGGCCAGAGCTGTCCCTGGGCTCCTACGAGTTTGCAGCCACACTGGACTACTGCAAGGTAAATAACTACTACTGCTCGGTACACATCATGCAGAAGGGATCTAGTTGATCAGTAGAAACCCAACATTGATTGAGATGCATCGATCAAACCTGATCAAAACCCAACTGTTGTCAGCTGATCATAACTGGTGACTGGTTTTGAGGGTGCACATGCAAGGGTACAGGCAGTAACTTCACAGCAACACACAACGTGCTTACCGTGAGGAAGTACTTCAGCATGAGTGAAAAAGACATTAATCATGAAGCAATTTGTAACATTTGCAAGATCAAAATAAGCCATGAAGGAACAACCCCTGAAGTCCAACCTTTAACAACAAGAAGGTGCTGTTGGTTAGTTTTGGAAAACAATTGAAGTAATTAAATATTCAATGTTTTACATACAGTACATTTGTTATTCATTTAGTGTATGATGTCACTTACAGCTCCTAGAAATACAAAACATTTGAATAAGAATAGGCAAGCAAAGATTGCAATCTGTGCTTCTTTAAATTGAAATCTGGGATTGTTACTTGTGTTTAACAGACTTTAGGCATATCCCATGGAGGCTGTGGTTGAGAAGAACAGAGTTGAGTGAGCTGGCAGAGCTGAGTCACTCCACTGGCCTACTTTACCCCTGTTTATTCAGACGTATAAACAGAAAATTAAACAAAAAGCCTGCAAGGTGATTTTCATGGATTGTAACTGTGGCAACATAACAATGCCTTCCTGACAACCCCCCTCTCTCACACACACATACACACTCATTGCCCTGTATTTAGGAATTCGTAAGTCATGGTCTCTTCACAGATACTGCAAGTTATAAACAAGCACCAATGGAAACCAAATATCTAGGACTTGCAGCCAATAAAGGAGGAAAGCATGAGGGTAGGATCCAGGGTCTGATATGGTAGGATTAATAAATTAGACAATATGGAAGTGAAACAAGGAATCATTTTCAGCTTTTACAAGAGCTTAACTGTATGTCAAGTTTGCATGAATTATAAAATAGTTACTTATTATTTACTCCTGCCTTCTCCTCCTGCAGAACAACAAGCCTCAAAATCCTCCTGCCTACATCTTCATGATCGACGTGTCCTATAACAACATTAAGAGTGGACTGGTCAAACTGATATGTGATGAGCTGAAGACTCTGCTGGAGAATCTACCCAGGTACGCACACAACACACCAGAAAACACACGTACTTACACAGTTATTATCTGCTGATGCATCGTGTAGAGCCCAGTGCAACCGACTACAGTTCACTTCCAACATATGCCTCACCAAAAAAGGACTTCCCTCAAGTCATGAACACCGAGCCAACTATTTGTTCTCGTCTGCTGAATATTCTTGCATGAAGTTCAGCAGATGGTGAGTATCGGTTGAAAGGGCGCCAAGGCTGCCAAAAATGGAAAATATTACAGTGCAGTCTGTATGTTCTATGGAGAGGAGTGAGAGAAAACAATTCTGGTGATCCATCTTTAAGGTCAGATTTGTTTTCTGTTCTGTGTTTATGACTTGAATCACAACATGATGCTGTTAGCCAGGATGATCTTTCTAAGTTATGTAAAAAAACACAGGTGGGGAAAAAAGCTTTGGGCAGACATTTTTTCTTAGAAAGATTTTCTTGGCAAAAAAAGGAAAATTCCTGCATGTTTTCGAGTCAAACACAGGAGAGAAAAAACAAAGAACAGTTTTGAAAATGGATTACTGGAATATTTTTCATCCATACATCTTTTAAAAGTATCCAAAAAACAAGCAATGTTGTGCAGAAAACATTGTTCTCTGTGGAAAGCGAGTTATGTTTGGATTTATGCTTGAGAAGGGATGATGTACTTCACCTGGTGCCTCCTAAAATAACTAGAAAACCTTCTTTCGTCACTCCTTCATTTGTGCCAGCAGCAATTTATCCACATTAGTCTGCTGCCATGACATCATCCTGAAACACTGTAGTATAAGTGTACTGCAGATAAACCTTTTCAACTGTTTAAAGCTGGACTTTTTTTACAGACACTAAATTAATGCATTTGGACAGACTGCATTTTTATAAGGTTCATGCGGTTCAGATGTATTTCCAAATACAGATTACGCTAGATCCTGGTTTGAGTAAAGACACATTTTTTTATAAATCATCTCTGGTATGTTTCAGTAAGATTAGAGAAAGAAGGAAATAAACTAATCCAATCTGAATCAGTTATTTCTAACGGCACCTGCGACTTATGTTCGTACAGAGAATGTGGGATATCAACTTGAAAGGGTTTCATCTCTTATCATATCATGTTCTGGTGAATAGAGACGTTCAGTGAGACTTACCTGAAACTAACTCAAGTTCTTCTCCCCCTCCAGTGAGGACGGTTCGGAGAGCTCTGCCATAAAGGTGGGCTTCGTCACCTACAACAAGGTGCTCCACTTCTACAACGTGAAGAGCGCTTTGGCCCAGCCGCAGATGATGGTGGTGTCAGACACGGCGGAGATGTTCCTCCCCCTGCTCGACGGATTCCTCGTCAACTATCAGGACTCCAGAGCGGTTATCTACAAGTAGGAAACACAATAATCTTTAAGGAAGACCTGGGTTGATCTGGGAAAGAAACAGGCAATTGTATAAAGCTTAATTCAGCTAAAAAATGAAGGTTTTATTGAACAGAGAAACAATGCATGAGAAAGACAGTAATACTGAATCATTGTTAAGCTCCTAACTTGAATACATTTCAACCAGACTTGTGAAGGCATTAAACATAATCCTCTCCTCTCCTGCAGCCTCCTGGATCAGATCCCCGATATGTTTGCAGACAGCAACGAGAGTGAGACGGTCTTTGTTCCCGTCATCCAGGCCGGCGTGGAGGCATTCAAGGTCAGCCCACTGTGACAGCCTCGCTAGCTTTGCATGAAGAATAGTGTACTAATTACCTAAAAGGTTGTCAGTGGCCTCCAGTGATCCAGGTGTCACATTATTTAAGTTCCTTATTATGTCTGCTGGAGCAGAAATGTGATGCAGGTTGCTCATTCCCTTACGCTCATCTTTTCATGCTGAAGGAACAATCTTGATGAACTGGAAATGTTCTGCTTTACAAACAGACAAAAAAACTGAACATTTCCAATCAGTGAAAGCATTTTATCTCTTATAGTTGTGTTGTCATACTCTATATGTGCATGGCACTATTATCATTCCTTATTTAAGAATTGTAATCCTGCTAATTATCCCTATATGTAACGGTTCCTTGATTTAGCTTTTTTTTCTGTATCTGAAACACCATACAGTTACCTTTTTTGGTATCCTCATTAAGTATTCTGATACTCCCCAGGCCTGCTGATCACCAGGAAGTGACAGTTCAAAGGTCTTAAGCACAGTTGGTTAGCTTCCTATCTGATAAGCCCCATTTGATAAGCAACAGTGTGTGTCCGTGTAACACACTGATCTCTTAATGTCTGTTCCTTATTAATCACTGTACTAATGGGTTCAAATAACACGCAGTGGAGCCAAAACACACAAGTTAGTGATCCAAACTGAATAAGCATGGCAGATTGTTTGAATGTCTCTGTTGTGTTTGTGTTTACTAAAGCTAACAAACTTTCCCAGTAATATGAGGTCAGTGTTTGGCACACAGCGAAGGAAAAGTTCACACACAGCTTTTAATTGGAAGCAGTTGTGGCATTTCTCAACAGCAGAGGGACTGTGGCCTATTTATTTCTCTGGGTAATGCTTAGTGCTTTATCTTTTCCTTAAAGTGTGTTATTATAAAGTTGGAATTTGGAATGAGTGAGATGGTAAAGATATGAGCTGCACACCATGTGATCTTCTTTGAAAGATATTCCCTCTCTCCTGCAGGCAGCAGAGTGCAGCGGGAAGCTCTTCATCTTCCACTCCTCCATGCCCACCGCCTGAGGCCCCGGGAAAACTGAAGAACAGGGATGACAAGAAGCTGGTGAACACCGACAAGGAGAAAGTAATTAGCTTTTTGTGAAGTTATATTTAAAGCTCATTCGGAACTCCACATACAGGCTGCTGGTAGTGAGTCAAATCAGAAATAGTGGAGTCAGTTTGATATCATCTTACTTATCCGAATGAAATTCTGTTTCTTCCACAGACGCTGTTCCAGCCTCAGAAAGGAGTGTATGAGCAGCTGTCGAAGGAGTGTGTGGCGCAGGGATGCTGCGTGGACCTCTTCCTCTTCCCCAGTCAGTATGTGGATGTGGCCACCATGGCGGACGTGCCCTCGCACACCGGAGGCTCCGTCTACAAGTACAGCAACTTCCAGGTACAACATTCAACACTGAAAACACACACGCATAATACATGCAAGACACACAGAAGGATATGTACCGCTTTTTACTTTATGTGATGTCTCTAAGAGCCATTTAAAGTTCCTATTATTAAGATGACTTCGTCCTTAAGATCCGAGTGTGTTTAGCTATTTAACGCTGGGACTTTATTTACTTACTGTAGGTTTAAAAACAAACATAGAACGGTCCAGACTCAAAGACTCAAGTCGTTTAAAGCCTGCTTCTAATCACATCAGAACTTCAGAGTCTATTATCGTCCTGTCCCATAGGACTGCTGCAACAAGCGTGGGTAATTACTCCAAACTGTACACACAGCACATACATACAAAGGCAGGACAGTGGTGGAAATGTACTTCTACCTTTTCATTTGATGCTGCTTTATATTTCTACACCATGTAAATCAAATAATCATTTGGATGTGTTATGATTGGTTCAGCATTCAGTCAATCATTTAAATTACATTTCTGACACAGGCTTTGAGACTATACTGCCATCTGCTGGATAACGTTTATCCACATGTAATATTTTACTGCTGGCTCTGACTTATGATCTGCATGTTGCCAGGTGGAGACGGATGGGGAGCATTTCCTGAGAGACCTGAGGAAAGACGTGCAGAAGAGCATCGGGTTTGACGCCATCATGCGTGTTCGCACCAGCACAGGTGAGCAGCGTTCAACACTTTGCATTTGCACCAGAGTCTCAGTCACTCGCTTACACCGCTGTGTGTGTGTTTCCTCAGGGTTCAGAGCCACAGAGTTCTTCGGAGCGATCCACATGAACAACACCACAGACATCGAGATGGCGGCGGTGGATTGTGACAAGGCTCTGACTGTAGAGTTCAAACACGACGACACGCTCAGCGAGGAGGCCGGAGCGCTCATGCAGGTGTGTATCTTTTTCAAATAATCACAGGAGTTAAATCTCAAAGGTTTGGTTGTATGTAATGTTTGGACTCTGTTTCCCAGTGTGCATTGCTGTACACCACCGTCAATGGACAGCGACGTCTCCGCATCCACAACCTCAGTCTGAACTGCAGCTTGCAGCTGTCAGAGCTGTACAAGAGCTGTGAGACAGACTCTCTCATCAACTTCTTCGCCAAATCAGGTGACCGAAAACCTTTGAGTTCTATACTTAAATCACAGATAGCTCAGCCAAATGCAGAAACACTTCTCTCTCTCTCCCTCCCTCCCTCCAAGCAGATTATTTCAAGCTGGAGTCAATCTTCATCACACAGTGCTGATGTACCGCAGTATCATCCTCTCTGACCTTTGTTGATAATCTACCAAAACTCATGGACTTCTGAGTAGAAGAGGGATGGGTTGTGGAAATAGGGAGCACATGTTTCACATAAAGCACAGCTGACACTGAGCCGCCTTCAGTCCAGCCGTATTATTCCTGACCTTCAGCTGCCTCCTCTTTACATCTCCTTCTCTTCCTTGTGTTCTACCCCCCCAGTTATCCTTGTTGCTCTTTTATTTTTTCAATAACATTTTGTCCTGCACACAGCCTGCCGTGCCATACTGAACCAGCCTCTGAAGGCCGTGCGGGACATCCTGGTGAACCAGACGGCCCACATGTTGGCCTGCTACAGGAAGAACTGCGCCACCCCCTCAGCTGCCAGCCAGGTCAGAGCCGGATCCCTGGGAGGAAATGTGTTCAATAAGGGGATCAAAGGAACTTGACGTGCTTATGTGGTGCAATACTAATGTGTCTGTAACAAAATGTGTCTCTCAGAAAGTAATCTGAGGTTTTTATCCACAGCTGATCCTGCCTGACGCCATGAAGGTGTTCCCGGTCTACATGAACAGCCTGATGAAGAGCGCTCCTCTGGTGGGCAGCACGGAGCTCTCCACCGACGACCGCGCCCATCTGAGGCTCTCCATCATGGCCATGGGGGTGGAGGAGACACAGCTGCTGCTCTACCCACGCCTCACACCCCTGGTGAGGGACACACACGATGTTACATTCAGCGGACACTTTTATCCAAAGCAGTTTACAATAAGTGCATTCCACCATGTAAATACAAACTCAAAAGTATCCTGCAGGAGCTTTAGCTTTAAATAGATGTTATACGTTCTTTCTCTTTAAATCTACATTAGTAAAGTTTCATTCATCAGATTTTGAAAAATGTAAGTCACAATCTGGATGAATCTCCAAAAATGTTTACCCCTTTTTAATCCAGTTTATTTCCTTATATTTTCTGCACAATGCGTCTTACATGTAATTACAAAAATCTAATCTAATATATCTGTAATTTGTTTTCAGCACAACCTGGACGTTGACAGCGAGGCTCTACCCGCTCCGGTGCGATGCTCCGAGGAGCGCCTCTCGGACTCCGGCATGTTCCTGCTGGAGAACGGACACTCCATGTTCCTGTGGCTGGGCCAGGCCAGCCCTCCGGACTTCATGCAGAGCCTCTTCAACCTGCCCTCCCTCGCACACCTGCAGGGAAATATGGTCAGAGCTCATTTCACTTAAAATATATAGTCAGCAACAAATCAAATGGCATGTTTCTAGATGTTGGGGGAGATTATTTTTTTTTCCCTCTGTGTTGTCTGGAGAGAATTTGATGATGCCTCGACATTACAAGTTGTCATTGAAATGATTCCTTACTTACAAAGATTGAAATCATAACATTTCAACATCTGCTCATTATTTGATCCAATATGATTGATCCAAGTAGTTGATCAAGTATACACGCTTTTCTATTATGAATAACATTTACCTTAAAGAAAGTTCAAAATGATTTTCAACGCAAAGTTGGAACATTACTTCAACATGTTGTGCAGGTGCAGAAGAAAGGAAGCAAAGCAACAATGTTTTAAAGGTGGCCAAATGTATAAAAGAATCTGCTTCTCATCCTCAGATGTTATCATCTCTATGTATCAATTTTCCTGGACACCCTCTAGCGGTATACATGTGTTGTCTTATTTTTCACTTAAAAAACCCTTCCTATTGTTCTTCCTCAGAATGCTCTGCCAGAGCTGGACAACCCGCTGTCCAATAAGGTCCGCTCCATCATCAGTGGCCTGATGGAGAAGAGGCCGAACTCCATGAAGGTAATACACTCAATATGCTCATGAAGACCTCTTCTTTGAGTATATTTTATAAGCTAAGAAAATGTCAACAAATTAAAGCCAGCTGTTAATGATCTATGCCTCCCTCTAGTGGACATATTAGGTAACTACATTCTACAACAACTACAAGAAAATGTAGGGTTTATTTACTCTTTATCTATAAATAATATATCGTAATAGAAGTTCTCAAGAATGCTATCCTATTGTTATAGAAATAGACAGGCATGCAAGTTTAAAGCAAGTAAGAGGTCACGTTTTTTTTATGTAGAATTTGATCAATCAATAGTCACATGTATGAGTGGATGAGTAGCTTTTAAAACAAGAGGACCAACATGCACACGCATCACAGCTTTTAAAATGCAAAACCTCTCCCCTCTCAGCTGCAGATCGTGCGGCAGAAAGACAAACCAGAGATGCTGTTCCGTCAGTTCCTGGTGGAGGATAAGAGTCTGCACGGAGGAGCCTCCTACATGGACTTCCTGTGCCACGTCCACCGAGAGATCAGGCAGCTGCTCACTTAACACCCCAACTGACGGACACACACACACAGGGTCAGTTAATAAAAGGACGGTTTTACAAAGACAGAGGAAGACACCCAGAGCCAGCGAGAGCCAAAGCTGCCTTTCCAACGTAGTGTACTTAAAGTGTGACCTTCAAATAACCACTCGTCACTTGAGAAACATACACAGCCAGCGTTGACAAACAGACACTTGTGTGGAGATCAGATTTTGGCATTAAGCAATACACCATTTATCTCCACAGTTTCACTTTCCACTTTGCAGATTTACAGGATCAGGACGAGGGGTTATTTTTAGGCAATACTGCTGATGTTCACTTTAAAACTCGCCAGTCTTTGTTTTACGTGACTCTCTCCCGTAAAGACTGAATATATGTAATCGTCTTCAAATCTTGTTCTCTTTTTTAAATATAAATACATGCTCAAAGAAATTTTACAATATTTAAAACGTCTTATAGAGGCTTCTACATGTTATCATACTTTTGCTGTCCTAGTGTAAATGTGCTAAGTAAACATACAGGAAAAATGTAATCATAATTTAAACAGTAACGCTGCTGAAAAATGACTCCTGTCATTACACACGCCTTCCCTCTGAAACATGAGATTCTTTGCCCGTTATAGGAAGGAGAGAGCACATTGTTTGTCCTGATGAAAAACTACGCTTCTTTTTCAACTCGAACTTGAACTAGTAAGGATGTTTAAGGGAACGGACTGCCAAAGGTTTAGGGACCAAAGAATACAACTGTCACAACTATATAACGAAATGTAAAGATCTGCCCTTGTTGGGAAGGATGTATTTTAAGGATACTTTTCAGATACCTCTGAAAATTTCATAACATCAAAAAGGTGCCATATAATAAATCTGACTTGTGCCAAAATTGTCAGGACCATCAAATGATTGGTTACTTTCAGGGATGGCTGCAATTAATGATGGATTTACATTAATTCATCTACCTATTATTTTCTCGATTAATGGTTTAGTCCATAACATGTCAGAAAAGTCCATTCCAGTTCCTAAAAACAAGGTTTTTAGAGACATTACCTTGGACTTTGTCAGTCGATATAATATATATGAAACAAATCAGGAAACGAACAGCAGGAAATCTCCATATTTCAGAGGCAGAAAACTGCATTTTTACACATCAACAACAACAAACGATTAGGTGTATCATAATAGTTTGCGTTCTCTGTCAGATCAGCAGATTTTTGGTCAGAACAAGTTTAGTCCACTCTTTTTACACCTGTCTGTTATAATGAAAGAAGAATTTCTGGCACAGTATTAGCGTCTCTGTTTTGCATCGCTTGTTTTGACGGAGGTAATCGCCTCTGTGTAATTCATGTATGCATTTGATAAATATTCCACGATTTTGTTTATGTGTGGCCTACAAAGTCTTTTTGTACATCAACTACTTTGAAAATGTAACCATCTGCCTTAAGTTGCTATAATAATAATAATTGTTAAAACATGTAAAATATATATATGTCCTCGAGGTCTACGGCTGATTTCAATCTCTTTGGTTTGTATGCAAACTTATCTCAGGTAATTGAGTACCTTAATATTTTAAGTTGGATGAAGTGATTTTAATAACTGGAAAGATGGGACGGTTGTGGTTTTGAGTTGATTTTTGGACCTCTATGGGCTTTGGATGCCATGTGTATTTTATTCCAGACCCTCAACCAATTTTGTCTGAATAAATTCTTGACATATCGGCTCCGCTTTCTTTTGTTCCTTGTACAGTACGGGAAATGAACCGAATTTATCTTTACCATAACAAAAAACCCTCTGAAAAGTACATAGTTTCAAAAGAAAATGTGTTTAATATTACAGTTTGAAGAACACAATCCATTTTCAGCCAGACTACAGAATTTAGTTATAAAAATCCACATTATGTTTTCTAATAGAGAGAAATCTCCTGCACAGAATCAAGTGTGTGTTGTCATATTCCCACCATGAGGGGGCCCCAGATCACTGTTCATGCGTCGTTATCCACAATGATCTGTTTATGTTGGACAATAACACTTATTTGGACCATTATGGTGAACAGAATGTGGTTTATAAAGAGATGTTAAAATATACATCTTGTAATTCTTGCAAATGTGAAACTTTGATTGTTCTAAATTACATTTCTGTCCTCCAAATTGACAATACTTTTCTAAAATCTGCTCTGAGGTACCTATTCTGCCTTCACAGAATAATTGTTGTAATATATTTACATACGAATTATCCACTATGTGAATCATAGAATTTAACACTCAAAATAGTGTGGCCAGTTGACAGTACATAAAACATCCTCCTCATATGTTTACCGTATATTAAAGTCTTATTATAGCACACTAAATATTAGATATCTTTCATGTGAATTAAGGAATTTAACACAAATGTGAAAGTTTGAGGTTTATAGTTTATTGTTTCCTTTTCGTCAGTGACAACTGACTTTTGATATTTTACAGAAGAAATGTAGAAATTCTTTATTATTTTCAGAAAGGAAATGTCTACATATTGTAGATATGTTGTGTTATGTTCAAACCAACATTATTTTCCTCTCCATTTCATCACTTACTTTTCATAACCAGATTTCTGAATTGTCAATCAAACAGAAACATTTTTACAAACAGTAAGGCACACAAACACAAATCAAGGAACAGCATGGCATTTGTTGATGGAAATATACACGTGATGTTCAATAACATGAGTAAAAAGAACACAAGTGTGCCGTCCTCTTCACCAAACTAATGACCAGCATGCCTCACTGAGCAGATTTAATGTTTGTCACATACTGCATGAATAAAAAAAACACAACTTCCGGCTGATTTTACAGACACTTCCTGTATCCAAATCATTGTGAAAAAGATAAAACACTCAGTAATTTACTCACATGATAACCTCTCTTCATTCAGTAGACTCCAACAAGCAACAGGAAGTCAGTATGAGACTTTTACCCAGCATGCCTTGTGTTTGCTCACATGCTTTAATCAGAGGAAGCAGAAAGTGACCCCCTGCACTTCGACGAGGAGGAATCACACCCAAACATAAGTATAATACACTTCTTTTTAAAAACAGTGAATTATGAACAAATCCTGAAATCCACCCGAGAGCAAACGTTCATTTAATCATATACAACCAAATATCCTTTGTACAATAATACCTTAATATAAATAACCTGCTTTAAACAGTGGACAAAATATAAACAAGTTGATGTAGACTGTTGCTTTACAGAGAATATTCTTACACTGGGCTAAATGAAACACACTGAAAGTAGCATTTATGTCATGACCGAAGATGTTGTTGTCTAAAGTTATACTAGCGGTAAATACAGCTACCTGTGTGCTTCTGTAGACAAACCATCAGTGGTATGGTTTTTGACATCAATACAATCCTTGTGTTGTCTCATTCTAGTTGGCAAGTAAACATGAACCGTTGAAAAGTTCCTCATAGAGTTCTTATCTGATGCTTTAAATATAGTATTTACAATTTAAAATAGTACAATGGATGTGGTTTTTGATTTAAATGCATCCTTCACAGAACAAAAAGACGATTATTCACTAAGTCGGGTGAGAACACTCTGGAAAGGAGAGCCGGTCAGGAGATCACTTGTTCAGGTTTTTTCTCTTGATGCTATAAAAGTAGAGCTGCAGTAGTTTTTTGACAGAAAAATAATGACCAATTATTTAAATGTTTTACTAATTGTTAAAGTAATTTGTCATGCATACTTCAGTCTTTTAACTTGGACTTTTCAATCATTTTTTTTAATATTTTAAAGACCAAATCATCGTTAGTGGCAGGCTTAGTAAAAAGTCACAGTGATATCACTTGGCAGTAAATGAAAGAAGTCAAGGCTTCAGCAGAAAGAAGCCTCCTCTTCATCACAGATCTCTCTCCGGGTGTTTATAATGTCAGAGCCACTCCAGAGACAAATGGAGGCAAATCAACCTTGAAGTAAGTTCTTTCTACTCCCCATTCAATTTGTGGTTATGTAACATAGTTTATAAAAAGTAAAATGTTTGAAAGGCAACCCGTTCCAGAGTGTCCGCACCATATTGCCTCCTCCTCACAGCAATATGAATGAACAATATCACATCTTTCATCAGAGGTCTGCATAGCACTGTACACAGTTAGAGTCTGAGTCAAGGTGACGGTCTCCTCCAAAGCCTCCACCATCACCGCCGCCAGCCAAGAGTTAAAGAACGTTTTCAAAGAGGTGCATCGATCGCATGATGTTCTCATCCTGCACACAGAGAGGAAACACCGTGAGGAGAAAATGAAAAGGTGCCACCAGGAGAAAGACAGAGAGACAGAGGAGTCAGGACGTCCAGCTTACGTTTTGGCAGCAGTCGATGAACTCGTCGATGGTTACCACCCCGTCTTTATTCTTATCCATCTTCTGTTTGAGAGGAGAAAAGAGAGAGGACAGGTGAGAGGAGGCCTCTTTACTGGGATCGACAGTTAGAGAAACACTTGCCTGAAAGAAAATTTCGACATGCTGCCGAGGCGCCTCCTCTCTGAGGACGGGGTACGTGCATTTTCCCATCATGTCGTAGATGGCCTTCATGATGTCTAGCATTTCCTTCAACACACAAAAAGGGTGAGGTTACCCAAATTACAAATAAATAAATAAAATACAATCAGAATCAGATGTCCTTTATCATTCCTACTGCGAGGACATTTATAACGTTAGGGTAAAGGGACAGCTCAGATAAAAAGGCAAAACAAGTAGACTTTTAAATCAAGAGGCAAACACACATTAATAAAATAAGTACTGATCTATTGTAAACAGGTTGATGTTAAGACATATCTACCACTGCTCAAAAGTACCATTGCAGGGTGAGTAATTATACTTTATTTATCTAGGATAGGGGGGTAATATTCAAGTTTCCACTTTGAGGTATAAACTCACAAATTCACAGGAAAAAAAGCAGAATATTCTGTGATATTGACCTCATTATCTCTGAGAATCTTAAAGTTTTCTTTGTATATGTACCACTTATAAATAAATAGAATAAAAAGTACTTTTCTCTGAATAAACAATGGCCCAAATACTGCATCACAGATTTCTGCTGCTACTCATATTCAGTTCAGATGGATTCAATTTCAGATGTGGTTTTCAAAGATATGGAAAATGACATCCACAGAGCTCCCTGTCAACAGCTTTTAATGAAATGACTTTCTATAATAATAAATAGTCATAAAAAGTGTTGATACAAAAGGTGTACTGTAAGATACGTGGGTGTTTCAAGTGTGAAGGGACAAACCTCTTTAGTGATGTATCCGTCTTTATTAATATCATACAGGTTGAAAGCCCAGTTGAGTTTATCCTGGATGGATCCCCGCAGGAGGATAGAGAGACCCATCACAAAATCCTGCAGAGAAAACAAGACTCACTGAGAAATATATAACATATGCACATTTAAAAATTTCAGCTTTCTGCTACTGCTATGAGATAAACAAATCATCAAGTAACAATACTACATGCAGGTAGTATTTTAGCACATTAACATTTCTGCAGGACGTTAAGTAAGGATATTTGAGAGGAACATGAAGCAGCAAATAAATCACAAACACTTCTTTATTCCAGTTATTAACAATCTCATAAAGCTCACGCTCCCCAGGGAATTAATGCACTTCTGAACTGAATGGACTGCGCATTAGATTACAAGAAGGCTGTTTTGTGCTTATAAGCAAAAATCTGCTCTTCATAAATATTAATCAGGTGTTGGTTAACAGGCTCAGGCTCAGTTACACAGAGCTGCATGTTACATAATGCCCCTGAGAAAGTGTCAAACATGTTGAGATTTTTAGGAGGTTTAAGTGATGGACACTCAGTACTACAGTCATTGATATGAAGGACAGTTTCTTTATTATAGGAATAGAAGTATCATAATACTCACCTCAAAACTAACAGAGCCGTTATGATCCGTGTCGAATGCGTTGAACAGGAAGTGTGCGTATGTTGAAGCATCTACAGAGAGAACAAACAAAGTCATCTGCAGTAATTACAGAAACACTGGCTGCACACACGAGAAACAGCTCAAAGGAAACTTTTTTTGGACAACTTCAAAGAATCACTATGTATTTTCTTTCACGGTGAGGAAAAAAGGGCTTCCAGCAAAGAGTTTATCGCTCTTCTTTTCTGTGCACGTATATCAAAGCCTCCTAATGTCTCCCTCTTGTTACTCTGGGTACGATCTTTGCATATTGATGAGCTTCCGCCTGCAAATACAACACTCTCCCTCCCTCTCTGTCATGGTTTTCTTGGAAGGAAGTACAGTTTTAATAACATGACTGAGGGCTCACATGACACAAACCTCCTTGAGGGAAGAACTGAGCGTAGATGTCTTTAAACGTTTCCTCGTTGACGACTCCACTGGGGCATTCCTGAAAGACAGAGAGAGGACGCATATTAAACTCCCTCCTTTATTAAAGTCTTTGAATCTGAGTTCAAGGTGTGCCAATCATGTTAACGTGGGACTGGAACTTCCTCCAGTGCACACACCTCACTGAACAGTCCATTTTAGGAGCATACATTTTGCATTCAGCGGTTAAACTTTTAAGATACATTCTCTTTAATGACGGGGAGAGAGCGCAAAGAAACATGACAGGGAAAAATACGCAGCTACTGTAGCTTTAAAAATATATGTATAAGACCAGAAATGAGACAATAATCAACCCACAGTCCTTCTTCCAAACCTAACCAAACAAAAGCCAGCCTTCCAAAGTGGCCAAACATACCTTTTGAATTTCTTCTCCTTTTTTTATTAGATGACAATATTCAAACACTTTTGAAACAACTAAAATGTCAAATGTGTTGGAGTGCTTCAATGGAGGTGTTTCAGGCAAGAGAGGAGTGTGAGGGAAGGGAGGGAGCTTTGGGATTTTAGCCTTTGCAGACCATTTACATCCACACAAAACTATATAACACACTACAGGAAAGGGAAAGAGAGGGATTCTCTTTAAGAGCAGCTTCAAATGTAATCTTTTCTGACCTCCAGTGATTAAACATATGTCAGTATTTTAGTCTGTTACCATTTAACAGAAAATTAGCTGCTGGTTCTTCTCTGGACCTTTTTATCCAACTATCTATTGAGGATTTTTTTTTCTTAGACCTCCATAGTCCTGCAGAATCTGAAAGATAAAGGCTGAAACTGCAAAGTTTCAACAGAAATCCGGTCCTGTTATTCAGAGTCTCAGCTGAGGCAGCTTTCAGTAGAGAAGTCTGAATAATCTTACATAACTCCTGCAAGAGGGAGTCTTTGTCTCTTTTGAAAGAAAAGAGCCAAACACTCAGCGATGACCTCGCTCAGGTTATAAAGCTTCTTCTGCAGGTTCAATTTCTTCAGTGCGAGGCTGCACACTGTGGCAGGATATTGAATCTTTGGGAGAGAAGACGTTCAGTACCTGTAAAGGACATTGTCTGGATGGGGAGGCAGATGTGCCCCTGGGTTTTCTATTGAAAAGGAAATCAAAGCTAAGGAACAGGCTGTATGGGAGGGAAACAATAAGATGAACATCCCTGATACAACAGAAATCAAACAGGAGGAAATAAAGACATAATGAACATAAACCTGTGCACTTGTGTTTCTATCTGAGAATCAAATATGAAGATTAAAACTCTGTTTCACTTTAGTTTCGGAGAGTTTCGTGCTCCATTTCTCTGTGATGACGGGATGCAGAGATAAAAACCGTTTCCTGATTTTGTCCAAGTAAGAGGCTTCCTGCTTCCTGTGGCCATGTTTGATCAGAAACACAACTGTGGTGCTGAAAACAAAAAGAGGAAACGTTGTTGCCTTGCTTCAAACGGACTCCTAAAAAAACTCGATTTGTCTGCACGACTCCCCTGACACTCTGCTTCTTCTACTGTCTCACAGACCCAGATACATATTTTGTGAGGGGAGGTCAAGAATTTTGGAGGCACACAGAACGAGCACAATCCGTCTTCATATTGTAGCACTGATCTAATGAAGTCTCAGAGAGTCTGTGCGAGTACACTTTACTGTAACTAGCGTATAAATCTAAATGAAGCAGCATGAGCAGAACTACTTTACATATGATGTAGCATCGGAATAATCAAAATGGAAATACCTTCTTTTTATTTATCCCCAGGGGAAAATGTAAGTTTAGTTACTGTTGCTCCATTTGAAGACAAAATAAATAGTGACGTTAAAGTACAAACTGATGACAGTATTTCGCAACATGCTCAGTTTACTTAACGACTTGGGAGAAAACCTCGAACCCATCCGCTCTACAGCAGAACTTCTGACACACTTCTTGGTTGTTTGTGGAACTTCTGTTAATTACAGCAGTGTTTATGTTGTGCAGTCAACCTGTACCGAGAAATGTCATGTAATTAAGTACTTAGAGAAAGAAGGGGGAGGTTTTTCTAACATGTCATTTAATGTGTGTGTGTGTGTGTGTAAACAGATGGGTAATTTCAGCTGTCAACACTAGTAACACACTGAGTAAGAAGGTCACAAACATAAAAGCTGCTTCTTCTTCTTCTTGCTCACAAACCTGAAGGAGAAGTAAAGGTCAGTAAAAACGACGAGATTATAAAAAGTCTCACTCCGAGAGTTCATCTGATTGTGTTTACCGTCTCTCCTCAGCCTCCGGATGACACGTGCAGTTTAAAGATGTAGATTGTGTTTTATCTTGCGATCGTCACGTACAATGCACAGCCTCTGCAGTTCAATTTAAAGTTCAGTCAAATAGTTTATTCACGCCTGAGCTGCCTTCAGGTCCCACCAGGATAGACTTTGATGTCGCAGTGCTAAAAGTCAGGACCTCATGTACCCTCTACCCCGTTACGGTCATAATATTTGGATATTTGTTCATTTATATTCTAAGGAATTGCCTCAGCGTACATTTCTTAACAGCCAAGGTAAATAAAAGTGTGTTCTTACTTTAGCTCTAGTGTTTCACACATAAGTCCAAACTGAAATCACGGGCCAAGAGCGAGAAGAGAGTTTGAATGATAAAAGTAGTGTGTTGTGTCGAATCAGTACAAATTAGGTTGTCCTTTTCCCCTTGTCTTAGCATGTTGTTCCATTTCACACTTTATTATTTGACAATCTGATTATGCAGAGTGAGAGGTCAGAAAACGTATTAGTGTCCATTTGATATGCTTGTAAAATTAGCTCATCCGTGATAATAAAATCACAAATACAATCTGTGAAATGCAAAGCCCGCCAGGCATGAAATTCCTCTCTGAGACTGGTGAAACGATGCGGCAGTAAGGTCTGTGGGGAATAAAATAAAACGTGACAATAGAGTCTGATGGAATAAAAACTGAGAGATCTTAATCTGATTCCCGAGGCCGTGTCCCAGACTGTGAACTGTGAAAAGCCCCGCCAGACGTGAGGACAATATTGTGTAATATCCTGTAGTCTGAGGTCAGGGATTTTTCTACCTTCAAGAATGAAATCCTTAAGAGCAGGACCCAGACCCAGGAGTTGTTTTGTTCCGTAGCTACTGGGCATATTACTGGATCTATACAAGACAAAGCTCCACACTAGAAGCTTCTTAAACTTAGTCGTCAAGACAATTGACCTCATCCTGCCACCAACAGGCTTTTGATTAGCCCTGAAACCCTGGACAACAAGGACAAAGAGCCACACACCTCATCACGGGAACAAAGCCAGTTCTGATTAGTCTGTCCGGCCTTAAGAGACCTGCCAAAGTCACTGAGTTGGAGCAATTCAGAGACGGATGTTTGACCCTGACAGTTAAAAATGGGCTTTGGACGACAGACAAAAGCTATTTAGTAGCATCAAGTGCCATGACTAGCTCTATTGATCTAATCTTGACTTTGGAGACAACAACATCTGTCTAATTACACAGCAGTGATGAGTGACTTGGAATATTTGGCATTTACACTGAACCCATGTTGTTGTTCTTGAAAACAGAAGTGACACGAAAGGGGGGAGCTTTGTACAACTAAACCTTGAAGAGACATTTAGAGACAACAAACACAAGAGGGTTGAAGCTGTAGAACAAAACAAACAATGATGTAGTAGCACCTTGTCGATCACCATGTATCCCAGCCCTAAATCATACTATACTTTCTCCTTTATTTTACTCTAAATTGGACCACAATTTACAGAATAAGCACCAGAATAGTTGAAGGGGACTAAAGACAAGATATTGATACCATAAACTAATCAGGGAAAAGTTTCCTTAGATAATAAATCAAGTGAGAAGTAGAGTCATTTTCCCATAGACTTCAACAGGAGGCATGTTCATTGTACTGGCAACATTTTAAGTTTGACTCAATGGCTGTGCTCGGTGGAAAATGAAGGAACAACAAACATGATTACAATTTATCACGAGGGTAACACGAGTGTTTGCACAACATTTTGTGGCAATCCATCTCAATGTTGAGATATTGATAACTGAACTGAAGTGGTGGAATATTGGATGAACAGGAAAATAATGTAATAAACCTTAGAGGGTTTCTATAAACATGCATGATTGTCTTCCTCAGTGTTAAAAGAAGCACGGCAGAGTGAGCAGCGCATTTAAAGGCCTCATTACTGCACTTCTTACCTCTTACTGCGTCTCAAGTGGAAGGGACTAATGGCTGGAGCACAGTGCATGCTCAACAGGAAGCTGAAGCCCTGTGGGGGGGCGGGACTATTACAGGCTTCACACTCCTCTCTGTCAATGCCAGACAATTTGGGTTGAGTTAGTTCTGGGTCATCTCTTTACGCCTCACAGCAGAGGTGACGAAGAAGTGAGGCGGTTTTATATGAGCTGCTCCGGAGGACTCTGAACTGATTGCTCATCAGTAACAATGTGTCGCAGGTACGACCTAATTATCCTCGGCACAGGATTGCATTTTCTGTGGTAAGCACAGCTGCACTTGATAGTGTTCGGATGAAGATGATTCAGCAAAATCGATTAATCAGAGGCTTGATTTTTATAATTGAAAGGAATAGATTCAACTCCTGTCAAGAACAGCAGGATATAAAAAGAATAAATCGAATAAAAGCAGTTCAGAGCACAAAGCCCACTGAGCTGCACAATATGAAGGTTGCTGAGGGTGCGTGGCGTCCCGTCACTCACGTTTTTGAAGCCGCGGTAAAGGATCTGCAGCTCCTTCCGGGAGAATCGCGTCTGGGCTTCAAGCTGCTCCAGGCCCTCAGGGCGATGGCGGACTGTCGACAGTTCAAGCTCATCTTCAACGCTGTCTGCAGAGGAGGAGGAGGAGGAGGGTCAGATGTGAACAGATGCTACAGAGTCTGCTGCAAATGAGAAAGCTTTAAGCTATTCAATATCAGTAAATAAACACAGAAAAATGCAATGTTTTCCCCCAAAATGTCCCATTTTGTCATTTTATGGTCAAACATTCTTTTTTAAAATTCAATCTAGTCATTTTATCCATAAAACTGTTTAGAAACACAATCATAATAAAAAATGGAGTTATGTGAACCCCAATAAACTACGCAAAGCTTTATAATCGATGTAATAAACACATACACATAAGCAGGGAAAACAATGAGATACATTTCAGTTGTTTAAACTGAATTAGCGTTATTGATGAACCCGAGCACTTCCTCTTCATGAACGCTGTGAAACTTTTTAATGGGCTGTAATGAAGGCAGCTGCTGTCAGAGATCACACCGTCCTCGCAGCGAGGAGTTTGACTTCTCTAGATGATGCAGGGTCTGTCAAACACCTGACGGGAGACACAGAGTCTGAACGGCTCATTAGCTCCAACAGTTCTGGTGTGGCCCGAAACCAAAACGCCCCCTCATTTAAGTGACCATCATTAACCTGCTGATGTGGAGCTAATGCTTGATATTCATAGGTGAGGTGAAGGGATATTATGTAAAGAAATAAAACAGCAGTTTAAACTAACTTCTGCTGTTAAAATGAGTCCAGAATGTAAATGTACAGCTGCAAATATTATTAAGGATACCAAATTACATTCCCCTAACATTTAACTGCAGTCTCATTTAATATCGTAATGGAACATATTTGTATCACATGATTAACGCTACAAATAAACTTAAAATAAAACGGCGATTCTGAGGAACGGTAATGGTGTTGCTTCTATTGGAAGACCAACAAGGAAGATTAAACTGGAGAAAATAAGTTTTCCTCGAAAAGCAACTGCTGCAATATGATGAATAGGATCGGAACATTTGTGGAAATGCCAATAAACTCATACAATTGTGACAAAATAAATGTAGAAAAACAAAAAGTGTTTAAAACCCAATATAGTTTGGTGAAAATCTAAGAAAACAGTCTCATTTGAAGATAAATATCACCTTAAATGACACATTCATCATCCATTCTTTACTTAATTCAACTGTAAAATGAAATTGTTCAGACTAAAGCCTTTGTGGGAGTCCCCCCCCCCATGACGATAAAAGCATCTTAAACAACAACGAACATCATCACAGAGAGCCTCGCCGACTTGCTTTGAGAACTGGAGGATGACTTTTTGGCTGCGGAGCACGGGAAGAGCCTCATGATTCGAGCTCTCACCCCCGGCTTGTCCACAATCTGAGGGTACCCTGCAATACAGGTAGGTTTACAGTTACCCAGCAACCAACAGCCTCAGGACATAACATGAGGACGCTGGACATGCAATAGGAGAGGGTCTGATAGAGTGGTGCAGGGATGTATTGGACCCTGAAGACAGCATTTCATGTCTGACTTCCAGAAGGGGACAGGAAGTGGTAAAAGGCGTCCTTATTTTCCTGCAACACTCTATAAAAGGTCATCTAGACATCTGGCTGCCGCACTGCTCGTTCTTCAGGACAACAACACAGCGTTAGTTTAAAGCACTGAAAATGGAAATAAGTGCCGGATGAGTTTCCTTTCTACAGTAGTTTTTCTGTGTGCATCTACATGTAAACCTAAGCAGCTAGTTCACTTTCATTGTTGAAAAGTCTCCCAGCACATTGTAATGTACACACCAGGCTCTGAATGTGGTCTGAACCCATTTCCTCAGGTCAGGGTGTAATGCGACAGCTCATCAGGTGTCCACTTTTCACACACAGCCAAGCATGCACCTGAACAAAAGTGTGGTTTACCTTGTGTCGCTCGAACAAAAGCAGCTTGATTTGTAAACTAAAGTTGTCTGTCCGAGGTTTAATTAATGACCACAACACACAGACTCCTTTTTCCTGTGCGCTGTGGTAATGAAAGTCATTAAGAAGTTCAAAACCTTACCTACAGTCCGCAGTCAATCACAGCAAACCTGAATAATAAAATTGCAGGTGAGAGTTATAGCTGAGGCAAAGCGAGTCAATTAAAGTCAAGATGGCAGGAGGGAGTTTTAGGAGGCCTTCATAGATCCCGGCTATAGTATACAGGGACATAGTGGGTAATAATTACACAATTGAAAAGAGGCTGTGAAAATGATATCAAATATCTGCAAGCTGGTCTGGCAAAAATCATGGAGGTTGAGTGGAGAATTAAGATTAACGGTATCTCTTTAAAGTTGTGTGAGTTTGTCAATCGGTCTGCATACTTTATCTCCCTGGTAAATGTCTTTTGGAGATAATTCTTAGTAAAGAAAGACAAAGGCAGAATGCAGCTTGACCTAACGCTACCTTAAAACGATATATGTTCTCACCAAGCAAAAATCCCTATGTAGCCCCCGCCAAAGTATACAATAACCAACATTCATGGAGCGAGTTGATTCTGCTGACTGTCAGAACAGGTCATATTGCCCTTTGATCACACACTAATGCTGAGATTCAGAGGATAAAGAGACAAAGTGAAGCTCCCATCTGTTACCTGCCTAACACACACCTTCCTGAGTGATTTTGGGGGGTGTCTGACTGAGAGCATGAACTAGAAAGATGTTTATTTTTGTTACAAAGTGATATTGTCCTTAAAGAAAACTTTATATAGAGACATCTTTTCTAGCTGCTCAAAGACAATGCTGCCTGCGTCAGTATCTTTGGGTTTTACACTTAAATAATGTGTGTCCGAAATGATTTGTGCTTTTACTAATAGGGAGAATGACTTTTGGTGAAAAGCTAAAAGAACATGAAGGCAATAAAAAAAACAATCTATAAATAAAGCGGCGTTTGAGTGACAGAGTTTAATCAGGCACGAAAAGAGCATGCAGTCATGGCTGTCTGATCAATGTCTGCCCTTTGAGTTTATTGACTAAATGGATCTGACGTGTGTATGTGTGTGTGTGTGTGTGTGTGTGTGTGTGTGTGTGTGTGTGTGTGTGTGTGTGTGTGTGTGTGTGTGTTAATGTAAAGAGCAGCTCTTACAGGCTCTGGTGACATTACCCACAAAGGTCAAAGGTTACGATTTTCCTGGAAAACATAAATAGATGTTGTTGTCCTGAAGAACATGGAGGAGCCTGCAAACATTTTACTGAGGCAGTATGAACGTGCACATACAAAGTCATGCCACACTTTTGCCTTCCTTGAAAGATAAGCATATTACATGTTGCGGCTCATCAGAAATGTTAGTTTTAACAGCCATCTCCGAGTAACAAAGCTGTCCTTGCCATTCGAGCCTGCAGCAGCAGAAGAGAATATGATTGAATGCCTTACACGGGTTATAAACAAAGACAAATACTCCAGCAAAATATAATTACCTTGAGAAATATTGTAACTAAAGCCGTAAAATGGTCTGCTGCACAGAATCTTTTTCCTCAATGAGCTGACAAAGACGCAAAAAATACTTAAACCCTGAAAAATGAACATGAGAAAATCAGCCAACAAAATGAGTTTAGGTTGATCCATCATAGTTCATCAATCCTTCCAGAGATCTCAAAGTCAAGATGGAGGGGAAAACCTTACTAACCCTAAATCAATTGATCCATGAACTGGAAAAGAGTGGCTATTAAATATTTGAAAAATCCATACCATGTGCAACCTTAAATGTCTTCAGTTCACCTCGAATGGCTTCTTGATATCAATAAATCTCGGGTCAATTCACATGCTGAAGCCGCAGTTTGCTGCTGCTGAGTCTGCTGCTTCTTTGTTGTGGTGTGAGCGTGCATGTACAGTAAGAGCTGCACCAAGGTTAATGATGGCCTGGGGGTCCATATGGGATGGATGAATTTAATGCAGATTGTGCAAAAACCCCTTAAAGCTATTGAACGGATCTCTGATGCGGGATGTTCAGTTTTAATCTGTGTGAAATTGGTCAAGTTTTACATTTAGGCAACGATAGCATTCATCTAACCCTGCAGATCTTGCAAGCACCGTCATGTGCTTTCTCTCAGAGCTTTTCTGTGTGTCTCAGACAGGGTTTTATAAGATACGATTTAGCACCAGCTCCTTGTCGTCCCTTTAGCACCACAGTGGCGCCGAGAAGGCTGCGCTCCCTGAAGGAGGCCACGACTCAGAGGAAGCACAACTTATCCTCTGACAGTGTACATGACACGACAGGCGGCAGCAAACAGGATATGAGAAACATCTTCAGGAGCGATGAGATGATCTTTGACCTGCGGGGACAGCGACTCTGAGTTACAGCTGACAGCGTCTTAGTAAAAAGGCCTGTTTACACATAAGGGAAATCTCCTCTAAATAATGATAAGATTAAAGCAGAGGCCAAGGAGTTTACATTACCGACTCCCATAGTGTGTTTGCTTGTCTGTTTGTCAGCAGGATAAGTGAAAAAACACCTGATTTTCATTAAAGTAGGAGGAAACTTTGAAGCCAATTTTTAAAGAGCACTGTATTCAACAATGGTCTTATAGATGCATGACATTTAAATCATTAGAAGGTCAACATAACCTGTAGTAGTATAGGTCAATGCATTGTCCTGTATGTGTCAAATATAGAAGGCTTAACTCTAGCCTTCCATCAGCGGCTCCCCGTGAAAGCAGCTTTGGCAATGCTTTAGCGAAGTTTTGGAAAATGTAAAGTACATCCTGACAAACTGAACACCTGGACTAAACTCAGTTATGATCATATCTCCACCTGAGCTCACTCCTAATATAGCCACCTAACTCCTGGGAAAACAACACAGAACAATCACCAATTAAATCTCAGGGTCTCCCTCACAAGCTGCAACACTGCGGTCCATTTAAGGGTACAATACGTCGACATAGTCAGTAAACAGGTGCAGATGACTGCAGATAAAGCAGGATAATAAAGTTACTTTCAGGCTTTCACAGTCAAATTCCAATTGGAAGATATATTATTCGGTTTGGTTTGATCGGATCATCGCTTGAGGCACAGAAATAATGTTTATGGGACATTTGGGATATCTAATGTGAGTGAATGTATCCTTCAGCGTGCGCCAGTGCTGCCATCCATCTTTCTACATCTTAATGAAACTTTTTGTCCTGGCTCAGAAGTTATTCATTGATGCATTTTGGGAATGTAAATAAAAGCTCATTTCAGTGAAGTTGTGCTGCTTTGCTTTGCCCTTTGTTTTAATGAGCAACTTAAGAAAGATTCTCGCGTGGAAATGAATAACAACATGGACACTGTCAGTAAGATGCAATAGAAGAAGTATCTTGAATATATAACGCTGTCTGAATCAGAGTCTTCTTTCATGCCTCTTCTAGAAAAGACTTGTATCAGAAATCATCCACCTGATTTTATCTGAATTTCGCGCTTCAAGTTGAATCATTCATCCTGGCATTACATTTCATGTTTCCCTCTGTGAAGCACTTTGTACTTTTTATGAGTGCTGTATAAAGAATGTTTATTCATATTATTTTGACACGTTTACTGTCCTCACACCAGGCATTAAAGTCAGCGGTGTCTTAATCTCTTCACAGCCTAATCTGTCTCCTGCAGCTGGGGACAGATGGTGTTAGAGTCAAATCCCTGCTTCTTCCAAAAGTGAAATTTTACAGTTCACTCAAACACACAGTGGGTTCAATGCAACTGCAGACTCAAACTAAAAACTTCCCTGAATCTTCATTTGCTAGTGTTGTAATATATTTATCGAAACATGGAGCACACAAAGAGAAAATTAATCATGGGAGATGTAAAATCTGCTTGATAGATTGAATGATATTCAGGTTAAGGGGGGGGATTTGCAACACACTGTGCAGGCTGGTAATTAACATTTTTCTTCCGCCCTTCTAAAGGTCAATTTGGTATGAGGAACACATAAAACACAGCAAGTCTTATTGCCATATGGTCAATAACACAAAATGCAGATGCCAAAAGCCTTTTGGGCATATGAAAGGTGAGCGAATCGGCAGGAGAGGAGATTGCTTTGAAGAAAGAATATTTACTGGTTCAGTGAATGGACAGCAGCTTCCCTTAACACCTCACTCCATTCCCCAGGCTGCATGTTGTTTTTGAGTGAAACAGGGACAAATGTGGCAGACACTTTGCCAGTTAAATTACACCAAGCTGCTGCTGGCAGCCTGGCCAGCGGTGGATTGTATCCGTGCTGGCATCACTCCCCCAAAAAAACAGACAAAAACAGAATAAGGCCAGTGTGATAATAATTGCACCTGCCTGAATAAAGTTGTATCAAGGCTACTGGCATGAATCATCTCCCAGCAGAATACTAAATAAGCAGTGTTGTGTTGCTGTTTTGATCTATTGCTCAAGATGGGGTAAATTATTAAAAAGATTGTAATGTTTTTTTCCGTCTCATGAACTGCACAAATAAGACAAAACGTGCTTCTCAAAGCACCCACAAAGGATTAAGTGCAGCTCAACTGCGATGCCAAGCAAATACAATATAGCAACAACGCTGCTGTGGTTCTGGCACGTATTCAAATAATGTTATATGTTTGTGTTATATTCACCAACAGACTAAACAACCCAAGTGAGGGTACTCTTCATCATGTCTAAATTGTTTAACAAATGTTTTGAGGCAGGCTCTTTACATTGTTTTGCCTAGAAACCTCACAGTTATACTTTGTCAGATGTATAATTGGAATTAAAAGAAAGAAGGGCAAACTACACTCAGATTTAAAACTTGTGTTTGAGCTTCAATATCTTTTCTGTTGGCTGTTACACTCTTAATATGGAAAATGCAACATGCTATAAAATGATTGAGCTGTTGAAAGATGAACGGAAGTGCAACATTAAATGCAAATCCAGACCTGCTGGAGGACAGGAGATTAAATGTCTAGCTCCTTTCCCTGTACTGGGGTGTCATGATTTCCCATTTGCGGAACCAAGTATTTTCCAACACTCCGAAGCAAATTACAGTCGACATCCAGAACCAGAGCTGCCACCAGCAGACATCTGATGATTACACTTCTGCTCTTGCAAATGTTAGATCTGCGGATCCAGTCAATGAAAAGATAACTAATTCAAACACAGTACGTAATGAAAAAACCTCATTTTATATCAGATAAATCACACGGAACATGAGGGAGGTGGAAAAAAGATCTGTTCTCATTTGGTGGGCCCAAATACAAATAAGACCAAAGATTGTAGCCGGGGAGAGCGAAGTGTCTCTGGTGTTATTTAATAAAACAGCCTCCGATTCCTTATGGCAGGCTGGAGAAATGACTGTAAAATTGTCTTATGGAAAAGGAGAAAGATGAAGGCAGAGCCCCTCAACCTAAGCATGTAGAGAAGTTTAACGGGAGCACAAAGACCAACTGTCTGTCCAATCGTCCTGAATTAAAAAAAGACTGGTTTGCATCTTACTGCTGATATGCTCTTATCATAGGACATGTGTGATTTACTGCCAATACTAAAAGGCTGATGTGAATACATTCAAGCTCTCTGGGAATAGACCTGTGGAAACTGCCAAATGGACAGTAGCCATGATTATTCCCTTCAGGATAGCGACAGCGAGACAGAAGCAAAAGCAGCACATAATACTAGAATGTATTAGCCTTCGCGTTCTGCCATCAGTACACGGCGGGTCCTGCACTTACAGTACAATGGCTATAATCAGGTTGCTGTATCAGAATGTATGAAATGACAGTGTGTGGACATTAAATGAAATGACGTTATTTTCTGTTCTGAACTGAGTGTTCCGACCCTAATGACACCATCAGAGGATCGAAGCAGGAGAAAGAGCAGTCTACGATTTTAATTGCAATCATTCGTCACTTAAGTGTTTCAATAAGAGTCTGTCTCAAAGAAAACCTTTCTACAGCAATGAAGAAAAAGGTCCTCTGCTCTCTCCACTCCAATCGGTTTCAAGATTATAAGCTGCAATAACATTCCAGATTCTCCAAGAGGAGAGTCTTTAAAGCCTCACTTCTAAGAGAGTGTGTCTCAGCCGCTGACAGGAAACTAACAGCAGTCACTCACCATTTGTATCCCACATAAAAAGCCTGAGATTCAAAAGCAATACTTTTGAACTAAAATGTAATGTTCTCTATATACTGAAGCTGAGCAGAGAGGCAATATGCCATCTGTCATGAATTGAGACTGTGGAAAAACCCCACAAGTCAAACTAAGCTGGCTTGGCATATTTACCTCTACGACAATGAGGTTTTCACTCTTTAACTATAATGCACATATGTTCTGTGACAGAATGTTTTAAGCATCACATGGACAAGAAAACTCCTGTCTGTGTATCTTGTGTGCATTCACTTCTTTTTAACTTATGTATTTATAAAACTATAGGTACATTATTATGTTGTGTATTGAGATGCAAATGAATACCCAGCTCTGTGCAGTTTTTTAGAGAAGCTAATTTTTTAGTGTGTTAAAAGTGGCTCGCATAAAAGCTGATAACAAGTATAATTTAATGAGAAACTTAGTTATGTGCAGAGCTAACTTCATACTATAGAAACACTGGAAATGAGAGAGGTTCAGTGCATTTCCAAGGTATCCATTTGCATCACACTTCTTTTTACATTAGCAGAGCCACCTAATGAAGCGTTTCCACCACTCTATCGTCAATCAGTAGAAGGAACTAATGAATTCCTGCTGTTTGGGTCAGCTCGATCTGAACCAGAAAGAAAGAAACATTTATGTAGTCGATACAAACTGCAAAGGACTATAAAGTCTGGTTGGTTCAATCCCAAGGAAAAATGAACAATGAGCCATATTGTTGGCAGGGAACTGATGCATTATTGATGAGAATCTATGTCCTCGGCTTAATTATGGAAAACATTTTTGCTGGATTCACGTGGCAACATTATTATTCATTTAGTTAATTAAAGTCATCTCCATGCTGAACGAGTACTGTTCGTGCAACCTTGATTGAAAAATGGAAACATGAAAGCACAAGGGAAAGCTCAAGGTTTTTTATTTTTTAGATTAAACTTTGCAACATTTTTTGCCCTTTTTATTGTGGTCTGCAACAGTACATGTACATAATGTATACCACCGGAGGATATCACACTGCGGCTGACAGACTCTGTACATTATACTGCATCCCAGCGCTGCTACAACACACAGGTTATTTAATTAAATACATCTATAGGAGTCCAATCTCCAGCTGCTGTGCATTGGGAGCGTTTAAGCACTTCAATCAAACCTCCTCCTCCTCACTGTGTGTTATCTGAAATATTTTCATCTACATTGATTGCTTGGGAGATCTTTGTCCTTTCCAGACTCAAATGGACAGAACAAGTCTTTTTACTTTCATTAATCTGCCCGTCCTTCCTGTAAAGACACCAGAGGGACCTATAACTCGGAACACTCAGGAAAAGGTTAAGTCAATCATGTCCTCGCTCTCAAAAGGCATCATGGAGGATAGCCAAAGGTTAATTGGGCCATTTCATTGTTGTCCTTTAAATCAATCTGTAAGAATGTAGCAGGGAAGTTGCTCACAAAATATCTCACACCAACGTCTTTGTTCCCATACTTCCATCTTTTAAATACTTTCTTGAGGAAACAATGGGATTCATTTCCCCAGTGGTCATAGCCAATTAAATTAGCCAGAGAGATCATAAATATTAAAAAACTCCTGCTGAATCAACTGGGATGATGGATTTGTGCCTCGACAAAGAAAACAATCCCTCAAAGATGCAGTTTATTCCACACCAATAAAAAACTGTGCGTGTGCACAAACTTTCTGCACTTAACAAAATGAAAGCACAGTTCAATATTTTACAGTGTTTTACTGGCACCCGAGCTTAAAAAGCATAAATACCTGAACAGTAAACGAAGACATCAGGACTAACAGTGTTGGCCTCAGACTCTCACCAGCTTTATTCCACATGATGTGATCATCTACGACAGGCCCGTCAGAGCTGCTTCATCACTACTGAATGCCACCATACGACAGCAGAAAGGTAATTCATCATTTTGTATAATAAAAATTAACCAGGCTTGCTTTAACTTGTAAGAGCACTGGGAGGACAATGAGCTTTAAACTTCTTCTGCACCTGATCCTGGACGAGAATACTGAAGACTTTGCGGAGGAAAAAAATGGCTGAAATAATGTATTGGGATAGAATAACATTTAACAAAGTACCATAGTGATACTTTCTCCATATCGCCCAGCCCTAACCAGAACTTTTAACCAACCAATCCGCTCACGGCAAGGACCAGAGGCACTTCTACTGGAAGCTAGAAGGCCAAACACCTTGTGTCTGCAATGTTAATGAAAGTGAACAAAGTATTTTGGATCCCCTCCTAGTTACATCTTCCCAAAAATGGAATGGGTTCTTTTTTGGCTCGCGATAAATCCTTCCATATGTTTTCCTAAAATTGAGCAGTTTTTACAAAATCCTTACATTGGATCATATCACAAACTCATGGCCAAACCGCCCCCACTCATGACTAAAAGTAAAATCAGACTATAAGACATCAGAACCGGCACAGGTCAGCACTGACACCGACGCTGTCTGCTGCCGGGCCATAAATCCACCTGAAGGACACGGAGAACACGACAACTGTGTAAGATGGATATCGGTGTTAAGACTCTGTCTGCAACCCCCAGTGTTAATAGAAGTTCAAACTGACACAGACTTCTATCCCTGTACTTGTACGTGTGTGTGTGTGTGTGTGTCTGTGTGTGTCTGTGTCTGTGTCTGTGTGTGTGTCTGTGTGTCTGTGTCTGTGTGTGTGTGTGTGTGTGTGTGTGTGTGTGTGTGTGTGTGTGTGATTAAGGGGGCATGGGGTGTACCTGCATGCGGTGAACCAGAGAATTATCAATCAGTGCATGACACGTTGATTATTCGGCACCCTTGAGGCATTGCTCAGCACTTTGCAATAATGGCCCTGCATTGTAGAAATGTACGTGTGTGTGTGTGTGTGTGTGTGTGTGTGTGTGTGTGTGTGTGAGAGAGGGAGTGAAAGAAACAAATGCATGTAGCAATGCGTCCAAGCCAATCAGAAAAGTAAATTATGATGAATTACAACAGAGAGTCCAAATTCCTACAAAAGTAATACCTTTCTAACAAGCGCTCATTATATAATATTGCCAGCCAGCTTCAGCTAAACTCTAAAACTAGCCTTGGGACAGTGAGCGGGAACACATGCAGTCCAGCTATATTCATAATTACAGTTGGAGTGGCTGCCTATATTCACAGTACAATGCTCTGCTGATTGGGCATTGGCTGATGCAAAGATCTTGTTACATTACTCTTTCTTATTTCCAGGTCTGAAGTCCTTACAATCTGCAGCACTAGTGATCAGAGTGTTGTACAGTCCCTGCAGGCCAGATGTGGTCCCCCCCCCGTGCAATGTGTCCTCCCTGATCCTAACAAAGCGTTCAGTGTGTCTGATGCCATATGAAACTACAGTAGAGAGGGACAGTGCAGAGAACACTCAGCTCACATTCTCTCTCTGCTGTGGAAAGAAGCCACTTCAGATCTGCAGCCCAGCCTCTGTATCCGCCACACAGAAGCTTACAGTTTGGCTTTTATCTCCAGATGCCTTAGTCACTAAGTGTCCTCAGGTGGGGGTCGGGGGGGGGGGGGGGGGGGGGGGATGGGGCAGAGGATGTGATGGCAGTGGGCAGCTCCCAGCTGCGAACACGTCTGACTGTAAGAACATTCAGCTGAGCGACAAACGGCTCCCTCGAGGTATTACAAAAACAAATATTTGTTGTTACTGCAGAAGGTGACAGCTGCAAAAGTGGGTTTGTGTAACAGAAATGTAAACGATAAAGTATTCTTTGTGGCTGCTGGGTTTTTATTATAAAGAAGAAGAAGCTCAGGGGTATTGTGATCGCAACACTGCATTATTTCTGGAGCAATGCTCTGCCACTTTTAGTAGATTAATGAAATCATAACAGAAATGTCATTGTTTTAATTATCCAAGCAGGATTTAATGCTTCTGTTTTCTTTTTGTTTTCTTTTAAAATGAATTGTTTTTTGGTTTGAGAAAAGACAACCTTCAAAACTTTGCTTTAGGCACTGGGACATTGAGAATGAAAAGGTTTTCCATTATCTGAGGATATTCTGTGCACTTATTTATCAATCTATTCAACCTTTTTCCCAAGCAAAATAACAATTAAATTGCTGCTTAAATTAGAGGATTTATTTGTGTCTTTGTCATATATAATAGTAAAATAAATATCCTAATCAAATGTTGCACTTTTAGTTTGAAAGAGCATGTTACCTGGGCCGTGGGAAATATAACGTAGGCAAATATACTTTTTACATAATTGATAATGAAAATAAGTTTGATGCAGCATTTATAAAGTGTACCTGTGCATGAGGTTAAGTTCCCCCCACATTTTAAGTCTCAGATTGACCTACAGCTGTTTGAAAGATCTGAGATCCTCATTTTCAACATCATTGTACTCTCTGCCCCCAACCCCCCTCTTTCCTGAACGTGACTTCACATCAATATCTGTATTGACCGCTCGTCAGGGAGCAGAAATTCTGTGATAAATTACACAGCGAGACACCTGTTCTGAATACTGATCAACACCATCAGAAGACAGCGCTGCTTTGACGTCTCCATCATCTCAGAGAGAAAAGATAATCAATCTGATGTCCGTGCATCTGGTAACACGGAGCAGGGGGGCGAGCTTCAGCTCCCCTGAGCCGTTCAGTGAAGCATGTAAACTGTCCCCGAATGAAAACACTGCTCCCATGTGCATTTAATTTAACACCTCAGCTCCATCCAGACATCGGGTCAGCTTTTCCCAGCTGCACACTTCTCTTATCTCCCTGAATATGCACACAGCTTTGCAGACTTTTGTTTATCCTAATTAGAAAATACTGCATGTTTACTGAACAGCAGTGTGATGAATGTGCTGGTGTGGAGCTCAGACTTCTGACGATGCTGCTCCACTTTACTTAATGAGAGGACTGCACTCGGTCCTAACTAAACTCTTGAATCAGGCTGACACACACACACATTGTGTCCGTACAGTGCGAGAGGTTGGCTTTTAACGCACACTGACATGACAAAGTGGAAAGTTGATTGTTTTTTGAGGCAATTAACACTACCATAAACACTTTTATGAACACACAAACAAGGATCAACCCACACAGGCCAAGAAAAGAAGATCTTTGGGAACTGACACATCTTTCCTGCTTAAGATCTTCCTCCTCGCAGTCAGACATACATCTGTATCACATCGGTTTCCATAACTTCAGTACGACAGACAGTTTGTTCCTGTTCTGTGTCACCGAGTCCTGCTTTGGTATCATGACCTCCATTAACTTGTCATGTGGCTGCCTTTAAATGTGTTTCAAAGGAAATCTACTACCCAAGACTCTGAAGTGTTGAGGGAAATGACTGAAAATGCTTTTGCAAAAAACAAGCAATTTCTTTTTTTATGTCTGCCTTGTCTTCCACCAAATGTCACTGCTCTGCTCCTGGCCTCCATTAACTTGTCAAGTTTAGTGCTTAAAAAAAAACTGTTTAGAAGGAAATCAACAACCCAAGAGGCATCAATTTTCATAATGTTAATTTTATAATATAATAATGTAAATTTTCAGCTTTGGTTTCTCTGTTCCTGCCTCCTCTTCCTCCTCAAGTCTTACCCTCGGAGAAGCTGATGAGCCCCAGCACGTGCAGCAGCTTGATGGAGGCGAACACCAGCACCACGATGCCCACTGTCTGCAGCCCCTCTGTCTCCCAGATGGCACTCAGCATCGCTCCACCCTCAGCCCACTCCGCTCCACCACCATACCCCGACCCAGAGCCAGAGCCCGAGCCGGCCTCCTCGCCCTCTGGACCCCCTCCAGGACCAGGACCAGCGCTGCCACCCGGCCCCGCGCTCCAGTTCCCCTGCACCCACTCCAGCGCTACACAGCACCTCCTGGGACCCACCTGCTTCCCCTTCTGCTCCCTGAATACAGTCTGTGAGGCTGAAAGGTGACGTTAAGAGCAAGAAATACTGCCCCAGGTCTGAGGGGAGTCTGAAATCGTCTCTCTGATCTCCAGGGGTCACTTAAGAAAAGCTGAAAAAGGAATAAAGTCCACACAAGCTGATCTCAATCCTTCTTCCTGTCCTCTCCTCCTAAATGAGGAGACATGAGGAGCAAACTCTGCTCTGACAGTTTGTGGCTCTTTCTCAGCGCAACGACTGCCTCGCTGCGAAGCAAGGGAGGGAGGAAGAGAGGGAGGAAGAGAGGAGGGAGGGGAAGTGGGCTGCTACGGGGAATACGCACAACCTCTAGGAAAGCTATTCACCTTCACATTGGTCTTTCATTTGAGGATAACGCAACATGTAGAAAACGCTTTTTGATACTGTACTTGTACTCACATCTCAACTATTAACTATACTTTCGGGGGAGAAATAAAACAAACAAATATCCTGAAATGCAATGACAGCATAGGACAATTATATTTGATAGTACGTTAGTTATGCGTTATCTTGTTTACATCTGTGTCGGTGGCATGTATTCTGGACCACAGATTGATTTAATTAGAGGAAAGAGTGTCATTCCATATTCATTTGAGTGTTTTGTGTTTAGTTTAATGTTTAATTTCTTGAATAAAAGAATATTGTTAACAATTTCCTTTGAATCCAACATTCTATTTGCTGGATTTTAAATGATATCTTCATCACCATGTTCAACAGCGTGTTTTTCTAGCAGCTCCAGTCATTATGTCTCAGTCTCTTTCCACACACTGATGGAAGAGTATAGAAACCCAGAGCAAAAACTGTTTTGGTCCACGTCACTTCATCGAAGGAAAACAAAGTGTGTCCAACAGTGTGTTTGTGTGTAAGAGTGAGGGAGATTCATGTTCGAAGCAAATAAGTGAGACACCACCCTCTACTGCCTCTGTGAAGTCATTAGCAGCAGATGATTTCTCGGGCTTGTGACAGGAGAGCAAAGAAAGGAAAATAAACTGAGGGTCCGCACCCACCCACACACTAAACACCACTGTGCTCTGAGCACATCTGATATTGCTTTTTGTGTGTTTAACTGGTGGAAACTTCCAAGAAGCAATCATCACACCTCTCCAGCAGCACACAGGAGTCAATATGAAGCTTTGTCTTCGGACTGGGGGTTGAGAAAATATGAAGGTTTTTGACTTTAATGTTGTAATCTTACAATATCTTAGACTATCAATTGTACAGTGAGCATTTCAAATGCAACAAGACAAACTTGCTATCATTTTTGTATTATTATTATGTCAGGGATCTAACAGAAACAATGACTCACTCTCCACTTACTCAATTGCTCTATGATAAATGTTCAATAACAAAGCAGCTCATTCCAGTGATGGAAAAACATTCAGTCCATCTTCTGATGCTATATTCCCAACAACACAATGAAAAAGGCTTTTAAAAAATCTATACATGAAAGAGGCATTGGTATGTCAGGCCCATCCATAAAGTGAAAAATTCAAACCGACAGTCAGACCTAAAGACCGTCTCAGTGTGTGTGTGTGTGTTGTTCTTGAATTAGAGAAATAAATGTCCCTTTTTCCAGACAACAATGCAGTGACATACACTTCCTGTTGGGGAAATTAGCTTGTTTCAGTAAACACTGACTGCAGGGCCAAGGACATTTACTTTAATTAGCTTAAATAATCTTTATCGAGCTATAGCTGCAGGCTAAACTCCTTGTGATCGCAGCTACTAAATCATCATCTATTACCTCCACTAAAGAGGGTGCATTTTCTTTTGGATTTGTTTTCAGGATTATGGAAACCTTTCTGACCACATTTTTATGAAACTAGCTACTAGGATGAAGCATTGGGAGAATGAAGAGTTCAATTCATTTTGGAGCCGATCTGAATCTTTTTTTCCCTTTGTCAAAATTGTGAGTCAAGCTCACTGCCAAAAGGAACCACAAGCGCAAAAATCGTGAAGAGATTAAAACTAATTTACAGATGTTATTGTAGCACAGCATCCATCAATATCCATATTAACTTTGCCAACCTCCCATGAGGAACAATTGCTGGTTTGGTTCAAAGCACAGCCCGCTGTCATGTGTATTGCGTCGAGTGTATACGATGACCTACATGTTGGAGCTTCATTGACTCCTGGGCCCCAGCAGCTGCCAAAATGGGGCCCCTGGCACCACATCAAGGGGCCACAGTCACATCACGCTGCCATTGAGGACACATGTACAGTTTCCCAGAGCCAGAGGGAGCATCTCTCTGGCTCTGAAACTATCCCTGTTCGCCTTGTGGTTAATACAACATGCAGCACTGATTGACCAATCATACCCGTCCCCCTGCACACGGATACTATATCTGCTCCATTCATTATTGAAGCAATGAGGGAAAGACAGATGAGGAAAAAAAGTAGAGGGGGGCATCCGTCTAACTATTAAAGAAGCGAGGATTCTATCAGCTGCTGACAGGTAAATACTACAGCACACATCCTGATCCATTAATGTCACACACACTGCGGACACTCGCAGCAATAACACTGCTGCAGCATGCAGCTCTCTTAGACAGAGCACCTATGATGAAGCATGTACGGACCCTTAAAAGCTGTTTTGTTTTGGAAGATTAAAATTATACAAATATTTTGGAATTTACTCTTGACATTGCAATTATGTCAAACAAGTCTTGAGGGAAATACAGCCTTTAGTTCCCATTTCTCTCTTAAAAAACAAATATGCTTTATGGAGTAATAAAGGAAACTTCACCTGAGCCATTGCTGTGAATTTGCTTATAACATATTACTATAACAGCACACAAAAACATTTCCTGTTTTTTCTTTACGACCAATGTTTTACTCCTATCTGCAGTAAATGCCATAATTGTCCAAATTTGGGTCTGGATCATCAACTTAGTGGTTATCATTCTGTCATCTTTAACACATTTCTTGAATAATATTGGGGTAGAAGCTAAAATCTGAAAGTAAAGCTGGGTGCTGTTATAGTAATGAGCAATTTGCAAGTGTTGAATGTCTGAGTCGACTGTTTGTCTTGTTTTTTATGATATGTGTTTTAACGTTGGTTAGTGTGCCCTACATGGCGGCATGATTCCAGATCATTATAATCATTTTAAAAATAACTTTTCTTGGATACAAAAAAATATACAATCACTCGATGACAGCTTGGCCCTCACCTGTGATTCAACACAGGGTTTCTCACAGACATGTTCCTCCCCCCTCACCTCTGACAGTGTGAAATGTCACGCTGCAGACCTTATCTCTGTAACCAGCAGCCTTTTTTGTTCTCCTGCCTCTGCAGACTGAGAGATATTGATCTTTGGAAAGATTACACATTTTTCTCACTCATCGCTGCCACCTGTCACGTCACTTTCCATCCTCAGTATTCACTGGGAGAGGATCTTATCACTTCCTGTCTGGGCGTACAGAGGACAATCTGACCACGGCAATCCATCAGTTCCACCAACTGATGTGTGTGAAATACAATATAAAGAGGAAGGAAAGACAAGCTGATGATCCACCTGTTATATGAAAACAACTTGAAAATGCTGCAACACTGTGGGTAATGGTCAGCATTTCCTTCTCAACTGCTTTTTCGGAACAATAAACTGTGATAAAACTAAATTAAACACAACAGGTACAAGTTGAATGTAATTAAAGAAAGCAATTTGTTTTAGTGTTTTTCGCAAAAGCTTGCAAACAAGCCACCCCAAGAGCATGATTTCCATAAAGTATTTAAAAAGACTTATTTTCCTTTGAAACACACAGAGAACTTAAGTAAAATATAAGAGACCACACGAGAGGATGGACTTTATGTGACCATCATCAATCAAAACGTCGCTGGCGGTCGACATGGAGAAGTGGCGATGATGAGATCATCGTGCTGTTTACAGATCAGCTCAGGGTACAAGCATGTGATGTAATTATGTGACACCTGCTGCAGTCTGCTCAGGCATGCGCAGCGGCATTATTGTTTGGGCTGTGTTTTCCATGCACGTTAAAGGAGGCTGGCGTATTCACTGAAGCGGCGCCTGTGAAAGGGGAGGCAATTATAAGCTGTGAACCAGGGCAACCCTCAGCAAAGTCGCATGTGCAATCAACCACGGAGGGCCACGGGTTGATGCTGAGAGTGAGGACTCACTCTGCAGGTGTGTGTGCATGCATGCAATGACAGGAATTTGCTGATTTTTATCCTTTAGCGATCGACATAACCCAAATGATCAAGAAAAGAGAATCAAGAAGTTTGACTTCAGCCTAGATTGTAATTCATTGCTTGGATGTTTTCATCAGATGGTATGGGGATGTCTCATTATTCAGGGCTGGATTGGCAGTGAACACACAGTCTGTACAGATCATTTCCCACCGGGATCAGTTTATCCTGCCAACCTCACACATTTGCAAGTTAAAAAAGTGCGTTGTGAACAATCAACATTTCAAAATCCATCTGCCACTGTTTTCCCTTAAAACCGAATTATTTAAACATGTACCGGACTGAAGCTGAATCAATTACCCAATTGGACACACCAATATAAATAAAAGTAAAGAAAATCTATTTTGTAGCAATTTCTTTGAATTCTTTGTCCTGCTATTCTTTTTCTTCTGCTTTATTTTGTCTAAATGATGGTGAAATCCCATTATGCCACTAAAGAATGGCGTGCATTTTCGCAAGACATGCCAGTCTTCTTTTAACAGCAAGACCAAGAGATTAGTATCCACATCCCAATTTATGCAGATGATTAGTTCTGGTGTAAAAAGGGACAAGTCAATGTCTCTGTCTGCACATGGACAGTACTACAGTGTGCAGCAGCTGATAACATTGACCCTCTTTTCGCCAACACTATCTGACAGCTCACTGGGACACATGTAAAGACACAGAGCTGCGCATGCTGCCTTTCATGTGATTTAAGCCGTGCCATCCGTCAGCAACAAAGCGCCAGTCAAACTAAACTTCAAGAGCAAAGGTCACAGAATGATATGAATTAGAAGCAGCAGCAGTAAAAATGGAGAAGACAAGGGAGACTGAAAATAGCAGACGGAGTGGAGGATGGCTGGAGCCACCGTCAGGAGGATGAGATACAACCAGCAGAGATCATCAGCAGGAAACTGATGCTAAGGGGGAATCTTTACACTTCTTTATATCTTAAATAAATCATGAATTTGTACATGAAATTGTTGAAGGAGCGAGCTAGAGTGATGAAAAGTCTAGGCATTGGAGATATATCAATGGAACTGCCTTTCCATTTCTTGGTTTATTGAAAACGTAGATCATGTTGAATGATTCCCTGTAGCATTCATAGTGCTGCTGAGAGCCTGATATGATGGATCAAACCAAAACGTGAATACTGGACGTGCAACCAACACACAGCTCTAACACTGAAATAGTGAGGCTTCGTGCTGCTGTGTGTTTGTTTCACAGTCCACATTCTGTTCTCCAACTGAGTTTCTGTTTACAATCGGTGTGGTAGTGTGTATGCTTGAGGGTCAACAAATGCTGAAAACATATCCTTCCTCTTTAACAGAACAGAAGATTGTAAAGCCGCATTGTTGATATCAACAGCTGCAGTTGGATATTGCAAAAAAATGCCACTGTCCTTTCATAACCACTTTCATAAGTATGTCAAGGAAATATAATTCATATGGACTTGCAGTGCACTTACATAACAGCAGAAGTTTATTCATAAAAGATAAAGGTGAGATTAGGAGAGCAGTGTTACAGTCCAAAGATTCCTGTTTAAAACAGAATCACACCTCCTCACAAGATGTTTTCAATTACAATTAAAAACAGCAATGGTTGTTGCTATTGAAGGCTGAATTCTGTGTCACTGCCGCAAGGAATTGTGGGACAAAAATATCCCTTTCTTTTGGTAAAGGATGGTCCAGTGTACCCTTTGCTAAAAGAGATAATAAAAGGAAGCACTGAAGCATGTTTCCTTAGAATGTTGAGGTTTTGACCAGGTCTCATCGTGGCTGCCACTTCCAGGTCATTTCTCTCAGTTACTAAAGACAGTTTGACCACAGCAGATGTTTATTTGCTAGCAGTCTTCTCCTCGATGTCGTTGTTTGCCCATTGACTTTTTGTTCGCCCTGTGTTTCCTAGCGTGTTAGCACAGGCAAAAGTGCGGTGGGAGATGTGCTTCTGTCACCGTCTTGTTCAGTCACGTTCATGTGCGACAACAAACTGAAATATTGGACAAAAACACATTTTGCAGCTCTATTCAGGATGAAAACCTCCAGAGGGCCTTTAATAGGTTGATGACACAAGGTGAATCTTAGCCGATATTCTGTAAGAACAGATCGGATGTTTGAACACACTGAAAGCTTTTGGAAATTTAGCACGCCATAAACTTTAAAGATGATAAAATATAATCTCCAAATAATATCGGGCAATGATATTGTTACACTTTGTTTCTTTATTCTTAATTGGAAAAGAATAACAGTTATTTACCTTCAAGCGAGGATAAACTGTAAACTCATAAAGATTAATAATTACAGCAAAAAGCATTCCTGAGGCCAGCTCTGTTCTAGGTGGTAATAATCTCACCACGTTTAGAATTCCCTTATTAGATACTGCTCTGTTAGAGAACTGTTTGGAGACATCCCTAACAGCACAAGTTTTAATGAGACGAAAGCCTTTATTGGAGTTATTAGGACTATGAAGCAGATCACTGAGCAGCGGCAAAATAAAGTTTAAATGACCGGAAAGAAAAAGATGCAACGGGAAAAGTAAATGACACACCATTATGGACCCATTATTACGTTCAAATATTTAAGCTATTGCCTAAAATACAGAGAACATCTACATGAAAGAAGGTTGTTATTTATTATGTTTTCCTGTATAGATGTGTGATGTAGCATTGTAAGGCATACAAACCTATGATTTAGTAAAGGGCTGATAACATCTTTAACAGTTTTGTATAATTTTTTATCATAAATATACACAAACCATCATCTAATATCCAGTAATATCAGTGAGAAAAGTTCCATGCAACAACAAATAGCAACTTATTGTTGCGTGGCACACTATCAGGCTGTGATGTATTGGAAGTAGGAGTCATGATGTGAGAATCTAAATGAAGTCTACATTCTGCACGACCTTGTGCTTATTAGTATCAATCATTCACACCTGTAGCGCTAACACAACTTCCCAATAACTTGTTTTAGCTAAGATATTTATAACAAATGACAATTATGTATGATTTTATCAAATATCAGTGAAATATGTCCCATATATATCCTCACTGCAATTAAATAAGATCATTTCCATGCCAGCAGAAATAAGGAGAGTCCAGTAACACAAACCAATGCTGGTCTTATGTTCAATATGCTTTTGTTCTTGAGGAAAAGAAGATTTAACTCTGCTTGCTCTTGTTTTACAGCATTTATGTTAAAGTGTTTTTGATTAGCTTTTGTATTCAGTGACATAAAATCTGTAAATTCAAAGCCAGGGAACAGTGTGATTGCACAGGTTGTGTAATCAATAATAAACAACAGAGTGTTTTCCAATCAAGGCAGAACACAACCTGGCCTTTTACAAGCTGCCTGCAGAGAGAGCCGAACATAATTACAGCAGCGTGCGTATGGATCTGAATACCACAGCCCCCGTATGATTGCTGTGATTGATGACAGTGTACAGCTTAGAGCTCACACAGTGTTTAATTCAGAGCAAAGCTACAAGGCGCGTCGTTCTGCCTGAAATAACTGTCTGACACTGCCGGCTATTACCATCTTTTATAATAAATTTTAGAGTTTTTAATACAGCTTCACTCAATAAAGTGCAGCTAATGTATTTAGCATGTCAGAAGGAGGCAATAAAGAGCACGTTAGCTTTGCTTACATGAATAGGAATTAGAGTGCACATATTAAAAAGGAGACAGGTTACTAAGCCAGATGGATGAACATTGCATTGAATAAAAGAACAATGCACAGCTTTTCCTGATAGCTTCCTGTTTCTGGATTTTAAACTCTAATAATGCTGAAAGATAAACTGTTGCTTTATGTCTAACTTTTAGAGGAAGTCTTTTAAATTGCGCTAAACAGAAACAACACCTTTCATCCTTTCTGAAAGATCATATCACTGAATGTTTGCACTTCTTGAAAAAATGTTACGTGGTTAGTTGTGATCTCATTTTCGGTGCAATGAATGTATTGTGTTTGGTTGTTTTAAGAGTTTACTGAATGATTAAATATGTGTAAATATCAGAGATCAGTCGAAACTATTCATAGACGTTGAATGTTTTATCCTACTCATCTGCACAGCTCTCCTTATTCATATATTTATTCATACTGTTAGTTCAAAAAGTGGGTAAAAACATGGCTTGCTTGTATCATGAAGCTGCAGAAAGCTTTGGTTCCCTCTGCTGGACCTTTTGCTCACTCTGTTTGCTAACGTTTTTCGATGTTCTCCAACCCTCTATTCATGCAGGAGTTGTTTGTTCAAATAACAGAAGGAATATCGATGTTTGTCTCTCAGCCTTGTGTTGTCTATTTTTGGCAGTCTGTCAAGCTCTCAAAGTCTGGTTGTATGTTGTTTCAGTACGAGTAATAGAACCTTATATAAAAAAAAAGGTCATGCGACAGCAGCTAAAGTACCAAACAATAAGCCCCTTCATGTGCATTCTTTCATCTTTAGTACTGTATGTGTCTCTTAAAGCCCCCACGTTTTCTCAGCAAATATATTTATAATGCAAACATATTATACCCCAAGTTCAATGACCAAACATGTGAGTTTCATATGGCTCCAAAGCATGTGCTTTTTGGTGATAAATGTGAAGAGTATTGTTGAAGCCATGCACAGCCTATGATCCATTCACACGTGTCCCAGAGCATTTATAATCCGCACCTTCACTACTTAATGACAGAACGCCATGAGCCACAGCTTTGTATGTACTGCTTCACAGAAACACGCTCAATGAGTCAAAGACACACACAATTGATCCCGAAAACACACCAACCCTCCACCAGGGGTTTAGAGTAAAACCATGACAAAGAGTGGATAATGTGCCACAGTACACAACATACATGTATCTGGCACGGAGAATGCACTACCTTCAATACTTGCATGCATTGCTCTGTGGACTTACTTACATGTTAATACTGATTTATTCAGATGTAATTAATCAGAAATGTTTTAATGCACTGTAAGGGAAATTAAGATTTTTGTCTCATGAGTTTTTTTGATTGAATGTTTTCAAAATCAAACAGCATTCATGTTTTTCAGACCAAAATGATGAACAGACTGCACATCGGTATCTCACTTTGTCCTCACTCGAAAAGTGCAGGGACTCGAATGAAGAAAAGTGACTCTAGATTTTCACAATCCATCGTGTGGATGAGAGTGGGCAAGATAAAACAAGGTTGACAGGGATTTTATGTACAGAAACTAGAACCACACCACTACAGGGAAAACCAAAGTGGCACATTTGAAAAGAAAAACAAAGTCACCTCTTATATCGAGTAAGTGTTATAAATGCAGGTAAAAAAAGGAAAATATTTCATTTCCAAATGATCTCGACCCATTTCACCTTGCCATAGGGGAAACAGATTGGTGATATAAAGAACAGGTGGTCTTCAGAGCCACAGAGACCCCATCACTCTATATTAGACTCACACCTTTGAGGACATAATCAGCATTGTATCGTCTCCAGTGTGCACAGGTTACACTCATGTGAAAATCAAAACAGTAATCAAGTCATGAAGCAGGAACCATCTTTAACTGCTTGAATACGCAGCACTCATCCAAACACAAATCCCTGCATTACAACTGAAGAGGGAAACTTTGTGCAAACTTCCTTACTTTAAAACTAACTGAATAACTCTCCAGTTTCCTCATTTCAGAAGGTGACACCCACTAATCTTTTTAATTCCCCTCTTTTTATTCAGGAGAGAAAATCAAATGCCATCACGTCTCTGTCCATCTGCTGCAGAATTACATTCAGTCCTCATCTGTCTCACTCTCATCAGGATAAACCAGTTAGCCAACCCGCAGATGATGCCCGCTTTCAAATCTAATTCAATTTAATTCAAATTCAATAAGCCAATCATCAATCTCAAGCTGCTGTAGAGAATATCTGATGAAAAATAAAAGCTTGATATGTTATATAGAAACAGAAAGGTCAAAAACAAAAGGACTAAAAGCAGATATATGTATAACACATCATGAGCTAATTAGCAGCTAAGTCATGTGAATTATGCAGAGATTAAACTTATTAAATGAGCACAGGTAATTTAAATGTACAGAATGACACACTACTCAACAGCCATACAGCAGTTTCAAAAAATAAGGAAGTATCCAAGACAAATTCACAAACTTTTACAAAAAAAAAAGTAATCAATCTTACATTTTTAAACACATAAATTAACCACAAAAATACAACGGTGTGAGCAACAGATGGGGGCCCTGGATCACAAATAAACATATTGACATGTACTGTCTTTACACATAAACAGAGGATATCGTCCCCTGCAGACGCTTCAGAGCTCCTCACAATCTGAACAAACTATGCTTTTAAACCTGTGCAACAGCAAGTGGTTGATTTCTACTTTTAGGAAAAAAGAGAAATCCCTTCCAAACACTGAAGGAGTTTCCTTACCGTCATAACCGTCTGCTAACAAACCAAAGCGCTCCAACACTTTCACAAACAGCACCACCAACACCAGCACCGCAATCATCTCCAGACCCTCCACGTTCATGGTCAACATGTCGGGGGGGGGGGTCACAGCCTGCACAGAGCCCAGCATGCAGCACTGCCTGCAGGCCGTTAAACTCCATCAAAAACCTGCATCTTTATAATGAGGAGAGACCGGGAGACATTCCTACGAGGGAGGGACGGGGACGGGGGGGCGAAAATAAGGAGGGGCGTGAGGAGAGAATGGAAAAAAGGAGGGAAGAGGAGTGATGAACACCGTCACAGTGATGAAGAGCAAGAGAAATGACAGAGTACGAGAGATGGTCACTACTGACAGACTCCTAACTGAGCATTAGCAGACTTTAGCTTAGCGGTAGTGGCGTGCTGTACATCCTTTAAAGCCTAACATTAGCTTTTGACTTCAAACATCATTAAATGGTGTTAATATGTGGGGATTATCCTGCTGAACAAAACCTGTAAGCACCATACATTTTTGTTTCTCAGAGATTATTTTCAAAAATCCAAATTCCATTAGAGTAATTGGATTTTTCCTCAGAGAACCAGGTAGATGCTGCCTTCATGGTCCACTACAGAAATACGACATCCCCTGCACCACTCTACAAGCAGTCAAAATACTTCATGAATAGTATAGGTTAAAGACAAACAGGGCTTTTAATTCGAACAGTGTTGACAAATGAAAGAAAAATTGCTGTAACTTCACTGACATTAAGAACATCATGATATTTCACTGACTCCAATGATGTAAAAATAATTCCAACATGTCCAAACTGTGACGATCCTGCGTCCCTGTTGTCCCTGTAATGGTGTCTGTCCCTTTAATGATTGTTCCCTTTCTTTCATTAGCGCTGATTGAAGGCACCTGGCTGAGCAGTTAAAGGCCGGAGCCAGAGTCTTGCCCGGTCTCTCTTTTGGCTGAAGGACTCCCCACATCTACACTACTGATCTTACTGACTAACACACCTCATGATGGTAGGTCTTTGATTTGTTTGCTATAATAAATATATTTTCTTATAACTTTGTCCTTGCCACCGTTTTTTTGTTGTGGCCAAGAGCCGGGCCATGACAAAACTTATCTTTTCTCTCCAGATAACAAGTAAGGCTGAGTTGTGGGTGGACTAATGAGGTAACCGCAACACCCCCTGAAGTCAAAATAAATCAGAAGCCTTAAGAAGGATGACACGAGCAAGGGCAGAGAGAGAGACAACACAGAGGAGACACAAAGACCAAAAAAAGCTAAATATTTATTTTATCCACCAGCCTATTACACAACACACACAGGAAGATAATCCTCCATTTATCTCCACACATGTCATTGTTTGGACAGTTACCTTGGAAACCACCTCTGGGAGGCTCATTTAGCCCACTATCAGTTACTCTGCTTTATTTATATGTGAGAGTGAGAGAGAGAGAGCGCGAGAGAGAGAGAGAGAGAGAGAGCAAGCGCGAGCGCGAGCGAGCATATACAGGTAATACGATTTGACAGAATGTAAAACTCAACACTGTAAAGTAAAACTACTGTTCACTGTAATGATTTATAAATATGTGTATCGGGTGTGCTAGAAGTTAAAGGTATAGCTTTACAGAGAGAAAGAGAATCTCAAGAGTTGTGTCGTAATTTGAAATGTCTTTTTGCATTATCTCTGAGATGTGTGTTCCTGCTTTCAGAACCTAGCCTACCCTCAGATAAACTTTCTAGCATCTGCTCTCCAATAACCTCCCAACTTTACTCGGGGTGTAATCAGGGCCCGTGGCTAATGCTAATGAAAATAATCAGAGTTCTGTGCATATCATCAGCACAGTGTGCTGTATCAATCAGTGTGTTGAAGGTAATTGGCAGTGTCAGGAGCATGGTGGTGCTGGATGAAGAAGGAGCATGCACTGAGAGAAGGTCTGCAGCACCTGCACACTGCTGCAGGAGGAATATCATTTATTATATCTCAGAAATCCTAACTGCTCTGCTGCTTATTCTATGTCTTAGGTTGATTTCATCAATGTTTCATCAGTTTTAACTTCATTTAAGGTCATTTTCAACTTTCAAAAAAATAAGTTTGAAGTTTGAGGGAGAAACAAAAAGCTGAAAGTGTATACTAAATGAAAAGGTGTAGCCTGCATACTACGCATACTCATAAATTATTCCAATCAATTCTCAGTTAAATAATACAATTGTAGATTAATGATGCTTTTTTATGTTTTATTCATTTTCTTTTGTGACAAAAAATCAATGTCTTATACTTAATGAGCAGTCTCAAATTAATTGAGTTATTAGGTCATTAACACTCACTGGGAATGGTGATAATTAAGATGATTATAATTATGCACAAACAATATTATTATTTAATTGATTATATATTTATATTTGAAAACAAAAGTGGGTACCATATTGATTGTTCTCATTGTCCCGAGATGACTCTTCATTTTTCATTGTATTCAAAAATCAGGAAATGTCAAAACCATGAATTAATCTAGTAAAGATACAATTTATGCTTTTACTCTTGCACCCTTAAAACTATGAACATGAGCATTTTGTTTAACTGTACACATTTGTCCCGGTCTTCAACCTGCAGCTGAAAGCAGTCCGACAAATGTATTCGCTTACGTTAACTTAAATCAAGTCACAATTGAATTCCAAGCTGCAGCATTGGCGTTAAAACTTATGAATGTGTTCCATTTGTTTGGAGAAATTACACATGAAAGCCCCCATGGCCTTTAGACTTCAAATAATATGCTTCATTGCAAACTAATGTTGTCTGGGTCTTGTTAAACTGCCAGTAATGGATATTGGTGATGGAGTGAGTTTGCAGTCAATATGTTCAGATAATTTCTTAGAAGGGGAACATAATTCAAAGTGTTCACAAGTAGTAAAATCAAACATGCTCTTTCTTTGACTATACAACAATAATGAAGGGCTTGCAGGGTTCTACGTGAGAAGTGAATTATTCCTCAATTATTAATTTGAATAATAATAAGTGTGAACTTTTATAAATGACAACCTAGCAGGAAGTTTCCTTCACCTTACAGGAAAAAAATATTTGCATTGCCTTTCAGTAAAGAGCCATTAAAATAAATGAAAGTCTCTTTTTGTAATTCTTTTTTAAAGAAGCTTCTCTGTGGGATTCCGCTGCCACCAAGTGGAATCTGAAGGAATTAAAAATAGCTCAGAATAGAATCAGTTTCCACTCTTTTCAAAGTATATTTTCGTTGTCAGTGCATTACGATAATGGCCGTATGTTGTGTCACATCATACTTTTCATTTAGTGTAATATCCCTGGTTTGCAGTAGAGCTTTGATACTCTGTTGCTGTGAATCATGTGCTTCAGTGCTTACATATGTGTGTCTGTGTGCATGTTCGTGCGTAATATTGCATGTTATATTCAGGCCCTTGGCACAGATTGAATATAACAAGTGACAAAAACTATGTCTGTCAGCAGGGCTTGTGGATAATGACAATGTTTTCTACCATTAGGCAATTTATCACCACACATTGGCATACCATCTTTCTTAAAAGTTAACTTTGGTGCTGCTATACATTCGCTGGACCCTTTTGATTTCTGTTTAGCAAGCATGATTGATGCTATAATCTAGAAATAACAGTTGTGTAAAGTTTTAATATCAACATTTCACCATTGTCTCACTGATCTAACGAGGCTCTTTAAAAAGGACGCCACCGACAGCAAGAACAGGCTACCCTCTCATCATTGAAGTCATTATTATGGAAAAACTATGGGATTTCTTGGACTGTGCTGAACAGGAGCTTCAGTTGAGAGGTTGTTTCACAAGTCTCTGCTGAACTGAATCGAAAATCCCGTAAATGATGGACTTTGGTAAGACACATGCTGAAGCTAATGTAATATAATGTATAAATGTAATACAATTTAGTAAAGACAGGGACTGCAGATGTCACGATGTGCTGCTATGACCCACAGTCAGTCTATCTAATCCCACTTGCTGCACCTTGATTATCCTCCAAGCAGGAAGCTAATCATTACACAATCTGTGGAAGCGCCCCCCTCCCTCCTGATACTGGTCAGTTTACCCGTTGGGGATTCAGGGATTATTTCACAGAACAAACTGCACCCCACTGAGGGAAACCCAGAACAAGCTTGCAGCCTGAAAGCTGGTGCAGTTTCTCTTTTCAATTTAAATGCTAATTTATAAAGCTGAGTACAGTGTAATGACACAGTGACTTTGAACAGAGCTGAGATTACATGTTGCTGATGATAAAAGAAATGCAGAGGGAAGCGAGAAATGTAGGTGACCCCTCCCTTATGTAAGAACAGCCTTTGTGCATTTGCTTTTCACATATCTTAAGACTTTTACATAACACACAATAAAATCAGTCTCATTGTCAAACTGCTGTGGGATGGAATCTATTTCATTTCAGGATCATTTTCCATGGAGAGTATATCAATTGTTGATATATTAAAATGTCAGAAAATAGTGGACAGTCCATCCAAGGTGGGTCTAAATCCATGAAGATGTCTTTAAACATGTCAGTCCAAAATACAAAGATATTTACTTTAATATGATTTAACACTGAGAAATACTAAACATGTCAGCACTAGAGAGGCGGAAGACAGCATTTAAAGACGCTCGCATAAAAAAGGACTTCAACAAATAAGCTGTACTCTGAAAGCAGCTCAGATTAAAATCATAAAGAAGATTTACGTCCTGAAATTAAAGTGACCCTAAACAAATAGAAAGGACCCCGGGCATGAACCAGTCCCAAAAGAACTTCTCATTGGCTCATAGTTCAAACTTGGATTTGGATCAATAGACACCTGAGGTGAGAAGAGAGTGCTGTAGAAGCGAGAGCATACCAAATGTTCTCAAAGATCACAGCATGACAACATCCGTCACTTCTGACCGGTTCTGAGGAAAGTGCTGCAAGTGACAGATGGGCTGGAAACATTTAAATACATGTGAGGATCTGTAGCAAACAACACTTTTTTGTACGTCTGTAGAATATCGTTTCTAAGCCAGGAATTCTCTGCACTAAATATTGCGCGTACTGCTATCTGGATATTGCACTGAAAACACTAAAACTTTGACTTTCATAAAATGCATTATGTCTCGTCTTGATTACAATTTCACACCACTGCATTACGTTCGTTGAAAGCAATAATATTAACTTCATATTATTGCTTTCAACTAACCTAATACAGTTATGCTAAATGTGTTGACATAATACATTTAATTAGAGTCAGTGTTTCAGTTTGTTCAGTGTACAAAACAAACTATTAGTCTTGGTCTTTTTGATACTAAAGAAGAAGGGAACGTTTAAATACAATCACTGCCCTCTTAGATATGATCATTTAAAGAGTACTGAATGTGTTTTTCCTGATGTAGCCACAACATGAAGTCTACTCTCAGTTCTGTCCATCACCTCTTCTGTTAAGGACTCAGCACCAGAAAACAAACTTCAGCATACCTCAGCTTCGTGACAGTAACCAGCAGTGTTTTTGTTCTGTAAATCGGGCACTTTCAAGGTATTGTCCTTTTCGGTGACTGAAAGGCACAAAGACAATCATTTACCAGTTGGTATTCTGAGTCATATTTAATGTTTTGCCTCCGAGTGTACCTAGCTCACGCCCACACACACTGCTCATAACAACACCGACAACAGATTGATATTGACAGAAAGCTGGAAAGGCCGAACACATCAGCGAGTACTCACATGACTGACACGTCTCTTATGCGAGGAACATTTCAAACACTCAGAGCGTGAAAAGAGTTGCAGGCTAAAGTTCCTCTGGGCACCATCATCTCTTCTCATGTAGATGAGTGAGGCGATGGGAAATAATGGAGGGTATTGGAGTGGTGTGGAGGAGCACTCGTGTCTCTCACACCGTGCATATTTTATTATTTTGTCCTCATCTAAAAAACACTTCATTTTGTGCTACAGGATTAGACAAAATGTTCCTCAATTTGATTAGAGTTTTGATCACGACCAAATGCAAACAATGTCAATCACCATTTCCATGACAGCTTCAAATGCAGTTCAACACACAAAAAGAGAGTCTTTGAAAATGATAATTGTTTTGTGAACAATACAAATGTTCTGCTTTTGTTCTTTTATGATCATTGTATTGACAGTCTGTTGAGGAGTCCACAGCTCGTCTTCTATAAACAGATGTCTGCATATGAATGCACAATCTGTTACATTGTTTTTATTCATTTATCTGTATTCATATGCAAATAGCGTTTATATAAATAATACCATTACGTCTTCTGGACCAAAATGATCAGTTTTTGCATCTTAATAGCTAAACCTAAGACTCAGCCCTGCTTATCAGCTGACTACAGCCAAACCCCCAAAAATATTTGACGCTGCCTTTTTTCAAATGTTGAAAGAGAAACATGGTTTGAAGTCATCACAAGCTCCAAAGGTCTTATCGTATCATCTACTGTCTGCAGTTGATTTATTTTTTATTAAAAATGTACTTCTCTTACAACTTTAAACTGCAGGTATAATGACATCATAATTGTACTGCTGTGCTTTCCTACATTTCTCAAACAAAGATTCCCCCTTTCTGCTTAGCATGGCATTATGGGACAGTCCATACATTATCTACTCCAAGACTGTGTGCATCTGGATCCCATGTTCCCCTTTCTAGGTCCCTGAGAAATGTGCTTACAGTGCACTATAGTGCCCGCTCTGTATGATTTATTACCCTCATTTGTTTTGCTTTTAAGCCCACTCCCCAGTAAAACCTGACTTACTGTACTTTAAGTGTCTGTCTCCAACTACTGTATACAACTAAATATTACCTTGAACAGTTACTGCCCGCCGGCCGCCCACTAAATATTTCATTGTTGTTTAATGAAGACAGTCCAGACTTCTTCTTTTGTTTCCGTGACAAGCAGTGATCAGCACATAATCACAGGGAGACAGAGACGTAACATAAGAGTGTGTGTTGGCAGAGAGTCTGTGTGTGTACTGCCACTGTCAAACCAATTATCAGAAAAGCAAATGGAAATTGCAGAGCAATTTTGTGGAGTTCTGACCAAAATGTTTTCTAAAGGTGGGCGATTGCAAGTCAATTTCATGGACTGCTGGTGTTGGAAATGCGGAGAACAGTTGATTGAAGAGGAGCTTTAAGGACACATGAGTCCAAAACACACAAAGACCAATGCAGGACAATGTCAAACACAGAGAACATATTTTCTGTGCTAATATTTGAGCAACATTTCCACCGACTGAAGCACAACATACCAAAAAACTAAACAGGCGGTAACGTTTCTTCTTAGGCAATCAGTTTAGCTGCTGACTGCTGAAAAATGCATGTAATTAAAGCATCTCTTCACTTCCTACCTGTTGTCTTGCGTCTTTGTTTGGGCTGCAGAGAGAAGATGACCATTAAAGCCCCCATGATGCCCTGCACACTTTCTCACTCAGCGATCTGGAAGTCCTCACTCAAACACTACGATGGCTTGACAGTGAAAGCCTCACATGAAGAATGAAGCCTCCGGTCTAAACTCTCCTTTTTTATCCAGCAGGGCTATGTGGGCAGCAGGAGGAGGAAGAGAAGTGGGAGGAAAACATGCATTGAGTTTTGAATTTTGACGCGCATGCTCCACAGCCCCCCCCTCCCTTCATCTGTTTTCCCACTTTGAAGTGAGCGCTCGCTATCTGATCTGTGCCTGCAGACGCTACTTTGTACCAGTTGAGCACCTATATTAATTGGGATTGCAACATGCTGTGGAGAGAGCTGGTGCCCTTTACTGCAGACCTTTCTTCACACTGGGGCGGGCAGGTTGGCTAGGAGATGAGAGAGAGCTCATGCTGGCGATAAATATTATTCCTGACTTAAGTTTCTCTCCTGCTGGGGACGGGAACAAGAAAACAAAGAGCTTGGGCTAGTCATCAGATATTTAAATTATGAACAGGCAATCGGTGTCGACCTTTAGACACTGATATATGAAAGGGAATATTCCTTTGGTTATTTCAACAACAAGATCCATTGTTACTGAAAGAAATCTGTCTTTGAAGCCACAAAAGAACTCAGCTAAAATGTAAATACTCAGCCAGTCAGTCATATTTATATCAAAGAGAAAAATGTAATAGATATAGAAAGATGAAAAATGTAGCAATATTGTATTTGAAGTGAGACAGGTCAATGCAATACTGCACAGAAAATCTTGCATCCATGTGCAAGTTATTCCACATCCCATAATACGACCTATATAAAAAAAGAGATTGGTGATCAGAGGTGATCCTGAGCAGAACGACTTTGAGGCAAATCCTCAGGATTATATGGTGAAGGTCATGTTCACATATTTTCCTTTCCCATCCTGTGCTCAGAGCAGAATATACCACAGTGATAAGAGGGTGAGGGGGACACCGAAAGAGGAAAATTGAATGAAAAATACTTCCCCTAACTGTGCCACCCACAGGCCATTCATTTCATGAGCTGTGTGATGGCAATAGAGTCTCCATCTGCACCCAGTGCATTAACCTGCTTCCTGTCCGCCGCATGAACTATACAACGGCTGTGCCCCTTCTGAAGGTTGAACACCTTTGAATCACCAATGTGCACTCCATTTCTTTGGTAATGGAGTTGTGCTTAAGGAGCCTGACAAGCAATGGCGGCAATAACTTCAGCATGAGGCCGGTAATGTAAAATTGACAACCATGCTGAAGAAACCTTAATGTGACCTGGGTTTTGATTGAAAGCTCAACAGGGATTTTCAAAAGACAAAAGTCAATTTACAGGAAAAAATGAACCTTTCCCTGACCTTCTCAGATACAACCTGCTTACCTGATGGTCATTTATCTTCAGATTGTTTTAACACAAGAATCTAGTGGCTGTTCTGAAAATATTGATCATAATATCTAAAGATTGTGTGTAGGGCGACCCATCAACCAACAAAGAAGAACAAGCGTCTATATCTTCATCTTCTCGTTCTGCTGTTCAATCGCAGCCCAAAAAAAACAACGAGTTGATGCAACCAGTTTATACTCAGTTAACAAGTTTAAAGCAAAAGCAGAACAACAGATAATACTAATACGTCATCGAGTCATGTGCAGGTACATGTGTACATGAAAGGGAATCTCAGTTTGAGATCCGGGTTAAATGAGGTTGCACCTGAAACTATCTGAGAAGTGTGCAAAAGTTAAACAATAACTCTCTAACCCCAGTTTGAAGATCAGTCCAAATCAGCTGAGCATGACTTTTCAAAGTGTTCCCTAATTATGTTGGAGCAGAAATTACTTTTCATTAAATTAGGCCCTCCAGAGAATAGAGAGGGATAATCAAACATCTCCACACTCACCACTTCAGGAAAACAATGTGATTAACTATATGGGATTTAAGAGAGAAATTGCACTGACAGCACAAGTGTTTTATAATTGAAACTCAGATGATTTGAGTGCACAATATCATCATACCAATAACTACCAGGACTGGTCATTTCAAGGACTATGCTCCATCAGTCTGCTTGAAAAATAAATGCTTTTACATCTCAAGTTGGTGCTGCCCACAGATCACCTTCAGATGTCTCTCCATTATCCTGAGTGCCGGGTTTGAAGCCTTCTCTTTCTTTCACCTCCCAAAACCTTTTTTCTCCCATTAATCAATGTGAAGCCATCTACAGCACTTCATTAAAAGGACCTCTGGTGGTCTGTAGGTGTGTGTGACTCACACTGAAGCCCCCGCAGTCTTTTGAACTAGCACCGTGATCGCACCAGAGCTGCCACGGCTACAGGAAGCTGTGAACAGCCGTCCCTGCAGAGGAGAGCGGTGACTCAGACAACGAGTAAAGACAAACACAAATATGTTGTGCAAGACATTTACATACTGATAACAAAGCCATTGTCCACTATAAAAAACCATGGAACATGTCCACCCTCACCAAATCATTGTACACAAGTATAATGACAACAAAGACCATTCTGCAAAGAGGTGAAGAGCAGGAAACCAAACCCCCTTTGGGCTCCTGAGTGTGAATACATGTGTATCTATTCTAGATTTAGAATTCTACCCCAATGTGACTCACAGAAATACATTGATATATCTTTCTGAGCATATCCTCTGAATAACAGCTGAAATAATAAGGCCTTTACCAATAAGTCAATTAAATTAACAACTTTAGAAATGGATGTATCGTGTGAAAGGACAAGAAAAGACATTACTGCCTCCTGTTTTGTAAAACTGTACACGAGTGCAAATGGTAAATAAAATGTAGGCATACACATGTTACATTTTATTATTAATGAACATATTAATATTGATAGAAGGCTACATTTAATTTTAATACATCTGATGAGTTTCATGTTTTTCCTCCACTTGGTCTGAGCATTTTCCTGGATATTCTGCATTTCCATGCAAGCTCAAGCTCCCCTGACACCATATCTTTACTACATTTATAAATGTTTAATTTTACTGGTCCTCTATACTATATATTTCTTATATTTAATTGCTGTTTCTGTATGTTGATATAAAGCTATGAATATATGTATGTGTCACTGCAGTGGCCCAGTTTCTCCACAGGAATGATCTGAAGAGGTACATCTTAGTCTAGAGAAAACATATTCATATTCTCCTCTAAGTGGCAGCAAAACAATGTGAAGTATATATGCAAAGGCAGCACAAGAAGTTCATCAGTCGTAAAAAAAAAACCACATCTTAATAATTGAAAGCTAAATATAATCATTTTGAAGCCACTGTTAATGTTCCAATGCAGTATGATGTTGTGAATGATACATAAATCGATAAATATTTAAGTTGGTGCTCCATGCGACAAGGATTCCAGTTAATTTCCCTGCAGATCACAAGTTACTGTGAGTGTTTCAAAGTGACACACAGCAGCAGAGAGCCGACATCTGATCAATAACAGTGATGTAAGAGTCACTCTGTTAACACAGGACGAGCATCTTTACTGATGGATTAAGAGACAGGAAGTGACACTGAAGCTGGGATTCATTTGGGTTACAGTTTCCTTTTGCAGCAGAAAGACAGTCATGACCTGCTGCTGCTGAATTCAAGCAACTCTGGTCCTTTTTTAATGCAAACCGGGGACATTATGTGCAGCCGTTTGATTTATGGTGATAATGATCTGAGGTCACATTATTGAGCTGTTGTGCAGGAGGTCAATGAGTGCAAATACATCTTTCCCTTAATCGATGTCAACAAACTGTTGTACAACACAACGACACAAACAAGGAACAGCCGTGAGATTTTAGTTGGCTATTCAGACACACGCAAAAATTTAAAATGTAACATTAATTGCACAAATCTCCCTAAAACCTATTGTTTCAGCCAGGCCAAGATTTGTTCAATTTAAATCGTTTTTTTTTTTAATCACTGACTTTATTGTATTTTATTGTAATTGTATTTTAGTGTATTTTGAGTTTTAAAAGCTGTATCATCTTGTTTTTCTTTCATATTTTTAATCATCACTGACGGTAGAGAAGTATTTAGGCACCGTCATGTTTTGGACAGTAGAGGGAGCCATTGATTCATCTTCAAAAAACACATTAAGACTACAGAAGCTTTTTCCATCTCCAAACATATCTGAAGGGTTTATCGTCAATATTAAGATTTTTACTTCACAATAATATCATGTTATCTCACTAAAAGCATGATTACATTTCCCCCTCTAAACAGTATTTAGATCAGATCCTCTTTGCCTTTGAACGTCGACCATGAGATGCAACGTAGACTTTATAACAAAGATTAGGGGCCCTTGAGTAAAAGAGCAATGTAAATAACAGAGAGCAGACAGGCTTTCTTTTTTTTCCATGACGTCACACACGGCCTGCCAAAAGCATGCAAGGTGTCAGAACTCTCTCTAAAACAAACTATAAATCTTTCATTTCACTCTGTACATTAGAAATAAAACACACTGCTAACTGGAAAAGAAACCACTTGACTGGAGGTGTGATGCTAGTTGAAGAAAACGTATTGGTTGCTTTCCTTCAACACGCTCCCTCAGAACTGCAAGCTAAGCAGCGCTGCTCAAAGAGGAAATGAAATGGAAATAGGAAAATGGTTCACATGAAGCCTTAACAGCGGCAACTCATCAACACGAGACAAAATGTGAAGATTGTTAATGCGTGGGGAGAAAGAGGAGAGCGATATTAGAGCAGCAACAGAGCAAATATCTGCGGCAGCATATTGGAAACACAAAAATGTTTATTTTTTTGTTGTCCTCCATTATGCTCTAAACACTTTCTGAATGCAGTTAACAGACATGCAGTATAGCGGTCACTGATCATAGAACAGCCCAAACAGGCTGGCATAAAAGCAGCTTTTTTAGACTCACTTGTCCAAAACAAGCGTATTTAAGAGAGAGAAGCTCACAATCCAGATGCTCCTTTTGGAATTAACCTCCAGCCTGCTGTTTCTAATTAGGGATCAATTACTAATGGTCTTTAGAGGACAAAGACACACAGTGGAAGCAGAGGTGCTGCAGCCACAGGGATCAGTGCTTCTGTGTACAGTAGAGTGATATATAAGGGCTGCACACCAACTACAATCACAGCATTATTGATGCAACTATAATCTGTCATTTATCCACACTCAGCGCTTTATTTTTCACTGCAGAGTCACTCAAATGCATGCCGTCACCAATATCCACCCGGCCTGCATCTGCAGAGACACTCATCCTGAGGCTGGTTTAACTGGAAAATGCTGCTGCAGGACCGCACCACCCACCCAGATGGTCTGAATCAGCGGGCAGCGCCCCTCATGAATTGCTCCAAATGCAACCGCCATCAATCACACACAAATATGGTCCATTGAAAAAGGTTATTCCCTTCAAAAAGGTGGCAGGAACACAAAAGCACGACTTCCACAACTGGGACAAACAGAGCAGTCATTTTTATGTTTTTCAACCCCAGTGAATACCATATTTGCTGGAACCTTACTTTTGGAGAATAAAATAACTCTTCCCCACAAGGTTGTACAGTTGTTTGATGACATTAAGAATAAATAATGACTTGCGAGATATTGCAGGGCTTGGATGTGCATTAGTTTTTAAGACAAATAACTACTCTCTTTTCTGTGCTTAAGAAATACCCACAAAACGATTACTCCCACCGAGTAACCTTGAAGAAAACTTTGTTTTGTTCGCATGCCTCTACAGTGATAAAGAATAAAAAGAGAGATATGTCTTGATAAATTGAAGTAAATAGGGGCCGCATTTAATGATATTTCACAAAGGTGCAGTAAAATCCAAGTCTAATTTATCAAGTAATACTGTATGATTACATCTTCCCAAACACTTTCACAAACAATCGTATCATTTAAAACACTTCAATTAAATGCTAACCAAGGCATACTTCATGGACAAACCAAAAGCGTATTAAATAGTGCCTTTGTAGTGAAATTGCAGATGATTGTGAAGTAGTGAGCGTGTAAGTGTAAGAATGAGAAACATAATAGTTTTCTTCAAAGATGCAAGGTAACACTCAATGCATCATACATATCAGATCATTTCTGAGCAGAAGTATTCCTTTTATGTTTGTATGCTTACACTAATATGTCGGTTATTTCCCCTTTTCTTTAAGGATTGCTGTCTGTAAACAGAGAGAGGCGCATGACTCAGCACTGTGATGCATCCGAGGACAGAACTCTCCTGAAGCCATAATAAAAGATGAGGAGCTGAGGAGTCGTTCTGACGCACAATAAAGCGCACCAGCAGATTCAGTATCACACAGAAACACATTCTCTTTACTGCAATCCCACAGCACTGATTTAGACGATCTGTGTCCTGCAGCATGGACACGGATCAGTAACAGTTATGCACGATTCTCAGAAGCACCTGCTCGGGTCTTTCTGTCATTAGCACAGCTGACATTGTTCCCCCTGTCCGCTCGACCCGGGTCACTTTCTTTCATCACATCCTGCTGGGTGTGTGTGACACTGAGCCCATTGTCACATGTCAGTGTTCACCGAGCCATGCAGGACATCCAAAACTATCCACAGTGACAAAAGAATGCACAATAGAGCTGCAAGAATGAGGCTTTTTTTATTAAATCAGGTGTGAAAAATATCAGGTCAGGCATGACTTAATCAAATTTGCACAGCTGGTTGCGAGAACATCATAACTCTGGTTTGGTTTTCTCTAAACAATGATAGTGGATATTGCAGGTTATGAGCAGTGTTCACTCACTGAATCATAACTCCTCACACTCCAAATAAAAAACTCATTCTGAGGTGAGGACGAACCCAATAAAACCTGCTGTGCTGCAGTTATTTGGGGGCACGCATATTGCTGAATAAGCAATCCAGAAGGCAGATGAAAACGTAACTGAATGCGCTTTTGAATGCGAGCGCTCCTTAATCCCAGCAGTAATAAACATTACTCCTCATCCCACTTCATTTTAGCCATATTAAGTGCACATTATCTTTACACACTACACACAGTGCAGTGAGTTTAGACCCCCCCCCCCCCAGCTTTAGAACACATTAAATATACACCGTTTAGAGGAGGGGTGGGGGGTGGTTACCCTGAGAGGGAGGTCATGCAGGAGAAAGAGCTCTGCACATAAAGCATGTGTAATGAGGCTCTTATGGTACCTGTGTGCTCCACTGGGCTACAGAAACGCAACATGAACTATTACCAACACCATTTTCTGTTTGGTTTGACTGATTGAAAGCATTGTTCGTTGAATAATGCAAGTATTCAAAAGTAATAGTACTAGTAAGCCTGGAAAAGCAGTTGTGTTGTGCTCTTTGTATCAGCTTTGTCTTGGAAACTATCCCGGCATCACCAACTAGGGCCGTGTATAGGTTAGTGTACTCATTCTATGCAACACCTATTTCTTTATTAGTGGTGTCAATCGGTTAAAACTGGCCTTGAGCTCAATAACACTAAAGTGAAAAGATGTGTTACAGTTTCTTTTCTGCAGCAGGCAGACGGTGACGAAACGCTGCTGCTGCATACGAGCAGCTCTGGTACTACTAAAAAATATGCCCAGAAGTTTTTTTTACTTTATTATAACTTCTCATAGTTCTGATGATATAATTGTGTTATAATTACGGGACGAAGTTGGGTTTGAAATGGGATTAATTTACACGTTTACAGCCCTGGTTTTTACAATACTATTTAAAATTCAAACACCAGCTGAGAAAAGCAGCAATGACAACAAACAGGACCATGACTGACACTCTCCTCACCGCCTTGGGCCACGAACTCAAATCTATTAGTCTGGCTCTGATGACAGTTCCTCTGTAGCAGTGACATGTGAGACACTAAGCGTGTCAGTGATGCGAACACTGCGCCCGCCATGCATCAGCTCTATTAATAAACCACAGAGCGCAGGGGAAACCCATTTCCCGGGGTAAATGGGTGACATGTTGCGAGCCATCTTCTCACACACGCTCGAAACCAAACGCTCCCCATGCCAGCAGCTAGAGTAACACTGCAGTATCACCTCCTCTCTAATGTTTCCCACAGCGTGACCAGATTACGCGTCGGCAGCGTACTTTTCCTCTTGTTATTCCTGCATTTAGTTTGGTTTCAGGGGCTGAGAACAAGTCCATTTACTTTGTTATTGTCAACGTTATCTGATGTACCACAAGAAGGCTGATTAAAATGTGAAAAGCAGCTGCGGAGGTGAGATTAGACGAGCATTCCTCCTTGAATAGATGTGTTTACTACCTCATTTTAAAGCTGAACTGCAGCCAACAGCTTCTGGTCATTAATCCCTGTAGAATCTTTGTTTAATGCCTCTCCATTTCACTGAAGTCTGTTTGCAATAAAACACTTGGTCCTGCCTGTGGAGTGCAGAAGCCAATCAATGACCTCCTTTACACCTTGCATTACAACATATCTTACATCCGGATTGCATAACGTATGATTTAATCAGATAACATAAACACCTGATACTAATATGAGTATCTAGTGCCCACATTTGAGATCTTTAACAAGCAACAACACCCAATGCAGATTTTGCTGGCAGTGAATTATTGAATCTGTGTCCTCAATGTCTATTTCGATAGGCTTTCTTGCCGATTTTAGAATAATTGCACACAATTATTGTCAAGGTACTGTAGTTTGTGTACATGGATTGAAAAATAAATTGCGTTGACAGAGATATTTTGGCCGCAATGTGTCCTCACAGCATTATACCTTTACATGTTCCAGTGCCAAGTATTCTGCAATGACAGACACAGAGGCTGGACACTGCTGGCCACAGATTGTCTTCCGAGTGAATGCTGCAGTAAATATCCTGTCGAGCTAATTCTGTTTCACAGACCTCACATCGACAGGAGGGAACAAACACTGTGATTAATGCAGTCTTCTCACAAGCAGAGACAGAGAAAAGGCAATTGTTTCTCTACCGAGTACGGGGAAAGCTCAGCTGAAAGACAGATCCCTTTCTGGGCTAAGATGTGTCACAGGTTGCGTATATATATTAGTCACAATTTTCAGTCACATTCAGAAATGTTAAATCTAATATATATTTAGATTCTGTAGGAGTCCAGTCGTGGTCCAGGAGACAAGAAGATTGACAAAAGGTTAATGAACAATGAGATATAAAGCCAACTTGCGGAGCCAAACACTGCAATACTTCTTTTCAATTCTGGTTGAAAGACACCAAATGTGTTTGCCTGAGCTTTGGGAGTGTGCAAACATCCCAAGACATCTTGAATATTTCCTTTTGAAGGAATGCTGCAGCCCTGAATATTTCACTCAACATCAACAGCGTGGGCTGCAGTTTCAATGAAGAGATCCAACAAGGTAATAAAGAAAAGGCGGTCATAAGGAGTCTATAAGGATGTCAATGTTCCAAGTTTAATGCTACTTAAAAAGGGAAATCGAAAGACCAAGATGGACATGAATGTAAAAATGTAAAATTTCAGTGTACATGAGACAATTACGTAAACAATTAAGGATTGAAATCCAATTACTTCTTATTATGCGGGAAATTATTAATGCATGTGAGATGATACAGCAGTTAAACCACAGTGTGAGCATGCCAAACCATGTTTATCTGACAGCACAGATGAGTTATCCTTACCGCAATCCTCTGCTGTGTGACTGTCTGTGGCAAATGAGATGGTACAGTAGCAAAGTCAAGATAACCTTTAAATCCACCTCCACACGACACTGAGTCGACCCGTCAGACTTCTCAGAACAAGGTTGGGTTCCTAGCTCATAAAACTTACATGGAGTTGACTTCACATGCAGAAATGTGGCTGAATTATGCATAGCACGGTGTACTCTCCTTCTGGAGACGTTTCAGCTCAATGTAAGGTGAACATAAAACAGTGAACGCTCCCCTGAGGGACGGGAGTTAATGGAGCAGGCATCATTTGTAGAAGAGACAGTGGACAACGTACCGATGCTGGAGGCTGTTGTGAAAGGCTTGTTTTTTTAAGTGATGCAGTCATGGCTCATTTACAATCCAGATGTTAATGTGAGGGAACATGTGGTGGGATTGATTATTAAAATGACTAGCTTGCCAAATTGTGTGAGTTATGGATGGATAACGGAACAAACACAGGGGCCCAAGGGGTCAGAGGGCCTATTTACAGGGCCTTTTAACACTTTGTTGGACAGTCAAAGAGCTCAGTTAAAAGCAGGAATGTCTACTGTGAGGCTACAGGAACATTTTGTTAGCGACACAGAGAAACAGACAGCCACTCTTATCTGAACAGAACATGAGCTGCAATTTTCTAGCCAACTTAAGCAGCTGCATATTCTGCTTCACCTACCAGATGTGACTAAAAAAGGGGCAAAATGACTACAAAGAGGCACAGCAATGATACAGAGAATCAAGCTGAAAAAAATGACACAAAACAAGTGTGAAGACATCCAAAACAACTGGAAAGAAACACAAAAAAAACCAAGACTGTAAATAGTCTACAGTGAAAAGATGACCAAAAAGAGACGCAAACTGATGATGAAGACATGCTAAAGTACCACAAAGACACACAAATATGGAGATTAAAAAATGCATGGATATAGATGCAAAGATAAGACTAAAAAGAGACACTTTTTGCATGTCTTTCAGTGTGCTGGTCTTGCTCCTACACAGAAAAGGTCAGGGGCCTTTTACATACACAGTGGGGCAGTTTTCTAATAAAACATTGATAAAGTCACCATTTTTTATTGTTGCATGCTAATCTCTCCCCTTCCAAATTCCCCTTCACAGATATTTGTCGGGCTGCTGCAGTTTCGGAACATTGTGGTCCCACTAGGTATATGGTCGGAGTCAAATGTATGCAAAACAATAAAAAACACACACAAGAAGTTGAAGTATCTTTGGTGCTTAGGAATCACTGAACTCCTTCACTCCACCTCCAACTGTACTGTATATGACAATACAGCAGGTGAATATATTCCAGCACTGCACTTACCCGAGGGAGGGCTTCATTTTTAACACCTGCTGCGGGTATGTGTATATTTCATGGTTTTAAAATCAGAACCATTTTTTTGGAAAGCAAGTATTCGCTGTTTGCAGGAGTCATTAACAGTAACTCACTCTGCAGGTTTCCAAGCCTCATTGCCGTTTTAATGTGAGGCCACCTCAAATTGCAGGAGGTGCTGTTTAGCATGTTTCAGTCACAGCGTTACATGCCCACGGTGCTTAGTGTTAATATGCTCATTTACAGCAAAGAGGAACATTTAGGGAAGGCCAAATTTCCTGCAGGCTGTGTGCGACCACATAAATACTGATCGAAGAACACTTACACGCACGAACACACACCACACTCAGATTTATATGTGCTCCTGGAAAGTGGAAATTAGGATTTTAATGCGTTAAGGGACTGCTGCACCGTGTCATCTATCTCTGGTGGAGGACACTGTGAACCTGAGCTCATTGCATCATCTCCACTGCTCTCTTGGAATGACTGGAGAGAGAAAACTATGTGTCTGAGGTCAGAGTGACAACTTTATCCGTAACAGTGACATAAAAAAAATCATTCTCTCAAAGCCAAAGCTGTTTAATCCAGTCTAACGCCCAAGCCGAAAGATATTTCATTCATGGTTATTTGAACAAGGGGAAGCAACAAAACTGCACATTTGCCAAACTGGAAGCACCACATGTTGAGCACTATTGCTTCATAAATTACAATTATCAAAATTGTTATTCATTAACTTTCAGTGGAGCCTAATTGCTTCATAATCTCTGCACAAACTACAGCTGAAACTGCTCATAATGAAGTGACTTATCGGCTCAATTGAAATGCAATTAGTATATTCATGCATTACCTTTAAATACTGCTGTGTGTGGAGATTCCTCAACTGAACTAATCACATTTGCAGATTAAACATTGCCTGCTACCACTCAATCTAACTTCCAACAGCTTCTTTCAGGAAGTGTGTTTTCTCTGCTCATTTCCAGGAGGGATTACACTACATTCATTTGTGTATTTACAGTTAAGAGCACACGGGCGTACAACCAAGAGAGAGTGTCTCTTCGTATTTCACACTTGGTGATCTACTAGCCTCCCCTTTGGTGTGGGCTGTCAGGAAGCAGAAACACAGAGCCACAGTGAGTGCACACAGTCTGATGGCAGCTCAACAGCTAATTTCAAATTGAACAAGTTCGATAATGTTCCTTACATCTGGAGGTGTGTCTGCTATGGCAGGTGTCCTTTCTGCTGGAACATGTATCACTACCTGCTGCAGTCATGTTATATGTACACTGTCCTGACATCAAGAAAATGTCCTTCGCTGTGATGAAAAATTCTGCCTCTGATGAAACAGAGCAGAAAAGGTTGCAGTCAAAGAGAAAATATTAAATCTTATGTCATGGCGTCACAGCGCTGTTCTGTATCTGTGATCAGAGTCAATCAGGAGATGGAAGAATTTCATTTCCCATCTTCAAAGCTCAGCAAGAGAAATTCTTCTGATAACATGAAAGAACTGAACGGATTTTTGGAGCATTTAAGCAATTTAATTTAAGCAAGATGGGAAGGATTTCAATCTCATCAAACAATGAAATGACTTGTTACCAATGCTTAGTGGTTAAAGACAGAAGATGTAGTAAAATAAAACCATATTTCTGTTTATTTAAATGCATACCACAGGGAGCTAGAGCTGTTTCTTCTATAAGCTCTCAGGAATGATTACCTTTTCTAGCAAGCTAATTAACATTTTAATAAAAAAATCATGCCAATTTCTTCTCTCATTTATTATGTTTAACACTTTAATATTCTATCAAAGTTGTGGGTCACTGTATAATATGAAACTTACTTTATACAGAGCCAGTCTATTTTATAACTAGGGAGGATCCACACCGAATTCCCACCTCTGAGAGGATCCTCTCTATCGCTGAAGGATGGAAAACCTTTAAGCTCAGCCAGGAACACGCTCTCTTTTTCATTCTTGCCCTCAGACATGACTTCCACATTAATTATTCACACTTCTCTGTTTGCCAGAAGTGGGGAATTGAATTTAAACCGCTGGTGCAACACAAACCATCGGTAAAACAAAGCTGAAGCTTTCAAAAGTGTAGATGCAGAAGGTGAAACTCACATTTCCCTGTGTGTTCTCATTTGTAGGTACGAAACTAAATATGAAATAATAATGAGAATGCACTTGTTTTGACACTGAACAAGGACCCTATGTTTTCTGTATGCATTGCTGGTGTGCTGGTCTCTGTTGTAAATGAGTGGAGTCATGCTGAGGTCATGAATAAGAGATCAGCAGAGAATATATAAATCTAACCAAAGAAATAGTGGGGGTACAAACTGGCCTGTTGACCACAGAAAATCTGCTAGGAACTCTATAAATAATTACCAGGAATTCATGGGGATCCTTTTCTTATGTTTTTAATGCTACGTTGTGGACAACATGTCTGTGTTGAAATAGGAAGAGCTAGTTAGCATAGTTAAGCTCCATTCAGTAAAAAGGAGCATTGGGCAAATATAAAATATATCGTTATAAGTAAATGTTTCAAAGTTATATAATATAAATATTGAAGAGGAATTTATGACCTGTTAAAGTTCCTTAAAAAGTACGCAAATGGTAATACATGAAAGAACTGTATGTATGTGTTGGTGTAACTACAACCTCCAAACAACTATATATTACTGTGAATGACTGATTTGAGAAACAAATGTTTTCCATTGACTTTAACGGAGAATAATGTATTCATTCTGAATCACAGGCAAATATTGTAACCAAAAATATTAAGGACCAACATTTTCTGTCCTCATGATGGCAGGCAGATGCATCACCACAGCCCACACAGCCACAAGTCCCCTTCAACTGTATGAGTACTTTGCACTGTTCTGTCAAAGCAGATGCACCTGCACCAGCAGTAGCACCAGCAGGACCAGCAACACAGTGAAATGAGCCCACTCACTATCCCTGTGACAGACACTCCTCAGCCTCACTGACCACCTGCTATAAAAAGGAAAAAGCTGCATGTAAGGATGTCATTACGAATCAGTCAACAAACGTAGATGTGCTGTACGCAAAATAACCTCATTATGGAACAACGTGCAGTGCCCTCCTAATGTCTTATTTTGATAGTCCATTATAACAGCATGGCTGACTGATCAGACTTGGAAAGCGGGGCCGTCAGTATTAGCATAGGTTATGCTCATGCAGGGGTTATAAAACAGTGTCGGGTAATCAGGACCGCAGTGCGTGAGGAGACTACGGAGCAAAGCTGCAGGAGAGTCATTTCTGCTTCTCTGGGTCAGTCATTATGGGACTGAATTACGATTATTATGTGCCTTAATTGTCCAGCAGTTCACATTCAGCTAATCCGATTATTATACTGTATGCGGCGAATAAAGCAACACAAGATCTTTTGCCTTTTTTCAGGTCAAGTTATATTCCACAGTCTTCAACTGATTTAAGTTACAGGAAAGCCCAACCGGTTTCCCCAGGTTCTCCTGCTAAACAAAAAAGACAATGTATAAAATGTATTTTCTGCTGTTCTCTGATAAAGCAATCAAGTTAAAAACATGCTTCTACCTAATACCACAGCCCTACAGAGTTTCAACGTAAGATTATTTTCAGGGTCTTTTCTAATTCCAGTTTGCCTTCATGTCATTTCAGTGCTTTCTCCAATCTATGAAATTAAACAGTTACCTGTTCTCCTTAAGGCTCAGTTTTTAGATGACCTTCTATATAACTTCTCAGGGCATATAATTGTATTATCTGTATTATTTCAGTGAATTTGCAGGGCTATTTGTGTTCATTAAATAATGTGTTTACTTCAAATATTCTTCGTTCTTCATCTCACCGTTTCATACAGCCAGAGGGCTCATGGAGTGAAGGTGAAAAATCTGAACATGCAATGGTGGAAAATGAACGTGGTTTATAATTAATAATATTTGTATTTGCCTTGTTTATAAATTGTGTGTTAGCCGAGCTGTGGACATTGTATAGCTTTAGAGATCAGCTACCGATCACCCGGTCAACAGGGATTGAAACACAACTGCTGTACCCTAAAATCAGCAGTTCCTGGTAATAAGCAAAAAAGAGGATGAAACACCTCACCTGCAGTTATAATGCCAAGTTACATTTGGACTCTTCTTCATTATTCTGAGATTCACTTGCCCAACCAGACAGTCTATTTTAGCATGTCCCGGCTTGTAACCGTCAGATTGGCTGTGCACATTGATCATTCTGTTAAAGGACACATAATTGTGGGTGAGCGCGGTGCTGTGATTGCCTCTGGGCTTCTTCAACAGCAATTTGTCTGGTTGTCACTTGGGACCGGAGCTCAGAACCCGGAGTGGGGAAATGTGATCTCCTGGTGACTCGAGCAGCGCCGCCTTCTCTTCGCCTGTTTGTGGGAGTTTGCTCGCTGTAGAGTGAGCGGGCCCCGCAACACTGACGATCGATAATGAGGCCGCTTTTGTTTTGAGTGTGTAGAGTAGTTGGCGTTGGTGCTTTGGAGCGTAGTATTTTAGAAGTGACTCACCCCTGCTTCACAAGAGGGGACATGTTTGATTCTTTTCTCATTTTATCAGGTAAATTCATTTTGCAGCTGGGATTCTGAGACACATGTGTGTTAAGAAGATATTTTACAGCGTTGTTCAACACAAAGTGGACTTTCTTGTTCAAACTTAAATAAATCCTCTTCTGCAAAAGCTTTGTTTACTCTGTGACCCAGAGAGAATTAACAACTTCACTCGGCCAAATCTCTTAATCAGCACAAGCTCCTGAAAGCACTGTTCAATATGCCGATACCATTCTTTCATACAACACGCAGTCACCAAGAACAATCCATAACAGATCCATCTGTGTCACGCTAAATGGAATTTCACACATCCTGCTGGCGTCTTTCTCCAATAAAATAAATGTGAACGTGTTCTTCTGTGCACTCAGAGAACCTCACCACAGAACGGCATCATGCAGCATCTTTAGCAGAGAGATACTATCCTCTCCTGCCTTCCCTCTTTAGAACATGTTACCGACATTGCTCCAGGCTCTGGGTTTAGCCAGTCGTTCAGAACAAGGCCCATTTTTCATTTGTAATGGGGTCTTCCATTAAACATGAACCTGGACGTACGGTAATGTAGTTCGACAGTTCCAAAAACCAGCTACAGATATTAGGAGGGAAGAGACACTGTGAGGCTTTAGAGAGAAAGACAACTATAGAAAACAGAACAAAGGACAGGAGTAAAGCTGTTCTCGTTAAACCGCTGCTATCTTGCAGCTAACTTGAAGGTTAATTTTACATGAATAGTAAGTACGGTTGCCATGGTTTTTTTTTTTTTTTTTTGGTTGATGTTCCTTATTCTCATGAAACATGGTGAAGAAGCTAAGTGTTGTTCAAGGAAGAACACATATACATTTGTATCAAATATAGAGTCTTTCAGTATAGTGTTTTGGTTTTACAGACAGCTTTTAGTAAAGAAAAAGAGAGAGCTAAAGGGAGATTAAATATTAGAATTATTCTGTATTCACCTGGCCATAAACTTATCTCATTAAATGCTTTTGTTGCTCTTTGTTTGCTTTAGGTTTAGAAAAAGGGAACTGTTTGCCGACATATTTCACCATATCAACTATAAATGATAAGTGAAAGCTGTTTTAAAAGCTTGTCGTGTTAACTCCAAAGAGCCAACAATGTATCAATGCAGTGTGAACTGTCTAATCAGTTCAGAAAGAAGTCTCTGAAATGTAATGCAGTCTTTAAAATGAAGAAAAGACATTTAAGCAAATCCATGATACTGCAATAAGCCACAATTTTAATTGAGTCCCTTATCTTAGTGGATTATATTTAATACTTGCTGAACTCAAAATCTATGTTCATGGGAACATGATAAAAAATAAATCAGGTTATAACAGAGATTTAGGAATAACAGGTTGCTGGCGTCTAATCCTTTTAATAATACTTAATCAGAACCCATGAGTGTCTGATTACACAGACAACAGCAGTGTGAAACACGGCGGAGAAATCCAGCCTCCTCCTGCTCTGAAACCCAGCACCGGCACCCTGCATGGCAGATCATATCAGCCAGAGGGGGGCTTTGATGGCACTTTCCATCAGCACACTGTGGAGTTCAGTCGCTGCAGATACTAAGCGGAAACTGGCTCTCAGAATTCGCCCTTCACGTACGAAAGTGACAGACTGTTAATCATAGGGCTAAAGAAAAGTTAAAGCAGGACTCCAATTAAAATTCTTAAGGGCCAATCTGAGGTGGGAGAAGTTAAACGAGGGAAAGTATGCTTATTTGATTGAATTACGGTTCAACCTTACACAATTAGGGATTTCACAATAAGGCATGGGTATAAAACATTACCACAGCCCTGATGTCATTACAGTTAGGCTTAAGGATATTCACACAGCAGACACATACATAAATGCATGCAATACTCCATAATTTAGGAATTTGTTATAAAGTTGCCTCGGGCCGGCTGTTCTAAATTCAAAGAAGGGAGGTTTTAATACATAGATCGTGAAGTGTAATCTAAGAGATAGAAGAGTGAGACTACAACGCTGTGATGTGATGGTGATGGAGGATACACTTGGTTTGGCAAATAGCATTATTTTCTGCTTGGTTGAAACCCCACAGCTTGAACCTTATTTACAAGTCTTTTAGATGTCTCTCTAATGGCAGCATGCAAATAGCAGACTGCTGCCCTCTTTCAGGGATCAAACAAAAGGTTAGATTCATTTTATGTGAGGCCAATCAGAAATCTTTATGCAGCACAAGAATGCCTGCATTGCGAGTTTCCACTGTTATTATGCAATCAAATGTAACGTGATTAAATAGATCCTTTACTTACAGTACACAAAAACACATTAATTAAAGTGGTTAGTGAAGACATGACAATCAATACAATACTAATCCAGAATAAAGCCAAACAGAGCTTCATTATTAGCTGTGTGAAACAATCTCATTATTTTTGCTGACAAGTGCTGGAATTTTGGGGATCCAGGAAAATATGGGACTTGTTTAGATCAGAACGAAAATCTGGTTTATTGCCAGTGGCCACATTAAGTGTGAATCCCATTTAATATGGATATTTTCAGTTTCTGTCTTTAATTGTCAAAGGATGCAGTTATTAATTAAAACAGTTTTTTATTACTTTCTTTTTGTCTGTAAACGTTGGCATCGAGGAATGGCTTCCCCTTCAGAGAATAGTTTTTTGTTCTCGCTCAATCCCTGGCATCGAGTGATACATCCCACAAAGGACAAGAATGGAAATACAGGAAGCAAATATTGCTTTGTCTGCATCTCTATTTACTCCCTCAGCATTTCCATCTCCGCTTCACTGACTCCATTCTATTTACCCCAGCAAAACTCAGATTACAGTTTTTTTCTTCACCCACAAACAAGAAGCGGTTTTCAGTGTTTGGAAGAGATTACAATTGTACACTACAAGACAGGATGACAAGAGGAGAGTCAAGCAAGAAGACCACATCTGCTACTACACACAGTTTACTGAGTAGGTTCTGTTTGCCTGGTTTTAATGAACACCCGCCTGTCATAACTTCACAGAAACGTCTGTGCCCACAGCAAGGCTCAGTTGAAATTATTCCCACAGACTAATCCAGAAATATCTGTGGATTACCTGTTAGTCCTTCGGGGTCTGGCAACGTTTTTTCTACAACAACACTGCAACTGCCAATGAGAGATTGAAAACAAATCTTACACATAAGTCGTTGCCCCTTGTCGTTTGGCAGAAAAGCTGAGAGTTCCCTCCTGCAAAAAAAGGCATCGTTCGAGTTTCCGTAATTAGCTTTTTTTTTCCAGCAGAGAAATCTGTTGAAGTCTGACATATTTTAATCTCTGTGGTCATAATGTGTTGGCTTGGCTTCATTGAAGACATAGCAGATAAGGGTACTGGCAAGATAAATGCAGACAGAAGATCATTATAAGTAAAAGTCAGTTCTTGTATATCCGTAGTTTAATATAATATATAAACTACTTTTGAAATTTGTAGAGCAGATCTTTGTGGCGCATATACACCACTCCTGTCCTGCAAGGAGTTTCATTGATTTTCTGTGGAGTGGCTCCACCAACAGAAAATACTATAAATATGCACGATGTCAGCGTTTTTACTGCCCCATCAATTGTTATTAAGCTCAAGGTCCAGAGAATATTTAAATCAGATTTCTCCTTTTTGAATTCTTCCAGGACAAAAAGGGATTTGCACCAAACAGAAATCATGGTAGAAATGGTAGCCAATTTAATTCAGATAATACAGAAAATAAATAGCCTTAATTAGCCTACTATAATAGTTTTACTATTGCACCATGCCTGTTAAGTGTAGATCTTTTCCCATAAGTTACACTACAATCAGTTTAAGCAGAGTAACAGGTTTAGAGGAAAAAGCACAGATTTCCGTTGGGGCCACAGTTAAATTACAGAAGAGAAAGAAAAACGACAGCAGGAGGAAAACAGAGCGAATAACCTGGAGCAGGGATGATGGTAAAAGGGTGATCCATCCTCATTAGGAGCAATTTAATGTATGGAGCAGCAGTGAGAAGCAGGAGGACGGTCAGTGTGAGCTGTGGCGCTTTGGTCGTGTTGGAGATAGCTGAGGGAAATACTGTAAATGGTAAACACAAATACCCCTTTCCTCTGTTGCTTTGCATTTAAATTGAATTTGTGACTGTCTCAGTGGTTCGTGGAAAGTGCAGGAGACTGTAGAGAAAGTCTAAATGACACCTTGCTTCCTCGGAGGACGCTCTGTTTCTCCGTGTGTCATACATCACAACCTTTACACTGCAACCATTTAATCTGTGGGCGGCTTTTTGCTGTGTCATTCCTAAAGGAAACAGCTCAGCAAACCTGTCTCACCTGCTTCATAAAACAATCTGTAACGCACTTTTTGAAGGCTCTGCTAGTTTAGAAATACAGAAAAAAGGCCACTTATACTTCTAAAATACACTATTGGAGGTCTATACAGTCTTAATGGCGACAATGATCATACTAATTTGTCATAGTTCCCACCACGCATTTTTTTAGCTCATTCTAGCACGGATTCAGTATAGCTTTGCAGACTTAAGATGCAACATGTGAGGCATTATGATTATTATTTCAAGGTCAAGATTAATTTGCTTGATGCCTGATGGGTGGACAAATAGCTGTTTGACATATAATCTAGTTATTCAAATTAGGATCACGCAGAGAGCCATGCTGTCGAGAATTTGATGTGTAGGTGCATACAAATGCTATATGGATGGAATGGATATAAAAGGATTTAATGAATCACAGCTCTCAGGCAAATGGTGTCAATCCTTTCCAGAGTTCACGTTAATCTAGTTAAAGAGATGCTTTTCTACAAGTCTCTTATAGAGGAGCATCTAGAAAAGAAAAACAAAAGGTGATATACACAAATTGGACACATACATATACATGCTAAAATACTCTGCAATCACCTTTCAAGCAGTAATGAAGCAGAAAGTGGTTGCACTACAAGCATTAGGGCTTTAACTAATTTATCAATTACTTTGTGCATAATGGAGCAGTTTTCTCTCCTCTGGTTCTGCTCCAACAGTGATGTTGCTCGGGACAGATCCCTCGTTTACACCTGACCTGCATTGACAGAGCGTCAGCCAGGTACGTAATGGGGCCAAGGGTGGGTCTGTCTGCGAAATGATGGAGATGGAGCTCCGTTTTCTGCATGGCCATCCGCGACGGGCTGCAGAGAGTGACTGATGAGGGCGGTTTACAGCAGACGTGTGGGGAGTGGATGGGGGAAAGTCTCTGGTCTCAATGTTGGCCAGGACTCCCAGAGAGGAGGCTGCACTGTCTGAGGCTGTGTCCTTGACTTGTAGCTTATACATGGATTGAGTGCTGAGGACGCGCAGAATCATTCTGGTCACACAACAGCACTTTATCCTCTCTGCTCCCTGCAACTCCCACACAAACTAAGTTCACCGTAGACGCAGTGACCGAGAGGTCCTCTATGAAGCAACCTCATTTTCTCTGATTGACCTCTGAAGAAACAGAGATCAAATTAAACTGCTTCTATAGCTGCAAGGAGAATCGGTTATTTGATCAACAGATGAATTATCACCAGCTATTTAGATAGTCATTTTTCATGCAAAAAGGTTAGAAAATGCAGTTTTCAGACTCCCAAATATGGACTTTGAGACACTGGGATGGCCCTCTTTTACTATTACCTGATTGTATATACTATTTATAATAAATGGCTGATTAATGAATTGTGAAAAAATCCCTTGTTATATCCTCATTTAGATCATGCAAAGTATCTGATTATAATGCACACAGATTATACCAAAGTGGAGGAAAAAAAGGAAACTAATACAACATAAATACCAGTGCAATTCAATCTGAATTAAATCTACCTTTTGACAATGAACAATAATGATGTCATGCTGCAGCTTTTTTACACTGCAGTGTCTCAGAGGCTAATAATGTTGTATATCAAGGACTGCAAAGGCCAAATTAAGAACACTGTTTATGCTACCTGCCTTTAAAGAAAGCTCACACACACACACACACACACACACACACACACACACACACACACACACACACACACACACACACACACACACACACACACACACACACACACACACACACACACACACACACACACACACACACACACACACACACACACACACACACACACACACACACAGTTTTTTGATACAGTGCATCACAGCCCCAACATATAGATGTGTTTTTTTACAAGACTATTGATAAAAAAACTAAAACACATGGGACAGCAGCAGCCCTTAGATGAAAACTTCACATCCTGATAACAAAAAAGTGCTGACACACTCAGCGAGAGAAATGTCAAGACTAATGTATGCAGCAACAGGCTGTCATGTATACGCTGCATCTCGTCCGTTGCTTTTTATTGCCTCAGTTTATCCAGCCGCTTGACATTTCGCACACATCTCCACTTTGTGAGGGGAACGATCTGTTTGAAATATCAATCTTGAACCAATCAAAGAAGACATGGAAACCATTTGAGAGCTACACAGCGCCTGAGGAAAATGAAATATTTCAAAGAAAGACATATAAAAATCCCTGATACCTACGGGACTGCAGCAACAACATCTCTCACTAAACATGTTCGACTTATATTTCCTGGACAATAACCCTAATGCTAAAAACATTGGTTGTTTATGATGCTGGCAAAGTGAAATGTATAATTATCTAAGAGCTATTACAGATAATGGGTTCATATTTACTTCACCACTCAGATACTCAAAGGTGCAATTCTCCTTTTCTTGGCATGGACAGTAATTGGCAGTAAACGGAGCGTGGAGAGGACATTGTCTCTCACTCCGCTCTGCGTCTGGGGCTGAGGCTTTACTCTTTGTGAAAACACAGCCAGGGCAACTGAATAAAGGCAGCATCTAAAACAATGAGCCTCATAAGGACCTTCAAATGAAGTGATTACGAAGAGTGAGCAGGCAGATAAAGTTAAGTAGAGGAGAAAGGGATGTAAAGCTGGAAAATCCAAGCAGGATAATTTGAGGAGAGAGAGCATGTAGAGAAAGAAAAGGGTGGTAGCTGAGGGGGGGAACTTTTTAATTTGAGTTAACAGTAATGATCACTTAAAAGAGAGTCAGAGCGGAGCACATAAGCTTTGGGTGACACGGCAATTCTCTGAGGTGAGAACCACAATGAGCAAAGAAAACAAATTCAAACCAAACTAATTAAGACTCCTCCTAAAGGTCTGCAAACCTTAAGGGCTCAGTTTAAGCACTACTTTTGATATCCAACTATGACCAATGAATCTGATGTTTGTGTTCTTTTTTTACCAACCTGACAAGTACATTTCTTGGTGGATTCAACACAGGAACAACTTGAGCTTTGTAACTGGACCGTCCTCACTGAACCAAAAATAATCGTCCCCACTCAGGATAGGCACTGGTTTGCAAAACATTTTTACTAATGGGGAAAACCGATAAGATGGGCCAGAGACAGTGAATTTAAATGGATAGTGGCACGAGATAACTACAGGCTAATGCGAATATAGAAAAATGAGGACAATCAAATCCAGCCAACTGAAAGAGATTGCTGACATCAATAAAAATGTGCCTGATAATGTTCCAATCTGAAGCACTTGAATGTCCCTTCAATTGGGTTGAAACACTGCAAATTTCGCCATTGGGGGAATAATGAAGGATTATCCAAACCTAATTTATAGAAATGGAGTCTGTCAAAGTGAATATTCTGCATATGGGACAATTACATTTCTTCTGACTAGAGTCTGCAGACATGAAAACACTTTATTTCAACTGTGCACAGTTCTTTGTCAAGCTCATCATTTTCTAACTAGGTGGGTGAATGTAGGGAGAATTCCTCTGCATCCACAGCAAACAATGTGGGGATAGTGGTGTCTGAAAGGGACTTCTATAGGAGCAGAAATGTCTTGTTGAACATGATTTAAGTCAAACACAATTCATGTGCAACCCCTTTACTAATCCTTACCTCAATATAAAAGCTCAAAGAATATTACACTTTGGTTTTACAAAGAGACAGAACTACATTTTACACTACAGTGAGTCTTCAACTCAAATTGTCTTGCAGGACTTTTTTCAGTCAGGTTTAGTCTGATCCGAGTGGACCAGCCTGGGTTTCACTACTGTATGGCACAAACAGCCAGTTCAGATAAAGATCCCGCGAGCACTTTGTGGACCGACCGAACGAGCCAAAGAATCAGTGCTGCTCTGGAGTTGCACGGCAGAAACCAGAAACCAGAAGAAGAGAGGGGCGCTGTGAAACAAAGAGACGGATCTGCGCCTGCCAGGAAGCTGATATGGACACAGATATCACAGGCAAATGTCTTCTTTCTGCCCTCGCCATAAGGCAGTGAGCCATGTGAAAGGGTCATGGTGAAAGGTTAAAGGAGAGCCGTTAGCAGAGGACACTGATACTTGTTCTTCTTTTTCCACTATGTTAGAGTTCTGGCTGAGGTGCTCTGATGTTCTGGATCACAACACCCTAACTGTTGCTTCAAGGCAGTGCAAGACATCTTGTTAAGCTACTGTATAATACAGCAAGTCCTTACTCTGAAGTGTCAGCCATTAGTCTCCTCTCACAGCAGTACAAATGATACACACAATATATTTTACACAATGTTGTTCTTTCAAAGTAAGTTAACGTAACTATCCAGATTAGACTGAATGAAAGACTAATGTATTCATCCCAGGGAATTTCACTGTCAAAGCTTCAAGGAGTATTCCAGACAGAAGTCTTGTGAATATGTTCTATACAAGGAGTCAAAAGGCATCAAAAGTTGAAAGCAAACTGTTAATAAGCAATCAAATCTTGCACGATCAGAACATCTGTGTGGATCACAATCTGAAGTTTGGTCAGGTGAGAAAAGCAGACGGCATGTTAGTTCACTGGGTGTGAAAGGGAGCGTTGTGCAGCATGGTTACCATCTGCTCCAGCTGCCTGTCCAAACATCATGTGAGAAATGTTCTGCCACAGAAACTACTTTCTGCTTTCGGACATTGTGTTCAATTTAAGACAAAAGCTATAAAACTAGCTGCAGAGCAGACATTAAAATTAAATACTGGATGCTCGCTTTGTCATTTTGTTCCACTTTAATATTTTCTATGAGTTCTGCAGAGATGGAAAAGGTCCCTTAATTGCTGGGAATTATTGGAGAAGTGGCACAAAAGCTGTTATTTGTTTCACTTATAGACTTTAACCACTGGCTTACAACAAATGTTCATGTGCAGTGTTTTATCACTGTCTATATTAAAGCTGTGCACACTACACTGTCTACTCTGAAGCACAGCCTCCCCTCAGACCGGGTACAGTGCTCCAGACAGATGCATGCCCAACTTGCCTGCAGGTATCAAATATTCAGTGTTTGGTCAGGGATTATGGGCTTTGAACATGCTGTCCTCATGGGACAGGTGGAACATGACCTGCTAATAGCCGTCAGGAAACCAAAGAGAGGGAAACAAAGACGGGTCCTCGCGTCACCAAGCAGGTCATACATGTGCTTTCAAGTGCATGCTGAAAAGTCACTGAGTGCATATTGACAGCTTCATTGTGTCCAGGATTGATGAGTACACCCAAGTCTTAACGCACAAAGAAAATACTTTCCTGGCGGCAGTACACTTTGATTGTGGTTTCTAGATAAGACCATCTATCAACGTATAATTACTGGAGAACTACAGAAGAGGTTTCAATAATTCAACATAAATATTCCACAATGGATCCTTAGCAGTAGATGAAAAGGTTTATTTTGAACATCATTTCTGAGACAGATAGTATTCCTCGCTTCAGACTACACCGTCTCAAAAGACCTTGAACACTGTTCCTAGAGAAAGGCAACACTTGAGGAAAGTCCAATTGGGAGTGAACTTGACCACTCTGCAGGAAGACCACAGTTGACCAAGGACACACTGGGACAGGAACATCTTGGAGATGACCTTAAAGTGCTCAAGGGAAAATGAGAAAACAGGCAAAGGTTCCAGGAGAAAGGATTTAAGAGTATACGTGTTGCTCTGCTTGCCCTTTTGCCACCCACGCAAGCTGTCTCACTAAGCAGTCAGTCTGACAAAAAGGATTTCAGACAATGTAACTGATCTGGACATCCAGGGATCAAGTACGAGTGGTGAACAGACATTATTTGACTTTTTCAGAAACAAAGAAATCTATTTAGTTTTGAAATAGCAATAAAACGGAAGATCTTGAGACGGAAGACAATAATGCTTGTTTGCTGCTCGCTGCATTCCTGTGCACCCCAATATACGGTGTTATCATTTAGGTGCTCAGAGATAACACAATCATTCTACATTGTTCCACTAGGAAGAACAGGCACGCAAAAAAGTCATTAAAGCTGAGGAAATAACGACTGCATTAACAAACTAATCCAACTTCATAGAATCAATACAAGCACGAAATAACTCAGCGGCTTAACTCAAAGCTTTGAAGAAGAGAAGAGCAAAGAAAGTCATTCTTAGCAACTTTTTATAAGACGTGACTGCTGTCCCGATTACAAAAATAGGATGATGAATTACACTACCCTGAAGCAAGAGGCGAAGATGCTATAAAACATTCCAAAAGGTTTTCATCTGATCCGGTGTACTACAATAAGAGTTGCATGGAGATGGAAAAGACATGTTTACAGTCATGTCACTGCACAATCAAGGGTATTGACTGCATAAATAACAGACATTGAAAACGTGTTCCTCTAAAGTAGGCAGCGTAAATCACACAGCTTTAACCCGTCTAAATGATTCCGATGAATACGCTGCTGGACTTGTCGCTCAGTGTTGGAAATTTTCGACGAGATTTCCCCTGGTGTGAGGAACCAATAAGTTCCTGCCTTTCCAATTTAATTTATTGCCGACAGTGCTTTCTGGAATTATAACCTGGACAAATCTATGATTTGTTTCCCCCTCTCTTTTCTCTGCAGCCGGGAAATTCAAGGCCTACTGGGCAGCACTGGTGGCATGAATACAACCCGACTGCTGTCTCCACTTTATCACTAAAGCAGCGACACAACAATACATTATTTCCTGTGTTCACTGAAGAAATCAAATGAGTTAACACACTAGAAATATTGCAATGCAGAAAGGATAATGAGGTAAAAATGTGACCTTTAACATACTTCTTGTCCATAGATCTTTATTGAGTAAAAAGCCAGTGTAGACAAAAAGCATTTATGGCATTATAGATGTGATGAAAGCTCTTATATCACACACCCCCTACCTACACTATATTTTTTGCAGGACTTGGCAATTTATCAATGAAGCAATGACTGCAACTGTTCTAGGACAATGAACAGCTCAATTAAAATCCAACGGTCTGCTAACTGACTCCATCCGTCTTCCTCTGCTCACACAAACATGTGAGAGCCGGCGTTATTGTGGTCAAACTCCCTTTATAATCGTCTGCAGCACTGACTGCCAAATAAGTTGATATGGTGTGTGTATAGAGAAATGGATCCACTTAAGCGGAAATTGTCTAATGTATGACTGATAATGGGTTTGGGAGCCGTATACGTGTACGCCTGTCGCACTATTACGTAACTGTGTGATTGGGATTATTTAAACTGACGATTATTTGCGCGACTGTTACTGAGTTTAAAGCCATTAGTTCAAATGTTGCATCAAATTTAAATGGAATAAGGTGCATTTTCATCAGCTGGGTATATACATACAAAGTTATATGTCAGGAAAGAGATGGTGAGCAATTCTTTCTTTTCTGCTCAGATGACACCAGATTTGTTGCTTTCCATAGAGAGATAAAAACAGAGACGTATCCTGATGTATAATGTACGGGCGCAGCAGGGCATCTGAGAGCTCAGGAGAATGTTGTCCTGGAGTTGTAGCTTCTATCTAGCTGTCCTAATTCTAATTCACATAAAAAGGTTTGGATGGAAATATGGTGTGATAATGAAAGTGTTTGATATTTTAAAAAATTCAGTGTGTGGTGGAGTGAGAGAGAGTGATGGACGTGAGAAAAGACATTACGTTTACTTACTACTGCTGTACTGGTGCATGTATATACGATTCAGGTTGTACATAAATAAATGCTGTAGCTCTTCAAGACAATAATTAAGTGTCTTGAACCACATGTTTGTTAAATTAGGTTGGCCTATATGGAAAACAACCTATTTTAAGTAAATCTGCTAGAGCAGAGCAGAGCGAGGGATAAAACACTATTTTTCCAACGATCACATCATTTTGATAAGCAGACATTCAAATTAACAACAGGTTGAGTTGCAGTCAAACAGAATAACATTAACAGCAGAAGAAAACTCATTTGATCTTTAAAATCTTTTGTTTCTTTATTTTTGGATTATATGCTGACAGCTGATTGGCTATTCTAACAAACGGCATGCTTTCCGAAGACGGAGAATCAGTTACTCTCCTGTCTTATTTTCTTTTTTTGTCCTTAGTTTCATTAAATAGCAACCAAGCCCCTCAAATGAGGTTTCTCTAATTCACCATTTGTACAGTAATTGGCTTTAGCTCCACAGGGAAATATATCATGTATTTAACATAGTCAATAATTATAAAGGACTCACATTATTGTACCCAAACAAGTAGCGCAGTATAAAGCAATGCCACATCTTTTTTAATAACCAAACCACTGAGGACAGTAAATGAAATTACTACTGTATAAATATCAAATTATCATCAAGTGGGAATCGCAATGTGACCCAAACGACCTGCTGGTAGCTAGAGAAACCAACAGCGTACTCCTCTGGGTAGAGACAATAGAAGCATTTCTCCACACTTGGTTTCTCACACATTCCTGTATTTATTGGTGTGATTGAAAAGCTGCGACCACCTACTCCTATAATAGCTGCCTCCCATCCTCCCCTCACGTTCTCCGTCTCTAAGGTCAAGGAGACGGTGGAAGTAGTATGTTTATATGGAAATACCCTCTGGAAAAAAACCTTTTTGTAAATCCATGGGGGCTCTTTCCAGTATATACAACAATTAGGAAGGAAGAAATCTCCCATGTACAAAAACATGTTGGAATTAATTGGCATGTTCATGTAGCACCTCTGTGGGGCTCAGCATCTCCTCACACATGCAGCGTGCTAATCAACAACTGACCCAACAGCTCACTTAATGCAAGACTGAATCAGGAGCCATGGAAGGTAAAGGTGTCAGTGTTTGCCACTAGTGTAGGCACATCATCTGTAGAGCTTTATAGGAATCAAGAAAAGGCAAATGAGTAAATAATCAACAAAGCCTTAACGACATATGAAACCAGTAATGTGAGCCATATATCAGCGCCTGCTACTGCTACTAACCTTTATTGAACTCATACAGTAATCTGCTGGTAATCCACTATAATACCAGATCTTATCTTCTTCACACTGTATGTGTCTCGTTAGAAAGGCTCTTGCTGTGTATGCGCTGAACACAAAGGGAAATCAAAATATAGCAGGCTGTACAGGATGATCCAGGTGCAGAAATAGTGATGAATAATGCTGCACAGGCACAAAGCATGCAACAACTTCCGCGTCATTTCAGGAGGATTCAGGATTAATGTGCACAACACGTGATGACTGCAAGACTCAGCGAACAGACCCAAAGAGTATGTTAATGCTTAAACACATGTTTTAAGTAAAGACATACTCCCCTTTGCCTGGAGTCTTAGAATGCCAACACACATATTGTGATGCAGAGAAGGTGATCACTTAAACCCACTCTAAAATATCCTCACCATGTCAGTTTGCAGCCCACAAGATGAATAGTGTGAGGAAATCAAAAGGGTCCCAACACAGACCCTGTGTCTCAAATGTTAACTTTTTAAATAAGCAGTCTTTACCAAAACTGGAGAACTTTCACCGAACACAAAAATCACATTTAATCAAATACAGGGTTAGAAATCCTCCTCTCAATTCCAGCAGAGTCTTACCGGTGTGGAGCGTCCCTGTGACAAATCTGTACAGGTACTGCGCGAACTTGAAGATCTCCCGCTTGCACCTTTTCCTGCAGCTCATCTTTGCTCCTTGGAGGGGCAGCGGGGTAGGGGGGGGTTGGAAAGGTCAGGACTAAAGGTGGACTCAGGGTAAAAAAAAAAATAGAAGAAGCAATCCAAGAAAGAGTTTTACTTTGTTAAGTCCAGCGTCCTCTTCTGTCCTCCACTCGCAGGGGCTGTCAGCGTGGCCCTTGTGTATGTCTACATGTGGTGGGAGAGGTGATCATGAGTGAGGGGAGATCGGTGTGTGTGTGTGTGTGTGTGTGGCTATGTGTGTGTGTGTGTCCTAGCTCCAGGGTAAGGCCTGTCTGATGTGAGCTTTTTCTGTCAGGTCATTAATATTTGCTTACCGGCGGATTACCTCCTCTGGGGCAGGTTGTTTTTTTTTTTTCCTTCTTCCACACACTCTTTCTCTTCAGACTTTTCCAGCAACTCTTCTGGGCAAAACACGCTCCCACTCCTCTCCCACTGTGTTCCCCGAGAGAGAACTATTCACAACACAGAGGTGCTCCAATGAGTGCGCCTCTCTCAGACACACAAACAAACACACACTCACATTTGATCTCGTAGTGTTCCTGCTGCTCGCTCTACTCAGCACCATCTGTGGATGTTTTACACTCACTGACGGTTGCCATGGAGGTGTGGCCTGATTGGCCAGAGAGTAGGAGGAGGAGGAGGAGAATGAGGAGGAGGAGAGGGGAGATATGAAGCTCACAAGGAGGAGGAGGAGGAGGAGGAGGAGAGAAATAAAGGAGAATTAAGGGGAAAGTGTCCACCAATGAATCTGCAATGACAGTACATGATGGGCCTGCCGCATCATGTGTAATTGAAGGTTAAAAGCTTGATTGACAGTAATGGATGATGTTTATGGTGCATCAAGGGCTCTTCAGAGGGAAAGGGAGTGACAATTACACTGTAAAAATATAAAAAGTCTAGAGAGAGAAAACTACGGTTTGTGAGTTTTCCTTCGACCAAATGTCAAGGTCAGCACTAATAATGACTGACAGCGTCAATGATGACATTATGTCCATCCTCAAGCATTATCTTCTCCACTAATTACCCACACTGTACCCCGATTGCACTCATCTATCAATGCCAAGCGCTCCCATCTGAAACACCCGTCATTAACTCAACCCTTTCACTAGCTGCATTCAAACTACTGCAGTGAATCCTGCTTATGAAAACACTGATTTGTTCACATTTTCTCATTAGTACACGTCCATCAGGTAGAAGAGAGGGTTGAATATGATATATAAGAGTTGATATTCCACAGGTTACTGAACGAATGGCAGGTCTATTACTGTTAATGCTGCTGTGCAGACTCTGACCTTGGAGTTTGTGTCTGCAGGCACACACACCACACTCACACAGACACAAGTTCTGGACAGTGAGGGGAAGGTTTTACAGGCAGGAAGAAAAAGGGTTTCAAGGACTTGTATGAGATGTTTTACTGGGTCAGAGCAGCACGGAAAACTAGTACAGTGTCTGAATCAGTTGAATAATTTAAAAACAGGTACCTGTGGGGCGCAGCAGTGCCTGTTTCTGACATGATATGCTTCCACATACTTTGGCAGAGGACATAATCACATTTTAATAGACAGTGACTTTTTAAAAATCTTTTTCATTGAGCACAAGCCAATTATAAAGATTACAAACTATTTTTATCTTCATGAGCAGTTTAAAACCTCTCAACTTTTGAGTAAAAGGGTCTTAAATAAGGTACCACTCCATGCAGACTGCTTTGGTCGTACACTACTGTGTCCAGATGCCAAGTACTTTTAAAGGGAGGGGCTTAAAATAACAAAAACTCAGTTATTTTATCTCTTGGTTCATTACTTTTTATATAATGGGTTTTTAAAACATGTCGTGAATAATGCGATGCCTTGGATGAAGGAAAAAATAAATAGTTATTTATACCCCAAACCCTCGAGGGGTCTTTTTTCCCCTGTTATAGAAAAAGCTGTATAATGCAACATCTGGACTTAGGGGCTTAACACAAGTCACATAGTAGCTTTCTATTAACAGACACACCTAAACACTTTTTCTTCCAAGGGTATCTGCAACCATTTCTGCTACAGAATGCTTTACCAACAATAGGTAGGCCTATTTCTGTGCATACTGGTTTGAAGCTTGCATTATGTCTATATTTTGCAGGCCCAGACCACCCACTGACCCCCTGAGAACACTTAGTTTCAACACGTGTGCAACTCCATCAGCTGTCACCAAGCCCCTGGTTTCCATTTCTATCCATGTTTCCGATAAACAAACACACCCCTGTGGAGATACACCGGCTGTATGTACATACAGCCGGTTGTGAGCAGCTATATGTGGTCAACACTGTCCATGACACATGGAGATCAACCTGGTCTGCCTCCCCTCCTTCTTCGAGGTGAACAGATGGTCGGCTGCACACATGAGCGATTAGCAAACCAACACTGGCTAGAATCTGTCAGGTGAACTGGCAAACAAAGCACCTAACCGAAAGTCACTTTTTTCCTTTGGGCTTGTGCTCTCAAAGCCTCTCAACCCCTGTTGAGTGTGAAGTAAAACAAATCCCCACATTCCAGGTCCATATACAGTGAGGAAGATTTCTCAACGTCAGTCATGTTTACCTTAATGAGTAAGGTCACGGCAAAACAAAAAGTTATCTGGAGACGACGCAAACACAATTCTTGAGGAAAGCGCAAAGGATTAAAGACAAAAATGTCAGTGAAGGCACAAACTCCAACTACAGAAGTACTAAAAACCAAATCGTATAATGTACTGTATATAATGTGTCAAAGAGGATATGTTTTCAGTACATTTTCTTAGGTTGTTTTTTTTTTTGTCAGCGGGGTTACAGGAAACTACCGTCCCGATTTAAATGAAATTTGGTACAAGGGCCAAGAAAAAAATTAATTAAATATTGGAGGAGATCCAAATCAGAGGGCCTTACCCATGGAAACACCGAATGATTTGACAAATCACCCCCTTAACATTGCCAAAGAGTTAACCTGGTGAAGTGAGGACTCGTATCACCTCTGCTGCAGAGAGGGGGCTTCGAGAACAGCATTCGAGAGTAGAAAATATACAATTTGACCGTATAAATTCTCCAACCAATAAAATAAAACACTGTTGAAGGGACAAATAAAACACTACGTAGATTTGGCCTTACAACCTCTCTGAAGCCTGCCCTCTCATCCAGAGTTTAAAGTCCCACAGATACGCTTTTTCCTTTGCAGACTTTGATTGAACATAAGTCTTTTCATGTTGCTCCCTGCAGCCATGACAGGAGCGACATGAAATAGGTTCCACTCAGCGAGATGTGACAGATGTATTGATCCATCTAGAAAACAGTAACTGCAGGTGCCCGGGGGATAAGAGTCACCATAACCAGGGAGAGACCCCCCCCCCCCTCCTCTTTTGTGTGAAAGCAGCTTCATCGGCTGTAAAACTGCACAGAGCAGTTTGTCACCAAACATTGGGGCCACAATTTACAACCGCAGACTTCTGCAGCGAAATGAATGAATGCTGAACAGCAGTGAAATGTCTGCAGTTTAATAAACAAGCTGCAAAATGGGAATGAACACGGACTCTGCTGTGACGCATGTGGAGACAAACAGATGAATCTTTGAAATGAAATGCTCGGTACATCTCCATCGGGCGGGTCAGAGAGCGGGAGCTTCGGGGGAAAGTGGCCACTAGATTGAACATCAAGAGCTGAGCTACGATCTATAAAGCAGCCGTCTGCAGCGGAGTGTGCTCCACCGCGCTGAGTCAGTGCTCCACCCACCTCACCCTGCTTGACAATATCCAGAAAAAAGGGCTCTGAAAGTTGCTAAAGTGCAGCAGGACGCGTTCTACTGTCAACTGGCCTTCCGAAGCCCAGCCCTCACACATCAGCTTCATCCTGAATGTACCAAAAATGAATTTGTTTTCAGATTGTTCGCACCTCAAGTACTCTGCCAAAAGCTTGTGCTAGTATTGAGTGGAAGAACTGCAAGGTTTTAATGTTTTATTAACTCTTATTGATCGTATTCTATCTACTATCTACTGTTGGTGACTTGTGAATTACTAAAGATTTTGTTTTAGGCAGATCGATCCTACTGTCTATTTATTATTTATTAGTTTTCTATTAAATATCACTCCTGCTATCTGCTCCATGGGAGTAGCAGACATGAGAAATGAGCGAAGGCGATTAAACTGTTGTTCACATCAAACACCCGACAAGAAAACTCATTTACAGCTACAGAAGCCTTTTCAGAGCCTGTAGCAACGTATCTGCAGGATCATTACACAAGCACACTGTACCTGGAGATATCCCAGCATGCACAGGGAGAGAAACATCTGCAGTATCCCGAGGATTGTTTTCTGTTCTTGTGAGTTTAGGTATAGAAAAATGTAAAGAAAATCTAAAAGAACTAACAAAAACACCCATATGTTAAAGCGCTAGATTAGAATATCCTGTAAAAGTGCAAGAAAGACAACTTCAAACCAACAACCCATCACGCAATCAACATTTTGACAGTTAATTTTCTGAAGCCAATGAGCGTCAGTCCAACAACCAAGCACCACTGTCGCCTTGATATACAAAATATTCGTTTAAACAAAAGCTTCTTCATTTCTGGAAATAGTGCTGAGTTCATAGAAAGCTGTGAGGGGAGTATAACTGCAGCACACGTTCTGTTTACCATTTATATGTGAGAATAAATCCTTAGAGACTGCTGCATAAACATAACTGTACCAATAACTGGAAACAGTAGAGATACTGGAGAATAAGGGTTGTGTTTTCAATTTCAAATAGAACAGTTAAGTCCGGGCTCTCGGCCCAGAATTGCTTACTGAATATAAAATGTCATAAGCCTCAAAGATGGAAAGGTGGTGATATGACGCATCACTGCAGAGCACGCACAATGACAGTGGAATGGGACATTCTCACAGCAGAGAGGGCAGACAGAAATTGAAGAGAAAAATAAATAGAAATCTTGGAAGATGGACAGAATGAGCTTTCACAATGATCTCTGTATCCATATCACTTCAACAGTAAGGCAGTAAAACCTCCATCATCGGCAGCAGAGAGAAATTAAACACATTTTTCAGCACCTGGCCTCAGATGACCGTAATACTTTATCAACATTAAGAAACCGCCATTTTTAGCTGCGCTGTGAGCTGTGGAGCTTCTCCTTTATGTGTGCCTCATACTTTCTGTCAGGCAGAGCCAATAAAATCAGGAGATGGGTGCAGTGCAGCTTTTTCTCCCCACGGGAACTTTGTATTGTTTTGCTCAACGGCATGATGCTTTCTCTTAAAAACTCTGAATTGTTGTTAAACCTCACAAGTCATCTGAAGAACTAAGAACTGTTTGGGCTTTTAATGTCCAAAAAGTTCTGGTTTTGCAGATGGCTTTCAACATTGTGTCTGGATCGTGCAAGCTAAAGGGAACAAAGAGCCGGCCTCAGGAGATGCAGGACATTTTAAAGCCATCAAGCCAAACGGCTGCTATAGCCACCGTTATGGAGAGAAAGCACAGAGTCGTTAGGAAAAAGGTTGATCGATTTTGCTAAGCTGTCATTAGGCAAAAGGTTATCCGATTTGTTAAGAGCAGATCAGGAGGAGAGCAACAGCGTCTGAGGGGATCTTTGATCCTAGTGATGATAAAGTGCTCCATGAAACACAGGATTAGTGCGACGTCTTCCTCTGCAGATCAGGTTAGTGCTCTGGGAATAGAGATGGACTTGCATGAAAGCAAAGGATTCTGGTCCGGGTTCAAACATTGTACTGTAGGTACCAACGGTCAATCAATGAGTAGCAATAAAAGGTTTCTCCTTCCTGAACAAGACTCCCTCAGCAGGAGCAGAGGATAAATGATCAAAAGAATAGTCAAAACAATCCAGATTATATGGAAATTATTTTTTGTTGTTGTTGGTATTAAGTTTATGCAGTATTTTGTAATCAATGTGCATAGCAGACTCAGGGTCGAATACATAACCTCCTGGCAGAGATTATAATAACTGCACGAAAAATAAAAGATGGATTGACCTCTAAGGGATCAGTTTTACAGCGCAGAGAAACATGCATACAAACTAGGCAAATATCAATATTGATGGATCATTTAAGAGGCAGAAGAATCATTAAAAGGATGAAGCCAAGTGCTGGGAAAAATGTAATCCATTAATATGCTGACAAATACTAGAAAGTAAAAGTTAACCAATCAAAATGTTTACTGATAATACTATATGGTGGAATTTAGCCTTGTACATTAATTGTACAGCGTTTAAAGCATACTTTGAATATTACAACTCTAATACTGATATCTGAAATGATGTTGTTTATCAGGAAAATGCTGCTGCTAAGATCCATTTAGGACCAGGTAAAACAATTCAATGCTTTCCAGATTCATAGCGCTGGCTGTAACAATGCATGTCGTCACTGCAGATAAAAGCAGGTGGCTATCTGAGGAGAGTAATGAATTGCTTATGACATCAGTGTACTAATGTTAGCACAACGGCTCCCTTAGGGCACCGCTGATGGGATGGTTCCTCACATTCAGATCCATTTTGCTGCTTTGTATGCACTTTGCAGACCACTCAGATAGTGTGTGAATACAACCGAATAATGGATCATCATGCTGAACACATGGCAGGTTTGAAATTCTCTCTAAATCTGCAGTCGCTCTTCATTGGCATTCATTACCACGCTTCAGATCAGGCAGAGCTTGTTTGAAAAGGTCATTACGGGGATGATATAATCCAAATCCATTATAACAGCACAAACCTGAAATGCAATCTCACTTTCTCCCAGTTGGAACGCAGTACTGTATATCTCCGGTATCGTGCTGGGTGGATGAAGGCTCTCGAAGAACACACTGATAAGGCGGACTCGCTTTGTACCAAACACAGCTGAGAGGAGGCCTGTAATGGAAAACTCACACTTTCTGAAAAACATTATCCTCTTGGCCCAGCTCCACTTGAACCATGTGCACTTTATTTATTTTTAATTGCACGCTCTGATATGGTTAAATTGACTTCCAACTCTTCTGCAAGGAGCATTAAGTCTTATATTAATGCCTGCTGACAAAAGCTGCTTCTATAAAAAGCTCTGATATATTGCTCACAAGATTTTAATGTAGCCAATATTGAAAACCAATCTGAAAACATGCCAAAAATCTGCCACAAATGCCTCTTTTTGCTCTTCTTTCTTTGCATTGTCATTGCCGAAACATTCACCTGTTCACACATTTCCTTTGCAATACTTTTACAGTGGCACTTTGAACATAGCTTGAAACATTTCTCTAGATCCTTGTGGAGGTCTAACACCTCATTACTCCTCCTTCAAACCATGCCCTTCATTCTGACTGAAAATGCCATCAGTGTGGATGTTGGGCAGCCACTGTGTGATTACGTCCTGGAGGGACATGTCAAAAAGAACCCTAAAAGGTCACATGCCCACAACAAGCTGCCTGAAAGTTATACCCAATAGAGAGCAGTGTTTAGTATTGTTGCCTGTGAAATGGTTCTGCTTTACGAAAACTACTTTTAGTTCTAAGTGCAACTCCACATGAACTAAGCACATTATAAAACAAATAAAGGGGCAAAACAAACAAAGCTAAGGTTATTCATGGGATGCAAATTAATAGGACCAAAATAGTAATTAGCTTTTTGTGTATGTAAATTCAAATGGGGATGTAATTGGTCTTCAAGTGTGACAGTGATTCTGTCTTAAGATTGGTCCTTTAACTGACGGTAACTAAGTGTGAAAATATGCCAAAAATACTTCCATTAAAATACAGTGACGCAGCTGCAGAAGTGTTTAAACACACTGTACATTAGATTGCAAGGAAAGGGTCTTAACAGGATCTCGGAAAAAGGAGCCTGGCTCAGAAATACCATGTGGCCCTCTATCTGTTGGATGAACAGCACTAAAATGAACATAATAAAAAAAACACAGAGATGACTACAAATCTCTCTGCATATCGTTCCCTCCTCTTCAATTTTGAGGGCATTTTGAGATTTCCTGTGACATTTAAGATCTGCCGGAGTAGATTTCTGACACTGAAGGGCTGTAGGAACTGTAAAAGAACACTGATGAAAAAGGAAATCATATATCTGAGCAGTGAACACATCATGCCCAGGGACAGTAATGAACGCGTCCTCTCCTCATCACTCACTTTGATTTACTCAATGGTCAGTGTTCATTTTCACTGAGAGCAAAAACAATAATGATGTGGAAAGTGTCAGTCCGCCATATTTACCGTCCCTGTGGCCAGGCAGGTCCTTAAATATGACGGCACAGTAAAGTCACAGACATCATGAATCTCACCCTATGTTCTGGGAGATGACCGAATGGGGCATGGCAGTGCGGCACCAGGGAAATGTAGACGTCATTTAAATGATGGTTTTATATTACTGTATGTGGAGTTCTGCTTCTGTGTGGAATACAGTTGGTCCAGGAACGATTCACTGAACAAGGCCATATAGACTGAATTTTGATCAAATTATTGGTGATAAATAAGGAATAAATAGTGTTGATAGTGTGCAATTAGATACAAGTCTTGGCTTTGAATAAAATAAAAGATTTCCTAGGATCTTAATCAAGCCAAAAAGGGGGGAGAGTCCTTGTTTGCATGCTCATGAACGCCATTACAAATTGATGTATATGCACAGGGTTTACTTCAGCACCGGCACCCAGCCAGGACGATGCTGTCTCTATTTATTTGACTTTTCTCCCCTAGTTAAAGGTCTTTAAAAGCAGATTCACCACCAACACCTGAGATCCCTGAACTAAAGAACGGACTGAGCATTAGGATAGAGTGTTAACATTAATGTGAACACACTGAATCATTGATAAGAGCCAAAGTGTGCTGGAGCCAATTCATGAAGGGAACTCACTAATGATATGCCCTTCGCTCTGACAAATATGAGGGAGAACTATGCCTTAAATATTATGAGTTAGAGCCAACCTACATAGACTGCTGATGTTATGGACCATACAGAGGCATTTTATTAATTTAAGAAGTAAGAAAAACACAGCAGAATATAAATCCAAGCCTCAACAAGAACCATGTCTGACATCAACAGTGTTATGTTAACTCAACACTTTACCGAAGTTCTACAGCCATTTTGCTTTGAGCTAAATGCTAACGTCAGCAATGCTAAGATGTGAATCTTAAGCGGGTAAAATAATCTTAGTTAAGGGGATCATATCCCTTCTTCGTTAAATAGCACAGAATAAAACGTATAGCTGAAGCTGATGAGCATTATCATACAAATATAAAGATAATCTGATGATGGTAGGAGATAAAAAGACGATATTTTGTGCAAATCCTAGTAGACGTTTAGATATTTCATGGCTGGTTATAAACTCACTTCAAGTGTCAACTGAAGGTCAAAGTTTATTATGGTTAATACTCGGGGCAACATGCATAGGTGTTCGACATTTCATGGTGATTGGTCCGTTATCTGTCAATGGATTCCAATTAAAACCACTAATGGTAACCTCAATTTGCCCCTTCAATAGAAATCAAAGCTTCACCTTTGGAAATCCATCCAATAGCCGAGGTATCTTCATCTGAAAATAATGAATGAACCAATTATTGAGCCAATTTTACAATGTGAAAATGAGTATACATGTGCAGACTGATAAATATTCATTCAAAGTCTACATAAAACATAAATATATGCAGTTTCTTGGGCCATTGCTTGGAAAGAGAATTGTTTACTTTGTTCCCCACAGTTATCTAATGAGACCTGCTAAACTGGAGAACCTTCTAATGGGGCAGTAGAAACCTCAAGGGCATAATTAGGGTGTCTTTATAAAATCAGAACGCTTTAATCATTGTCATGACTGAAAACAAAATTTTAATTAACCCTAATGATTTCATTAGCAGTATTTGTGCTCAGTTGATGTACATTTTCAAACTTAATATACGGCAACTCACAGCCGACTCCAAACAGCTAGAGAATGTTTAACAACCAAAATGGCAATGGCCAGAGAAATGCAGTTCTCCTGCGGTCCAGCTTATTACAGTAATCCCATAGGAGGTGGGCTATGTACAGTAGGAGCAGATTCAAATAACCTTGCTTAATATTGTAATGCCGTAGCCATTACATCACCAGGGAAGTCATTCAGAGTCCCAAGGGAACAATTAGGATTTGTTGAATGGTCGCACGGTTATTAAAAGCCTGGAGCTCAAATACACAGCAGGACAAAATAACCTTAAATCTTTCTCTTACAGAATGCCTCGCAGGAAGTAGCTCTGGTTTCTTCTTAGCCTTGAAGATGTTAAATACCTTGCTCACTATAGCTTATAAAAATATAAACTAAAGATGAACCCGGAAAGGGTTGATTTTAAAGCTAAAGAAATTACAATTTCAGCACAAACCAGACTACTGGATGGATGCTACCTTATTAACAAAGTCCATGTGAAAAAGAAAAAGCGGTCTCTGTGTTTTGCATGTTTTTTCTTCAGATTGTCTTTGTGCTTAGTTGCCACGAGGTGTGCCTTAAATCATGTGGTGTTGATTAGCCAAGGAATATGTTAACATCCCCCACTAGCTATTAGCAGTGCGAAAAGACAATACAGGGACAAGGTGGAGTCGAACTACAAGGGCTCCAACGCCAGAAATATGTGGTCTGGATTATAAACAATAACAGACTACAAAAAGGACAACGAGTGGTGCTGAGGAAGTGTCTGCATCTCTCCCAGATGAACTGAACACATTTTATGCTCGCTTTGAGAGGCCCCGGCTATGGAGGCACAGAAGGCCCAGGATCCCTGCTCACTGGTTTTAACCAGTGCAGATGTGTGTAGATCTCTGAAAAGGATCAACACACACAGGGCTCCTGGACCTGATGGCATCCCTGGCCGTGCTCTCAAGGTGTGTGCAGTTCAGCTGGCAGATGTGTTCACAGACATTTTCAATAGGTCACTGCTCCAGTCTGTAGTCCCCACATGTTTTAAAGAGTCCATCATTGTCCCGGTCCCCAAAAAGACAAAACCCATCTGCCTCAATGACTACCGCCCAGTTGCACTCACCTCCATCATCATGAAGTGCTTTGAGCGGTTAGTCAATACTTTTATCACCTCCTCCCTCCCTGACTCACTGGACCCCCTGATGCCATCTCCCTCACCCTCCACACTGCCATCTCCCACCTGGACCAGAGGAACACTTATGTGACAATGGTGTTCATTGACTACAGTTCAGCATTCAACACCATTGTGCCCTCCAAGCTCATCATTAAGCTCAGGGACCTTCGGCTCAACAGCGCCCTCTGTGACTGGATCATGAGCTTCCTGACGGGCAGATCCCAGGCAGTGCGGATGGGGAACATCACATCTTCCACCTTGACCCTCAACACCGGAGCCCCTCAGGGTTGTGTGCTCAGCCCTCTCCTCTACTCCCTGTGCACGCACGACTGCGTGGCCACACACAGCTCCAACACCATCATCAAGTTTACTGACGACACTACCGTCATCGGCCTGATCACAGACGGTGACGAGATGGCGTACAGAGAGGAGGTCAGAGCCCTGACATCTTGGTGCCAGGACAACAACCTCCATCTCAACGTCAGCAAAACAAAGGAACTGATTGTGGACTACAGGAAGAGGCAGAGAGAGGCACACACACCCATCACCATCGACGGGACTCCTGTGGAGAGAGTCAGCAGCTTCAGGTTCCTCGGGGTAAACATCAGTGAGGACCTGATATGGACACATCACACCAGGGTCATATCCAAGACGGCTCGACAGCGACTCTTCTTCCTCCGCAGGCTGCGGAAGTTCAACATGGACTCCAGGATACTCTGCAACTTCTATAGGTGCACCATCGAGAGTATCCTGACTGGCTGCATCACCGCCTGGTATGGCAGTTGCACCGCCCTCAACCGTAAGACTCTACAGAGGGTGGTGAAAACTGCTCAGCACATCACCAGGATGGAGCTGCCATCCATGGAGGACCTCTACACCCAGCGGTGTAGGAAGAAGGCCGGTAGGATATTAAAGGACCCACATCACCCCGGCAACAATCTGTTCTGTCTGCTGCCGTCTGGCAGACGGTACCGCAGCATCCGGACCAAGACCACCAGACTCAGAGACAGTTTTATACCACAGGCTATAAGACTGCTGAACTCCTGAGCTGTGTGAATGTCTACTCACATCTGTTTATAGTACACACATCTATATATTATACATATCTGCCATATACATCTGTTATACATAATATATGCATCTGTCCATACCTCCTCATTCAACAGTGTAAAGTATTGAAATACTTTCGATGTATTCCACATATGTATATATTTCACATCCTCAAATCTTTATTGTTGTTATTGTAAATATTCTTGTCCCTTTTTGCATTATGTTATTTATCTTATTTGCACCATGTATGTTGAGTAGTTGGAGGAGCATGGGATATAAGATTTACATTGCCAACATATACGTTGTATATGCTGTGCATATGACAAATAAAACCTTGAACTAAGGCTCCACTACAAGAGCTAATAATAGGCAGAAGCAATGTATAAATAAATATATTTTCTTACAAGATAAAAGAAACAGATTCACAGGATCATATTTCATTCAGATGCAAAAAAAAGGGTTAATTAATACATAATTCATTACAAAAGTAAGAGTAAAATATCCGTCGAATGTGAAATCGGTATGTGTCAAAAAGTTAAGACAAAAAAAATACACGGACATCAATTAAGAACTTTTAATTCACTTATTCAGCACTTATTGAACACTGAGGGGACAACACTATTCTCTCTAGTAAAAAGCTATTTACTGAATGACTGCCTTTAAGATTAGAAAAATAAAAGAACAGAGTCGCTGCCGAGGGAATAGGCAAATTACACCGACCACCGTGCAGTACAAACCATCATTAGCGCTGTAATTATTGGACGGCCATCATGTTTGGAATTCATCAGGAGAAGTGGATTGCCAAGGAAATGCATCACAAGGGTATTATGTGGTCCGTGGAACAGAGTGATTTTTTGTAAACAGGCCCTGTTTGCTTGAGTGTGGATTAATGGACGATGTTACTAATCTATTGTATGATCCAACAGTCCTTTTAATAATTTAAAGATGCTGAACATTTAGCGACTGCACACTATGGTCTAAGTGTAATCAGCTTGCACTATTACTCCAAAATAGGTGCTGTTACTTTTCCTCAACGTCAAACAAACACACAGCAAGGACTCAAGCAGACAATTTATCCTGGCGAGTGACTGTGTTAGTGTTAAGACGGAGTTCACTGTCATAACAAAGCGTATATTGTGCCATGCTAAAAAGCTTTGCAGGCCAGCGGAGAGCCTTTTCTCTTTCCATGACCTCATTTTGTTTGGTTTCTTACAGGCCTGGTGTGGTTTGTTGACCCATTTCCTGCTGATAGACTGACATGCACACACTGCAGCAGTTACTTAAGAAGGACAGGCCTCGTCCACTGGGAGCACTGATACTCCTGGTGAGAATAAATGGGACGGGTACCATTAGTGCAGCAGCAAACACACAGAGGTCACCCTATAAGTGTAGCTGCATGAGAAATCCCGGAGCCTGTATCTGTAAACCGAGAAAAACTTCAGTGTGCCATTTATAAAGGATGTTCTGGGTCAATGTTTGCAGGGAACTAATGAGACACGATTTCCAGTTGTACAGTGAGAGAGGGACCTTTACTGTGACATAAAGAGACTGAGTGAGCTTTCTTTCACAGCATAAAAAAGGTAATTCTCCGAGGATGATAGAGGCGCAAGGCAGTGGTGTTTCAGTCTCACTAAAAACAACACTGTATTTCCACATCAGGGGACAAAATGTTGCCAATACATGCTGATACCGTACCAATACACAAACAGGTTTTAAGTTACAACCTTTTCAGCCAATTTGGCATCTTAACTTTGTGTTGGTAATGTCAGGCTTTCCACACGGAAATATCTCAACAGCTGATTGATGGCCTTAAAATGTGAATAAATGGTTTGGAAATGATGGACACATTAGTCTTGTGGTGTGCAATCGTGCCCTTGCTGTCCTATCCAGGTGAATTTGTGCAGCTCTGCATAAATGTGAAATATTAATTTTCTTCTGCAATTTTTTTTGTAGGGGTGTAGTTTCTGTGAAACATGCCGAGGTGTATCAGTGCAGCAGACTCCCGTGTGTTCAACACATCTCTGCCAATGTCTCAGAGGAGCAGAATAGGCAGATTCAAGCTGTATCATACAACTTTTCTCTGGAGTTTTCGGACAGAGCTCCCACCCTCGCGCATCTGCCTGTTTCTATTCCTGTACGTGCACCGACCCTATCTATTCCTCACAGTTTCTCCTGTTAATTGCTATTCCGTTTTTCTCTCCATTGTCTCACATGTCTCCCTCCCTGTCTTATTTTCTTCACCCTCACCTCGTTTCTGCTCACGGATGTCTGCAGTGGTCTGCATTGCTTGGATTAAAAAGGTTGCTTTAACTTCCACAGTATACAACTGGCTCACTACTGTTGCAGGCAGAACTGCAGGATCCTGGCACATAAAACTGGGAGCGGATTCAAATGGCAGAAGCATTAAAAAGCCCTGGAAGGCAGGAATGACTATCAAACCCCACCAGAATGTGATTTGTATCATCTGGTCTCATCCATTTTGCATTTAAATGTAAAACTTGAGCAGTTTCTCGATTAATAGTGATCCTTGAGTTTCTGCTGGTCTGTCTTATTACATACATTTGGGTATTCTGTAATAACGTAGCAATAATCGTTAAACTATCGGGATCAAACAACCAAGCTTTACGACTGCTGGGGTAATTTGCCTTCCAAATGAGGTTGCAAAATGACTATCATTTTATAATGCATCTGAATCTGACCCAGCAGTGTAAAGCAGAAATGTATTCTTAAAGAAAGAGCTGCAATTGAAGCTCAAGGTTAAAAAGAAGCACACACACAGAGGCAGAATCCGTAAAACACAACAACGTACGTGGCAATCACTATCTTTCAAGTTTGATGTTTGAAATACTAAATTCAGTATTATTGCCAGCACAGATTCATTTCACTGCAGTTTGATTGGTGCTCGTTAAAAACAAGATCTCAGTTAGCAAAGCGGTAACATATTTCCGTAATAGAAATTCTTTTAGCTCTTCATAAAAGCAAACATAAAGCACATCTCATCTCTGATAGCCAGACAGTTTATTCTGTTTTCAGAAAAGTATGATTTAATAAAGCACCCTTCGCTTTGAGTTCACTTAAATTCAAGATAAATTACACTTTCATTTTGGTCTCGTCTTTTGAACATTTAACAGTAGCAACTATTTTAAAGTATGTTTAACAAAAAAAACTAAGGGGAAGTAAAAGTGCTAAATCCTTTAAATTAAAAAGCATGTCCGTCACAGTTGCAGTGAACTATGAATATTGCTCCAAAATGAAATCTGTTTGAAACTTCACATCACAAAATGACAATAAATGACTAAATGTTTCCGATGTTTCTCCTGAGACACCTGTCATGGGGAACAATGTGCAGACAGGTACACTGTGGGACACTCCCAGCAGGACTTCCATCTTAATTTAGTTTCTTCCCACAGTGACAGGTTGATGCAGCCATCTGGGACAGTGCCCACACCTTCGTGCTAGACTTGTCACCAGGGTGTCATGTGACATGTTTGCTGCATTACGAGTCAAAGTAATGTTTCAGAACAGATTGTGGTCTCCGAAAAATGATGTCTCCACCCAACAAAACTGCATTGTCAATTATGTTCCAATGGAATACATATTTCCTGGATTAGTTTCTCTTTTTGACATATCAAAAATATATTTTAAACCAAGTCTGGAACATCCAAACGCAGGAATGTCATCACGTTCACTATCGCTATCAGTCCTACAGAAGTTTGGAGATGCTCCTCTTTAATGTTGAACATGAAATACACCTTCTAGTTGTAGTATCAGGTGTTTATTAATTCATATTGATAGTTTTTCAGGCTGGCAATGAGCGTCTGCCTGCTGCTGGAAGCTGCCCGACAAACATCAGGAGAGATGAGTCAGAACGGGACACGTGTGTTGAATCAAATTGACACATACACAAGAAAGTCATCCCTGCCCTGCAGCCAGAGGCTTACGAGGTTTCACTGCACCACGTATCAATCAAGAGGGCCTATTTATAGAGGGCCCGGGCCCTGCTAGAATACAAACACTTGAGTGAAGGCAAACGCCTTCATCTCCGGCAGACAGGGGAACAAAGACAAAGGCAGCCAGGTGTGTGAGAAGTTATGCAGAGGCAGCATATGATTAATGGCTTTCACAACTTCACACTTTTTTTATTTTATTTTTCTACAAGCCTAGAGTTAACTGAAAGGTTGCTGAGATTGTTGATCATCGATTGATCTGTTTAGCTATCGGTCGTGTCCATTAAAGATTAGAAAAGACCCAAGGTCACATATTGAGTGGCCCAAAACCCAAATATATAATAAGACAACTATCTCATCACACTGCTTAGCTGTTTGACCTTTATTGTGGGATGTATCATGGAACTGTAGGAGTTCAAATGAGTTTTTTTCCTGTGAGACTTATTAAGTCTGTGGAAAAACCCTCATGTAGCAGCGGATGCATATTTAATGTTGTGTAGCATGAGTTCCTGGTAGAGCTGGAACAAAAGGCCGGCTTGGTTACAGCGATGAGCAGCGGGGGCCACGTGTTGATCCCCCTCACTGTCCCGCTGACAGGACGCAGCGTGAAGGGTTACTGTCTGTCATCAGGACACTTCAAGGTGTTTCACAAACAACAGTGTTTGCAGAGGTTGTCTATTATTCCAGTAATCCCCGCTGTTAGCTGCTAATCCCCCTAAATCAACACAAGAGGCTGAGAGAAAGACATCAGGCGCACCGCGGTGTGACAGAATGGAAAGTGCTCCTGGAGTCATGTGACCTGCAGCGGGATGATATTTGATCCACACCAAAGCAATGCTGATTATTCAATTATTTTGGCCACACTTACGCAGTTCAAACAAACGTTTTTATACATTGTATTCTGCTCAGAGTACTGTATAATTAAAGTCATAAGCACATGCTTTCTAACTAGAATCATAACGCATCAGAAATCATTTTATTACTAAATGGACTGTTTTTTCATAGCTCCTTTCCAAGGCAAGTTTATTAATACCGCACCTTTCAACGCAAAGCAATTCCAGTCTTTACAACCCCTGAAAGCGCTTTTACAAGTCAGCATTCACACACATTCATACAGAGGCACAGGGGACCATGCAAGGTGCACTTGCTCAGGGAGACTAAAAGATATTGGAAATAAAAAGTGTGTTCAAGAGAACATATTTAACCTGCAATTACAGCCGAGGCCAGGACGGTGAAGCGTCAGCAGAGAACTCACTCGTCACCTCTGAGCCCATTAGTTGCAGATTTTTCTCTCTGGCAGTCATGTGTACTACTAGCCTGCCCCGATAATAAGATTAATGTCAGGGAAAGTATCGCTGTTGGATCCTTCTCCGTCATTCTCTTGCAACCAATTCTGCAACATATGAATCATAGGAATGACAACAGCGGGACGTGTCTGCGCCTCAGTCCCAGGGCCTTCGCTCCCCCCCCCCCCTCTGCTGCGATCTGAGGGGCTGCATGCTGCCTCAACTTCCCCCTCTTATCCATCATTGCGTTTTCCCATTTCCACCTTAGATCTGCTGTGGCCTGCACTCTTGACCAAGTGGGAAAATAGATTAAATGGAAAATGAGTCTAACCAGAAAGCAGACATGTGACCTAATGTATTGGCCACTTTCAATTGAAAAAAGAAGCCGTTATAGTAACTGGAGAGAATTCATCTCATCAAGGACTCACACCGCAGGACGCCCTTAATGATACTTAACATTTTCTCCACAATAGAGCATCATGGTGACTGATATTATATCTCAACGTTTAAGGGTCCTTTTAGCAAAGCTTCTCCTGATGAGGCACTGCTGGATGTGGATTCACACTGCGAGCAAACGCTCAACAATTAAAGTTAAATCAGTGTGGTGAGGCAGCGGGGATTTGCCGAAATGTTATCACACATACATCTTTTTGCGTGTTGAATATAAAAAGCCAGAGGACAACAAAAATGGATTAAGGAACACATGCAACCTTGAATTTCAAACCTCCTCTTGAGGATTCTTTACTCAATTCTATTTTCTGTGCCGTTGGAAGGACATGACCCTGAAAAGCAGTCTCACGGCCGTGTGATTCTGCACAGAGAGCTAAGGAGAGAAGTGGTGCATGCAAGCGGATAAATAAAAGAAGAAACTGAGAAACAGCATGTCCAGATTGCATGTCTATAGCTATGAAGATCTGGCACAGCTCTGGGGAAAGTATTGGAGTGTAAAGGTGTAACAGGCTGGGGGGGTGGGGGGTAAACTGCACTGCAGATTTTCTGTTGTAATAAAATAGCCTGGAATCAATTGATGTATGAAATGTCAGAAAACAGTGAAAAACATCCAAGGTGATTCACTTCAAATGTCTATTCAAACAGCTCTGTAGCATGTCTTCTGCAGACAAGTGTTCCTAGAAGAAGAAAGTTGGCACATGAGCATTCTCTGACACGGATAAGCTCCACATAATCTCTTGGATGTCCAATCACAAAGCAGAATCCATATTTCTCACCATATTTTGATACTGTGCCGCTGTACTGCTATCAGACATATCTTCGAGAGCATCCGGGGCCAATGTGTTACTACTGCAGTGCAGATATCATGGAATTTATGTCACCAGGTTAAAGGACACGTGATGTTTTCATGTGGGAGGGTATTGGATATTGGTGTTGATATTGTGCTCACACGTGTCTGTAAGCCAACAACAACTACAGCATATATAGAAATCATGTTGCCTTTTTTTTTTTTACTAATGGGCTTAGTGTTGATAAGTCAATACTGCAGCAACAAAAGCTCAGTCATAGATTCTCTGTGATATTTTTCAAATGAAATGAGAAACATTCAGATTGCCAATTTTGTATATTATCCCATGGTCTGCTACTGAGCAGCTCATGATTCCGCAGATAGCGCATCGTGGTGATTTGTTCAGTGGCTTGCTGCTCTCTGCTGGCTGTGAAGGTGAGGTGCAGTGATGGATTAATACCGCAGACAAAGACCAGGTACATTGTATTCATGCATCAAAGTGCCATATATCAAAGTTTATCAAACCACCTAAAAAATGTGGCAGTTGCATCTGATTATTATTCATATGCATCATATTTATTAAAGTGGTGCACTGGTCCCCATATTGAGTACAAAGTCATTTTTGTGAAGCTTTGTCATCCTTCTGAACCGGAAGCAGTTCAATTGTATGTTGCACCTCAATACATTTCTCAGATAATTGAGAAAATGAATCTGTAAAAATAACATTAGGGTTCCCAAAACTGGAGAAAGTACACATGCACTAAATATTGAACTTTTACATGTTTATATCTCTTTTTTTACTACATCCTATCTGGTCCTTTGCTCTGTATAAACAGCCTGCAGCTCACCACAAGTTTCTGAGTTTTTGTTAAAATATCACTACTTTAAGCTTAAGTTTTGCTGACAGAAGCAGTAACAGTGAACAATAAACAGCATTTGGGACATATAGTACTGGATGTCATTATCTCCCTCATGGAGACAGCAGGGATTTGTAACAGGCTGTCTCATGACCTCAACATGGGGCCAATGTATTTCTAGAATCACCTGCTTTAGTGAGCATGTTCATTTTCTGGAGACTGCTCCAACATCCGGAGGGTAACGGTGCCACCTGGCAGCTTTACAGTGAGATCATCTGCGATATGGGAGGCTATTCTGGGCAACACGGGGGATAATATCATCAGTGTGACACCTAGGAATAAACATATCCTCAGAGAGGAGGCTCCAAATACAATGTAGCTGTTAAATGTTATTCCTTTGAAATGTGCGTTCTCTAATTCGTGTTTTTCTTGATGTCTGCATTGAATTCAGACAGCACATAAAGAAAATTGTAATGAAATGTACAAGTGAGCAGTGCTCAGCAGTTAGGCAAGGAAATAAAAAAGAAGCAAAGCCCATTACTGCAGTGATATTAAAACATTTATTTTCCTCCTTAGGGCCACAGTGATTCTGTTTCAGCTGCCGCAAGCAAAAAGTTAGGGCGATATGAGAATGCAGCGTGAAGGGAGGCAGAATGTTTCAAATGAAAAAGAAACAGAGGAACAAATGAAAGAGAAACAAATGCTGCGTCTATTTCAAATGTTCCTGACAGAACCACCTGGGTCCCCTCTCCCATGTTAGGAGATGATAACTTTGCAGGTGCACCCAAACATTGAGGGACCATCCCACGGTGAAGAGGGATCACACTGATTATGTGATCCAGAAGTTGCACCTGCCCCACTCGCAGCAATCTAATCAATACAAAATGAGAAGGGTTCTCCTATGCATAATCTTGTTTCCCTTTATTCATAAGGAACAGCTGTTTTCTGTTGTTGTTGTTTTCCCCCAGCAGAACACTCTTGCAGCACTACAGATATCATTTAGTCCCGACAGTGAGATTCATGACTGTTTAACAGGCTCATAAATCAAACCCAAAAACACCCAGTTTATCTGACACCTGCCAATTAGAAGAAGCTGCAGGTTTTATGGTAATGCTCGACATGTCACTGAGCTACAAAACAATCACTAATAAACAACAACAATGGAAACGGAGGAGGAAAGAAACCGCAACTTTTACTGGAGCTGAATAAGCACTGAATACACAACACATTAAAAATATCTCATTGCCAAAGTTTTCACTACCAAGGAAAAAAAAGAAGCTACATTTAAGATCCTTTCCATAACTTCAAATGCATTTGTACATACAGTTTGTTTGCATATGCACCAAATATAAAATAACTGTTCATCTGCTGTTCATACTAAGAAAAAGAGAAGACTGCATTTCATTGTGTTTCCTTATTTAAGACCAGGGTCTTAATTCTAGCTCAAAGTGTATATAAATGAGAATTATTGGCAGTGAGTGTTTTCCCCTCGGTCTTTTTGATTTCACTGCCTGATCCACTGGCAGTGGGATGTAGCTGTAAATCCTGTTTTATAAGGTTAGGTGGCCATTCTGAATACATAACCCGAGAAGTAATCGATACTGATCCCGGCTCAAAGAGAATAATTTACTGGAGCTGTGTGTGGTGACTCGTGCTGCAACACCATCCCATCATCCGTCACTCCTCATAAATTCTGTTGTTCCTATGAAGAGGTCAAAGGATGACGGATCTATAGCACATTAATGTTGCAAATGCTTTATTTTTGTCTCATCATAACTAAAGATAATAAGTGTATCGTGTTACTATGGAAACCAATTTCAAGTACGTGTAATCAGATTACCCACGTTGGTTTTTGTAGGCCGCTAAGGGCTCACTGTTCTAATATTTCTCAGACAGGGTTCTACAGCTTTCTCTCCTGACTGATGGAGTGCAGTAGAAATATTGTTGTATATATTTGCCTCCCTAATTTGCAGAATCCACCAGGCACAAAATTTTAGTTCTTAGCCTTATTTGTTTCTTCTGTAAAAGTATGGCAACTCTACATGAATGTACATTATTCTGGAGTCATCCCGTCAGCTATGTGATCAGTGGCTCAGTCAGGGTCGTAGGGTCGCCGGTTCAAGTCCCCGAACAGACTTGAAATATGGAAAGTGGACTGCTACTTGGAGAGGTCCCAGTTCACCTCCTAGGCCCTGCTGTGGTGCCCTTGAGCAAGGCACCGGACACCTCCAATCCCCCCTCCCCATTGCTCCCCGGGCGCTGCACGATAGCTGCCCACTGCTCCTAGTACTAGGATGGGTTAAATGCCAATTTCGGACCAATTTCACTGTGTGTGCTCTGCTGTGTGCATGTATGTTACTAATAAAGAGGGTTTCATCCTCCGATTCAACTCAATAAAATTAGCTATACACAACCGAACAAACGATGCCATTTTCTGCGGCAAACAATAAAGAGAGAGATTAGTATTAAGCAACAAAGTTTGAACAAGCTTTTCAATGCTTGATTAAATATCCTTTTCGTTTCATTGGGCAATGTTCATTAGTCCATCCCTTTAACTGACAAGGAACCATATTTCTCATTACTCATAAAACACCACATGAAATATCACTAGCCGAAGCAATTCATCTTCGTTTGCTTCTGGTTCATCTTCAGCACTTCATTATAACCTTTTTCCATGGCAGGGACTCGGGAGCGACTCCGAGAAGCAAAGGATTTGACAGCGATCTCACAAAGTCACCACTGCGTTCGGCTGTTTTCGAGTTTAAAATGTGTGGTTCTGTACCTTTGGGTTTCGGGGAGGCCCAGGAGACGATGCGGCGCACCAGGCAGCAGTTGAGCAGGAGTTTCTTGGAGAATCCGGGATCTTTACGGAACCCCTGCAGCTCCTCCCTCCACCGGCTCCTCTTGGTGGGTGAACACATGGCTGCAGCTTCTCTATTTTTAAATATAGTGGGGCGTTATTTGCAAAGACCTCTGTATATTCACAGAGAACTAATTATTTCAATGTTAATTAAAATAATGACCGCCTGTTTAACACATTCAGACACAAACAGCTTCAGCAGCAATCTGTCGCTCTCAGCCGATGCACCTGGGAACTTTTTTTTTTTTTAACCTTGTGATGCAAGGCCATAATGAAATGCAGATGTGAACTTTTGGAGCGAGAACATGCTCGTCGTCTCGCTCCTCCTGAGAGGTTTCAGGAAGGCAATATACAAAATGGGAAAGTAAATAACCAAAGTAAATTGTCCTAACTGTCTAGCAATCATCCTGTGCAGACTCACACCGATAGACTTTTAAATTATACAACCTGATTGTCTCCAGATAATCGTCCCAGAGTAAAACAAAAAAGAGTGTATGAGATTGCTAGATAAAACATAAGCAAGCGATACCTCACTCTAAAAGAAGTGAAGTCAGCTGCTCTCTGACTGGGAGAGATTTTGGCTTTTTTTAAATATCTTTAAATGCACACAATCTGAAGGCTAACTGATATCCATGTCCCTGTGATCATCATCTTACCTTGCAGGATCAGACGCAGTGTGCACGCTCTCTCTGCTTCCTCAGTCTGATCCTCAGGTTTCACACCAGCACATTCCCTTTCCTGAGCTGATCAACAGAGTGTGAACGGTGTGGGGGGAGGGGGGAGGAGGGGGGGGACCGCACTGTGGAGCATAGAGAGCGAGTGAGTGAGTTAGAGACAGAGAGAGAGAGGGAACCATGTGTGTGTTTTTACTCAGGTTTCAGAAGAAGAAGTGATGCTGATGGTACTGCATTCAAAGTGGTTCGCTTTGATCGTCCCTTAAATACCAGAACTAGAGGGGAACAATTCTATTCTCCCAAATTTTGGAATCAAACTTTAGAAAAATCGATTTTAAACAACTTTTTTTTTTTTCTTTAAAAGACCAAAGATATCACTGCTGATGGATGATGATGAATAAAAGTTGCTTCAAGCATTTTTGTGTGAGTTATTAAAAAAGGAAAATCACACAAAACACCAACAAATATATCCCTAAACATTGGTACATTTATTTCATATGAATTATAAGCCATTAATGTCAGATGCTTGTAAAGATATTACAGATAACATAAGCATTTTTTGCACCCTTTCACTCAGTCTGTACCAAGGTGTTCGGGTAAAGATGATGCATATGACAGGGAAGTCATTACAGCACAGACTTAACTCTGAATGTATTACAGTGTTAAAGCTGCCAGCACACTGTCAGCACTGCCCAAAGCACCCTGCTACTTATGCTTGGACATACACTGAGGGTCACACATTTACATTCATCCTATGCAAATGACTGCTCTCCAGCCAAACGGGCTTCAGCTTCCATTTAAATGCACATAACATTAATTGCCGTGTCGTGATGGATGACAATGCTTAAGGGGAGATGGCGAAGCTAAAAATAAGCCCCCCCCCCTGAGATGAGCAAGGCATGCTATGCACCCGAGGAGACAGAGCTGGAAATACAGTCCTGCTTTTTGAGCAGCTTTACAGTATGATGTGCATTCTGTGGTTGAGGGAGGGGGTAACATTTGTCCCAAATATATTGTAAAACAAATATTCAACAAGCTGTTTCTGCTTATTGATATTCAACACCAACTTAGTCGAGTCAGCTCCGAGACTGAACCGTGTCAAGCGCAGATTTCTGAGTAGGCTACAGCTGCTGAAATTAAATCTCAGACATGACAAGTCACAAAGTTTGTCTTTTGAACTGGTTAATTTTGGGATGCTTCAATACAGACGTCTTCTTTTGGACTGGTGAAAAAAAACACCCAAAATACACATCTAAGTGTTTATTTTACAAACTTTTGAATTTGTTTGTAAATCACAATGATCTTTAAGACTGACCTTGAATAGTTTCTACTATTTAAAATAAGCTATACACACTTCAAAATGCAGGATAATATAAGGTGCGTTTGATAAAAGGTGGTACAAAGCAGTCATAATCAGAACCAGTGTCCCAGACAGAACTTCTTTCATTATATTGACGTCTGCCGTCCCTTTTTGTCTCAGTGTTGCAGGTGGTTTTAGCAAAGCTTAACAGTTATTCACTGCAGTATAAAATGATAGAGGACACACATTCAGGGCAACCGGCTCATTGGAGGCAAGTCCTGCATTCCCATTAAACCTTGCCAGGATAACGCAGGTCATTACAGGAGCCATTACCCGACATCAACAACATAGCATGCACCGTATCTTATAGGTGTTCTCCAGCACATTAGTCAGGAGAGCTCGCTAATTGTCCTCGCTACTCAGGTGCAATGCAAATGCTCAGAGGGGCAGCAGTGAAGTGGGGCCTACTCCATGTTCAATCTTTTGGAAATGAAAACATCAGGCTTAAATGTAATCATTGAAGGAGGGTGTAATATCCTTCCACCATACAGTGAAGACTGCCTGTTTGAACGACTATGAGGCTAAAGATAAGTGGATGGAAGCCAAATAGAAGGACTCCCTGACAGTCAAGATTTTTTAAACCTTTCTAGTTAGTCTAACCACACACACACACACACACACACACACACACACACACACACACACACACACACACACACACACAGCAGAATCCTGTAGAAAAAGAGGCTGTCAATCACAAGTTGGAGCCATATCTTCAGAGTGCTCATTATTCTCTGCTGCAATAGCTTGAAATCAGCCCCTGCTTTCCTTCCCTGCATGGTGGTCAGAAACCCCCCAGGTCAGTCAGCAGATCGGACGCAGCTATGTGCATCAAGTCCGGCTGTTCCACACACACACACACACACACACACACACACACACACACACACACACACACACACACACACACACACACACACACACACACACACACACACACACACACACACACACACACACACACACACACACACACACACACACACACACACACACACACACACACACACACACACACACACACACACACACACACACACACACACACACACACACACACACACACACACACACACACACACACACACACACACACACACACACACACACACACACACACACACACACACACACACACACACACACACACACACACACACACACACACACACACACACACACACACACACAAAGTGACCTTGTCCTTAAAAGAATGCATGAGGGAAAACTTTGGATTACATAAACTGCAATGCAGTATTTAAAGATTGGAGCAAAGGCTCATCTAAATGAAGTCTCAGTTCGTATCCTGGATTTATTTCCCTTCTCATTTTGAAACTTGAGAGCTCCACAATAGCGCCTTTATTTACTCCGGCTGAGCTGAAATCGATACAATCGCCTCTTGAACCCCGACCCGAGTAATCTGAGAGGCCAAGATCAGTGTCAGACTTACAAAAGAAAAGGAGCCTATAACTTCTTTAAATAACTTTACACTCAGAGAAGCTTCTCGCCTCATCATCTGCTACCCCAGGATGCAACGTGTTCATTCAGATTACGAGGACTAACAGCAAGACAGTATAGGAGGGAGACAATTCAACTTTCAAGAAACGAAAATACACTGAAAGGGTTGTAAGAGGAAAAAAATGACACCAAAACCAGACTACACTGTGGAAGCGACCTGTCAATCACAAAGTAGTCCTGCACAAAAGCAAATGATTCATTATCTTCTATTTCGTTCCAAATGGGACCATCATTTACAAATTGAACATCATGTTGTATCAAAGAACACTTGAAACTAGCGACTGAGTCCAGGCTTATCCTTGACTCCGCCCCCTGATAAGAGAGAATCCAGGTGTAAGACATTTCTGCATTGGCTGCAAAGGGACTCAGTTTAATGAAAACCCCTCAGCCACAGCCACCTAACAAACTTGCTGATACAACTACATGTCAATCACAGCGCAAGTTCATTATCATGCTTTAATTACGCACCAGTATTCATTATTGCACTAATAAGTGTTCAGCACTTTTTAAATGGGTAACGACAACGCTCATGGGAGAAGGCAACTCTGCATAATGAAATGAATAAAGCAGACACTATCAGTTCACATTCCCCTGCTCCGTCTCACGCTGGTTAAATGGACTGTGGCATTATCACGGTCGATGCAGTTTTAGAGCAGTCTGAGGTGTTCAGCCCACAGCACGTACTTCTAAGAGAAAGTTGTATAGAAACATATCTTGACTAACAAACAAGTCAAGCCTGACACACACACACACCTCCAGAGACACAGACCTTTCACACTCCGTGCCCTCTGTGAGTGTGTGTCATTTTCTGAGTCAATGTGTTGGAATGCCTCCATAAATTATTCAGCCTCAGCACCTGCTATCTGCAGATAACACGGCTCTTTATCGGTCCGCGTGTAGAGACAGGATTCAGGCACCCCAAGTGAGAGGATGCCTGTCATAGTGGCACTGAAGCATACTGCGGAATACAGCCAGCTTTCTGTAAGGTCACTTTCACCTCATCAACAAGGGGCCTTCTTTTGCCACTGCATAACTAATGTGGGCTGAAGATCAGGACAGTTACCTGCCATCAGAACCTGTTTAAGAACAGAGGTCTGGAAAAAAAACGTCTTTACTGACAGAAATACTTTATACACTTTTATATTTTCTCCAAAATCCTCTCTAAATATTCAATTATGAATAAGAAATCATGATCAATTGTGTCATCCAACCCTGCTCCATTTGTTTGTACAGGTACATTATGCACAATAATGTCACTTTCTTACATGTCTGGCCACATAAGACTATAAAGAGCAATGTCTGACCTGATCTAGACACATGAGATTAAATATAAGCCTTAATAAAAGAGGGTAAAAAAGGCACTCTGGAATGAAAATTGAGACAAAACAAGCAAATAAATAACACAACAAACAGAACAGGGGGCACGGGTGCACTGTATGCAGGCTTAGAACTGATAAACTGGATAAAACGTGTGGAAGGGACATTGTTGACACCCTCATTGTCTCCGTATAACCACTTGGTGTCAGCATTGCACATCACATGGATGCAGCTGCTACAGGAGAAACTTTATTTTCATGGTTGACTATGAGATGACATACCATTCCAAAAACTGATCATTACTTAAGCCTCTGCAGATAATCCTATTCACGATCATTGCTGCTGTTATATTTTAAAATCTACTCCAGTTAACGGAGTAGAATAAGAGTCACATTTAGCTCTTGTCCACATGCTAAATGTGTTAAATCTCCCTTCGGAAACACAGATATGTTTAGCATTGTGTAGTCTATATATAGTGTTAGCAGTACCCTGCTGGGCATGGACTTTTGGAGGGACTTAAGAGGCTTTCTGAGGGCCCTCCTTTGGGACGGGAGGACAGACTGACGGCCTGCTTCCACATAGGGCCTGTGTGATGTTCAGCTCTGACACCATTTCATCGAGAACTCCGTGGAAAGAGTCACCCTGACAGACATTCGACTCATTCTTTAATGGTGGAGCCATCTCTTTTTTTGCTCAGGTTTTATGAGGCACAGTGGAGTTTAATGTCGGGAGGGGGCAATGTGACGAAGTTGGAACTTATTTCAAAAGAAGTTGATAACTTTTTCAATCAGGTATAAGTTTAAGCTCAGGAGTATCTCGAAGCAAAATAGAGAAAGATGAAATAACAGCAGAACTCAATTACAAGTGTCAAGCTGCAAATTGGACACTTTTCAGAGATGCGTTAAGATCTGAAAAGCCTTTTCTCTAACTTGCTTCCAGTGTGGTTCATTTTTTGCTTTCACAAATGTAGGACACTTCAGGTCAGTCAGTTCACTGTTTAACTACAAAGATCTTCTGACTAGAAATGTAACCCACATACACTTCTTCACTGCCAGAATGACAACAAAGAACACCATCAAATATCCATGCGACTCGAGATGAAACAAATCAAACGTATTAGGAAGATATGAGGAACTTCAACACATTACTCCTCTGACGTGGGCTGAGGAGAGTCCTCGATCGTTTGCTTGACTTGTTTGCTTTACTTTGTGTAGTAATTTATAGAAATATGATTTTCTATCCAATTTCAGGACAGCATAATGTTTATATTATTTTTTCTGGGCACCAGGGAAAGTGGTGTCTCTTTCATTTGACCTTGGCACAAACAAACAAAGAGGCGTGAGCATGCTGAGCGAAGCATTGCAACCCAGTTGGCATCAGAGGTCTGGAGTGAATGTGCAGCATAAACAAGCCTGCGGCTGGAAAAATCAAAAGGAAGACTTGCCACTTCTTTCAAATATAAACAGTGTGTTTGCTTATAGTTATAGCCACAGCAATGATAACTTCCCTACTTCATCCCATCAGTTTATCCATCCCTGTATTCTCCACCTCCTCCTCTGTCCCCTGTAGGAAACTATTTTTCTTTCCACTGGTGCTTCCTTCATTCTACTTTGGCTCGAGTCCCAAAACAGATGGTCCATGGCCCCCCCTGCAGTTGAAAAATAAACAGAATCTGCTGGAGGGTGCCCAGAAGACGAGCAGGGAAGTTAGTGGTGCAATTAATCCGGGAATTGACCAAGCACTTTTTTTATCGACAGGTAGAGAGGAAGCACAGGTCTACTCGACAAACACTCCTCTCTGGGATCCATCTCGATGCTAAGAAATACAATTAAATTCACAGCAAGGCGTGTGTCTTTGAAACCATCTGACGAGCTAATTTTGGCAGTATAAAAAACCAAACTGCAAAAGTTTTATCTATTTATAGATGGAAGTGGATACGAAAATAGGAAAACAGATCTGAAAAATCTTGATTGACAAAATCAAACAATTACCTGTATCATCTTTGCAGTGGAAATAAGCAGCACCACCCGAACATGCTGTCAAATAAAACAAAAACAGTCTTTTATAAAGCCATCATTTGCAGTAACGGCAGTGCAAAACAATGTGGTCAAGAAGTCTATGCCTGCCATTTTTGCTTTAACTAATCATTACGAAGTAATATAAACAATGTCAAATAAACCACGTTTAAACTTTAACTATAAACCTCGCTTTCACTTTGCAATTCTGTCAGCCACTAAAAAAGATTTCCCTTTCACAATAAAAGCCCTAAACATACAACCTGTATCACCGAGTACCTTTCTCTTAAAGGCAACTCAACAAAGTAGCTTACAGTATCTAGAGGAACAAGCATGTAAAGGATCCTATTAAATATCTTGGTGTTACTCTGACATTATTAGGTACAGCATCATTTATTTGAATAAAAAGTCAAATGGCACATCTGGTGCTGAAACAAAGACAAAAGAACCTTCAGATCTATGATCCGAGCTGCACACTGTCAAAACGTTCCACTGAGAACCTGACACACTGTTCTGCTGTCTGACAGATTTGGAGCAGTTTTGTTAAATATATATCATTGCCTCAATGTGATCTCCAGACTTCCTGCTGACAGATGTTGAGACACACACACACACACACACTGCATGTGGTCACCTCTCCATGACATAAAGGCTCAAAACGAACATCTGAGAGTGGATGAAATACATAGTGCCTTCATTTTGACCGCAAGAAGTGTGCATGTTATACAAAAAAAAAGTCCCACACATAACTCACTGTACTTCCACGTAAGACGAGTTTCAGCGGGGCAAAATCACATCACCCCACAAAACATCCAGAAAAACACGATGCAGTTACCATCAATTTTGCATCCGTCCTAAAATCCTAACTCAGTTGTCCTAAATGTTTTTCTCAGTGGGTGTATTTCTATAGTGAGAGACTTTATAGTTCCCAAATGGCGTAGTACCATTGCAAATATACAAAGTGTTTACTGTATTACTTTTGGAGGACATTATGTATCTAGCTTGCTAAATAAAGCCTTAGTAATTAAATGCAAATCAGGATAAATGAAGCATGAATTTAAGAGCTATGTACTCTTTCACTGTTTATATTTTATTTCTTGATGTTGTTTTGCACTGTTCCGAGGCCATACAATATGATACATAATGTACCATGGTAATTCACACTGACACAAATGAGAAGAGGACATTCATCACTTTGTTTTTGTTGTTCAAGTACACAGCTCAATCATTTGTGTACAGTCGGAGCTAGCCGTGGTGCTGAAAGAAGCTCAGCCGGAACAATGAAGCTCAGGGACACTAAAAGGAGAGAAATGTCTGGGGGGGCCGCAGGCGCGCAACAACACGAGATTCAATAGTGATCCGAGAGAGCTCTCCAAGGCAGTGATGCAAGGAATCACAATGCCGAGAAGCAGCTCTGGGTAGGATCGACTCACGGCTGGGTGGCTGTGGCCTTTTTGTGGCCGCTCGTTACGTTTTAAGATTCCTCTGGGAGGGATCATGATGTGGGAGCCCACTGGGAACAAAGTGGTGGGGGTTTTAGAGTGTGAGGAACGAGAAAAGAATGAACAGTTATGAGTTCAGTGAAGAGTGCCAATTACATCAAGCAAGATAATCCTTGAGCCGCTTGATGCTGGAGGCAAACTAATGAAACATCTAACCTTTCAGGACTGAAAAAAATAAAGAAACCAGTTACATCATTTTCACAATAACCTACTTTTAGGTAAGCCAAGAGTAAGAGTTCACACTGTAATAATGCAGTGTCCCGTCACTAAGAAATCATGAATAACTACACCACAACTTGACTTACTGAATACGATCTTCTTTGAGCTCATATCTGTGATCTGGATTATTCTGAAACATTTGTCTGCATGTTATCAAAAGCAGGTTCAAGTTTAATAACTCATTAGCAGTTATTGGAGCAGCTACACACATTAGTGTTTCCCATTCGGCATTCGATGGGAAACAGGAAATCTAAATTCCATAGCTCAAATCCTGAAGGTATGACTCATATCCTTAACAAATGATAATTAGGAGCCAATTAGGTGTGCAAACAAATATTAACCTCAGCCACATTAGGAGCAGTAAACAGTGAGGAGCCTGAGGGGAAACCTATAGACATAACTCAGTGATCATTATCCTGAGCCCGGCCAACAACTGTGCAAGATGCCCATGTGCCCATTAAATTAAATTACCACATGTGGGATCCAAACGTTCCTGCATGATCAGATGCAGATAGGCATAACAACAACTATACATGGATTACATAACCACACAAACTCTTGAGAAATGGTGGTGCCCTGCAGAAAAAATTACTCAGCAGAAACAGAAATGAAGAAAAGTCGCTGCTGCCTTGACACAGTGACAAAAGACACCCAAACAGGACCATCAACCATCCTGTTATATTTTCAAGAGAAGGCAAAAGTCGAGACATGTCTATGAAGTCCATATTAGCATGCAAACTCAACTTTGGAGAAAGAACAACATCAAGCCAAAATCCATTAAAATAAATCGCAATGTAACCTGTCAACTAACTTTTGTCATAATCATCATGACAAAAGCATTACATTGAATGTCTTTTCTAAATTAATTAAATTGCTAGGAATCTCCATCCTCAGTCTTTGTGTGTGTACTATTCACGTAAAGAGGACAGTACGAAATAATGAAGCCACTAGGTCAAGTTCAAGTTAGCTTTGACGCTAACATTTAAGAAGTAGTGTAACCGCTACTTCTATCAAATTATTGTACGATATTGCCGAGCCGAATTGAGGATTGCTCCTAAAATCACTCATCATTGAAGTTACAGTGTACCAGGTACATGTGTAGGACCGTTTAGCAAGGCAACACTTAATTGTGATTTGTATGCAAGGAGTTTAGCCTGACGTTCTCTCCATGCAAGCCGAACAGCAATAAAACAGCAACACATTAACACATGCGACCACTGTCCTACCAGGTGGAGAAGAAGCAGCATCCACCCGGCCAGAGATGGTGTCCACTCTCTTTGTGTCCATAGTGTTTCCTAAGCTGGACTTCCTTCAGTTGGAAGAAGCTGGTTTCAGTGTGTGGAGCACCTGGTGCAGACTGGTTCACGGCTGGCAGCCTACTAGTTGCTGATCATCACTCTAAAGTTTGAGAGAGAGAGAGAGAGAGAGAGAGAGAGAGAGAGAGAGAGAGAGAGAGAGAGAGAGAGAGAGAGAGAGAGAGAGAGCGCGCACTGGTCTGCTGCCCGTGCACGCGGATATAGGAGGGAGCGCGCATATGTGCTGGTGATGGGTCTTTCGAAGTCTGGATATTAAGATCACATTGTCTTCATCACATCTTCATGAATAACTTCCACATTGCTCACCACGTCAAACCTGTGACACAACTTTAATATATATTTGAATATTTGTTGATTTCACTTTTTTCCTGGATCAAAATAGAACGAAAAGAAAAAATGGTATTCTTCGTCGCAATAGGAGAACAAAACAACATACGAAACGACATGTAGCTTGTCGAAAGAATATGAAAAAAAGGTCCTTTTATTCTTTAAAAACTGTTTTTAAAAAAAGAGTATTAGTGAGGAGTGTACAAAAAATGTCGAAAAAGTCCTATTATAGCATGTCCCAAATCTATACATCATAGATGTCATATATTAATATTAAATGTTCCTCTAACTGTCCCAGTATATTGTGCTATAATTACATATTTAGACCAGACTATTAAGTTACATGTTGCAGAGAATGTACCAACACTATTTGGTTTAGCATCACACCAATATCTAACACAGTCACGTGATATATGGTAAATCATACCGGGTAATTAAGCAGGAAGCTGCTCCTGAGCATGCTGTCAGAATGGAACATCTTGTGCCTAATAGGGCAAAGGAGAGTCTGTGGTTGGTTAAGACTTGTGCTATTGCTGTCATATACTATGGACATGTCAGAAAATAACTTCATGTTTTGGTATGTTGAACAAATTAATAGAACAGTATGTTTAAAAGATAAACAAAATATAGATATGGTACCTCAATTAATCGGACAAAAGGACACAAATGTGTACAGTCTGGAAATCTGCATATTCAGATTTTCTCTTTTTCCAGTCAGATCTGCTTGAGACAACTGTCTAAAGATTTTTAACAACACAAAGGACTGTGCAACTCAAGGATACCACAAAGGACAGAGTTTTCTGTCTTTGTAAACAGACATTTAAACACCATAGACAGCTTAAGACAAGTCATCAAACAGAAGGCCACTCACTCTGCTGGTATTATGAGAAATTGCTGACACTTCTCAAAAACACCTTCTTCTTCCCTTAACAGTTTTGATTTGCACGTTAGAACAAGCACTTCAAACCACACTGTAGTGAATATTTTTAGACACATTTATTTATGGAATATACATGAATTACATGCAGCAAGTGAAAAGCAAAGAACAGACCTAGTGCTACATGTTCCAGTTTCCTGAAATCCTGGATTACAGAATAATAATAATAATAATAATAATAATAATAATAATAATAATAATAATAATAATAATAATACTAATAATAGAGAACAGGAGCTTTAAGAACTCAAATGATACATTTGTTGGTGAAGGTGATAAGCATTAACTGCAGTTTGCCTCATGCATTTTCATCAAGCATCTTTTTATTCAAAGTGTTTAATCAGATCTTTAAAAAACGTTTTAGGAATATTAAAGTAAGACAGCAGAACATTAAGAAATGCTCATAATAATTGCTGCTACATTGTGTAACAGTAGTGCAAGTAATGAAGAGCAATAAAGTCAGTGAACAGAGCAACATCTGTAAAGTTTGCTAGCATTAGCATAGCCTATGTAAACTAAGCTATGTAAACTTGATGTCAGGATCAAAATAGATTCAAGATTATGTGTTTAAATGTTTAGCCAGCAACAGCTAGCCTTACTTAGTACAACTGGAACAAAATCTGCTTTGGAGCACGCTAGAACCTTGAAATTAAGAAATTATATTTGGTTGTTTTAAACAACATGATTATTATACGCGGTTATGTGCTAGTTGTTACACTATGCTAGCCGACTCTCATTTTGTGATCATTAAAGATCACCAATAAGTATTTGGAAATGTCTCTGTTCAATATTTGGAACTGTCCTTGGATCCGCATGTTAAGCGTCATTACAATCCCTACAGCACGTCGACAAGACAGATGCATTCCAGGAGACAACCTTTAATGTCTGAGTGTGTGTGAGAGAGAGGGTCACTGTCGTAATCTGTCACCATGAACAATGAGTGATGCGGTTTTTGAGGAGGCTATAAATAACAGAGCACCTGGACAGAAAGATGAGGCCAAAATGAGCTCCTACACTGTCTGGCACAGGTAGATGGATGGCAGTGAGGCCGTTAATGAGAGCACAGGTCCATCAACACAGAAGGCTTGATGTCATCATTAGAGGGCAATGTGTGTATGTGTGTGACACTGGAAAATAATCTGTAAAATAATGCATTAAGAATCTAATTTCCCCTCTTCATTATAGGAAGAATTTAGAGAACTAAGCTAAAAAAGTTAAAAACATTAACACAATTGACCACTTTTCTTTGACTATTTGTTACATGTAATTAAAGTGCAGGTTGTCTGATTTCAATGCAGGAATTAACATTTGAACTTTGGGAAAACTATTCCGAGTCCAAACTGCTCTAATGATATTGAAGCTGCAGCATCCCCCTCCCTGGAGATCTCCAAGTGAGCATCTATTTGTGTCCTGCTCTCTGATAGTGCCCAAAGTTTAATCATGATATATTTTGGTTTGCACACAAGCTCTCTGCGCTGTACTTAATGAGGAAGCTGCTTATATATTGGAATTTTGTCACTTCCATTCATCTTAATGCAAAGTTAGGACCTTAATGTAATATCTTCATCCCACACAGTATGAGAACTACTGCGCCACAATATTGAGAAGAGTCCATTTTGAAGTGGAAAATGGAATTTGCAGTGTGATTTGACAGGATGAGATGTGGAGTTTTATTCTAAATTGTTGACTGGCAGATTATTTAAAATGGCACTAAACAGCCAACTTCTTCTGACACTTTTATCCGTTGAATAAATAGAAAGGTCACTTCCTGAAAAAACAACTAAATAGTGCAGCATCATCTTCCTCCATCATTAACTTTATTCAATCACCACTATTACCATAAATAACAGACAGGAAAATGTCTACTCCTGTTTGGCATTATCAGCAAAAAACCAAGTTGCCCTCGCCTAATGCAAATCTGAAGACAGTGAATCAGCTATTCTTGAGGAAATTATGGGCAAGTATGAAATGTTTATGATAAAAACAAACTAGCAACTAATAATGGTGTTGCTGTAATGTGAAGCAATCATACATTTGTCTAGAGAAGGTGGGCAGTATGATGTGTGTAATTGTGTGAGTTGAGTGCTGCAAACACTGGCGAAAAGCCCTGACCTTAGCTTAAACACAACTTGCATACTGATGTCCCTTCCTGTGCAAATATCTGCTCAGAGAAAACTTACCAAACTACATACATTCAGCAGTTATCTCAGGAGGCAGCGATCATCACAAACCCTGTGAGCTAACTATTGCTTTAATCTTTACAACAGGCCTTGGAGGTTTTTGGGTAGGTGATCACACTGCAGGTAGAAAGTATTTGTGGCTCCCCTGGACAGCCACAGCCAGCTAATTACAATCAGATGGCTTCACTCTCGGAAAAGTATCAATCTTCATTGCAGAGGCAGGTTTCCACAGCAGAGGCAGATGCTGCTGCAGGGGGACGAGCAGCGGCTGGAGAATGTAAACAGACATCAGCTGTCTCCCGCTGGTCGTCCTCCTGGTGAGGCACGCAGCTCAGATACGCTCCACAGCCCACACTAAGTGGAAACTGGCTGGAAAAGAGGCGTCATGGCTGTTTCTGAAAATAGACTGTTTACAATGAGGATCCTCTGATGTGCTATTTCTGGCGTCTGACCCTAAGACTTCTGAATGAGACGAAGAAAACATCTAAATGACTCCATTTGTTTTATCTTAATTTATTATGGATTTCCGCCCAAGGTGTCCCCGTGATCTTAAAGCAGAGATGCTATCAGTGCATTTGCTTTAATGAGCTTTTTCCTCACACAGCACAAACATCCTCCCATTGTCATTCCCTGCCTCGCTGACAGCCTGAGATGAACTCTATGACCAATGGCAGTGTTAAAGAACCTTGGCAATTATTTGAAGATCACTCTTTCATGCCTGGAGGAAATCTGTGAGGGTGCGACTAATCATGGCATAACTGCTCTCTACATAATTCAGAAGTCTTATTATAATGTGTCACATCCAAGTTGGCTGGGCAATATATCTCTGCCTGGGTGTGTTTTATTAATATGCCATTAATGAAAAATTGGATCCATTGGAGCTGTGCTTCCTCTGCCATGGGAGTGATCAGCAGGCGTTCATCGCTGATGAGTTCTTAAATGTGGAAAATTGAGGGAACATTTTACAGCACAACCTTTAACATTTCAAGAGAGTGCCATGCTGTGAGAAGACATGAATATCACGTTGAATAGGGAGCGATCGTCTTATTGAATATTAATATTAAAGCATTGGAGAGGGTTTTCACTCTAACAGTGTGACATGGACTTTCTGACAATAATTGCACACTTCCATAAAAGCTGTTGACGGCTCAGATTTATCCTATATCAGACCCCTAATGTTGGTAAACACAATAGTTTGTACTTAAGTTAATGATCTGAATACCATTTTCACCACTACATGGATGGTTTAGCGAACAGAACCACAAATAAATGCAAAACAGCTGCAAAACGACCACAGAGGCACGAAGGGAGACAAAAAACGACCATTAAGTCTGTGTCTTGCAGCTATATAGCAGAGGTGAGAGTTGTTTGTCCCATAATCCCCCTTGCTCTACCCTTAAAGGGAACAGATTCACTGTCAGACAACCACTATGTCATACATTTAAAATGTTCTATCATTTCAATACTGAGCATAAAGTATCTGTTGTATGCTCTCTGCCCGGGACTGTGGAGGAAGGAGGAGGTGAAGGGGAACGAGCCACACTCCTCTCATTATTCTGTCTTCTCCTGGCGGCTGCTTTGCGAGTCAGCTGTCAATCACAGCCCAGGTATCAAGTCAGTGGGAGTTCAGGACGTGCTGCACTCATGGAATCTGCCAGCAGTCAGGAGATGCTCCTATAAGCCTGAAGCCAGCTGCAATTAAAGAAGGCCCGCTGAGGAGGGGGACCTGAGGCCACCTGAAGGTCAGCGAGAAACCCAATTACCAGCTTGTCATATTCTGTCAGCACGAGTAATTCTTGGAAAGAAAACAGCTCGGGCTCACCTTTGCCCCGGCTGGAAAGAGAGGGGATCAGAGGAACAACTTTCAAATTAGGTGTACAACACTTTTGTTTTATTATTGTTGGGAAACTATTAACTGGAAAATAAATCCCCGGGGGTAACGGTATGCAGTTTCAATTACACAACTCTTAAAATGGCACAAAAGGTTTGGATTAAAGTTATAAAAATAGACCATTTACAAAAAAACCATATCTACAGAGATAGTTCAGTGGCAGTAATGATTTGATAAAATAACTGTACAATCGAAAAACAAAAGCATTTCACAGTTTAAAGGCGTGTCACGGTGCAGTCTTTGGGACGGAAACTGTCGCTACACAGTAGTTTCATGTTTCCACAGCCCGGTCTTTATACTGGCTGCACTCTCCGTGGTTATTAAAGGCACAAGCTGTCCGTTTTCTTTGAGGGTGCCGCCGTTCTGAGTGACCAGGTTCAGCCCGTAAGATTTGGGCTGTGTCTCTAGTTCTGTGTCGGGCTGCGGGGCCGGGTCAGAGTCTTTACTGCAGACGGACCCGGCCGCAGTATCAGCATCGACCTGCTCCTTCTCCACAGTCACCACCGTCCCGTTCCCCAGCTTGCTGCCACCTCCCTTGTCTGCCTGGCGGGGGCGGCGTGGAAGGCTGGCGCTGTCGCTGCTGTCGTGTTGCAGCTGGCTCTGGTGGCGCTCCCTGTATGCCATGTAGGCCGCACGGCGACTGTTGCGCGCCGCTACGTCGTAATGGTGGTGCCGTCTGTGGGAGGCGCTCTGCACGCTGCCCTCCACGCTGGTGGGGACATCGTAGGCGTACTCTCGCAGCACTGTCAGCCGGCTGGCCCTGTGCGCCCGCGCTCTGTTTTTGTGATGCCTGCTCACGTGCCCGTTGGGGAGCGCTGCTGGATTGTTGATGTTGTTCATCGGGCGGAACTGCACCTCCACCGGAGCCACGTGCATCTTTATTTCATTGTCTATAGAATGTTCCGTCAGGCTGTTGTCTAAAACAGCTGCACCGTTAGCAGTCACCGGTGCAGAGGCGGGCTTACACTGCGCCGCCTCTGCGTGCAGATTGGTCAGCTTGCTGCCGTGGGCGGAGTTACGCACGCTGTGGGCGCTTTTATTTGTGTAAGAAGAGTCTGCGCTGCTGTGGCCGCACCTCGTCGACTCCCCGTCTGCTTTGCTCGCTGACCCCGCTGTGGACGTCATTGCCACGCCCGGCTGAGGCAGGAGCACGTCCTCCTGTGCAGAGTAGGCCCGTCTCCCCGAGCAACAAGCCTGGGACCAGTAGCGCCTCATATCCTGTCTGTTGACACAGTGATGGGCCACCATGAAGGCCCCGAGCGCCAGCGCGGCCACCCCGTACAGGCAGGTGAAGGCTAAGTCGAAGGGGTGGTCCTGCGACACGGACATGGCCCCGAACACCCAGAGGGCGCCGTACAGCCCCAAGGCCCCCGCCGCACCCATCAGCTGAGCGGCGAAGGTGTGCTCGTTCTCCAGTGCCGACAGCGGCACCGAGTGTGGAGCGGACCCGACGGAGGAGGATGCCTCAGGCGGCAGCTGCAGGGTGAGGGGGTGGCAGTGGCTGCTGGTAGCGTCGGCCCCCGCCTCGCTGTGGACTAGAGCCAGGTGCTGCTGCTCATCCGTCAGCTCCTTGAACTCGTAGCGGCGCTCCGGGTGGCGGCGCAGCTGCAGCAGGATGCTGAGGAAGTACATGCAGTCCACGAAGATGATGAATCCCACAGGGCCGTAAAAAGCGCCGATACTGGGCTCCCAGGCCATCCAGCAGCTAGAGAGGAGACATCGGACATTACATTTACAGGGAGAGGACAGGTGTGGCTTTAGATACTCTTTAAGAGTTTTCTATGGAACTGTGTGGAAGTGTGTAGTATGGGCCAAGGAACCTCGACCTATTCAATGTCTGGAATTGATATTAATCCGGTGTTGGCTCAACAATTTTTCACTTCTCTTAACAAAAATAGGGCCATTTTTGTGCTGCAGTAGGAAACCTTAAAGTCAGAACAACAACTGAGAAACCGACATATCAACAACAAGTCGGAAAAATGACATCCCAGCTCGCCCCACAGGCCTTGGGGGAAGTATTCTCTATTTTAAGTTATATAGCTCCTCCTAAAAGTAAACTTGCCAACAGTGCTCACTAAAACAATACCACATCTCCTCATCTTAATCTTCCACCATCATTATTTACTTCACAAACTCTCTGAAAAAACTTTTGCGTCGTGTTTTTACAGCCACTGTCCCATAACATTTAATAACCCAGGCTGGATTTGTCTTGCTTGAAAGAAATTAATTAAACTCCAAAGACTTCAGACAGATACGGCTGCAGATTTCTCCATTAGTCATCCTCCATGACTAAACATGTAAACAGCTGCGTGTGTAGGAGCGCTGTAAACCGGCAGCAGTTGTTTACGCTTGGATGCACATTACCATTAATAGGCCTCCATAATCAGAACTTCAGGGAATAAACCTTCATACCCTTATGAAAATATCCATTATTTACCAAAGCAACGCAGCCTGGCCGGTCGATAGCTAAAGCCTCATCCTCCTGAGGAGAGTAAAACATCTCCTGGGCCTGGAGGCTTCATTTTAAACGACACAGGAGCAAAACATGAAGGATATTTAATTGCTTACAGGGACTACTTACTATGGGGCATTGGTCCGGCTGCCGTAGTTCTTGATGTTTGCTGCTGCAGTGATCCCACAGACAATGATGGGTATCCCTCCGCCGATTAAGTAGAACCTTTCAGAGAGAGCAGAGATCGACAGCATTACTGACACCGTGTGGCAGATCCACCAGCAAACAGGAGCACTTCAGAGCAAGAGAAAAGATACGCATTTCTCCTAATCATTATATTTTAGTAATAAAAAAGTGGTTTAAAAAGTCTGCTTTTAAGATTAGAAAAGAGAAGATAAGCCTTTTGAATCCCTGTAGGGAAATGCGGGTGGGGTAGCAGCAATAGCAGTAAGAGTGACTCACAGGTTAGGAGTTAAACTAATTAGAATAACAGATATAAATAACTATGATTATGTGGTTAATCATCGTCATTTAACTCTGGTTTGTTGACTTCTTCTCTTACGTAGATACAAAAAGAAGCTAGGACTAGGAGAGAGTTGTAGCAAGACTAAATCTCTTCCCCCTAGAAGTGTTCGATATAACTTTTGCCGTGCTAGTTAAGCATAAAAGTTTCTGCAGTTTCCAAAATCTTGTCAATTAAATGTAGTTTATTAATGCTGACATTTGGAGTAATCTTATCCAACTAAAAATAAAACCTAGTTGTGAACTTTGTCCACCTCTCTCTAAAGTGTCGTACCTCAGCATGGGCCGCGGTGGGGGCGGGGGTTCGTCCAGCTCCTCGTAGCGCTTGGCCTTCCGCGTCACCTGTTTGTAAATGTTGCGTGCGGTCACCCCCACCCACAGAGCGGTGGCCAGAGTGGAGTAGTGCAGCAAGATCCCAACCTAGAGAAGAGTGCATGAATATAAACATAACATTTAATGGAGGAGGATACATGAGATGAATCAATGTCAGAATGCAGCTGGTGTTGAATTTCCCCAATAAAAATAATAAAGATGGAAGGCGGTGCATCAGTGTTTTAAACGGCACGATGATCCTTGAGCTACTTCCTATTGAGCGTGTCATTATCAGCCAGAGCTGAACAATCTATTTGGGAGATATCTGTATGCCAGAGGGGATTGCATAAATAAACAAAACCTTCTCTGCAAAGATCTTTCATCCAGGTATTTGGTGCAATGAAACCGGAATGAGTAATGTCTTTCGCACCATAAGGGATCCCCCCCGGACATGGGAACTATCTCCTGTACCTTTCTTTGCATCTTTCACTGAGTTTCCTCAACTTTTTATGAGCCAAGTGAACTTAGCCAAAGGCTACAGCTCCAAACATTGTCAAAACAGCAAAAGCACTTGTTCTTTTTTGTGTTAGACGAGTATACTCACAGCCTGGCACACGCTTGCATAACGCGTCTGATTTATTCCCCCGACAAAGACCCCGTAGGTGAGGCAGATGTGGAAGCAGAGGTTAACCAGCATGTGCCAAAACTTGCGGCTCACACGGACAGACCTGGGGGTCACAAAAACAAATCACAGTTAGCATTTCTTTATTATGGATGTTACACCTCTCTCACTTTATTTCAGAAGCCAAATCCTGAAGGGTTTCAATATCAAGAACAATCAATGAATGACCCACAAAAACGATGCTGTCTCACCTGTGATGGTAGATGTAGCTGATAGCTATGGTGAGCAGGCAGATCAGGAGGATGATCGTAGTGGCATAGGTGACAGGGTGCAAGGGCCGGATGCTGGGAGAGAAGTACTCCACACTGCTGAGGTCCTACATGACAGAGGAAGGGAAACATCCTCAGGTTTGAGTAATATTGGTACACGTCAATACAGGCTGTATTATAATGCTTAAAAGACCACAACAAACTGTCCAATGCTGATAACTGGATAAACATTGCTGTCCTTGTTATATAAGACCAACCCACCATCAGCAGGCCGTAGTTGCCCAGAGTGCTGCAGGATATGGTGGTGAAGTTGTCGTGATGGTCGAGGATGCGGCAGCCGTCGCTCTGCCATCCTCCCTGCCCCCCCACTAGGCTGAAGTTCCAGCAGGCGGACACGGCGTCTGAGCCGCGGGCAAACCGCCGCAGGGTGATGTTGACGGGAGACCTCAGGACACGCAGGGTCATGCCGTCTGATGGAAAACACCGGCAGAGTAATCAGAACTGATGCAGAAATCACTGCTTTCAGGTTGTGTTTTACTTTGGTTTTTACATTTTGACTCACCGATCTTGGTCATGATGACGGGGGTGGCCACACTCCTCCTCTTCCCCCCATCAGCCAGCTGGGAGGAGTTGATGGTGGAGGGGAAGAACTTTCCGTTGCGGAAGGCCAGGAGTTGGAGCTTGTAGATCGTGTCCTCTGGCTGCCCGGGGAGCGCAGCCGGGGTGAAGAGGGCCTGAGGAAGCTGCAGGGACGCCTCCACTATGGTGCTCTACAAGGACAGAAAACATGAAACAGTTAGATTCTTACTTGTGTATTATGTTAAGCATTTAAGGATTTCATTTTGTCGAGCTGACCTTGTGCAGGATGCTGGAGAAAGAGCTGGTGGTGTTGCATTTGAAGGTGAGCTGGCGGTCCCCTCCCGGTGAGCGATCCTGGCTCGGCCTCTGGAACAACATGCAGGTCATACCGTTCCAGTCGGCGGCCCTGACAGCGTGAGCCTCCAGCGCGATGTTGGGGGAGGTCTGGAAGGACAACAGGAACAACAACATTTTACAGTGCAGCATGACATAGAGATCCTACTTAAATTGCACAACGCAGGAAAATACAAATAAAACATAGGGACATGCAAAACTATCACCAAGCAAAGAAAAAAGGGACACTGCAGCTCTTTCAGTCCAAGGATCTCGCTCCTATATAAATCTAAAGGCAGATTTTTGGGACTCACCAGGGAGAAGGCCTGTGCCGTGGCCAGGCGGTAGACGGCGATCTTCTGCAGGCAGGCGATGATGCGAGAGCACGCCGCGGCTTCACGCTGAGCCATCCACAGCACGCGCTCATCTGCCAGCATCAGGTTAGAGGCCATGCTGATCATCACCTCACCCAGCTGAGGCAGAGAAACATTTTCACATGAGGGAATGACTTCAAATGTCATTTATGAGTCATAACAAATCCAAATTAGTATCATCATCATTTGAAATGCACTTTATGGCTCCTATGCTTAACAAGACATGCTTTGTAATGTTTTATCTTTACATGTTTCCTTCAGTAGGAACTCTTATAAAAGAGTGGAAACATTTTGAACATGTTCAGCATCTTGTTTGTATCAAACAGCCATAAACACTTGAAGGGGGTTACTTGACTTGTAGCTAGGTGACGATTAGAAACACATTTTGAGCAAAGAGGTGCCAAACTACACTTTCAATCAGCTTTTTGATGTTCCTTGTTTCTTTAGAGCTGCTCGGAGCACCTTCACTTTGAAAACTTTTCCTACAGCTGGTGACAACACATCCATTCTCATTCAACAACAAACAGCTGCTGAGCGTTAATCGATTTATCTCCGAACAAGGACAAGCATCATAATCTAAGGTGAACATAAGCTCGTAAAAAAAAACTTAAGAGCAGCACTTACATCTTTAAACTTCTCGACAAACTTGCCAAACTTCTCGATCATGTCAGCCACGAAGATGATGTCCATCTTGTCGGAGAAGTTGGCGGCATCGATGGTGTAGACGAGCAGGCGGCGAGCCCGGGCAACAACGTTACTCTCATTCAGAGCCATCTGGGAGCGGGACACAGAGAGAGAGTTAATAATCTATTACAAAAATAATCTCTTAAGAAGAAATGAGGGGTAAAGTTTAAGATTTGCTATGTATGTGATTTTCCCTGTTTTAAATTGAGTTTTTATTAGACCAGGTAAACACAGAGATAGTAATCTGTTAGGGATTTTTAACACTTTTCCTCCTCAGACCTGGTTGATGACAAACAGAAATCTGGTGACGTCTTTCTGGAACTGGCAGCGTGAGTAGTCCTCCTCCGTCCACAGACCTTTGCGGTCGCAGTATCGCCATGCTCGCTGCTCCTCGCCGGAGCCTCCTGAGTACGTTCCGGCGCTCGATGGCAGTCTGTTGCAGGGCAGGTACGCTCTGATCCCCGCCAGAGTGCGAGGCCATCTGCAAGGAGCAGACAAATATATCTTTCCATCAACCTGTGCATGCAGTGTCCCAATGTTCTACTTACTTTCTGTCAAAACATCAACAGAGTCATGTTCTCGTTGTGGCTCAAGCCCTGAAGTAAGGTCTATGTTTTACCACAAGGGGGCACTAAACAGCTATCTATAAAAGTTTAACTGCATATTTACCATTAACACTATTTGTTAAAAACAGCTTAGATTGCATTTTAAACTGACACAGACACACAGAGTAATGTTTGCTTGTTGAAAGCAACATAGTTCTCATTACAGATACACTGATTTATGATTTTTAAAAAGGTCTAACTATCAGCATACTAAAACATTTTGTTACTTTTTAGCAAGAACATGTTTATTAAGTTGTATGTTCAGAACAAACACATTCACTTTTCTATTACCCTGACCAGATAAAACTCAGAATCAATGCCTAACTTAATCGGTTCATTTAGGACAAATAGATTTTAGTCGATCCTAGCACCCTTAAGTATAAGTCAATAGCTCTGTCAATGTCGGGGGAAACTCACTTGAACTCTCCCTTATTGTTGGAGATGCGTTCAGGGGCGCAGTACTCTGCAGAACTCTCCAGCACCACGATATGGACAGTCCTGGTGGTGTTTCCTCTGCTTGTCCTGACCCGGCACTCCCAGTTCCCAGTGAACCCCGGCTGGATGTTGGAGATAGTCAAAGCACTGAGGGAGAACAATAAAGGAAAACCATTTTAGATAACTATAGGTATCCCATTTCCTCACATAACGGCAGAGACTGCAGACGCTACCGTACCTTGCGATGAGAGAGCAGTTCTGCACCATGTGCTTCTCGATGAAAATGCCCTGCGCGGCGTCTGGTTTGACCATGCGGCCGTTCTGGTACCACAGCACCTGCATGTCCTCGGCCACGAAGGAGGCCTGGCACTGGAAGGGCAGGCTATCCCCCTGAAACACCACCTGGCGCTGGGAGGGGGTCAGCTGGAAAGAGGGCAGCTCCAGGGGGGCGTCTGGGAAACCAGGAGAAAAAAAGTTATTCAAGTTCAGTTAGTTTTTATTTTATTTTTGTTAAGCAATGTTTGAGATAGTTCTTCACTCTGTTGAAAGGTCAGTTTACTATAATAACCCTGCTTCAGACACTTTCTTTTTAGTGTCTGAAAACAAAACAATGCCTTGAATTCTGGGTAATTTTTCATTCATGTAAGGCCACGGCTCCTGCTAAACCTGTTTCCTGTATTTCATAGTCCCTCACCGTGATGAGGGCCTCACTGATAAGACATGAGCAAGTACAAACACTGGCCTGGCCCTTCTCTTATCTCCTGTCATTGCACAAGCCCCCACTCCCCAAACACAAGAAGCCTCTCTGACACCACAATAGAGAAATTAAAGAGGCAGAGCCCCGTTTGACACCACGATCTGTGTCACAACTCAACATGACTTATTTCAACATTTCAAAACGTCAGAGTCGCGACAAAAGACACATCAGAGAGTGTCCCTGGAATGACAAATGGCTCAGTATCAGAGTGCTAAAACAGCCGCTATTTTAGGATGACATCTTTCAGCTGGGTCAAATCTTTGTGTGTGTGTTCCGGTGTGTGTCCCTACCACAGGTGAGCAGCTCGGGCTTGATGGAGGTGATGAGCTGGCCCTGCAGGGACTGAGGGAAGGAGCACTTTGTGTTCTTCACCACCATGTTCCTGTCTTTGATCCAGCGCAGCAGCCACGTCAGGTTGCAGTCACACAGCAGGAACGGCGTCTGGAACTCCCTGTGGACGGACGGACGGACAGGATAAGTGTTTGGTAACCACCAAATATCAAGTTAATGGAAACCTGATGGAAAACCTCCACCTTGCTGCCACATTCAATGCCTTTCTTAACTAATTATTTAAGAATTGATTTGATAATGTTATTTTTAGCAGTTATTGATGTTTTGAATGTTAATTCAGTACATAAAACCATAGTTCAAATAAGAAATCAATGGATTGACATCTGTCTGACCGGTTGATCATGATTCTTCTAATAACCATGACTTACAGCATAGAAGAGAACATTTACAAAACGTGTTCGAAATAAATAACTTTAAAGTCTATAATGTTCGTGGAAATAAAGATGTTTTCTGTTGCCAGAAGGAAACAGGTGCAAGAATTATATTTGGAACACAACATGTGTGTTAATTTGACTAGCAAGCAAATGGAAATATGATCAGCTGACATCCAGACGGTTTCACTCAGTGGTTGATTAATCTTTATTCATTTTATACTTACAGTGACTTCAGAGACACCAAGCTGTCAAAAGTCCCCTGAGCCAAAGAGGAAAAGATGTTCCCTGAGAGGTTTCTGCAAGAAAAAATGAAAACAAACACTGATGTTTTGTCCAGGTTGATGACAAAGACAGGATGATAGAAAGGCGTGTTATAGCACACACTCATATATTCATCGAAATACTGCTGACTTACAGTCTGATCAGATTGGTGAGGCCCTTGAAGATGTCCACGTTGAGACAGCCGATGCTGTTGTTGGACAAGTCCCTGTAGGACACAGCAAACAGAGTTTTTGATTAATTTCTTCCACATTTCAGAATCAACACAAGATGACAGGCTAAAATAGTCTGAAACACCATCTATTAGTAAAAGGCTGGGAATGTTTTCCAACAAGATAAGCCATATGAGACGAATGGATAAACAGTACGAGTTAAAGCCTGGCAGGATTTTAGAGAAGAAAAAAAAGTTAAAACAGAGACAGGTTGAGGCGAAGAGCCCAAATATCCAGCTGACAGGTTAACAACGTTCAAGGTGATTTCAGATAACGTGTGCGTGTGGGCCTCGGGGGAAACCTACACATCTGAGGCAGAGGAATAATCTCCTTTGACTAACGTCAGAAACGCCAGAAAAAAAGAGTGTGTTTCTCCTCCTGGATGTGATCCGACATGATGTCTCCGGCAAACATCAGAAGTGTCTGAGACTGCTGACGCCATTCAGCAGGAATCAAAGGCAAGTCCAGGAGCGAACACGTAAAATACTGATCCTGCCGCAATGAATTACACTCAACGTGAAGGATCAGCAGAGAGGAAACATTCACTGCAGGCTCCTGGAAACCATAGCTCTGATAGACCTTAAATGTGGGGAAGTCTGTAAGTCAATGCTAACACAGAAGAGGAAAAGGGCTCTTTGTCTTCCCAGAGAGATAACATCTAAAGATACCAGTCACAGCAACTCAAAGGTTCAGAGTCAGCGCAGCTTCACATAGTCTGCTGTGAGTGATCCAATCATAGAGTGTGAAGAAATAAGAGCCTGGGAGAAGACATTACCTCAGCCCACCAGCTGAACAGTGTCCTGGGGTGCTGGAGGAATGTGATCCCCGCACAAACCTGGAAAATGTCTGTCAGGCATACGCTAACATCCGAGCGTTTCTGTAATTATTGCTGTTGGTGCTTCAGGTACCAGCTGGGGATTTTACTGTGTGAGGTTATTAGTTCCACTTGGAAGAAAAGAAAAAAAAAGCCTTCTTTTACAGGCTTGCCAATTTGCGCGGGCATTGTGTGTCAGGGGAAGGATAAACCAGGGTGGAGGGAAGGGGGGGAGCTGACGGCAGACTTTCATCTCCCTTTATCATCTGGAATCAACTTCTAAAGTTACAACAAGGGACTGAAGACAAGCTGGAGAATACTTTTTCTCTCTTTCACCGTATCAGAGTTGTTTTAACACAAACAAAAGATTCAAACATTTCATTTAAAATGTAACTTTGTGCAGAAGTTAAAATCAGAGTGTTTGGTATGACATTTTTCTGATGTGTTGAACTGATTATCTCTTACTTCTGCTGCCTTTTCTTTGAATAGCACTGCTCTTTGACTAAACACATGAGGGGAATAGCCGCTCCAAATGGAACGTCTTGAATCGAGAAGAAATTTAATTAGGCCACACTGAGGGGGGGCGGGGAGGCAGTCACACAGATGGAGGGAAATCAAACACTGGCTGGAGTCAAAGATAGGGACAGAGAAACGTAGGGAAGCGTGTGCCTAAAGTAAATGTTAGGAATTGGGGTTATAAAATTCAAAAGGCATATAGTTCTGATGTTTTTGATATTGTGGCAATGCCATTTATCAATATTTCATTCTATAAACTACTAAATAAAAATAACAAATCTACTTTTTAGTAAGAAAGCTTTTTTTAGTCCACTAGATGGTGCTAAGTTTGGTTTTTGTTTACGCAATTTGCAGCTAAAAGATTCTATTGGCATATTATGCAGTTTATAAAAAGGTAATACATTGAAATATTCATCAATATATGATATCCCAATGCTTTCAAAATGTTTCAAATGTAATAAGATCCTACAGTAATCCAATCATATCTCGGAGCCTCTCTAGTAAATGTGACTAAAGATGTTGTAACTTCTTTCTGCCAATTAGCTTGACTCCCGTTCTCCAGATCTGGCGAGCAGCACTGTGATGTGTAACCGTGGATGCCAAGCTTGGATGCCGGGCTTCAGTGTTGACATTCCCATGGTACAGCAGCACTACCTCATCCTCTCCTCCATTCGTCTGCTCTTCTCTCCCTCCTTTTCACTCCAGTGATTGACAACCTCCCTTTGAAATTAAGTGAGGCGGGCGAAGGGGCCAATTAAACTTTGTTACCCCGAGGCGAGACCAAACTGGAACAAACATCATCCATGTGAGGCTACAGATCACTCTGCGGTGATGAGGGAAGTCTTTATGAAAACCTTAATATGCAGAAGACATATAGGCAGGCATGAATATGCAGTGAGGAGAATGAGCGGGGGGGGGCTGAGGCCAGGTCTCAGCCAAGGAGGTGACCGCCTTCCTGTCTCGCTCTCGTTGCTCCACAGCAGCAGCCAAGCTCAGTTTGTGTTGGCAGCAGCCGGGGGCTGTCGGGTGATTCCAATTCATGCTGCGCTCTCACTCTCTCTCAAGCACACAAACAGAGAGAAAAACACACAACTGAAACACTCTGACCTCCCACTCTTACACACCTCATGTCCCAGAAGGACTGTGCCTATCAGAATCATCCTCACATGACACACACACACACACACACACACACACACACACACACACACACACACACACACACACACACACACACACACACACACACACACACACACACACACACACACACACACACACACACACACACACACACACACACACACACACACACACACACACACACACACACACACACACACACACACACACACACACACACACACACACAGCTTTATATATCCTCCTGCTCTTCCTCCTGTGGTGTGTGAAAGTATGGAGGGGCCTCATGCAGTGGTCCCTGGCAGCGGCCCAGAGGAAACAAGCAGCAGAAAATAGACCGCCGCTGGACCCTGCTCCCTTATGGACACTGGATACACTCTAGTTAGAACAGCTCTTTGCATCCAATGACACAAAACAACAGCTGCTTCAAAACACAATATATGATTGTGTCACTGCGGAGAGCCGTATGAATAAATGTGATACAAAAATAACATTCCAGCCTGCACAGCGCACACTTAATTAGACGTCTTATTATTTGACTGAATCTCAAATTTCAAGAAACTGCTAAAAAAAGATAAATGAAAGATTGTTTTGAAAGCTTAGAAACTCAAACCAATTTGAAACAGGAGAATAAATGTATTGAACCACATTTCAAAATGATAAGAGGTCGTCTCTTAACTAAGAAATGTATAAGCCTCTATTCTTACATAGCAACTAATTAAAGCAATCACTCCAAACTCCCCTTGAAAAGCTCTATTTTAGCTCACTTGGTTTCAACATAAAAAAGGGAACAATCCCGCAGGGGCTAAATGTGTGAATGTAGAGTACATCACACACACACACACATTTGCAGAAACCACATTAAAAGACACAGCTCCACCACTACTCACAGTCTTTTGAGTGCCGGCAGTCCCAGGAAAGCTCCAGGCTCAATACGACTGATCATGTTACTCCGCAGGTCCCTGTGGGGAGAAAGAGACATTTCAGTAAACCAAACAGCTGAATGTTAATCAGCAGAAAAGAAAAGTAAGTATTCAGAGATCTGAAAACGTTACATTGGAGTTCGGAACTTGTGAGGAGCATTTTTTTGGACGATTTACGGATATTTGTACCATAAAGTTGAGGAAATTATGAGTAAAACGATCATTATTTGCAACCCTTCAAAAATGTCATGTTACAGGGTGCAAAAGACAAGGAGATATGAGCAGACAGGGGGGTCAGTATCCTGCAGACTGATACTTAAATATTCTCAATTACATAAACACCACAGGACTTTAGACTGACATTTCATGCAAGCATCAACATGGCAACAAGTGAGAGTGGGATGGAAAGACTTGGATTACTATCTTTAGACCGACTTACAATCCCAGTAATTACAACAGCAACACGAGTGTACAGACACCCCAAAATCACATGTTGACAGTGGAGAATATCTACTGTTTACATGCATTTCCTTTCTTTTTATTATCCAATCAGACCACCTCCACCCTCCGACTCCCCAGCCGCATCAATGACGGCTCTCTGAGGTTCAAAGGCTCGCGGTCACACATTCCTGCAGCCTCACCTGCGCTGGCACCGCACAGCCACTCATTACACTCGCCACCTGAAGCAGCACAAAGGCCCTCGGGTAACTCTGCCCGTTTGATGTGGTGGAGCTGTCATCTGAAGGTGGGGAGGATGCCATGGATGAGTCGCGGACAAAAAAAGCACGCCGCTTGCTAAAGCGTTTGATGTGAGTGGGGGGTGTTGAGAGAAAAATGAGAAGGCAGGATGGGGATATCAAAAACATCCTTACATGACCTTCAGAGCCGGAGAGAGGCCGCCATGAATAATTAAAAGCTCATTTACTTTCATGTTCACTCTTACTTGGAGTTCAAGTTGTTCAGAACCAAAAGAAAACGAACATTAATTAACTAATAAATATGTTTGCGTATCGTGTGTGTCTTTGTTTTATTTGATAAGAAATGTTGATGGCACCCTATCAGTTCTGTCTTTCTTTCTTTAATAATATAATGATTACATTTTTGTGTGAGCTAGTGTCATCTCATTATACTGCTGGGAACTTAATGTGTATTTGTTGCCTGTTCTTAGAATAAAACACAGACATACACACTAGTGCAAACTGCAGGTCACACAGTCAAACTAGGAAACCACACTCACTGAGGCTCTGATATTGAAACACTTGTTTGGTGAAATATGTGGAGTTAGAGCGAACCAGTCCGTGCTTAATCCTCCATAACAGCACCAGAGATTCCAGAGAGCGCTGACCACACATGACCTGGCACCTTTTTAATCTATGGGCAGGGAAACATGCAGCGCGCTCAAAAGGGAAATAGCTGGCAGAGAGTTTCAGAAATGTTCTTCAGCCAAAGGGAGGTTTCACAGCTGCTCATATTTCTAAGGAATCTTTCAAAGGAGCTTTTCATGATGAAACTAAAACACATGTGACATGGGGTAAAGTTGTGAAAGAATGGGCATCATGTTTGTTTTTGGCATCATTTCTGGTGGAGGGTTACATCTTTGGAGGTTTTTATTCTGAGAAATAATGTGTGTTAGATAAATAAGCCTGCAGTTGCAAAAAGTGACAGAGGGTTCTTTGTTAAAAAATAATAAATAAAATGCAAAAGATAACTCCCTCTCTACTGTACCAACTGACCACACAATCAAAGAATAGGGACATCATATTGGACATCTAAATACTTACTTGCCTGAAAACACATTATAACTTCATAAAATTAAGTATGTAGCTACAGCTTTAAAACTGCCTCAAAATCCCTTGTAAGTGATGGACAGGCTCTGGTTTCAAGGCTCCACGCCAGAAGTTCTAACCCAATCTAGAAATCTGTATTAGTTATGACTTACATTTTTAAAATAATTGTGCATTTTAAACACCGTCTCGCTTTATTAACACTGATTGAAGAATCCAGCTTTGTTAACAGTGTCTTTCTGCCAGAGGTGAACTAGCTAAAAGCAGTATCCATTTCAAACTAAATTTATATTTATGCGCCACTTACTAACATACTTCCTTCCACAAGTCATGAATAAACAACTCTTCAGGAAGCCGGGCACACTGGAGCCGTTATCCTGCTCTGTTTTCCACAATGAGCATTCCTCCACAGCAGCGGATTTAGAGGGGAATTAGCATGTGACGGTCGCCTAGGCTGGCTCCTATTTCTATGAGCGGAGTGATAATAGGGATTCTGTGTGGCTTATTTCCAAGCAGGAGAAACCTTTGGCCCCCCGACAAAACACAGCGGTCTCCACAGTTACTTTGCAATTTCACGCAGAGTGCCGGAGAGGCAAAATCAATTCTCTCCACCCTCTCTGGACTCACAGCCAGTTGCATACAGGAGAGCCAAATGAGGGAGAGTTTCTTTGTGGAGTAAAAAAAAAAAAAGGAAGGAGGGATGGGAGGCAAGATGGAGAGCCTCAGCTCATTGAAGCAGTTTGAGGAGAAAAGGGGAGTGTGATTGAAGGAGGATTCTGGATTCAGTGTTTGGGATTCGTACTGCCGACACCTCTGGCCCCGGCCTGGCTTCATTACAATCACAAAAGCAGGCCAGCCATCTAGCCATCTCGCCTCATCGGCAGAGGGAGGGGTCTCTGACACAAAGGAAGCTGCTCTTTGTAGGTAAACTTGTCTGTGGAATGATGCAACGGCCGAGTTTACAACCAAATCCACCGGCCATTCACAGAGAAAACACACATAGGTGCCTGAAGGGCTCACTGAGTGGAGAGGGATCAAAGCTTCTTTTTTTCACACGGACACAGCCTCATGGTAATGTAGTCAGTCTGAGCTCTAAAAGCTTACAATGGAATCAAGGGTGACTCTCTGCAGCAAATATATAAACAAGCTAAGCAGAGGGATGGATTATTAAACAGAAGTCATTCAGATTAGATTATTACTGTACGATAGTCTGAAGAAAGTTGCAAAAATATTGATTTAAATAACTAAATTGTGAGTTTGGTGTGACATTTTGTAATTTGTAACAAATACGATGATTAGGAGCATATCTAAACCTAAATCGTTATTCTGAAATGATACAGCAAGGCTAAATGTGGCCGATTGAATCTCCTACGCCTTCTATATTTCAGGTCTTTTCAACCATAGTGAGTAGAAACGCAGGAGGGACATGCTCTTAGAATTCCATATCAATGCAGTCATGTGTTAGTGTAGCCTTGGGTAAAAGCAGGGCCATTAATGGTCTGGTTATTTTATCTGCATGAAGCCATTCCACAGAGATAAATCACACACGGCCCATATGTGTGCAGGCCCACAGCCATTTCCATGAGATCTCTGCAGGAAGGAAACACCAGTGATGACATTCCTATCTCCGAAAAAACAGGGGTCACATGACATGGAGGACATGTTTCCGCTGTTCAGGGGACATAAAAGGACTATGCCAATAAATGTGTGCAACTGAAGGTTTTCCTTCCAGATACATTACAGAGGTCAGGGAGTCTGAATTCTTGTCGTATCTCAGTTTGGGAAAGAAACATGTCTCCTAACTCCAGATTACTAAAAAATGTGTATCTTAGTACAGGAATTTAAACATGGCAGAACTGATTGAATGTTGGGCTTCTCCAAATAAGGAATCGCACATTTTTTTCATCCATGATAGCACGCTAGCTAGCCACTGACGCCGGAGACACTGTTGATAATGTAGGAATTGAAATACATTTTTACTTTAACTTCTTTTGTTAAACATAATGTCATAATATTGTATTTTTAATGCAAATCTTAGCCTTATTTGTTATGTTTATATACATATTTTATTTTACATTTTAGCTTTTTTAAATGTTTTATAAATGGAGCCACTTTCATGAAACCTTATTTTACCCCCGAGAATAAATATTTCTCCGGGGTAAAATTCTGATCATGCCTTGTTAATCTTTAGTTGCCTGTATGTACATTTTAAAGAGAGATACTGTCGAGACAAATCTAATTTACAGTTATACGCAGGATTAATTTAGGATAGTGAGTCTGACTAACATAGCATCTGTAATAGGAAGAAAGCTCTTTTTGAAACTTGAGTTAAGAAGTAGCAAGGATATTTGTTCTTAATGAGGCTTTGATACTTTACACTCTGTGTTAAAATACTAGTTTAAATGTATCTTAGGGTATATGTCACTGTTGGGAGAAAGTGGCCCGTCCCCAGAATAACCAGCAGCTGTGTGTTGATAGTGTGTCACCAGGCAGACAACAGCCATCCCTCGGGGCTCTTCCTATAATTAGCCTTTTCTAGTTCCATCTCCAATCTTCCTCCATACACTGATAGTCTTCACCGAGGCTAAGTGCTGTGCGGCTACCTTCTCATTTTCTATGACCTGCCTGTTCCACTGGCATGAGGCCAGCGTGTGTTTTATAAACCTCCTACTCCACAAGCCCGAGCTCGACTTCAACCTTAATATCTGCTGCGCACGATGGAAAACGTCACTTTTTTAAACCTAAGGCTATTATTTTTGTAAATCCTAAATCAACAATGTCAAAAGCTGAGGCACCGAACCGGAAGACAATACATTTATGTTTTTTTTTTATACTTACAATTTCTCCAATGTAGATAATCCAAAGAAGGATCCATTTCGGAGTTCTTGAATCTTGTTGTTGTTTAAAATTCTGTGGAGAGAAAAATAAGTGTAAACTCAAAGAAAGAAAAGAACTCGCATGAATGAAGTTCTCAAAGTATTGCTTCATTTCTGTTGTATTTAATATAATATATTGTATTGCACCCCAAGCACCTGCATGTCCTTTCTTTCCAGGACATATTGTTGGCAACTCAAATAATTCTTTGAACTTTCCACAATAAATCCAAATGAATAAAGGCCTCAAGTTTCATTTGTATTAGCAAACAAAATATTATTAATTCAAATATTTGTACTATACTGTCATTTGTGAATCTGCTTGTACTTGCTAAATAAGTAAGAAGTAAACTGAGATAACCCCTCAAAACAAGCAACAAGTACACATCCTGTTCTAGAACAAAACCAGCCATTGTTTTAATCTGTATCACCGCAAAACATCAAGTCCAAGTGTGAATTCTTGATTGCTTCCTTCCTGGGTAGTAATAAACCAGATTTTATGATGCAGTTTATTCAGCACAAACTGATTTGCTGCAAAGTAACTGCTCCACTTTCTGTGCCCGAGTTCCCGAGAGTTCCCGGCTTTCTCCACAAACTACTCCAAGGGGATTTGGAGAATCAATAACCCTGTTAAGTCCCTGCAGAAAACCCAGAGTAGTGACTGGTGGTTAGCGTATGTTTCTGGCCAGCTGGGAGGGGATGTGGTAGGTGACATACATGCTAGCTGCACCCACAACCCGGGGCCATATTGGAGTCATTACGGGGTGTTGAGGGGTTGTTTTATTACAGGGTTGGACAGTGCAGACTCATTGGAGATTTGCAGCTTGGCTCGCTGCCCCCTCAGAGAGAGTGTGCACACAAACGGTTCCTGTGTTTCCCCGCCTGGCACTCTGCAGAATTCTCGATGCTGAAATGGCAGATGTTAAAACACGGCGATGTACAAGGCTGCAAATTCTATCACTGCCGGTGTACACACGATCTGATGGTATAGAGGCAGAGACGCCGGACTCCCAGGATTGCGGTTACAAAAGTCTCATTTATTTTGAAGAATAGTTAGCATACCGATGGGATGCTTTTACCAGGAGGCCTGTGTGAAATAAGGAGTGTGGCACGCAATATAAGGAGAATACAATAACATCTCACACAACATAAACTGCAGTTCAGGGGAGTTATAATGAGTGCTGGCAACCGATGCACTACAAAATTAACATAGTGACTCTTTCAGTTGAATTCATTTATGCAGTCTAATTTCAAATTTTGCATTCAACACCCTCTATCATTTGACCTTTTTTTAATCAGAACGAAACGTAATGCCGAAATTATACTGCAGTATAATCACATTTCAAACAGAGTTTAAGGATCTGAAAGAGATGAAGCAAGTTCCAGGTGCCACCAAACACAAAAGAGCCTGAGGCACATACTGTAACGCCCTTTGCATCACATCTGTAATCTTTAATTTGGACCTGACAATCACTCTTTTTACGACACCACAAGCCAACTTTCAGAGGTACAATGAGGGCAGGAAAACAGCTAAACTATCAAACCGAGTGATAGGAAAGTATGGGAAGCCATCAAGACATTTAAAAAAAAAAGGAAATAGGCCTTCACCAACAATGACTTAAAGTTATCTGAGGTTACACGCAGCACAAACTGACTTTTCATCCTCATGGAAGGTTGCATAATTAGGTTTACAGAATATATTATGATTTTTAAACAACATGTCGTTGGAGCATGGCTGCATTAATACTCATTTTTGGCCTTGTGACTCTACAGGTCGTCAAAATAAAGCTGTGACAGAAAGTTCGCCAGAGCCCTCCTTTTATCCCTGCCTCCTTTTCCGGCTCTCCCCTCCCACACTAGCTTTCATCCCTCCCTTTTCCTCATGACAGGAGTGTGACCTCCAATGTGTTGCTTGGCCTGCAAAAGTGAGTTTTTTTTGACACAGAAAGAAATATTACTACCGACTATACAAGCAAAAAACATAGCAAAGTGTCAAATAGGTATGAATTGCGGGTCATTTAACAACTCTACCCCGCCCTCAGGACGTGCATCCAGCCGTCTGCTTCCTTACAGTCTGTCTCTGGACGTCGGCCTGAGGTCTCAGACTGAAGAACTGTATAAGGAATTTCTTCAGGGTCGAACCCTGGGGGAGGGGAGGCTCTTATCTTGATGCATAGATAAGGCCTGCTTTAGGTACAGCCAGGAACAAGCTGCAAGGGGATCCTACCAAAACCTCACATCCTGTCTCCTGATACAGAAGCTATAAATCCAAACGACATTTATTGTAAAGCTGTGTCTTAAAGCCCACATATTTACTCTGAGTCAAAGAGAAATATTAAAGCCTTTGCCCTAAATCTCATCTTTCCTTCCAAAGAGTAAATATGTTCTTTTTCACTAAAGAAAATACACTATGTGAGTAAAAATGGCCTGCCACTTCACACTCCTCTCACAGGGGCACAGCGTTTTAGAGACAAAGCCAACTGGTGCTCTCTCAACATGGCCTTTATACGTAGGGAGGCTTTTAGAAAAAAGAACTCCCAAGAGTAGAGAGCTGTAACCCTTCAACAGGTTTTCAAATAAGTTTCAGATTGAGCTCATAAAACCCCTTCTAGAGTGACCTCCTCTGAATGTGGTGGATGGAAAAGTGGGCCTCAGCTCAGGTGGAAAAAAAAGAGTCCACTGGCTGAGGTGCTGCAGCCGGGCCAAAGTAATTCCTGCGGTTATCCAACACTTTCTTGTTCCATTAATAATCCAAAGATTTTTCTGCAGTATTTGGATTTATTTGGAGAATGTGCACCAAAGGGTAGCAAGTCTGTAGAGGATGCTAAAGAAGCTAATAGCAAGTTATTTAAAGAGATTTATTTGCATGGTTAAAAAGGTTACTTGTCATATAAGCCGTTATTGCCCCTTCATTCCTGTAGGCTTTGCAATATCCTTTTTCAACATCCAACCGAGCCAATAGAGCAAACTCCGGCTGAATAGAACAATGATCCACCATGCAAACAGCAGGATAAAAGCAGATGAGCAGCAGACTTAACAGTCAGGCGAGGGGGCAGTGCACAGCCTTACCTCATGTCTGCGCACTAAACTCAGATGTTTGTCCAGGATTATATGAGTCTCGACTCGACCTGGCAAAGTCAAACCTCCACAAGTCTGCAAAACGTAAGGCTGAGGACTGACTAAATGTGCCACCACTACGATGAAAATACAGGAGCATACCTCTAGGGCTGAAAAAGAAACAAAAACAAATCCTCTGAGGACAGGTATGACCACAGGCATGTAGTTACACAAAAGCACTGAGGACTCCCTGAATGACGTATTGGCTTTTACTGGTCGAGTAAACAACCACAGGAGATGATTGACGTAAGGAATGATCGTGCATTCCTAACCTGTTGGATCTGAAATCCAAAGGGAAACCAGGTGGGAATGCGTAACCCTAAATGCCAGTTTGCTGGGAAACAAGACCGCGGTGTCATCCCACTGTGCACGCTTTTTCCTGCACAAGAGAGGAAATCCCTGCTTTCTTCCTGACAATAATCCCGTGCTGCTCTGTGGAGGCTACACCCGGTGCGCTTATTTGCACTGTCCAACCCAGGTGCTCATGTGAAATAGATCCTGATTACACTAAACAAGACCTGTAAAGACATATGAGCCGGGTGAGAGCAGAAAGCCTACATTCAGTCAGGTCCTGTCTGCATCTAGGCTGAAACTTAATCAGATAAACAGAAATAAACGCTCATGTACACACCCATATAGACAGTTCCTGATTTATACCTCCATGTGAGGCAAAGGTTAAATTCGAGCCCTCGTATTTTAGCCGAGGCCTGCACACTAACACGAGAGGACAGGCCAGCTGTAAACACATTTGTGTCATTTCCTCTCGGATTACTTTGGCATGCGGTATCATTTGGAGAGCACAAATGCGGGGAATGCATCACTCATTTTGCTCTACAGAGAGGAATTCAGAGCAGAATATCTAGATGTTAACCATCTCAGGGATAAGTTGTACCAGCAATCATTCACGTCTGGTGAAATCATAGCTACTTAACTGCGCTCATGTACAGATGATTAAAGGTAAGACCCATCATGTGAGAGTACAATTACCCCAGTGGTTCAATAAGTTCACTAAAGCCTAAAGAGTAGTGTGCTTCACATCTCTTTTTCCTTCCTCTTTAAAGCCTGATTAAAAGTTCTATTCAGTAGATTCCAGACCCCTGACGAGTAAAACCTTACATCTTAAGTACAAAGGGGGTGGGGGTTGATGAATTGAAAGGGTCTCTAATCAAACCTAGCTTATACTGCCGTTTCTGGCAAGGCCTTTAATCAACACACACAACAAGGCGTGTCAACACACAAATTGAAAAAGAACATTTTAACAAGGCAACTACTGTATACTGCTACTAATCAGCACATGAGGGAACTACCAGGATACCTAAAGTAAAGTTCAGTAGTAGTATTTGTTTTTAAATTCAATTGTATCTTACGAAAAGTAAAAAAATATGAATTACAACTCCAGGCAAACACATTTGAGCAGTCTGTCTGTTGCAGGGATGTTCCTAACAACTCATTTCTCTGATGTTTAAATTAGACCAATCGACTAGTCCAAAAGAAACCAAAACGGATTTGGTGAATTCAAAGCGAGAATTTCCTGCGTTAACACTAAGTGAGCAAAACTAAACGGCGGGGTCTGCTTTGGCTTAACAAGGAGAAATAACACTCTGTCATTTTCAAACTTGACAAAAGTCTCTGACAGCAGCTGAGACCTTCTGATCATTCCAGTCCAGACCAGCTGTGCATCAGCCACGTTCAACCCCACCAAAACACAGTGTGTGTGTGTGTGTGTGGGGGGGGTTGTAAAAAAGGACCACCACTCCCACTGAGAGGCACGGTTTTACAGGCCTTAAATTACCCCCCAAAAACTGTGCAGTCAACATAAAAAAATGCTTCGTTGTTGCCCGTGCCTACAGGGATTAGAGAGGAAGATAGATCTGTTGTTTTCCTACAATTAATGAAAACAAATGTCCAGAAGTTTAAATGCAAAGGAATTCCTGGAACTGGCTTTCGGTCCGTGCTCTCTAATTACATCTCTCTTATTCTTTGGAGGCCACATCACAGCGCGTTAGCTCAATGCTAAATCATGACGAACCTCCAATCCATCATTGCCACACCGAGATGACGTCTCTGAGCTCACTAAAGACAGACAGAGCAAACACAAAAGACAACAAGAAGGCTAACCAAATTACTTTAAAGCACGCCATGGCCAAAAGAGATCGGCATATTTCAGATTCTATAAATATCTAAGAAGACACAGTAAAGGTATTCCAGACCGTGAAGTTGGAGGTCAATGGGAATTTTAAAAAATGGAAGAGCCACCAACCTTTTTTCATGTTTTAGCCAATTCAGTCAAAGAAAAGTCCTACAGTCTAGGCAGCTAATGGTCCCATCTCTTAAGTATTGTGTGGTTGTTAATTTTATAAGAGACTTGCTTGAGCCAGACATTCAGAGATCTCTTTATAAGAGTCTGAAGTGTGTTGCATTTATGTGTTTGTGGGAACCTGCCAAAGCTCCTGAATAGGGAGACATTAGTCCAGCAAAGAGCTTTCTGATAAACTCCTCCTCTTAATAAAAGCATAGACTGAGTGTACTGAACTCAGAGAGAGAATTTGATGTTTACAGGGAACATTAGTCCTAAAGAGAGGAATATTATGCAGTCTGTTTTACTGACAGGTCTAAACACTTAGTTGAGTGGCTGCCAGCCGTTCAGCTCCACCCCAATGTGGATTTATGTTGGCTCCAGAAACTGATAAGATGACTAAACATAAAGCTTAATAATGTCCCTGCTGAGACTCCATTTCATGTATATGTTTTTTGCACTTATTGTAAGTCGCTTTGGATAAAAGCGTCAGCTAAATGAACGGTAATATACACGGTGATGTATTCCTCCAAATCAATGTGTCTGGGTTTCCATGCCACAATGGTGATATAATGACAAGAAACAATATTTAACTTGTGGGTTACCCAAGTCAAGCAAGTCTCTGCGATTGTATTAAATACTGACCTGAATTCACTTCAAACCATTATGTCTGGAAAGCAGATTTTAATCTGTTACTTTGAAAAAGTGCTTTAAGGTAATACACATGTGGTTTGTGGTAAACGGGTGAAAACATGCAAGCTCACTTAACTTAGCAGCCAATCCTCTCCCTTTCCTTCCCCAGAGTCTATTATTTGCTTTTCTACTCCTTTACCCTGCCCTGGTATTCTCAGATTTCCCATGGCTCACCACCACAAAGCACAAGTGCACTTCTTTGAATTTTAGCTTTGTAGATGGCAGTCATTCTGTTATTATTCTTCAGTTTGGTCAGAATATCCCACAGAAGGCCCATTCCAATTCCTCAAAGTCCAAATAAATGTCTAAATGTGATATAAAAAGTAGGAAAAAAGGAGAAAATCTCAATTATGAGAGGCTGAGAGAAGCATTTGTGCATGCTTTGGCAGCTCTACTGAACACAAAAATGGGTAAAAAACCATGATGCTGAGGTGTGCTGTCAACAAAGTACTACAGACTAAATCTAACCCCAGCTGAGAGTGTGTATTTCAGCCAAGTGGAAAAAAGCACACGGATTAACTCAAAAGCTAATGAGCGCTGGTCTCTATTAAAATGCCTTGGAGGTATAACACAAGTGTCTTGTGTGAGCACTAAATATCTTCCAGCCTGTGAGAGTCAGTACAGGAAGACAGGCGGTTACTGTTACATAGGGTTTACATTTACACCATTGCAGTATGCAGCTGTGAGAGAATGAGCTATGGCTGACAAGGAGCAGACACAAATATAATGAGTGTACGTGTCAAGCCATATTAATCGTGTTTTCCTTACTTTAACTAAAGATGGGTGATAAGGAAGTTAGTCCTACATGTATGTAGGTCATAAGACAACACTGTAGTTTAAGTAGGATCTAAAATGCAAATTCCTGTAGTGACATCAAATTAACTATTTGGAAGACACCCTATTTGGGGTATCCCTTACAGGAAGTCTCAAAACAAGGAGTTTTATTGCCAACAACAACATTTTACTTTGGCCTATGTGAATATATGAGAATAATGTCTTTGAGAGTGTTGTTACTTTTTCCTCACTCATAGCCCATCCTACATCATAGGTAATGATCTAATGTCTTTCTGATGACTAAGATAATGTTTCAGTCTTAGATTACTGATTTTTTAATGCTTTTTCCATGCACATTACTAGCCAAGACAAGATTGTGTTGGTGACTTTGCCTGATTATTTGTTTAGGGTGATTGGTTTAGTTACTTTTCTTTGTTTGCATTTGTCCTCTGACTCTTTATGGGAGTTAGATATGGTTTAGAGGAAAAGTTGTTATTCTTCATTTTTTAAACACACAAAAAGAGAAAGAAAGAAACACAGATCAGTAGTTTGATCATATGTATAACACATGGAACAAAGAAGAAGAAAATAAGGACCGAAAGACCTTCTAAATAGGTAAATAACAATTGTATATTTGCTCCTTTTTTGCAACATTTTACACCAAAGCAAAAACCTACCTGGCAACCAACCTGCTTCTGATTACATACTGTTTAACCTTAGTAATAAACCTTGCAGACAAAACGTTGAGTGTGAAACAGTTACAGGGTGCGGGATACATGTGTTTTAACTGTGTGAAATGGATGCAAACTCACAGAGTGACGGTCCTGTTGGGAAAGGAGTCCGGGGGCAGCACCTGATGGAGCTCCATGTTGCTGCACACCACTTTCCGGTCGTCGGACGGCAGGCTCTTCCCCCCGCTTTTCGAACGCTCCTCAAATGATTTGCAATCAGATGATACCGCCGAACCTCCACAGCCTCCACCGAGCAGCAAAATCACAAACAACCGCAACACATCCACCTTCATGTTCACACAGAAAACCACTGCAGCATGGGCACAGGAAATGTTTCGCTAAACGCGGAGCTGAGCTTTGTTAAGATAAAAAAGAGAGTGCCAGTATCTTGTTTGGCTCCAGGCAGCCTTCCTCCTCCATTTCTCTCTCGGTGTCCTCCTTTGTTTTTTCCACAAGACTCATTTATAATTCCTCTTCCACCCTGGTGTAATTCACATTTCCTGGAACTCTGCAAATCCGTGTATTTTGAGCTGAGTGTGCTCGCTGGTTACTAAATAACTTGTGCAGTAGTTGAGAGGGTTTCTTTGTTGCGCATAGCGTGGGTCCGGGTGTCTTTTCCACCGGGGGGCGGCAGGAGTACTCCCAGGTTATCCGCACTAACTTCAGGAAACAAAGCCAGACTTCTATTCAACCCAAACTTTAACTTCCGAGTGATTTTTTTTACTTTTTATAAATCCAAGCAAGAGCGCTAAACTTTCCTTCTCTCTTCTTTTCCCAGAGGAAATTACTCAAAAAAACCAACACCTTTCCGCTTAAAATGTGCTGCCAATGCAGAAAAAAAACAAGTATAAACGCTCTACTTCGTTTTAAAGAAGAATATCCTCAGTTAAAGTGTTGTGTCTTAGCTCTACAGCGTCTTCGGAAAGTATTCAATGCTCGGTTCTCTGTCCATTGAGGAGTCCTCCTCCAGTTGCTCTGCCCCGGGCTCCACCATTGTCAAGTCCCTCTGAAATAAAACCATATCCGGTCGGCTTTTCGAAATAAAGCTCTCCGTAGGGGCATTTCGGGTTGCAAAGTCGTTACTGCTAATCAGGCTTTGGTGGGGAAAGTTACCCAAGTACTTCAGTAACACTTTTAAAAAGGTAGAAATACATAACTTAAGTATTTTCATTGTATGCTAAGTCTTCTTCACTTTTGATGAATATTATATTCAATATTTGATTCCCCTGGCATACATCTAGACTAATAAACTCTTAAGAGTACACGTTATTACTTTACTTGGATGCCAATAATGTTGACTAAAGCATTTCCCCACAACTACATTCCCTTGGCAAAAGTATTCACAATCTGATTTTGTATACATTAAAATCATTGTCATTAACATTTGAAATTAGAAGTAAACAACAATGAGAGAGAGTAAAATGCTGCTAATATGAAAATGCATAAAAGAGTCCCAAAATACTTTTCATACAACATATATTTAGTTTTAGATCAGTACTTCTGTATACTTTGGATAACATTGACTACTTACATACTTTTGTTTAGCTATTTCCACCTAAGTAATGTATCTGAATACTTCCCTTGGTCTTCCCCTTTGTTTGCCTCTGAACAAGTTCAGTCTAGTTTGCTGTACACACAATAGCCGTGAAAGATTAAATAACAACAATCCAATTGTATGTTTGTGTAGTTATATGAGGAGGATGTTAAGCAGGCAAGGATTTGTTTGTCCTTTCCCTAACATCCATTTTCTTCGTTGTGATCAGGTCGAGTGGGTCCCTTCACTCTAGAAAACTGGACCAGAGGATAGCATTGAAGTGATCACAGGACAGAACATATGCCTTGAGGCCATTATGCTAACACCTCCTAGTCTACTTGTTTTCAGGAGGTTGGCAATCTTTGAGCAAACGTTAACCTTTGTATGTCTGCATAAAAGACGCCACCTTGCTGTAATGCAGAAAATGGTGCAATCTATCGTACTTAATAATTTAAAATTAATAAATTAGTCCAATCTGCTGACTGACACATCATCACACACTATCATAGGCTGTCATGAATCCCAAACAGACTATTATACTTATCACTACACTTCACATAATGGACATAATAAATACATGCATACTCTAATAACATCTTAATAAAAACGTGTTACGTTATAGTTTTTATGCTGTTGCTTTGTAGCTAATTATACCAATAATAATTACTGTAAGCATTTCTTGAAATTATAAAATTATGATTGATGAACACAAAATCAGAATATATTGTTTTTTATCTGTACTTTGCGGTAGCTTTCTGCATGCAAATCTCGCCGTTCAAGCACAAGTGTCACATGTGCTGCATTGTTGTGTTCCTTGGAGTCGGTAGCTCCCGAAGTAGTGGAAAACACTTTCAAGTTAAACTTCAAATACCCACCCCAGTAACTTAAATACTTCTGAGTGATTCTTTAGCCACATACATCAAATGGTACCACAACAAATCGAAGAGAATGAATATTACAGAATTGTGTGTTTTTAGTTTACCTTGACTTGTAAATCACAGCACTTGATTATCCCCACGTTCCATGAACGTCACACAGCGGAGTGCTTCCTGGTCGGCAGCGTCAACAAATAATGCGCGAAAACGACCTACTTAAATGTAAGATATATATTAGAAATTCATATGAAATCAACAAAACGCAGTAATACATTAGACCTGCTTTGATTGAGTGTCCTAACGCTGATAGAACATGTTCCCACGAGACTTTGCATGGGGAGCGGCAACTGCTGCGTATCAAATTGAAGGTATGTAAACACAACCGTGAGATTTGTAATGGTGAAGTTATTATCACGATCAATTGTGCAAATTGTGCAATTTAATATAATGAACAGACCTACAAGAAATACTCTGTGCAAAGAGTCGTTGAGACGATAACTTTTTAAAAATAAACTTTATCAAATGATTGCTCGACAATGCATGATACAACATCAATGCAGTCACATTCAAGAGAATCTTTACTAACAGATTCTGCCCTAAATAGTGACAATTTTGTAGTTATAACCATTGCATTGCTGTTCGAATATAACATGAGCTTTTTATATTTCTAATAAAGTCCAACATGTCAAACAAGGATTTGAACATTTACCACTTGCAAAAGGTAAATGTTTTCTTGTCTGAAGTTGTATGCACATTGTATTTCAATTTTCATGTGACGTTCAATTGTGACACATTGACCTTCCACCATTGTGATGTCTGATCAACTCATACTGTATAGAATCAATGGACAAACTTGAAACACACAGGTCACAATAATGTAAAACTGACACTCTAACAGACCATGATGATTGTAACAGAAGGAACATTACATTGAAATCCACACAATAAATCCTACTAGAGACAAGCCAAAGACACTCTGTGAAATCCACGGACACAGAAGTCCCAACAGAAACTGCGATTTTGTTCATGTCAACTTTAGACAAACTGTTTAGAAAATGAAACACATGTTTGCATGGAGGTGGCTGGCAGGCAGACGGCAAGGGGGCAAGTATCTGGGACACGTTTACTCACGAGCGGGGCCGAGTGTTCGGGGAGCAGAATGGAGATGAGGCCTGCAGGAGCTACGAGCTGTGGGAGAACGACCTGGAGTGCATCCAGACGCTCGGACTGACACACTACCGTCTGTCTCTCTCCTGGGCCCGCCTCCTGCCTAACGGGACCACACGGCACGTCAATCAAAAAGGTATTTCCATATCCCCATTAGACCCGTGCCATATTTCTATTCAAAACAGCACAAAGGAACCAGCTGATTTGATGGTAACTAGGGTATGGTACTTTTCCTGTCTTTGTTATGTCAAAAAATAATAATTTAGCTTGAATAAAAAGTCCAAACTTATCAATTTCAAACTTGTTATCTACATTGAACAATTTACATTATTATGACATTGCAATATTGCAGCAAGAGTTACTCTGGTCTAGTTTTAAAACTGCTTTTAGCTCACAAATGAGTCACGAAGAAATTTCACTGTAAGGGATCAATACATCTTCTTCTTCCTCTTCCTCCTCCTTCTTCTTCACTAGGACTTTAACCATTTTTTAATTTCTTTCTTTCTCTATACTTTAAGGTACTCTCACCCAGATGTTGTTGCTATGACTGACTTTAAGGTGACATACATTGCTCATTTTCAGGTTCAAACTTGTCTTTTGTGTTTCTAATACAAAACCATTCTTAAAATGTTAAAGAATCACATTGTTTCCCCCGTTATATACAGTATACCTGTACTCACCCTCAGTCAGAAACTCGCTCAGTATTAGAGCCTGCTTCTTTAAGGCCCCTTTCTAAAACAGCCCAATCTGCTCCGATTGGCTTCTGAGAAGAATTGCAAATTCAATCATAGGTCCGGACTATTATTGCGGTATATTCTAACAAGCCTGCATGTGACATAGGAAGAGGAGCCAAATCAGAATGGCCTGTTGATTCACAAGTTTACACAAAAAACACTTTGTCTTATGTCATGGTTTCCACTCCAGATGTACAAAAAGCATTGAAACAGTGATTTTTTTCTGTGTGTCCAACAGGGGTAGCGTACTACAACAAGGTGATTGATGATTTGCTGGCCTGCAATGTATCCCCCATGGTCACACTTTACCACTTCGACCTGCCTCAGGCTCTGCAGGCTCAGGGCGGCTGGAAGTCAGCAGGGACAGCGACCTTGTTTGACAGCTACGCCAAGTTCTGTTTCCACACATTTGGCGACAGAGTCAAACTTTGGATCACTATCAACGAGCCCTACGTGTGTGCCAAACTGGGCCACGAAGACGGCATCCACGCCCCGGGGTTAAAAGAGCTGGGGACTGCCGCCTACCTGGTGGGCCACAACATGCTGCGAGCCCACACCATGGCCTGGCACAGCTACGACTCTCTGTACAGGACGGAGCAGAAGGGCGCCGTGTCTCTGGCCGTCAACAGCGACTGGCTGGAGCCTCTGAACGCAGGATGCACTGAGGACATCGCTGCCACTGAACGCCTCCTCGCCTTTACACTTGGGTGGTTTGCCTGGCCTCTGTTTGTAACAGGAGATTATCCGGAAATAATGAGGTCTGCCATCGACGCTCAGAGTAAGAAGTCGGGCTGCAGCTCGAGACTGCCCAGTTTCTCTAAGGATGAGCCGGCAATTCTGGGAACAGCAGACTTCTTCGCGCTGAACTACTACACGTCTCGTAAAGTGAAGCCGGGAGGAGGTTGTGGAGAGAAGCTGTGTATGAAGAGCGACCGAGACGTAGAAGACGTTTTGGACCCTTCCTGGCCTATCTGTGGTGTGTCCTGGCTCGCTGTTGTGCCTGAGGGCTTGAGGAAACTTCTCAAGTACATCAAGGTAAAAACTCCTGCTGCAACACATCACTATAAAGTAGGGCTGCATGAAAATATTGCCGTATGAAAAAACCCAGGAAGTTTCCCAAGATGATGACAAAGTATACATTTTTGGTCAACATCATCCATGTGCCTCTGTCGAAACAATATATATCACGCAGCCCAACAACAATCCATCCCCAAACACATCCTTCACTTTGAGTGTGAATTCAATCAGCTGAAATGTGAAGTCATTTTTCTCTCTTCTCCTGGCATCAAACTGAATTGACCGACAAGAAGACAAATCGCCTTCAGCCAAACGAGTAGAACACCCTGACATTTGTTTAGTGTCTTGCTATTGATTTTGTATGCGGTAATCTCCTTTTAACACCTCCAGAAACACATTGATGCTTCATTAGTGCTGTCACATTGAATGAAACAGTTACTTTGCTGAAAGTGTTTGCAATTGCAATTTCCTGCTGTTGTGCCTTGTCACAGGCCATTAGTTTGATCTTGGCACCGTTGAAAAGCAGCTAAACGGCACACTGTGGACCAATCTGTCTCTCGCTGGATGTCTGACAGCTCAGATGCCTTGTTTGACGACAATATTTGCCCCCTCGACTTTCCAGGACACTTTCAACAATCCAGCGGTGTATGTCACAGAGAACGGCTTCTCTCAGGTGGGCCCGCTGCAGACCGAGGACGTGCAGCGCGCACAATTTTACAAGGACACCATCGCAGAAGTGGCTAAAGGTACATTTGGAATGGAAATAAGATAACTGCCATTAGCACACAGCAGAACAGTCCACGGTAATGGAGCAAATGACATTGAAATCCTTTCTAAAATTAGGACAAACAACAGTTGAATATGGCCTGCTACACCTTTAACTCTTGCAATTTAGTGTATACATAAATCACAAATAGAAGATGCAAAGACACCTTGATACATTGACTTCCCTATACTGCTCAGGAGTTGTTGCCCAGATGTTAAGTTCGTTTCGGCACCCCCATCTGGCCAACCTATGTCGTTATTATTTCCAAGGATATCAAAAATGATCTCTAGAATTCATTATTTCATGTTGGATTGCATAACAGTAATTTAAGGGGAGATACAGATAAAAGAAAATGGTATTTGACTTTGGTTAGCTTGGATATTTGCTATTTGTTTCAAATCATTCATGCAAGTTTGTACTCTGTGTTTGTGTGTAGCTCTGCAAGAAGACGGGGTTAATGTCCGGGGATACTTCGCCTGGTCACTGCTGGACAACTTTGAATGGGCGGATGGATTCAGCGTTCGTTTTGGATTGTTTCACGTGGACTTCAAGGACGCAGAGCGACAACGAACATTATACCAGTCTGGACAGGAGTACGCGAAGATCATTTCGAAAAACAAATGTGGTCAATCTTGAAGAGAAGACAGAATAAAAAATGTAAATGTCTCAAGTTGTACAGCCTTATTAAACTGGCAGTTTCTGCATTATATTTGTCCAAGCAATCTTCCATTTATTTTACGTTTGGGATACTTATCAGTTACGAATAGTCATTTAAAATGTTTCTAACTTCAGCTTTGGACGCAAGAACATGGGCAAAGAGTATATTCACTCTGTACAATGAGGCTATGGAGAGTTCCTCAGACCCAAAGCAGCTGCTGCACAGACCTGCTGAAGGATGTGTAGGAATGCATTGTATTTGTCTATTCACCTTAGATGTACAGCAATCTTATCTTTGCCTTACATCTACCTGAAAAACCTTCTGGATGTTCCATTTCAAGGTTAAGTAAACACTGATGTTAGTCTGTTGTAGTTTCTAGTATTTGTAGTACACGGGAAAATAAATGACACAGTCCGTTTGGTCATTCTTTTTAAATTCAACACCCTGTACCACCTCACCTATCACACAGGTAGGATCAAACACTCTGTTATCATAATGCCGCCAGGCTGCATAAAGCACACTCCAGCAGCCTCAGAACGGGAGCCAGCTGAAAGCAACAGATGTCCTGCCACAGGAAGAGGAGTGTAACGCCATTTGTGTTCCCCGGACAGCTGTGCAAACTCTCTACTTAAAGGAAGAAAAGAGTGAGCAAGGCGAAAAGCCACCCAAGGCCTTCTGTTGATTCTGTGTGCATGCTGTGGTTAAGGTGGGGTTATTTATATGGGCTGCAGAAGAGAAAAGTGCACTGTAGATGAACAAAGCTTGGAAGCCATATTGAATATAAGTGTGTACAGGTGCAGAAAGAGGGATTAGTAGATCATCTGTAATGTTTTAAGATCAATTAATGAAAATGCCAGATGAAATCAAGTTGTTTTTTAGAAGCAGAGCAGTTTGATGCTCCTGTTTGTTAGCCTACACCGCCACCTTGTGGTATTAAAGAGAACTGCAGCTTTGATTCGACGCTCACTGCACTTTATCTGGTGTCACGTGCTGCTCTGATTAATAAAATGCATCCTGTTGGTGTAACAATAAAAAACCAAAGCCACAATACATCATATATTTAACACAATTAATATTTATGCTCCGAAGTGAAGGAAAATATCATTTATATTCTGCGTTGGGAGTTTGTTTGCATTAATAAGCACGGTGTATCGTGACATCCAGTTGGTTGTGCATACTGCTCTCAACAGATGTGAGTAATACCCTCGTGACCCTCCTCCATCTATGTCACGCCGAGTGAGATTCTCCTTTGTCTTATGATGAATAACAAGCTATTGTGGAAACATGAATAATGCCACTGCCGCTCACTTTAGAACTCTTTGCGGGCTGCTTTGAACACAAAGTTAAATCTCGCACTCTTTCAACGCTAATGAAGTTCATCTCATATCTGCAGCTCTGTCATAAGCTGCTTTAAATCTCAGCAGAATGATGGCGACGGATCACAAAGCCTGAAACATTTACTAAACACATGTTATACGCAGCCTGTCAGGTGGGGACGATTAAAAAACAAGCAACGTGTTGAAAGTCTTGTAGGGGAAAAAATAAAGAGAGAAAAATCCCAACTAAAGCAGGGTTCAATCATGTTTCAGCTCAATTCCCAGCTGATGTTATATTAGAAAATTCCACCAGCTGTCTCCAGTATTGATGGATTCAATCTGCCTCCATCCCCGGCTGCAGGTAGCTGCATGCAGGAAGAAGCGCTGCAGCTGCATTGATTGAATGAAATATGAGCAAGAAGTTCCCCTGCACTTAGTGAATGTTAGGAATAATATGTGCCTATTGCAGGTTTGGAAAGCTTAAAACATTAATTAGCATTTAAATAATTCACTCCCCCAGTCTCTTTAATAGCCCAACTACGAATATTCAACTTCAATTCATTAAGGCGGGTGGGATTTATTCTGATTAGGCCGCGGTGAGGAAAGCCACCATTTCTAAATGTGCTCTCCAATTAAGCGCCAAATATATCATGTGTATAGATAAGTTGCTTTTGAACATGAATTAGTACGTTTAATTGTAACATTCAATCACATCCACTGGCGGAGATTTACCCCCAGGAAAATTCTGGCAAATTACCCAGAGAGGCCCATTTGTATTGGACCAAACATAACTCATTATATTTTGACAGACTATGAAATACTCCATAACTGGCAAATCCATCTACTTATTAAATTAATAATTCAGCTGCTGATAAACTATCTTTATTGCGTGTTTTATTATTAAAAGCACAATCTGGTGCAGTGCTTACAGGTGCAAAGGGTATGACTTCTGGCAAATAATTACCTTTTTCTATTTACTGATTACCCTCATATGCATATTCCCTGGAGAAATGGTATAATTAGATTGTTGCTTCGATATCAAGATGAAGAGACATGAGCCACTCCCTTCCTCTGGAGCAGATAACCCCCCCTCCCGTCCTCGCTTTGTCTGGGTGTCTCAGTCAGCTGGCGAGGGACCGACAGAGGCCCAAACCTCCTCTCCGCCTGCCTTCTGTCTCCTTCTTCCCCTCTTCTTCACTCACTGCAGCTCATCATCTCCCCCTCTCCTAATCGCATTGCTCATTTTCCATTGACAAGAGACTATGAGGAGAGAGGAGGAGGAGGAGAAAAAAAAAACCAGCACAAACTTTCTAAATCCCATTGACCTACTTACTTCGCCAGACATTTCACTGGAAATTTATATTAGTGCAAAAATAGTTAGAAGAAATGTTTCTCTCTTTCAGCTGGGAGCCATTTTATTCTCAGACTTGATCCTGTATGACCACTACAGTGCATTATACCAGAGGATAACCGCCTTACTGTGGCATCAGAAGCGCCTGCCGCCACTTTTGACAGTGGCATAAGAAGCATGACATCGGAGCCATAAAAAGCTTTGGAAGGCCTCGTCTTTGATTGATGAATTTGGCGGCGCAGACAGGATTGAGGGGGGGATGAATATTGCTAGGCCTTGAAGACAGGAAGTGGAATTATAGCGGACCCATACAGAGAAGTGAAGCGGCGAGACGGAAAGAGAATAAAAAAGAGAGAAAGGCAATTCAAATCTTTTTTCTTTTAAGTCCCTCCCTGAGGGGCTGCAGATGACCCTGCTAACGACTGCTGAAGTTCCAACTCCCCTGAGTGTGATGGCGCCGCGTGATGGGAGAGTGGGGGGTGGGGGAGTTCGTGGACCTGCCTGAAAAATTGAAAGCTAGTAGAATATTCAGCTAACCCTGAGCGCTCGGTAGGGGGTGGTGATTGGGGGGGGCACATGCAGAGATTGGTATTCACGGTGTGTGTGTGGTGGGTAAGCCCAGCGGTGGTGGTGGCGGCGAGAGCCCCCCTGCCCCCCTGTCAGTGTGGAGGGCAATGAACCGGGCACAGTGTCTCCTGGGAACAGTGGTACGAGTGAAGAGGAAGAGAAAGAGACAATTTATAGGAGCTTTAAAGTGAATGTGAGTGTGATGGCGTCGTATCAGGGCTGGATCCAAGCGAGAGACTAACGACGTGGATATAACCTTGTGCTCCCAATATGCAAACACAATGTCATCAACAAAGAAAGAGTGGAAAATCCATCTGCTGCAGAATCTCCTCGGAAACTTTAGAGATGGGAAATGGTTACCTGGGGGTTTTATCACTCTGAAGGTAATGAAAAGAATACGAAGGGCCTCACACAGGAGGAGCTTCACGATTGAACTTTCCTAGGCCATGGAAATATCCCATTGGAAATCCTAATTAATAGAATGTTCCCCTTTAATTTCTAAGATGTGGAATATTGATACATTAGACCTGAGAGGCAAGAGAGAGAAATAATTCTGGGGATGCTTTTTCTAAGTCTGAGGATGATTTTCTTTGGTGAAGGAACAAGTATTTCCAGGAAATTCTTTAGAAGTTAGCACATTTTTATTGTGTGAGACTATTACTTAAATTTAAGGGGAAAGTTCCTTAAATAATTTTCTGTGAAACAATTTTTTATGTCAAGATAATAATAATAATAATAATACATTTGATTTGTATGGCACACATTAAAAACATCTCAAGGTACTATGAGGAAAAGTTATCTAAGAAACACATTTAATGAAAAACATAAGCATCTAGAATGCTGAGTTTTAAAAAGGTTCAAATAAAACACGGTAATGTTGTGTTTTAAGTGTTTGTTATTATACCCATTTCTGCCACTATAGGCTGAGGTGCATCATTAACCACTGTTACAAATATGACTTGACACATTTTTGTTTTATACTAATTTAAATTTCTCATAAGAGAAAAGTTTTCCGACCAGACTTAAAAAATGTATCACTTGCTTATCAAGGCTTCCGTAAGTTTACAATTTGAAAGCTCCAGTATCCTGGCATCATGTCAATAAATGTCCATAAATCAGAAAATAAAAACTCTTATTCTCCTCTAGTCTAAGTACTGTACATGATACAAAACTGCAGTACATTTGCACCTCTTCGTTGGACTTAAAAAAACAAAAAACTATTTCCTGGAACAACAAGTGTTTCCTGTGTAAAACTCTGCTGCTCATCTCTGATTAACTGCCGACGCTGCTTTAAGTTCAGGCCATTTGAAGTGAGAGCGGACGCGCGGGGCGCAGAGCAACAACGCGCCGACTAATTAACTCTAAGTGTTGTAAGACATGCTCCCTTCTCACCCGTGTTGTCACTCATGGTTTGAGTGGCGCTAATGAGAGAATTATCTAGCCTCGGACCCTGGTAATGCATTCAAATGAACACCAGCTGACCTGACCTATGAGATGGCTTTTTAATCTCTCCACTTAATACCAATCAGACCTGCGTTCTTATGTGCTTACACTGGGAGGGCCCTCTGCTCCGAACGCCAGACATCCACTGTTTTTTTCTCCCACTGTTGATCTAAGGGAGCGAGTTAATTGTCTTGCATGGCTCAAGGGCCTGTGCTGATATTATGCAGGGATCCTCAGGTGGCTAAAACAGGTGGATATGGCATCAAAGTGGAAGTGTTTGAGTTTGTGTGTGTGCGTGGTGTAAGCCCCTTATCATGAGAACCCAGTTGAGGATTAAGAAGGTTAATAAGGTCATGAGTTTGCAACTAAAATCTTCGACATACAATAGAGCTCTGGCATTGTTGGATTACCATAATCATCATCCTTTGGTGCCCAAACCTGTGACTCAATTGTTGTGCTCTCGATGCAATAAAAACCTTCTGCAGGGGGCGGGTTGGGGGAATTTAATAATTACCTGCTGGTATTACCAATTTAAACGTTTATACTTTGGCAAGTAAGTCTGCGTATCGAATTGGATCAAGGTATTTTCGGTTTGTTGTGTAGCGAGCTTAACTGTGATGGTTTGTTTCAGTCAGACAGCGCACAACTTGTGGGCAACATGAGCAATAAGCCCTTTCAAGTGTTTGGGCTGCAGCCCTTTTTGTTGCTCGAGGTAACAAATAGCAGAACAGCCACAGTTCAAGGCTGCTCCTGAAATGGTTGGAGCGTTCCGATGCCTTTTGGGGAGACTTTTATTTCTATAAATCTTGTGACGTACTTGCAGCATGCGTGGTGTTTGCCAGGGAGTCGAACACAAGCGGGGCTACAACGTCTGCTCGTGTAAACTTGCAAATATCTGTGGAAAGCAAGTACACCCTCTTGGCCTGCCACACTGCAGCATGTAGAAGTGTGTCAGCATAGAGGGAGAAAAAAAACTATTGATGAGCCTAATATGCCGCTCTCTCCACCTCCCCCAATCTATATTCTTATATTGTTCACAAGCAGTCAGGATTTGCTTGAATGGGGCCCAATTAAAAGGGATTTAATAGGATTTGCTTATTTCTGATTCAAGGAGGTGGGTTGCATTTCCACTCTGCAATGTATATTTGTATGTTACAGTATTGAATGAGGGGTAAGCCCTTCTAGTGTTGCCATCTTGAAGGATATGATATTTAAATCGCAATAAGGGCTGGATTAGATGCAGCTTCATTTTGCCTCCCCATTATATGAATATACAGTATCCTGAGGATCAGTGCAGACAGTGTTTTGACTGCTCTGCGTGTGTGATCAGACCCAGTGTCAGAATAGTGCTCTAATTATGGCGGGTGAAAAGTTTGCTTGGTATTCAATTACTTGTTACCAGGCTGGGTGCATTGTACAGCACATCTTACACGTCGCCGGCTGACAGCTAATTGTACGGCAGACAATAAAGATCAGCTGCAGTGTTGTGACGTGTGTGTGTGTATGTGTGTGTGTGTGTATGTGTGTGTGTGTGTGTGTGTGTGTGTGTGTGTGTGTGTGTGTGGCACGGTTGCAGCTTTTGTCTCTCTATCTCAGCCCACAGGCCCATTGTCATGCAGCCGCTCAGGGCCCCGTCGTCACTCATCTGCCTGACGGCCGCCACTATCAACCCCTCCGCTGACTGATGATGTCGGTGTTAGCACCGCACAGTGTGTTGCACTGAAGGGGGGTCTGTGGCAGGTAAGGCAGGCAGGCAGTGAGAGAGAAGAGATGGATACCCCCCACTCCCGACTGAGGGGCCAGGTAAGAGGCCAGTGCTGCATTCACTGACCGTGCCCCTGAGCAATACAGGGGGCAAGCAGGGACAGCAGTGTGGTGGGATGGAAAGTTTGACACACAGCGCTAACTAAAGGATGTGAAGTTCAACTGTCAAACACGGCTTTGCTGTTCCTCTGAAACAGAAGCTGTCAGACTGTGGTGTGGAAGTCCACCAACTAAAGTTACAGGAGTCTCTTTGATAGCAAGGTGAGGAAAGGATATTTATACAGCACCATGTCATACATAGAGGGCTTTCAAAGTGCTTTACAGGCAAAAGGTAAGAAATCTAAACTGAGGAGTTGGAGAAATATGTTGTTTCTTCAATAAGTTGCACCTGTTTAATGGTCTTAAGGGTAAATGATCTTCTCTTAATCTAGAATCACGTTTTTTTAACAACTTAAACGTGTGTAATGTACATTTTCATCAATTCGTCTTGGAACAATAACCAAAAAAGAGGATTACAAGAGTTCTGTATGCAGAAAAGTACATGAAATGTTAAGTACAATGGACAGATTTTTTGACAGGTAAGTCTGGAAAAAACATGTGATGCTCCTCTAGCAAACATGCCAGTCAAACTGAAGTTGAGGAGTGTGACAGTGTACCTTGCTGTCAGGTTCACTGTTAAGAGTATTTCACTGTCTGTCGTAAAACTGTAGCAGGTAGGATAAACTTCTCTCAGGAAAATGGAAATATCAGTTTTTATCAGTATTTAGAGAACGTTGAGTAAGTGTGAATGTGAAATACCCCTATGAAACGTCTACATGCGTGTACATAATATGCACATCCATGCACAGGTGTGTTGTACGAATTTTTGTGGACGTTTGAACGCTCTCAAGCTGTCCGGGAAGATCAATGCGTCCACATCGATGTCGTCTTGCCCTCCGCACGTGAAGTGAATGGAAGGGGGGGGGGGGGGGGGGGGGAGTCAAAAGGGTGGGAGGAGAGTGGGATGAGAGGCGCGCTAAATGGATGCGATGCAAATGGCACCAGAGGACATCGGAATCAATTTACCTTATTGAAACAAATGAGAGCAGCTCAGCCCTGCCATGGCAAGCGTTACTTTTTTTTTTCTTTTTTTTTGGCCGACCCCATTGTTATTGTAATTAACCCACCCAACCCAAATCCCTGACCCTCCCTCTCACAAACACAGCCCGCCCCACCCCCCCTCTGCAGCCCCATCCCTGACGCCTGGGGTCCCTTTTACCCTAATGAAAAAGCCTCAGAGGTGCCCAGGTAAAACTGGAGGTGCCGTAATCGTGATTCATGGCCCTGGGTGACATGCTAAAAGGCATGGAGATCTGCCTGGGAAAGCATTTAGGAAAGGGGTTTCCATGTGCGTGCGCCAACACACACACACACACACACACACACACACACACACACACACACACACACACACACACACACACACACACACACACACACACACACACACACACACACACACACACACACACACACACACACACACACACACACACACACACACACACACACACACACACACACCTAATGACTTACGGATATTCCCCATGCCCCATCTCATGTTTATACACTTTCATGGAATCCCAATAACCAAAATGGACTCCCCCTAACATGCTATGACCTCAGAGCTAAGTGTCCTGTTTCATATAGTGATGTCCTATTGAAAATTTGCCATTCTTTTGTTTAAGGGTGGGCCACATTGACGCCTCCGATTTAATTCCCCAGTGTGGCACGGGCATTGTGTAGGGGTCTTTGGGGATGGATCAATATTTAGAGAGAGCAATGGGGTCACGGTGGAATCAATGCACTGGACAAACGACCTCCAGCTGCCTCCCGCACCTTCCAAGCCGCCTGACACCTGAGGGGATCTTTTCTGAAATGTCCTCTGCTGAAATGCCACGGGGCCACGGGCTGCTGAGCAGTCACTCATGCAGGGCCCCCCGGATCAAGTGGTGTATGCAAACCGGGTCTGCTGTCATCCACGGCGAAAGGCCTTGGCTCAGCGTTACTACATAAACAAAACTCATGCACCTGAGAATGTCAATTACTTGCTGCCTGCCCCTTTGGTCGGCCCCGTGCTTGATGGCCAAATTGGGATTAATTTGGGAAAGATTGGGGGCCGCTGTAGAGGTGACACCGTGTCGTTCCACCCTAAAGAAAGAGAGGCGGCTGCGGCGCTGAGCACAGCAGCAGCAGCAGGACGGCTTGATTGTTCCCCTATTACCCCGCGCAGCGTTTTGCATAAGCGGGAAAAAGGCTCTGATGAAAACAAGTGGTGGTTTCAGGTCGGAAGCAGACACCCAGAAAATGAGCTTTTTTTCCTCCTTTCCCTTCTTACCCTTCCGCTGGGCCGCATAATTCAGAAGAGCCATCTCGTGGAAATGTCATGGCGTGGTGGCGGTGGAGCAGGCAGTGTGACAGAATGCTGTAACGCCTCCCGGCCTGGGGGCCCTCACCACGCCCGAGTCGGCCTGACCTTGCAGGTGCTGATATATGCAGCCACATCAGCGTCAAAAACGGACAACGTTGCCTCTTCTTTGTGGAAGCCAACTTTCCCTTCCAATTTGGGTTCATTCAGAGGTGGTGCATATTTCAGAGTGAGAGTGTATTTGTTTATTTGCTTCAGGATATAGATTTCTTCCCTTTTTTCCTCCTTTCCCCTTTTGAACAGGGGTCAATTCCCCACTGTGCATTCCCTTTTATGCATCCACTACCTATTCTTCATTCGTCTTACCTGCTGACACATCTGACAACATGCCGCTGTATTATTATCTCCCCACCCCCAGCTCTTTGCCTTCCAGAACAACACAGGGACGGCTCCGCTCCTCCACCTCTTCTCTTTCTCCTTTAGAAAACTGATTATAAATGGTCAATTTGAAAATAGACTGGAAAGTCCCCAAGGCTGCTTGCCTTGTCAAATTGAAAAGGGACAAGGACAAGTCAGTCGACTTGCCCCCCGTCCGCCGTCCTGATATTTCCGAGGCAGGCGTACGAAAGGGAACATAACAAATTCCCCCCATGCGGCGGGCGAGGCGATGGCAAAGGATGACGAGGGAGGGTGGGGCGGCAGTGAGCTGAGGATCTTCAACATCTCGCCTTCAGCATTTATATCACAAGTCTCCACAAAGAGTCTATGGATCACTCCAGTGGGCCGGCGCTGGCAGTATCAGGAAAAGCCATAGGCTGTCAGGGAGTGTGTGCCTTCCATATTTCACTGTAGACAGCCTTCCCTTCTCGCGGCCTCACTCACAGCTACCTTTGAGGATAATATCTTCAAATCTCTGCCTGCCATGCTGAGAGGCTATTTTTAAACAGATATTTATTTCATTCTCTCAATTTGTCTTCCTCCCTCCCCCCTCTGTCCTACAGGTATGGAGCGTTGTGACCAGAGGAGGAATCAGCACAGTGTCTGTGGCAAGACAGTCTTTTCTCCATTTCCCTCTTCCATTCAGTTAAATCTGAATTGTTTTCACTGTCGTTACAAACCAATCTCACCCTTCCAACTTTAATTTACCAAATGATTCTTAACATTGAATATGAACCCCATTATGCTGAGACTTGTCTCATCAACAGACACAGTGAGTGAATGCTTGATTTTTATGAGTCGCGAGCGCTGATCTGCAGTGACTTTTTGTGTTAACAATAAAGTCCCTTTCTGATTAATCACACTGGTGAGATGGAGAGCTCCCTTTGATAAAGCTGCGATGTCCATTGCGGCACGATTCATCAGCGAGGACCTTGCAATCAGATGGGACGTGTGGCTCTCTTCCGACACGTCTCGCCTCTCCGCTCAGAATACATTAGAGGAGTGTGAGCAACGGAATCATCAGATACCACGAGGTGAATTGAAGTGGTCATGAACCTAGTGTCAAACTCAAATAGCTGAATGGCGAAAGATAAAACAAACAAGGGACGTGAGCAGCGTGCAGAGGGGGCGAGCAGATGCGTGTCAAGAACTTTTACAGATGAAGCCCGCTAGCCCTGCATCGCAATCGGGCTATTATCGAGCGCGACCCCTGCTGCTAACTGTAACATATGACCCAAAATTTATGTATTGCATGAACTTTCTCCCCACCTATCTTGACATGAGTTATGTTTCATGTTGAATTGTGAGCTGTCCCTGCTTTCCCCCCGGGGTGCACGGTCTTCTTGACCCACTGCAAAAAAAAGATTAAAAGGTAGATGGAAATTTATGAGCTGCTACTTTCCCTTCGGGCGCAATGTTGCTAATAGCAATGTGACCATGCTTCGGGTTGAATACTGTGGGGATAGAATACACAGTGATATAAAACAAAGCGTGTCCACTTAAAGGTCTTTTTACTTCAAGGTAGGCCTCACAAAATGAAGCGGTATTACTCTCATGTTTACCATTGCACACATAAGTGTATTATATAAAAAAACAGCCAATGCTTTACTCCTGCTGTATTCCCTGACGATTGTCTCTTGCACAGTAAGCACATTTGAAGTTGTTGTCTGTTATTCTTTATCGTATTTCCTCTAACCATGGCTAATAACGGTTATTCCTATCTTCTGGGCTAAGCTGGGTCTTAGAGCTGGCTCTCCGTTTTACAGAGAGGCAGAAAGTGCTGGAGTAAGCAGAGGAAGGATTCCTCCGTTGCTACTTCAGGTAGTCCCCTCCCTCCCTTTAGCTGAGATTTCTATCCCAGGCCCTTATTATCACCAAACAAGCACTTTTTGATGATGATAAGTAATAGCCACATCCCTGTGTGTAGGACTCTCTTCTCAGGGGAGTAAGAGGAGAGCACGCTGGTCATTTTTCTTTCCTGTTTGGCGTCCAGCGATCCCCGGGAAAATATGGGCTGCTGTGTTTGTGCAGCAGTATTCACAAGTGAAGGAACGAGCAAAAGATTGTGTGAGAGTAATGCTGTGTGATGTTTTTCAGCACGTTTTTGAAATGCGGAACACCAGACTTATTATAATGCTGATCACTGAGGACAGAAATCTCCTGGAAAACACAAGCAAAAAGAGGCATTTATAAGTTTACCTTTCACATTACTGGCTGAAGAAATCGAAAGGGGCCACAGATAAATATTTCCACGTTATCCAAGCAGTGTGGATAATCGCAGCGATAAATCCCCAATCAGATTTTTTGGAGGAACAACGATGGAAGCGGAACATAAGAAGAGGAGGATTTCAGGGTCAGATCTTCCTGACAGAAGTTCTGCAGTCATTAATAGCGCTGCTGGGTTCAGCGCGGGGATGATACGCTGCGGACAAAAGTAAAGATACCCTGCAACGAGCGGACACATAAACAGCATCTCAGAGCTTCTAATCCCAGAGACGAGCTCGACAGTGGCCTGTCAAATCATGCAGACCAATTTGAATGCACAGCAGGGGAACATCCCTCTTTTCAATTTGTTTATTTCCTGCTATAGCTGCATCTCAGTGCCAAACACACCAACACACCCCTCAGAAAATCTATAATTTAGTTGGACTTGTGTGACAATTTGATATTATACTCTGCTCAAGATGACAGAAAAATGAAAAACACAAAGGATGGAGGGGAAACTTCTGAAAGGAAGTCATGTCTGAAGATAGTTAAAATCTCAGGCACAGTATGTAAATTATAAGGTCTTCTTTGATATATTTCCTTTTATAAAAGTGTGGTCTGCTCATGCATCCTGTCCCTGACAAATTGGTAATATTTCCTTAAAAATGTCTTTGAAATACAAGTTGATTAAAAGCTCTTGAGTCACCAATAGGTGTATTCTATGACAAAACATTTGTAGCATCTCTATGAAGCTGTTACCTTCAAATAACAGCTTCAAAATCGTGTTGATGCTACACCGACTAGGGAAGATACGTATGTACGGGTTGCTTAATCGCCAAAATGAGCACACATTTTCAGTAACTGAAAACATGAACGCACAACTGGAACGCATGTAGGAACTTATGGGTATGTATGCAAGTATGAACAATACTTAATTAACATAACCCATTCTTTAAAAAGGACATTTTTACTCAAGTGGGAAAATATATCTTTTTATTTAGTTTGTTGTTGGCATTTGTTAGTTTTATTGAAATCTATAGAGTGTGTGGTCACATGAAGGTGGGGGTATCTCCGTCCTGGTGGCTTCCACACTCCGTCCCCGAGCTGCCGCTGAGCAGCCTGACCTTTGGCTCTGTCTTTTAGTGCATTGATCCGCCGGTCACTTCGAGCCAAGATGGCTTCCCTGTCTCACTTGTTCCTACCCAGTTAACCTCTGACATGTGGTCGCCCCCCATACACACTGGTCTGTGTACGACCCTGTCAAAATTATTGCTTTTTCAAAAATGTATTCAGAAAAATGCCAGATGCACAGGGTCATGCGTTCTAATTTTAGGTGGTGTTAATTGCAGCCCTCTCAAGTGTCCTCAATGCCACCTTTGACAAAAGCAGCGCTCACAGGCGGGGTGGCCGGCGGCTGGCAGGGCGCCGCCTCGCCAGTTGTTGCTGACACCTCCTTGGCAGCGCCCAGGCCGACTCTGGCTGAGGCGTCTGCTAATGCTGCCCGCGCAATAAGCACGCCTCATGGTGCACGTTTCATAAGCACAAATGTCGCATGCTCGTGTCTGAGTACGTAACACACAGTGGTGGAGGAAGAAAAGCAGTAGAAATAAATAAAAATCAGTTCAAATTAATCAGTTCAAATGCCTCAAAATTGTACTTTCTAACATCCCTTCCACATGCTTTGAGGAGATGGATTTCATAAACAAGTTGCATGCTATTACAGCAGTGATGCCCCTCAGAGGCATGCTGTAATTTCAAGATAAGCTTGATATGATCACGATGCAGCGCGTGAAAGACTGAAATAAAACACATTCTGTGCAGTGCATAAAACACCACGGCTGTCTGGATCTAAGTGAGGGCATTTTGTCACTGTGAGGCCTGGGACTTCACCTCCGAGCCGGGCCTCGTAAAAAAGCAGTCCCTGTAAAAGGCATGGAGGCGCAGCACGTGCGGCACAAAGAGCTCTGCCTCCCTGTCACCGGGCTCACATTTCAACCAGTCTTTATTCTCTGCCACACATCCAGCAGGGTGTAAATTGTGTTGGGCTGTAATTAATCTATGTCAGGTCAGAGGAGGGAAAAAGGAAGGGAAACGAGCTGAAGTATGAGGTGTCTTTGATTATAGCACCCCCACCCCACACCACACACGCCTGCAATATATTGTTTTTTACACTCTTAAAGCAAATCTGGGACCCCCGAGGAGCTAGGGCCCTCCTACAGCACTTTCATGTTTCTTAAGCTCTATTTGTCCCATTGTACTCCACTATAGTACAGAAGCAGCCTTCTAGCGGGGGCGGAACTAAATATATATATCTTCAAAAGACAATTCAGGCTGGGCTCATATATGTGACCACGGTATAACCTCAATTTCAACTCGCACCATCAAATCAGGGAAAAAAAGGCTGGAATTAAAATGTGCGATCCACATAAAATATATAAAGGGACATAGAAATCTACTCCCCTGCTACAAAAAGTTCGAGTAAAGTTATGATGTTTGGAGAATAAAAGGCTCTACAGCCAATTTTCAGGTTTAATGGAGGTGAAAAGGTTCATTACACTCCCACCTCTGGTGATATAATGATGGCTCACCTAATTCAATAGCTTTTTGAATTAGCCCCATCAGAAGTGCCGCTGTCAATCATGTTGACAAACATTTGCATACGGGGACGGAAAAGTGCTAATTCTGAATGGGAGTGGTCGCGTTAGCTGACATGATAAGCACTTACTGGAGATGGATGGCCTGCTCCTAATTTCATTCTGTGAAAGAATTTGGCACATAAAGCCTGAGAAGTATTTCCAAATAAATATCAAGTGTGAGAGGGATGGGAGTAATATGTCAAACCTGAGGCAGACATCCCTAGATTTGTCCATCAACCACTTTAGTCTAGACTGAAATATCTCAACAGGTATTGATTCGTACCATGCTGTGGAAATCAGACATTAATCTGGTTTGTAACCACCCTGTACTTATGGTTCAGAAAGGGAAATTCTGCAGGCTTTTCTTCGGCCCCCACTCTACAGTTAAGTGAGTGTGTGCATTCACCATAGTTCTCCCATACGTTGTAATCAATAAAAGCTTCAGGTATGAAAGGAATCAATACCATGCTGTAAGTAAAGAATATCAGCCACTCACTGAATAGATTTAGGTAACCCTAAAGGGCCTTTTCTTATCTTTCTCTTAGCTTCACAGGTTTAGCTTCATTATTGCTTCTGCTGAACATCTCTTTCTTAGTCTGGTGAACAGACAGACGAGCAGGCGGGAGTTTAAGAGAGACGAGTGGAGGAAGCGCTGCGTCAAAACTTTTCTCAGGCTCCATTTAAACTTTGAACACACAATGTAATGCGTTTCACTGCGGACTCTCAGAGGATGAGGGATTTTGGGTTTCACTTCCTGGCCCCGGTGCTCATTTAGGCCTTATTAATCTAATTACTTGCCCAATTGTACATATTTAACTTTGCCCCGGACCCCTCCCGACTCCAGTGTGAGAAGATGCCCCATGAACTCAGCTGGCTACACCTTTATAAGGGAAATTGCTGAAGCCTGCAGATAGTAAAAAAAAAAAAAAAGAAGCTAAATGGCTGCAATTCATCACACGATTACACCAATTATGTCGCTGGAATTTGGACGGGCTCAGATCACAGACCTCTCCGTCTGGGATTCCTGGCAGCCAATCCCATGTGCACACCAGTGTGAGATACTAAAGCACATTTATCTACCTTTGGGGAGCCGATATTAATGCCACGACCATGATTCCCCATCATCTGCTGGGTGACACTCACGGTTTACACATAGGTTATTAATGGTCTATAAATATTCACTCGATGTTTAGTGGGACTTTGTGGCGGCCATTAGCAGAAGTCGTTTGCGTCGGGGGGGGGTGGGGGGAGGCAGACGGGAGTTTTTTATTTCTTGACGTGACAGTTCAATGGTGTGGCTAACCTTGGGGATCCGGCCTGATGGGGGATTGGACCTTGGTTTGTGGCACTACTTTTATCCGCTTGCTTTCCATGACTAGTGAGGCTATGAGTGATGAGCCGCATGCATCAGACCCCTCATTCTTATCTAACTTAAAATACAAGGTTAGGGAGGAAAGGGGAGGGGAGTACACCCCCTTTTTCCCCTTGCCTACATTTACACCCATTCTTTGAGCAAAACAAATCCATCAAATCCTAAACAAACATCCCTTTCTGGGAGAAAATCTGCACAAATACAAGGAAAATCAAAGAAGAGAAATTAAAGTACATTGTGAAAAATGAGTCAGCTGTCTCTTTCTGGGTAATTTTTCCTCTCTCTACAAGTGAGCAGCAAGCAGATCTGCACACAGCTAAATGCAATCAGACAGCTTCCTGGAACATGCACAGCGTTGCACCTTGCTCACCGCCGATTCAATAGCCATTGACAAAGTCTTGTTGTTGCTCCCTTTTTTTTCAGGATATGATTTGAATTGGATTCATGTAGACATTTGTGACACAGTGAGAGAGGAAGAGAGGGCGGGAGGGAGGAGGAAACAAGCGCTGAGGAAAAGGTGGGGACGGAGAGGGAGATGGGGGCAATCAGAGACAGAGGAGGAGGAGAGATAAAAAGAAACAAATCAGGGGAGGAGGGTTAAGCCAGCGAGAGAAAGAAGAAGAGGAAGAGGTAAAGAGAAAGAGAGCATGTCTGACTGTTTCGCAGGTTCATTCTGATGCATGGAGACAGACAGGAGAATAGATTGGTAGCCTTGGGTGGATAAGGACAGAACCATTCCCTAGAGAGATGGATTAGACGAGGGAGTGGAAATAAATGATCGCAGATTTTAATGGCCTTTTGGCTTGCTGTGCCCCCCTCCTCCGCTACCTTCCCATTTTCCGAGTATGGGGGAGTTTTACAGTGATGACATTTTCACATGCCAACTGTCTTCCCTCTTGCAGGTTAACTCTCAAAAACAATCATCCCGGTGTTTGGCGGCAGCACAGGGGTCGGGGAAGCGCGTCTGTCTTCCAGTTACAGATGCACGCAGAGATAGGGGAAATGGACACCTGCGCTACGGTTACATGTAGAAAAGGTGACCGATACAAATCAGGATGCATGTGCAACATCCACCACCCAGAGGTCACTATACAGAGCAAGGGGTGTCTATAGTTTCCTTTATAGAACCTGCATGCAGGGGCAAATGCACAGTCAAGTGTTTCTAAATTTAAAGACTGAAAAGAGAGCACACAATAAAAACTGTGTGCCTCAACTAGAGTTTAACCCTCTGAGGTCAAAGTAAAAATGACCCTCAACCCTGTACTGCACATCATGTAATGTACATCTTTCTTTTTAGGACAAGCAAGCCTATCAAAGTATGATGCAGCAGGGGTTAGACACACTTTGGGCTTCAGAAACAGGTTTTTGTATTATTGGGAACCAAGGGGGAAATCAAAATAACATTGCAAAAATAAAGATCTAAAACTATTTGAATTGTTTTTCAAGAAGCCCTGTCGTTTTCCAATCTGTTCCCCTACTTAAAATATTTTTAACAACACAAGCGGTACATGGAAATGAGAACAATTCAAAAGTGAGCTGGTAATGAGTCGGTTATGAGTAGTTCCTGAATAGCTCAAAGACTATATACAGTAGGGCAAAAAAGTATTTAGTCAGCCACCAATTGTGCAAGTTCTCCCATTTAAAAAGATGAGAGAGGCCTGTCATTTTTATCATAGGTATACCTCAACTATGAGAGACAGAATGAGAAAATAAAGTCCAGGAAATCACATTGTAGGATTTTTGATGAATTAATTGGTAAATTCCTCGGTAAAATAAGTATTTGGTCACCTACAAACAAGCAAGATTTCTGGCTCTCACAGACCTGTAACTTCTTCTTTAAGAGGCTCCTCTGTCCTCCACTCGTTACCTGTATTAATGGCACCTTTTTGAACTCGTTATCAGTATAAAAGACACCTGTCCACAACCTCAAACAGTCATACTCCAAACTCCACTATGGCCAAGACCAAAGAGCTGTCAAAGGAGACCAGAGACAAAATTGTAGACCTGCACCAGGCTGGGAAAACTGAATCTGCAATAGGTAAGCAGCTTGGTGTGAAGAAAGGAGCAATTATTAGAAAATGGAAGACATACAAGACCACTGCTAATCTCCCTCGATCTGGGGCTCCACGCAAGATCTCACCCCGTGGGGTCAAAATGATCACAAGAACGGTGAGCAAAAATCCCAGAACCACACGGGGGGACCTAGTGAATGACCTGCAGAGAGCTGGGACCAAAGTAACAGAGGCTACCATCAGTAACACACTACACCGCCAGGGACTTAAATCCTGCAGTTCCAGATGTGTCCCCCTGCTTAAGCCAGTACATGTCCAGGCCCGTCTGAAGTTTGCTAGAGGGCATTTGGATGATCCAGAAGAGGATTGGGAGAATGTCATATGGTCAGATGAAACCAAAATAGAACTTTTTGGTAAAAACTCAACTCGTCGTGTTTGGAGGAGAAAGAATGCAGAGTTGCATCCAAAGAACACCATACCTACTGTGAAGCATGGGGGTGGAAACATCGTGCTTTGGGGCTGTTTTTCTGCAAAGGGACCAGGACGACTGATCCGTGTAAAGGAAAGAATGAATGGGGCCATGTATCGTGAGATTTTGAGTGAAAACCTCCTTCCATCAGCAAGGGCACTGAAGATGAAGCGTGGCTGGGTCTTTCAGCATGACAGTGATCCCAAACACACCGCCAGGGCAACGAAGGAGTGGCTTCGTAAGAAGCATTTCAAGGTCCTGGAGTGGCCTAGCCAGTCTCCAGATCTCAACCCCATAGAAAATCTTTGGAGGGAGTTGAAAGTCCGTGTTGCCCAGCGACAGCCCCAAAACATCACTGCTTTAGAGGAGATCTGCATGGAGGAATGGGCCAAAATACCAGCAACAGTGTGTGAAAACCTGTGAAGACTTACAGAAAACGTTTGACCTCTGTCATTGCCAACAAAGGGTATATAACAAAGTATTGAGATGAACTTTTGTTATTGACCAAATACTTATTTTCCACAATCATTTGAAAATAAATTCTTTAAAAATCCTACAATGTGATTTCCTGGATTTTTTTTCTCATTCTGTCTCTCATAGTTGAGGTATACCTATGATAAAAATTACAGGCCTCTCTCATCTTTTTAAATGGGAGAACTTGCACAATTGGTGGCTGACTAAATACTTTTTTGCCCCACTGTACGCAATATAATGTTGCGTTTGGAATAAGTAACTTCACTATTTATGTGCACTGTATGTTTGATAGTAACTTGATTATGGGAATTTACTTGTGTTGTTTTTATTCATTAAAGTTAATCCGTTAAGGTTAAGTACTATCTCTACCTCTTGTATTCTTTTACCTTTGTATGTATTGCTTCACAGCTGTTAGCTTCTTTTGTAGCCTGTGCTGTTGTGTTCATGTAAAGTCAGTAAAGAAGAGTTAACTGTATCTGACCGACGCTCCATGAGAACAACCACTGAAATGAATACCTGTAAATCAGAATCACAATGACTTCCTTCAGAAGTTGTTCCTGATTAACTCTGAACAAGTCGCACAAACTAGCAACCTCTCTTTAATTATTAATTCCCTGCACTAAAGTAGTACATCACACTGAAGTAGTCTTATATTTTTGCAAAATTACTTATTTTGTTTACGCTACGTTTTCTGTTTGTCTTACTGAAAAACTACTGGCCTGCTTTCATTAACACTTACCCACTGCTTCCTCTTCTCCTGTGCAGAGAGGTGCAAAGGGCATTGCACATTAATGACACACTGTTCATATTACACTGCTCCACCTTACCTCATAATGCAGCACCCCATTCATCATGGACATTTTAGCGATATATATATATATGTGTATATTTAAAATACAGCACATAAGTCAGTTTAGTTGAATAATATACCTGGCCATTAGTTTTTATGGAAATATAGCCTTGAGGTGTGGAATAAAAAATGGGTCTCACTCCTAATTTCTGTTATGATAAGTTCCATACCTGATTGCCTCCATAAGAGGCAGATCTGTCTTCATAAGGCCTTGTGAGGCTCCTGACAACTATTTAGCTCTGCTAATCCATTTGTTTGATTTATTTCTTACAGTATGTGGCTAATGTCTTTTAAAGATCTCGCAGCTACAGAGAGATGAAGGAAAACCAATTGCTGACAGATAGCATCAAATTGTGGAGCATCTAATCATTCTTGCATATCTTCCTCTCAGAATTCCTTTTGCTTAATAAATGAGATGCCTTGATGAGCACAAGAGATACGGATGCTATTCTGTGCCAGTCTCGACAAGATAGTGATTTGAGGGTGAGATAAGCATCGTCTAAATAATGCAATGCACTGCTCAAAATAAATTGACAAGAAACAAATCGCAACACTTCGGCAGCTTAAACTCTAGCAGAGAGGAGGAACAAGAGAAACAAAGAGCGCTAAAGGAGGACTTAGTAAACTTTATTTTCTCGCTTCCTCTTCCACATTTGCTACTCACAAGCCTCTTTCCAAACAGACAAAAAAACACTCCACTAACATCTGACATTGTATAAAATGGTAGAGGTTACAAACAACATCAAATGATTGTAGCATTCTTGGTATGTTTATGGGCTCCGATCAGCAGTGATGGAAACATATGAGACCAACTGAGTCCATCGACAGAAATACTCATTCGGTAAAAAAAAAGGACACCTCATTCAAATTGGACAAAAACAAAATCAGGCTCGAAAAAATCCACAACAGTTTCTTAAGAGTTTAAAAGAGAGATTGAAGAAGTTACTGACAAACTAGAAGTCATTCTTGAATTCAAGTGGATGTTTGTGCCAACTTTCCTCCAGGTTTTCCTAATATATCGCATAAATAATAGAAAATATTAAACCACTGTTGTTTTTCAGCCTTGATTTCTGGCAAATATGTGATTCTGAACGTTACACACCAGAAATACTCGTGTTCTGGCAATGGGAAGCTAGTCATCGATTATTTTTAGAGTTTTCCCATGTCTAAAAAAAAGAAAATTGCCCATCGAGCTAATTCTGGTGTGAAAAGTGTGTGGGTAACAGTTCCCTCCATTACTCTCTGACCTCTGACCTGTGGAGACCGTGCTAAGGGACCGGGCCAGCAGGGCGAGATGACTTTAAGGGGGATGGGGGGGGGGGTGTCTCCAGCCCCATCCGACCAGGAGCATCTGTCATCGTCAGAGTGACCACAACCAGAGCTCAGTCTGGCATACAGGAGGCAGAGGGGGGGCAAAAAGTAGAGATAAAGACTGATGGGTGAGGGGCTCCTGCTCCTCTATCATCATTTCACAGGTGTGGGGCTGCAGACAGCCACTCTTCACAGTGGGACTCTCCGCTGGTTTGGGAATGGATGGGAGATGGTGGTGGCAGGAAGCTGCAGGAAGGTGGGATGCAATCAGCTCGATGGACTAGACTCCGACACTTAACGAGGCGCCGACTAAAGCCAGCGAGAGAGTCGACAGGCTGATTGAAATTGTACACAACAGTGTTTGAGAACCACTTCAATGGAAATGTATTTGGAATGCTAAGTTGCCGATCGAGACAGCGAACGTCTTTCGACAATTTCTGTGCAAATACATTTAAATATGAGGGCATGCATATACATGGTATAAGAAAGTGAGGACTTGTTCCATGAGAAACAAGTGCACACACAAATGAGCATTTACTCTCCTGTGAGTAAACACACAACTCAGCATGTGGAGTGCAGAGGTACACACACACACACACACACACACACACACACACACACACACACACACACACACACACACACACACACACACACACACACACACACACACACACACACACACACACACACACACACAGGTACACACACCTGCACTCAGATTAGGCTACTGCTGGGACTGGGGAGAAAATGGCTTTAGGGGACCCATGGCAGCGTCCGTGGTTCCCTGTCTCTGGCTTAGACACAGCCACGTCGATAACTAATCCTGACCTTTCCCCAGCCACCAAATTGAAAAATAAGAATAAGAAAAAATAAAATAGATGGCGGATGCTATCGAGACGGCCTCTGCTGCTTCCTGCGGGTGTTAGAAGCGCTCCATCTAATGGATCGAGAGGGGGGAGGTGTTGGGTTGGCCCCTATCTTCTTTTCACAAGGTCCCTTCTCACGGGCTGAGAGGGTAATTCTATCCTTGGTTTGCCCCCGCTTGGCAATCCAAAACTTGGAGAGCCAGAGAGGTGGATTTCAGCCTGTCATGTCCGTCTCTAAAACTGCAGATACACAGAGAGATAGAGACATGGACACCTGTGCTTCCATTAAAGCCAGATGTGGCTGCATGGTCATGTATGCTAACCTTGAGACCTCAAAATAGAAACAATATCAAAACCAAAGCAGAGGGTCCTCCCTATAAACATTTGGATTTCAGACACCTTTGTTTCCTGCCTTGAAGAATAAAAACCATCTACAATGCAACACACATTTTACTTTCAACTCTCGTGAAAGAATACAAATAATTCACTGTCCTGGTGTGAACTTCCATGAACCACGGACTAACATTCCCAGTTCAGACGTTGAAGTCAACGTGGCAGATTTCACAAAATGCGTGCCCATTTCCTTTAAAACTTTTTAAATGGGAATTATTTTGTGTAGAATGCCTAAAGTTTCTAGCAGTATGTGGTTCAAGGCTCGATGAAAACACATGCTGTAAACAGAAACAGGCCAATATAACAAAAAGTAGAGAAAGAGTTACGCTTTTTTCATAAATGGGTAGAAATTCAGGAGCATTGTGACCCCTGGAGTAAACTAGGAGAGGGCGATGAAAAACAGGAGTCTCCTAGGGATATCAGGAAGGTTGGAATGTGTGCCTATAATAGGAGGAGAGTCTAACCTTTCCTCTGATAACACACACACACACACACACACAGACACACACACCTACAACTCGCTCTGTCATACCTGTTAGAGCTCTAAATTACCTTTTACCACTACCACAGCGAGTGTTGCCAAGCATCTCGCTGTAACGAATATATTTGCTTACATTACCCAACCACCCATGGTGTGGCACCAAGGAGGTGACAGGCCCCCACTGGACTCCCAGGTATTTGATTGCATCAAATGTTTTGACCCCCCGTGAGGATGGAACAGCCATGTGTATCCACCACCAGAATAATTGACTTCTAACCTTCATTTCTTTTGAAGTCCATTACTATGTGAACACTGAATGTGTCCAAGATATGGCCAGACAAGATAGAGATGAAACTCTCATTGCTCCAGGACAATCAGGGAGTGAGGAAAAGTAAAATACTCCACGTGGAAATGTCTCAAGCATTTGTGTGAACAATTATAGAGAAATGATTCTGCAGCGAAAGAATGCAAAATGCGAAAGAGTGCAAATGAGAGAAAGCTCATTCGAAAATGGAACTGAAATCACACACACACACACACACACACACACACACACACACACACACACACACACACACACACACACACACACACACACACACACACACACACACACACACACACACACACACACACACACACACACACACACACACACACACACACACACACACACACACACACACACACACACACACACACACACACACACACACACACACACGATGAATTCACACAGGATCCACTAGGGGGAGTGGTAGTTTTCTGTCCTAAAGAGCATGCTACATGTCTACTCAATGCAGTCTTCTGTTAGCAGAGACGATGCTGTGCAGGAGGCAGAATGTATTTTGGGAGGTGTAATATGCAAACATCTTTACTTGTTTGTATGAAGGAACAAAGACGCATTTATGATAAATAAATGATAAAATAAATATGTTAAAAAATAACCAAATTCGAATACATAAAATAATTAAAACAGTAAAATTTTGATCATCCAATTAATTAAGGGGTCATTTGGAAAGGGAAATAAAAACAAACTTAAATAAATAGAATTAAATCAATTGCAGAATAAATAAACAGAAAAACAATTTTGTTTTTCCAATGAATAAAAACATGTTATAAATAAACTATTTTTAATAAATATTTACATTTGTGCATTTCATTTTTAAATGTTATCAATATTAATGTGTATCTTTATTTAGATTTATTTATTGCAATTGCAGCTTTAGTCCCCCATGAATACGCAGGTAGCAGATCAATATGCAATACTATTCAGTGAACATAAAAGATGGTGCTGTGCAGAACAAACACCACCCTTCTTCCTCTCTTCTCTCAATCCCTCCTCTCTGTGGTATATCAACAGTCTCCACCTGTATGCCTCTCTTTGCTAAAGTATCAGTGCGTCGCGCTGCAGAAATATGTCCCCGTCTTTTGATGCAAATAATACACATTTGTAAGACTCATTAGTCACTCAGTGGGTAATGGTGCCAGACGGCGCCGGAAAAACCACAAGGGCAGGTAAAAGAATGGGAGAGATTAGAGTCTTAACTTTTTACACACACAACACAATCCGCTGTGTGTGTTGCAGATGCTACACACACAGATTTATTCCCAATGACATACAAAACGCAACCTTGCCAGTTGTTTAAAGGACAGCAGGCATGGAATGGTAATGTTGGAGATAAACAGCCAAACTGTGTGTTTATACGCTACAAATGTACTGGGTAAATAACATAAGTAGTCCCCTTGGACAAGACAATGTGCTCGGAATACATTTCCAAGCATCAGACTGAAACCGGGAGTCGCTATCATTAAGGAGAATGAGCATGTTCACTGTGATAGAATTAGGATAAGCACACATACTGTAGCCATGTTTAACTTCACGTTCTTTTCTTTCATTTCTAGAACTAATTCTTATATTAGATTCTCAGACCACTCTTTAAACCCTTTAGAGGATATGGGATGTTAGCAAACCCCCTATTCACACATCTATCAGAGCAACATTAGACTCATTTGTAGTTGGGTAAAAGTTAATCAGTCCTGCTCCTTTAAGATCAACTTTTGGTCCCCACACAGAATTATTAATCTTCTCAATAATCCACTATGCTTTAGCAACTAGTAGTTTCTGCATGTCTGTGTTTTCTTGCTTGACAAGGGTTTTTATATGAAATGTTTTGCTAAAAGCAACTGCATGATGAGAGCTTTGAGACTCAACCAAAACAGTAAAGTTGCATGCTGTTAAACTTAAACAACAAGCTTGAAATTAATATAAAAGATGGCAGTGAGATTAAGGTCGTAGCCGACACCAGCAAAGTCACATACACATTTTACGCATCTGGAAAATAATTGATATAACAAATGTAGGCATGTATATTTCAAACTAAACTAGCCACATAGTTGTGGCGCCAAAAACGAACATACCTATGATAATCCTAATGAAACTGAGAGCCTTTTGAACATTAGATATGGATCTCATGGCCTACTGTTGGGGGTAATTTGCCCTTTGTGAGGGATTTGAGTAGCAGGGAACATAACTGATAACCCTCAAAATAGGTGCCTTTTTTATTTTGACTAGACTTCTCCCTAAACTTGCAGGACATCTGATTGTACGTCAATAGAAAACTTTCCTGACCACTCCGTATTCTTGTTTTGATCCCCTAAAAACAATTGACTACATTTGAATAATCGTATCTATTAAAATACTGTTCTCAGGCAGAGTCCAACTTAATTGAATGTTTAATGGATTTATTTAAATTTGTCTTAAGATCAACTGAGCCTCTGTTTTAATCTGCTCAGCTGCTGGTGCACAGTATAGAGATAACGGTTGTGTCCACGTTCGAAATGAGCTCCGTCCAGAAGTAGAAGAGGCAACAGGTCAAATGAAAGAGGATGTATAGTGGCTCCTATACATCATCCAACCTTCCCAGGCTTTGTCAGAGAAGGTCACCGGAGCAGCACCCTCCAGTGGTGACGTTATTTTCTGCTGCGTGTTAGCTCCTTTTAATGGGATGTTTGCCTCCAGCTATCCACAGCATGGCTAATTAATCGGAGTAATTATTTGCTTAGGCAGACAAAGTGAGCGTTTTGTCTGTGTTCGGCAGTTTTCGACAGGAGAACATTGTGTCCGGATGAGGGCACGGGGACTGGAGCGCGATAGCCAGGGGCTGGGGGGGGTGACAACTCATTGATGCAAGAGCTTTTTTTTATTCTTCTAATTCTATGTGTGTGTGTGCTGGGGAAACGTGTCGCCTTTTCTTAGATTTGGTGAGTCTTCTGGTCTTTGGGAAGACACTAATTAACTGTCATAGCGACGCTTCAATTGGATTTCAGGGACCGTTTTACAGCCATCGTATCCTTAAAAACATCTACTTTCAGATTGTTCAACAATAACAAAAAAACTAAAATCATATTTGGAACCAAGTAATGGAAGCAAAACCAGTCAGATAAACTTGCACACGCCTCAGGAGAAGGACATGCACTTTTGAGAATCCACACACACACGAGTAAAGGTCGGGGAAAGGACTGATGTGACGGTTAATGGAAAGGCGAATTTAAGTTGCATGTTTGTTCCGGTTTCCTGCATGAAAGTCAGAAGCATCCACTTTATTTTCCGCCTCGGATAAAGGGCACAACACTCCCTGCAATGCCTCTAATGACTGGCTTTTGGACGTTAATCGGAAATTTTCCAATGAGTATGTCATTCCTAGGATTGGCTAAAAGGAAGATAAAGGTCTTGAGTTCCCCGGATGATCTTACTAAGTTTCGAGATATGTTACTGTAGTGAAAGAACGGCATAAAAAATGTGAGGTGGTGATGCAGTAAAGCCCACCTAAACCAAGGCCAACCGTGAGCCTCAAAAATACGGATATCGAGTTCTTGAGACAGGCCTTACAGACGGCCTTGCAGACGGCTTTGCAGCTCATGAGAACATTTCCTTTGGCTCGATCACGGCAGTAAATGTGAGTGACACAGCCGTATTTCCCTACCCATTACACCACGTTATGTTTCAATGAAGAGAAATAAAAAGCAGCGTGAACTGTACATTTAGCAAATCTTAGCAGTCACATATAAACAAGCAGTCACACACACAAACACACTCTCGCTCCTGCCTATATTGAACAGGCCGGGTCCTTCGAGCACTCTAAATCTGTTCATCTGTCAAAGTGTCAGAGTCTATGCATCATCCCTGAGTCTTAGCACACACACACACACACACACACACACACACACACACACACACACACACACACACACACACACACACACACACACACACACACACACACACACACACACACACACACACACACACACACACACACACACACACACACACACACACACACACACACACACACACACACACACACACACACACAGGCGAGAGAGAGAGCATCTCTCAGAAGCAAAGCAGAAGGCTTTACCATATTTTAAATGAAGCAGGCTTGCAGAGATATCAGATTGCTCTCCATCTTATGGGAGACGGTGGCTGCTCTTGTGTGCGTGGGAGTAACAAAACATAAAGTATTCTCAGGGAGCCTTACAACACCGCCTCTTAACACCAAACAGAAAATCAAAGGAAAAAGACGGATTCATGTTCCCAGAGTCTTACCGACGACACTGTGCGGAATAAATGTATTTACCTTACTCATATGCTCAAAACAAACTGAAGACTTGATTTTATTCAGGTTATACTTTTTTCTTCAGAAGCAGAGAAATGTGTCAAGAGAGCACAGAGAACAGAGAAATGTTATTTGGGGACAGACAAATACTTGTTTCTGTCAAGGAACTAGAAGCAAAGGTGGTGTTTTCTACAGCCTGGGAGATTTTACTGAAGTTTTGACCATCATTTCCATCCATTACAAGCATCAGATGCCAGTCAGAGTTTAGCAAACTTTATCTGGGGTTCAACAAAAAATCAGTGTACAGGAAATATTGGCAATAATTACAGAGAGAGTGAAATGAATATCATATTGATCAAGTTTGGCTAAGCTTTAAAACCTGTATGTTACTTAATAAGAATGATGTAAAAAGCTTACTTAAAAGAGTACTTAACTGTTTTAAGAGACTTTCCGCACGCTGAAAATAAAAACGCCCTTATGTTGCTGTTCTTAAAGTAACCCCATTTGTGAAGTGCTTGAATGCTACAAAGAGATGCTCAGCCACCACAATTGCGTATTCCCCGGGGGCCTGAATGTAAATGGGAACAGTACACGGTATACGAATATGATTATGGTTAAGAAAAGGGCACCGAGCCTCAGTACAGGTAAGGGCATTCATACTGTAGATGCAGCAATAAACAAAAACTGATGCTTGTTAGAGGAAAAAGGCATTTGTAATATCACGTTGTCAGTGGAATCTAAAAAGCACAAACACCTTTTTGTTCTTTCTATCTTTTCTCTTTTTCTCTCCCACACACACAAACAGTTTGTGACGGCCATACCTCAAAGGTCACGGGCGCCCCGGAGCGTGTAGTATCTTAGCACACCTCAGTGCTCCAACACCACTCCCAGGTGAGACAGGATGCTGTGGGCTCAGCATGCTGATGCAAGCACGTCTCCTAAAAGAACAGAGCGGAGCAAAGTAATTTGTTTGTGTCATTGTCTTTGATTGTTGAGTGTGGATTTATTGTGTGTGTTTCCAAACTACCGGCTTTTCCTACCCTCCGTACTCCAGGCGCCTTTATGGGTGGGCAGTGTCATGGCGGACAAAAAAAAACAAAGCGCTGCAATCACTGTAATTGATCAAATTGCAGAGATTTCGCCAAATAACCATTAAGCTTTCAACAGGTATCACATTTACGAGATAAAACATCAGAGGCGAGACAAGGACTGGTGGGTTTTAGGAGAATTGTAGAGGTATCCCACTGATATGACATCAAATAAAGGATTTTAACACAATTACAAAGGATTAAAATAGAAAACAAGGATGCTGCATGAAACATTACACTCAGGAATGAATACAAACTTGAGAACACCGTTTCTGGATCCCCAATTGTGTTCCTACCAACCTGCGATCCAATCCCCTTCTCCTGTGTCTGTTCTCTCCTTCTTTTCGTTTGTCTCCACAATAAAATAGTTTTTTGTAAGGTGAACTAAGGTGTACACAAATGATGGAGAAAACCATCAGGAAATTGACCGCTGGCTAAACCCTTCCCCTGAACAGCGATTGTCCAATCATAGCTTAGCACCCGTGACCAAGCACAGCAGGCCTGGTCAAGCTTTGGATTCTCCACATGTTCAAGCGGTGTTCATGGGGCTGTAGTGAGGGTGATTTAAGAGCTAAAAGTGCCACGAATTTAATAGCGCAATCCATATAATTCATCGGAATTTGAGCCTGAAAAAATCTGCCGCCTGCTGGAAATTAAAATCCTGCTTCGGTCTACTACTTTTCTAGAAATAAAAAGAACCCTCAAACCCGCCACAGTTATTCCTGTGAAGTGTCCAAGTGTAGAAATGATGGCAGATGTAGTGACAGTAACAAAGGGATGCTGGACTTTGCATACGCTCATTTGAGTTTTAAAAGGCAATTGAAAATAAACAAAGTTTTACTTTCCTTACTTTCTTTATCAGCTCTTTTCTTGGTTGTATTGTTCTTTTTTTTCTGCATCGCTACCTTTTTCTTTCCTCTCTTTTGGATCCCTGTCACACATACTCACACACAATCATAATCACACATTGTCCTTCCCCTCACTCCTTCCCTCTCTCCTTCACCACCTCCTCGCCCCTTGTGAGTAGTAAGATGAGAAAGTGTGTTTGAGAGGGGAGGGGGTCTAATGTCAGCCCGGGCCATGATCCGCTCTGAGGAGTTGATTTGCTGCGGCTCAGCGCCCTGGAGGCCGATTAGCATTCCCGCCGCTAACTCCCCAACTCGCTCATACTGTACGGCGGCCCCACCGTAAACCTCTGCCGTCCTCCCCTCTCTTTCTTTCTTTCACACTTCCTCATTTTTTTTTACTCCTGCCACTCCATGCCAATAATGAGCTCTACAAATATCACTGTTAGACTCACTCGCAGCTATCCCGGAGCAGCCCTATTGGCTTGAGCAAAGTGCCTCGGCAGTAGGCTATGGAATAATTGTCAGCGGGAAGAAATGGCCTATTTCCGCTCCACCTCTGCGTGAGGTTTTCTTATTGTGACTGTGCACTGACTGCTGGCTCACCCCCGGGACAATAAGCACAGACAGCGGATGAACTAGTAGCCGTTTTAAAACACTCGCCAGGCTCATTGGAATTGGGGCCGTGTCTGAGGTTTGGTGCGTTTCCTCTCAGTCAATGAGACAGCCTTAATGATGGGCGGAGCAGCAACATCGATCAGGAAGAAACAACCAGATAAGTCCTTCAGTCCGGGATAAGATGCACAACTTGATGTATGGATGAATTGGATCAGATACTGAAAGATAATTGACAGCTTCGGATGGAATTTTGATTGATACTGACATTTAAAAGAAATAAAAAACTGTGAACATGCAGAAGCAAGCTTTGGAAAAGCCATTGACCTGTGGGTGAAAAAATCAGAAAGCTTTTCCAGCTTTTTTAGACTACTCTGAAACTCCTTCAGCTTGACTCGAATGCATTCATCTTCCAAGATATTGTTGCTTGAGCATTTGGCAATTCGCCGTCAGTTATGCAAGACATATATCTCATGTGCAAATTGACACAGACTCCTCCTTTATTGAACTAAAGCAGGAGCAAACTTTAAGTTTATTGAACACACCCCAGGCGCTCAATAACCGCCAGACCTCATCAGACGACAGGAGCTCTCTATTGAGCAACAGAGATTAACTTTCTAGACTTAAGCCTCTCCAGCTGAGAACAAAGATGTATACCTGAGTAATGTGGAGGAGAGAGGTTTAATGAAAATAAGATAAAGAAGAATGAAGCGGTAGGAAATATTGGCATCTTATTGGCACCTCACAGCACCTGGCCATTAAAGTGTGCTTTGACATGGGGAATAGGATGCACCGGCTCAGAGAAATAATGCTTATAAAGAATACAAATTTACAAATGCCAGATTCAAGCTAAAGTGCTCAATCATCTGCATTAGCCCTTCACTCTCCCTGCGCAGGTGTGGGAGCGTTGTGGGCAGGCATTAATCCACCTGAGCACTGTTGCTTTATTCTTCCATACATCAAAATAAGAAGAGTGTGTGTCTTTTTTGTCTGCAAGTGTATATTTACAAATGAGGGCTTTTAATTTAAAAGAATGACCCAATTCTAGTGCGGTGTCAAAGACATGATGACTAATGCTTTGCCTGGAGACTCGCTGCAAGTGATTGGTTTTCTATTGCATCAAAATCAGAGATTCATAGATCATGATAAAGTGGTGCGGCCGGGACAATGCTTCATTAATGGCCAGAGAGGGACGCAGGCTATAGGGAGCGTTTCAGAGGTAACACCCACTTTCTCATCTACAGCTCAATAAGGCTCTGAAATAAGGCCGCCACCAACTTGGCAGGGATTCGAAGCAAACACAAGGTGAAGGGCAAATTCTCAACAGAAATTGCAGACTTTTACTTTATATTGGAGAAGTACACAAAGCATTTCTGCTCGGGGAGAAGTAAAAGAGCTTACATGAAGTTGATTACTTAAGAACTGCCTTGTCTTTGTCTTTTTGTGGACATTTTATCTGCCCTCCAACAGCAGCAAGGCTGGAAATCCATAAAGGGAACCCTCTTTGGCTTGATCTGTGCCCCTGCTGTCTGTATGTGTCTTTATTAAAGACGTTGTCCCCTCTTCCTGCATAATCCCTTCTGATTCACAGCTCCAACACTTCCTGCATGGCCCTGCCAAAATCAGGCGCTCTCAAATTGGGTAGTTAAAGGAGGGCGGAGAAGCGCATTTTATCACCAGATATGCCCAGAAATCAATGCACCCTCTCAAATAGCTGTCTCTTTATGGACCGTCAGGGAAATATGAGTGGAAATGGAGAAGCGGGAGGGCAGTGATGTGATATAAGTAAAAGGCCTTCATTCAGAGTTTTTCCTCCCAGGTCAAAACAGACATTAACACGAAGGGTCCCATCGGTTAAAACTACCCTCTCTCTGAGTCCATTGTGTGCAGCCGTGCGAGATTGTGTAGCTGATTACTGGACATAAAATCACCCCCAAAAAAAGGAGAAAGTTCACGAAGATGAGTTGAGCCACAGTGTAAATTCAATCAGAACATTTACAGGGTGCGATTATAACCAGATAAAGAGTATTTCAGATCATTGCACTATGTCAACACCATTTCATGAAATATAATGGTCCCGGGTTACTAAAGTTCAGAAGCACGGATCATAGTCACGGCTGCCATGAGGGAGGGAGGATGCTGGTTCTTTTATCTTTTTATACTGAATTAAATCTCTCCATTTCTGATATAACTGACATTGTATCATCTACACTAACCTCTTAAGTTGGAGCCATTGTTGATATGTCTCCACCTCAACCAAACCCATAGCTGTTGACAGGTATTAAAGGCAAGACAACATGTGTTTTTCTGAGATAATGTGATCATGGGATTCTTACAAGATCCCATTATAGGAAGGATCCCGACGCAATGCAAGGTAACTTTAAGCCTCCTTCCACCGTCAACACTATGAACTGGTTAACCAACTTTATGTCGGTAACTTAGACAAAACCAGAATAAAAGTGTAAAATTAAAGAAGAATACTTACCAATCTGTGACCTTGTCAAGAAACCCTTATTTTTTGAGACCAATTTTTCATTATTTTCTTGTCCTCAAAGAGGGTCTTACATGGAAACAAAATATAAAGACAATAATACAAAAAGAAAAAAGATAGGGAGTCCCTATCCCACGCCACCCCGTCCCTCCCCCTTCTCACCCCTGTTGCCATTTCACATAAATCCTACCTGATGTTTGTAAGCAATTGCCGGAGTTCATCTAGCTATTATATTATTTATATTATAGCATAACCCTTTATACACATCACATACATTCATACATTTTTTTACATAACATTTCATTTGTTTAAACTGAATTGAGATTGACTAGTAATCACCTACAAATTCACAGGTGTGAATATATGTACACAAACCCAAAAATGATTTGTCATGCCCACCAGCAAACATTAAGAGTTGATGTGCTGATCAGGACGACATTTTTATTTTATCAGCTATGGTTAACATCTGCCCGCTGTTGCTTTACTATTTGTATGTACTGATAACAGTGAACACTTTGGGGAGTTTTTAAAGTCAAAGCCATTTAACTCCCATCAATCATTTATGCCACTTCTCCACATGAACACCTGTAAAGTGTTCATGCACTTGATCTGTGTGTTGCCACTGCCTAAACGCTGCAGAACAAGGCACTCCGTCTCAGAGGCAACCAGTGCTTTATTTAGAGCCCCCACTCCCCGGTTCAGACACAAGGTCATTGCATCACGCTACGGACGCTCGCTGCCAACAAAGTAGCCTATCAGTCATCAGCCCTAATGAATAGGGCGCAGTGTAAAAATAGACACAACCGGCAGTATGCAAGGCAACAGTGGCATTGGCACTTGGCAACTCGCACCCTCTATTATCAGTCCACAGAGCTGCGTGTGCTCATGTCCCAAACAGTTATCTTTAGTCTGTTGATGGTTATTTTTAATGCATGCAGAATGAGAAACACTAGCCCCTCTGGACATGCAAAGTGAAATTTGGGAGGGTGTTCTACACAGGACAGATTATAATGCAAAAAATGAAATGGAAGAACAGGCTTGGTCTGCTTGTTGTAAAGTCCAGTCTGTTTCACTCACACTTCAACCAGCATTGGTTTTATTTTTATCTTTTCTTTAAGCAATGCCTGTGTGTGCCTCTGTGTTTTGATTGTGTGCAACGTGGGTTTTATGCCTGTTCTTGGAAGACTAAATTGTTGATCATCAAAAGAAACTATAAACATTATTGTCCTATAAAGGTCTTGAACAATCTTTGGTTGCATGTAACTCCACCCTCTCTTCTCTCTTCTGGTTCCATAAAAACAAAAACAAGATGGCGGAATCTTAAAACAGTTAGAACAAATACCAATAGGTGATGTCAGGGTTACTACATTGTCTGTCACATGCTTCAAAATACTTACCAATTACGAAAAACTGCTTGAATCAGAATCCCTGACTGATCAATCTTACTTTTCTTTTTAATTATTGACATAAAGCATTTGATCCCAATAAAAGCAAACTAAAATTGGTGCTTTTCACAAGAAACCACACCTTCAGACTATCTTAGTGTCAACGCAGGCCTTAAGTTATGCTTATGGCCTGGTACACAAGCAATGCAAGCAAAGCCAAACCAGGAAACCAAAACAACTTTAAAATATTCATGCAACAACATATCATACATTCATTATAGCCCACCCCACCACAGTTCAAATGCAAGAACACATGCCTGTCTGAATGCAGGTTAAGACTGGCTGTTTGTAAATTTAACCCAACAGTAGATGGCTTACTCCAGGATCGGCCATGTCCTGAAAAAGTGTCCAGTGACAGCGTTGTCGCTTCCTTTACTCAACCCGTCCCAGTCCTCAGGCTTTGAGGTTCAGGGAGGCAGATGGCCGGCCCCCCTCCAGATTGGCTCCACCGGCCTGGACCAGCACACATGTTCCCTCAGTGCAATTAAGTCTATCTGACCCCTTCGAGCCCCCTGCATCAGCGGGGTGTTTCCGTCGCGTTCCTCCATGCAGATGCTAGCAGCGGCGAGTCCTATGTGCATACCCTCGCTACGCGTGTCACACTGTGCACATATGGCTGCTCCGTGTTCGGCATGTTTAATAAAGCTGACAGGTTTTAGAGATAACATTAAAGCAGCAGGAGACCTAGACTAAATTGAGCATCCGTATGACAAATAAAGTTGTAAGGGTCTGGTGTGGGGGCTTTGCAGTGCGCTTGGGGAATATAGGCGATAATAAAGTAATAATACATTGCAGAGAACATGACTGAGAGCTGTATTTTCATTCTGCCGATGTTATTTGTTTTGGTATGCATGGCAAAAAGGTGCTTTGCTCACTTACGGCTCCTAAATCAAAATCTATTTTTTGATTGAAAAAACAAATCACTCATCATTTGCAATCCGACTCCTGGAACAGCGTCTCACTCTCCCTCAGCCTCTCTCTCCTCGTCCATATGTACAATAAATATATCGCTTTATTTGCATGCACAGACTGCACTGAGGCATGACAATAAAAGAAGCAGCTTAATATATCAAAAAAATCCGTCTGATTTATTGGCATCTGAAGTGTTTGCTAGCAACAAAAATCATTCCCATGCCAAATAGCCTTTGTAAGGCTTGACTGCTATTTACTGTCATGCGTCTCATTTTAGTGTTATGGGTGATTATGATGGGGAGGCCTGTGCAGTCATATATTAGCATGCGCTGAATGAGCTGTGGGACATCAGGCCCCGTGACTGCGAGGTAAATGAAAGCTGCGTGCTTATGCAGATGCTTTTACAGCCCAACATGAACTGAAAATAGGCTCCAACATTATTCAGAGGCGTAGTGTTGTGTAGATATCCATACATTTGGTTTATTTATATTTCACCCAACCTTCCCTTCGTCTTTCTCATGTGCAGAGTCCTTACTCATCAGTCCTCAGTTAGTAAATCTTTCTATCTGGTTTCCATCTAATTTGGGATATGCAGAAGAACTGACCCATTGTTCCCACTGAACCTGAATGCATCGCCGTGGCTGTCACTCTGTGGGTAAATTACTGAGCTTCGTACTGTCCGGCTGCAAGGCTGGGTCACACTGGGCCATATCTGCCCCCTTCATCCAATTAGGAAATGAGTTAAAATCCTTCACTTGGACACACACACACACACACACACACACACACACACACACACACACACACACACACACACACACACACACACACACACACACACACACACACACACACACACACACACACACACACACACACACACACACACACACACACACACACACACACACACACACACACACACACACACACACACACACACACAAACAACATCTGCCCCATCAACCGCGCTATTTCTTAATTTAGATCTCGAGCAGGATAACCGGTCAAAACACACATACAAACACACGGAGGGATAAATGAACCGCCTGTCTCCCCACTTCCCTCTCTGTCTGCCACATGGTGAAGACACACATCAATTGATTCGGCATTTCTCTTCCCGTCCCCCTATTTTTTTTTCTCTCTCTTTCATTACACACACACACACACACACACACACACACACACACACACACACACACACACACACACACACACACACACACACACACACACACACACACACACACACACACACACACACACACACACACACACACACACACACACACACACACACACACACACACACACACACACACACACACACACACACACACACACACACACACACACACACACACACACACACACACACACACACACACACACACACACACACACACACACACACACAGTCCCTCCCCTGGGGATGAAATCACTTACACACAAACACACACACAAATATCGGGTGGCTCGTTGCTGGAGTGGACAGGCCTTTGTGAGATAACGGGCAAACGCAGCCTGACAGGCTCGGCTGGGCCATTATTGAATTGCAGTGAAGACTATATTACTTTAGAGTGAGATAAAAGACTACATACAAGACGGATGGGTGGGGGACATCAAACAAGACTGTGTCCGGATTGTGCCAGGAGTAATCCGGTTGAGGGCAGCGCTGATTTCCCCCAGGCCAGGTGCCATTTCTCCTTGAATAATTCTTATGAGGAATCCACGGCCGCGTGCCGCTGTTTGTGTCGTCGCCTCCATTCCCTCCATCATATTCTGCTTTTTGTTTTCATCCTGGCCTTGCCCGTTCTTCTATCTTGTTTCTCGGATTGCTGTTGCACAAACTCCGATGTTATGATTGGAATTCTTCAAAATCGTTTAACTTCATGTGGTGCGCCCGTCGGCCGGGGGATGTTTCTTGACTATGAATGGAGAGGGAGGCCCCTCAGGGGAAATACTCGCGATGGTGTTTGGGAGGTTTGGCCTAGAATGCAATATGGATCACAGGAGCAGCCATCTGATGTTGAGGAAACATTTGGCACCTCGTGTCATCGGCTGAACTTGTTTGCAGTCAGCGGCGTCTTTGATGTGGAGACAGAAACAATGTAAACAGATGCTTTGTGTTTGTTCCTTCTCAACATAGGCTGCAAAAAAGGCTGACAGGTATGATGATAATAATGTTGTGAAGTCAGGTGATCATCACTCACTTCAAAAGGGAAAATTAACCATAAAAACAATCCAGAAATCACTATTTGGAGCATGACTTCCCCTTTTCCCTCTCTTCTATTATCACTTGCAAGGTGATATCACTCTTTTGTTGCTGGCAGTGCTGAATGGCATTGGACTTGACAGTGATGCTGGCATGTCATTAATCAAATATATATGCATAGAAATCATCTAGGCGCCCCGCTATAGGTTACGCTCAGGTGGCAAGGAATAAAATAACTGCAGTGAAAGGAGGCTTTTTCTACCAAGAGCCAGTACAATTCCCACAGAATTCAAAAAGAAGGCCAGCTCCAACATAAATCCAGAGTCTACATTAATAAAATATCAATGCTCAGTGATATGGGGAAAATTGATCCGAGTTGGTTCTCAGAATTACAATGCAGAGTCAATTTACGAAGTTGTGGACATGACATGTTTGAAGGGTGTCTTTGGAAAGATGCAATCATGTTGTGTTTACGAGTGTGTCACAAAGTATGCAAGTCATTTGCTATTGTGCGACTGATGCCTGAGTAATTCATTTTTTGAGTCCTGAAACAAACAATAACCAATTCAAGATAAGCTACAACAAGCTCAACAACACCGACACATTTAGGAAGACAAATAAAACCACTTTTAAGGGGGAACGCTGTACTGTATGTGCAAACATGGGTATGTATAACTTGGTACAATAGTTTCGGGCACTGTTTACACATTTGTTTCACCAAGAATAACCTTAACAACTTCCCAGAAGCTCTCTGAATATTAGCTCAATGAAGACATTACATGTAATTGTTTTCAGTTCACTAACATTTCCAAGTGTTATGGACATTTCTGAGTGGACACAACTCATGAAAAGAGTTTGAAAAGAGGCAGTTATGCATCACTGTTCCAACTGCAGAGAAAAGGTTCTTAAGTGGAGTATCTCAGCGTGATATTTTGCAGAGAGTACAGACAGTCTGTCATTTGCAGCTACCTGAAAGGTTGCAGTCCTAAATCCCTTATATAACTCTACTTTCTCTGAGAGTGCATTATTATAGATTACATGTACTTTTCTACATTCTTGGCTGGATTGACTTCTCCATTCATGCTGCAGTTTTGTGTCATTGATTAGGGTGAAATACATTATGACCACTGTGCAAGGACAAAGTAAAAGCGCACTGGTTGTTCTCTGATTAAAATACTGCTCTGGACTGTGTTTACCCCCCCAAGCCAAATGCTGGTTCTGTCGGGCAAGTTAGCCCCATTGTCTTGTTTATTTGCTGACGTGATTCACAACACGATAATAATAATTAACTGGGGTTATTAATTTTTAATGAGAGACCTAAATGGTGCGCCCCAAGGGCCTATAACCTCTGGTTTTAATTAATATGCGGTGGGTGCACATTAGGCTTTCAATTAGAGAGGGGGGAATGGCCAGGCAATCACTGAGCGCTTTTAATCCATATGCTCATCAAGGGTCCAAAGCATGCCTTTTTAATCAAGCACTCCAGACCTGAAAGGAGCCAAACACATGTCTATCAGTCATTCAGCGAGGACAGTTTTGGACTACAAGAAAACTTCTGTCTTTTAATGAGCTTGGCTTTAGACAGTAACGCGGCATGAAGCAAGGGAGGGATTCGGAGAGGAGGAAAAAGAAAGTTCTTCAAGAGGAGCTGGGAGTGGATTAATGAGATGCAAATTAGTCCCCATTTGTTCAAATGCTGACAGCTGAAGCGTTGCTTTGACAGGGGACAACGTCAGTCCAACAAGCACAAATAAACACTTCTCTGTTTTACCACCCAAACAAATGGCTTCCCCGCGCCAACATGTGCCACATTCTGCTGGAGTGCCGCAGGTGACTTGATGCCATTCATGAAAATGAGAATCCTGTGCCATGAGGGGACACTTGGTATGCGTGCATGTTGGACAAGTCTGTTTGTACATCTTGTAAAACAATCCCCCGACTCCCTTCGCATCACAACAACACGCACAAACACAGACTTTGGCTGAATCGTTAAATAACCCAGGTGTCGGGCGAAGATGATGCGTGTGAGTGAGATCGATTTTCTCAGGTGCTGGTGAAGAGTATTTGCTTTCCAGGTGGCCCTGAAGGTGTGAAGCCCCTTCAAACATGCACTGCAACCCTGAGAATATCTAGACATTAACCAAAAGGAGCTGAATGTGAGACGCAAATGTCCAAATCATTCGGACAAGACATCAAACAGACTTCACTCGGCCGGCTTCTAAGTACAAAGTCCCTGTGATGTCCATGTCCGAAGAATTCAAGGCCAGTGAGAGGACATGCTGGATGGCGTTCCGTGGCTGGCATGAAACTGAGAACATCTGAGGGCGAAGAAGAGGGTTTTTCTACCGAAAAGGCAAAAAGAACGTCCAACTAGGGAGACGAAATCTGGGAACTTCTCTGCAGACGCAAATATTGTCAGATAAAATCAAGAACCGGCTAAAGACTTGGTTGTTTACGACCATTTACGAGTGTTGTGCTCTACACGTGTGCCACTGCTAGCCTAAATCAAACAATATTCTCAAGTATTTTCAGGAAGTCAATGACAATCTCCTGCTGTGTGCCACATTCGAGAAAAAGAAACTCTAGATAGTGTGCAGGTCTCAATACTTATCAACATCACAGCATCTATTCTCAAGGATAAATACGTTTATTATAAAGAAATGAAGGAAAATACATGCTAGAGGCACAAAATGCATGTCAGAGAAAAAGCCTACAAACTTGCATCCAAACAACAACAAAGTGTTTCACAAGAAATGTTGTGTTTTGGTCTGAATTAGTGAAGAAAATAAAAGAAAGTGGTGACACAGAGAAGGAGAGAAAGCGACTTATAGACAGAAAGGAGGTCGATAGATACATCAACATCGTTTTAATAAACTCCGCTGATGCCAAGCTCAATTAGGTAAAGGGAAGCCAGAGACAATCATATGTTAATCCTGCACAGGGGCAAAACTGAATCTGCAATAGCTAAGAGCACTTGTCTAAGATCATCACTGTGGAGCATTTTAGAAAAGGAAGACTTTCAAGACTATGCTATTACTCGACGGGGCATACAAGAAGATTCAGTGGGGTAAAATGAATCTCAAGAAACGGTAAAAGCAAAAATTCAGACCCAGTGGACAAATGTGAACTGAGCTGCTGACAGGGGACAAAGTAACAAGCACAAATAAACACTTCTCTGATTACAAACAACTCCGCGCCAGACTGTGCCCTCTGCTTGAGCCAGTACTTTGTGCCGTCTGAAGAATTTGCCATGAGGGACATTTGTATGCTGCATCTGAAAGCGTGTAATCTGAAAATCGACATCCCTTCAGATGAAACAACAAATAAACAATTTGGCTGAAATCGTAAATAACCAGGGTTGGGCGAAAGATATGCGTGAGTGAATCCGATATCCTCACGTCTGTGAAGCATGGGTATATACTCTTCATGGTGGGCCCTGATGTACCTTCACATGCAAGCGAAACCAGGAGAATATCTAACATTAACAGAAAAGATGAATGTGGCCATGTAATCATTGAGATATGACATAAACCTCCTTCCATCGCCGGGCCTAAGTGAAGCGTGGCTGTCGGTCTTCAGCCATGAACAATGTATGCCTAACCACGCGCATGGGCAAACGAGGAAGGAGTGGTTTTCTACGAAAGCAATCAAGACGTCCTGGAGAGGCTAGCAGTCTCAGGATCTCCAACCACATAGCAAAATCATTGGAAGATGTTTTAGAAAGTTACGTGTTGCCCAGCGAGCCACGCCCAAAAATCAACATCTTTCAAGTATTTGCAGGAAAGGAATGCCAAATACTGCACGTGTGCATTGAAAAAACTTAGTGAAGATCTACAGAACTTTCAACATCACTGTAGACAGGTAGACAGAGAGATGGGGGGGGGGGCGTTGTGCAGCAGCTAATGCACACCAGCAATTATGGGCCATCATAATCACAGCATCCAGTGACAACATAATCATAGCACAATCAGGTGGCGAATCAGAGGCAATTTGCAGACTATCTCCACAACTTGGAGGGGCTGGCGAAATTCTCCATTTGTGTGCAGCAGGCTGAGAAAGCTTAATTATCCTGATGAGGGGGTGGCAGAGAAGGGAACAGCGACCCCGGCACGCTTCAAGTCACCTATGAGACAAACGACGGCTGGCGTCGAGGCCCCGAAGACACCTGGGAACCGGCTCTGTGAATCCCTTTGTGGAAACACGGTGCACCAAGCAGGTGTCAAATTGATCCTGATTGAGAGGACAAGGCAGAGCAGATGCAGAAGTGTGGTCGGGGATTTTTCCTCTTGTGAGCATTTGTAGGTTTTAGGGATTGTTCACTTAAAAAAATGTGATGATGAATTTTGATAAAATCTTTTTTCCTTGCTCCAGAGGCTGATTCAGATCATCAGAGTTCTGGCTGATGGCCGAGATGAGAACACATTCATAATCACAGAAGGACCATTTGTAATATATTCACGTATGGGAAATGCAAAATTTGAAATCCAAAAAGGAGACAAAAATAACCGAGAATTCAGAGAAGGCTCATGAAAATGTTCTGTGTTGACTGAAAAAAAGAAATACCTTTGGGTTATGTTATTAAACTTAGAAATGAACAACAAGGAAACTGAATTAATCTCCAGCAAGAAGGGGAGCCAGATAATTCCAGTTGAGCAAATTGAATTGGAATGTAAATGTTAGAAATGATCCACATGCTGTCCCTGGGTTCCTGCGAGCACCGGCTCAGAATTCAGCCTGCGCCTCTCCCTCCGTTGCTCAAATATGTGGATAACAAAAAAATTAATTATACATATTAATGCTTGCTTGCCAATTTTTCATGCGCATCTCCCCCGAAAACGGCTTTCTTCAAAAAGCATCCGTCCAGAATTTGAACTAACTAATCTCCAGTTGCCTGGGGAGAGAAAACAAGCGCTTTGAGGGAATAAGTTACATTCTGTTGCGGCGTTTACACGTGCGGCTGAGCACAGAACTTCAGAGCTGGCATTTCAATCAGGAGCCATCAGAGGCATCCTTGGCAGATAAGAGGAGCTGCACAAGCCCCTCCGCTCTAAACTCTAATGGTGTGTTTACGCAGGAGATACACTCTGCATACAGCAGAACAAATCAGGGGCTACACCGAGGCCTTACAGAGGAGCTCAGCTCTCACTGGCCTACATTATAATCAAAGGAAACTCCATTCAATGCTGGAGAATTAACAAAGAGTAAACAGCCACCGCTACGTACAGAGGCAGACATTTTTAGGGCTTTTTATACTTTTACTTTGCACACCACTGAAACCGGTGAAAAGAGCTAGCTTGCTTACTAAATGCAGCTCTTAATATCGCTCATTTCAGTATGTGATCAATCTACAGAGTAAAACAAAAGTGGTTTTATGGAAGGTTGTGTGTCCATCTAGCAATATATATTTCTCAAAATATTGAACTTTTCTTTAAGAATAGTAGGCAAAATACATGTGAAAGCAAACAGCCTGCCACTATATTTCAAAAGTTGGAGCTCGTTAATTTGTGTAAATGAGGGTAGCGCTGCTAACATGTTGCTCTGAGCGGTATTTAGTTACACATTTTAGAAGCAGTTGCAATGATTGCAGAGAGCTGCTGCAGCACCCACATGATGCAAACACAGAGGAGCAGCCAAACACAGAGAACAACATTACTGTTTGTCTCATGCTGACGTACAATTTACATCGTGTGGTGATTTGCCAACAGCTAAAGTGACTTATGCATATAGTTTATGACTCAATAACTAATGCAAGGGAAAAAATTAAAGTTATGTCTTCAATGCCGTCAAGGCCGTTTGCTTTTGCTCTTCAAAACTCCTTTGTTATGTCAGATATATTTCCTGGACGGCTCCCAATATCCTTAAGGCTTATTGGTGCGCTGCATCCCCACGACTCGCAGAGGACACCCAAAGATAACAGCAAAAGTTGGACCTCTTCCTAAAGGCATGCATTACTGCGGCCCGCCGTGTCGTGCACTGGGGATTCGCACCCACAGCATAACAGCTTTATCTCACCTGGTGTAAAGATTCATCGCCGTGATCATTGGAAGTGACTTTTAAGTGACCTGCTCGCTATAAAAATGAGACTAATTACGCAGGGATGGGAGCGTGTCACCTTTGTGAAAATATCTCATCTATTGATGCCTTCATTTTAATGACACACATGACCTTTGTGAGTCACACCCTTGAGCTAGACAAATACAGAAGAGAGATGTCTTGGCTCATTCCTGTGAGCTTAGGGATTTGGAAAACCTCCTACAGCACTTTTCGTATAACTCGCTAGAATTTTTAAAGCTACTGCAGTACGCCTACATTCAAATTTCAGAAAGTTTAAATTAAGAGTTACTGTGTGTCATGAAATATCAATAGCGGATTATTGAGACATATGCAGGTGTCGACAGTGATGAATGTATTAAGAGCGCTTGGGAGCCACTTATCCTATGCAGCATCATTTATGATTATACTTACAAGGCCTCCAACACACATCTTAATGTGTTTCTGAATAAGCATGAGAGCCTTTTAATAGGATGTGAGGTTGTCACTTTAAAAACAAAGAGAAGGGATTTAGGGGACCAAATGAGTGGCTGAGGGCTACAAATTATACTTCTGCCAAAGATATTATAAGCCTGAACAGCACTGCCAAAAAAACAAGTCTGTTGATTTAGTGGCGATTCTTAAATTCCAATTATCTAGACACAAAAGGAAATGGGGTAAAAACAACTACATTTATTTCAATGAAAGTCCCTCTTTACCTGTTTTAAAGTTATATGCTCTGCTCCATTATAATTATCTACAGCAGTTATAGGAGACATGGCACATATATAAAGTTCAATTCAAAGGTTTGACTTGTTTTAATCAAACAGAAGACCTTTCCAAGAAATCAAAGTGATTATTTCTTAATGAGGATGTAAAATGCTTGATATGCAATACAGTGGTGATTTTGAAGATCTGTTGGAACTTAGCCTATACAGAAACATGCATCACCTTGATAAAAACACAGTAGCTTGATGTAGCGTCATCCTTTATGCAGATGACACACAGCTATTCTCCTGAATAAAATGCAATTCCTTTTACAGTCGCCTTTAATCTGCCTCTTACAACTTTGACAACATGCTTTTTTGAGCCTCTTACTTTAAAGCTTTGATTACCAAGTTAACAGTCTTCTATATGTTCACCCTATCCAGAATTCTGCCACAAGTAAACACATCATTTTTTAGCTAGAATTGTAGACTTTATGCCTTTACAGTATGCACTCTATTTCTTGTTTACAGCAAATGCAGCAAAAAAGCATACACAGCCTTTAGAAAGACACACATTTGTCAGTCAGATTCAATCTATAGGGGACTGACACTGAAGTGAAGCTATGCCTGCACGATGTGTATGTTTCGACATGAGCAAAGAGAATGGGGTTATTCTAAGAGGTAGGCCTTCATTTCCCTATGCAGACAGGAAGTGAGTGAAAAGTGGAAGAAAATCAGAGAAACCACAGCGAGTTTGGAGATCAGTCTGCTAGAGCTGTCACATATACAGTACACCGACACACTGTGTCTGTGCGAGTTGATACAGCAAACGTCTAGGCTGGTAGACGGGAAACTCGACTAATGGCTGTTTTCTGTAAAACTGAGATATCTGGGAGCTAAAGAATCCCACTGCACAGGTACGCCTCTGTATGAGCGCTGTAATGCGTGTTGGAATGCGAGTTGTGGAGTGTACAACCAGTGAGAGATCAGTGTTGGGATGCAGGAATATTATGCAAATCACATTAGTGGTAGTCAGGAAAATACAGCTTACCTTAATGTGCTCTCATCCACATCATGATATAGACCATTACAACAAGTCAGCCTCCTAATAAATGTACAAGTGGCCGACACCGTTTGAATGACACTCTGGTGTTCATGCAGAAATCTCACCTGCCCCAACTAAATTGCCGTGGACCGGTTTTCCATAGCAGAGGTGCTCTTCAGCAGTCACGTGTGTGTGTGTGTGTGTGTGTGTGTGTGAGTGTGTGTGTGTGTGTTTATGCATGTGTGCGATTTCATTTCTGTATCGTTTCGGTGGTCTGATGCGTGCGTGGGACTCAAGCCCACAGCAGAGAGTCAATCTGAGACATCTATTATGCACTTCATCAATCTTTTTGGACTCTTGACATTTCACTAGCTGAACAAATTGTCAGTTATCAAAACTCAATTTCAGAAATGACATGTTGAAATTCATTCCCCGGCCCTCCCCCCCATGACCACTCCTCCACTCTTGCTCACACATCCTCTCCCCTCTCTCGCTCTCTTGGTGTATACCTCTTTGCATTTACCTACAACAACTGCACACACACATACACACGAGAGGACAAATGAAGTTCAGTCCTCTTCTCCGTCCCACATTTCCCTATCGCTTAAGTAGCTTAGCGATGGTAGTTTTGTATGCAAAGAGTTAACGAGTGCTGGAGTTAATCGCTCCTGGGCTACCCGCGTTCCTGTGAGCAGATAAGGCTGTTTAGAAATTGATTTGGTTATGCTTCATTGATAATAAAAGGAGCCAGGCTTTGTTTACCTAACAAAACACACGCATAAACACACACCGCATGCCTTATTTGGATCCCTGCATAATGTGTGTACGAGGAAGAGAAAGAAGAGTAGGCCCTTGGAGTGACAGGGTCAACCTTGAGGAAAGGATGCAGGGAGAAAATCATTAGAGGAAAGTAAAGGTGAAAGCAGGCAACACTGGAGGGGGCCTAATCCTTGCTCACTGCCGTTAATGAAAGTCATCAGTCACATTCCTATGCATGCTAATGACGTGTGCAAGCGCAATGACACATAATCTCACACGCATGCACATTTACACATGCATGCCTGTAATGTAAAACAGCAGCAGGACTTTTAGTATCTCATTCAAACAAACTCTGCTTCTGTGATTACTTCCCCCCACATGACCGACTGGGCTGTTTGTTTTTCCACAGATTAACATTTCAGAAGCTTCTAATCTCACAGACGGATCTGAAACCTGTGCACCTCATTCATTTGGTGATGTCACCCAGTGTGATAAGCTATACCATTTTTTTTTCTTCCCTTTGTGAACACAACAAATACAGTATTATTGGCTCTGACAGGCCTCAGGGAGGATTTGAACTCTGTACCTTCCTTGTTATAAGTAGAGACAGGGAGAAATGAGAGAAGAACAACACAGTCAAGGACAAGTGAGAAGTTTTAGTTCTGTACTGACTGTACAGCTGTGGAAGATTCAAATTGGAGAACAACCAAGCAGTAATACGCTAAGGCCTTTTTTACAGCATGGATTTTGACTTGTTCGGAAGAGCACAGGTGCTACTAATAACATCAACAATGGCTTATTTCTGTTCAAGTGTACCAATAGGATATGACAGTTAAATGAAATGCAGCTATCAGTTGTTTGTTTTTTTAAAGCTGTGTTAAAAAAGGATTTTTTTGGGGGGGAAGCTAACTTTTTGGCATTTTGAATGAACAATATTTCCTTAATATTTGCAATACAGTATGGGTTTTTTCTAGAAAAATATAGTATGAGGGCGCTAATGTCACTTCCCGCCAAAATGACGGCCCCGCCCACTTTCCGTTAAAAATAATGCAGTAGAGCAAAGTGGAAAATAATAGTTTCTTCATGTCCTACAGCTGCTGAGTCATATATTGCACCTCAAACAACAAATATATCCAGAGTTACGGTTTCTTTCTTCTTCCTCTACAGAAAAAATTAAAGAGATTAAAGATTAAAAAAATAATAATAAAGGGAAAAATCTATTTCCCCTTTGGACTGGATAAACAGTTACACAGTCTATGTGGACGTTGAGCCTTTGTGCTTTTTAAATGCAATTACTTAAAATGTACTTAAACTTCAATTCCAAGTTCACAGCTGATTCAATCATACTAAACTGGTTTCCATCTAGCAGCATTACATTGTTTCATTAGAAATGTATCTTGTTTTATTTAATATCCTAAGACACAAACCGTGTAAAGAAACGAAAGGGAGATTTTCCTTCAAATAAAGACCGACTTTATCAGAGTAAGCTTAGTAAGAGAAACTCAGATAATTATAGCAGCTGAATGTGAGATGAACTCTATTTAGTGCTTTTCAATCTTCCTTCAAGCAGCCACTGTGTGAAATTTAATTTAGCTTTGCATCTGTCCACGTAACCTTGACAAGTTTCTCGAATCATTTGATTAGTCCCCAGCATTTAAAATTGGTCTACTGATTTAATGGCATTAAGCGTTCCTCTTTAAAACCCAGCCACAGCTCCGGGATTGCCTGTGTGATCGTGCACGTAGGAGGATAGTTGCTTGAGGAAGTTAAAAAGTTATCCAACAAACTCATTTCGAATAAGGAGGAATTGCAAACTATATTTCATCACAAACTGACACATTGTAGTGCATTGTTATTTAGCTCAAGTCAACCATAGTGCGCATCAAAATATATCTAATTTCGTTTTTGTGGCAGATTTGTTTCCAATGAAAATATCCTGACCTTTCTCTGACACTCTCTGAAGCTTTTCCCCTTTAACACAAAAAAAACGTCTGTATGGGAGGTACAGCAGATTACAAGATCAGTGGCTCTGCTCAGGGGAAGCTACTGGCTCGAGATTTATGATGATCAGGAAGCTCATCAGAGCAGGAAAAGAGAAGAGAGATAGAGGACGAGAAAACATTGACTGAGAGAAAAAGTTCCAATAATCATAAACATCCGGCTCGTATTCCCAGAACAGTAAGTCCTGCGCCGAGCTCGTTAGCATTCAGCGGACCCACCAGATTACTCGGGGCACTGTGTAATTTGCAATAAAAAATAAAGATGACGCCAAAAACAAAAACAAATCTGAGCCGATGCAAATTAGGAGGAGCGCGCTTGGTTAGTCTCACAAAGCAGTACATTTCCCCCACGCCACGTGCAAAACTCAGGTTGCTAGGCCCGAGCAGGCGGGGGAAATTAAGCTGCTGTCTGTTAGCAGGACTTTATTTCCCTTGTATCTGCACCAATTCGCCTGGACACTGCATCAATCTGCCCCTGTGGTAATGACGCTCCGGCGCTGGAAATGATTGCATTAAAGAGATTGAATTTATTGTGAAACATAAACTTCTGCTAAATACTTCTGCACAACCCAAACAGTCATTTCTTTTTGGACTCGACTGCACACAGCGAGTCCTGTTTGCAGACACATTTCACATTCTAGCATCAAATCTGTAAAAGAGCCCTCCTTTACTCCGGAGTTGTTGAACATTTATCACATCTCCCCAGTTGGCCTCGCCTGGTTTATCGGCTGAACCAGTGACGTTACCCAATCCTGGGATGTTTTAATGAAGCCAATCCTTTCCCATGATGCCTGTGAGGGTCTCTCTCAGCATGGAGGCTCCAGCTGCTGACTGACACCCCGATAAGCCGGACCTCTCACTCCCGACGCCTCGCACCGCTCATGCTGACTCATCACTCGGCCTTTGAGATTAAGAGAAAGGTCTGATGGGTGACGCCGCATGGGGGCTAAATGCCACCTGCCCCATCTCGCAACCCCCGCCTCACCTCAGTTTACACTGATTGAAACGTGCTGATATGGGAGAGACCCCGGCAGAAGAAAAAAAAAAGTTGGAATACAGACCAAAATAGGTTAGGAAATGAAACGCTTGCTGATGCTGCACTAACATGGCAGATGGGAAATGAAATTGTCGGCTCTTTCCGCTGTTCACCCATCCATCCCTCTAGTGATCTATCCTGCAGCAGCAGTAAAAGCAGGGTGCAGACGTAAGCCACCTGAAGCTTTTAGGTCAGCGCTCAGGGGACTTCACCCCGCGTCCCTGAAGAACATGACTCGGTGCTAACCCGCAGCACGCTGACCTCTCTCCGTCAGCATGTAGCGCTGAGCGGCCGTCATACACACTCTCTGCTTATGTATGCATTAAGCTATTTTCCGATTCTTGTAACTGTGCGGCAACATGGCTGCTTGTCTCTCAGAGCTGCATGCTAACCTGCTAACCTGCAGTTGTTGTCATTTCTCTTGCTGTGTTTTTACGACCTAACCGACATAAAGGGTCACTGAGGAAGTCACACACACAGCTACTGTTACTGTAACATTGAAGCAAGCTGCTAGCACATGGATCATATTGTAACTGTATTCAAAGAAGATACAACAAAACAACTATAACAACAATGTACCTGAGGTTGCAATGGTGGAATATAACTAAATACTTTCACTTTACTTGAGGAACTTCACCTCCTGCTACTTTATCCTTCTAATATCACCACATTGTTGGGGCAAATAGAGCACATGCCTTCTGAACTAAATTCATTTGATTAAAAAATGTTATTGAGAATTGGGAGATTTAGATAAAATATATATAAATGATGATATATTATTGTATAAAAGAGTCTTTGAATATTACACACAATCATTTAATCCATTACAGATAATGATCAAAGGAGCTTTGATAGTCTCTGACCACCCTGACGGAAGGTACGATATACAAAACAGCAAAGTATCCAAATGTGTTTTTACTATATGTCTGTCTATTGTGACAAAATGCAGTCTTGTTTGTTATCCTTTTCATTTATTTCCTCGCAGGAAACAGTTGGACAGCGAGTCCTGGCGTTGTCACCTTCACATAAATCCCTGACTTTGCTGTCTGTAGATATTTACAGATGGAGAAGGCGTCAGGGGGACGGCTAAAGTGCTGAGATAAACCTCCCTTCACCCCCACCCGTTTTTATATCTGAACCCATAAATATAAACATATACATTCATATTTGCCAAATCGGTATGGCGGCTTAGATGCATGGCTGGCGACAGGAAGAAATAATCCATCATGCCTAGAAACTGAAATAGCAACCCGAGCCCTCTGTGGGCCTGGCTGTGTCTTTTGGCCGGAGAACAGGGAGGCTTTCTATAGGACCCCTGAGCTGCTCAAAGATTATTGGATGAGGAAAAAAACAAAAAAATAGCCTCTTCGTCTGTTCTCCAAGCTTGGCTGAGGTTCTTATTGCCGACTATGTATCCATTACTGCTTTCCTCTGGTGCCCCCGCATCAATACGGCACAGAGAAAATCTGGTGTGGAGGCACCTTCCATTGACAAAGCATGTCTGCGTGGGTCGATAGTGTATTAATATGGGACAATGGTGTTAGCCACGTGTGGCTCGCACCACTAGCCCATATCGGAGTGTGTAGCACGCCCAGCCCAAGGGCTGTGTGAATGGCCTTCAGCTCCACTGGGGCAGTGGCTGCTTATTCTCAGTGTGTGTGTGTGTTTGTGTGAGAGCGAGGGCTGTTTTCAACCCCAGAAGTTCTAAGAAAAGTGACCAAAGGGAAAGAGAAAGATGGGGAAAGGAGAAAAGCCCATCGCTAACAATGCTATTATATATTTGGGAACACCATCATGTAAACGAAAATGTAATGAGATGAATGGATGAATAGACATTTGATCCTTAAGATTTGGGTACGTTACATTACATTCAGACATGTGTAAGAAAGCAATGCATTTAAATAATTTGATTGTTTACAATTTTATTTGGCAAGTATTAAAAGACTATTTTCCTTAAGTAGGTAAGTCTGTTCGAAACACTTATTAAAGACCTTTTTGGGGGTGAAATATTCCTTTAAGGTTAAAAAATAAAAAAACATTCAAAAAATGTGTGTGATATTTAATTTGAACTAAACAATTACTAAACCGTTTTTTAGGTCTGTTTCTTCATGGTTGAATGCAGTAATTGTAAGCTGCTTTTGATAAAAGGGTCAGCTCAATGCAAAGAATTATAATGACATCTTGAATGGCTGACAATAAAAGTGATATTTTCTTTCTTTTTTCTTCCCCTTGGCTCACATATACGAAAAACCCAACACTATACAGTAAGCAATTCACAAATGTTGTTTTTCACAGCGTATCAGTTTATTTATGGGCCTGTCGTCCACAGCTGAGGGACCATGCAGCCATGCTCAGGCTTCAGCGAGAGCATGCTTTGGCCTAAATAGGCTTTGTCAGTTCAATCCATTTTGTGTATCTACATCAGTGCGTTGCTATTAGGTGAAGACGTGTTACTGTGTCACCTTTGTCCTTGCTTAATTTGGTTAAAAGGAAGGGAGTAAATCATTTTTATCACAAGGTCTGAGCAAATTCTTAGAAAGCTGCATAAGTGTGAAAATGTGAGCAAATACAAAAAGACATTGATCAGTTTCTCTAAGCTCTGTGGTTCTTTTTCATTTAAAAAAATGTCAAAACATGCAAACCAGCAGACAGCAGGCCCCTGACATCAAACCATAAACTCACATGTTCAGTCACACACACACACACACACATGTGGTCTGGTGATTTACTGGAACAGATGAGGCCCTGGGAGTACCTCTGCAACCACAGTACTCAAATCAAAGCTGTCAACAGGGACCCTGGAGGAAGGGAGGAATCAAACAATATCTCTAGCTTTTCCTCCTCATCATGACCTGTGTGTGGAGACGAGCCGGTGTGAGCTGTGTGTAGGTGTAAGAAATGTATGGAAAAATGGGTGAAAGCTATCAGCTGGCTATGTGGGAGATCTGTGCCCGACTCAACCCCCCCCCCCCTTTCCTCTGCTTGGCCATTATTCCTTGGGAAATATACGCCTTTGGATGCATGGTGGCCAGAGGCTTGTTTACTTGCTAAACAACCTTGGTAGCTGAGTGGCATTTTCAGTGATGCAGCGAGGAAGATTGACTGTGTGCCGGCTCTGGGCGGGGGGGCCACAGTCCCGATGCAGTCTTTACTATCTCTGCCAGCCTCCGTTACATACTAGCTCACCTCACAGGCAGAAACACACAGATGCCGTTTGTGTACTCATCTGTGAGCTTACATACACATATGCAAATGCTCCCGCGCACGCACGCACACACACTGACACACTCCAGTCCATTTTCATCCAAATGAATTGGCTGTTCCACACATGCGTGATATCTCTCCCAGCCCTGGATCCAATTTCCATGTTGATGAAACTGTGAATTTACAGTATGAATGCATCTAAACACACTGGTGTGCGAGCTCTCTGTTATAATCCGGCTGATGAATGATTGCACGGGTTTCATCACGCCATTATCATTGTAATCACTCTAATCATTTGACCCTCTTTTTTTCGGCCGTTTCAGTAAACGTGAAACCTTCATACCTGCAGTATCTCCCTGTGAAGCGATGCAGGAATGACTCAGGGAACGGCGTAAATTGATTTAGGGAGGCAGGGGGGGAAACGCCTGCCAGTTCGCTATCAAAGTTCATGCATTGTATTTACCCCAGCCCGATTACCTTAACAAGGCACATATATCACATAATTAATCCAGAAGATTACCATCAAAAATCCATAAACCAGTAACATGCTTCCTTGCGCTCTGCCATTAATTATATTTGTGGCGCTGAAAGGAAGAGATTGAAAACAGAGACAAAAAAAGAAAAAGAAAAAGAGGGATACACGGGATAGAGAGGCAGCCGCGGACCAAAAGGCATATGGCGCTTTTAATAAACACTCTGATTATACTGTAATTCATCACATGATCGAGATAGCTTTGTGTTATTGACAGGTTTTTATTACCACTGCGATACGAACATAGGAGCGTGAAGACCTAAGGCATGTCTTAATCCAACGAGAGCTGTAATAGCTATAGAAAATCTCACATAAACATAATACATGATGTCATTTTTATATATGCTTGTGTACTTACTACACTCCGATTTAAAAATCAAGGCTGACTTTCTCTATTACTGATCAATTTTTGTCAGATTGTTTAAATTCCTCCTCTACTGATTGAGGTTTCAAGGCGCAGGGGTCGATTTCTAGAGCCCATTATTTTCTGACTGACGGATATAGACATTGTCAGCGAGACATTTAGGCCTCCAGGCATCGCTGCAGGAAGAAGCTGGGACCCGTTTCATTCCCCTTCAACAAAAGTCTCTTCCCAGACATTTCCTCTTTTTTTTTTTTTGCCCATCGACCAACTTTGTTGAATTTTTGTCTCAAGGTAGGAGTGCTTTAAAATAATCGTACGTCTTTCAGAAAGTATCTGCCAGTGTATCGAACATCTTTATCACTCTTGGTGCTGGGCCGATTTTTGTGATCCTTTGCCTATGGCCAGTTCCAGGAAAAGAGAGAGCACCCTGTCGGAAAGGTCAGCCCCGAGCGCAAAAACACAGAGACTAAGAAGAAGTCAAAACCTCCAGCACATCTGAGATCATGGAACCTGGTTCAACAGACCAGAATAATGCATCAAATCATTCTTGTATCCATTTTTCCCTTCCTTTTTTCACCTATTGTCCAAGTTTTACCCCCGTCTGTATTCTTCACTCCTCCTCCGCCAATGATATCTTAGTTTGTTTCCACACCCACAACATTCTGTCTGAGGCCAACATCTGACTCCCCTTTGTGGATGTTGTGCGTCTCTTTCTCTTCTTCTCTCGTCATTTCTCGCATGTCTACTCCCCTCCCTCCCCCCCCCCTTCTGCATGATGGTGATGGATGAGGCCTATGGATGAGTGGGCTGTGAGAGGGGCTCGGATGAAGCCTGGCCTTGGAGGGGGGGGGAAGTGAGACTGAGAGGTGTGAGATGGGGTGGGGGGGGGGGGGTGGGGGGGCAACATGAAAGAAAGTTGAAAGTAGGGTATGCAGAAAAGAGGACAGTAAGAGGTGGAGGAGACAAAGAGTGCAAGACGAGGAGAAAATAGGCAGATGAGTGGAGGAGAAGTGGATGGAGATGATGATGATGATGATGATGGGTGTAGGCCTGAGGGCTGTGGTGTTGAAGTTGGGAGTGTGGGGGGGGTATTGACCCTGCCATGTGCCTGGGGCTGTGCCTTGACAACAGATCCAACACCAGGTGATTAGGTGAAAAGAATAAGAAGGCTGTACATTCTGCAAAGCCCGAGCTCCATATATCTGCAGGTATTTCTATACCAAAGACACAGTTCAAGTTGATACACAACAACAACCTTATGCTAACAGATTAGCATGCTAGCTTGGCGACCGGCCCTTGAAATTGAACTAGAATATCTCGACTAACTGCAAAAATCTCAGTTAAATATCAAACTTTAGACGATATGTTTAAATCAAAATCAGAAAGGCAGGAAATACATTTCTACTCTAACGGGTACAGCTTCTTTAAGAAACAGAGAGCCGACATAAAGGATACCATCTGATTTGTACAATGCACATAACGCATAAGAGCACTTAAATATTGTATGAGCAAATTGGTTTGACTGCGATATATCTTTACATCCCACACATAAATGCAGGCATCTTGAGACGATCGCTGCATTGTAAAGGACCGTATTTTCTACTGCCGTCATAAATACGCCCCGACCCATCCTGTCAATGCCGCAGCCCATCCATCCAACTTCCTACTTACATTCTATTACCGAGCCAGGAAATGGAGGATCCCTTGAGAGTCCCTAAAGGGGATCCATTTAGAGAGGAGGGGAGAGGTGCACTGGGAGATTTTTTGACCCTTTTCACCCGCGTTGAAGCCTGCGGGGACTGCAGGGGCTCACACAGCTCCGTCACTGACAGACCCTGGGTTTCTGACACCTGCACAGCCCTGCCATGTGACAACCAGAGACAGAGGAGGCCAAGAGTATGTTCCTGATGACACACCTCTATAAGAGTCCCACAGCTCCAGGCCAAGTGAAAGGGGTCAAGAATAGCATGCAACGGGAATAAATAAATAAAACCATGTTTAAATGAATACTGTACAGTGGATTAAAATATTGCTTACTGTTATTATAATGAATATGTGAATTGTAAAACAGATGTAGCATCTATCTACCCACTTTTAACACAATTATCATGTGAATGCTTGTACAGAAAAAAAAATGGAAAACAGATATCAAGGGAAAATAGTCTAGAGTAGTCTATGTGTTTATACTGATGATATGTGTCCAAATATAGTTGTCATGGAAACAAAGTGGGAGGGCTTTTTTTTTTTTTTTATGAAGTGCTGAAATGAAGCGCTCCCCAGTGTCCTGACAGCACTTTCTGTCAGGAGAAAAAAAAACATAAAAACCTCAGTCAGATAACGGATCAATGAGTCAGGCCGACTAGACTAACATATTAAACTAAAAACCACAAGGGAGAAGGGGGATGGGGAGGGGGAGGGGGAGGGGGGAGGGGGGGCAGGTTAACGGGAGGCTACATTTTTAGTCATTTGGTTAACAAGGAGCATGGTATCCCCATCCCAATCCCTCCCATACCAGGTGTATGATAAACCTAATATGTCTTTACCAAAAAATGATACAAATGAAATCCAAATTGGAGTTCATCTTCCTCTTAAAAGTTCTTACACCACTTTACTTTTCAACCAGGGGCCCATTTGTCCGAGACATCAGTGTGAGTGTGTGTGTGTGTGTGTGTGGTCCCTTCCATCAGCCCTCACTAAAGTCCATGTGTCTCTGAACAAACATCTATCAGTGTGGACAGGCCTCTCCCCCCCGGGAGCTTTAACCCCAGCACCCAACTGCAGCTGACCTGTCCAATCTTATCTGGACCCCGAGCTCTGTTTGCTCAGGGTCCCCACAACTGCCCCCGTCCCCCACCACCAGCATCCGCTAACTGCCAACCTTAATCTGCAGATAATCCCATCTAGCCCACACCAGGAATGTCTGGGAGGCAGTTTTATTGTTTCTAAGAGGATAGAGGCTGACTGACTGTACACTGTCACTTAACTACAAAAAGATAAAGTAATGACACCTAATTCTTGAGACAGTAGCTCAATTACTCCTGCTGGGAAGGATCAAGACGGTGCCAATTTATGTGCTGTTGAAGATAAACATTAGGTCTAATGTAGTAAAGTGTATGCTTTAATATTAAATTGTGATTTAATGCTAAGCTGATAAAGCTTCATACAAAGTTTGGAGTGAATCTGTGTCCAAGTAAATGTAATACTTTCCTACGAATAATAAAGATTCTGCTCATGATCCATGTATTGACAGAAGACTGCAGTAGATACTGTATCAATTACGATGTGGGTCATAAGTGCCATCTGCAAACTGGATGTATGTTCAGGTTTTAGAAGAGAAAAAGAGGGAAGAGATGAGTTAATGAGAATTGTAAAGTGCATCTAGAGCTTGTTTGTGCATAACCTTGTAAGGCATCGCATGTCTGTTTGCATGCAACACAAATGAATCAACTAATTGAATATGCAAAGCACAGCGGTATATCAGCAGCAAACAAACACAACAAGGAACAAAGAAGGGCGCATCGTGTGCTATTTATTAAAACCAGGCGATAAACAACGTCCATCAGGGCTGACAGAACAAACATCTAGCCAGTATACAGTGGGGCAAAAAAGTATTTAGTCAGCCACCAATTGTGCAAGTTCTCCCATTTAAAAAGATGAGAGAGGCCTGTAATTTTTATCATAGGTATACCTCAACTATGAGAGACAGAATGAGAAAAATAAATCCAGGAAATCACATTGTAGGATTTTTAAAGAATTTATTTCAAATGATTGTGGAAAATAAGTATTTGGTCAATAACAAAAGTTCATCTCAATACTTTGTTATATACCCTTTGTTGGCAATGACAGAGGTCAAACGTTTTCTGTAAGTCTTCACAAGGTTTCCACACACTGTTGCTGGTATTTTGGCCCATTCCTCCATGCAGATCTCCTCTAAAGCAGTGATGTTTTGGGGCTGTCGCTGGGCAACACGGACTTTCAACTCCCTCCAAAGATTTTCTATGGGGTTGAGATCTGGAGACTGGCTAGGCCACTCCAGGACCTTGAAATGCTTCTTACGAAGCCACTCCTTCGTTGCCCTGGCGGTGTGTTTGGGATCATTGTCATGCTGAAAGACCCAGCCACGCTTCATCTTCAGTGCCCTTGCTGATGGAAGGAGGTTTTCACTCAAAATCTCACGATACATGGCCCCATTCATTCTTTCCTTTACACGGATCAGTCGTCCTGGTCCCTTTGCAGAAAAACAGCCCCAAAGCATGATGTTTCCACCCCCATGCTTCACAGTAGGTATGGTGTTCTTTGGATGCAACTCTGCATTCTTTTTCCTCCAAACACGACGAGTTGAGTTTTTACCGAAAAGTTCTATTTTGGTTTCATCTGACCATATGACATTCTCCCAATCCTCTTCTGGATCATCCAAATGCCCTCTAGCAAACTTCAGACAGGCCTGGACATGTACTGGCTTAAGCAGGGGGACACGTCTGGAACTGCAGGATTTAAGTCCCTGGCGGCGTAGTGTGTTACCGATGGTAGCCTCTGTTACTTTGGTCCCAGCTCTCTGCAGGTCATTCACTAGGTCCCCCCGTGTGGTTCTGGGATTTTTGCTCACCGTTCTTGTGATCATTTTGACCCCACGGGGTGAGATCTTGCGTGGAGCCCCAGATCGAGGGAGATTAGCAGTGGTCTTGTATGTCTTCTATTTTCTAATAATTGCTCCCACAGTTGATTTCTTCATGCCAAGCTGCTTACCTATTGCTGATTCAGTTTTCCCAGCCTGGTGCAGGTCTAGAATTTTGTCTCTGGTCTCCTTTGACAGCTCTTTGGTCTTGGCCATAGTGGAGTTTGGAGTATGACAGTTTGAGGTTGTGGACAGGTGTCTTTTATACTGATAACGAGTTCAAAAAGGTGCCATTAATACAGGTAACGAGTGGAGGACAGAGGAGCCTCTTAAAGAAGAAGTTACAGGTCTGTGAGAGCCAGAAATCTTGCTTGTTTGTAGGTGACCAAATACTTATTGTACCGAGGAATTTACCAATTAATTCATTAAAAATCCTACAATGTGATTTCTGGATTTCTTTTTCTCATTCTGTCTCTCATAGTTGAGGTATACCTATGATAAAAATTACAGGCCTCTCTCATCTTTTTAAATGGGAGAACTTGCACAATTGGTGGCTGACTAAATACTTTTTTGCCCCACTGTATATACCAGAACAATATATAGAGTCTGCAAGAAAGAGCATGAAGAAAAGTTGGATAGTTGGAAAAAAGAAAGGGCTTGTAAATTGTCCACTTTTATTTCATCTTAAACTGCATTATTAGATTTAAATTAATCAAAAATCTGTCTACAGCTCAAGTGTTAATAATGATTTGTTTTTTAGGAATATCTGTTTGAAACGAGCTGAATCCTATCCTGACAAGGCGATACTTTCCAACTAAAGGAATGGAAGTGACCCAACGTCTTTCCAGCTCTCCAGAAATGGAATATATCGAGTCATTATAGCTTGACTGCTTCCTAGCTCTTCAAAATATGCTGCTAAACGAGATAAAAAGGGTGTGGCAGTCGGTGGCAGACCTGTGTGTTTGTGTGTCTGGTCACTCAGGTGTCAGGCGAACATGTGGACGTCTCCTTTAAACAGAATCAGCCGAGATGGCGAAGTGCAGCCATCCCTTCTCATGCTCCTACATGATGTAGCACAGGTAAGCCCATTAGCATGGGGAAAAGGTCACTTTGAGAAGTGGAAATCAAATACAGGGATTTGGGCAGGGCCATTAAGCCACCGGGGCCATTAGTATTCATGCGGTGCAGATTAATGGAAAATATGAGTCCTACAGAGGGGGCCATAGTATTAAACTCCATAAGAGCTGATTTGCCCAACCTCCGACATCCCTGTTTTCCCACACCCTATTCCTACTCTTTTCTGTATTAATATTAATGATGGTATTTTTTTTCATCTGACTGCACAGTGCTGTCACATTGCAGGGTTTTGTGAGTCACCCAGCTGCCACTGCCATGATTGGCAAAGATGTGATTAATTGTCATCCAGGGGACCTAACATTGCTAGTCAAGCAGAACGTTGTCAGAGAGGCAAATGGTAATTACATAACTTAATATTCTTAAATGGTGATGATGCATGATGCACTCTTAAAAACACTGTTCCTTCAGCTACTCCCAATCTGGCACCAGCACAGGTATGTTGTATTAAAGTTAGCGAGACTTTGTGGGCTTTTTTGAAGTTTGTTTATAATCTATTGTCAAATGTCCTTGTTAGTTTACTATTAGATCAGTTGAATACATTTGTATAAGTCAAGTTTAAAAGAAAAAAAGGTCTGAGCCATTTAGTCTCATTTTAGCAAACCATTACTATTTTATTTTAGCCAATGAAAAGTATTCTTGTAATTAGATAAATTCTTGCCAGTTCCATACACTGATTTTATTTAATAATTTAATTCAATTCAAACAGATTTTAAAAATGTCAGGTTAATAAAATGCAACCATGCTTCTGCCTACGTAATCTGTAATCGTGCCTCTGACAGACAGCACTGGTTTTATTGGGTGGGACAAAGCTCAGTTGTGCAGACCGTTTGAAAATCTTTGTCTCCTGGCAGATCCCCACCAAACAGCGGCCGTGCCTCCCCTCGTCTCACTCTCTCCTCTAACTCCCCCTCCTCCCCCCTACAGTCGTCCCTGTCCCCCTTCCGCTCCATCTGTCGGCCAATAACCTGCTGGAGCCTGCCATGCCGTTAAAGCACCTGTGCCTGCCACCTCAAATAGAGCTGTTTGACGCACGCAGGCGGCGTGCAGCCACACACCGCCTTTACCTGCAGACATACAGCATGTGCACACCCTCTGCGGTCAGCATGCATCCTGAAGGGCAGGTCCAGGTTGTCAGCTGAGGACTTTGTCCTGTTACTAAGTCATCCATTTCTTGGAAACTCAGCAGTGAAAAGGTTGCAGACAGGAACTTGTTACCTTTTTATCTTTCTTCGGAGAAACACTTGCTTCCTGGACTGTGACCACATGAGCACGATGGGAGAGCCTGAGGCCAGAGTCTGGCTGCGCCATTACCTGACACGGCCCATCCACACGGGGCACACATGCCACAGGGAGACGGACGCCTGGTTCCTCATTAGCTCTCAAATAATGGCTGCAGTCCGCAGAGTATTGCCCTCTATCTCCTCTTCCCAATACCTTCACTCTCCCCTGTTCAGGCGTGTTGAAGCGTCTCTCTGCATCCTTCAGCCATCTGCTTTAACACCGTCACCGTACTGACTTCTAAATATAAGATCAAGGCAGTACTAAAACAAATCACACTATAAGTGCCTCCTTATTTATGTTCTCCAATGACTATGTCAAATGATGTACGCCATTACTCACACCTAACTGTCTTTGATTTGCACTCTCATTCAGGTGTAAAACTAAAGAGTCACCTTAAACTAGATTATTCTTTCATAAGCACTGCATATATATATATATATTTAAAGTATTTAAAAAACATATATTTGATCTGTATCACATTTCCTGTTACTTGATTCAAAATATTGGATGCAGTGTGTTTATTACATATTTGAAGTGTGATTAAAAAAGGTTATATGAGAAGTCGAAATTTTCAAAAGTCTTAGTACCGTGATTTCAACTTACTGCATCCACTTGCATTCCATCCACACACTTCTGCAGAGTTACTCCAGTTATGGCATCCCAACTGGGTCTTGAATGGCACTCCTCCAAAAACAACTGCTTTAATCCTTCCATTCAGGCAGGAGCATGCCGTTCAAACATCTGTCATGCAGTTCAAATGTGACTCAAGCATTTCAAATGACAGACTATAAAATGACTCCACTCAACAGCCTCAAGTATTTGAATCATGGGAACATTTAGAGACTTAATGGCCACAGACAAAATGAACCAAATCTATTTATATGAGCACACCATAATCAGTCTTATCTACAATTAGCACATATGAAGCTAATGTCCAATGAAGAGAATATCGGAATGGCTACCAATCCAATTTTCATTGTTAATTACAAACAGGGTTGGATACAGTTCCTTGGATTTAATAGTTGGATGTGTTTAGGACAGAATGCCCCCTGTAAATAAAAGCACAATGGGTGGCATTTAGCTCAATGGGAGCCAAATGTTGAATGACAGGCCATTAGTAAAACACCTCTTATACTTTCTGAGCAAAATGTCAACACTTGAGATCAGCTGATGAACACCAATGTAAGACCAAGGGCTGACTGTCAGGTACACAAGCCTATTTGTTGGTGAGAATGATATGTCTGTAATGGAAGTAGAGAAAATCCACAGAGCAAAACAAGAATTATCATCCTTAGGTAAGTCACAGGTGGCACCTTTAAGCGTACAAGCTTTTCACACCATCTTGGCATGAGGGAGAAAAAAAAAAGCCACAATTAGTCAGCATTAGTCATAAATTAATAATTGATTCAGATTTTAAATTCAGATCAGGCCGCCAGCGTATTCCCGCATGGAGGCCTTAGCACAACAAAAAGCCTGTCAGGGCAAGGATGTATGTTGAAGTAATACTACAGGAAGCACCAACACAGCCCAGTGGAGAGCGATAGCAGCTCCATGTCAGCGCAGCAGCCAGGCCCCAGACTTTTGGCAGGCTGCATGCGCTTTCAATAATCAAAGAGAAATGCTTTTTAAAGAACTCTGATCTTGTACTTTGTCCAGGCGTCCCTCTATTGTATCTCGATGGAGTGCAGACATTTATCTTGCTCATTCATTCACGATTAGCCTTTGTAAACCAAAGAAAGCAGCCACTGTAAAAGGTGCTGCTCCGAATAGACTTTCTGTCCCCAGCACTGAAGACTAAAACCCAAAGATCAAACTACCAGGAGACTGCAAAACCCAGTGTGCTAAAATGTATTGTTTGCGTGCATTATATTCTTTTAGCTTATATTTTTACTATATATGTACATATATATTCAATCCTTAATTTTCTACTGGATTATTTTCGTTTTTGACCCATTACATGTTTCTACTCAGTAAACAGAAGACATAATGTACCTGCAATGTCTCAAAAATGATGACATTGAATGTAAATTCAAAACATTTACTCATATGTATTTATTGTTTTACTCCCTCATGGTCATGGTAGTACTCGTAGCACTTGGTTTGGATAAAAGAAGTCCCAGCGTGTTTACTGTATTAAAATTTAAATGAGAGGCCGATCTCTCCCTCACCTTAACAGAAGTAATTTTATTGGCAGGGAATAAAATCCAGGCAGCAATTATGTTTCCCCTCAAAATGTAATTGGCAAAACAAATTAGTAGTATAAAATTAATTTCTGGCAGACAGGGGTAAAGGATGGAAGTTTCTGAAGACTGTGAAATGTGTTTAGAAAGGTCAAACAATTCACAAATTGCATCCATGCACACAGTATATACTCGGATAATACATACACATACTGTATGCTCATATACAGTACAGTAATTCCCTTTAAATCACCCAGAATTCCCATGTCAACATACAACAGTATAACAAAATCTACAAATATCCGTAAATGAAGAGCGTGTGGGCGTTGTGGTTTTGGTTTGGGTTCACTGGTTACTGACATTTGGGCTCAATATATCCATACTGCATGTAGTGTCAATATTATCTAATGATAAAAAGGTTAAAGTATCATTTTCTATAGACTTTGGAGGAAGACAATTTGCTATTTAAGGTCAGAATTACTTGGGATTATAGATCCCTAGAATCTACTTTAATCAAGGTGCCATACAGTCTATAGAAAACTCATTTATTTTTACTGGATGGATTTGTTTATGTAAATGTACAATTTATCTTTATTTATATTAAAGAGAATATATCTTCTCATCAACTTTAAAACTTGAACTCGCCTGACATTACTTTTTATTTTGAAAATGTCTAAAAGCACTACTCAGTAATCTGTGTGTGACAAAAAAACAAGCTGCTTCTGAAAGAACACTTTGAACAGCCGTGGTGTGACAGAGTAATATTTCTGTTTTTCAAATTGCTGTGCATCCCCTATAGTTGCTTCGGCAATTTTGCCTGCAAAAGATGTCTTCTATTCAAGGACCAAATGTTCCCTGTGTTGCGAGATGACCTCTCGACAGAAGAGCAATCACAGTCGTCAGCATCCGTAAGCCCGCTGCTGCAGACAGAAGTAACACGTTTTCACTCAGTTTGATAAGACAGTAATACTGAGGAAATAACCTTGCCAGGTTAAGGCTGTACACTATCATTGATCCTCCACAACAGCAAATAAGGAAAATGGAGACAACTGGATAGAAACGGCACATTCTTCATCTCGTGTCCTTTTAATGGATAAATGCCTCTTTTCCATCTTTGCTGTTCTCAGCGCAATGTTTCTCTCTTGCTTTTACACTTTAATAACTATTCCATATCTAAAAATGTTTTTTTGGGGGGGTTTGCTTGTCAGATAATGGCTAGGGTTGTCACCAAACTTCTGTTGCTGCTTCAAGACAAAGTCTGTTTACTTTTTCATCTGTTCGCTGTGTTTAAAACCCTGCTGGGTGTTTTATTTGCTCATCTCCGCACCCTATTGACTCTCTTCTTCGCTTTCATCCACTTTGGCTAGTTAAGTGCTCATTGATATTCCACTGGTCAACATAAGGACCAACAGACCTCCCCCCCCCCCCCTCCATCAGGATTCAGCAGTGGCCACTTGCATATTGCTGACACTGGTTGATGATTATTTAACAAAGCATGGTGCTGATGAAAAGGCGTATGAGGCAGGGATGAGCTTTTCCCCTCCCCTCACATCATGTCTAATAGCTTTGAACATCTTGGTTGTTTATTGTGCAAGTGTCATGGCGGCTAGGTATCAATTCAAAGTCCTTTCATCTCCCCCTTTGCTTTTAGATTGACATTGATCACGACGCAGGTCCAGTATTAACATGAATTCAATCGTGTTAACAGGAGTGAGGACCATGGGCGGCTGGCAATTCTATTGACACTTCAATGATTTCAAACAGAAATACAACGAGGATTCCATTAGGATCGTAGAAGACACATTAGCATAAAGCCTTTAAAGAGAAATGTGCCCTATTGAGTTGCATTATGGGATATGTAGGATCAAGGGTTCTTGATGCATGGCCCATACTTGTGAGTAAAAGTCGGTATATACACGGAAGATCAATACTATACCCCTGGAATGGCCCTTTAAAATGACCATGTTGATTGTACACTGTGACAGCAACAGATGATGACTGGCAGCTTGCTCGGTGTGTATACTCCTATCTGATCAAATTCACTACTTTCACGGTTCCACAAGAATGGCTTTTCCAATCCACTTCCACATCTGTACACTCTTATTTTTCAGAAATGCAAGAAGCTTCTCGTTAGATGTTGCTGACCTGAATCTCAGCTGCAAAACTACTTTTGAAATAGCAGCAACTGTGTAAGTTAGGGAGTACACTTTGTCCCAGTTTGCAGAACGCTGCTGAAGAGCTACAGTATTTTAAAATCCGGGGGAAAAAATACAGGTAATGTCTAGGCAATCCTCAACCTCCTCACCTCCTATGTCAATCAATAGTCTCTTTCATCGGCAGGGGTTGAGCTATCATTAATAATAGCTGACACGCTCCTATAGTGGTAATAAACTGGGGGAATCTGGTATGTAATGGTACAGTAATGGCACCTGGGCAGGGTGTTACGCACTCGACAGCTGCTGATGGATAAACCCTAGGTAAATGGATTTGGGCTCATCCAGGGGAGAGGAGCTGCTGCTTTTGGATTGACTGAGTTTTTGGAAGCTGTAGTGGGTGAAAAGAGCCCATATGATTCTGCAGAATGGAGGAGGGCATGTGGAAGTGAGCTTTTGAAGTTGGACCTCAGTGGATGGACATGTAGATTAAACATCAGCTCCATATCAATGATCTGAAAGTGTATCTGGGTGGGGATGAATATGAAAGCACTGGCTGAGTGCTAACTGGGGCATGTTAAGGCAATTGTCATTCCCCCCCTCCTCCCTCTTGCCACTGTGAAGAGTGATTTGCTGGTTGGCGTGCCGTTTCATCTCCTCAAAACATAGACAAATGTGGACCTGGGGTGTTAAAAAGATCCAAACTTCTTCCATCATTCCAGAGGGTTGAAGAATAGAATTATATGATTGATTTTTAGAGATGATGAGTTGTCACTCTAGACAGTGGGAATAAGAAGGGGAAAAAAGTTGAGCAAAATCTGAGAGGTATTTTTACTCCTCTAACTGACAAGCTTGAAATATGGTCTATTCTGGTTAACCAAAAGGAACACATACATTTCTACATTAGAAAGAATTCCCATTATTTCTCTCTGAGCCATGAAAATCAATTCTAAAATGATTGCTTTCAGTGACGATGGGGAGAGGAGAGAAAATAGTTGATGTGCCTTTGGCTGGCCCAATAGATAGAAATAGAGGTTGTTTTTTCCTATTCTATTTTCTCACGAGAAAAGGTTGGAATTGGTAGGGTCTAACTATTTCAGTTGTTCTTTCTTCATTTTCTTGTCATCTTTCAAAGCAGCTCTTTGTTTATTTCCTCTACACAAGGACCCACATTTTACAGAATGACATGATTTCTCCGCAGTTCCAAATCCAGGGGTTTGTTCCGTTGGCTTAAACCATTTTATCGCATTAAGTTGTTTTTGTAGCAAAGAAAAAAAGCAGATTCCCTCACTTCATTCTCATCAGCTTGTTTTGCATTGTGCCGACTTTCCCATTTAATGAAGCATTTAGCAGCAGATTAGAAAAGAGCTCATCAGCTGTCAATTTAACAGATTAAGTAACTTCTTAAGCACGATGGCATTTTAACTGGCAATTGCTGCATCATCTTGCTTCCTACCCTACGTTTCCGTACATCTTTCCTCCCTAACCTAAATCTAATGTTCTGAAGGAAACTCTGAAGTCAATAAACACGATCCAATAACACCATCTATTTGCTGGATATTGCCCATCCTGTGCATCTAAATCTGATAACAATGTCAATGTAGCATCGAGGCGTGCATGAGATGTTGAGTTCAACCCTTCCCCTCTGCAGTGCACCAAGCTTTCTCCAAGGGCAGGATCACTAACCTTTTCAAAAGGCCACTTTCAGGCAAAATAGGGAAGAGACCGTCAATTCACTTAACTGCATCCTTATTTCATGAGTGCTAGATAGAGTTTCATGGCTTGGTCCTGCATGTAAAGTGACCCCACCCTTTACTGAAGAGGCAAGCTGCATCTAAAATAAGAAATAGTGGTTTTGCCTTCAAAGCCACAAGAGACTCGAGTCCCTGTGGTGTCCCCTCACATTGATACTGTCTGCCAAAGAGAGGATTTCAAAAGGCAAGACAGAGTTTAATGGGTGAGGGTTGAGAAATGACCTCTCAGTGATCTAGAAGACATCTTTTGTACAGCATAATCATCCATTATTGATGTACTTTTAGTGGTTATGTAGCTTTAGATTTGAATGCTTGTGTGTCTTCACATTAAAATACTTGAATCACATCTGTCGTAGCAGCCCTGGCCCCGGAGCACATTCCAGGTGAGTTTATTTGTTAAAGCTGTGGCAAGTGACGCCCTCAAGGAGCCATCACTTCCTCACCGAGGGGGCTGCAAAATAAACGAGGCCCTGCCAGAGGAAAGAGAGAGAAAAGCAGCAAAAAGAAAAAACTGAAATATAGACCCTTCACTGGGGCAATCCTAAAAATACACCGCTGTCATACACTGATGTAGAAGAAGAGGAAAGCATATGGAGGCAACAAGGACAGTGAGATGCAAAGATTTACTACGGAGACCCGACAGATGAACCCATAAAGCTGTTCACTCAAACATGCATGCAAACACTCAGTAAACATGCACACACTAACAATTCTCTGTTCATGCTTCTCATGCTCAGTGACCTGCCTAAACTGAGCCCACATCCCCAGGACGACTCCTCGTCCATGTGTGCATTAAACATAAATGAGATGGACTCAATATCTCACTCATGGCGTCTTTGACACTCTTGTTTCTTCAACACCACAACCTCTTCTCTTTCTGAGCCTACTTTGACTATTTCTGGCCCACTCCCATTCTTTTCACAGAATATTCAAGGTTATTACTTTTTCCAAAAGGCCACTTAGGATGCGCAGAATAAAATATCGGGACTCCCTTTCGATTTTTTAAAAGTGTATTTCTAATTCTCTGGTGGCATGGTTCACTACATATGAAGCTGCTATGTGGTGTTCAATGGACCTGAGGGGAACATATTTATAAACTGAATCCTGAACCGATGGGACTCGTAGGGAAGTGGTTGCCTTCGGAAGCATTAAAGTGGAGGGATCACCATACTATATTATACATTAAAAATTGAAATGGGGGGACTTTAGCTCTGCTGCTGACCTCTATCAATATTTGATCGGCGAGAATGGCAACTAGTAAACAATAGGAGAGAGGGTGATTGTGGGAAAAGGTGAAGGGCAGTGCACAAGTATGACGCCCAAAGAAACTCAAGCAAAACCCCCTTTTGAACGTTTAGAGCTCAGAAAAGTATTGGTTTCCATGAAATAAAGAAGGGTCACTGAGAGGAAACGCTACTTACCAACACGTCTGTCCATTAGTCAATCAGTTATGTCACGCTGACACTTTTTGGCCCTTTTGAGAAGAATTACAAAAGGTGTTCCAAGAGCTCAGAGAGGATTGTGGTTGGCGAGCTTTAAAAATGCAAATCGAAGGCATCTCTCTGGAGAGTTGCTGCCTGAAGGCTGCTCTGACCCCATGACCCAAGTATAATTGATGATCTCACATTTTTTTTATGAGCAAATGCAAAAGCCATCCACATGTCAAAAAGACACATCATCACAGGCATGACTTTGAAGGGCAACACACACAGAAAAGGCGCATTATGCGTGTCAAAGCACCCTATTGTTTTTCAGTGTGAATGCATGCACCCGCAGCATCAAAGTGTGTGTTGTTGTGAAGGTCGAGGCAGGAAGACATTCTTTCTTGTCCTATTTACCAACACTGAGGCACTTACTCAGATTTATAGAAATCTAGCGGATGGGGGGGAAGACAGAAAATCAAGGTTAGGTATCTTGCTTAAGGATACTTTGTCATGATGACTGGGGATCAAACCACTGAATCTCTGATTGGTTGATCACCATTTAAACCCTTAGCCCCCCATATTCGTCTTGATATTCACTTTTCCCACATAAAATTAACCAACACTACCAGGGTTTGAATCTTTTTGTTGAATGTCATGCCTAAGCCCGGAGAACATTAGCCTAGCTTAGCACTGGAGACAGGAGGCTAAAGTGAACGCTTATATGTCATTTGTTTAATTAATTGGAAAATAATTTTGTCAAAATGACAAAGTGTGGTTTAACAGATGGTTATGTCATTATTTGTATACGTTAAGCCAATGAAAAGATTCAGCATCCCTGTTTACATGCTGGACCAACTTCCTGGGGAGTAGCTTTTACTAGAGCAAACACACAATAAAGAAAATAAACAAGAGAAGAATACTTGGGAAGCATACAGTTTGTATATTTAACACTGACTTGGATCAACTGGTGTTTATAGTGCCGACTGTCCAGATCATTAACTCAAATGAACGGGCCAGAGTAGTGAGTAAGTAGTTAGCCCGTTAAATAGACAGAGCCCAGTCCATGGCACATCAGCCTGACAAACATGCACTAGCTTCTATAAGTATGATAAAATTAGAGATCATCTTGGTGGCATGTGGCGAGGAAAGAGACAGAGGAATGGGGGGACAAGTTAATCATCTCAGAGTAGCTTCTCCCATCAACTGGCAGCGACTTTAATCAAATTATGACCTTGTAAAGCATGCACTTGTCATTTGGGACCCTAATCTCTTTGCTAATGACTAATTAGCCCCATCACCTGTTCCTTCTACCTTCCACTACACCCCCAACAAAGCTTTAAGATAATGGAATGAACAAAGCGGGGAAAAATACTTCCCTTGCCGCAAACAATAAAAAACGAGAAAAAGTAGACCAGACAGACATCAATCAAAACCTTGGAGATTGATTACAGCTTTTCCCCCCTCTCTGACAGGAGACCACTCTTCAGTGCTCTGGAGGACAATAAGGATGCACAAATTCATTAGGAGTAATTAACCAAAAATAGCTCCAGAAACACAGTTGGGGAAGAGTGAGAGAATTCAGCCCAGAGCTGCTGCCCAGCGTGAGGCTGCAGCACACCGAGGATGTGCAAATAATCTCGTGGCCTGGTCTCATCAATAACTTCACCTTGTGTTCGGGACAAAGCCCTTTGGACCGCAGTTACAAATGAGTAAAGCCCACTTGTTTGTTTTTGTGTTAGGTCTTGTTATGGATTAACTCATTTGCTTCAATCTGAGGCCGCACACGTGCAACACCCAGGTTTCTGCAGAAGGGGGACGGGGAGGGTTTTGTTTGTGCCATGCAGCGCCTGTGCAGCTGCACTACTTGGCGGCAGGCACACAAACAGGCGGCTCCCATTCATTAGGCCTTTTTATATCAGAGACACTCTGCTTCTGGGGGCCCGCAGCATCTGCCTCCACATCAGTGGGAGTGAGAGAGGGGAGGGTGGGGGAAGACACACACTGAGGGGAAGAAGATGGAGATTGAGCACGGAAACTGAAAAGAGAAAACTGACGAATCTGGGAGGAGATGAGAGGCACAGTAGAGTTAGACAAACAGAAGAAACTCTTGGAGAGGCAAACTGCTCTGTGGAGAGTGAGACGGCAGAAAAACCTGTCTCTCCTCTTCATCAGTGCCTCCTCATCCTCCAATCAGAGGAACATCTGGCTCCCAAGAATAAGAGCTATGGCTGGGCATTCATAGATCTGACACACACACACAGACACACAAACACACACACACCTCATCGAGCTAAGGGACCCATGGGAGTCTGCTCACACAGCTGTAATGGAACAGTATTATTTTAACACACAGATGTAACTGATTCTGGATCAGCGTTGGTATTTTACATGAGCTTACGACACATTCAAATTGTTCATCATTTCAATCTTACTGTTAATGTAAGCACTGTCTAGAGTTGAGAGTGACTATCACTATGACTACTATTGTCTTTACCTTTCCCCTGTGACATTTAAACAGAATATTATAATTTATAGTTTACTTTAACCATGTACTATTTATTAATTTGAGTACAGGTATACATTAATAATTGACTCACAAATGTTTAAGTTGTCCCATGCGTGTTTCAACCAGGGTGGGGGAAAGAAGGAAGGGATATTATTGTATTTCTTTAATAGAGAGTGTTTTATTGTAAAATACAGTTGTTTTATTGAAAAAGATAGACAAAACAAAACATGCTGAATGCAAAAGTGGTAGTGGAGAACCAATCAACTGGATGGTCTTTGGAGGAGGATGGGGGTGTTTTACAGACTGCAAGGGTGAATAAGACAGTATTTTTTCGGGCAGTTGGTAAGGCGTACATTATTTGTATACTTCATGTCAAAATGATCCATGTCAGGTAGAACAGATTCATGTAGTATCATGTAGTACTCATCTAAATGTAAGAGAAACAACAACAAATAAGATGCAGCACTCAATAAGTATGTAACCAGTGTGAATAAATAAAACTAAAAGTTGCCGGTGTTACGCAGACACTGTGGCCTTTCGTTCTTTATCTCTCAGTGATGAATGAGGCATGCCACCTCCCAAATGAAGATATCCCACAGGCCACCAGCACTGCTGTAATGAAGCACTTCAAAATGATATGGCCAACCCCAATAGAGGTTGTGCTAAATTCCATCTCATTGAATTTCATTAAAGTATAAGCCAGCAGGTGTAAAGACAGTCTTCTTTTTGTTGTTGCTTTTGTTCAGCACGTATAAATCACGACACCCAGAGGGTACCTGCAGGTTGTCTCACAGGGCAGGAATAAATAAAACATCAGCTATATCTTCATACAAATCAAATTTGATGAGAAGTAACAGGGGAATGTGTGGTAGGAACAGTTGAGGCTGTCAGATTGTGTTGGGTCCCTTCAGATGAATTATGATATAAAGGGACTATGAGGAAGATGATTTAGGGGATAATAATCAAAATATTCAAAATGCAGGAATGCAAATCAGAGACATGTCTTTTTTTCTCTATCCCAGGACAACAATAAACTCAACAAAGTATATTTTTTGGTCAACAATTTAGCATTGCAGTATTTATCATGCTGCCAAAATGCCTGCCAACCACTGTCAACACCGTTTTGAGAGATCGTGGCACATTATCAGCTTCATTAAATCCACAATCTGTGGGAATTAACATCCACAATTAACCTTTATTTATTGCCGACAATGCACCTCTGGCCAGGGCAGGCAACCCATTTGCATGACATTTAATATAAAGCATCCTGGGATGCAGAGCAGAGACCTGTTATACATAAAAAACACCACCTGGAATCTAAATGGAAATCGTGCAGGTTACAGACCGACGTGGAAGGAAAAGCACCTTCTTTGTTGAACCAGGCCCAAACAACACCGATACATGAAACAGAAGGGAGGCTGTGGATACTGCAAACGAAATGATTACACATTTTAGAGCAATTTCTGGGTCCTGCGGTCATAATCATTTTGTCGATAGCCTTCCAGTGTGCAGGTGTGCTCATACAGATGGTTTTATGAAGATCCATTAAAAATAATTTAGCTCATCGGCAGACCCAGGAGGGGCCCAACTCGGAGACTGGGAGAGGAGCCCAGATGCCTGCTTAGCTTTAACCCACCCCGCACGCCTGATGTGGACCCCCCTATCACCATGGGAACGCAGTGCAATACTAAAACCTGTGGAGGTAGGAAGCGAGAATGTGTTTGTGTACACATGCATTAGCAACACATTCATCTTAAGGGAAGAAGCCCCATAAGAGGAAGAAAAAAACCTTTTATAACTTCTGTAGGAATAATGGCAGCCATAAAGTTTTTATTGAGATGCAAATTTTGAAGAAAGTAGAGTTTAAATACAAGATTGCTGATTTGACTGTCACTTAAGGCTATTCCAAAAACAAAAACACCTTCCTGCACTATTCCTCATCTCTGCTTGACACGCGCTGCAGTGAAGCAACGCTGCAAAAACAAGGCAGCCGGGGAGCGAGGAATTTTTTTGACGTGGTTGTCCTTGGTGGCAAATATTTGATGTGTTTTGATTAGACTCCGGTGGGGGGGATTATCAAATGCTAAGAGAAATCAATGTTCTTTTAATAAAAGGAGTTGGGTGGGAGGGAGACAGACAGTTCTGTTCATGACAGGGCTGTCTCTGCCTTATCTCCCGCTTCTCAGATCCCCTAGACAGGCAAATATTTTAACTGTAAACACCCGTGGCTCGACAGCCTGCGTGGGACTCCTGTCAGCCTTTTCCAGTTACTCCTCTCCTCTGTCACATGACCAGAAAAAGTGTTAGAGTGAATGCAAAATCACACATACAAAAAAGGCAAGGATGACTTCACCGGCCCACTCTTTTAATACACAATACCTGCTACAATTATCCCACAAAGCTTCACACGCACTTGATTTTCAGAATGCATATACTAAGTGATACCTGCATCCTCCAGCTGCCATCCAAATCCACAGTCATCCAGATTAGCCTGGACACCAGCAGATGCCTCAGAGCCGCCCGCAGAAGAGAGGAGCGGCGCGGAGCAGTGAATTCCAGTAATTAATCCCAGATTACATCCTGTGCCTCTCCATCAGGAGAGTTAGCTACAGTGTGCACAGAGGCTCACTGGTTTGTGAGAAATGCAGAAATACAAGGGGGGGAGGGGGGGGGATTGAAAATAATTTCATTGCAAGTAATGATGTGTTAGAGATCCTAAAATAAAGAGGCTTTCCATATAAACAGGAAACTGTGGAGTGGAAAATGAGCCCCAGATAGGCCGTCTACAAACTGATCACAAAGCAGAGGCATGAGATGCCTTTAATTATTGTTCAGGGACATGCTTTCTTTAAAAGAGTTGAGGTTAAAGCTAGTGCGGACGGCAATTAGCCTAGTTTAGTATATGGACTACAAGTAAGGGATAATGTGCAGCGAGGCGGTCATTATGGGGAAAAGAACACCCGACAGGCTGTTTAGTATCTGTTTATTACACGGCCAGATACTAAACAAACTAACGACTCGACTCCCAATATTAATTGGAGTTATTTTATTGACTCAAAAATGATCGTAGTTCTTCTGCTAAGAAACCGCCAAGAAAACAAAAACTCCGTTCCACAACAACAACAACAACAACAACAACAACAACAACTTTACGGCAGCACTGATGGGGTTTTTATGAAACTGTTCAAGTCTGTTCACAGTTTATGATCCACTAACAAGTCCTTACACACTGCAGAGCCCATACCGTGTTCCTCGTTAGTGTTTACTTTCTGTCTGTCTTCTTCTGGTGATTTATCTGATGTCCAGCGCTCCGTATTTTAACCTCTTTTCCTTTGTCTTTCTTGATCCTCCTTATCAACGGTCAATAAATCCTTGACAGCGGTCTGTTCTACTGGATTAACAACGTGACACATGTTCTGAATTGACCAATCAGAATCGAGTATTCAACCAAACCACGTAATAAGAAAGGGTTATCAACTAGCATGGCTTGTTAAAAATTTACCGAAAAATCAGCACCACGTAAATTCAACTAAAACCAAGTCTTTCATTTGTTGTTTTTTTCCACACAAGAACAAATCTAAATTAGAATCCTTTCCATCGTCAAAATTATCCTCAAGAAGTGATGTTTTTTTAGATTTTTTTTTGAGATGGTGTGTGTAGGGTTAGGGTTTGGATTAAACAGGTGCTGTAATGTATTTCTGATTAACCCACTCTCAGCTTCACCTACATTAACACAATGACATGCGATCCCTATTGATCGTCTTACTCTGGGAAAGAAATCAAATAAACATTATTCCTATAGGAGGCATTATGCACATACAACTGATTTGTAAATTAGGAGCACAACATGATGAACTAGCACCGTGCTACATTGATACATTAATTTCTTAACCTGTGATCATGGTAATCAACGTGCATCCAATATCATGCAAATGACACGCAGCATTGTTCTGGACGGTAATTGTTGTGGATGGGCAGTAAAACAGCGATTTACATGTGCTGATAACCTGCACATGCACATATAAAGAAAATGTAGGGTCTGGGCTGCAAGCAGAGAGATAAAAGCATCCCTTCAACAGTTCGCTGTATCCCCCGCATACTGAGCAGCAGCTTCTTTATCCATCAACTGAGCTTTTTACTCTATCATCAATAAAACTTTGAGGCAATTTGGAGCCGCCTAAAAAAGTTCACGCCACAATTTCATAGTCTGCGGCGTTAGATTTGTTTGAAAAAGTAATAGAGCAGTGTGCTTTGGGAAGCTTAGATTTTGTCTGACCTTTCCGGCTCAATTCCTTTTTCCGGAACCATGGAATCTAAATTAAATAAATGAACTACATTATACATTAAAAGGCATTTCAATTAAAAATGGTGATCCCTTTGATGCTGGGGGTTGGGTAGTTGATGTTGGGAAGCCCCCTCCCTTCAGGGCTTGAGAGCCTGTTTACCTCAGATTACGGCCCACAGTCATTTCTCACTGGGGAGGGAAAATGGAGTTGCTTTCTCTTGTAATAAACCAGAACGTCTCGCAAAGTTAGTACGAAAGGCTCCATCTCACAAAGCAAAATGTGTCCCATTAATAATGCTGCTGGAGCTAATATGTCGCGCATGCATTTGTTGCATCACTCCCCTCTGTTTGTCTGTGTGTGACATTTGATATGGAAAAGCATCAGTAAGTCATCTGTGGCGCCCTATGCCCCCCCCCCCTCTCCCCTCCCCAAAGACAAGCCAAGAGCCCTTGAATTAAGTCAATCATTTAGTCGTAACAAATTAATTAAAAGAATAATTAAATCATTAACACATTAAATACGGCAATTAGAAATCTTGTCCTACATGAGTGAATTTGAGTGAATTTAATGGGGGAAGCAAATGAAGCAATGGGCTGTGCCAAAACATAATTTTTGTTTAATGCTTTTTTCCACAATAACATGCACTTTGGGATAACCCCCCACTAAAGAAATGGTTGAGTAATGTTATCTCCTCCAGGTATTGTAAAAATATGAAAAAGGGATATTACAGAGACTCAAATAATGGAAACTTGAGCATATTTACATCATGTATATATGAATATTAATAACTGGGCACCACTGGCCCCATCATGGCAAAAGCCCCTCCCTCTCTTGTTGCCTAGGAACTGCAGCTCTCCCTTTAGGAGGTAAAAGTGGGTTCAGGGGGCATCAAGGAATAAAAAAAAAAGGCTTCTCCACCCAAAGTGCCTGTTGGCTTAAGGAGCTCCACAGGAAGGACGCCAGTGCTGTGGTTAATTCCCGCCTGTAATACCCTCCAAATATCCCCCGTCAACACACACATGATGTTTAAGTTCCCAACCTGCTGATGAGAGCACATTCGCTAGTATGTGGCGCTGGACAAATCCGGATACGAGTGATGGAGATGAAGGAGATCAATGGAGAAGAGTCCCATGTTGGATATACCGTTAAATCACATGACCCATCTAGAACAATTATATGCAAACACATGCCCCCTCGCTGTGGCACACCAGAAAACTTCATCCACGTCCTCGGCATCAGTATTCAGATTTATGTGAATTTAGAAGGTTTATTTACAGTATATGTTCGCGTTTATTCAAATGTTGAGTATCTCTGCCGCCGGGGATTGTGACATCAAGAAGAACTGCTGTTGAGCTTTCTCAGGTTTGATTCAGACGAGCAGAGCAATGCTAGGAAAACAAACCGCTGCATCCCGGGTAGTTCAGTGCAGAGTGGAAGTACAACTCTGTCTGTGTTCGTAGAAATATAATAAAACATGATAGTTGTATTTCAGGCCTGCACTTCCTGCCCAAAAAAAAAAAGAGTTTTGAAGATTTCAAAAGATAAAAGAGACTAAATTAAAATGAGTAAATTCTTGTGCTGATATGACATACGCATTTTACCACTGCCTTTATGTAATAATACCTATTTTAGTGTATTTTGTCTTATTATTTTATTCTTTCAGACTTTTAATGACTGTTTTTAAATGTACTTAATGTCATTGTATAATGAGTTTCTGTTCCACAATGTCTAAATGCTTTAAATGTAGTTTTCGACAAAAAAACTTGCCTTCAAAAGCTTCTACATACAAAAAAAATCATTGAGCCCTGAAATTCAGTATTGCCTGGTATACTGCATTTTTTACAGTTATGGTTGCTTCTATTCCAAAAATATAGTTTTGAACGTTAAAATGCACGGTTCAGTTTAAACTGTTGCATTACTGCCACCAACTATTAATGTCAGGATGTATTTTCAGCAGAGAGTTTTAACACCTTCAATGACCCCCCATTGCAGTGATAAGCTGCAGGAGTTTAGCAGGAGCTGTGATGTAAAGCAGGAAGATACTTTACATCTCTCAGGGTTTCCAGTGCGGCCACACTGAGCTGGGGTAAAACTTAAACAATTATATTCTCCCGTTTATCTTTCTTAAAGAATGCACGGTAGCTAGTTCAGCGCATACATTCACAAAGACGCTATCTTATTCTCAGCTATTTAACACACCGCTGATGGAGTAATGAGTCCTGGGGGAATGCTGGAGTGATAGCGGATATGTAAGTCGTGTAGTTACTGAACACTGGTGTTTGTATGAGACAAAAATAGTGATGGAAAGACCATTCTTTAAAATTAAGGTTATTTTTAAAAGTCCTTTAAGCAACACAAAACATTTTGTTGTATAAGCAGGGTTAAGGTGGCATTGTTTTCCAAAAGGTTAATGAAACAGAGGCAAAAATGACACCAAATAGGTTATTTTGCTTGTTAATTGCTACAAATGGCGGTAAAATAATGATAACCTCAATATTGAGCTTATTCTTTCTAAATTTGAAAACATAACTTCTATTTGTTGTGTTACTAGCAAGATCTGAGGGAAACTGAAAGCAATCCAGTTGTTTTAGCTACAGTCGCATCAAAATAATATCATTTGGAAAAACTAAGGTTGAAGTGGTCCATCTCCTCTTCAAATTGAGACAAAAAAACTACAGAATAAAACGAATTAAAGTAGCAGGCTCTTCCCCCTGCTCCATTGAATGGTTTTAACCTCTTCAGCTTTAACTCATTGGAACATACCACCTGCCCAGGAAAGTATGTAACTGTTAACTGCAGAACAATTTTACCAATAATGCTAAGAGGACACAATGATGCTAACATGTTTTTAAGCTCCCTGGTTGAGCAGCTGACCACAGACTTATTACAATACTTTGGACCAAAAAATGAGATACACTGGACTGAAATGTTCATTTTTTTGGAACAGGGTCTTGTGAAAAGACAATAGAGCAACCTTTACCTAAAGTAAAAGAGGAAATCAGGTCACTAGCTGTGCAAATCAGACACTTCTACACTGCTTCAACATCCCCATGTGCAGCGAAAGTGAGATATCAAATGGCTTCCCAAGAAAGCCTAATGCAAACATCGTGACAACAGTGGGGTTAGTAAGTTTTGCGCATAAAAGTTAGGCAAAGACAAAAAATCTCCAAACATAATCACAGAGCAGAGTAAAGTGTCTCTGACAGGGCACGCGCTGCCTTTCTCCGGCATTATTCTAAGGCCCGAGGTTTTATATTTGGCGAGACAAGCTCAACCTTGCATTATGAGACGTAGAAAGCTCTGTGCACGGGGGAGCTAGAAATAGTAGTAGTGGATATACGCACCACCTTCACAACCATGGAGCACCGAGGGCACTCAATACCATCAATGGTCTATTTGTGTATACATATCGGAGCAGAATGGGAATGATCTCTCACATTGATCCTTTCTAGTCTAAATATTTTTAGAAAGCCATCGATAATATCGGCTTTATGTTCTGGGAAGCATTACCCGATAAATGCGAAGGTGCCTGAGTGTTTATACGTTAGACAAAATATACAATATGTGTGTCACACTGCAGTATGAGGGGTAACAGCAACAGTTGAATAAATAGTCTTCTTGCTGCATCAAATACTCAAAGTTAGGGGTAGGTAACACCGTCAATTGAGTCCAAATGAGTATTAATTAACATGTTTTTCTCAGAAAAGCAGTGAGGACTAGCCCGTAATGATCAGGGTCCTGTGCCTGCATACTCAACAAATCCTTTTAAATGTACCTGGGTAGTTTGCAGGGTTTGATCATCACGAGCCCCTCTGATTGGCAGTGTAGTGGAGCTCAGTGATATCTCATAAGTGCTGTTTGTTCCAATATAAGCAGCCCACTGGTGCTATAGTGTCCCAGCAGCACGCCAAATCAAAGAGCCAGCACACACTGCGCCCATATTTCTACACACCGCTGCAGAATAAACACAGACAGTAGGTTTAAACAATCATTCTGTACTCATGAAAGCCTGCAGATGAATGTGAGCACACACACACACGCACACACACACACACACACACACACACACACACACACACACACACACACACACACACACACACACACACACACACACACACACACACACACACACACACACACACACACACACACACACACTCACACTCACACTCACACTCACACTCACACTCCTGTTTTTTCGAAATTCTGCAAATGGATGTGAATAAATTGATCTCTCTGTGCGGTTAATCTATTGTTGCCTTTTTAATGAAACTATTGCAAATTAGCAGTACCCAACATTAAAATGCATAAGTAATGGATCCACTTCTAGAAAGTAGCGAAGAGGCAGATGCACAGGTCCTAATTGCGCAGATTTAACTGATAGCACAGCGTGTGCCGTGTGTAATCTTTCTGGAAAATTGTGGGGTGCCGATTTAGCAGATATACTCGGAGATATGCGTTGCCATGGCTAATCGTACTGCAGGCGAGTTATGAACCTAAAATAAAAGTGCTTTGTATTCAATGAGATAACTTAAATTATTATTTACTTTTAAAAAGAATAAAAAATCCAAAGGCGCTACTGGAACTCTTATACAAAGGTAATTATGCCATGCACAAATGTAACCATATCTTCATTTTGAGACACAGAATGCATAAACCTCACAATTTATCACTGACTAGATGCAATAAAAACACCATATAGAGTGTTGCAATACAGAACAATGGCTCCAACACAAAAATATTACATTGTTTTGTCCTGGCTTTAAACCGTTTATGGTGCCACATTGCAAATCATTGTTTGATTATGCCTCAATGACCAGAAGCCATTTGTGTGACAAAATACTATTAATATGCTTATGAAGGGCCAAAAGGGATCAACACATTTGAATAACACCCCCTAAAAATTAATATATTCAGTATCTTTGAAGTGTGCTAGCTATACAAAGCTGGAGAGATAAGGATTTCTCACAGAAAGTATTTCAAATGCTTGCTTTGTCGCTTTTCCTCTTACTCACTTCATCAATATACCAAATACAATGCTGTCTTTGCAATTCTGTCCTAATAAAAAAATGAAACAAATTAGACTCTATTCAATGGTATGTTTGACGGTGCAGACTCTTAAGCCTTGTCTTTGGGAAACAAGCCCATTTTTTAACAAGAACTGAATGAGAATAAAGCGGCTGATGAGGATTTGCATTGTTTTACAGTGCTCAGCGTAAATGAGTACACCCCCTTTGAAAAGTAACATTTTAAACAATTTCCAAAATGTTGACAAGACCAAGTTTAATATAACATCTGTTTAACTTATAAGATGAAAGTAAGGTTAATAATATAACTTAGATTACACATTTTTCAGTTTTACTCAAATACGAGCGATGCAAAAATGAGTACACCCCACAACAATAGTGATGTAGTACTCGAGACCGGTCTCGAGACCACTTTCACGTGGTCTTGGTCTCGGCACTCTTTGGTCTCGGTCTCGGTCTCAGTCTCGATACTACCCGGTCTTGGTAGTGTCTTGGTCTCGACTACATCACTACACCACAAAAACTACTACATCTAGTACTTTGTATGGCCTCCATGATTTTAAATGACAGCACCAAGTCTTCTAAGCATGGAATGAACAAGTTGGAAACATTTTTGCTACATCGATCTTTTTCCATTCTTCAACAATTACCTCTTTTAGAGACTGGATGCTGGATGGAGAGTGATGCTCAACTTGTCTCTTCAGAATTCCCCATAGGTGTTCAATTGGGTTCAGATCATGAGACATACTTGGCCTCTGAATCACTTTCACCATGTTCTTCTCCAGAAATCCAACAGTGGCCTTAGATGTGTGTTTAGGATCATTGACATGTTGGAAAAATGCACGGCGACCAAGGGCACAGTGATGGTAGCATCTTCTCTTTCAGTATAGAGCAGTACATCTGTGAATTCATGATGCCGTCAATGAAACGCAGCTCCCCGACACCAGCAGTACTCATGCAACCCCACATAGGGACATGGCCACCACCAAGTTTCCCTGTAGGCACCATGCATTATTCTTTGTATTCCTCACCTTTGCGACGCCATACAGTTTTGAAGTCATCAGTTCCAAAAACATTTATCTTGGTCTCATCACTCCAGAGCATAGAATCCCAGTAGTCTTCATCTTTGTCAGCATGGGTCCTGGCAAACTCTAGGCAGGCTTTATTGTGCCTGGGCTTTAGGAGAGGCTTCCTTCGTGGACGGTACCCATGCATCGCCATTCCTCTGCAGTGTACGCCGTATTGTGTCACGGGAAATACTCACCCCAGTTTGGCTTTCTACTTCCTTAGATAACTGCAGTGAACTTGCATGCCGATTTTCTTCCACCCTTCTCATCAGAAGACGCTCCTGTCGAGGTGTTAACTCCCGTGGACAACCTGGACGTCTCAGAGACGGTTCCAGTTCCATCTTTTTAAAGTTTTTGTACCGCTTTTGCTACAGTATTCTGACTGATAAGTAAAGCTTTGCTGATCTTCTTGTAGCCTTCACCTTTGTGGTGTAAAGAAATGATTTTCTTTCTCTTCCATGTGGTGCCATTGCTAACAACATGAAATGGGAAGGGGTTTTCTTTAAGTAACACCCTTTTATAGTTAACTGTCTGCTGGACACCTGTGTAATGAATAATTACACTCACCTGTGGTTGATTATTGTTAAATTAGACATTTCTGGTATAAAATTTAGCTTTGCTCCAGAGACTTTCAGTGGGGTGTCCTCATTTTTGCATCGCCCTTATTTGAGAAAAACTGAAAAATGTGTAACCTAAGTTATATTATTAACCTTACTTTCATGTTATAAGTTAAACAGATGTTATATAAAATGTACTCTTGTCAACATTTTGGGAAATGTTTTTGTGTTGATTGAGATATTGTTTAAAATGTTACTTTTCGAAGGAGGTGTACTCATTTATGCTGAGCACTAACTATTTACAAGAAAAACTAAATAAGAAATTTGTACCCCCAGAGTGGTGTGTGGTGATGAAGTATTAACACCTAAAGATATCTAAGGAGAAATGATGGACGGCTGGGTCAAAAACAGGATTTTGACAAAGCAGACGCAAAGTTATTTCAAATAACATTTCATAACGTATTTTAACCAAACCACAATCTGTTTCTAAACGTGTCAATTTATTTTTGTTTGAATCCACCACACAGTGCAGAGGTGTTATCCAAACACCTTTATGTAAGAAACTATAACAGAAACTGTTTGATTTCACGTAGGTTTATTATACAAATAAACCCAGCAGTTGGAGCTGCAATCCAGGGTAGGGATTGGAAAAATAAACAGCCTCAAAATATGGGATTCTGGTCACTTCATACAAAGATGCAACACGAGATACAGGCCAAGCATTTGTCAATAACTCTGAATTAGGTCCTACAGTGCCGCCTGCAAACCTCATCTCAGATCTGTGTCGGAGAAATAACTTCTCCACCTTTTTCTCGTACACTTGCCTCAGTTCTCCCTCGTTGGCTTGCTGATGGACTGCACCCTCACCATGCCAGGCACGCAGTTACACACACCTACAACAAAATGCTGTGCGACGCTCGGATGTGACACGATTAAGGTGCACATTCGCACGGAACCTCAAGCACACACACACACACACAAACAGCGAGACATCTTCTTAATGTGAACACAATTTTAGTGAGAGGTAATGATTGCATCACGCCATCGTAGCAGCTCATTGGAATGCCTGTCAGATCCCAATCCATTTGCGGTGATGAACCCCAAAAGCATGCACGCACACACACACACATTTTCTGTATTTATCAAGCATATCATTTGTGAGGAGTATCATGTGAGAGGAAGTGTGGCAGCCTGATTCACGGCCAGATATTCATGGGGATCGTTTTAATAGACAGCTATGGGTCTGACCCACCCCCAACACACACACACACACACACACACACACACACACACACACACACACACACACACACACACACACACACACACACACACACACACACACACACACACACACACACACACACACACACACACACACACACACACACACACACACACACACACACACACACACACACACACACACACACACACACACACTGTACATCTCCGAGCAGACCATCAGTGGTTGTAAAAATGTAGAGTCGTAATGTTCCCCAGCCTTGGGGGCTTATTAGGAGGCATAAAAGCTGCATGCTACCTTCATTCATATTCTCCATAAACACCCTGCCACATCTCAGCTTTTTTTTTTTTTGCTGCTGTTGCTGCTTTCCGACTCTGGGCCGTCGGAAAATATAAGTCTCTGCGCCACTATTTTGTGCTGCATGATTGATTTGCAAAATAGGCCTGTACTGGAAATGTATCTGAATAAGGCTCTGTGTGTAAGTGCAAATTGCAGTGTCAGATCTCCGCGTGGATGTTGTTTGTCAGGCGTAAACTCAGCATGGCGGCAATTTTTATTCCTCTCTTTACACCAATGTCTGTATAATCTGCAAAAATGGAAGCTGTTGTTGATTATAGTCGAGGGGAGAGAAAGGACTAGGCAAATTGACATTTCCAACTTGAATAAAAAAAAACACTGTGAGCCTGAGATAGTTTTCAGTTATAAAAATAAAATGATGCATTCCCCTACAAAAGTTCAGAACAGGACAAATAATGCAGCATCTCAAGAGCAGACAATTACAGGGGCCAGTGTGCCAATGTCAGACTTTGAGAGGGTATTATCTGGGTTTGAAAACATGGCCAGGCCACTGAGATCACACCTTTTACCTCCAGTAAGAGTGGAGACGGTATTGAAGACCAATTCAAATCAAATGCTTGGCTCAACACAGAACCAGGCTGCTCACATTACACACTAAGCAATATCTTTGGATTGTAAGAGGTAAAAATGGAGGATGTGGAGTACAAAATAGGGAAAGAAAAGTGAGTCCTTTGTGTTGGGAATGAGCTACAAGTCATCTGGTTGCCCCTCCCCTTCACTCCATGCCAGCACAGAAACATCTGGCTTTAAAGCGGCCCAATAAAAGAGCCGCTGGGAGGTGAGGGACGAGCGAGAGAAAAGGTGTGAGAATGTGTGAAGGATAGATAAGATAGCGGAGAGATGCGGCGATACAGAGGCCGCGGAAAGACAGTGAGACTTTAAGAGAGTGCTGGGGGGCTGTCATAACTGCAGAACCGGGCCCCTTCAAATGAGAACCTTCGCCAAATTATATTTCACATGTGGCGACAAAGGCCACGCCAGATTTAGAGCACTTCGTCCCCTGCTCCCCTGCAGGGATGGCAAAGGCAGTCTTGGTGCTGATTCTCCTTCACAAAAAATAGCCACTTGTTCCCTGTGTGTCTAGATTTACAGTGTGTTATAAAGGATTGTGACAGCACCCAAATGGAAAAGTACTTGTAGCTTTACAATAATTCAAAAAGAGCTGCATTTGCATATAAAAAGTTGATTGAAGAGGTTTTTAAAGTCAATCTTTGAAATAAACCCAAGCACATCCTCTAGGTCCAAAAAGTAAAGCCAACAAGGAAGAGCTTAAACCTGCTTTAAAAAAAAAAAAATGCCAACAGGGGGGGACTCCAGTTCTCCCAAAAAGTCAAAATGTATAGAGGTCTATGAGAAAATTACTATAAAACCATAATCAATGGGTGAAGTCATGGTGGCTGTTGCCACTTCTTTTAAATAATCTTACCTACTTTTTCCTTTGCAGAAAACAGTATACTTTAATGTTAATCCATAAAGTGGTCCACAGTTAAACTGAATATACCCGTCTTTATTAAGAAGTAATACTATCATAAAATATCATCTTGATAGTCACAGCTTCACAGCACGACTTGATGGCACTTGTCCATCAAATTGATATAATTTTAAGAGAAATAGTATCCTGGTCTTCTTTTGCTGCAGAACAACTGTGTGCACAGAGTGGATGGTAGTGTCTGGGCTGAGCGGCTGACAGAATGACAGGTTTTTGTGACAGCTCCCTGTCAAGCAGGTGGAGTGTCGCACTCCAGTCACAGTGTGATCACTGTCATTTGCAATGCTGAGCAGGTTTATGTAAGGTTTTGTAAATAAACCAAGCAGGTTGCTGTCAAGAATTCAAATTGATCTAAATTCACTGATTCAATAATCTCCGCAGAATATGTAGAATAATGATGAGTCCAGATACGCTGATAAAAAGATGACAGTGAGACTACAATATCCAGTCATTTCCCCCCCAATTGCATCATGTGCCTTGAAATCCAACAGGCAGGAAGCAACAGATTTCATTTGCATTGGTGATCTGTGCCTCGCCAATCCCTGCTTCCAAAGTAGGTCAGCACGAATCGGCGCCTCCGAAAATAATAACAAAAGGTGAGCCCCCTCGTTCTCTCCGGGGTGAACGCTCCGCTTTCCTTTGACTCAGATGCTTCCTCTGCGAAATGTGCCATATCAGCACTATCCAAATCTGCAGGCATTATACTAGGCCATATTAAGGCACAATATAGCGTTTGGTATGCGAAGGCGCTCAGCAACCATTGTAAAATTTTAACAAGACAATAGTGAATACACACACACATTGTAAATATGCAGAGTTTTGTTAGGAGGCACTGGAGTTGAAATTGTAATGATGTTAGTGTGTGACGGGGGCTGCAGCGAAGACTGAGTGTGCCGCTGTAGCCTCATCCTTTTTCATCAGTGTGTTTTCCCAACCCGAAAAGTGAGTTGGAAAACACAGTCTATTCCTCTGGGGGGGTGTAGCTTTGAGCAAAGTGCACTTCATCTACAAGAGTAAGTCAGGGCACTGTATATCACCTCAGCACACACAAACATGTCCTCTCTTACTCCCAGATCCACACACAAACACACCTCTCCCTTTGCTTTCTGATTCACACAAACACAAGCCCTCTGTCAGTATTAGAACAGTACATGCAATGTCCAGAGACCGAGCTTCATGCACAGTTAATGTCTCTGCTGTCTAGATGATTAACGTTACTCGATTCACAATCCCAAACGTTGCCCAAATTCCCCTCTCCTCTCCTCTCCTCTCCGCCTCACCTTCTGTGTGCAGCTCACTCCTGGGCTTCAGGTAAAAATAGCCTCTCCATGCTGCTCCTCTCGCTGCCACAAAACCTGCTGGGCCGCCACTGGGCTTCAGACCTGTGAGACATTGATTTTATTGAAGGAAAGGCTGGTCATAAAATACAGTACACTTTCATTTAAGGCTTGTGACCTGATGCTTTTAAAAACAAATGTCTACTGTAGTTCAAATGTTAATAATTCAATTTCTATTGACATGTTCATTTTCCAAAAACAGAGCGTATAAGTGCAACAGGTCATGCCTTACTGCACCTAAAGGAATAACTCAACATGGAGAAAGCAATCGTATTGTACTGAACAAATACTGGTTTTATCAAACTCAACCTCCAACCTTTATTGCTGATAAAATAACTTTGTTGGGAAATTAAAATGTTTGGTAATAAAACTTAAGGCTGTTTTTAGATATATAAAATGCAGCTACCCTTTATAGCATTAGCTTATTGCTAATGTTAGCTTTCTGCTAACGTTAACTTGATAGCAATGAACACAATTATACAATGTCATTTGGGATTATGAATGAATGGGTTACGTTTATATTAATTCTGACAAACAATATGTTATTTGTTTTTAATTCACACGCCAAAAATACTTCTAGTGTTTTATGTATGAGATAAATAATCTGTTGCTGTTTTCTAAACGCTTCTGTGTTGGATGTAAACAGAAGAGCCCTGTGGGACAATAAAGATAATATTACTCAATTTTTCTGCCAAGACACCTTTGCACCTGTAAGCAGACAGCTTTCATAGTTAGTTATCCTTAACATATATACATTCTGGTGCTAGAAAAGGTTTATTTGTTTGCTAACCTCAATCATGCGTTCTAGTATACCAAAGTACAGTGTAGTTAACTCTTGTTACCTGGAACACTCTTCCGCTATTCCCACACCTGTCCGTTGTTTGTTTATATCAATCTAAATGCGCGTGTTCTTCTTCTTCTTCTCTACAAGGCTTTCTGGACAATTGTACAGCGCCTCCCATTGCCTATAGAGAGAACTACTTCCATTAACATTATGTGAGACTTCTAAGCTTGATCAATTAGATCATGAGATCCTCTGCGTATAAACTGTACAGGTAGCAAGAAACTAAGAGCAAAACGTGTCAATATTATATTAAAAACACACTCCTTTCTATAGACCGCTGAAGCCTCATATTCATTCAGCTGAACTTTAGACTTTTTGAACAGAGGTATAGCTTGTTACCCCCATCCCTTACTTATTTAGGATCTCTTCAAAAGTAAAGATAGTGAAGGGGAAAGATAAGATCAACCCTTTTAAAGTGCACACAGGCAAGAGAGTATTTTAGAGCTATCGTGTAACAGGCAGAGTTAAAGACACCCACTCACTGATTCTGTCCTGGTTTGGCTCCGCTAACTTATTTAGGAGTTGTTGGGATACCAACACATCAGACCAGTATGCTGAAGGCTTGCAAAACTGCAGTCAGGTTACTGCCAGTATATCAGCAGGACCTGCAGCTTGAAAAATAGAGTTTTAACTTGCAAAACAAACTTTTAAAGAAATTGACATGTAATAGAAAAATCCAGGCCATCGTCTTACATGTTACCCTTAAGCACCTGATAATGTGATTTATATCAAAGCTGGTTTCTTTCAGTTTGTTTAGTAGTCTCTGCCTCCGGTTGTCACAAGTAACTCAGTCAGAATTTACCTTTGACAAGCACTGTGTTGAGCTTTGGGAACACTCCCAGAATCCTTCTTTCCATGTCAGTGATAGGACTGGATGTGAAGCTGTTGCCCGTGGCCCTAATGCACACATTAGAAGTGAGGAAGCTCTCCAGCATGGCATCTCTCTTTATGTAATGCAATGGCATCTGCTGAAGGCGTTGACATAATCCCAAAACTGAGCCACGCCATCCGCATGCCAACAAGTCCGCAGACAAGGGATCCAAATGTGAGTCTGCAGACAACAAGACAAACGAGGGAAAGAAAGTTCATAAAGACAGTGTTAGTTAAAGGTGGCCTCTTCATAATGCAAACAAACTTTGATCAGAGAAATAAAGTGCTCTTCAGAGCTTTCAAAAATGTGTTCACATATTGTAGGACAACATTGAACCTTCCCAATAACAGGAACAAGATTCAAATAAAATTATGTATATTATTTAAGTATACTGACAGTATAGAAATCTTGACCCTTGTTTATTAAACAGGAATAAGACCAAGATCTCTCTCTGAACTAACGCTACCCAAAACTACTGCCCAACCATTTACAGACTGAGGGTAAAATAATAATACATAATGAAAAGGCTTCCTATAAAAGTAAAAGCAAATTTGAATTGAAATCAGGGAATGCAGTAATCCATGACCAAGCAAACAACAGGGGACTTGAATAATTTACTCAAGATTAAGCCACAAAAAGTCAGCAAAACAGTACCTATCCCACTGTGGGACAATCACAATAACAACAACAACTTACTGAAAGGTCTTGATCCTGTAGAAGCGTCCTGCTCAACCCCTCGACTTGTGTCATGTTTTGTTTCTGGATATTTAAAGTGAAATGTGACATTTTGAAGGGATTTACATTAGCTTTAAGTCTGGAAATTTGATTATTTTGTGTCCTCTCAGCTGTGTATGTGTCTGTATGTGTGTGTGTGTGTGTGTGTGTGTGTGTGTGTGTGTGTGTGTGTGTGTGTGTGTGTGTGTGTGTGTGTGTGTGTGTGTGTGTGTGTGTGTGTGTGTGTGTGTGTGTGTGTGTGTGTGTGTGTGTGTGTGTGTGTGTGTGTGTGTGTGTGTGTGTGTGTGTGTGGGCACGTTGCCACTCTCCAATCAGCGTTGATTGAGTCCAGGTGCAAGTTTGTCCTTCCAAGTGTTACGGAGCTGAATCAATACCAATTCACCCACCAAATTTGTTCACGCTCGCAACAAAACTCTTGGATTACAGTATATCATGTTTTATACCCAAACGGTGTCAGATTCACACTGCAGACATATCTGGGCAGCACACTGTGTCCTGCAGAGTCCTTTAGCACTGAGTGTGAGATCATGCTGTCCTTGTATCATGTTGCATTCAACAAAGTGCAGAAGTGTCACCCAGTAAAAATGACATGCCTGTATTTCCCTAAAGACAAATTACTCAAAACTATAGGAGCATCCAACAAACTGGCACACATTATGTCCATAGACAGCTCGTATAGTTCTAGTCGGTGAAATACAATTGCATCTAATCTAACATGGCGAACAGGCTTGTCACATTTAACAAAAAAAAGTATTCACAAAATGGGAAGACTTCCCACAAACTTTTCTTTGTCCTACAACTTATTGCCCTGTCTCTGTTTAACAAGAAGCAGGCGTGCTTGAATGGAAGAGCGGTTCTGTCCTTCACACTGTCTGATTTGCTTAGGAAAGGCGCTCACGTCTAATACTAATCTGAACGACAGCAGTGGAAATCTTGGCTCAGTTTCAGAGGCTAGATTGGGCCTGGCCCAATGACCTTCTCTGAGAGAACATGGAAAGTTTGCCGGCTCAATATGTCACAGCCAGCATGAGCTTAGAAAGAGAACAAGAAAGGCGTGATTAAATGGGTTGGATCCGTGGCTGGCTTTGTGGATGTCAGGAGGAGTGCAACTCTGGTTGTACTATGAGATTATCAGAAATTGTATCAGGTGGAAACTCTCTATAGTGATGCATTCAGAGAATCAGAGAAAATACGAGACTATTTCTAATTCCTAAACATTGAGGTCTTATTTGAGAGGTGTTTTCCAAATTCAGCTCTGGAGCGCAATCATACATCAGCTCAGTGGTGATGAATAAAGACAGCAGATGATAATAAATGACAAAGATATCATTATGTTGAGAAATTCCCTTCTAGGCATCCCTCTGGATAAGAGCAGAAATTAGTGTTTCCCCGACATAAACAACTGATAATTCAGAAATCGGACATTTCTGAAGACATAATTATAGCAACTGAAGTAAGTTTAAAGCAAATTAGCCTCACAGGAAGTTGAAACAAATTGTTAAAACGGGGTTAATTGAATTGTAAGCCTTGTCACAGAAGATTACCAAGTCCAAGAAACAGCACTTTAATTGCGTTATTACCATGTGGATTAAGGCATGGGATATTTTTGCCCAGTAATTATAGCTTGACTGTCCGTGCATTTTAATGCACTTTAGTCAGGACGATTTGGGCTGAAATGTTTGACAGTCCACAATGAGGAGAGTTTCATTACAAAATCATCTGTAATGCTTCGGGATAACACAGGCATTCAGATGTAACGGTGTCCACAAAATAAGGATTAAAAGGATATATGGTGATAATGAATCATTCATTTGACATAACATTGAGTCTATTTCCTGCTATTTGTGTATCAGAGGAGAGAATCAGAGGAGCCAAAATCAAAGAGACTCCAATGGAGATTCTACAAATGTATTTTGATAATCTTCATTAAGTCGTCTGCATACAATGTTTGCATTTTTCTCTAGCGCCACACGCATGTCAAAATATTAATCAACAAAAGTTTATATGGACAGTCATGGTCCCCAGATGATTTATACTAAAGATCTTGGTCATCACCTAATTTGGTTTATAACAAAATATGTGCAAGACATCAGCTTTATCTTTACATTTTGTTTATTTGATTTCAAAATAAAGTCAGTAAAATGCTGATATAGTGTGAATGGTAATCGTAAATGTAGCAAAAGCAATGCATTTTAGAATGGAAACTTGTTCATGTGGCTGTAGTCTTGTTGAATTACATGAACTCTGTCCTGTTCCTTTTACATTTTAATGTTTTGTTGCTTCTGTTGTGACTGGTGAAGATTTTTCAGAGGTCTTTAAATGGAGGGTTAATGTCACCGAAGGTGCATCTGTGCTTTGAAACGATAAGGAGCAGCGACAGCATCAAACCTCCTTTTTTAATACTTTATTGATCTCCTGTTGCCATCCGCTCTCTACGCTCCATATGTTTGTCAGATCACAGGAAGCTGCCGGGATTTTCTATCTGTTGCTCAAGGGCACTACAGGGCAGAAGCTTCCAGACACTGGAATTTGATCAGGGCCCTCCAATTAAGCAGCGGCCTCCCTACTCTCTCCTACTTCTCACATTCATGATTTCAACAGCCCAGGGAGCCCGGGACGGTTGCAGAATATCATTAGCCTAATGGACGGGAGCGCGGGATGGCAAGAATGAATGATTGCATTACGGTGCCATTTGCTGCAGTCTGTACATTGACATAAATAGTGCAAACAAACAATAACTGTCTATGTGCCCATTGTACTGTACTGTGATGGCTGGCTGTGTGATACATGGGTTCATGCCGGGGTCTGGGAAGGAGGGAGGGAGGGATACTCTCTTTCGCCCTTGTGTTGGACTGAGTGGGTCTGGTGGGGGCTAAGTAGCTGGGAACTGGATTTAGACACAACTACGTGATCCGCCATGACCACTCTGCAAAAAATACAAGGAGCAGATAAGAGAGACAGGGGGGAGGGTGCACAGAGAGGGAGAGAGCACTCAGCTTTCTCTCTTTTCTAGCCATCTTCTCAAGAATGCTTGAATGGAGCCATTATGAAGCCTAGATCCAACCAGTATGGGACAGTTTAAATAACAACAATAAAAACTAGAGAGCTTGCTCTATACTTCCAAAGCAGCGGTTCCCAAACTGGGGCTTGTGACCCTGATGAGTGGCCGCAAGCTGAATATGAGATGATTTCTGTGGATGGAAATGAAAGTATTGAGTAGAAAAGTAGAATTAGAAAAAGTATTATCCTGCAACACCACATTTGTTCCGAAAAATAAAATATAAAAATGAAATAAAATTATTTAAAAAGCACTTGATCAAAACAACTGTTTAAAACTCTCACACAAATCAAGCCCACTTATATAGATGTGCTGTAGCTGTTGCCCATTTACTTTAAATTAAATTCATTTAATGATTCAGCTCTCGTACTACTTTTTATATTCGCAGTCCTCAACGTTCTTCCTCCAGTGTGCAACAGACTGTAAACGACCTATTTGTACGGAGGATATAAGCATATTTGATTTGTCAGTATCTCGGATGAAGTCATTAAGTACTGAAGTTGTGGAAATTATGCTAATTGTTATTGATGCCACTCCGTGATCACCAAATAATAACCGATGATATGCTGCTCACATCATCACATTTACATGTTGCTCTCCACGTCGGCTCGTTAGTGACGCCGGCCCTATCAGGATCCTCTGAGCACCTGCACACTGAGCCTGGGAGCCAGAGTCTAACAGCTTCCGCCCAAAGAGCGCCATCACAGTCTTGTCACGTCGACTCAGTCTCTTTGCGCTCTTTTTTTTTTTCGGTCAGGTAAGGAAGCCCAGCCGTCTGAAACTGCAGCCCTAATGCTCTCTGTCACCCGGCTGTCCCTGCGGTCACTCTGCAGATTCATCTTTCTGCTGATGTCCCCTCGGCGTGCCACACAGTTGTCAGGCTCAGCATTTTAAAAGGCCCTTCATGGCCTCAAGGCACAGGAAGCAGGTAAACGTAAGCACGTCATCTGTTAGTAAATGATCAAAAGGCCAGATCACCAAATGATTGCCTTCTGGATCTGATTCCTGTGCTAATCCATCAACAAAATCTATACGAACGAAAGAATGAACGAACACACACAAACACACACGCACGCACGCGCGCGCACGCACGCACACACACACACACACACACACACACACACACACACACACACACACACACACACACACACACACACACACACACACACACACACACACACACACACACACACACACACACACACACACACAAAAACACTGCAATCTTTCTGGGTTTTTTTTGGGTTGTTCTAATTAATATGCCACGTCTTGGGCACACTTGAGGTAATTAACATTGTTTTTTGCCAGCAACACACAGCAGATGGTGATTGAAAATAGAGGGATGAGTCGCTCAATCAACCACCATTTGTCTGTAGCCATTAATTATCTAGCGAAGAATACATTCAGTCCCCAAAGTTGATAGTTTGGGGGGAAGAAGAATACTGTCCTTCTGTTCCTCATTACTCTTTAACAGCAGAAAGTGCTGAAACTAGAATGCCGGATAGGGAGATTGTGATTTTAATAGCACTGTCATTATCTTCTCCCATAAGGTGGCATACGATAAAAGGACAGGACAAAAAAAAAAAATGGCGCTAACAAAGGAGCGTTTGAACAAATGGAAGCCAAGCAATATGTAATGGTTCATTCTGTTGTGATTCATCAAAGGCCACTTTCACAGATGACAGCAATGCTACAGAAATGTTTGTTCTTTTGATTAAAAAAGAGCCAAAGGGTCACATGACCACAACACTGTCACGAAAGGCCATGTGACTTCCAGATCATCCACAGTTTGTTCATGCAATCTGATGGGAAAGGAAATGGAACAACGGCGTGCCTGCAGCGATCACATTCATGATATCATGATGCTTCATGATTTCACTTCCACTTCTGGCAAAGTCTTGTTGGTTTTTAGTCACTTGAGCGCCTTACTCTGCCTGGCAACGAGATAATATAATGCTACACGCTCATCTTATATGAATAATCTAAAAATAAAAGGCCATAGGAGGGACATGGAGGCAGAAAGTGAGGAGGAGTTTGAGGGAATGAGCAAAGAGAAACCTTGAAGGGACACCAGAGGCAGGAAGTGAGCGTCACATCCTGCCGTCGCTTCTTTGATGTTATTTTGTCACCGCCAACAGCTCCCTAATCCCACATCAATAATCTTGTTTTTATTCTCTCTGCCAGCCTTGTAGTCAGAGAGAATCAGTGTCACCTAACTTTAATTATTGTGACAGAACCAGAGATAAATGTTGTTGCTTCAATGTCAGTTGTTCTCTATCGATACAGAAGGGAAATTTGTACTCTTGATACATCTTGTGCTCGGCTGAGGATATAAAAAAAAGTTCTTGAGAGTAAATTACTGGTAGATTGCTCATGTTCCACCCCACAGGCTTTAATTAACTAGTCTCAGGTAGTCTAATCTTATTATCGAAGACTGCTTTTTCCACACATTAGCCTGCTTACATGGTCCTGACACAGAGGGAGCTGCCAGGATTGTGCAGGGTTTTCATTTTCAGCTTGCTCTCCACTGCTTTGCCACTAAAACGCTAACCATTTACACATTCTTGACACATTGCTGGAAACAAAAGGCAGAATAGTCTGTGCTATTTTCAGGATTCCAACAGCCACAGCTAGACGCCAAATAAAATACAGAGCTACACATCTCAGTGTTTGTCCCACAGAGAGCCTGGCCCCATCAAACCCCATTATCTACAAGGCTACCTCTTACTTCCAACTGGAGTAGAGATAGCTGCTTATCTACTGGTTAATAATAAAAAAGACACATAACAGATAAAAAAGCTATCCTATCGTGATAGAAGGAGAGAAGTGGGAGAGAAAAAGCCGACAGGGAGCCGAGAGATTTCCAGGGACAGTTTCATTCTGTGGAAAGGGCAAGCAGACGGAGACCTCCCGCTGTAATGCGGCAGCCGAGCCGAAATGAAAGCCAGCCGCTCTCTTCTCCGGGGCTAAACAGCGGCCTTAATAAAAAACACAATCAGACCCCCAACCTTAAAGTTTAATGCACATTCTTCCCATATTTCTCTTTGCACAAGCATAAAAAAAGACATGGTGAAAGCTCCAGGTGTGATCCCAAGCTAAGATGTGCGTTAAAGCTAAAATGGGGGCTGTTATAATCATTATCAATATCAAGCACACCATCAAACCACTATAGCTCTCCATCGCGTTAATGAAATTGTTCCCCCTAACTTTTTAATTAACTCGCATGGTGTGGAGTCAAGTTGTGGACACAAAGACTACAGTGTTCTCTCCCAGGTGATATGAATATCAAGGAGGGGAGTAGTTCTGAATTAGGCTGAGTTTCTTTATTAGGGGAGAAACTTCAGAGGGAGAGACTGATGTGCTTGTGCCGTTCCAGTCAGCTTTCATTCAACACTTTGATATATCAGCGCAGGAGCGAGGCACGATGGATTTATTGAAAGGCCACGTTTACAACATGCATTATTTTCGTAACTTTTAAATCTTTTTTAGATTTGCTGGATAGTAATCAGAAAAGAGAACAAATCATCGCTCCCCGGCACTGACTAAAACGATGTTTGATGATGGGACATTCATCACACAAAAAATGGGAGATAATAGGGAAAAAAGAAAGATTTTTTTCAAACACATTTCCCTTTATTGGCATGGTGAGGCTGATGAGAATTGCACATAAAAAATGAAATTCACAAGAAAGTCGTACAATAGGTAGAACCACAAAGGCATTGGTAAGGACTTGGCAGAAGGCAACGTGTATAGGACACAAACAGGTAACGACCCTTAGCGGCCCCCCTCCCCCCATACACACACACTTCCAGAAACACTCACACACACTGGCCTAAAACCACACACACACACACACACACACACACACACACACACACACACACACACACACACACACACACACACACACACACACACACACACACACACACACACACACACACACACACACACACACACACACACACACACACACACACACACACACACACACACACACACACACAGTCCTTCCAAAAAAAACATGATTACCCAACAAACGTTTAAGCACTGGCAAAGTCCTCAGTAGGTCACATTATTAAAAAGTCCGCCACATTTGAAATTTGAACCAGAAGGTGTTATAATATATTGCTACTCTAGGCAATTTACAAAGCATTTTTTTATTACAATGATTAAAGCCACATCTATCAAATGGGACACGACACCATTACCCAAACGCTACACAGACATCAAGAAAGTAAAACAATGTCTTGAAATACAGGTAAAGGGATTTTTTTTTTTATCCTTCCTTGGACCAATTTTTGCCTCTTTGCATCTTGTCACCACAGTCAAACTCCATGAAAGGAAGACTGTGATCAGCAAAAGATTTCTCCTTCCTGCGATGGAAGCTGCTTCTCTCATTACTTGGCTCGAGCTCGAAACGGGATATTAATTGAACCAGAAACCGCAAGGTTACCTTTTATGTCATGTGGACGGCGCTGTGATATCTGGACTGTGAGAGGAGGATGGGCTTGGGGAGGGGGTGGAAAGAGGTGCGGCATGCGATACATTGTCGAGTAGTTTTCTCTAGGCTTATAGAAGGTCATTTAAAATCTGCCAGTGAAGACAGCTGAGAGGCAGATATCCAAAGTGGTAAATACTGTGCCGACTGTCATCCTGTAATAGCCATGCACTACACAACACACAGGTTCAACACGATTTACACACAGGTGGAGATCAGAGTCACGTCTGCACAGATGTCACAAGGTAATGCGTGCATTACAATCACATAGACTCAATTACATCTTAAAGGGAAGAGTGGGAAGTGTTGGGGGGGGGGACATTCAAGTGTGTACCGCACAGGGTCGTGTTGATGAAATGAGACTGGAATGGAGTCAACCTACAGCAGCTACCAGCGACTGGGTAATGGGTCAAGTCCAAAAATCACACAACAATAGAAGCTAAAATACAACTCTGAAAAATAATTTATTGCTTTTTATATAGTTTTTTCTTTCATTTATATTATTATCATTGTTATTATTATTAATCATCTTGTAATTATCGTGAATAATATAAGTATCATCATATATATATATAAGTATATATATATATTGTACATCAAATACAAGATCTTTAAAAAATTCAGGAAAAGGAAATTGTAAACTTTTGTTTGGCATTCACATAATCAAGCGTGAGTGGAGCGATGACAACGAGTGTTTACAGTGGTACAACAAATAAATTCCTGCTAAATCATTTTATTGCTTCATGTTCTGCTCGTGTGTGGAAAGAAAGATGTGACGGATTGTGGAGACAGAAATCTCTGCGTGATGAGCGCTGCTTGCCGGAGTGATTAGCTGAATGGTTTGATTGTTTTGGAAAGGCATAGAAGGTAATACTATCTCCACCAAACCATTTATTGTACACCCTGTCTAGTGATTGGAAGTTAAATAACACAGATCGAAGGACAACATAAAACAGCAAATAGATTTCCGTGAGGTACGCCATGTAGAAATGGAGCCCATAAATAGTCTTGATTCAAATAATAAAATAAATAGATAAATATGTGTTTGTACTGATTGAACAGATTTGAATGCAGTAGTCTTTTTCATTGAAGGTAATCAAAAGGAGAACCATACAAAGCAATGAAATCAAACCCAGTTACATATATACATATATGTATATATATATATTGATTGCTTCAGAAATAATTAATAAAAAAATGGGGTACCTTTTTTTTACAATCATGAAAAACACGTTAAAAATGCATTTTATACTGGTTTCATAAGCAAAAACACTGATTGAGAAACGTTATAAACAGAGAAAACTATACATGGTTGACTGTTTTTTCCCCCGACAAAATAACTTAAAAAAGGACGTTTGTTCACATGCTCCCTCAAAATGAGCAATCAGACAAATCTTTTTTACTTTTTTACAATCATATCATGTCTTCTAAACATCATGTAGGTGTACAATATGTTTTACAGTATTGTAATGACCACAGATCGACATTCTGAATTAAGAAATGTTCTCCTCATTTTTAAAAAAGGCTGCGTTTTACAGTGCATAGCTGTAACAAATAAAGAACTTTATCAGATATGTACATAAAATAAAAATATTCCTTTTTATAGTATTTGTAAATACACGGCTACATTTCTCCTCAAAATGTAGACAGCAATGTTACCTTGAGAATTTTACCTCCAAGACACAATTTCTTATACTCTTGTTTGTAATGTAACACTAGATCCAAACACCAGGTTTAAAGAAAGAAAAAAATCAACAGCAAAAAAACCAAAATATCTGGCTGAACAAGCTGCATGTTTTCACCCCCAAAGAATTGTGGGTATTGTAGTGCTTGGAGAAAAAAATCACAAGTTTTTTTTTTTCTTCTTTCACTGACGGTTGCACAGCAGTGCACCAGGCTCTGAGGGTTCGCTGGATTTCCAGAATGCAATGTCTCTTCCCAGCTCTTCAGCAGCTATGTTCATGTAAACTTTATTTTTGATATATTCATTTATATTGATATAGGTCTATAGACGTATTCTTATATACTCTATGACATAGAGTGTAAAACTTCTGGTGGTCTCGTCGTCAAAGGAGCGAGACCCCACAGTGAGGTATCAGAAGTCCCTCTGTGACCGGTTACCTTCTCAGGCTGCGCTGCGCCTCCCTCAGCAAGCTGTCAAAATCCATGGAGTCGTACTTGCTTTTAGTGGAGGCTGGATCAAAGTCGTCCGAATGGGAGTCTGAAATAGCAAGAAGGGTTGTGATCAGTGTCGAGCAGAGCAGCGTTTCTTAAAAATAAAGTATTTCTTCACAGAATATCGTGCCTTAGCTTCATGCATCTGTTATTCTGCTATTGAGCTAGACAGTATTCAGATCTCCCTGAGAAAGATAATTATTTTTGCTAGGTTGAGTGTGGGGTTTCCACAAATCATGAAGATGCGATAAACTTAACATATAAATAATGATGTGCCAAGAGTCAGACGTTCAGTTGAATGCTGGAATATTTACTGAATGGTCATAAAATAGAATGGATAAATAGTTGATGAGTCCATAACTGCATGTTTACAAAGCACCCTAATAACTAAAACCAAAGAATCCTAACAGTGCAAGTAGAAAAAGTGCCTTATTTGTATCCCTCTGTCTGTCAATCTCTCAAATGTCCTATTTTTCCTGATCAACCGGATAATACATAAAGAGTGTCTTATCTCTGCCAACAGACAGTTTCACAAATGGGGACCCCAAAGGGCCCAGCAGCACACTGCGAGAGCTTTGAGAAATGGGAATGACCATGGCAGCTGGAAGACACCAGTCGTGATCTAATGCTGTGGCCGAGGGCTGGATTGTGTCACACTGCGCACCTTGAGGGATGAAAAATACCGCGGTGCTCTACTTAAAACTAATGGACAGTGTCTCCGAACACACAGGGAAGAGGCCTTAAAGATTGAGAAGAGGGGGAGAGCTTTGGATCCTCCCTTCCATCTCTTTATCCTGTGCTATCAGTGTGGGGACGACCAAAATAGCCCGTTCCTGACAAAGAGGCGCTCGAATGAAGGCCTTTCCATTCCAGTAGACTGATTAGTCAATCTCGGCATAATGTCTATCCTCAAGGCTTTGGGATTAGCAACTGTTTCTGTGTGTGTGTCAATTTCTCATCATGTCCTCTCTTTAAGAGCTGATAGCTTCAAGCATGTGCTTTGAAAATGTATAGTAACGGCTTCATTTATTGAAGAAAGTGCCTCTTTTTCTCTCCACTGACCCGCTGACCCTCTTGCAGCGGTGCAATATACATTTCTGACCTCCCATCTTTGCTGGTAAATATATGTCACAGTCAATGCCCATCTTATATCAAATGGAGGAGATGATCTTTTCTTGCAACACTTCCCTCACTTTCAGCTGCTCAATTATTATCACCACCGGTTTAATTGTACAAATAACCGAAGATAAGAGGGCTGCTCGATACATAAACAGATCTGCCTTTCCAGAGTTTGCAGTATACTGCTCAACGAGTGCAAAAAAAAGGGAGTTATTTTGCAGTTTTGTAAGTACTCTCTACTCTTTTGGGGCGTCATGCCAGTAAGAAAAGGCCTTGATTTCACGGATATCTTGAATAATTTATTAAATGTGTCATTCAACCTTCAGTTGAGCACAGATTCCTTGCTGAGATGTATGTGTCTGATCAAAATAGAAGCTATGTACACATGTCAGGGATCATACATGCATGTTACGCTGAGGAATCACTTAGATGAGATGAATCCTGCCACACCGCAGCCTGACTGCCAAAAAAACCAGGTGAATGCTTGGCCCCCACCTACCCATCCTCAACAGATGGACCCTTCCTTTCCAGAGGGAGGAGAGACTTAACCTTGCTTCCTCCTTCCTCTTCCTCGCTTCTTCCTTGCCTCTTCCCTTGTCTCACTACTACTGCTGCGCCTTTCTCCTCGTAAATAACTCCTCCCTTCTCATTGCCAAGCTGTTAAAAATGATGCCCACAGACACACACACACACGCACTGTTCCGGAGAACACACATCTGCAAACATGCTTTTCGGTTCCATCTCTCTCTAATGTGTTTCATTTCAACTAAGTGGAAACAAGCATTGTGTCCACATGAGTAATGGAGTCTGCCTTGTTTTATTTAAGATACTACAGCTGCTATCAGGAGGACATGGAGCTCTATTCTTGCGATGCTCACAGAATGACCCCTGAACTCTGTTTGCCCTGATGGAAAGCCTGATGGACACATTGAGGGCTGTAGGAATTGCTGAAAGCGAGATGACTCTCTTTGATCTGGAAGCTTTTTTTTTTTGTTTCCCCCCCGTTCTATTTTCACTGACAGTCCTGGCAGCTACGCATATGCACTTCGGTGGCCGCAGGGGGGCTGATGGAGAAAACAACAGAGCTGCACTCACCCAAGTCTGTGTAATGTGATTTGCAGAACTGCTTTTGTCCGCCAAAGCACAGCTCGAACTGAGGCTCGTTTAACCTGCGTAAGGTGTGTCCGTTCTCAAGGGCGGCAAAGGCGTCACAAGTGTAGCGGTAGGTGATGAAGCCAAAATTGTCCCTGGTGAAGAAGAAGAGGAGAAAATGATACGTCAGAGCGGTGCTGTGGGGCAATAATAACTGAGCAGGGGGGCGGGGGGCTTGTGTTGTATCACGATGGCGCTATTTATATGCAAAAGAGAATCAATAAAACTGTATCTTTGGGGCTCTATAGGGTAAGAAGTAGATGGATCTTTGTCTTTTCGTAACAGAATACTTTTTTTATTACCTCCCTTCACACCACCAGACTGCACACACACACACACACACACACACACACACACACACACACACACACACACACACACACACACACACACACACACACACACACACACACACACACACACACACACACACACACACACACACACACACACACACACACACACACACACACACACACACACACACAGTCCTGGGGCCTTACCCATCGTCCCTCAGGTTCACTGCACATTCTTCAATTTCGCCGAAGACTTCAAAGCGGTGCTTCAACTCTGTGCGGCTACAGTCGGACCTCAGTCGCCCCACGTACACCACCCGTCTCTCCTCCTGCTCGTTAAGAGGGAAGACAGAATGGAGGAAGGAGATTAAAAAGGGGGAGTGTGTTTTTCCTCTTCCCCTCTCTTTCTTCACCCTGCTCTAATGAATTGTTCTTGATCACTCCTGTGGATACGGCCACTGACTCCTCTCCACCCTTTTTTTCGTTTTTGTCCCTCTCCTCCGCTCCCTGTTATCTGATGGAGCTGCACTTTGAGAGCGCCTTCAGTCTGCCTTGGCACTACAATTCCTCTTTCTCTCCGCAACTCATCAACCAGAGGCGGAGTGATTTTTATCAAATGATGCCATGTCTTAAAGTAACTGCTTCTGCTTTTGTGAAGTCTAAAAATAAGCTGTGAGGTGACTCAGCAGGGCCTGTTTTCTTCCTATTAAGTCACAATGCACAGAGCATGGTCAGTTAATGTTTAGGGAGATTCTCAGAGCAGCAGAAGCAGCGAGCCAAGGGGCAAAGGAACATGATTTCATCCAACCTCAGAGGACGCAGGGGTCATAGCAGAATAATTTAGGAACAAACTGCACCGGGCTGCAATTATGGCCTTTGAGTAGTTTAATTGCATCTGCTAATCATATAACGCAGCACGAGCCTGGGGCTATAGTGTAGCACTAGTATTATTTATTTATAGGGAGCAGGTCCATCAAGGCCCGTTCAAATAGTCAATGCTGTCTTGAGGCTAACATGTATGTAAATCAGTTACATACTGCTAAACTCTGGGTCCACCTTTGCCCTGTTGGACTTCTATAAAGCAGCAGAGAAAAAGATACAAATTAACCACAGACGACTGTTTTTATGCTTTTTTTCCACTCGCTTTAATGCTTACATACTGTTTGGGACAAAAAAAGCATTTGCTGAATTAGTGGTTTAGTTGCTGACAGCTGATAAATAGGCGGTCTTCTTTTGATGGCACCCTCAGGGCTGCTGTGCGTGAGTGAGTGAGACAGACAGACGGAGACGCTTCTCACGTCCCCGGCCTCCCAAACCCCGGTTTGACAGCTCGAGCCTCACTGCTTGTAATTGTTTGTCTTTGCATCTCTGAAAATGTGTGCATGCCAAGCCACTTTTGCATTACTGCATCATTTAATGTGTGCTTTATCAACGGGTGGTAGTGGCGCTCCCCTGGCTGGAAACCTGAGTCATCTCAAACTGAGAAATGGAGAGCGGAGATATGGCAGGAATGTGATATCCACTGCATTAGGCTGCATTTTGAAATAGATACAGAAGAAGGAAGAGAGAATCAGTGACCGTTTCCAGTTTTTTGTTCTTTCCTCCGTCTTGCTCTCCCAGTTTCTGTTTTCCACTATTTTAACATTTTACCCCTGTGGTGTGATTAATAAGAGTCGACAGTGTTTCCAGACGTTAAAAATACAAAACCCTGAGATATGAGGAAGGGCCTGTCGCCTGAATCATTCAAGAACTCACTTTGTATGAATTCTTTCAGCAGAGACTGTGGCACTGGGCTGCAGGCTGTCTCATCCTCACTAATGTGTGTGTGTGTTTCTGTGTGTGTGTCTGCAGGAGCTTCTGCATGAGCCACAGCACTGTGTGCATGTAGCCTTTTATCAGCGTCGACAGGAAAAATGTTTAGTCGTTTGTGTGCTACTGCTGGTCATTTTAATTATTGATTATTCAAATTATTTTCTTGTTTCTCAAGGTCTTCAAATGTCTTGTTTTCTGAGTAAAACCCGAAGACTTTGATATGATGAGAACAGCAGCAGATCTCCATGGGTAGAGGCAGCATTTTCAATGATCAATAATCAAAATAATTGATTATATTAATGTCATTGGTCTCAGTGTGGAGCTCCTTGTGTCAGTGGACTCACTATTGCTTTTTGCTTTTGCCTCTCTCTCTGTTCGGCCCTTTCGAACTCCCGCTTCTCGTAGTCCCGGCGGTACTCCTCCCTCTTCAGCCGCTCGTGCTGGTACTCCTCGTAGCTGTCATACCTGGGGAGGAAAAAGCAGACGGATCACATCACTAGTCCTCTGAATTCAACCTTCCTGTTGACGACTGCGAAGAACAACTGCCAGTTTTCACCGAGGTGCAGTCCTCTATTTCCTCACCACTGATGGTGAAGAGTTTCAAAGAAAAGGAAATGGACATGTTAATAAGACGTCTCTTCGTCATCGCTATGATTACAACGCCCGCAGGAGAGGCCCACGGGGGACCACGGTTGGGGGGGGGGGGGGTCCAGGCAGCTGCAACTGTCAGCACAACTTCACATGTCATTACTTTCTGCTTAGTTAGGGCTTCATCAAGAAGGAGAGTGCAACTTTCTCCCCCACACCAGACTCGCACAACACGTGTCCGTTAAGTTTTTAAATGATGAGAGGAGGCTCTTTGGCTTGTCGGGTGTCATTAGGCCCGCGGGTGCCAAATCAGCTCGGAGTGCTGGGATGATGTCAGTCTCTCTTTGCACAATGACAGCACCTCTCTGCAGAAGAGACGGTCCTCTGCAGAGCCTGGTGCAGACTACAGAGGAGTTGGATAGGCGTCATTATACAGCTGGGAGCTTGCTAGTGAAGTATGAATGTGCATCAGTCGGATTAGGTTTTTTTGTCACTAAACCAATAAAGGTATCAATTAAACATATTTGCCCTGACTTTTTGTCACGGGCCCCTGTGGAAGGGAGGCTTTGAAAAGGCTGTAGTCTGATGTGAAAAGGGAAATCAATCTATTTCTGACAGTAGAGAGGTACTGTCACTGCATTTGTCATTACTAATTTATTGTAAACTATACTTACATCTCTCTTTTCTTAGGTGGCTAAGAAAAAACCTTTCTTAGCCACCTAAGCCTCATATTCACTGCATACGCAGCCCAGAATTATGAAGAGACCATCTTTCTGGTGTTGAAATCCTGCGTTAAATTATTAATTTTAAAGGCTCACCTTGGCCTGCGGCTGAGAGGGGAGCGAGCCTGAGGGTGGGGGCTCTTCTGAGTCCTGGAACGAAAGGTGCTTGCGTCTGTGTTGTGACGAGACCTGTGGGAAAACAGAAAATGTTAAATATGATAATATTATTTTATGCAACACTTAGGAATGCTTGTTCATCTCACACATTAGGAAAAAACCCAACTTTGAATGAATCACAGTGCATACTGAGTGACATCTTGGATAATTTGTTGGCTTTAGGAACTAATTAACCTCTTTGATATTCACAGAGCCATTTGGACGTCAGAAACGGGGTTAATTCCAGATAAAAGCGTTCTGTAGTCTCCTAATATTGCTTCTGGCCACATTAAGGGGGCATGACTTACTTTTGCTGAACTTTTGTACACACCTGAGCTAGCACATATGTGCGTGCAGCTGCTATCCATGTTGTATGAGGAAATGGTCAATAGCGTCGGCCCCAGTGACCTGAATGTGGAGCTTTAAGCTTCTGATGCTTAATTATTGAAGTGTTGCTGAAGGAGGAAGAGCTGAATGATGGAGGGGAGAGGAGTTTGGGAAGCTCAGTGAAGCAAAGGAGTGCAAGTTTGGAAAGATCAAGCATCGTACGCAGTGAGACTTAAAACAGAGTGGAGGGATTCTGAGAAATGTTTTGCTGAAAATCTGTCCTTGCATGAAAAAATAATATGCTTCTTGTTCTGTCGCTTTCTAGACTTCAAAACCTACACAGTATTTTCAGAAAGCTTGACAGATTCTGATGGAGGGCCTTGAGACTATTACTGTATAATTTGTGAGTTGGTGCAGAGCACAGGAATGAGGGCCCGAGCCGGGTAAAGTTATTCCACCGGCTCTCTGGAGTAAACTGACCTTTAAGTAATCAGACAAACAAACTGCAGCCCAGTCATTCAACAAACCTCCACTGACAAACTTAATTTACTCACATCCTCCTCAATAACCGCGCTTTGCCTCTGTTCCTCCATCAAAAAGACCAAAATGACAGAAACCCCCTCAGCTCTGATCAAAAGGAAGCATGGGAAATGTAGTGCTCACACGGCGCAATGATGATAGCAGCGTCTGCAGAGAGGGGTGTTCAGACTACACTCCCACAGCCTGGCTTCAGCTTTCATCTCTGGGGGTTTGAAAGAGGAGGCTTTGCCACTCAGTAAAAACAACAGCTGCCGCTTAAAACAATAGCCCCGGCATCAAACAAAAAGCAGGAGCATGCAAGGGAGTGAGCGAGGAGGGGGGAAGTAGGGGATGAGTGTTAGGAAGACACTAAAATAAAACTCCATGCCTGGAGATTTAAACTCTTCAAAAGTCCAGCGCCTCTGGCATGTTTCTGCTCTGGGTTTCTTTTTTGTTGGCTCATTGATTAGAAAAAAAACAACACTCAATAAATTGTTTTTCCCCGAACTGTCACTAAAGACACATTTATGTGCCACCTGGTTTAAAATGCAGTATTTGGTGGGTTTAACAAATAAAAACAACTTGGTTAAAACCCATCCCACCTCCAGCCTGGACTGCCATATAGTCCAGTCCCACACGATTCTGAATTTTCAATTACATTTGGAGGGTAGCATCGTATTGTCACACAGACTGTGTGACTTTTTGTTTCCTTAACATATTTCTAATGAAGCCTCATGAAAGTCTGTGTAGTTAGGAGTTTGAATGTATGGAGCTGCTGTCTCGTGTGGAATCAGAAGTCAACGGCGACATATCTTAATTTACATCATTAATTTAAGAAATCTAACAAGTGTGGTTATTTTCGGCCAAACTCTGATCTGTTTTCTCCTATAATCTGGGAGGAAATACACTTTCCTTAAAACACAATAGAGAATTTGCAGGAGACAGGTTTGCTATCCCTTCTTTTTACCAGCCAAATGTATTCTGCCTTCAGTTCAAGCGAGGTACAGACTAGCAGGAGGTCAGGGGCCCCCACTGAGAGTCTCCGGGTCTCTCCTGTCTGACACCAGCTCTGACGACTGATCAAGCCTGTTTTACACTCCGGAGCCAGATCCCCCGCCAGGGCCAAGCCTGAATAAATTGCTTGGGTGGCTCAGCTGAAGGAAGCAGGATGTGTGCATGTGTGTGTGTGTGTGTGTGTCTGTGTTTGTTTGTGTGTGTGGGGGGGTGTGAGAAATGACATACCAGGAGGAGGGGCGTCTGTCAGGTGAGCTGGAGAGGGAGCGCCTCCGGTAGTGCGAGGAAGAGCTGCGGGAGCGGGAGTGGGAGCGGGAACGAGGACGGGAGCGGGAGCGGGACCCGCTGCTGGTCCAAAAACGCCTGCTGGGCGAGAGGAGGAGGGAGGGGGGGGGGGAGACGGAGCCTCGAGAAGGGGAGCAGCTGGACGGTGGGGAACAGGAGGGAGAGCAAGGGGGGCAGTCAAAAAGGAGGTCCAGAGGAGTGCCCTCCCAGGGATACAGAAAGCGGCTCTCGCGGCTCTCACCCAGATCCAGCTCGTCCTGGAAGGGCAGGATCCCCGGGTTCAGGTACCCTGACTCCCCCTCATTAGGGGGCTGAGGGACCGCAGCCTTACTTGGTTTGCTGCCTGCTTCTCTCTCCTTGCCCCCTGGGTTACAAAAGGCTTTTAAGGGGGGGCCAAAATGTTTGTTGAGTTCTGCTCTGATGTCCTGGTCTCGCAGGAGCTTCCGGCTGATGGCAGAGGAGTGGAGTTGGTCCCAGTCGGTGGGGGCCTCCTGTGGGGGGCTCTGTGTCGGTGTGAGGGTCTGCTCCTCAACATTCGCCAAAGGAGCAGATGAAGCTGATGATGGAGGAGGTGAAGATGATGAAGAGGATGGAGGCATGGCTGAGTCCTTACATTCGACATGCCCGTTCTCCACGCTGCCTGTGGGAAGCGCGGGGGGCACAGTGGGGGCACCTGAGGTGACCGCTAGTGTAGTCATGGCAGCAATGGCTGTGCCGCCGTCCTTCTTAGCGCTAGCTTGGCAATAGTCATGGTCGCTGTAGCTGCGAGGCGCCGCCCGCTTAGTGCTGCGACGCTCCTCAGGGCCGCCCCCCAATGTGTGTTGGGCGACTGAGTAAGGTAGGGCGGTGGACGCTTTGCTCAGCTGGGCATAAAGCTCAGACTGTTCAGGACCCTTCCTGGAGGGACCCCCGCCTGAGGCACCTGGGGCAGGAGCCAGAGCGCCGGGGCCCAATTCGCTCAGCCTGGCTCTTTTGCACGCCAAGGCCGATGAGGAACATGAAGACAACTTGGTTTTGAGCGATGCTTTGAAAGGATTCTCTTGACTGGCTTTGTGTGGGGGCGTGGTAGGTGGTGTCAGACCTGCAGAGGGAGGGGAAACATAGAGGTTGGTTGAGGGTGGGGGCAGTAAAATGCAAATGGTTCATAATGCAAACCTCCACAAATATCCCCCTCACCCCCCTCCCCTCACCCATCCATAAACTCACAGGTCGGTTTATGGACAGTGGACACAAAAACATGGCTGATTAAAATCTTCACTTTCACTTGGCCTAATCCTGATCTCTATTTTATTGCAATCTTGACAGATTAATGTAATGCTTGGTGTAACTTAATACGGTGGAGCTGTAATACGGATGACTTGCCATCCCCTTCCTCTCTGACCTTGGAAAGATCCTTTTTCATGGAAAAAAATAAATAACACAAAGGCCCGCAGAGGAGAAACGTAATGAACCTGATAGAAATAATTTAAGCACATGTATCATATCTCTGCCAATTCATCTGAATAAAACCAAGGACCTCTTTGAACTGCCGGAAAAAATGATCACTGACATGATGTCTCGGATGTGTCAAGATTATCCAGAAGCATCTCTGTGTAACAATGTAAGACATGTGTCTGAATGTTAGCATGGCTGCTGATGTGGAGATGGGTTGTCGTTCTTTTCAGATGGCATGCCCCTACTGCCTCTGTCCCTTCCATCTTTCCCCAGCATCCTACAGATTTACAGCCAGACAGATGGCAGTTATATGGGAAGTCCTGAGATGAGCCCACTTTATAGCATTGTTAATGCACTCACACAAACAGCCACCGCCATTACTCTCCCCCTCTTTCCTTCTTCTTCTTCGGTCCTGTGTTCTCCACTTTTTCTCTCTTCCTGTCTGCCATCATCCCTGGATCAATCTCTATTTCTCCCTTTCCATCTCTCAGAATCCTATCCTGTTTCCGCCTCGCACAGACGCAATAAATGTGCCCACACACACAGACACACTCTCTCGTCACTAACAGTCTCTCACTGGAGTCAAACTCAGGCACTTTGAAACACCTACGCTCTCCCCTCTTCTTTGCCTTTCTTATAATGCACATCACTCTCCCCTTGCTGGAGAATTGCACCAAATGACAGCTATTAGTATCAAATCCAGTGTAAGAGTATGCACAGGGACGACAGCTCGGCATACAGAGTGCGGGAGCCTGATGCATAAATATGCAAGTTCCTGAAGCCACTTGCTGTGTTTGGAATGCCTGATCCAACAGCTTATCATCCTACTTGTTATCCGGATGTGTCTGTAACGCCCTCGCTCCCCTCTTTCCCCGCTTTCTCAGAGTGATACAGACACACGTATATATGCATTATGCCAATGAGCTTTGAAAATGAGCAGGGAGACAGGAAGGGGAGGCTACACAATGCCTGAGGAACTTCTGTTTCACCAATGAAGCGCCATCTGTCCAGAATAATGTGCGCGTGGGGTCATAAACTAGCAGCCATTAGCGGCGGGGGTGAAATAAATCAGAATTAGATAAATATGTGCCTCTCAGTCAAACTTGCTGGTGATGGATGAGCCGCAGACACAAACACCAATCATGTCGAGAAAGAAAAAAAACATGAAGCGGGGCAACAAGACGGAGAGGAAAGAGGAGGGTTTTTTATCGGCATTTTTTTTCTCGTCCAGCTGTAAATTGCAGGGAGACCTCGAGCGAATAACAAATGCGTGCTTAAAGAGTTGATCCGGCGGTAAGCCATGCAAATAGCAACACACAGACCACCCAGTGCCATGAGATACAGTAATTAAAGACAACACGGCAGCACAGGGTAAATCTATTAGCTTGGCAGAGATTAGGCCACAACAGTCAGATCCCTGGGGGCTCTGCTGCCTGTTGTAGCCTTCACTGCACTCCTCTAGTGTCAGGAAACAGAGCTGTTAACTGTCATACACAAGCCTCAACTATGCTGTGTTTTAGGCAAGAGCCTGAATCAAAATCGAAATTGTATGAAACAAATTCAGAAATGATAGCGTGTCAGGTCGGGCAGAGAATCCAAGCTCTATCAAGACAAGTCCAAAAGTTGTTTAGTCTTAGATTTGGCTCAGTCGATATCAAATGTACCTTTCTCTGTAGTATCAGCTACTACTACAACTCATCATAAAGGCATAAAATAAATACGCTCTTGTCAGCAATTTGTGTAAAGTTCAGTGAGTTGTTGACCTGCCTTGAAGGTGGAGGAGGGCGCAGTGACCCAGCGTTCATGTGGTTATCAGAAACACCACTATAATCTCTATTGTAGGTATGATACTGTAATTCTGCAAAGAGCATGTAACTCCAGACCTCAGAGCTCTCACCTCTGCTCACTGGGATCTATATCCATCTGTCTCTGCAGCACGAGACTCTAATCCCTGAGCCGGAAAGGGGCTCAGTAGCCTGGACTAATGACTTCCCGCTAATATTCAATCCGAAATGTGCTTAAAGTCAGGTGAAGGGCTTTGTTGGAGCGTGCTTGTAAAAAGCAGTGGAACAGAAAGGACGCAAACACTTGGCCACAGGTCAATAAACTCAGCCACGTGCAGTAAAATAGAAAGAAATATTAACCATGCTTGATTGCCCCAGAGCTTAAGCAGCCATAGTCGTTCTCTTCTTTGGGTTTCAACAAGCCTGACCTTTGACTCCCAAAGCTTATCTACACAAAAGGGTTAAACGGCACTTCGACCAAGGTCAGAGGGACAGAGGAGAGCTCAGGGGGTCTGATGTGCAACAATGTCCATCTCACACAGCAGATAAGTAGACGGGGCAGGGGGCAAAAATGAGGTATGTATGCGAGACGTTTCCCGCTGGTAAATGAATACCAAAACACTGCACACAGTGTTGGAGTTTAAAGGGCAGCCATTTTTGTTATTATTCTCCTTAGATCAGCTATTCTCAACCACTATGTCAAATAGTTTGGATAAAATAAGAAATTAAATGTTTTGGTCATTTACAATTATTTAAGTTTTCAAGAATTCACACAACCAGAAATAAAAAATAAAAAAAGCTACTGAACATAATAAAGTAGCTAAAGTTCCTTGAGATGCGGCAGCAAGGAATCAATATTTGACAAAAAGAAATAAAGACAATCTAAGCATGTAAAAGCCCCAAAGCATATGGAGAACAAATATGACCCTGAATGTTTTCTGCATTTCGATTCAAGCACAGTGTTTTTAATCTGGTGAAATGCTGACATGAGGCGCTAAAACTATCAAATACCCGAATAACACTAACACACATTTGTTAAGGAAAAGGGACAGGCTTCAAGCTCAAAAGACAATCATAGCACCCTCTTTTTTTTTTGTTGGCGTAATTATCTTTTGCCTATAGCTTCCTTCTGATGCTGTTAATTATAACTCAAAGCCACAAAAGAATGATGTCAATAATGATTCTGAAAATACCGACTACATTTACAGAAACCCTTTGAATCCTAACATTGGAGTGACTCCCCGGTCAGCTGATCTAATTGCCTGTATGTCTGGGGACCGAAGGGAAGGACGGGCGCAGATCATACGGGCAAAACTGAATTACACCGCAAAACCAATTAAAACAATAACAGTGCCATTTCAATTTTCCTATGATGTGTAGGCTAAGTAAGCTGTCAGTCAGAGTGCATTAGGATCTGATAGAGGAAGAGGTAAAGCGTATTAACTCTTGAGTAACAGGCGAGGGGAGGGGAGGGGTTCGCTAATAAACCCTGAGAAGATTGGAAAGCCTAATCAATACTCAGGCACATAAAAATGTTCTGCTATACCTTCACCTTGAACTCTGAACTGTGAAGGAACTATCAAGATCAAGTTAATCCATTACTAGCCATAACTGGGAGCTGAGAGTTTTTCATTTAATAATAACTAGGTGTGTTTTAAAATAATCAGAAACGTGAGCTTACCTGGGGTTCCAGCAATCTCCACACTTAATGTGCGTTCAATGGTTTTGTTCTCAAACGGTGATCCCTTGTGGTCACTGCAAGACAAAAACAAATGGCAACACATTTTACTTCTCAGGTGAAAAGAAGGAGTCTGAAAAGTGTTTGTGATTTAAGAAATGGAAATGAGTCACAAATGCCTCAACTTGGATTCTAGTCTGTATATTTTTCTTTGGCTTTATCTTTTTTTCTGTAGTTTTTTTGTTTTTTAACCCTAGAATAATGTGGAAAAACTTCTCAAACTTACTTTGGAGACTCTGGGGTCAAAGGAAGTGGCAAGGTGGTTGGTTTGGCTGCAGAACACAAAGGAGCATGGGTAATTATTGACCTGGGTATAACACTCAAGGCAGAAGAGAACAGGTCCACATTCTGCAACAATTAATCTCAAATTGGCTTAATAAATGCAATTATTGCTAGAAAAACACCCATACCTGGTTAGAAAGTCTATTTTAAATATTGTTTATTTTTAGATTGACCCCGTTTTTAACAATATATTGCCTAAAGATAGACTGTCCACTCTGTGAGGCAGGATGAAGTGATGGTATGTTTTTTTCCCCCACTCAGGACAACACACAGATCGAAATGGAACAAAGACATAAAGAGACGATGCCACAAACAAGACACATGACAGTGGGTGAGCCCCTCTCTGGACAGAAAATAATCGCATGCACCAACAGCAGAGGAGGGGAAAAAAGAAGGAAGAAAGGAGAGTCAAGGAAGCTTGTGCAGTTGCCCGAGGCTCTGGTCGACTTGTGCTCCAGCTAAGGGAACGTGGCTTTAGTAGCACGGTGCTAAAGAGCAGCAACCGCGCTCTGAGTCTAAATGTTCAGCACACTCAGCTCAATCAGCCAAAGAAGGGTTCAAGGGTCCACTTTATGAATACAGGACGTACAGTAGCAAGACATGGCTCGCCCTTTTTCCCACCCCCTCCTTTTTTTAAATTTAAATGTGATTCCTTCGGGACTAGCAGGAAGCAGTGGCTAGCAGGCTGTTTGTCGTCACTGTTTACGCCCCCAGAATGACTGTTAGATTCGAATTAGAGTAGGGGTTAGTTGTGAAGTCAAACTGGGAAGTGGTTAGAGCAGGAGAGGGAGAAGAGAGAACAGAGATAAGGCCAGTGGGGGGGATGCAGTCATGATTACCTAACAACAGGAGGCCCTGGTCGTCGGGGTGCTCGCTGAGTGCCTGCCTGTGTGGGGCCCCTTGCCCATGTGTGAGGCAGGGGGGGGCGGGCTCTGCCATTCTAGTATTTGGGATAGTAGCAGTGCTGCCCATGACATGGTCATCATCATCAGCAACATCATCATCATCATCATTGTCAACATCCTCCCCATAGGGCCCCTGGTTTAGCCACCCAAGCTCTAGTCCAAAGTCTAGCCCCGAGTCTGGCTGGTAAACCCAGCTCTCTAAACCTAAGGGCGGAGGTCCAACCTGGGACCCTGAGTCAGGCTCTTCAAGCTGACTTACTCCCCGCTTTGTACAATCAGCGGCTCCTCCCAACTCCTCCTTCTTCACCTTTGAGGGAGCCTGTGCTGGGCTCTTACCTGCTGACCTGCTCTGAATTCTGGGTAAAGGGGTGATCTGAGGTGGGGGTATGTGGGCTTGATACTGAGCAGGCTTGTGTTTGGAGGTGAGCAGCTGGCTAAGCAAAGGGTGCCCCGGCTTCTCATCTCTTTTCTTAATAGTCACTGTGATGTGCCTACGGCTGGCCACGCTACTGTTTCTACGGCCTTGCCTGCCCTCAGTAGCCTGAGTGGCGCCCGCAGCCTCTCGGCAATGCTCACAGCTGTGACTCGCCTCTCGGGGAGGGAGGGAATAAGAATGCATATACCTAATAAACCTAGCCAGGCGGCCCACATCGCCTGGCGGCCTTCCTTCTTCACTGGGCGGCCCGTGCTCCTGTTTGGGGCAGGCGTGGCCGCAGGTGGAGGTTCTGTGGCCGACAGGGATAGAAGCACCCTCCGACTCCTTAACCCCGTCATCGTGAGAGCAACGCTGCCACTTCCCAGCCCCAACACCAGCCACACTACACCTGCCTGCAGCCCGGCTCTCACCTCGCTGCTGCGGCGGCTGCTGCTGCTGCTGCTGCTGCTGCTGCTGCTGCTGCTGCTGCTGCTGAGACGGTACAGCCGACTTCTTCTTGGAGGTGGTGGAGGAAGATGAGGAACAGGTGGAGGAGAGGGAGGAGAACGAGGAGGTGGATGACGAGGATGGCGAAGAGGAAGAGGAAGAGGCACCGAGACCCAGGCCACCCTTGTCCCTGCTGCTGGCACCGCCCCAGGTGCTCTTGGCGTCGCTTGCTTTGGTGTGGAGCAGGATGTCATCGGTGGCGGTCAGGTACTTCAGCAGCTCCGTGCACGGCCGCCTCACCGGGCGGTTCTGTTGGCTGGAGCCCCCTCTCGCTTTGCCATTCCAGGGGCTCTCCGTCTGCAGACAGAGATGGACAATTATTAACTTTGCTTGATAAAAAGTTAGTACAGTGCAGCTGATGCAGCTTGTTTATGTTATTTTATTTGGCACAAAATAAACGGAGTTAGAGAGGGGCCTAAAGCCGGAGCACAGGGGAGGCCCGACTGTCTAGGAGGCGATGTCGGGAGTGCTGTCCGCCCATCATCTTAATTGCGTGGCCCTGCGAGCACCACCGCGCCACTCTGTACGCGCACCATGTCCTCCGGGAGTACTCATTCGCTGTGCTCCAGAAATGGATGACTCAAAGGCACGGTATGAAAATAGACTATGTGAGGAAGGTTGACGCACTGCATGTGCAAACATAGTATGCGTAACACACACAAATCTGTGTCTGCCACACAATGTGATCACATACAGATGCTTTTATCATTCAGAAGATTCTAAGCACCAGGGAAAGCATAAAGCAAATAGAGATTTCTTTTCCTAAACGAGCAAATGAAGCAAGCTGCATATGACAGGGAACATATGGATTGTCACGCTCTGACATGAAACAGACTCACATACATTATTTATTCACATGCATTAAACTTACGCCGACTAAAACTGATCTTAATCAAATCCACCCCTTTAGAAAAAAATAACTTTGATAGCCGTCTAATGAGAACATCAAGTCTGATATTTTGATCTTCTCTTCTCAAGGCATCAATCTCTCCCACAAGAGTGCATGTCGTTTTTTTTTTTTTTTTTTTTCAACAGGCACCATACCAACGCGGATAAGTGGTGGAGCTAATGAGACAACGGTGCCGATGCCTCGCCTGGAAAGCCCAACAGCAATCAGCCTGTTTTCATTACGAGATGCCCCCCTGGGATGGAAGACTAGAGCAGTAGTCTAACGTCTTCTAAAGGCGGCCACCAAAACAAGAAAAGTGTGAGATGGAGCAAGAAACCAGACAGAGCAAGAACAGAGAGAGAAAAAGCAGCAAGGCACTTTGTGTATTTGTGTGTGTGTGTGTGTGTGTGTGTGTGTGTGTGTGTGTGTGTGTGTGTGTGTGTGTGTGTGTGTGTGTGTGTGTGTGTGTGTGTGTGTGTGTGTGTGTGTGTGTGTGTGTGTGTGTGTGTGTGTGTGTGTGTGTGTGTGTGTCCCTACCTTGACGACGGCAGGTGGTGGTCTGATCCGGTGGTTGCTGCTGGCTGCATGGTTCTGTGCCTTGCCACCTGTGTATTGATTATAGCTGAGCTGGGAGTTTGCGGGTGCCAGAAGGAGCTTCTTCAGCTGCGAACGGACCCAAACAGAACAAGGGAAAGTGGTGAAGGCGGGGGAATTGAGCGTGGGTTATGCAAATTACCATTTTCTTTCAATTAGACAGCCTGTGCTTTGTAAATGTACAACCAGAAGAGACCAATACTGCGAGATAAAATCACTGACAAGATAAGATTAGAGATATTTAAGCGGTTTTATGGCATGAGACTGAGCAAGTGGAGGTTTTTTTTCTTCTTGTACAGGTGTTTTTGTGTACACACAGCCATGCCTCTCTAATGTGATTGAATAAATACACACAGGCACGTGGCCAAAGGTCATTTGGAAGGGACCTGCATGGAATATAACTGAACATAAAACAAAATGTAAGGTCAAAGCCAGTTTAAACACCCAGGTGGTGTACAAATAAAATCACAAATGTAAGCCGACTTCTCATGTAGAAGTCTAAAGAGACTACTCAGATGATATGAGATGGATTTATCTTAGTGTCATTACGTGCTGGTTTGATTTCAGGTCCTGTGGCACTGTGTCAACTGCAGTTGGCCCCACCTCAGTGTTAATATCAGTGAAATGGCGCCCAATTAGCACTGTTATATAATTATCACTGAGCGGCAAACACACTGATCCATTTCCTATCCTCCTCAACGCATCTCCATAACATTAATTTGATCGTAATTTCAGTTTTTAGATGAGATGAATTGTAATATTATAGTTATGCTGATAAATGTGCTGCTACTTCTATTTCATGGATATGTACTTTGATCTGTTTTATAATTGTTAGTGTGATGGAGACTATGTAATGTTTGAAGTGTTTGTTTTGTGTGTTCCTGCCAAGGGACTGCAGATGGAAATGAGCTAATAGCCAAATGTAGCATTAATCATCTGTTTTCTTTTACTGTATTTGTATGCATGGCCGTTGTTTAATGGAGGTATAAATAATACAAATCTACATCCCTGCACACTCTCACTACACATGCAGGGAGCATACTGTGGCAAATGTGGTGAGTGTGGATTTGGTACTGCCAGAAACAGAAGTCTGACAGACTAACGGCCATTTGTGGTGCCCAGGCTTCTTATCTGGTGTCTGCCATGGACTGGCATAGAAGCAACAGTGTGTGCGGGGGTTGGGGGTCATGTCTTAGGAGTAACTTATGAGTTGACCCAGGAGTGGTGCTGATGGGAGGCTCTGGAGGAGGAGAAGCTGCTGTTCTTACCAGGGAAGGCTCCTCTGGCTCTGGGGTGCGTGGCGAGCCGTCGGGGGAGGAGGGACAGCTCCGGTCACTGGCATTGGTCACGTCCCCATCTGCCAGGGCCTCAAACGAAGGCAATCCGTACTCATCCACCGGGATGCTGTCCAGGGTCTCTGTAAGCACTGCCAGCAAGTTGGCCTCATTTTCTTCATCTATCTTCTTGAGGGGGAGGGGAAGGGGGAAGACAGAAAAATATAGAGACAGGAAAAATAGGACATTTTAGTAAGGAGAAGTAGCATCTCTTTTTTTTCTTCTTGCAGGAAAGTTAAGGTAGCGGGTGCATGCAGGCTCTCATTGTTAATAGAGTGGGAAGATTTTTCTCTCAATTTTTTGCAGCAGAGCTGGCGCTATTTTGGCAGCCTTTTAAAAACAAATTCTCCCCCTGTGCAACTGAGTCAAGCTTGTCACTCATATTTTAAGCATGCAGCTTACTGGACCAAAATAATATCTCCCGCAAGAAACCCATTACCAGGGCTGACAAGTAGCAAGTATCTAGGGAAGACAGGAATGGGTTGGGGTGCGTCGCAGCATGGAGGGGTGTGGGGGTAAAGGAAACAATGAGCGGAAGTCGTCTCTCCTCTCTCTCCCCACCGAAATGAGAGACGATCAGCTTGCCGACAAGATGTTTGCAAGCAATCCTCAGATAAGGCGTATAACCACCGCTAATGCTAAATAAATGTGATATATTTAAAATGTTGGCATGACAGCTGATGCTCACAATGGGCGGGGAGTTGCCATCAACATTTCATGAAAAATAAAGCTTGTTCTTGTTCACTCTGCTCCTCTTTGATGTACCAGAGGAGTTGTGTGTTTGCTGCAGCTGGCTGTTTATGGTGGAGATTATAACAGTGTGAGAAATGAAGAGACAGAGAGATGAATTTATGGAGATGGAAAGTGAGAGTTAGGGAGATGTGAGCTGCCAACTATTGACATCTGAGATTTGCTTGGGATAACATCTATGCACGTTTGTAGAGAAATAAACAAGAAATGAGAGAATATATATTTAAAGTGAGAGTTTGTTAAGTGTGTGTGATGGTGCCTTTGCTCAGTGACAACAGGAACTGTTAGTTCCAGGGCCATAAAAGCCCAGGGGATCATTAAGACAGCGGAAAGATAAACAGCGTTGTCACCTCGGGAGGTTATATGGCCAGCCCAACAAGAACAAATCCCTTTATGCACACGGCGGGATTATCATCGCTCTGAGACGGCGTGTGGCCTTCATTATGCTGAAGGGGCCACCAACCCCTCAGATACCAGCACAAAACCCCAGAAGACCCTGAGCCCCACATGCACAACATTTACCCACCCACTTGTTTCTGTCTACCACACTGATTCAACATAATTACACACCCACCACGGATGGCACTTCTTGAGCAGGTCTGGATTTACCAATGAGATAGAGGCCATTTAAATGCCCCCCCCTCTAATTTTCATTTATAGATGAAACCGATATGTTAGACGTTCAGTTAGTTAGCTAACAGTGAGGAAAACGCTAATCTGATGTTCATTGAGTAAATTTTTCCTAACAACATGAGCACTCAGTCATTATTAAAAAATGATAAAGGGGACATATTTCACAGAGATAACACGACGTTGACTGGGGCCATAGCGCATTGGCAGGCACATGCCTTGCAGGAAATTGCTCTGTATGAGGTGGCATGCTGTTTAATTACTTGCAAGAAGCTTCAAATCGACTGTGCTGAAACCCTATGCTCCTGAAATGCTTCCCATTTTCAGCATCCACAGTTATTACGTGAGCACTAAGCGGGTAGGTATTACCGCTGATAAAGCCGCAGTCTTTCCTTAGCCCAAACATATATCCTTTCATGGGAAATTGAAAGTAGGATCATTTGAGATTATCACAAATGAGTCTTTAATGAGCCAGCCATCTGTTTAGGTCCAAATATCCAAGCAATGCTGTTTGGGTTGGGGCTTTATTCACCTCTTTAGAGTCTGATCAAACCTGAACATGGTGCAGTCTGTGCCACAGTGAGGCACTAGTTACATTAAAAGTTGAGAGGGCTGTGCAAGCTTCATTATGTCATGGTTTGGAAAGGATTGGGGCATTTCTGTGGCTGTGGCAGGCTTAAATGTAGCGATTTCAATCATGTTTCAAAAACCTCCACCAATTGGCAAGCTCCCACAGGCACACTGTATCCCCGGAGATAACCCAGAAGGGACTCTCATATTCTGAAAGAGACACTTGTAAAACCCTGAGTCGTGACGATCATACTGCAGCCACTGCTGCGGCTCTAGTGGAGGCACTCGTAGGCCAAGTGGGGATTTGAGAAACTGGGGTAAGGAGCAAACCTCAGTGATGGTTTCTGCCCTGGAGAGAGCATGATCTAATACTCCGGTCCAGGAGGGCGAGCTTTTCCACGCCAGCTTAAGGACCGTACCTCACAGAGTTTCTGCACCAAAGTCAATCTACTACTAATGACTCATTTGAACCTTGTATATTTATACACAACATCTCCGTCTGGGTGTATTCAGGAGCGATGGCACCCAAAGGGAGTGACGGCGGAATAACCTGGCAACCTGCTGACCGCCATGTCCACTTATATTGATTACTACAGCGGCTGCTGAGAGGAAAAGAGGGCAGGAGGAACAAAGAGAGAGGAAAAAAATTGTCACGGTTGGAGCACTTTCTCACCCATCCCACTTAATGGACCTCACCGAATTAAAGAGATCTTAACAATCCTGGGCTAATTGTGGGATCACAATATATTAACCCTGCTCCAATTCTAAAGGGTGCCATTTTGTGGCTGTTTTATTCCAAATGCTTCAATTAGCCATAAAACATGCTGGCAAGTACTGGCCGAGCTGCTCTCCCCCCCCCTTCACACCAGCCTCCCGCGTCGGAGAAAAGAAAGCCAACTCCAGTTGTTCATTATTAGGTGAGGCCCTTTTGTTATCAGGCAGGCTGTCTTTGAGGTTGTCCTTGCCTTTAACTCTTTTATTGAGTTCCACAGCACAGCATTGTGTTCCAGGAGATACTATTCACACAGCTGATAACGGCAGGTGAAGGTGCTGTTTTAAACAAACAGCTACTTCTGAACACCGGGGCAAATAGCCAAATTAAATCTGCTAATTGCTTCTTGAGGATTCAAAGCTCCTAAGCAAATTTGCAAAGGATCACATTTTAACGAGCTTTTCAGGGCAATGCATCATTTACATGTTAAAAGGAACCAAATGTGTTGTGAAATTGCCAGAATGATAGACCCGATCACTGAATAACAGCAAGATGAAGTTTCAACAGACTAAACAGCCCCGCCGTTATCTTCAAATGAGAGGCAGAACATGTGACAGACACTCTGGGAAGATAAAATGTTTCCCATTAAATGGGTCATCTGGTATTTAAAGTACTGTTTATTCTCACTGTCTCCTTTTTGCTCACTCTTCTCTCTTTCTGCAGATAGCGAAATAGCATCCAGTTACTTCAGAGAGAAAACATTTTTAACAAATTGGCCCCCAAATTGCGTGGTGGGGTTAAATCTGTGCCTTGACAATTTAATTGCGTTGCTTCATCTCAATCTTTTATTTCTTTCTCCCTCTGCTCTCTGCTTGTCAGATTGCAAAAACATTCCCTTGGATTAGGTTAAGTGACGAGCTAGACCGTCTAATCATGGCACAATCAGAAATTGTGGGGGGTATATGTGCGTTAGGCGAGAGGGGCGGGGGGTATCGAGTCGTCACATCTTGCCAAGAAAAGCAGCCTTGGATTTGATAAACAAATAATGTCATTCTGTGTTATTACCCCCGGCCCCCAGATTTCAGAGGAAATAAATCAACGTCAGCCTTGCCGTTAAGGCGTTAGTGAGGCCCGACACGTCGGCCAGTCACACAGGCACAACATATGGCAGCAGAGGAGGAGGGAGGAAGGAGAGGCAGGGAGGGTGAGGTACAGCACGATGCTCGGCGGAGAGACAAATCATGGCAGCCGCCAGAGACGTCTGGTCATTTAGCATGAGCTTACTGAGATGGAGAGAGGGTGATTATGGCCTATACGGAGCGATGAAGCCATACATAACACTGTTAAGTCCCTCTGTGTGTGTGTGTCTGTGTGTGAGGCCGCTCTGACGATGTTCCAAATCATAAAACTAAATGTAAAACCTCCATTGTGGTCAGGCTGTGATTGGCTCATAATACACAGAAACAAATGGACAGTCCTGTAGTTTTCCATCTAACTACAGAGTCAATAGAGCATGTTGTTATTCTGAAACAATTTCCCAAGCAAATGATCTCATGGACTATATATGGATGCCAACACAATCCTCTATCACCCCTTTATTATCACAATATCGTGGCCTATCATGATGGTTTGCGCTGTAAATTGTTAAATCGTAGCCTCTAAACGCACACAAGAGTGCCCGGTTCAAGCACCAAGCAGCTGATTTCAGGATTCTCAATCTGACTTAGCTATAACACCATGTAATAATCTCTCGTCCTGGCAGGGATTCACTATTTTGTGCCTCCGTTTAAACCAAAATGGCAGCTCTTTGGATGAAGAAGAAGTGCTGTTGCTGAAGCTGACTGTTTACATGCCAGATGTCTGTCTGAGTTAGGAAGGCAATGCGAGTTATTCATCAGTGAGGAAACGGTTCGACCCATCAACGAGGACCAGGTTGTGTGTGTGTGTGCAGAGATGATGCATCTCCAGGGAACCATTTGAGACTGTTAGAGCACTATCAGATGAGCTGATGCGGGGTGGGGGGAGAGAGAGAGAGGGAAAGAGAAAGTGAGAAGAGGAGATATCCATGTGTGTGTGTGTGTGTGTGTGTGTGTGTGTGTGTGTGTGTGTGTGTGTGTGTGTGTGTGTGTGTGTGTGTGTGTGTGTGTGTGTGTGTGTGTGTGTGTTTGTGTGAGCAAGTGAGCCAAAGAGAGGAAGAGAACTGTTGTTACACATCCTGACACAGGCCAGATCCGATTGAGACACGCACCCAAGGGATGTAAGCGGCGCTGTTCCTTCTGGCTCTCTGTGGATAAATCCTTTGACTGGTAACCCTGCTGCTGCTGCAGCTAACCACCTGAACTCTGTCACACATCTGCCAAGATCAGTCGCACGGCTTCAGACACACCGGGCCCTATATGTCTCCCTTTGGGTCAAAAATCATTCTGTTGTGTATCTCGTCATAAAAGCACACACAACTCTTTGTAATGGATCCAGAGATCAAACTCTTTGAGAGAAATTTGAAGATAGGCCCTTTTTTCTATCCAATACCAGATTTTAATTAATAACCTAATTGCCTTACTGTGCTAAAGAGACCAGGATCATTCTTCCAATTCAAGATAAAGAGATTCAAAGGTCTTTTTGCCATGTGCACAAACTCTACAGTGCAGTTATTGCCAATAAAATTAAAGTCCCAGGTCTCGCCTACAGTTTAGCATACAGTAAAGTCCAGACATAAAGAAATAAGGTAGTAAAACAGTGCAATCAAAACGAGTTTAAGTGATACAATTGTGCAAGGTAAAGCAATAATACATTTACAAGTAGATAGATAAAACCAAACGCAACATAATTAAATATTGTACATAAGAATAAATACTTTGACGCCTGACATCAATGCTTTTCTAACTTATTTAAAAAAAATTAAAGGATAATAATGTCTGATATCAGAATGGCCCATTATCTCAATTCCTGATCCAACTGTTTGAGTCAATATCAGACTGGTCACCAATATGAGTATTAATACGCCTTAAACCACAGACCTCCATTGAGACATCATTATTACATTTCCCTCTAAAGCCAGCCTAAGACATATGTATTTACAGTATGTATGCATTGTAAGACAACTATCCAAACAACCGATCATGAGCCCCACAATCTAAAGTCCTGCTCCAAGCTGCTGTTGTTTTCCTTCTACTGCCGTCCAACAGATGGTCCGAGCAGCGTTTGCTAACACCACAAAATCACACATTATCATAATGATTGGACGCTCTCTCTTTTGTTTTGGCAGGGACTTCCCAATCGGCTTGGCACGAGGAAACACTGATTGCTGTGATTGCTCTGACTCTGACTAGCTTTGACGGCCGCAGCAGGAGGGGGAGGAAAAACTGAAATTTGGGTCCCCCTGAATAAAGAATATTCAGCTACATGCAGTGATGGCATGAGGAATGGTGCTTCCCTCTGCTTTTTTCGCTTAATGGCATGCAAATAGCTATTTACTTAAGTCGGCAGCTCTAAATGTGCACCACTAAGCAAGAGGCCTTTGAACATACTGTTACACTGTTGATAATGTGCTGGAGGAACAAAGGGAGGGGAGAGAGACACAAAATAGGAGCATGGAGACTGTTTCCAATGTCCATCTTGTTAAATGGACACAGCCACATTTCCTGGCTGGAATGCAAGTCTGCCAGCAGCAGTCAAGCGTAGCTGTCCGTAAAACAATTACACACACACACACACTCTGGTTACTTTTGGTCTTGACATTTACATAGATTTGCGTGGGGAGCAGAGTGGACCAGAACTTCTTGTTTTTTCACAACAAGGACTCAACGTTATTATCCACTGCTGACACCACCTTTAACACAGCCACACACACACGCACACCTGCACACAAATGCAGCTCCTGACCTTTCAGGCCGTGCCAAGCCAATGGAGGGTTTGTGGTGTTTCATTTGTCACAGTAATGTCTTCCTAGGAAGGATGCCAGCGCAGAGAGAGCCAAGGTACAGCGGACAAGATATAGTAGTCTACATCTATTCAAACAAAAGGTGTGTTTCTGTGTCATTGTCTCCTTCTACATCTTTGCGTGTATGTGCATATGACAGACGGAAGCAATAAAACAAATGTATGGAAATTGAAATGGCAGAATCTTTTGGGGGAAATGCGGTCAATTTGATTCTGCAGCAAAAAAAGGTCACCCTATTCAATTTGCACTCAATGCCATACGTGGCGCGTCGGGGAAACACCTGAAAGCAAACGATCTTATCAGAGGCTCGCAGGCTTCACCACTTACCCACTGCATAAAAGCTATTTGCTGATTACTAAATAAACGCATTATCTTTTACCTTGACTTCTGTGTGAGTGCATTTCGCTCCTGGATCCAGGTAGGAGGCTGCTACTGTCATGCGCATGCCTCTTATCCATGAATGACTTTGTGAGCATGTTATCTGAGCAGTTTTTTTTCCTTGCTCACTTTCAAATGCCATATGTGTATGGGCTGCACGTGTAGTAGCAGTGGTCAAACACGAAGGACTTCACAAGCCTTTGTATGGTGTGTCCGTGGTAACGATGGGGGGAAGCGCCTCTCTTTACAAGTAAAGAAATGAAAAATCATCAAAGAAATGGTGCACCTAAGTCGATACAATCCCAACTTGTTGACGTGTAGCAGGCCATGAGAAAAGAATAAAGGGGGCATGAAAGCTCTTGGAGTCTCTCTTTGTAGCATCAACATTGAATGTTGAGCTGTATTTCATCTTAATCTAGGATATTTTCTCTGAGGAATACTGATCTTGTTGCCTTTAGTTGAGATAGGCTCTCCTTTCAAAGCTTACATTTAGCCGAGCATGGCCACCCCACCTGCACACATTACCAGACTGTGAGCTGTCTGCCAAACGCAGAATGATCAATGGCCACTGACCACTTGATGACAAGCATCCAACACTTGAAATCCCTTTCCAATCTGCCCATCAAGTTATTACACAACACAGCGCACAGCCATGTGAAAAGAGGTTTGGCTGGCCACAGTAGAAAATGGTCTTCTGGAACGAGTAACAAGCAGACAATTTCAGAGCTGTTGACTTCCTGGGGTCAACAGCTCTGTGATGGCGGATAAACGCAGGAGATTTATCCTGGATACACCACTTCACAAACCCCATATTCCCCAATTCACCTGATATAAAACATGCTCTCTTAAGCTGCATGCCAATCATTGTGTTTAGTAAGTATTTGGGTTGGGTATAAAACCAAAGCTTTTAAGCAACCCACATCCACATCCATCTTCAATTTTTTTTTATATATTCCAATATATTCAACATAGGTTTTTGTTTTAGAACTGCTAAAGTAGAGGCAATATTTTCTATCTGCAGTGACCACGTGCCTGTAGAAGCTTCTGCTTTCAGGAGCTACTGATTGGGCAGCTAGTGAGTCATCCAAGCATCCAGTCACTCATGCATCAGCAGCAGAGCCTCTTGAACTATTTGAGGCCTGTGCAGACTTAAATGCTTCAAGGGGGAAATAAGCTGAAGCTATAAGCATGCAGTGCACATCATAAAGCTTAGTTAGAATGGGGAGGGGTTTTTTTTCTGCATGGATGGCAAAGCTCTTAAAAATAGACTCTCAACCAGGGAAAACTAGTCCTTCACATGTACAGTAAAGACTCCAGTGAGCACGGCCAAGAATGTGTTAATAAATTACCTTAATTATAACACAGAAACGATCAAATATACTAAACCAATTTCATTGACTATAGACATCAAGAGAAGCATCATGACTGTTTGACCAACATGTTTGTACAAAGCTAATCAGGGCTAATTGGAAAAGTGGGTTTGCACCAGATGATCTGTTTCTTCTCTCCTCAAACTGATTAACCTTTCACCTTGCCGCCTTTCATTATGTCACTTAGCATGCAACAAAACACACTTCTAACCACAACAATGCTTAAAGATGCTACACCTTTGACCACAGAGGGCAGTGAAAGCCCTCCTTTGAGTCTTAAAGGGTACAGCTTTTACAGTAACTGCATTACTTAATTTTTTTATTCATTGCAAAAACACATCATTTAGCAGCTGATTTATTCATTATTGTTCAACACATTTCTCTGGAAGCTGTGACACAAACACAGAGAGATTGACAGACGATGGCAGACTACCAGAGCAGAAGGGCTGGCAAGGTTTACTGCCACTGCTGGGCGAGCTGGCACCGAATACACACAGGCTCTCGCGCAAACACACACACACCTGGGATCGATTGGCCTTTCCTGGACAGGGGAAGCAGCCTCTCGCCCAAGACTGATAGCACTTCAGCATGAATCATGGCCCTCGCTGATTGAAGGCCTCTCCTTTCTCTATTTCTGTCGAGGTTTCCCCTTATTGTCTGTTATTCATACCTTTTTCTAACTGCTGGCTATCACTTCCATCCTTTTTATGTCACTCTTTGATCAATTTTATTTAATCTCTTGGCAAACACCATCTTCCTCTTCCTCTTTGTGTTACACGAGGAGTATGAAAGCATTCTAGGAATCCGCTGTTCCTCCCTCCCTCTCCAAAGTGAACACTATTAAATAATAGAAGGCAGGTTGGTCATATCTCAGGGTATCGCTGCAACATGTTTCCGTGTGTGTGTGAGAGTCAGGATAGGTGGGGGGGGGGGTGGATTATTGGCTTAGTGTTTTGGCCAGGTTTAAGTGAAACAGCCCTGAAAGGCTCTTAGCGGAGATTACCCCAGGTACTAAAAATAGTCATTCCCACCCAATACACACACACACAGAACAGAAAGTGATGACAGTGTTGTGTCTGGCCAGAAAAGACCACTATCTGATCTTTGTGTCGGGCGTCTCTATTACCCAAAAAAAAACACACACGCGTACATGCATGCACACGTCCACATCGTGGCTCCAGTGTGATGAGAGAGATGTGGGTCCACTGGGGGGCCAGGGGATCAGCTGGGGCAGGGACACCAAACCATGCCTCAATCAGCAGCCCCAGCCCACTGGGAGTGTTTGTGTGTGTGTGTGTGTGTGTGTGTGTGTGTGTGTGTGTGTGTGTGTGTGTGTGTGTGTGTGTGTGTGTGTGTGTGTGTGTGTGTGTGTGTGTGTGTGTGTGTGTGTGTGTGTGTGTGAGAGAGAGGGAGAGAGAGAGAGCTGTAGCCGCCGGACCAAAAGATTCTCCTTTGCTCTTTTTCAAAACATTCTCTGAGGGAGCCTTCGTTTTTGGGGCCATATCCTCCCCCCTCTGCTCACCATCCCTTTATCCCCCACCCTCACTCCTTCCTTCCTTGCAGCCTTTCCCTTCAGAAGCAATCGTTGGAGGCCAGAATATATTTGTTTAGCCAGTGCAGCTTCAACCTCCCATCAGCCCGGGAACAAATGCTTCGCCTTAGTAGCGAAAAGACAGAGAGAGGACGGAGGGGGGAAAAGAGTGGGGTTAGAGCGGAGCCCCCCCGGTGTTGCAGGGCGGCGGGTTGAGAGCTCTTGTTGTGTGAGTGGATCTGACAGACGCTCCGAGATGACACAAGCTTGGACAGCCTATTTCTGCATCTGTGTACTATACGTCTGCACCTCCCTGTCTGTGCTGCCTCTCATTTGTGTATCTTGAAACAGCATCGCCGCGGGTCTGAGAGCGCTTTGCCTTTCAGTTCGACAGTGATGGAGGATTGCTTCCATCAGACAGTGCAAACAATGTATCAGCACAGGAAAACTGAAGGGAACTCGAGTGTGGGGGGGGGGGGGGGGGGAGTATGGTGTATTCTAATAAGACTCACTTGAGAAAATCATATTATACAGTGGAATATGATAATTCATACACCCTTTGCTGGAGCGGAGAACTGGTGCGGGTGGTGTACTCTCAAATGTCAGCATAAATTTGCAAAATAAACTCAACCGGCATTCAGCAGGGAGTAGAAACAGGGACAATAAGGGTCTATGATGTGTGTGTGGGCGCGACACTTCCTCTCAGAGGGTCTATGACTCTGTGCGCACTCCTGCTTTAGCCAACAAGTGAGTGAGCAAGGGAGGGAGGGGCTGCTTGAGGAAAACATTCCATCCCAACATGTTTTATCAAAGCCTGCTAAAGATGACCCAATCAATCTAATCTGCCTTTGCTTAACAATAAGCGCCCAAGCATCTGTCAGAAAATGCTTAAACAAAGCAGCATAATGCCTCTCAAAGTCTGATGCCATCACACGCCCCATTCCGTTGGAGGAATATCAAGAGTTTGCATGACCGACATGTATGCTCACGTGCGATGTAATATCTGAGTAATGCTTTAAGCCTTGGCATCTTATTTTACTACCTGCAAAGCCCACAACCTTTTACTTCCAATCCGTGAGCTTTGATTTGAGCTGGCACTAGTCCAAGCATTCCCTGCTCTCCACATTTATCTCTTTCACTACCCATCTGTCCTTGTGTCTGTGTGTCTGTCTTGTCATCTGCTGGCCTTTTCCGTCCATCTCTGCGCCTCCCTTTGTTTCTCTCGTCTCTATCTGCCCTTGTCCCCGTGTCCCACCTGTCCGTCTGTCATCAGCGTATCTCATGACAGGACAGGTACAGCTGCGATAAAATGTCAGAAGGTAAACCGAGTGCCAATTTTCTTGCATAATCACGCATGGTGCATTCCAGTGCAAGTGCCACACAGGAATCTGAATGAGCTAAAACCAAGGAGACAGGTTTCCGTCGATCAAACGGCTGAAGCCCGTCATGAAAGCTGAGAGGAGTCCTGCGGTTAAAACGACGGGGTCACGCTTCCATGCTATTATCTTTGGCAGTACATTGGGAACTTATTGGAGTAACCAACCCTTAACAACTGCAGCCCAAAATAGACTGGACTTTCACGGTCGGCCCATTTTGAAGGGGTGTCAAACGCACTGTGCCAGGTGCGATAGCGGCTATGTGTGTGTGTGTTACAAATGGGGGGAAGGGGGCACATGATTCTCCACATTTTGTCTCAGGGACAGTTGGGACAGTGGCAGGGAATGGAGCAAAAGGCCAGCCAGGGGACAGCTTGTGATCCCGGACCATATGTTGCTTACAGAACAGAACACACATATACACAGATAGAAACATGGGCATACTTGCAAACTTACACTGCCCAAACACGGTGTAAGCTGTTTTTATTTAACCTTTAAACAGACTTTTTCAGATGTGACAACAACGTTTCCGGTCCCAACTGTACTGTATAACCAAGGCAAAGTCACTCATTTGCTACCGTGTGTGACATGGAGCTGTACCCTGAATAAAAGCCCAAATCTAAGAAAAACAGAAGCTGTTTGTCTTTCTTTCTAAACTGCAAATCATTTCAACAGTTGACATACTTCAGCAAACAAAGGCTGGTTCAAACTTCCAGGGAGCGTGTTGTTTGATGGGGACTTTGTTAAGAGAGAGGCCCCAGCATGACAGCTGCACCCAGCTGTTCCACATGTAAGGCAGGACAGCCTTGATCATCTGCTACCTGCTTTTTCTTAACACGCTCACACGCTGATTTGTTAACTGGATGTATATGCATGAGTTGAAGGGAAAATGTAAGAAAACAAAGAATGCAGTCGCAGGCTTTAAAATCTGGCTTGTTATTAACACGTTCTCTAATCTTCAACTTTTGATTGGATGCTTCTCTGCCCTGTGTAGAGGCCAATCAGGGGGCCGTAGGAAGTACAGCTGCAGTCCCAGCTTTCTGATCCTTGCAGAGCAGCAAACTTTCCCCTGTCAGATTAAGTAGGATTAGCTGGGTCCTGCCGTATGATGAACTGAGCACTTCATATGGTGACTAGAAACTTTCCAAAGATGGAAAAAAAATCCCCGGTCAGGGAAAAGTATTACTCGCTTTGAAAGCCCAATGCTTGATTAGAAGCCTTTCCAAACCATCAGCATAATACAATATCTGCTGGCCTGTTCATAGTGTGAAAACATCACCCCCTCACTGCTATGTACAGTATTCCTGTGGATGCTGAACGTGCACATGAAAATGAATATGCAGGCTCACAAACACAAACTCTCACACAGCTTCTTGATCTGAGCTTGTGCCCTCATCAGCGTCCACAATGTCTGCTAAGTTCCAGCGTGTTTCAAAATCACACACACATACATAATCACATGCATACACTCTCAAAGGTATTTTTATCCATCCCTAGAGCCACTCAGGGGTTGGAAGCCATATCACTCTCAGACGACAGAGGAGCCTCGGTCACACCAGCTAGTACTTAAGGCGCCCTTTATCGTGTGTGTGTGTGTGTGTGTGTGTGTGTGTGTGTGTGTGTGTGTGTGTGTGTGTGTGTGTGTGTGTGTGTGTGTGTGTGTGTTGTGGTCCACAGAGGTACAATGTTTGGTGATTTAATGAGACTTTAAAAAAAGGTGGTGGTGGTGGTAGAGAGGAGGTCAAATGTGGAAAGTGAGGAGGAACACACAGACTGAAAACAGAGACCCTGAAAATGTGACTATATGTCAGGGCCTTTGGCTCACGCACACGCAGCCTTCTCAGACAGGGTTTTTCCTCCAGAGGCGAGGCTAAAGCATCCAATCTCAGTCTTTCTTGTCTATCTCTGGCACTGATAAAGGCTTATAATGAACTGGGGACTGCAACTCAGTCCCAAGACCGATGGCTTTATGGCCCTAGCTAGATCCTCACCCTCTGTGGACTTCGTTTGTCACCGTGTGAGGACAGAAAGAGAGTCAGATAGGAGGGATAGGAGGAGACAGGGAGAATGAAAAAAGCCAGATAAATCAAAGTTTTACACTCCAACCTTTGAGAAGCGTTTTGCAACACAACCGCCGTGTCCAGAGTTTACTACTGGAGCGCTCTCTCAGATGTGCGCCGCGTTACTGACTCTGAGCTGAAATAAACGCTTGAGTTTTGATAAGATAGGCTACAGTCGCGGCAAGGATGCAAACAAGGAGACAAAGGTCCTCCTGGGCTTATCGTTCTTTTTGTTATCTCCCCGTTTGTACTTGGGAGCAATGTTGAAGCATGTTTGTAAACTGGCAACACTTGTACATTTTGTTTGGCTTGCATTCAAGAATGTGTTCGCTCAGGCGTGTTATTATTCCAGCTCCTGACCCCTGGGACAGCATATAATGAAATCACTGTGGATGCAAAGATGTTCCATAGCACCTTATGGCCTAGAAACAGCATCGCCATGTCAAACATACTGATCAAGGTGATGAATAAAAAATGATATAGAAAGACAAACGACTGTAAGCTTTACTTACCTCAAAAAGATTGGATGCATCGTTGCCATACTGGGTGGAAATAATCTCTGATTGGTCGCTGTACCATTTGAGGCCACCCAGGAAGCTGTCTGCGTCCAAGTCACTGACATCCAGCTCTGAGAGGTCCAGTTCAGGGAGGTCCGGGCAGAGAGGCTGGTCTTCACCAACCAAGGCAGCACACTGGAGGAGAAACACAGCAACAATGATCGTCAGACAGGAAATCTCTTTTATATGCAAATCAGCGTTGGAATTACTTGTGCCAAGTTTGAAAACAATGGCTGAATCCGAATCTGGACAGGATTCAAAAGTCTTTTAAAAACCTGCCGTAGAGTGAGAAACAGGAAATCCAAACATTTCTATCACACAAAGCATGTCCAACACATTAAGTAATTAATGTCTGCCAGTTGATGACTTTTATTATAATAACTCATGATTATGATCAGTTCTGCAGGTCCACTCATTTTGCACATCAACCTATTTCCGCTCAGCTCCTATTAACCCCCCACCCCAGCCTTACCACTGGTGCTGGCCTGCTGCTCTAAACGCTGCCTGTTGACATTTTGCTATTCACCAGCTACTTTTATGTAATCTAGCCAATGTGTACTGTATGTAGCAGCTGTTCCAGCATCCCCCAACACTAATCATCAGCTCTGGCTGCAAGTAGGATGAGAAATCAACAGTGATGTGACAAGGTGTTTCAGCAGAGGGGAAAGAGCAACAGGTTTTAGCTAATTTTAGGAGATCATTTCAAATGACATATTTACTCTCCTTTTTTCTGGATGTTACAAAGCCGTTTCCAGTACAACCATAGTCATCATAGTAAGTAACCAAAAGGAACGAAACCATGAGCTGAAAACAGCACACTTCAATATCTAGTCAGTGATCATTAAAAGGTAGAAAGGCTGGCATGCTTACACTCTGTGGCTGTGCACATGCAAATCCAAGCTTGAGAAAACATCCTAAAGGCTGATGTATAATAAGAAACACACTCCTAATTGTTGTTGACAACACGTCATGCACACTACAGGATGGCCTTAAGACAGACACGAGAGATATCCCAGGGCAGAGCGAGGGGGTGATTGGCCGCAGACTGAGAGCAGGGTTCGGCTCAGGGCAGAGTTGAGAATCGGCTCCTCTGCCAAACAGGAAAAAGCAGCCAGACACCAGAGTCACAGTTCATCTGTCGTCGGAATCGCACCAACACGAATTCACGATGACTTCGATGATGAGACAAATCCGATATGCTGCAAACAGCGAGGGGAAAGATTCACTGCGTCTTATGCTCCCCCTGTGATGATCCAGTGTGACAAGGCACGGCATGGAAAAGATGAGATGATACTCAGAGGCTGGACGTCCTATGCCCAATTATTTTATGGACTTCTGGCTCGGACTTATGAAACAGCGCCGTCAGACAGTGCGCACCACAGTGTTCCATGATTTACGCACATCGCACAAAAGAGCACCTGCTATAGGTGAAGATTATTAGAGGAAGCACTGACGACCTGGAAGACAGATCTCGCGTTTAAAAAGCAAGATTTAATTAGAGTCGACATGCACATATTTCACAGAATGAGTCGAAGAAAGAGTTCCAAGAAAACGTGTGCATTCTTTGGGTTAACTACACGGGAGACTCTCCTGAAGTCTACCTGGCTACAGTGACAGAGTGAGTGTCCCGGTGATTAAAGTGCAAAGAAGCGCGTCTGAATGAAAAGCAATCACTAAAACCATTCCGGAATAACACATCCTTATTTTGATGCAATAAAGGCAGTTTTCTTTTTTATATTTTCTTTACGCAGCACAGAACACAGATGCAGGCAGGATGCAGTCGCATCGTGTAGTAACAGAAAGCCTTACCGATGGAGACTTCTTAACCCAATTATAGCCAGGTAGACATGAATGTCCACAACAAGCTGCACGGACTCGGTTAATATAGTAAGAGGGACGAATAAGTATCCTTTTGGTGTGCCTTTCTGAAGGCACTTTAGTCATAACGATAGGGAAGGTAACACATATTCAAAAGACGACAGCTGCTAATTACATGGATGAAAAGAGTAAATACGCAGCAGGTAATATGAAATTCGCGCATACATAAAATGATGAAGTGTGGCTGGATGTTGCTCTCCAGCCAGCCGGGATGTTGGCACACAAACGTGCCCGGTTTCGTTACTGTTATGATGCTCCTGCTCAATGCCAGATAGTCCTCAGTGTGCACAACCTTTGCTCCTGCCTTTGAAAAAATAACAAGCCCTATCCCGACACGGCATATCAAAGGGGTTCTTATCGTCGTTGATTGCATGCCTCAGCGAAATACCTGACTTTGAGACATTTCAGTCATTTCGGCATGAAAAGCTTCTCGGCACAGGAGCGCGAACAGTCCGCGGCTGGAAGCAGATCCGCAAGCTTCAACCTCTCACTCCGACTGAGCACAGATCCTACGAGGGAGGCAGGTCCCAAGCCTTTGCATGCATTACAACTACACCTTTAACTGAGGAGAAAAGGGAGACTCCGCACACTTGTCATATAATCCTGTGTTGTATATCCCTGCATCCTCAACTGTGTCCAGACGCGCACTACACCGGCACGCCACTGCCAGCAGCAGCAGAGAGAAAATATGTGGAGATCACTGTGTCTGTAGCCAGTGCTGTCCAACGGTCCAGGGGAAAAAAGAAAGTCCACAGGGCTAGAAAGATGAAACAAGTCGGATTTTTAGATGCGCTCACCTCTAATTCTCTCCACACAGAGTCCTGGTTACACCTGTCCCACGCCATCCAGACACTGAATGACGGTCCGAAAAAGAAAAAAAGAAAAAAAAAAGAAAAAAGAAAGAAATCAAGTAAAAAAGAAATCCACAGGCGCTTCCCACTCGCTCTCACACAGGCTACTGCTGCCCCTCGCCGAGAATGAACCGAGGGCACCTGTCTTACAACTGCTTTCCATCACATGACAAAGCTATTAAAAGTAGGCAGGGGAGTGACTCCGGCTCCACACTACTCGCCAGTGACGCGCAGAGAGGAGGTGGGGTCTGCCTGCGCACATAGTAAAATCCTTTCCGTGCACTGCAAGAAATGTCGAACCTAAAACCACAGCACGCTTTATCTATCTATATACACATCATTACGTATATGTATATTCATAAAGTCAGTGACTATTCTGCGTGTAGGCATTCGTTTCAGAAAATGCAATGAAGTATAAACTGCTTTTAAGATTAATTGGAGTAAATTATCACATGTTTTGGATTACATTTTCCCAGAATCACGATTTGAGTTGGAACAAGCTCATGATTTCAGCTTTTTCTGTACAAATGTTTAAGACGTATAAAAAGATGCATTTTTTGCAGTGTGGACGTCACATCGCAACCAATCTGTGGACCACATTAGTGTAAATCTGCTACCTGTACTGTAGTTTTTCATCATTAAACTAGAAGAATGTCAGGAATATATGCGGACATTCACAATCAATGTTCTTTTTGGCGAGGTCCGTCCCATAATTTGTCACGAAATGACGGACTATCATCAGTCATGTCTCCGGGTTGGATATGGGGGGGCAGATGGGCTTTTGCGGTACCTCGGAGTGAATAAAGCCCCGGATCTTTTCTAGCGCCCCCAAAAAGTGAAAGTAACGTGTTTACAAAGCTGCTCCTGTAAATGTGTGATCGCACACCGAAAGATCTGCAGGAATGCTCAAACAGATAATATAATGTAGAGATTAATATATACATAGCTTTCCATAAATACATTGGTAAGGTTTATCATTAAAATGGGTTTATAACAGTGCCACCGTTAAAGATGTAGCCTATAATTGAAGATTTTCTCGCATCAACGATAGAGCATATAGGAATTTATGTTTCATTAAACTACCGCACGTTTACAAGCTAATTAGTTTTCATTGTTTGTTCCGTTTTTGGATTAACTCCCGTCAGAGCCTGTAACCTGAAATGCCTGTTTGGCGTAGAGTATCAAAGAGCGTAATTCAGTCTTTTGGAAAGTATTTCTGTGTCCATTCAGAGGCAATAAAAAGGACAGATGGCAGTATGAAGCGTGTATACAGTGTCAACAGGACGTGTATAGGCAACAGTAGCCAAGGAAAAATAAAAAACAAAAGCTTTGTGGACATTTTAAACAAAGAAGAGCGTTCTGTTGCGTAGACTGACGGGCTGACAGCAGCAAGATTGTTTCCTCTGATCTTCCACATTTAAAAGTATATATCACCAGGTTTTGTCTCTGGGGATTTTCTCATGAATAATGTGATTCTAAAGCTACACTGTCAATTTACATCTTTGAAAAAGGCAAGTATTTATGTTTTAAGAAACACACTCCAACCCAATTTTGAGTGTTGTAAGCCCATTAAGTCCACCTTGGCATGCAAGGAGCAATTGTCTCCTTAAATTAGTGAACCACATACAGCAAGTGTCATTAAACACAAAATTGCACAGAAACCTGTAAAAGGGTTGTGACTGGAACTGTAGATTGTACAGATTGTGTGTGAGCATGCCAGTGCACGCCCTGAGAGTGCAGTAAGACATTATGTTGTGTGTATGTTATGCTTATGGGTATCTGAGGGCATTTGTACCACTAAATCTATACATCTGCCTCTCCTCGCGCGCCCAGAGATGCTACCCAGAAGCAACGGCGAGACCCGATCTGAGCAGGTGGTGTGTTCAGTGACCTCACAGAGCCCAGATGGACCAGTTACACTGAGAAATAATATAGGGGGAAACATGGAAGTGACATAGGGCTCGGCGGTAGCTGGCTTTGAGACTGCGGCAAATATAAAACACTCAGAAAAAGGATATTTAAATGTATAATATGTCACATTTATGCATTAAAATGTCTCCAATATGCTAATGTTGTCCCCAGTGATCCGTCAAATCCACTTGAGTTTTGGTTTGAATTTCTTTATCCAGTTCTAAACCACATTTCTGCCATTCCCTTTTCAAATCTTGTTGGTTGTTAACTGCATATTTTAACTAGATGAAAGATTTTAGTCAAATGACGCCTAGATATAAGGTTATCGGAGAACTAGACTGAGCTTATGTTAGCGGCAGCCGAACAGCGTGCAGCAAAAACAAACAAACATGAAACTGCATTACTCATTGTTTTAATGAGTTCGAATCACCTGGGATTTTTATTTTAAAGTGGAGACCCGTGAGAAGACCTGGGGCAGTATGACTGCAAAGATGGCCATGGTGGTGAATACAACCACTCAGATGATCCCACGCTACTTCACTCCGTCTTTCGCTAGAGATGAAAAAGTGTAGTTAAAAGAAGCTTTAATAAGTTCTTATATGTCCCACAGATGTAGCTTACTGAAGATACAGAAGCTACTGGTCAGAGTAATGGCACCATTATGAACACAGACTTGCAAACGTAGAAAAAAGGAAATCTTGGCAGCAGATATGTGCTGGTAAACGATATTTCTCCCTCTCCTGAAGCGGCATGCAAGTCACAGTCAAAAGGCTTATCTGATTGTACTCTTCATGCCAATTAAGACAAGGGAGGCTAAATATAGATATAATGTTATGATTTCCTTTCTTGAATGGCCTTGATTCTTTCTTTCTGCAAACACATTCTTGCTGGAGGCAGGATATTTTGTGTGCAGTGGCAGAGATTTGTAGATATAGGAATCATATCAAAAGGAAAAACGGGGGATTCTGCAGCCATACTGAGAAACAGGTAATCTTTGAAATGCCACGGCTTTTGTTTCACTTGCAGTGATGCTAATGAAGGGGTAAGTTTGGGCAGAGAATAGTGCAGAACGAGAAACAATGTTTAGTAATCCACTTCAGAGGATATATTATGGCCGACATCTCTGCATGTCCATCATTCTGCTCAGAAAAATGACCTTGGGTCTTTGTTTCACACTCCTCTTGCATTTAGCACTCTTATAGATATCATGTCTTAAGGGGTTGAATCTATAGGATGAGTGTGAAAAGTTTTTCACACCCATTTGATGCATACCATGTTGTCATATGCTGGACCTGACATCTTAAATCTCTTTGAATATTGAGACCTTGCAGACAAATGTACTTCAAAAGTGAACCATTAGAACCCAAACTAATTGAAAGTGACTGTTGATTAATTGCAACTAACAACTCACAAATAATGCAATGTGACATCTTTTCTGTATGCACACAGAAGATTCCACGTGCACACAATGATACTTGAGTCGGGGTTGTGCTGTTGGCATTTCTCAGAGAGCAAAGGGTCTTCATGATTAAACAAATCCTCCCAGGAGTCAGCTGACAAGTGGAGCTCTCAAAGCTAAAATGGGGCTAATCCACGGATAATTAGCTCTGTTTGAATATTCAACGTGGCCTGACTCATAGTACAGAGTCATTTGCATTTCTGCTCTCTGAATCTAATATTAACATTTCTGTTATCGGAGCTGATCCTGTAGTGTGGTTTAATTCCAATAGTGCCTGACAATGTTTCTTTCTGTCGTTTTTGACAGTCCATCTATACTCAAGTGGCGGTGTCTTGTTTTCCTTTTTCCATAAATTGTGTCACCGGCCCTCTGAGAGCACAGCGTGGAGATATGGTGGGGGGGATGATTCATATCACTTTGCTGCATGTCATTGCTCCCAACAGAATCTATCCTAGCATCTGGCCATTTAAATACATGGTGGCTGCATTCATAGGAATTAATTGAGGGCAGAGGTAAAACAGAGTGTTACATCTCTCCATTTATTGTCCAAGACTGTTAGAAGACAGCTTATGCTTTGTTCTCCCGCTTGTCATTTGACGTGCGTTCAGATCTTTGTAGCCTGGATGATTTTTCCCCTCGACAAGTCATATTGTTTTCTCCTTATTAGGCGACAGCGGAGGAAGTGGTCACATTCACTGTGCTCAAATGCTCTACAATAACATTGGATGCAATGCCATCCAAAGCTGGAAACAGGAAATGTAAATTGATACATGGGGCTAATATAGAGACCTGATGTGGGATCAAATGATCACTTAAGACCACTCTATCCCCCCCAAAATTAAGCTTGGTCGTGAAAGGAGTTGTAGTCTTTAGCCTTTCTTGGTTAGAGTTGTTTACCATGTCCTCCTCTGATTATAGCTTTAAAACATTTAAAAATAGCGATTTGCCCCCCAAAAATAAGAGTTTGTTTCCTGATAACTTATGATCCTGACATCGAGGAGGTTTTCTACCCAAGCCAAATTACCTTCAGAGGTCTCCAACTCTCCAAAATAAATGTAGCCACTAATTAAAATTGTTAAAAACAATGGAAAAACTATGTTCAACTTAAAAATAAATGCTTCTTCTGATGCTGTTTTGCTGATAAATGGTCATTCTTGTAGGGCGTCAATCCCAGCTGCTGCTAACGCTTAAGATCCAGACATATATTGACTAAAATCCTTCCTTTGTTAAAAAGCACCAAGATCTCAAAATTGATGGTCAAAACTGTGGCTTAAAACTGGATTAATAGTCAATTTCTGGCAGACAATGATAACACGCCTCAAAGAAGATACACTGCCATTACGGGACACCAGAGGAAATGTGTATTACCATCATTGAAATTACACAGTTCTCTTAATTTGTAAAGGTGCAGTCTATATATATGTGGACGTTTTACATGACACATGAATTACATACTTGATAATTCTCGATCTATTCCTTTTCAGTACTACAGAAGATCGCTCAAAAGGTCCATATATTTCAGAGGCCTCCATAGGCTCCTAACTCAGGCATTATAGGCAAAAAGATAAACAGTGTGACGCCACAAATTATGCCAACGCTCGCCCTCTGACAGAGTAAGGTGGTGCATCTCCCTGTGATGGTTTTACACCGCCCCCTTTGTAGTGCCCTTCAGAGAACCCTTCGCCTTGCCGCCCTGCGTGCAGGCGTGTAATCCTTTCCATCAATGAACTCCACTGTGTCATTTAGCCGCTCACAGGACGCCGGTTTCTTCCCCCGCAGAGAGGCCGGCCCACATTATTAAGGCAAATGGCAAATGGAGGCTAGGGCCGGTTAGCCTTGGAACTGAAAATAGCATCAGTCCCATGCAGGGGCAGGTAAACACAAAGAGGAGCCTGGGGCGCCATACAGGACGCCCCCGCCCTTCCCGTCCCCGCTCCATCTCTGTTAAGAGGAGCTGCAGAAAAGCCACAGATGAATAATATTACGGTCACACGGCGAGTCAGAGTCTCCCTTCGGAGCTGTGTGTTTTGGTGCTGTTATTCAGCTTGTTTAAAACCACCAGCCAGTCATGCAACATGCATGTAGAGTCTTGGTGGAGAATTGTGCTTAACTACCGCTCTGGGCAGGGACTTGTGAGGCACTTTGTGTTTTGCTCGGGTTTAGCACTCACCAGGATTATTAAAATGTATAGACCACAAGGGTTCGGGTTGCAAACACACATACATAAACAAGACTTGCAATGCTACAATCCCAAACTTTGAAATTGCTATAAAATTCCAGCAGATGCCCCGGCAATGTAACTGGTAGGAAATTAGATGTGTGGAGGAGAATATTCCTCTCCTGAAAGGGCACATGGAAATAGTGCTTGTTGTCATGCTGAATATCCAGTGAGGTTCTTCCAAAGTTTAATATAAACTTAGTGAGTCAGAAGCCATGATGTGTGCCGCAGTGTAATCTGTAATGAACAGGCATTAAATGAATTACATCTCTTCTGATGCTCATTAAATCATGTTTGGATTGTGAAAAGCATGGTTAAATATATATAACCAAATTCATGTTTGACTCAAACAGCAGCAGGAGTCAACATGAACTCCAGAATGTGGAAAGTGCATTAATGAGATCTCATAACTAGCTACGGGCACATTTTGGTGCATCTTTCTGCAAACTGCATAAAACCTGCTCTGAGTCACGAGGAGGGCCCAGAGCACAACAGATGTTGCTTGATTTCTAAAATAATAGAGAGGCAGGGATGAATACCTTGACAGCGCAGTCCTTATGTACTCTTAGCAGTGGAAGAGCGCCAGGGAAGAATTAGGTCAGCTGAAGTGCGCTGTGCCTCGTGGAACTCGATGTTAAAGCAGCATCAGGGGAAGGAGGAGGCGAGGGGGTGGTGTGCTGGGTAACACACAGGTAGGAATTTCTGGAGCAGCACAACCAGTTCCTTTTTTTTCGTTTTTGCTCTTGTATCATGGAAACGTGAGCAGAAACGTTACACCCCTGAGTCCAGACGGCAGTCTAATTATTTTGAGCAATGAAAAGAGAAGGAGAAGGGGAATGAGAGAGAGAAAAATGCATGCGAATTGCAATTCTTTCATACAGCCTGCATACGGTGTGTACAACCACAAGCCTGAAAAAATCCTTACGGCACAATAAAACTGATTGTATCATCACCTTTTTTCCCCTTACAGGGTGCATTTCTACTACTCTTCACATCACCTCCTAAAAGAAGCATGTACAGTGCTGCTGGAGCACACAGTGATGGGAGAAAAGAAAAGGAAAGCGCAGCCGCGATGAGAGGAAAGAGAAGGCACAGTCAATACCCATTTTTGCCAAGGCATCTTGGTGAAAAAGAGCAAAGAGACAAAAGGAGCAGATGGATGGAGATGGAGCTAATGGTGAAAGAGAGTGTGACAGGGAGTAACAAAAGCAAGAAGGAGTGAGCCTCTGTGAGTGATAGAAAGATTTGGACAAAGAAGGGGCTTGAATTAGAGGCAGATATGGAAGGAGGGGAAGGAAGATGGAAGCTAAGTACAAGGGAGGAGTGATTGGGGACAGGAAGTGAAGACTTTAACAAAAGGTCAGACCGATGGGAGACGAGCGAACACCTCACCCTGATATGAAGCTGTTCCTTAAACCTCTTGCCGTCCCCTTTGCTGACCCCGGGCCCCGCTGGCGTCGCTGCACCATGTCCACTATCTCAGAACCGATCTAACGGTTACCACCTTGCCTCCCCCGCATACTCCGGTCACGCTCTTAGATCTGCCTGCTTACGATGCCTATCTGGCTCACATGTGCTACGTATTCATTTACAGGAAGGTCTAGATTTTCACCAGCATAGATTCTTCCACATGAACTCATTGCCCCTTCATGACTTTTGGACATAAAGTTTTGTTTTTTAAATCACACATCTCCCTTGTTGGGAGAAAATAATGAGAGGAATTGATGTGTGTAAAATGGAGATTTAAACTGGCTATGATATTTAAACGACCTGGCAGCTTTCCATCAACATGAAGCTGTGTGTAAGCATAATGCAGATTGTGCTGAGCAATAATGTTGATTTTCCTCGAGAGTCAGTGCTTTTGGCATCTGAACCTTTTTTTCCACTCTATGCCTGAAGCCATTTCCACTGTCTTGAAATAAGACGATTTCCATCGCTTTTTTTTTTTTTTATCTGATCATCAGCGGTGGAAATCAAGAGTGAGATTAACTGTCAGCCAGTCATTCAATCAGTGGAGCCCAGCCTCGTCTCTCCTGTCCCGGCTCCCAGTCCCTCTCATAATCCCTGGTTGTGTGTTTTGTGCTGCTCTGCGTCCACTGGGACTGTCATCACCGCCACAATAAACAGGATTAATCAGTGCTGGCATTGGGCACTTTGGTCCAGATGACGCGTGTAATTAAGGAGTAATTGGCATGTCATCTGTACATGAGGAAATATGACATGCGCGAGCCAGATGTAGTCGTTGTTCCGCCCGGCAACAAGCAGCGCTTTAACAACCTCAAAGGCTTTTTTTTCAGAGATAACTTCCTTTGCTCTGCTGACACTCTCGCTTCCTTAATGTCTTTACTCACCCTGTAAACTCCCTCCCATTGTAATTCACTCGCTTATTCATTTATTTACATGCTAACACACTTAAACACTAATTTGCTAACTTATTCATTTATTTACATGCTAACCCACTTACTGCCGCTTGCATTCAGCAACTTATTCATTTATCCACATCCAGGATGACACAGTTACTTTCTTGCGTATTCATTTATGCACGTAGGAAGTCACTTATTCTTGCTTGCTTAATTAAGAGGCTGCTCTCTTTTCACTTCACACAAAAGGATGGGTTTGCACGGCTCAATATATACTGTAGCTGCACACAATGGGAGATGGCCGAGATGCCCTTTCATGTTTAGGGTCATTCGGGCTGCAACAATAGGTCTGAACTGCCCTTATCTCTCCTTGTAAACGTGGAGCTGCGGGATAAGTCAGAGCCCGATTTCATGGCTCATGTGGGAGATGTTGGGATGAACATAACTGAGGGGAGAGTTTTCTTATTTGCCCTATTTCCTCGGTTGTTAAACGAAGAGGGTTATAAAAGGGAAATTCACCACAAGGCTTTAGCTCGATGCATTATCTAAGCTCTAATAAAACGGAGCGTGGACGCACACCTATTTATTATTATTTCAAAGTTACTTAGAGTATATGCAGCCATAAATAACAATAAATAACATTAACTTAAGAGGCAACATTAGGAATGAGAAACTTGCCTGCCTCCTCTCTATAAATTCAATTGACTCAGGAATATTAAAGGCGTGCCAAAGCAGATGATTATAATAGATCGAGAATGCTTCTGGGAGAATTTCAAACACACCATACAAACTAAAGCAGCATCACTGACACACAGTTTGTGCTGGCGCTGGGCGTGGAGATGGTTGCAGTAGGTGGGAGAGGGGGGGGGGCTTGGCAGGGAGGGAGGTCAGCGATGCACTTGGCTGGTAACCTCAGATAGCTGCTGGCTAATTTGCAGTATGCCCCCATTCGCAACAGAAAGCCCAGAGCCCCACTGAGGGGAGGGAGGGTGTCCATAACGGCAAAGCAAATGGCTCATAGAGATATCCCAGTTGTTTTTCATCACATCAATTTCACGCCTGTGCCGCCGCGTTTTTCAGAAATGTGACAAGGTGCAGACGGATGAGAAAGGAAAAAGTAGGGGAAAGTGGAGATAGTGGAGGAAGAAAAGGAGCTGGAGATGCAGAAAGTTGGCCATGTTCATCTAAAGGCCCCGCTCCAACTGCGAGTGATTCCTGTCAATGCTGTTTCGTGAACTGATATAAGAGAATATCTCCAGAGCTAATATCTTCACTGACAATATTACTGATGTCACACAGATGTTACTACTCAGGTGACTTTCTGTTATGTTTGCAGGGAGATAAATAAAACACTTCACCCACAAAATTACCATTTTATAGCATTTACTCACCACGCGTTACCTTTAGTTCTTCACGACAACACTACCTGTATGCGTAATACTTCCTAAACACATACATTTCACTAAAACCTCCGTTCCACATGAACAGTCTTACGCTTTCTACATAGCTGAAATAGTAAGGGTTAGTGGAAAGTCATGTGTGGGGTTATATTAGACATGACGCGTTCAGAACAAGTTGTGTGAGAGTTTATAATTAGATGTTTTGATACTGTTTTCTGTTGTTAAATGTTGTTTCCTTAATTCATCAAGATTTTTCTACATATTTTAATGAGTTGTTTACTGAGGAGATCATTTAGGGTACTAATGAGAGTAATTGATAATAATATTGTGGTTGAATATTCCTTTAAAACAACTGCTGTATACATTAATAAGGATGTGTGGGTGCAGGTTTAACTTGGCAATAACAAATTAGTAATTTTTGGTTTAAAGTAGGTCATTTGTTGAACTGTTATAATGCTTTTGAATGAGCAAAGATCCACTTTAATTATTATTTTATGGCTGCTTCCGAGATTATTGTTTTTAAGTGTTATTCCTACAGCTGTACTACTTTCTTGTCTGTGTATGAGTCATGCCTCTTTCATTGTGGATCTGGTACAAGGAAAATTACCAGATCCACAATGAAAACTTCCACTGTCACCAGGTTTGATCTGTGCTCTGTTTGTACACACCGAGATAGCAGATATTAACCTGACAATTGCTTTATGGTTCCTCTATCAAACTCAACTTTATAGCAGTTTGTATACTTCCTGCTGAGAGAATGTAATACTAGAGGTGTGCTATGCGGCACTATGACTCAACAGCAAAGCATCAACTGATAGTGAAACAGTGAAAATCTCTCCAACTGTGGGTTGAATAATTATAAAAGCAAATGTGCAGTGAAAAATCTGCTTGAAAGTACAGAAATAACTTAGTTTTGTGTAATTACAGGATATGTTTGGTTATATGTATGGACTCGAGCACTGCAGATAAACAGCAGGAAGTCCGGATAAAACTTGTGTGAAGTCAACAAGACTCCCACTCATTGGACAATCTTCCATCCAGCATAATTAATGACTGTGCATTTTTAATTACCCCTGTGTGGCGGTAGGCAATACAGCTTTTGTTTATTGAGCCCCACTGATACCCATATTAACAAAGTTGGGTTAATGATAGAGGTATTTTACTTAATAGCATTTTTATTACTCCCGCTAAGAATGAAGCAATTAATTAACAATGGGCGAATTAAGTTCCGCTCCTGTAATGGCCTACCAACACAGGACATCATTACCAATCGTCAAAATAATTCATAAAACAAGGAGAGAGGAGGCAGGACGGCGGTGGGAAAATGAATAATCCCCGGCATACGTTTTGATTTTTCATTTTAGACTGGAATAAATTATGAATAGGGTCTGTCAGCGGACATGTTGGTGGTAGTGCATGCAGAGTGAGCCGCAGGATCAAAGATGCGGTACCTCAAGTCACAGGTTTGACATAAAGAAAGCTGCACAATATGAGCAGGTGAGTTCTATTTGAATAGATAAAGAGGTGAATTAAAGATACAAACGAAAGAGAAGGAGAGATGGGAAAGTAAAGCAGAGAATGTTCAAGAAATGACATCGAATAATGGACCTCAAAGACATATATGAAAGCGCATAATCTTTTAAGCTTGCATTTGAAGGTAATCTTCCATTAAAAAATACTAGCTTTTCCTTTGTGGAGGAGAAATGCAAAGACAGCAGAACTGATGGGGACTATTGCTGCGACTTTCAATAGTGGAAAATGGCAAAAGGTGCAATTTCTCCAGCTCCGGACCGCGTTGGTAAATTCTTTCATTCCAAAAAAGTACGACTAAAACAGTGGCTGCGGAGGAATATGATCCTCCACCCCCAACCTCTCCCAACGCACACACACACAAACACACCCTGAGCCCAAGTACACATGCAACAAAGAGCGAGAGATTAAAGCATTAATTCAGTGAGAGGGAATAGGATCCTGGAATAAATTTAGAGTGAATGTTTGGGGTTATCTGCTCGGCTGTTTCGACTCTCTGTACTCCGCTGCACTCCACATGCAAATGTAGATGTGGGGTCACACCCTGTATCCTGTAACATATCAGGCTTTAAACTCTTGTTTTTTTTTTGATAAACTCTGTTTATGTGTGTGTGTGCGCTAAAGGGTCTTGTATGTGAATGTGGAAAAGTACCCAACCATCCATGTGCACAATGCTCTTTCTGTTTGTGTGTGTGGGAGAGAATGTGTGTATTTACATCTCAGACAGTGCATTTCAAGCTGCACTGGCTCCCAAAAAAAAGCAGAGAGCCTTGTTTGTTTGCTTGTCATTGCAGGGTGGGATGCACTTTACCAGCCTTCTCCTCCTGGCTTTACACTGGATACCAGCTGGCGGGCACAACGTATCGTGCCAGTGTCACAAACGGAGGGGAAATGTGCCTCATCATATAGAAAAGTAGTCTGGCAGCCTCCAGTGCTCATTAAAAATGCACTAACGCTGAACGCTCACATTAATCTAAGCATGCTGTATTTAGCAAGGGTAGCCTTGTGTACAGTCTATAAAACACAGCAATTAAAGCAGGTACTTTTGGCTTCATCTGAGTGCAATGGGCCAGAAATGTGAAATATTCCACCAGCAGCCAAAGCCCTATATGATCCAGGATGAAGTCCATAGCACTGAGATAGATATGGAATTGGAAGATGACAAGATTAAATCTGGCTCCGGCCTGATAATGGAAAGAAAATCTGTTAATGTTCTATCTATTGCAGATAATCATCTCTGAGGTATCAATTCGTATTTCAAGGCATCCGTCATCCTAATATAGACTAGAAAATGAGGTATAAGGATAATAAGAAACACTATTACATGTCAGCAATGATATATAAATTGAGCTAAATCGGGTTAATTGTGTTGTATTGTGTTGTACCTGTTGGTGCACTACAAAGGTAATACAAGGCATCTGTCATGACATCATTATGATGGCTGTGGGTAGGGGGTTCAAGGAGAAGTGCTAAGATGCAAGCCATGGAAGCATGCTTTCAACTGCAACCCGAGTAGGTTACATCGAGCAGCGATCACATGAGCACACTCTTTAAGACTTTGATGATGGCTCAAAGGGACGGACAGAATACCTTGCATCGTATCGTCCCATAGCAACGACTTTTTTATCCCTGTCAGGTTTAAATCTGGCACACACTCACGTGAGTGCTGCTGGATCTGTACCATCATCTACAGACGCCCTCGACAAAAGACACACATGGACACATGACGGAGACATTTTTGGGAGTCATTACAACAGTTGTGTTTGAAGGAGGCCAGGCGTCAGTCACAAAACAGTGGGGTCTGTAAGAGCGTATGTCTTTACTGGCCTACTTCCCAGTAACTAAGTACATTTACTTAAGTATTGCGATAAAGAAAAATGTTAGGCTACTTGATGATAACCTTTCAGCTTCAGTAGCATTCAAAAGGCAAAAGCTCTCACATGATTTATTTGGCAACTTTAATTTAGAGCTGCAAAGATTAGTCCATTGACAGAAAAAAATATTGTGATCTGTTTTGATAATCAAGTACTTGTACATGCAGGAATGTCAGATAATGTTTTGAGCCCCGTAACTTTTGCAACTTCTTGCTTTCAGTTTTTTTTAATCAATCAAGTAAATATTTAGATTTTTCAACTTAGATTTTCATATTACGGGATAGACATTTTTCAAATTGTGGCTTACATTTTATCAACCAAATGATTGTTAAAAGCAATAAATGGATATAAATTGATAGTGAAAGCATACACTATGATTCAGATAAAGAGTAGTAATACGAAATGTACTCAAAAAAGAATTGATCATGTTTTATTAAAGCTGTACATCTTGGTGTTTGATTCCATTTGGATGTTATTCACAATCACAATCGGTTTTATTACCAAATAAATGAACAAATATGAGGAATTTGCTTTGGTACATGCATTTTAAACAAAACCAAATACATGCAGGACTCTTATTATTCAGGAGCAGTGTTTCTACACTGTGGTATTAGTACTTCTGCTGGCCTCCCTGTTTGTTTTATAACTAGATGGCTTAAGTGGCGTTCAGAGGGGGTGGGGTTTGAAAATAACACAGCATTGTTGTTACAGTGGTCATTTCAGAATAACTTATAAGCAATTATATTTTCATGTTCATACCAAACCACGAGGGATAAGAGCATTAGCCACATAAATGGATAATGAGGCCAAGCTTTTAATGAACGGATATATCGTACACAAAGTACTACGGTCCAAAGATGAGGAGGAAGACAGCGGAACAGAGTGAGATGCTGGAGAGCCTCCCGTATAAACAGATGAGAGTTACGGTGTCTTCCTGCGACTCGTTTTGCCAGTACGACAGACTCCGCTATGTAAAACTGTCCACATTTCCCTAGCGTAATAATAATTACCCTCAATTTCGCCTCTGCCCCACAGTCAGCGGGAGTAAACAGGCCGAGGACAACAACAAAAAAAAAACACCTCCATGGTAAAATGTGATTTCTCATCAGGAGGTGGCCACATGGTATGGAAGATAAATCATTTTCTATATGTATCTGAACCCCTGCGCTGCCAAGTGTAAGATAAGGAGTCCACTGTTGTTTACAAGGTTCCTTTTTTATGGATTGTATTTATAGTGGATCATGACCTTGAATAAGATTAGCGAGTCAATAACATGAATTCACTAAATTGCATTCACTGATAAGAACACACTGCAGGATTGTTTCATAATAAATACTTCCCATGATGAAACTAGGGCGTGATTGTATTTAACAGTGAAACAGTACTGTATAATGACTAATAGCAGAGTGATTTAATGGCTGCCCCTGCTGCTGACACACACTAATTCAAAAATGATTAGTGAGTTCTTTCCTAAATAGAAATGTGTGTCATGAAAATCTGGAAGCATTGAGCGAAGTCACCAACTTTTTCCAATGTTATAGATATTTAAGGGGATTCTGATGAGCCTCTGACATTTCAACAACTTTTATGACTTACACATAAACTGACACTTCATCTGCTTTCAGCTCTTAAACTTCTTTAAGTGCTTACATAAAAGCTGTCAATTTAACGGCATACAGAGCGTAAAATAACTTTTAAATGTTTATTGCAACTTTTTTTCCGTGCTTCAACTTCAACCAACATTTAGCATGTCGACATTTGCTTTTTATACTTAAATATAAATAAGTATTCAAGCATAAAATAAATAAAACACTGTTGGTTTCATAGAGGGCAAGCTTTTAATATATATCTGCAATTCAGGCAGCATTCCCAATACCTGAAAAAATCCAACAGAAAATATAAATGATTGTCCACATTCCCGTTATGTTGGAGGTTTGGGAATTGAGGCCTGGAAGCATTTGTTAAGGTATGAAAAGATAATACATTTGTCTATGTTTTTCGCTGTTATGTTCTCCAACACTACATCTCCTTAGGGACTGCCAAGCTCAAACCACAACTGTCCCTCAACCATTTTCACATTCAGCCAGCCCAGACTGGGGCAAGGCAATTTGGCTCTCGGAACATCTATACAGTGCCTTGTCTGGGAATGGATTTAGTGATTCTGATCTTTTTTTTGTGCCTATGCTCTTTGTCTCCATTGTCAAGACTCAGGGAAAGAGAGAAAAGAAAGAGAGGGAGAAAAAAACAAGTTTGACCGAAGCCCAGTCAATTATCTCCCAGGTGTTTGACTGAAGTGATTGTAAGCGATCGCGGCGGTTCCCACGAGCCCTGGACTGAGACGGGTTGGAATTAGCCAGGAACAAAACCCAATTCAGCAGAAGTGAAGAAACAGCAGTTTTGAATAAAATCAGGCAGAGAATGCAAAAGAAAAGGCTCCCCGCAGAAGATAAAGTCAAATCTTGGCTCCTTTTTTCCCTCTTCCTCAATTTCCCGGTTACACACAGCCTATCATATAGCCGAGTCTTTTAAACAAATTGCGGGGCTGGGATTGTGTCTGTGCTAGCTCCAATACCGTATTGTGTGGAGGTTAATTACTGGCAAGGCATGAGAAAATTACATTCTCAAAATAAAGTATTATGATTGGCCCTTCCTGCTGGCTATTTTAAGTAATGCGCTGTCTTCATACGAGATAGCTGGGAAGCCAGATTTTTCGACTTGTTCGATATCAAGTAACCTCGTTTCAAGTCCTCTATTAAAGGGACTATTCTGACTTGCAAATTACCTTTCTTTCCCAGGCCCCAAACACCATTTCCTCACGAAGATTAAGTTATAGCCTGTACTTGAGTGCACACAGTGTTGTAATAACACAGGACACTTTTCTATTGATAGCAGTGAATTTCCTTGTGTCTTTTCACATCTCTCCCTGAGAGAATTCAGTCATGCTGAAGGGCAGCATTTCTGTACAGGGAAGGATAGTGTGGAGATTGACATTTAGAAATGGAGGAGGGGGGGATTTCTGAAGCATAACCAGCAGCGGTGTAAGCTAACATACGTTAAATCTAGACCAGGCACATTCCTCAAGTCAATTCTTAACCATTAAAGAATGTTTAACTGAGGAAGAAGAGTTAGGCTTGCTTAGGTTTGCATGAATCTCATGGTGGGAGGCCCCAGTTCCCAGGCAATGATTGTGCATTTTCCTCCCTGCTGGAATCTTATTTACTCTTACCTTCCACATGAGATGGCCACGTCAAGCATGGTTTGTGTCCGCTGCACTTTAGCTCGGATGTTCATGCCACACGCCAGCTCACACACATCAAAGCTAATAAATATGAAGCCTGAGGAAACCAGCGCAGTAAGGCTGGAGGTGTCTGCCGTGCAGACAACCAGGCGTCAGAAATGCGCATCACGTGCGAGTTAGCACTGCTTCGGACTGGGATGAACGCAAAACTAGGATACGACTTGGGGGGCAATGAACTATACGGCTTGTTCGACATCACCCGAACAACCCCCCCACACCCAAAGAACCCATAACCAAAATGTCATCTAGATGTTCTTTATAAATTATGCATGAGCAAGTCTGTTTGTTAATGTTTTGGTTAGCATTTTAGGCTAGCTTTCCAATACATTTTCATTCATTCATTATAATGTCTTCTCAGTTCATTGACTAACATGGCTGCGTGCTTGTGTGTGTGGGTTCAACCGTATTCTCTGGTTGAAGCCACACATAGAAGCATGTATGTTCCTGCTCTGTTTGTTAAATAATAGCAGCATAGAAAGCAGCTTCCTTCTTCCTAAACCAGATCTCTGGGTGGTTTCACACTGAGCTGTGGAACACCCTCTTAAGCCGAGGGAACGATGGTGATGAAAGGTCCATATGTCCCAACTAAAGCACCTTCTTGGGGGTGAATGAGGTTTGAGAAGCTCCTGTGAAATGATGCTGGGGCCAGGCAACACTTCAGCTTGTTGATGTAGTGTGACATCCTGAAAGCAACGAACCCCCTTTTATTCCTAATGACCTTCTCTTATGCAAACTAGTCTCTTATCATCAAGCTCATTTGTAGTGTCACCTTCTTCCTAAGTGTTGTCACCTCCTGCCCTTAGTGTTGCCACCCCCTGCCCTGACTTTTCACACATTAGGTACCCTAATGTCAGAGTGTGCTGATACATTTTAAATGAACTTTTCCTCCCAAAAAGTTTGCTTCTCTGAGAAACCAAAACAAAAAAGGGTAGGTTTACATGTGGCGCCATGGGCCACTTGAGCCAGGCTAAATCACAAGCAACTGCAGCTCATATTCAACTGATAAGTTGGGAATGCTTCCCGAAACAATTGTAGAAATTCACCTGTTAGTTCTTACAGTATAATATGCTTACCATTTAGAGACTTGTGACTTAACCTTGAGCACTAATGACTTGGTCTCGTGCATTCGGACTCGCAATGACTCGACTTTGTCATTAAAACCCTGAGGTCGACGAATGCACCAACGCTTTTTCGATAGGTTTCTATTAATATTTATGCCATAATACGGCGTAGAAATGTTGCCGGAATCGGTAGACTTACTTCTTTCTGATGCATTCTCCCGTGAAATCCTACTTGATTCACAGCTGGAGCTAGGGGGCCAATAATAGAGCTTGACGCATACATCTTTGTGAATGATGTGTGTATCAAGCTCTCTTATTCGCCCTTTCAATGCTTATGAAAATTCATAGCACCCGCCATTAGGACACGCCTATGAGCTGCGGGACCAGAGTTATGTTTTTTTGAAGTTTAACAACACAGGGTTTCCCACACATAGACTTTACTTGGGCGGGCCGCCCTGGTATATTAACGGCCGCTCAAGTGTATTTCGCGACCCATTTTGTTTTTGTTTATTTTTTAATCCGTCTGCGAGCACGACGCCACCCATAACGATTAACTAGTGGATCTAGATGATCTCCTCGCTCTACGCCACCTGTACCTGTTCGCTCTGCTATCGTGTGTCCCCCCCGGACTTGATCAATAGGGACTCAACTCGGACTTGACTTGGATGAGTAGTGGACTCGAGTCGGACTTGACTTGGATTTTTTTTTTAATGAATTGGATTTGACTCGGACTTGAACACTGGAGACTTGAAGCTGGACTTGGACTCGAGGCATAGTGAATTGACTACAACACTGCTAAATACATCAGCTCAAGTCAGCAGAGAAGGATTCAGTAACATTGAACTACAGCTCCGGAAAAAATAAAGAGACCACTCTTGAATCTCAATCTCTACATGTAAAGCAGCCATTCCAGTGTCTGTTGAATTCCAACACAGAGAAATGTAGTCAGTAGTTTATAGAATACAATACAAAACAAATAAAATCATTTAACTCAAAGACATATCTATAAATAGTAAAATCAGTGAAACTGATCTCTACTGATTGGGTTTTGTTTTCTTGCTGTTGTGTTTTATCCACCTCTATCATGAAAAAAACCTCCACATGGACGATACTAAAAACACACAATATTGACATCTCCTCTACTGCAACAAATGGACAGTCTGATTGAACCCAAATGAATTTGGAATTGCTGTAGCCGCGTTGGGATTTCTTTCGGAAAATGTAGCCCAGCTACAAGGGGCGAGTGTGCACCGGAGACAAAGAGAGATAAAAACAGAGCCATTAAATAGAAAGTGTCTGTACTTTAATACACAGTGGAAGAAACAGACACTGGGGCGTGTCAGGATGCAAGACGGATTGACTAAGTCATCACTGTGGCTGAAGCTTTCACAGTCATACCCAAAACCTGTTTGTAACATCTTATTTCCAGCATGCACCCAGGGGCCACTTCCGTGTGTCTAAGACGGCTGTGCTTTGCAGCCACAGCGGCGTGAACCCCCTGATGGCGGGCAGAGCCCTCTGATCTTGCTGCTCACACTCTGGTCTTCTCTCCGGGGATCCGGGATAAAGGGCCCTTTTCTCGTCTCAACACTGCTCTCTTTCCTTCCCTGCATCACCTCTGTTTTAACAACTGCCTCTTTCCATCACTCACTCTTTTTTAACTCCCCTTACGGCTCCTCCTCTCACACTTCCACCCCCTTTTCCTCTTCTTTTTCCTTGTTTCCTCTCTGCAACCAGACATTGAGTGCAGCCAGAGCCATTGTGTGCGGAGTGGCTCTTTATTGAGTGTCACGCTGGCCGATAATCGCTGTTTAGCGGTTATCGCCCCTCCACACCAGGCCCATTAATTAGACTTAATAGTCGAAGAGGCAACTTTTAAGGATGCACTTGTACAGCAATAGGGCCACGCTTATGAGATGCCACTTGTTTGCGTGTGACTTCTGAGTGTGTTTTTATTAATGCGTACGTGCAGCCTCTGTTGTTATTTGTGTGTTCGGCTAATCAGGGGGAGCCAATTGTAACCGACATGTCCATGGTTTATCAAGCCGATGATGTGGCGGGTGAACAATGGCGCCAGAAACAATGAGCCGGGGAGCAGTGTCAACCGAGATTACAAATGTCTCGGGGAGCCCTCTGGGATGTCAGATCACCATATTGTAGGGCTAATGAGATGGCGACACATTGTACACAAAGGTGTTGTAAAACCTTTCTCTGTGATGGCGCAGCCTGCTCGCTGTGACATTTCAGCAGGGGGTCATATTGAGGTGACTCAGACAGACACGATCTTCAGAGATACGCTGCCTCCTAAAGAATATAAAACAGAATTCTCCTTTGAAGCAAATGCTACAGACAGATTTCTGAGCGTTAGGAAAAAAGCATTGTCAAGTTCTGTGACACAATGTGTTGCTATTTCTGGTCGGTATAATCTAGGCGTAAACATGTCAGCTTCTCAACATGCACTGGTAATGTGTTCTTTAAAATTCCCATGCCCATTAAAAGCCACGGGCTCATTTTCTATGAGAAGCCTCCACCAAATAAACTCCAAATATTTGTGCATGGCATCAAAAGGGGCTTACATCGCAGACAGCACGTCCTCAAACAAATATTGGCGAAAATGTTGGGGAGGGATTTTGTTAATTGATGCTGTCCTCTTCCCCTTTTAATCACATAAGCCCTGGATGAATCTTAGTTTAATTCGCTGATAGAATGCCTCTTTTTCCAGCTTTCCTCCAGCTCGTGCTGAAAGCTGAAGAGATCAGGTCTAATCCAAATTTCTCCCCCTCCCTGCTCCCTCCCCAGCGTCCCATGGCTGGTCAAGTCTGGGCTGCTCGGGAGAACAGGGGGAACAGGGAAACTGGCAGGCGGGGGTGGGGGACTGTTTGTCGGACCTGGTTATTCCGCTCCGTGGATCCCATCAGGCGAGTCGTGACATGTCTCGTCAGAGGCCACGTCCCACCTGAGTGCCACGCAGGGGGCCGGACTCTGCGAATGGGAACAGTGTGTAGAACTGTCTCATCTGCTCACATTCAGTTTGAATCCCTGGAGCAGCTTGTTTCATGAAGTCTGACTGTGCTTTCCCTTTCAAGTGGTCAGCCTACCTGGGCAATATTTCATCAAATATTCTTTTTGTTTGCTTCCACTGTTAAATTAAAATGGTTGAAACCAAGATAAGCTTATCACCCCAAAGTCTAACAGCTGCAGCACAATTTCCCATTTTCCTCCGATTTGCATATTTCCTCATTTTCATTTAAAATCTCAGTTTAATATACTGTGTAACCTCTCCATTAAAAAAACTGTGTACTTCTTTATAACCTAGACTATGAATATTTGTACTTAAGCACAACCTTTATAGCAACCAATATTTATTATTTGGCTCATTTCTGTGTGTAATTCAGGCTCCACTGATGCTGTCTCTGATTCAAGCGTTAAAGCCTTGTCAGTTAGTATAATTAGCATGCAGAGCAGGAGGGGGGTTCAAATGCCCATCCCTGCAACCCCTGTTGAACAAGCCTGTAAGGCGTTAGAGCTCTTCTGACAGCTGTGACTCAAGGCTCCCATTTTGCAAAAATAAACGTCACTGAAAAGCTTGTATCCCAGCGTGGTAAATGCCCATAGTTTTATTTGTGTGTATTAAGTCCCAGTGAAAGAGTATGAAATATGATGAATTAAAAGATAAATGAGTAGGGTGATGCAGCGTCCCCTTAAAGAGAGAAAGGGAGCTAAGATGTGTCCATGGTGTGACGATTGATGCATGTGACAGCAATCAGGTTGATTTCCATTGTTTTACATCAGCTCTGACAAACATGTAGCATGTGTACCAGCATGTGTGCCTGACAGTTGATCTATCTTTGTCAGACACTTGCGTGCATGTGTGTGTAGCATGTGTGCTCATATTTATGTCTTCCTTTGTATTTATATTAACTTGTCTCACTGTGACATCCGGACCATAGGTTGGGTGCAGCTGATTACAACCGGTGCTAAAACTCCATCCCGCCTCAGTGACCACCACAAGGCCAGTTGTCCCTCATGTTTCACATTGCCTGACCCTTCAGTTTGACCTCTCTGCTCTGAGTACAGCTGTCAGCCCCATAAACTAAATTCCACAGCAGTGTTGTTCCTTTCTTAAACTTTAGGGTATACTATTTTTTTACTTTACTAACGCATTCTGAAACTAGAACAGCGAATGTTCTATCTTGCAATGTTAATAAAAGGGAGCAATAAATCATGTGTCAATCAAGTTTCAAAGAGTTCTTCCTTGGCCCATGGCTCTACCTTCAAGCAAATTTCATGAATATTGAGCCAGATGTTGATCAGTTATCCTGCTGATAAACAAACCAAAAAACATCACCTCACCATTATGGACACTAACGATTAGTCAGCAAAATGGTGGCCACTGAGACCAATAAAATATTACCATAAAAAGATCATAAATGATAGTTTGATAACTTAATAATCTATTCAGTTTCTAAATTAGAGCACCATGCTTTTGAAATATGTATTTTATTACCCCACGAAATCAAAAACATTTTTATATCTTTGCAGATATATTTTCGAGATCAAAGTAAATATTGATCTGATGGAAAACTAATTTGTTGATTTGATGATGATTTTGATGGAAAACTCAGTGAGAGTCTCTTGAAGTTATGGGGTACAATTAAATGTTTTTTGCCTGTTTTTTTAAATTTTTTTACATGAAAGCAACTTCATTCTGAGTTTGGCTAAATCAAAACCACTCCTGTGATTGTACAGTAAATAAACAAGTTACAACAGCAGCTGGTTAGCCTAGCTTAGCATTAAGACTGGAAACGGTAAAATATTTAGCTAATAACGTCGGCTCAGTGAAGTTTCTGAAGCTCACTATATGTCCTTTGTTTCTTCTGTACAAAAACTGAAGTCTGTGTGCAGTGACGTGTGTTCAGTGGACAATTTGTGCTGAGCTTTGTGTGTATGTGTGGAATATGTAAAGATAACTGTGCCTGGTTCAGCCGGGTCAACACAGCAGAATTGGCCTCAGAAGCGTTTCTCACAGTGAGCACACATGCCATGTTTGACTATATGTGCACAGAGACTGGAAACATGCGCAAGAGTCAGGAGGCAGGTTAGCATTCGGAAACTTTGATAGCACTATCGTAAAGTCCATATTCGTTTGCCCACATGACTCCACACACACCGAAACAGGCATCTGGCTGTGTGTGTGTGTGTGTGTGTGTGTGTGTGTGTGTGTGTGTGTGTGTGTGTGTGTGTGTGTGTTTTATATTCAAAAGGATATGTCTGAGTTGGTGTGTGCCTGTGTGAATGTGTTAGAATAGAAAGGGTTCAAGTTGACAAACTGCAGACGCCAACACTACGAGAGAGAGAGAGAGAGAGAGAGAGAGAGAGAGAGAGAGAGAGAGAGAGAGAGAGAAAGAGAGTGGGGGGAGCAGAAAGGGTGGAGGAGAGGAGGAAGAGGTGGGGGGGGGGTCTAAATCTGTGAGAAAACGTCTAATCCCTGGATTGCTGAAGCTTCGGAAATCCTGGAAATAGATTAGGAGCTTCGCTGGCCCGGCCGCCTTTAATAAGAAGGCCCGTTTGGCTCCAAAGTCATGGCACAGCACTTGCATAATGTGCAGAGCCGCCACTTCTTGTAATTATCGTTTCCCCTATTTGGAAAATGATTCAATAAACACTGATCCACACTGTTCCGCGCATACTGACAAGCTGCGGATGGGACACGCAGCAGCCCTGGTACATTTGCGACGCCGGCTCCGGCCCGGCCACTAATCCAAATACCGGAGAAGGATGAGGGCTGCGCTAATCGAATGAGGACTGACCGTATCGACGGGAGAATCTTTGCAGTTTCTCTCGAGCCGGACAGCCGCTGAGCCGAGGAGCTCCCGATACATTTAGAAAGGTCCGCCATCTGATAAGACAAAGTTGAAACGCTCCTCCCGACTATCTGCTTTCACACATCAGCAAACTTTGGTTCTTTTTTCTTTCGGCATTCCCTGCCACCAATGTTGTCTCTGATATCTTTTTGTAATGAGCGAGCTCTGAGGGCTACAGGGGGGAGAAATAAGTCATCTTCATCTATTTGCTCACTATGGGATTGCATTCTACCCTCTCCACTGGTGCTTCTGTAGATGTCTGCCTCTCAGCAGGGACACAAATGAGTTGGAATAAGGATCTGAGTTCACAAAACACAGACACATCTCAAACTTTCATGATGAAAAAGTGTGAACAAAAGAGATATCATCATGTGAACTCAAATGGTTCTGCATGTGACGGTGTTTAGATGTGTCAGTGCAACACAACTTGAACAACCACTGCACTTGTTATGAAGCAACATTTTAAGAAGTGCATTTAAAATAGAAGATGCCCTATAGGCACGCATTGAACTCATGCCATTCTCAAACAGCCTTCAAAGACCAGTCGACCAATAAATAACTTCACCTTTGTGTCATATTTGACACGAAGTTCAATACAGAACAAGCAGTGGTAAAAATGATTTGTTTGTGCAAGTGATATTACGCTGTCATTTGCAAATCAGCTATCAACATCAGCTGTTGATAGATTTCAAAAATAACTTAATAGCAGATGCTGGGTCCTTTGATGGTTGTCAGCAGAAGCTCTCTTGCAATTCATTCTCATCTATCGACACATCTGAAGCTCCAGTGGACAAGGCTCCACGGCCATAATGGACGTGTCAAAATGACAAATATTAGCTCTCCTTTCTTGCAATCAATTAAGAAAACTAGTCAATGACGGACTATTGATGACAGCACCCAAGATCCAGGGTGCTTTAAAGAAGTGGGATATTTCACTCTGGTATAAATAACTGCCTCCCTTCTGTTTTTGCTCTCCTGGCTTTGTTCTCTGTCCCTTTTTTTTTTTTGCCAAAATGAGGGTAATGTGCTATGAAAGGTATCCCAGATTTCACACTTCCTGGGGCCCTGAGAGATGGAGCGACCAGCTGTCCATATCACAGCACCCGTGTTCCTGGCTACCCCCGGCCAGAGAGAGTCACAGGCAGCCAGAGAGTGGGAGATGGAGGGGAGAGAGAAAGGGGGAGAGAATGCAAAGAGCTACCCAACTGGATTGTGCCTGCTAAAACAAAACCTCTTTCAAAGTGAGTGGATATTTCCAGCGCATACATACAGTATGCGCGTGTGGAGATTTACAGCCGCCTCATTGAGTCATAAAAACCCCCTTGCTTGCTCTCCTCCTCACACACTCACACACTTGAGAGGTTGAGATGAGCCAGGACTGCAAAATGCCAGAAAAACAGTGACCTAAGCATCCTGGGAAAAGTGTTAAATCTGGCAATATCATGGATCACAACAACGCAGGCCCAGCTTGCACCCGGTCTGTGACATTGCCCTCACTCAAGAAAGTGTCCCAAGTAAGATATCCTTTCACTTTCACTGTGAAACTGCCCATAAAGCTCTCCCCCACCCGCGCCCATACACCAATCTTAAATGCGAGTGCCATAACACTAGTGTGGTGTACTGCTCTAGGGCACAATTTTCCATAGACTTGCTCTGTATTGCCGTCCGTGAGAGCTGGATCAAAATGGCATGGTTTCCGATGGGGAGTCGGAATAATATTGTAGAAATAATCATAGCAGCGGTTTGGTTTCAGCCGACTCTTGTATTCATGTCACAGTGGTGGAACATTTACGCCTGTAAAATCTCACACATGTGCAGAAAGCTGCCAAGTGTTTCCTATACCTCAAATGCCAATGACAAGTGAGGAAAGACAATGAGCTGATTAGCATGCGACTACCTCAAAAAGGTCGGAAAACCAAAGTGTTATTTCAATTAAGATACAGTGCTGCATGCAGGAGTGTCAATTTTCTAAATGCATATCTTTCAAGATTACTGGGTAATTTGTCTCTATAATCATGGCTCAGTCCTTTGAACACAAATGTATGAATATGCTAATTTCCCCCACAATCCTTTAAATCAATCTGTCCATCAAGCCATATTCACACATTGATATGAAAGGTATTTTGGTTGCCCTTTGCTGCCTTAAATTACAGTTTAAACCGATAAATGCAATGAGCATATATACTCATAAATCACATGCTTTCTTATATATAGTTAACTGCATTATCAATAAAAGTAGACATATTTTGTCACTATTTTGGTTATAGTAGCAGTTCTAAACAATTGGATAACATTGTTAATGAAACAAAACAAAACAAAAATAAAAACACAACTTTTTAAATAGAGTAAAAGATCATGTTTTGACTTAAAATAACGTTTTTTTTGTTATTTTGTTTCCCTGAAAGTGTAATTGACAATGACGTTTAAAGGTATGTGAATGTAATTGTCATGCCAAGGGTCATTTGATGAAAATATCTGTGTATTAATAAGATACAAAATAAAAGCGCTGGAGCATTCTCGTCTTGTTTCACAAGTGCTGCTTTCAGGGACCGTTAGTGTTTTAAATGTTTGGCACTGAGGTCACTGGAGGCAGTAGCCCTAAAGGTTTTCACCTGCAGGGAGCAAGGCCATTTATTGATTGAGGACTGCTCATTGGACTACATCAGTGAATGATTGACTGCATGCTAATCCCGCCCATGAGTGAGGTTCAGCAGCTTCATTTTACCCCTCACTGCTTTCTGCTGGTGATCATTTATGCTTCATTTCTGACAACACATTTTCTATGTGAGAAAATGAGAAAAAAGAGGGAAGAAAAAAACCCTATTTGCTGCACTTTAAATAACGAGGATTAAGTGTGTAAGTGAGTGAGAGAGTAAGAGACAGAGCACAATCCCATTCCAATCAAGTGCCAGAAATACAGAGCAAATAAACCACAGCAATGTATTCCACAACAACACAAATCTTGTTCTTTTTGTTCAAATGAGCGTTGTGGTTTTCAGGCGTGTGAGAAATAAGACTATAGAACAAACACAGTTGGAAGACAAGGAAGCAATGCCAACATGCCTAATTATATGCTATTCATGTTCCCTCTCATCACTTTGCAAGCAAACCAGAGCTGATGGAGCCGTTTTGTGGACAGCTAATTGTGTGAGCAGCAGTGTGCGCTGCCAATGCATGAGTAACTCTCACAGACTATTGCTGTGTGTGTTGAAAAATAAAATAAAAGTCAGCACAGCGATTGAGAGGCCACATTTAGCATTAGTGCTACTGCAGCTCTTTATAGCAAGTGTAGCACTTCAGTAGCTGTATGCCTGTTTGTTTCAATCACCTGGGGTGCTTCCTTTTAAAGGCCAGCAGCCACAGTGGCCTGCCTTTCATATTTGCACTGATTGTGGGGGCTATTTTGATTCCCCGGTTGCTTAGATCAGACAACCTGCTGCTCATTCCAGTCACACACTCTGACAGAGGGGGAGGAAGCCATTTTGAAGGAGTGGTCAGACTTAATGAAAGTAAATAAAGAAATGATTCTGTTCTTCTCTTGCCCTTGTCCATTTTTGCCCCTATTGTTATATGTCCCATCAAAGTTCTCTAAGGTGAAGTTGCACACACAGATTGAAGAGCATCTCTGAGTGTGATCCTCTCACGGCCTCTGCAGTGTGACGGGGCACCGGGTCCCGAATCCCAACCCAGGACGGCCAGAGTTTTTAAGTGGCTTTGAGATGGGAGAAGTGATAGAGGCTAAGCCCTTAATAGCCATTTCTCTGTAATCTTTCCTATGAAAGGCTAAACTATGGGGGTATTGATTTGTTTGAAGAAGGGGGGAAAAAATGGAGGAGCGGTTGAGAAAAGTACTCCATCAGGACGGGGCATCTTGAAATGTGACAAAGTTGTTCAGCGGCCGTGGAGATAAGCTCAGATTGAGCCCATTTTATCCGATAAATGCTGCACAGTTTGCTCCGTGAGAGCAAAACAAAGACAAACTCATCAAATCCAAGTTGACAAGACTCACAAAAAAACGGTGTCTGCTCTCTCTTTCTGTCTCCAGCCATGGTGGTCGTCACATCAAAGGATTTTTAGCCTCGACTGCGTTGGCTTCAACCTCTTTAGTCAGGCGCTCCAGTTAACAGCGCATCCATTGTCACGAAAAGTGCAGACAAACCCTGTGAGGAGGCCGGGGAGGGAATGTGCCGGGACTGCTTAAGTACCATAGGTCTGTTTGTGCTGGTGTTATTTAGATGACTGCTTTTCAAATGGCGCTAAGCAATGCTTCATGCTATATCTCAGTGCACACGCCAGCACACATCTCCCCATAGTTACAGCCCTGAAGGATATGGTAATCGAGCTATTATTAGATATGGCAGCGATAGCATTGTTCTCTTTGTAGTCCCAAAGAATACATATTCCTCTGTTTGATGTATTAAGGGAATGTACAGTATACCCTCCTGCCTGGGCATGGAGAATGATTTAAGAACCTACACAGTGTAATCCTGTTATATATGTTTTATATGCTTGAACTTTGAAGGGCAGAATTTCACATCAGCATCTCTGATGATTCTGCAGAGGATTCTGGGAGTGTTTTCTGAGCACAGGAGAGACGTTTCCTCTCTGAGTTGGTTCATCTATCGCCGGAGGGAGGGCAGGTGGTCTCAGCTGTATTTCTGGGCTCTGTTTTGATGCTCACTTCACCTGCCCCCTCCCCCTCCCGAGTCTGTGCATCCTGGTAAAATGGCGGATTTGTTCAGGCCAAAATGCGCAAACATTTTTGGCATAATTAAGATGGCTATTCCTCACACCAACTACACGCACCCGACAAAAGGTTTGTTTATGTGTGTAAGTGTGTGTCTTATACTGTAGACTAAACTCCATTTGTGCTGGTCTCCCTCGAAGAAGATCATGATGAATGACTATGTTTTATTAATTTATCATGAGCACAAAGACAAGCAGAGCAAGGTTGTTTTCTTAACCAGCTGTGAAGGCAATAATTTTGACACCACACACACACACACACACACACACACACACACACACACACACACACACACACACACACACACACACACACACACACACACACACACACACACACACACACACACACACACACACACACACACACACACACACACACACACACACACACACACACACACACACACACACACACACACACACACAAAAGCATTCTGTGTTTTCCTGTCAGACAGTGGCTTATGTACTTCTCCCTTTCCTCTTCTGTCTTTCTAAAAGTCATTAACACTCATGTTGAGTCGACTCCCACACACACAGGGTTCTTGACCCCTTTACCACCAGAGCTTACTCATTACCTTCCATGAGTGTGTGTGTGTGTGTGTGTGTGTGGGAAGGGATTGTCTTTCTACCAGCCAACAGACTGAGACTAGTTGAGTCAATAGGCTCCATTGAAGGCCATTGAGTGGACAGAGAGGGGAATTAGCATCAGTCATTTATCTTCTACAGTGCCACCATGCCTTTAAACTCATCCACACTTCCTATTAAAACCATATATACAAGTCTGGTTTCAGGACATTCACAAGGCAGTTATCATGCATTATTTAAACACTTATAAATGCAAATAAATCTCTTTGATCAACTGTATCACATGGTATACATTTAGTATCTAATGGATGCATTACACTAGTTCAAAAGTCGAGGTTGACTGAAGGCGTTTAATGACTAAATAAACTCAGCTATACATATGTCACCAATCAACAGTGATAAGGACTCTTATTTTTATAGTGCAGTATCATATGCTTTCATTGTACGTGTTAAGTAAAGTACATTTTGATGTACTTGCGATAAAGCATGCTGAATCATAACATACATACATGTTTGGTTGTAAGTATGGTTAGAATAATCTATGCTACGTAAGGAATACACAGGTAAAAGTACTCCATTCAAAATGATACTCAAGTAAAAGTACAAAAGTAGTCATTCTGCAGATTGGTCCATTTCAGAATAATATATATGATATATTTTGATTGTAATTATTGATGCATTAAAGAAGCATTAAAGCTGGCAATGGTGCATTTGTATACAGCAGGATAGCTTGTGAATTTACTCCAGGTGTAACTAAAGTCTGATTTAAGTGTTGATTATATTTCACATCATTAAACCAAATCTGCAAATTAACGAAAGGTATTAAATAAACGCAGTGGAGTACAAGTACACCATCTACCTCTGAATTGTACTGGAGTACAAATACAAAGTAGCATAAAGTACAGTACTTGAGTAAATGTACTTTTTTTGGTTACTTCACACCACTGTCATTATGTCATATGCAAATATATAATAATCACTGATGTTGCATCATAGATGATTTGAAATATACTTGCCACCAGCATTGAAACAGTAGGATATTATAATTACAACCAGTCAGTCTCTCATTTTAAATAGTCAAGAGCCTCCATGAGTCACATCCATAATGTTTCATGACTGTTGATATTGTGCATCAGAATGCATAATGTGTTTTTATGAGTGTCATGCCCCATTATAATTACTTTAGTTTATTAGTTTATTTAGCCATGCACAACACAACCGTTAAGCAAGAGTTAGCTTTAAAGCTAATTTGCATAGGTGGTCCCTATGAAAGCCCTCATAATTCACTATATATGCAATCTTCTTAAAAAAATGTTACAAAATGATACTGACTTCAGCTAAAAAAAGATAAGTAAAGCTAATTTGAAGGAGTTTGTAGCAGTTTGAGGCACCGCAGGACATAAAAGGGCTTAAATATTCATACACGCAGAATAGGTGTTTGTATTTAGTTTGTTTTAAAATCCCCGGACATTTCTCCACAGTCCAAACTAAAATAAAACAGACAAATGTTGGGGGAAAGAAACTGTAAGTAGAACAGGCAGTAGAGGTTCATTTATGCACAGTCATGTGTGGAGCTGGTGGGTGGTCAGGGGTTGATGGTCCCCGAGGTAAAAGTCCACAGCGGCCCGAGTCCGGTCTGAGTTACTGGCTAACCAAAAGCTAACCCCCACAGACGTCACTACACCCGCTTAGGCAAACAGTGATGAGCGCACATATGTACAGTGCACTCAAACACGGAGGTGGAGTAATACTAGCCAATTACACAATCACACAGCACTAGACGTGAGAAGGATGAAAATCATTTACACTCCCCACCCACTCTCTCACTTATCTCCCACCACACACACACATTCAAAGGAATTTCATCTTGCACAAACCTTGACACACACACACACACACACACACACACACACACACACATCGTGAGGAGGACAGAAAAATCAATACTGATCATAGTGCCAGCTGTTTTGGGCCTATCACTCCATTGTGAGGCCGAATGTGAGGTGATTCATGACAGGCCACGCTCTCCCACTCCCACGCCTCACAGACCCACTGATGGATTCCTCTCTTTTTCCTCACATCTCTCCATTCGTCATTCACTATCTCCCTCTCCCCCCGACACACACACACACACACACACACACACACACACACACACACACACACACACACACACACACACACACACACACACACACACACACACACACACACACACACACACACACACACACACACACACACACACACACACACACACACACACACACACACACACACACACACACACACACACACACACACACCTCTCTTCCTCCAGCAGGGTCCGAGGTGATGAGTATGACGCTGCACAGAAGGGGTCCTTATGCAAATGAGATCAGTGATCTCCCCACCCCCCTCCCCTCATCCCCCGCTCATTTGCAAATCCATGCGTTATGGTAAAACTGTGAGAACCTGACGGGAGCTGGTGGGCTGGAAAAGAGGTGCTTAATGCAGAGCGCGCCGCTGACGAGAATGAGCCATTCCTTTTCAGCGCCTGGTAAAGAGTTAACATCAAAGTCGAGAAGCAGAAGCAGTCCTAAAATACATTTCATGCGTGGCCTCTTGTGGTTTACGGCTTTCATAAAAGTAAAGTAACAAAGGTAACGCAATGTAGTATAAAAAGAACATAATCTTTTATTTTTGATCAGAAATATTTGTACGAGCCGTTATCGTCCCGCAGAGCAACATAGTTATAGTACTGGCATGACAGGTGATTCCTGCATTAAAAATTAAATCAACTATTCTGCGGGCAAAGGTGTCTGTTTATTGGACATTTTACAACAGCTTCAAACGTGACCAGTCAATCAGATTAGACCGGGGCTGTGTGCGCAGGAAAAGGCACATTTTCCTTCTTCTCTGGAGTGAAACCTTAACTCTTTACCCACTTGTGTTTTGTTATTGTGCATTAGAATGTCAATGAGCCTATGTCTTGTCACCCATACAAAGCAGCAGCTCTGTAACGTAAATACAGGCCTTGAGGTATGCTCATGAAAATGTCACGGTATGGCGCAAGAATCAGTGAGGAAAGAAAGAAAGCAATACTTGTGTCTGCATAACAACAGCATAGCACACACACAAACTAAATCACCTGAAAATAGTTTCCTTAGCACCGCAGACACACAGCAAAGGACATGCATACTATTTCTCCATGTGAGGAACACAGAGACAAACACACTACTTTTGACATTAGGGGATTGTTTGTTTTGGTGGACTCCGGCAGCACCACCTGTGGCGATGACTCTGTTTTGGATCCTGACTTGTCACAGTGTGTGAGAGGTGTCAGGAGAAACGCCTGAGGCAGAAACTGGCCCTGTTTAGCCCCGCAGTATGCCCGTTTGTAATTGGCCAAAACACCAGGCGGCCTGTGGCCATTTGTCAGTTTGAATAATTGATACGGGGAGCGGTCACACTCACACACATACACTGGCCCTTTTGCTCACATTCACATGCAGGCGTGTCACCCGTTTTCAAAGCTCTACGCACATAATTCTCATGCGCAATTTCATGTGATGTTTGAATAATGTATTCAGTTTAATTCTGATTAACATCGAAAAACACACAGCCATGTACCATTAGTCCAACTAATCAATTATGAGACGTATAGAAATGAGTGAAGATACAAGCAAATGGAGATTAAATTGAGGAGATAGCTAGTCAAATTAACTTCCGCTTGTTAGGGAGGGGGAGATGAGATCCTTGTCTGTGTTTTCTCGTTAATACAGGCTTCATTAATGACACACTCACTTTTCAGATTGTCACTCTTTGAAAATCATGAGCCGACTTTACAAAAAAAATAACAACTTTCCTATTTAGCGAAGGATGATCAGCCAGTCAAAACTGTCAAAATCTCGGAATCAGTCACAACCCATCACCGGTTGACATGCCCTTTTCATGCTGCAGTCAAGAGAAGGGATAGTTTTGATGAGTGCCTTTTGTTTCACTCACTTTTTCTCCATTCCTTTTTTTTTTCTCATGTCCTAATTAACTCTCTTTTGTCTCACCATGTTTTCTAAATGAGTGCTGTGATTCTCTATCTTGGTGTTATTTTTGTCGCTAATAAATGAAGGTTGGGCATGCATTGCCTTGTAATTAGTTGGAGGAACAATGCAAGACTGCAGTATTTCTGGCCTTGGTTTGTTTCAGAGAGAGAGGGAGAGACAGAAACAGAGAGGAAGCACAGCCAGAACCCTGCGACTCCCTGTTGAGAGAACATAAGCTGCGTTGCAGGATTGCAAAATATGCTGCCTGGCTTCTAATGCCAGATTAACGATGGCTACCCATTGTATTACGTGCCATGGCATCAGCAAGAGGCCAGTTTGCATGTATACAGCTAATGAGTTTGTGGTGGTTGGAAATATGTTGGAAATTAAATCAGTGTTTGTGTTTAGGGCATCTTTGCATCACTTTGAAGCATTGTGTGCATTTTTTCAATCAATAATACAATATGGGATGACTGCATGGTACAACTGTCTAGATTTTTAGCATATGAGGATATATTCTTTAGAAGAAGTTGATCAAATGTTTGAATCAAGTTTTTAAACTTCTGGAAACATGACAAGCTGCAAACAGTATTCCCTCTCAGGAATGTCTAACCCCACAGGCAGTGATTCAGGAAGAAATGAGTTCTTCAATCTTTGTTTTTCTACCTCTTGTGCAACACTCATTTCAGATAAATTTGGCTATCAAGTGCAAAGAAAACGAGTGCTGCAACTAATGATTTTTTCAAATGAATGTTTTCTTTAACAGATGAATTGATTAACAACTTCATTCCCAGAATATGAGATTAAGTCTTGGTTGGTTTTCACCCTCTTGTTGAAAATTAGCGGATAGAAGATTGATATGACATACTATAGTAGAAGTATATAGTTAGGATAAAGACTGAAAGCAGGTAAAGGTCAGAGATAAAAAGAAATCCACCTACCTACACCTCTAAAGCTCTCTGATTGGGTTTATCATCTTTGTGAAATCCCCCTACAAAAAACTGTTGTTTGTCATTGCTTAAACAAAAGAGACATAACTTGATAATTTAGCAAGCTTTAGATGTGCTGGAAGGCAGGTTTTGGACAGAGTACTTAGCTCCCAGAGTTTCTGCTAAGCTAATTGCTTGCTGGCTCTAGCTTCATATTTAGCAACAGACATCTAACTCCCTGCAAGAAAGCAAATAAGCGTATTTAACATGAAACTATTCCTTTAAAATGTTTACTCAATTATCAGACAAATGGAAAATATGAGTGTGTCTTGCTTTGTGTTGGGTGACAGACAGCCTGATGGAACTTCAATATGTGTAGCTCTTTCATCATTATGTGTGTGTCTTTGTGTGTTTGAGCGATCCACGTGCATATCAGCATCCAAAGCACATTTGCAATTCACAGCAGCCTCCCTCGCACATTGTCCCAATCTCTGCCTACTTACACTGCTCTTTTCTCCCCCCTCTGTGCATTGTTTTGGCCTGCAGCTATTGTATCTGTTAGATTGACTGGAGCTTTGGCTTTACCTCTTGGCTTCAGGATGGGGAGTGGGTAGCAGAGAAGCGGGCAGAAAACACAAACAGACAGGGGCTTGATCACCAATGCTATCCCCCACCTAAATATTACTCCAAAATGTAAAGTGCCCCTCACCCCTGAAAAACAAATAGGACATTTCCTTTCCGTTCTATCTCTTCTGTCTCTTGCAATCTCCTGTCTCTCCTTTGCAGGTATTCCCTGCCACTCAGGCATCACTATTTCAAAATCTAATTCCACTCTCCTTGATTCTCCATCTCTGTCTCTCCTCATTTCCCCCCTCTCAGGTTCGGCAGGGAGGAGGAGTGCCAGTGATTAGGAGGCGTTAGAGAGAGTCGACGTACTGTTCCCATAAACCGCTCTGTGCTGTCAACACCAGCTTTGGTGGAATGGAATCAGATTTAAAAAAAAAGAAGAAATCACTGAGTGTGTGTGTGTGTGTTTGGGTGCAAGAGGGGGGGGGGTCAATTAGGAGTGTATCCCAGCAGCACCAGAGACACATGACTCTGTTGCCTACTACTGTAAAGTCAGAGCGCCCTTCACATGAACTTTGGCTCACTTGAGCTCAGCAGAGACAGACATGTGAGGTGGAGAAAGAAGAAGGCAGCAAAAGGTCTGACTCACAGTGGTGGAATAAATACCCTGACCTCCCCCCCTCCTCCTGTATTCACACACGCACCAAATATTTGGCAACATACGAAGTGAGTGATGGGACATTCTGGCAGGGGACGGCGATATGGGAGACACAGAGAACAGTCTGGCACAGTCTACCAGGGCAAAGGGAAGCAAATCAGCTGCTCCTATTCTCTCCAACACTCAACTCAACTTTTGCAAAGATGCACATTGGGTTTCAAAAACTATACGAGTCCAGCCTGAGTAACAACAACAAAGTAACACAAAATGATGCCTGTTAGAGATGTTGATCCTATTTATGTTAGCGAAATTATTCAAAGTATTCTTCTGGCAATGACTGAATTTGTGTGATGCAGGTTCCATAAAGGCTTTAAAAGCAAAGTCAAACAAACGTTCGAATAAAGCCAGCAGTCACCGTTTTTTTATGTACTTTTCAGACACAAAAAGGTCCCAATATATTCAGTTTTGTTTGTTCATTTTTAGCTCCTGCATATTTTCTTCTCAGTGAAAGGCTGCTACAGGTGTCAGCCTCTATCAAGCACTCAGAAGCAACCAGCCCCCCTAAGAGAAGTTGTTTTTATTTAGATACAATAACCAAACACAAAACAAATAATACAAAATACTGATGACTTCAAAATGTAAACTACTAATGAGTGCATTCAAATTCGAAAGCATGCAGCGTCATAATGTTACAATCAATCATGCTACTGTTTGTGCACTGTGAAATTCTGCATGTGTAAAGTAAAGAACAATATGAAGCAACTGGCCTAAGGAGACAGATTTCACCACAGCCACCATCATCCAGCTGTGGTCAACATGCAAATGCACATTCTAGCATGCACACCTTCCACCTGAACCTGTTCTCGATTCCTCAGATTTGTGTATGACGTAGTGCACGTGTTGCAGGAACCACAGGTCTGCTTGGTGTTACCTCATAGCCAAATTAGCAGGATTTACGAAGAACACAGAACGTGTTCGCTACATATTCTCATTTGCAGTGGCCACACATCATCTGCTTAGAGAAATCAGGGTGAACCATCAGAATATCAAAGAGGCTGACATTTACTTGGAATGTAGTGTGTGTGTGTGTGTGTGTGTGTGTGTGTGTGTGTGTGTGTGTGTGTGTGTGTGTGTGTGTGTGTGTGTAACATCATAATGTTCTCTACTTTTCCCTCCCTGTTTCTGCCTCTCCCCTTTTCACACACAGTACCAAAACACACCAATTTGTGGTGCAATTTTGGCTGCCTGTGTTTGCATGCCTTAGATTCACAGTGAAAGGGGAAGATAGGGGGGAGAAGAGGCAAGAAAAGAAGGAAGAAAGGAAGGATGACATAGTGAGAGTGGGTGGCCATTCTCTCATGTTGAGTAAGTGGAGTGTCAAAACAGGACCAAAGTGTAGTGGTGTCATGAAATATTGAATGCTCAGTGAGACTCCATGTTCAGCATAGCATGTACGGACATGAGACAGAAAGAAATAGAAGGGACACTGTAAGATAATGATGTTTAAAAAAGCATAGAGGGGGTGGGGGCTCAATGAAAACATAATCACAGTGAAAAAGCTTCATGTGGAAAAGGATATGGTGGATACAAGTTTAGCATCTTAACTTTCCGCTGGAGCCATTCTTTGACTCTCACCTTTTCGCTTCACGCTTCTGCCAAATAAGGCTACAATCAAATAAGTATGGACTCTCATAAGTTCAGAATTCACTGAAATGCTTAGATTGAATCGCAAATGTAACCCAGGCATTTAAAAGCACTCTACCTGTTCTCCTGTGACTGATGCTTATACCTTTAGCACTAATTGGCACTTATGGGTAAACCCTCCCTCCATCGCTCCTTACACACACACACACACACACACACACACACACACACACACACACACACACACACACACACACACACACACACACACACACACACACACACACACACACACACACACACACACACACACACACACACACACACACACACACACACACACACACACACAGGAAATGGATTGACCTCATTCACAGGGCTTGGGGGGCTACATTAAAGGGTCTCACACTCTCTCCCTGGCAGATTGTCAAAAAGCGGGTGGTCAGTATAAGTGAGAATCATGCCCTAGTTTGGCTAGCTCTGTTGGGAGCCAAGTGGTCTTTTGACAAGGTTTTTAATGGATACGAGTGAGCTATCTGGATCAGGACCTTTACACTATATCCTAACAGCAGTCTGAACCCTCAACAGTACGGACATTGCCTGTCAAGCTGAAGGAAATTTCTATTATTATTCTGAGATTGGATTCTCGTGGTTTGTGATTGGGCCAACAATTGAACCTTGGGGAACTCCATATATAGTTTTTCCTCTCTCCACCAGAGCTGTGGCTCTTTTATTCTTGTAATAAACATCAAATCCTAAACCAAACTCCATTATGTTACCTCTGTCCACATATTTTTGCATTTTTTGTTTCCTAGAGCAGTCTTTGATCGAGGAGCAAGGCTATGTTCGTGTCTCATGATGCAAAATTGCTGCAAACTTTCCAGTTAACACGCATACGGCCATGCCAAGAAACACACATGAACACAGAGATGCCCACACTCAGACAGCACGCACCCATAAATCATTTAAAGCCTTCTCTGAGAAAAATGCATCTGGTAAAAAACAGCCCACCTGAGTCCAGCAGCACACAAATCAATCATGTATCAAAAGAAAGTCAAGGGAAGAGTGGGATAACAGAAAGAGGAGTACATGGGGGGAAAGCGGCCTTCTCAGGTTTTAGCACCCTGAGGCTTAGATCCCTCTACCGGTGCAGGTTCTTTCATGTGGGAGAGATGGTACATGGAGTGGTCATGATGCACGTGCATTGTTGTGTATAAGGTTCCTACATTTAAAGGCCCCAGCTATCTAAGCACACAATGCATAATGCATCGAACGTTCAACCCAGTGTGCAATTAGCAGTGCTTACACGCAACTAGTGCACGCATGCAGCTTCGGCTACTATAGGATGGTGTTAAGGCATCAGACACTCCTCTCCCTCCCCCTCTTCAAGCCCTTGTTCTTTCTTCCTTATGTCAGAGAGAGGGAGGGACTGAGGATAAGATAAGGCCAGGCTATCTGCTTGGTTTGCCCTCCATTTGAAATAGGCAATGTGGCAGAATGCAGAGAAGGAAGGAAAAAGAGGAGGTCTATCATATAGCGAGCTTGTTTCAGGTTAGCGAAGGGCGCTCAGTGACAACAAGCGGTAATCCTTATTTCCCAGGCCTAGAGGGGACAGAGCGATAGTGTGGAGAAAGACGGGTAAAGAAGAAAAAAGTCTGCCAAAGAAAGATAGCAGCAGATATATGGGCTGACAAGGCGCAGGGAATATGTTCCTGGTGAATTAGTTAAGAGGATGCATTTAAGCACAAACTTAATGAGGCAAAAAGGTCAAATTAATCTCAGTCTTCTTGACGAATATATAATCGGCAGAAACTGTGTTTAGCCAGAAATGATGAACCTCTTATTCACGTGATACTGTAGATTTTAAATCTCTGACAAACTGTATGACATCGTTCCTTTATAAACATCTTCAGACTTGCAAATGTCCTGCACTTCTTGAAGAGAATCCCTCTCTGATCTCGGAATACTGGAGAAGCAGAAGTAGCATTCCTTCAAAAAGCCGGTTCTCCACTTCTGCAATCTATAAAATTGCTGGTGAGGATCAATCTGAGTCCGAAGACAGAGCTCGAGTCAGTCTTCCCCTGAGTAGCAGGGCTGCGTGTAGCCTTATCCCCTGATGGATGTGGAGAGGGCGAGCTTTAATCCTGGACTAACAGCCAGTTCTCTGGCCCCTGATTGCTGCGCAGCACGGAAAAACAGCCCGAGGGGCCAAATTTAGTCCTCCTTTGATATGAAGGGACCCAGCTAAGATATATATTTGCGAGTTTGACCACATGTGCATGCTTGAGGTAAGCAAAGGGTGTGAGAGAAAGGTTGATCTTAATATTTGTAGGTATTGTGCCTTGGCTCAAACATATCAATAACAATCTCACTCATATATAGAATGAGTAGGCTTTAATTTGACATAAAAGCCAGCAACACTTTCAGCAATATCTTTAAAAAAAATCTTTATCTTTCATGTTCTCACAAAGAATGAGAATCCTCCATCCGTTTTCTCCATATTCATTTGCTCACTTTTAATTGGTATAGATTTTATGAGGGAAATTATACAATAATTGCTTTTAAACATTTTCCCAAGTTCCCATATCTAGGCAACAAATCCCCAGAAAAACACACACGCCTCAAACAAGTCTTCAGCATGAGACCTTACGGCTTCAGTTTAAACATTTATGACCCCCCTCAGCTGCTTGACCTGTGAACTTTTCGACAGTAACAATGGCAGTTGTCCTTCTGTTTTATAAAGACACAGGGGGAACACACACATGCTCTTCATCCTACAGGACGGACATCAACAGGTTAGAGGTCTGGATTAGTTGTGAGCTTCGGCTCATGTAAATGTTTGGGACAGAGAGAGATGTTCTCAACAAAGACTTCATCTGGAAGGCTCGCTTGTGTCAGGCAATGTGTTTATGTCGTTATTCAAACTATATAACGTGGTGTCGTTTTTCGTGGATGTAAAACATATAAAATAGTTGATCCGTATGGGTTGATAAAGATATGGTTAACATGGAGCGAGAGTTAATAAAGAATCAGCAATGTGTTTTGGTTATCAGGATAAATGTATGTCCCAACTCTTATAGGGGAAAAGTAATACACTATAGCACCTAATTACTCAAAGGTGCCAGAAAAAAAGTTTAAAAAGGCCCCCCGTGGTGCCATTGATGCCCAAGTCATTGAAGGTGGCAGTGTCAACTTGTGCTGGCGCTGTGCCCAGCCTCTCTGGGGACCACATGTGGCATGCACCATTGCCCCATTATATCTCTGTGCCAATGAACAACCCCACCCCCTGCCTTTGCCCTAAAATATGCCCCTTAAAATGCTCTCGCCTGCCAAAATGCCCTCATGCACAACGGCCCGTGCAGCGTTTAAAAAACCTTAGTGTCATCTCTTCAGCTCACCCAGGAGAGGAGTAAATGAGGAAAATATACATTTTAATTGAGCTACTAAGAGTACCTTATGCCCTTGTGCAGGCGAAATGACTGTAACTTCTATACACGCCGTGTACAGTGTTCCGGATCATCCATCTTTGCTGCCAATGAAGCTACCTTGCCCGAGGGTGCAGCTTCGCACCGCAATGCCTTCCTATGGGGCCAGGGCCACTGACACTTCAAGTCACCTTTTCAGGCCTATTTCTACTTCTCCCCCTCCCTCTCCTCCTCTAAAAACTTCCCTTCATGCTGCTGCAAATAAACAGCAAAAAGGGCTTAAGGGTGACCGAGTGGCTGATTTCTTTTTTCCTCCACGCTCCTTCCCATTTCCTCTAAACTTACGGTCCCCAAAAATGGTCTTAAATGGGAAACTGAGGACAAGGTAAATGGAGACTTTATCTGGCGATCAGTTTGGCAGTTAGAACTGCTGCCGAATGTGCTTTGAAATCTCCTTAAGGCAACTCTGAGGTGGGGAGAGGAAGAGAGACAGCAAGGTGGGGTCAAAAGTTGCAGAGAGAAAGAGAGGGAGAGATAAGGGCCGTATAAGGGATACAGGGAGGATGGTGAGAAGGAGATTGCAAGTGATGGGAGGCGAGGGTGGCTGAAAATGACTGTATGGGGGAGAGAGAGGAAGAGGGGGAGATATGATCGGTCAGTGAAGACTAGAGGAGGTCAGAGTTGGATTAACCTGCATAAGGATTAGACAGCGCTGTGAGGGGAGCCTCAGGCATACAGCAGCTGTTGCCCAGGGTGCCGTCACTGCACTGCAAGATGTTTGTGTGTTGGTCAACAGTTAAAATACAGTATGTGTGTGGTTAAAGGGTATCAAACAAGTAAGGAGGATTTGGAAGTAAGTATTTGTGTAATTTTAAAGATTTTAAAAATTTGAAGCAGGCAGTATTTTGCTTTTAAGACAAACTACCTCCAGGTTTCTTGCTGTTCTGGCTTGGATCTTAATGGTTTATTGCATTTATTTGAATTTACTTTGGATAAATACAGCATCCAAATGAATTGTAATGTCAAAATGTCAAAAAAAATGTTTACAACAGCACTACAATAGCTGTGTCTTCATTACTTTGCCCTAACCAGTCAGAGTGAAGTGACGTTTCATATATGTTTCTGCAGAGGTTGAAACAAATGGATGACCGTTGCTTTATAACATATAAGCACAGCCATACTATTTCAACAGTCCGTGGCTATAAACGCTACATAATAAATGCTTGCTCTCATTTGTTTAAAACTGCAGTGCCATGCTCTTTTAGGAAATTGCTTCTTTTTTTTTAAAGGATTTAAGAAGTTATTGGAAGACAGACAAATGCATTGCTGGTTTTGGTCTATTCATTGAAATATGATGATGAACAACTAAAAATACAATAAAGTCAGCTTTTAAGGGACTGCCTCCACATGGCTGTCAACATGGTAGCGGCCATCTAGGCACACAAACAAGTTGTCCTATGCATGTTAGCCATGTCAACAATGAACAGAGACACATACAGAGGGACTATGAGATCATTCTCTGCTCAGGTAGACATGACCCCAGTACATCTTTACATAACAAATAGTTGTTAGCTGCTAAATGAGTTCTTTCAAGTTGGAAATGAGAACCTTTAAACTATGTAAATACTGGGTAAAATCACCTTCAGTAAAGTCAGCCTGTCAGACGAGACGTCCTATTTTGCATTTGACTTTAAGTTTCTGTCAAAATGTGTGTTCTTAAATATGCATATACATGTGACCAAGTGTCATCGCTCACACATAAAAACACAGCAACAGTTACAGCAGCGCTCTCCGCCATCTGTGGGGCTGCCCATCTCTCTTTCTTTCTTATCTTTTGGACTGGGCTGCAGAGGGGCTCTGGGCTATGTCATCTTGCCTCCCCACACACACACACACACACACACACCCACACACACACACACACACACACACACACACACACACACACACACACACACACACACACACACACACACACACACACACACACACACACACACACACACACACACACACACACACACACACACACACACACACACACACACACACACACACACACACACACACACACACACACACACACACACACACACACACACACACATCCTCCATCACAGTAGGAGACAGTGGGCTTGGCATTCGCTCTGATCTCTCCATGCAGCCTCCGAGCCTTGGAGATAGGGTCAGCTCAGCGAATGATGGCCTTCCAATCCGTCTCTGATATAAACAACGCACGCACACACGCACATGCCAGGGAAGCATACACAGTCTCAAAGACTCACACATTACACACAGCACGGGTCAATAACCAGGGTATACCAACAGCAATCACAGGACTGCTGGACGAGGGGGCTGTGTGTTTGCGTGACATTCGATCGGATGGATTCGCCTTGTTCTTCGCCGGTCTCCCGGGAGAATACGCTGAGGGAGGGGAAGCGATCTGTGGCATTCTTTCAGGGATGATTCCTTCTGATGGTGGTGGCCTTGCCTCACAATGGGTACACGACGGGTCCCACATCGAAACAATTGCTCCTCCACAGTTCCCCTGTATTCTCTGTTGACCCAGGGGGGGATGGTTAGTACACCGTTAAAGGTTCGGTTTTCATTGTGTGTGTGTGTGTGTGTGTGTGTGTGTGTGTGTGTGTGTGTGTGTGTGTGTGTGCAAACAAGAAACATGTGGGAGCCTTCAAGACAGTGTACCATGGGGGTGTGTGTGTCTTTGAGCAATGTGTTTGGGAAACAGAGGGAGAGGGAGCTTTTATCAGTATTGTCAGGGGATAATCACAAAGCATACCCTTGAATATCTTGTGTGATAAAATCTGATGTGACACCGTGGGATTGCAGGGTTGATTGAACTCTTGTCTTAAAGAAATCAAGCAAATCCACCATCCCTGCACTTGAGAGGGGGATACAACACAACAATGTCAAATGACTATGTTTGGAGCATGAGGCAATCAGGGAAATAGTATAGCAGTTTCAAGGCAAACCAACATGCATTACTCTCTGAACATGAAACCTTTCCACACCAGGGATGATTTATCCGAAACATTTCTTGAGTGAATTGGAACCGAGAGAGTGTGTCTGTACTCCTGAATCAAACAAATAAAAGGCATCAAGGATATTAAACAAACTGAAATGATTTCATCAACACAAGGAGCACACTTGCTAATGTATGAAGGTGTTTTATGGAAGCGAGCTCCATTTTTCTCTAACTGCCTTCAGATCCTCAAAGAGACTTTGCTTCTAATGTAATGTCAAAAGTTAGTGTTCACTATTAAACGACATTCCTGGAGCTGTTAGGGGATGCTGTGCATCGCTAAAAGACACTTAAAAGTTGATGCTATTTAACAGTACAAGCCAACACAGTCTTTAAACTTAAATAGTCCACAAGCAAAGCATTCAGACCCATTTCACTTCCATTCAACCTCCACTGATTTCAAATTAGCTTTCCTGGTGAGGATAAAAAGAGATTTTAAGTATTCAGGAAAGAAACAAAAAATAAAATGGATAAGTCAATAAAGAAATAATGCTGTTACAGCTGTCTGGGTGAATATAATGACACCAGAAAACCCCGGGTGAAACGATGGGCCTTGATTGACAACGTAAAGATAATGCATAAAGAAATGCGAGGGGTGCTGAAGTGACGTGCTTCAAGTCTTGGCGTCTGTGTGGATTGTAACATTTATTAAAATGGAAATCTATCCGTTCTGCAGAACGTCGGACTGACAGAGGCTTAAATAAACACTTGACGCATGGATTGCCCTTTAGTGCCTCTGTCCTGTAAGCCCCATTGTCCGTTTTTTCTACTTTGAGGCTCCTGAAGCATTTTTGGTCTATCATTGTGACAACATGATATCGAGACAATCCGCAGAATTTCACTTTAAAGCCAAGACCTCTGCATTTCCAAGATAACAAACACATCATAGTTAAGTCTGGTGACGTTCAATTTTTCTATAATTGGGAATCCTCAATAACTTGCATCTTGGATTTGAATAATCTTTGAGTAAATGTGATGTACCAGAGCTGTTGGAACAATTTGTTGCAGTAGTGGAAAAAACACTTTGAAGATTGAGGTTACAACACAAATTGGATAAGTAGGAAATAATACAACTTTAAAACAAGGTATGAAAGGAAGTTCAACGAACAAGGGAATCTAAAAAAGACATAATGCGCTGTTTAAAGCCTTCTATCAGCAGCATCTTGAACGGGACAAACAGCATACAAATGGCAGCCAGTGTCAATTAGCATGCCACCTGCAACGCATGAAGACATAAGAGGAGCTCATAAAGCCCTGCCTCTCCCAGAGATTCTCCACGCTTGACCTTACGAATGATACTTCCGCTGGATTTTGGAGTGCTTAATCAGTAATATTCTGCTAAAGGCCAGCAGGTATTTGGAGCAGGGAATCATTATTGAACGAGGCTCAGACCAGGTTTATAGTCCCAATTATGCTCTGCTATAAAAGTCTGGTACTGGGCGAGCAAAAAACTTTGACTTGAGTTTCCAAGTTGCTGAGGAGAAATTAATTTGAGAAACATGATGTGTAATTATGATTTTGAGATGGGGGAAGAAGTTGCATCACGCTTGCACCAGCTTTATCTCTGGTCGTATCAGGGCTAATATCTGTTTAAATATGCGGTTTTCTGAAAGGAGACAGACACAATGGCTGCATCCACAATTAACTTGGGGTTTGCTTCACAGAGCTATCATGTAAAACCATCACTTAAACAAATCTCAATAACACTCTTCCTTTTCATTATCCATTAAATTGATCTGAGTAATATTACTATCTAAGTGTATTTGAAAAGATTCCACCCAGAGACAGAATTTACACAGCAGATGAGTTGTAAATATTTCATTTTGATTTCTGGGAAGAGGTTTTATTATTAATGACGAAGGGGGGGCAGGCCTTCTTTTGCGTAGAGATTATGGTAAAATGGATTTACTCTCAGTGAAGGTGTTATAACAAATCCTGCGATTAAGAGAAGACCATGAATGACATCCTCTACCTCTATAATATCACCTCTTCATCTCCCGTCATCCCTGTCCTCTATGCCGGCCATGAAACGGCACTCAAACCTGTCCCTTTTTTTCTCTTCATGGTCTCATTTGTCTTTCTCTGCCAATCTCTGTCACGCTTTCACCCTCTTCCCATCTTTCCATCCCCCCCTTACTTCCCAGAAATGGATTCAGGTGAGCCAATTTCATCTCGGTCATGCCTCTTGTTTGCAACAGTCAATTCGGCTTCTCTGGAAAATGGCCTCCTCTCTTCATCGAGGGCCTTTTCATTTGGACAACTTGGCTCCTTTGCCCTAACCCTGAAATTACTTTGAGGTGGTTGTGAAAGGGCTGATGCGTTAGCGTGATACGCTGCCCTCTATTCATGATGGACTCACACTTCTGTCCGGTGACAAAGGTTTTGTTTGGCTCAAGCAAAGAGCGAAGAGCCACAAGACTGATTATGAAAAAGTTATTAGCAAAGAGGCAACTTCTGATGATAGTGTTCCTGCTTGTTAGCAAACAGACTGCTGAGGAACGTATAAAGCTAATACTCTTTTGTTTCATTACATGATGTCAGTTTCAAAAGATGTATACATTAATTATAGGTTATTACATTGGTTAGCGAGTTCAAAAAGGAGTCCTTCCTGTTTACATTTATAAACTCACATTATTGTTAGGATTTCATGAAATTGGAGGTGGTGTAACTACAGGAGCATTCATCCCATTAGCAATAGCACAACGCTGTTACAAAGTAGAGTATCTTCCCACACATATAATACAAATCTTAACTAAAAACAAAAAATGTCAAGACTATCGTAGTGGTGGATAGGCATTGAAGGTAAACTAAAGCCATTATGATACATCCTATGTGCACCATGAATGTTTGTACCAACATTAGGCCATCCAAATAGGTGTTGAGTTACTGCATAAACTGAAATGTTGAGCTGGCACAAATCAAACGTCAGGCGATCACTGAAGTCATTAGGCTGCATCCATAGCGGGATCATGATTATCGGTACAATCTATTAAATAACCTTTAGATATTTCAGTCTGGATCAAAGTGGTGGACTCATTCACCAAAAGAGAGACAGCAAAGCTCCTACCCATCTGTCAAAAAAGAAAACGTCTTGTTTCAGTTTTTGGCCTTCCTCATACACTTTTTGGAAGAATCTCTGTAATCTCTATTTCCAAGCAATTAAGCTGCGTACAAACCATGGAAGTCCATTAAACTTGGCTTGGTCTGTAGCAGACGCAAACATATCAGGTGTTGAGTGAAATTGATTTTACAGGGAAATGTTGCTGCGTAGCGGAGAACTGCTCAGAAAACTACAATGGCATACCAAGTGGGACTGGATGTTCCCTTGACATAGTTCTTTAAAGTTAGGCTGATGTAGTCAGCAGCTCATTAATGCTTTGTTAACATTTTGTGTAATGTGAAATAAATTAGGCTCAAGCAATATGGCAACCTCAGTTATATGAATATCCTCTCACCTGTTCATAAGCTTTGACATTTGAGAAGAGAGAGACCTTTAGCTCACCAATCAACTCTCACATTAGATGACAGACGTGAATGTAACCCAATGATGCCGATCCAAGTGTGTAAGTATTCTTTTGATGATGCTTGCTGTTTCACTCCCCAATTCTCCCTCTTTTTACCCCTTTTTCATCTTGCCCTCAGAGAGATCACGCTCCGTCCACATGCTCCAACCATTAGCTAATAATTCTCTCAAATCAGGAGTCGTTTACTTCACTCACTCAAGCACGGCCACGCTCATCTAATGGTGATGACCCAGGTGTGTGCGCGTGACAGAAAACTTGCATGTGTGTGTTAGCGTTTGTGCACTTGCACATACTCTGCGGATGCATCTGTTACCTGCGCTGTCTTCACGTGTCATTGGCTGCAGGAAATGAGAAGCCTTCGCCTCTCAGCCTCCCGTTGCAAGGAAAGGAGCGCGGCCAACGCTCGCACCGGAGGCAATCAGAGTTAGCTTTAACGGTGGGAGCTAATGAGAGAGGGCTAACGCTGCGACTGTTTAAAGAGGGTGCGGAGCCACGGCTAATGCAAACATGCTCAGTTGATTTTGACGCATTGCACACACACTCTGGAAATGGCTATTTGTATTGCATTGGCATTGAGTTAGGGAAAAACTATGCGCTGACATAGAAGTGGTTATTAAAATACTTTAAGCACCCATAAAAATAGCTGGCCACTGTTCCCACTGAGGTGAAATGTCTTCAAATGATTTTAATTGCATATATTGGCCACACCCTGTCATATTTGCCTGATTAAAATACAACCAACAGGCAACAATTCATCATTTCCTCATCCTCCCTCATTCGTCTGTATGCGGATACATGCACAGACAGTCCATTACAACGGTATTCTCCAGGGAAATCAGGCCATTCTGAGGCATATGTCACATGTTGACATTATATCTTCATCATTACTAGATGCACAGGAGTGGAATTAACCAAATTTCCCCTGAACATTATAAGTGACATCTGTAAATGTGGATATAAACAAACAACAGGAATCTGAATAAAAAGTGAGCAATGGAAACAGAAAGAAGCTGACTAAAAACACCCAAACATTTCCCAAATCTTACACAAAGATAGGATCACAATAAGATAACACACACATAAAAACACACATGTTTGTTGGTCTGCTCCCCTCCTCCGACCTCACCGATTCTTCCAGTAAAGAAAAAGGGATAAGGAGACAGGAGAAAGGAGAAGGGGGAGGTGGAGGGAGGAGTAGAATGGCATTATGTCTATCGGTGTGGATAATTGAATGTTGGAGCGTTTTCCTCCGAGTCTTTGTTGTCCAATCAATACAGCAGTTCCCATGGGAGCTAATCTGTATTAGCAGAATTAGCCTGCTGGCGAACTCAGATGTCTCAACCAGAAGGCCGCTTGTCCTCCAGAGTGATGTTGGAAGTGAAGGCTTGTCTACTGTATGTGTAGGTAAACGACAATGTACGCATTCTATTTTTTTATCATCCTGAGAGCTTTGTTAGCGCATCAACAATGTATTATGGCTCACGTGACACAATGTCAATGTTGCTGATCATCACATGGGCTCCTGCAGCTTGCTACTGTTTTTGGAGATGGAGAACGCTAGGTCCATCGAAAAATTAGCTGCAAAGTCGGCTAGTTAAGTCATCCTTAGACACTCAAGATAACATGGCTGACAAGATGCTGTAATTCTGATTCATGTGGAATCTGACATATTTTTGGGAAGGAAAACTCCCGAAGTGATTAAAGGTGTGGAACCTTTCTCAGCCAAACATATTGGACCGGATCTTATAGCTAGACTTGCTAAGGTCAGAGCAAGCTAGAAGCATCCTTGAGTAGAATCTGGAGCACAGGGGATGTCGATGTTACACTTGAAATATGGGGCTCAGGAAGGCAGCACATGGGTAAGTGTAAAGTGGGGGTAACTTGGAGCTACATTCAGTAAAAAAAGATGTTTAATCAAGTGTAAATGGTTAAATTCATCAATGTTTATTTTTCGTCAAAACAGTAACTTTGGTTCTCTGAGCATTGACGATATCTTATTCAAATGAATGTCTGTTACATTGGGGAAAAAAATGGGCTGCAAGGAGAAGGAAAAAGTGACATCAATAAGATTTTGAGAAAAGGCATAAAATAATTCTAAGTTTGATGGGTAAAGTGAAGCCAAAAACATAAAGCACGTCGTCACTGCTGCCTTTCGCCATATTGATGAAACTTTATCTGCCTTGAGAAAGAGACTGAAACATCAGCCTGCCATAATTAACTCCATCAATCATGCAAGATGCTCCGTGGTTCCAGGTATTACGCTCTGAATTTGATAGGAAATTATGAAAGTGAATGATGGAGGGGAACTGGTGTTTATCAGCGGCACCTTTAACTGGTTACAGACACTGGGAACTTCAGCGGTGTGTTTACAGAGCTCAGCATAGAACATATGAGAGTTAGTGAACTGTGTGTGGAACATTTGAGTTCACATGTGTGTTTCACCCTGTGTTTGTGTGTGTGTTTGTGCATGTGTGTGAGAGCATTAAGAATGAGCGGCCTGCTAGTGCTAATGAGAGGTGAAGGGAGACAGTAATTGAAACCCTGGGGAGAACAGGATATGGAAGTGGAGGGGGGGGGGCAACAAATGGGGAAAGAAAACACACACTCCCTGTACTGTGTATGTGTGGATCCAGGCTGCATGGTCCCCCAAGAGATGAAACCAGAGGGGAGATTGCTCTGTTTCCCTGATTTTTCACACCTTTCATGTTGGTGCGGTTACTACAAAACACACAGAGTCAGGACCTGTGCACTAACCACATAAAGAGCCTGATTAAGATTAGCATGACACTCAAAATGTTGGGGTTCTTTTTGCTTCAAAACACCACACAACCATCTGCCATTTAATCTCTCTACTGGGTGGCATGGATCTTAACTAGCATGTGGAGCATATTGACTTTTTGGTGAAAACATTGATATGAAGACTTGCGTATAATAGCCTTTATTAGAGTTGTGAGTTTAGTCAAATTTGCCAAAACATGCTAAACTGGCACTTTCCAGGTTTGCATAAGCAAGAAACTTTTTGTGCTGTTGATTTTATTTCTGATGTAGTATTTATACTGAAAAATAACAAAAAGCTGTTGATTGCGCAAGCCGTACTATAAATGATATGTGAATAAACAACCTTTCCTTGTACAAAAGAATGGAAGCCTGAATACATTTAACTTTGAATCTAATGTACCATACTACACATATCTACCCATAAATCATGTTATATTTGGATGAAAACAATAATGCAATGTATTTCTTTTCAGATAAGTCCCTTTTTGACCAAATATTTGATTGAATCAGCCACAGCCAGCCGTCAGTGGTTTGGTATCAATAGAGGGTTATGAATTTGCCTAACTATCGCCTCTAATTGGCTTTACCTCCAATCAAAGGCAGTGATGGCTAAGTTGTGCATTATAATTATTTAGAGCTATTCACCATACCAAACTGATGAAAAGGTCTCTGATTTCTGAAACTCAATAATCAGAAGTGTCTGCCATTACTCATATACAATCAAACTAACATTTATAGTATGTTGTTTGAGAGGTTTGGTGAATAACGGTAGTTCCTACACCTTTTAGCCTGACCCTATAGTGGACTCTCCTGACCTTTCAAACCCTTTTTGGAATTGATATGTACAGCTCGTTCCTTCACACAAAACAAATTGTGCCTATGTGCTATTTCAGCCTGGCTGTGATGAGCCACAAACATGAGTTTACTTGACCCTGGCCATATCAGGAAGCTGCGCTGCATGCTTTAGGGGGCCGAGGTGTTATAACATTGTCACCACGCAGTAAATCATGACCTTGTGCAATGACATCAAAGAGGCCACACACACACACACACACACACACACACACACACACACACACACACACACACACACACACACACACACACACACACACACACACACACACACACACACACACACACACACACACACACACACACACACACACACACACACACACACACACACACACACACACACACACACATTGTTATTACTCTACAGTTTAAGCAACCATCTCGTGTATAATGTTTGCTACATGCTTAGCAAAGACGGAATGTGATCCACGAGGGAAAAGAAACTTTATAAAAAGATCAGGCAAGCTCTTTCATCAACACACACACACCCACACTCGGAAATCTTCCAGGGAAGCTCCAGTTGTTACAAGACTACCATCCCCTCTGGCCTAATAGCCTACATAAATAGTTAGACACACACGCAGAGACACACTCACCAACAAAGACATTACATTTGCAGAGGCTGCAGCAAGTGACGTGAATGAGCAAATACTGGAAGTTGATAACAATGCTAATGCTTACTTTCCCAAGACAAATTCCAAACTGTTTTACCATACTTTAAATTACATCTTTCAAACACTTGCTTTTTATGAAAGCTGCTTTTCCAGTGACGCATTTGCTAACATTCGCTGTTTTTAAACTCTGAGAACTTTTGAGACTGGCAGACATTATTCTGGAAGGACTGTAAGGACATTGTGGGAAAGAGAAACTTTGGTTTAACTGATACATTAGTACGTTTTCTCAGAGGTGCCAGGCACGTGTCTTGGAAACAAGCATTAAAGATGGGGGAGACAAATTAGCAGACTACTAAGCCAATCGATTGCTGGCACAAAGCCAGTCTCTGGGAGAAAAACCCTCCTAAATGAATATTGTGAGTTGGGATCTATTATAGAAACTCCCATCATGTTTCTATAAAAGTACACTGTCCTTGAGCTAGTGTATACTGTTCGTAGGTTCTGTAACCAAAAACAGATATTGACCAAATAAAAGACGACACATGTGCACTTGCAGAAAATAAATAAAGAGGCATGGACCTGGAAGTCTCCCAGGAAGTTCCTTTAAAACTTCCCTTCCAAATGACTATAAACAGATACCTGCTATCATGGCTCACAGTTGTCATAAATAAGTTACGGATTCATGCAGACAGATTTAATAACTTGGCAATGCTGGATTCAAAAGCAACATAACTGAAAGAGTTTTAATAACTGTAACAAAATAAATGTATGCTGGTTATCAGGTTATTTGCTGAAAAACTATAAACAAAACACCACCGGGCTATGTGAGAAAGACTAAAAAAATATTAACTGTAAAACTGTTGTTGAATGAAAATTGAGACTATGAACGGTAGTATATTGCAGTATACTTTCTAATGGGAGGTCAACCGACACGGTAAAATACGACTTGTGTCTTGAGTAGTAAGACCTTTTTTGTTTGTCAGCCAAGGATATTGCCTGACTTGTCATCTGGCAACTGCACACCAACTGCATTCTATGAAAATAGAGACTCTCATAAAATGGTGACACACTGCAATCAAAGGGAGAGGTGTGACAACACATGAAGGGGCTTATTTTCAGAGGACACATCGCGAGTCATAATTCTCTGGACATTTTTAGAAAAGGGGTGCATGGCCACAGGCGAGAGGGCAAACCAATAGACTCTCTCTTGCACATGCTCTTTTGCATACATACCCGAAATAAAGCACACTGCCACAAGAATATATGGGCTCACCACATCATTTGCATGCAAGAGCCTTTGAAACCTCTAAGGGTAGATGCACTGAAGGTGCAAACACTCCAATCCCCAAACCAATTCCCCCAGTCACTGCAGCTGGGCCTGCATTCAACAGATTGATCAGAGTCTGACTCATACTGCGCTGGCACCCACATTTGTACATGTAAGTTTATGCATGGTGCAATATGGAGGCCGCCAGCCACTCTGAGAAACAAGACCAAAATTCCACCACACATCCAGTGGTATAATTTATAGGCCTGATTGGGAACTGGAGAAGTTGAGGCTGAGGACAGGAGGTGGTGACATGTGCTGGATGCTGCACATTGCATCCAACAGCGCCGATACATGTTGTCCATCCATAAACACAGCACTAGCTAGAGATCCGATCTGGAAGTATACTTACAAGCGGGTGCACATTTCGTCCGATGATACGGACACTAATCGTATTTATCAAAAGCTCTGAGCAGTTGCTGAGATGCAGAAAAATAAATAGCCTACAGTCATAAAACATGAAAGTGCAGGAGCTGGCTCCCTGGCCTGGCCCCAAGCTCGCCATTCCCACTTTGAAAACAAGGCCTTAAAATACCACAGACCCAAGGGGGAGTGGGGGGTGAGATTTATGTCCGTTTGCAGAAGGTGAATGAATATGGGGCATATATTAAAAGAAGCAGAAAGGTCTAGCCGTAAATTAAGGCCAAAGGGGTGGATGCGTGGCAAGTGCATAAAAGAGTGGGAGCCTTTTGTGCGAGGTGTTGGATGACCCCTCATTGTTAAGTCTCTTGTTCCGCCTATTGTCTTTACCGATACGGGAGAAGGTGAGATATAAATCAAACATACTATAGAGACACAGATTATGGCAGTAGTAGCATTTCTATGTGTTTGCCTTCCACACTCTTGGTATGCTCGGTGAATAAAGACCACACTCATGATTAGAAACTTGCACTCTCTCATTGGCTACTTTGCAGATTTACAGCGGCTGAGAGGCACCAGGGGAATGAGTAGGCGGATGGATGGAGTTAGGAGGAAGAGTGGATGGTGCACCTCCCCCCGGTATCGTCGCCCTGCCTCACTCGCTCCTCAGAACTGATGAAGGACTTAATCTCTGGTGCTACCTCATCAGTCCAATAATCTAATTAGGGGGAAAGGAAGAGTGTCGGGATGGATTCATACGTTGGGCTTTGCCGCGCCCCCTTACCTGCCCCTGCTGCCATCGCATTGCACATTAATCAGAGGAGAGGAACCTCCTCCCCTTCTCCTAGTGAGAGAGAGAGAGATAGAGGAAGGGGGCACGAAGCAGACACTTTCCAAAAGGCCTAGCTTACATATTTCATGGCACATTACGGATGTCTTGCCTCAGCTCCGCCGACAACTCATTAGGACCTTTATGAAAAGGGGGCTGGGAGTGGAGAGCAGAGGGAAAGAGCAAGAAAGCATTCTTAATATGCATTTGCAGATCAGTTTTTCTTTTAGACTTTTAGCAAAAGTTTAAATGGAATACCCACTGGTGGGTTTAAGTGCAGCTTTTCTCTCTGAATTTTTAAAACAATGTACAGGAAAAGCTTGTTCTAATGGGGAGCATTTACTTCCTTCCAATACACATGAAGCTGGCAGGTGCTTTTGCCCAAAGGAGGAGTTTGATCAGGAGCTACTCCAATAAAACCCTAACCAAACTTTTATCAAAAGCGACCTACATACTTCAATACTATATACAGTAAATGCCTATAGGATCACGCTTTAGCTCCCAGGTCACCAACCAATTTTCCAATTTCAATACACAGCGCAATACCACCAGTACAGCAATAGGAACATAATGGTTTAAAACCAGCATTTGTGTTTGATGGAGTGCCTGGCCAAACAATGTTACCTGTGTTCCCCTTTCTCTATCTGGTGTGCTTCCTTATTTGGATAAAAAACCCGTCATGCCTACTGCATTGGATCATCCTAATATGATACCTACTGTAGTACGATAAAGCTCTAAACATATATGGTTAATGGATAGCTCGCTACACAACAGCATATTAAAAGACTGCGTTTAGCTCAGGGAGAGGTGGAGCACATCAGAAACAACCCTTTATGGTGGTTCAGAAGGTGAGCTTTGTCTCAGGAGGGCCCATTACTGCACAAGCTTGTGATGAATGGTATGATACGTGTTGGTGTGTGTTAAGCAAACCTTTGGTTACTTGTGGAAGGAGAGCATGTTGGTATACATACTCTATGTACATGTAGTACTGCTTTATCCTTTGTGATATTTGAGAGCATATTGCAATAACATTTTCAATTTACAGAACATAAATTCAATTTCGAAGAGATGATCTTTAGGGCAATTTTGTTAAATAAACGTGTTTCGATCTGTGTTTACCTGAGACATTACGATGCCAAGTGTGTAATTCACCTGCCCTGTTGCCCCGTTGCAGGACTACATGTGTGCTGAGGGTGATGGGAGAGGAGGCGGACGCTCACTGAAGGCAGAGAGCTCAGCTGATGGCTTGCTGGTGGCCTGATTGCTCTGGCCCAGCGGCCCACTGAGCAGTGATTGCCACAGCTGGGGCCTCCGGTACAGATTCCTCTGGCGCTCCCATAGCTCAAAGCTGACACCTCCCACTAAGCACTGTCTGCCCAGACCAACCTCTCACGATGCCATTTGTCCTGACAGATGGAAAGACAGAGGTTTGAAACCAACCTATATCTTCTTCCACTGATTCCTCCTTTCTTTTGTCTCCCTAGGCTCATCCATCAATCATTTTCATCCTCACTTACTCACTCTGTGTCTCTATCTTCTCCTCTGTCCTGCCCTACTATCTTTTCCTGCACCAGCTTTCAGTTTCCTGATCCACGTCCTCCTTTTTAATATTCCTTCTCCAACTCTTCCACCCTCTGCCCTGGCGTTCACATTTATTTATTTGGATCTCTTCCAGCACGGAGGGAATAATCCGCTAACTGGTTCATTCATACGGATGACATCATCAAATCCTTCGTTGCCGTTGGCTGGATTAATCCTGCTCATTCTCTTGCACTGACTGAGTTCATTATGGAGGCACAAATCCAGTCAGTTAAAAAAAGAGCGAAAGAGGGTCCGGGCTACTACTGAACAACCTCCAGGGAAAGAGAGAGTATAGAGATTGAATAGATAGTGAGAGAGGACAGGAGGAGGACAGAAAAAGTAGAAGTCACTTTAGGCAACGGTCAAAGTGAAGTATTAAAAAAAACATTTGCAGACATTAGGCTAAAGCAATGCAAAGTTATGCACTCTGTAGTTTAAAAAGACGACAGTGGGGGGAGAATATGAGGTGGAAATATGTGTTTACATGCAAAGCATAGCATGCAAGCTACAACTGTTTCTTTGACATGTATGTAGTGTATTTATTTGCACATTAGTTCTTTGTGGTTCAATGATTAATTTGTAAAGGTCCCACATACATTACATATCATGTGGGTTGATAAAGTAGTTTAAACTTTAATAATCACCAAATCAACTGCTTTAAGTAGTGCCTTCGTTGTGTGCCATGGACTATCACAGTCATGTAGATGTGCCCAAGGTTGCAATCATATCACAACAAAAGAAAAAAACGGCTTACTGTTAGGTTATGTTGCAAATAAGGACACAATGACCTGCCTCTTGAGAGAAAGTCCTGGGTTTTTGAGCAACCCATCCAACCCATTCAAATTCTCCTTATACTACTCCACCTGTCGTGGCTCTCAATAATGAGGGTTACAAATGAATGGATAAATTGGAAGAAATTGGAGAAATTATTTTAGGGTCCAAGTTTCTCTGAAGACAACTATCACCTGATCTTTTAGTAGTTATAATTCTAGAATATAAAACATGGCCACACCCATTATGGTAAAAATATTACAAATAAAAAGAGGTAATATAAATATTCCTGCAAAATGACAGAACATAATTATGCCATATCCTGGCACTTTGTGGAAGCAAAGCTCAGCTTTAGCCTGACATTGCTTGATTGAAAATGTCTACCATTAGCATTTCTGCTGTTACTATGGGAGCTCCACTAAGTTAACTTGGGTTATACAACACTTGGTACAGCTAAGGGCAATAAATAGGGTGGGAAGTGGAGCAGAAATGGAGACTTCCTACCAGGCTCCACAGGTGCACGGTAATAGCAGTAACACCGCTTCTCAAAGCAGATCCAGGATAGCTGTGGGGAAATGTCTCAGATGTGTTGGGAATACTGTCGGGGATTCTCCAGAGTACACTAGGCTAGGTTGCTCAGGGTGGGGGGGGGGGGGGGGGGGGGGGGGCAGGGGTCTTTAAGCCCCTCATCCTTGCGTGACATAACTGATAGGATTGCTTTGACTAACGGGCATTTAAGTGCTGCTGTGACCCAGTGGCAGGATGGAGAGGTCAGACATGAGGCTGAGCCAATGACAGGATAAATAAGCCCCGACATTCCACATATACATTATGTATAATTGCTTGTCTGAATACATGTACTGTGAAGTAAATGTGTGCTGTGCTATAGATTAAGCGTGTGCATGCATTCATTGATTAGGTTACTCTAAGTATTACATATACACAAATACATACTGGCAGAACATGGAGGAATAGTGAGAGCAAGCAGAGCCAGGACAAACACACTGGTCATTTTACAGAAAAGTATTTCAAGTGCCGCCTGAGGACAGGGAGGTGATCAAACTGCCTCAGACATCACGGGCTCCCTCTTTTATAATGTATAGTTGGAGGTAACATGATACATTTTGTTAATTTATTTTCCCACAAAAGTGACATTATAGTATTTAACAATGAGGTTTTAGCAGCAAAAACCATATCTAATTAATGTATAACAGATCAGGTTAGCTTGAAATGCGTTAATATCTATGCCCTCAGATTCTAATTTGGTGAACCCTGACATTTCATATAAAGCCACCCTCAGGCCAAACATTTCCCCTTGAGCAAAACTTGGGACCATGCCAAGGTATTATTCCGTAATGGATAGATTATCATTTCAATTTTGCTATTGATAGTCATAATAATCTATCCCTATGTTTCTGGTGATCACAGAACCATTTTTCTAGATCATAGGTTAAATATGTTTTACACAAACAGGAAGAGCAGTGCATCCTCCAATAATAACACATACAGTATATAACCGTGTTGTCTGTACAGTGATTTGATTCAAAGATGTACTTTGGGAGGCATCATTTTTCTATCTTTAAAGACCTGTAAGCTTTAAGACGAGCGTTACTTTTGAGCAATGTTTACTAGATGTCATAAAGTGACAAGGGGGATCACCACAGCAATGGGGAGCCAGTAACAAACAACAAGAAAAGGGGAAATATACGGACGCATTATCCATCTTTTCTGTGCAACTCAAATAGGATCGAGATAAAACCCTGGTGGTGATGGAGGTGAATTTCCCTCATCAGAATGATCGTGAATATCCTCAGGAGTGATTTGAGTGAACAAGTTTGCTTTAATGGTAGAGGAGTGAAACAGTTTATGAAGTATATCTTGCACAATTTTGTAAAATAACTCCATTTATTAGTGGTAGTTAATACTGTAATTTGGATGCTACTACATTACTTTCTAACGTGTGCGTGCCTCTTTTTTTTAATACTGTTATCTGAATGTAAATACCTCCTTGTGGGATGAATATAGGATTTCTGATAGAGCCTGCTTTAAGAATAACAAATTATCCTGTAACAAAGATCAGACTTACACAATGCTGCTGTATTTAGCTCTCCTGTATTCATGCAAGAGGACCATATGATGTATAATCAACATGACCATTTGATTTTCAGTTTATAGTATGTTTACCAGAATGTGCTCTGGCTCTGGTAAGTAAAAACAACCTCTGGTAGGAGCGGCCAGTCGCAACTGAACATCCCTGCCTATCTGTCCCTCTCTCTTCCTCCCCTCCTCCCCCTCCTCTAGCCAGATGACACACATTGTGGCTGATCTGTCAGTGCGCTGGCAACGTCGGAGCAGGACATGCATGATGTGTCAGAGATAGAATGTCACGCTAGAGGCCCCTGGACGGAGAGAGGGATGAAAAGAGGGGTTGAGATGACAGATGAAGCGCGGTGGACAAAAGCGTGAGTTACACAAAAGGAAGACGGAGGGAAACAGGTGGATTGAAAGTGTTAGGCAGAAAGAGAGACAAGGATGGAAAGGAGGGAGCAAGAGAGGGGGGATAAGCACACAGAGACAGATAGAAAGAGATTATTCTGAAGGCCAATGCTGCACATTCTCAGTGCAGGCATAAGGGCGGCAAGGTGGCTGCTTACACAACACACACTTACACAAACAGTGACACACACACAGCTACATGTTGCCAAAAAGACCTGCTGGGCGCCTGCAGAGTTATGAGTCACAGTGTCCATATCACTACGCCATAACACATTTAAACAAACATATTGTGCTGCTTGAGTTCCACAGTTACAGGCGTTTTGACATTTCCCTGACAAAAAGGAAAAGATCTGAGGGGGTGCCTGCTCGTGTTGGAGGAGTGAGCGCAGCTTTGCATCGCTCTGGTTGGTACAGTACAGGAGCAGTGAGTTATAGCCGGCCTCTTCCAACAAAGGTAGAGCCTGTGTTGTGTGTGTAAGTACACTGTTGTGAAATGTGCTCCGTGTGGGCTGGTGTGTGTCAGTAAAGACATAGATAGCTGGTGGGTGTGTTTACTAATGTGTGTTAGCGGAGGATGTAGTGTGTTAAAGCACATGTGTGTGTGTGTGTGGTAGCGGGGATTTAATGGGATTTCCAGCTCAGCAGAAAGCGCCCGCTCGTCTCACACTCCCCAACCTGTACAGGCGCGTGCACGCACACACACACACACAGTGTCGGTATCGATCCGACCGCCACCGCAGGGTCATTCATCAGATCGTTGGACACACCCAGGTGTGTTTTACTGTTGGCTAATGCTCAGCAGCGCATTCGAGGAGCAGACAACCATCATCTCAGACACGCACAGAGAAGCAGAGGAGTGGATAAAGGAGGGGGAATCTAAAGTAACAAATTGAAAGTGAGCCTAAAAATGAACGGATGTGGAAACGACAAACAATTACGCACATCTCCCGTCCCACATGTAAGATTAATAGAAAGTAAACAGTTGAGGTGAATAAAAAGACTGTTGATTTGGTTAAAAAGGATGTTTCGTCTTAGCCTAGACCATACTCTTCCTCTGAAGTGCTTTCAGCTGAATGCATACAATGTTTATCCTACTTTAGTTGCCGTACGTTAATAATATTGGAGAAAAAACTAATATACTGTCTGTGAATGTTTTGCAGATATGTTGGAATAGTGGATACTGTACATTTTCTTTTTGATATCGAAAAAAACCAGTTTGATAGCATTAATGATGTGTATATTAATGCAATGGTGTATCTTTACAGTGAGCTGTAGATGTATATGTCGAAGAGGTTAATCGTCCAAGATGTGTGTGCCATTAAATCTGCATTTTTCATAATTCAGAAAATAAATTGGTAACGTTTCCTCTTCTTACTTTTAATTTCTGCTGTGCATAGCTCATGTTTGCACCATTCAAACTAAAGCTTATGTTGTTATGATGCTAAATATTTCCTCCGGTTTGCTGCCTGACAATCGGCTAATTTGCCCGCTGACTTCGCCGATGTTGACTGTCACACCAACGCAACCCGACACACAGCGGCCTAACCTGAGGGCTAACAGTTGCCCCCGACGACACAGCAACAACTCCTTGGCCTTGTCATGGTTGTACCTCTGATTCAATTACCTTGACCTCCGCGGGTGCCTGGGCCTCCCTCCCGGTCTCGCTCCTGTAGCCGAGGAAGGTTAATTGAAACAGAATGCAACATTAATTTCCTTATTAATGAGAGCAGGTGACTGGCCGCTAACTGTAGGAGAGGGTGACCTCACAGAGACTTTTTTTTAATACTTTCCCTTGTTAGGAAATGCCATGTGACGGATCAAATTGTTTGTGTGCGATCGAAATGTACCAATGTGCCGTGATATAATGTGAGAATGTGTATTTATGACCTTTGGACTAAGCCATTTACGGAATGCTGTATACCGTTCATGGAGAAGAAGACTGAATGTACTCATCTTACTCATCTGGCCTGACACCAAACACTATATTGAGACAGGCGATCAAATATACACGGACAACCTCAAATGCACCGTGGCCCCGGCATCTAGGACACTAAAAGTCTGCAGTGCTTCACGTGGGTTACAAACAGCTTGGCGCCCATGTTAGCGAAGATTAAAGAGGCCATTGTTTGTGTTTAAAAAGAGCTTATTGTCAGTGCTTAGCCTCGTGCGCTGGTTTTCTCTCTTAATGCTCGCTGTTAGCCTGCAGTCCAATGTCATGTCAGGTAAGCATTTCTGACAGCTAATAAAGAACATTTGCATGACAGCTTGCATTTTCGTGATGATTTGCACGCTGCTAACTGTGTTTATGTCCTGCTACTGATGTGTATTTACAGGATACCCCCCTAGAACTTTGTGCCTTCACCTCAAAGATCAAGAAAACTTAACATTTAAGACTCTGATTCATCTGCAATGCAACAATACTCTGCGTGAGTGCATTCTCGTGCCACACGCCCTTCATCTGTCAAAACATGATAAGATAGAAAACTCTGCGGTGACGGGAACAAGCAGCCTCCTCTTCAATCTGCTTAAACAAATACAAGGCAAATGAATGAATTTTGAACAGCAACTGCTGCTTCTATCTACGACGGAGCTCTGCTTTATTTCATTCCAGCACCTTCAGATGCTTTTTTTCCAGAGAATGCACGCAACTTGTTCTAATAAGATTCTCCTCCGTTTTTTTTCTCATTCCATTTCGTCTCTTCCACCAGCTACCTCCGCTCCCTTGTTTAATCACAGAGTCTATTAAAAAGGCAATTAAACATCAAGCAGGTAATATGTATAATCCATTGAACAAATCCTGGATCAAATATGCAAATAGCAATATTGGAGTGTTGATTAGCGTGCCATTTTGTCTGCACTATTGATTCAGTAGAGTAAGAGCAAGACCTTGTGCCTTTAAGTGGGTTGTTGCAAGGTTTTGAGGTGGGGAATAAAGTGCACAGACATTTAATTTATTCTCCATTTATGCAATGCAGTTCTGAAAGAAATTCCACGCTTTTGCTCAGAGGCTGTCTGGGAGTAACGCTGCACATTTGGCTGGGACTATTTCTAAGAGTCTGCAGGAAGTCTAATAGTGTTTATCCCCTGGAAGGCAAACACCCCAAAGCTACGAGAAAGTGCACAGTCACATGCCATTTTTTGGAAACATCACTTTAACCGAGCCAAAAAAAGATTACGAATGTGTGTTGGGAAATGTAAGGTAGTGGGAAATGTTCGTATTTCTATTTAAGGGTCAGCAAGACACCAGCTTTGTGATCTAAAACTCTTCACTGGAGCACAATGAAGCAGGAAGACAAACTGTATCGGCACAATTATCACATTGCTACGGACTAGAACTAGAGTTTCAGTGGATAAAGAGATCAAACAACCCGGATACAATTAGAGCTTCATCCAGATGATTTCAGGCGTGAGTATGTGCTGTTATCACTCCTCTATTTTGAAGGAGGAGAAATGCTCTTCATCATAATAAAAAGGCAGCACTGGACATAAAAGAGTACAATCACAGCGGGAATCACACACCACAACAAAAGCACTCCCCAAGTAACACAATGGCATTTAAAAAAGTATTTGCTTGACTGATGTTCAGGCTGCTGTTCATGCCGGCTGCAGGTCTGTGCCGTGCAGTTGACACACAGGAAGCACAGATCAACAGGTTATTAGCATAAGCCTAGGAAGGGATGTTAAAAAAAATTGAAAAAAGAGACACTGAAATGTGGAAATAATTCCTTCAGCCCAACTGCGCCTCTTACAAATAAGAACAAAAATAACTGCTTTATCACTTTCTCAGCTTGATGCAGTTTCTCTTAGGGGGCTCTGCCGTTTTGTTCTGAAAGATTAAAAGTGGAGGAGTACAAGCTGGAGGGAAGGGAGGAGGAGGAGGAGGAGGAGGAGGAGGAGGAGGAGGAGGAGGTGGAGGAAAAGGGGGCTGTTTGGTGACAGAGGATGGAGGGAGGGAGGGAGGAGGACGGTGGGGTTTGTGTTATTGATGTGCAGCGCTGGCTCAGATAAAGGATTGGTGGGAGCCAACCAGCTCCTATCTGGCTCCTCCAGCCAAAGGCCTGTTTGCTTTCTAGGATTTGACCAAACTTTTTGTGTGTGTGTGTGTGCTGTGAGGCTGGAGAATGGAAAGAGGGATAGTAGGAAGGGTACGCGTGTAGATGCTTTTTTTGGGAATTAGATTCTGCTTCCCTAACAGAGAAATGAAGGTACGATCGGAAAGAGAGGGCGGGAGCGATAGATTCTCAGGGTTAAGCGAGGATAGTGTCGTAATGGACAGGGCGCAGTGTCACAGATGGAATGTGATTACCATAGATCCATTTCTGTGGCGCTTCAAAAAAAGAAAAAAGGGGAGGGAAAAAAATAGAAACGCCCATGTGGCTGAAAATAATCTGAGGATGAATCAATATGGTTGGTAACGGAGCGTCAAAAAGCTTTGAAGAACGGGCAGTTTTATCAAAAATATATGTTTCCTAGATGGAGCTTTTGATTTATATAGACAGCCGCCCAATGATGCAACATGAATTACTGGCTGGTTAGGATATAGGGATGTAGAAGGCTAAATGAAGCTGTAGAGTGGGGGAGGGGCCTGAGGGGAGGGAAGTCGTCTCTTCATCAGCATGTCACTGTCAGCACAGAGAGCACTACCTGCTGTACCAACACGTCAAATCATACTGGACCATGAGAAATAAAAAACAAGTGATTTATCAGTAAAGATATGCAAGTTAGGACACTCTTGAGTTCAATGCAGTAGCACTTACAATGCTTTGCTAATTGACAGCAAAGGCCCTTGCGGGATTATCTTTCTTTTGAGTTTGTTTCTTTATAGTTTAATTCACTTATTTTAATTCACACTGGATGAAGTGTATAGAATGTCATGTTATGTTGAAGCTGCAACTGTTGTTGATGAGTTAGAGGAAAGGTTAATGCCAGCTCTTATTTAAATGTGTTGTGTTGAATTTGTCACTGCCATCACTTAGTAATATAAACCTATAAGTTAATTTTTATAATTTTTACCAACTTAAAAACATATGGTTAATGTGATAAAATAGGTGCTTTTTGCTCTCAAAATATTGTAAGTTACTTTTTTTTTGTTCTTCCGCACACTTGATATTGAGGTGATACTGATATATGGTTTTGCTTTCAAGAAAGGGTGGAATTTTCTAGATTTAGAGAAGTTGTTGGTAGCATATCTATACTGTAGAGACAGATCATATTCTTCCTACATTTTACACGCATTACAACAGGCTGTTGTCCCCAAATATCTTGCAGCACACTGTTTTATAAAACAACAGTTCATGCTATTCTGTGGAAGGGACAGTTTCTCTCGGATGGCTGTCCCACGTCTGGTTTGGATATAGTTTTCTGTGACAGTATGACTCTCTTAGATAAGAATCTGTATTTCCATCTAGTTATACTTCACCTCCCTGGATTGAAGTTTACCAAACATCAAATGCAAGATAATATTTAACCACAGTGAAATAATATTTGAGGAGTAAAATCCTGCTTTCATCCGCTATACTATTTCACAGGTGTAAGCTGTACATTTCCAGTGTTTATTTACAGGATGCAAAGTTCACACTTAACAATGATTTGCTCTCATAATCCAAACAACAATCATTGACAAGAGAAAATCTGAATTCAGCCGCTTTCACAGAGAGTCATATCAGTGCAGTAGTGAGGATTTGAATGTGTTATGTAAATTAGGGTGCAGTTTGACAAATGAGGGTTCAGATACTTTTTGATAATCATGTTGGTGTGTTTCATGACTTTGGTGTTGCATTAGGTTTATATCTGTTAGGCCTGTGTCTTTTAAAATGTGTCAAATTCTGTGACATTTCTGTGAATGATACATGTCCTCTAAAAAAAAGACAAAACAAAACGATTTTTCTCCTCAACCTTCGCTTCCCTGCTCCCTTCACCATGAGTGATACGGGCTCTGTGCTACCCTCCATTTGTTTGACCCTGCAGGAGGGGAACTGATGTGCTTATCCATCAGAACCGCACGGCTCCATTTATGGGACGGACCCCTGCCTCTAAAGCAGCTCCTCCAGCCGGCACCAACAGCTGCCCGCCTGTCTTAAACACACGTCCACCAAGGGCAAGGGCAGATCGGCAACGCTCACACCCAAGCCTCTCCAGCGCCAACCCTGTTGACTTGGGCAGCTACTGGGAACGCTGCGTTGAAAAACAAAGGAGTGCGCCGCATCTGGATGTCGATCCCAGAGACGCACTGATTGAGCATGTTGGCTTCCTTTCCCATTATGCATCGGTTTGACGCTAACTTATGAGCATTTGAAAGTTGCAATCAATTACAGCACTGTCTGAGACACACAGAGGGCTAAGTAGGGTTATGCTGAATAATTAAAAGCACTAGACTATCTCTTGGTTCGATAAAACTTTAATTATCCAAGGCTTCATTCAAGAAAAACTGGTATTTTAAAGGGGCCCTTCTATGCTCTTTGTAGTTTGCCAGTTCCTGTAGTGTGTTACATAGATTTTTGTGCATATAAATGGTCTGCAAAGGCTAAAATCCCAAAGGGGCGGGACATCTCTAAGCGGTTGACAAATAATAACAGAGCTGGCCAGCTAACCAATCAGAGCAGACTTGGCTCTGGTTTCAGACAGAGGGTCAAAAGAGGCACTGCAGTACACAGTATGAGAAAAATAAAGAGTTTTCCTAACATTAAAGCATGGAGACATGTCCCAGTAGAGACACTAAACACTGATATGAAAACTGAAATTAAGCAGAATATGTCTTCTTTAATTTATATTCTATGTTCTTGTTTCAACATCCCTTAGACTAATGCATGCAACAATCCCATTCAAGCTTCCTCCATGCCAAAAACGTCATGAGGCAGCACACTTCTGGGGGCTCCACTTTTCCAGCCCATTCATGGTCTCGCTTTGCAGGGGCAGAGTAGGACATATCATTAGAAAGCAGACAGGGGTGACGTGTGCCTCTCTGTGTGTTTGTGTGCGCAGTGGGAGGAGGGGAGGGCCAATGTTGCGTGCCAACATGTAGAGCAGGGCAGCAACTGTTACCCCCCACAAAGGCAAATGTGCCAGAAAGTAAAGGGGTGTCAGTGTGGAGAGTCTCAACCAGTGTTAGCTGGCTTTCCAATTCCACACTCCAGTCATGGGACTGAAACTCCATCCGTGCTCTGGAAAGAAAAGCGAGCTGCGCAATCTGTTGCCAGACAGGGTTCTGGGGAGGGGGAGATATAAAGTAAACCTAATTTGGCCAGTTTATGAGTCTTTAGAGAATTGCAAACACTTCATACCACTCACAAGAAACATATATTGTTTTGGAAGTGGAATTTGATGACAAGCTTTAACGTTTGATGAAAAATATTTCAGAAATTCCAGTGCTCAAATCTCAAATATGGTGATTTCTTGCTTTATATCTTATTTAAGTCAATACACAATAACATCACTTTGGACTTAGAGATGTTGGGATGGACCTTTTTTTTACTTTTCCAGATTTTTTATTATCCGATAGAACAAAATCCTGGCAGACTTAGTGATAATAAAAACAATTTCATCCCTACTAGCAATGGAGTTTTTCTTATGTTATGTGACAAATAATCCAATTAATGTGGCTTAAGTTTTCTTAAAACGTTGTCATATCTGTGGTTATGTTACAGCAGGTATGAACCTGCAGAGCTTCCTGCTTCCTGCCGTCATTTAAACCCATAAAGAAAAATGATTTATTCCCTGAATAACGTTCCTGCTAACAGCTTGTGCAGCTTTAGCGTTGAACATTAACATGTCCTTTACACCAGCTGACTGATTCATCCATGGAAACTTTAGACTCAAGTGTCCCTCACTTCCCTCTCACATGAGACTTTATCTCTAGTAGAAGTCAGAGCGTGGCCCACTTTCCCAAGCTCGCCACCATCAGCAGCCCCCTTACCCCCAGCCATCTGACTGTAACTCTAGCCTCATCCCATGGTGCGTAATCTCTCTCATGTTCCTGTCTCTCTCCGTCCCCGTCTAATCTAACTTGTTCCCCCTGCAGCTTCAGGCTGGGCGAGGAATGCCGCAGGTCACGGCTGGGGCAGCGTATGCAGGGGGCAGGTGCTGTCACAAGGTATGTTTCCATGGCGGCTGGAATACGCCACTGATTTGTTTTTTTTAGCCGGCTAAAGACATGGCATCCAGTGGCCCCTCCTCCCTCCCTCCCTGTGCCTACATTTGGCTTCCTCTCAGGCTGTGTCACGAGTTGTGTCAGCAGCAGTTGCAGTTGGGCTGGGGAGAGCACTCGTCATGGGCAGAGGATTGTATGAATCTTCCATTAAGGTTGGCCTGCAGTATGCAGCACATGATTTGAGTCAGAGTAGAAGGGAATGACTCACCAGTGCATTCACCGCCAGATTAAAAAGAGATGCATACGCAACACCTCCTAAGGATGATACTGCTCCCCTGCCATGAGAGAGAGAAGCTCAACTTTATTTTTTTTCTCTGAAAGATTGGTTTTGTTTTACTTGCAAACAATATGTTATACATTATGGCAGTCATATTCAAGTCCCAAATGTTATGACTTTAAACTCAATTTGAAAACGTTTTAAAACTAATACCTCGAAAATTAAATTCAAATAGAGCCTTAGTGTTCAAAATAGTTGATATCTTCCCCCCAGCCCAAAGATGCTACCATGTTATTTCAAAAATTGTGCAAAAAATGAATTTGTTTCCTGAATGAAATATTAATGCTAGTCATTCTCCAATTTCCCATAATCCCTTTTATTTTGAACCTATAGCATCCAATCAAGTTGCAAAGATATAACATTACATTAATAAGTGCGGCTGGATAGAATGACACAAAAGATCATTTAGATTGCATACAAAAACTATACGAAGGCCAATGAAAAAATATTGCATTATGCAATTTAAATATAGTAAGGAGCAGAATATGACTTGTTTAGGGATTACAACTCTTGAGTCCAACTGGTGACTTGCAAAACAATGAATTGCCCATTATAGCAATATCATATTCATAGACTTAATTGAAGTAAAAGAGACGGGTTCCAGATATGGACAACCTTTGACAACATATCGCTGTTATAGCATAGCCCTGCTTACCAATGACAGTGGGTATTGTACAACCAAAGCGCTGCTCCTGCTGTTGGAGTGGACTCAGTGTCAGCTGTCAGTGATGTGAAGCTGGAAGATCAGTGCAGTATTGTGACCTTTTGGTAACTGTGATGCCATCCTCTGGCTCATTTACATAGTTTAATGAGCTGTTCTCAGGGAGACTGTGTCACAAGCAACCATTGAGCACTTAGTACACATGTTTTCAGTTTATTTTCCTTTGAAAGTAAGTTATGTTACGTGACACACTATCTAAATCAAATCCCCGCCTTTTGGTTTAATCAAAGTGATACCTCTTGAGGGAAATTGCACTTGTAGTAAATTAAAAGACTGCGCGCACTTTGTATTGAAGCTGCAATCTTCAAATATCAGATGAAACAGACTCCATAAACTTTGACATAAAAACAAACACTCCTTTTCATTTCATCCACTTGATTCTTCCTACTACTCCTCATCACTCTTCAAAGGCGAAGGTTGACTCTCACAGCTCCGGGGTGTGCTTGTTCTTTGGCGCGTCTGTATCCCTTGCCTCGTTATTGAGCTTCACAGACAGTATAATTTCAGCCTGACACTGCCTTGAATGTGCCGCTGTCAAGCCGGAGCGCGGCGGAGTGCGAGTTGAGGGATGCAGGCTCAAAAATGTCACTTTCATTCTGGCTGAGATGAGAACAGAGAAGAAGATCGGGGGAGGCGGCTGGGGAGGGCTGGTGGATGGGTGGCTTGAAGAGGCCTTGGAACAACTGTTTAAATCATGACAGCAAAATGACCACAGCTTGTGTGTGTTTGTGCACAGAGCAGGATCAACAGCCTGTGCACAAGTCTTCTCTTGCTGGAAGCAAGTGAACCCACTCTCCATGCAACTTTTTTATATGTAAAAGTATACGTGCTTGTGTGAGAAAGTTTAATCTCTGCATTCTCTGTCTTGAGCGTGTAAGTCCATCCGATGTGTTAAACAAATGTGTGTTTGTGTTTCCCGCCATATGTGTGAGTGCCTGTGCTCCGGCATATCTGGCCCCGACTACAAAGCTCCTCTGTTCTTAGCATGAGCTCCATCTCTGGGCCTTGTCAAACAAACGGCTCCTGGCGCCTCTCTCCTGGGCATGTGCCACGGCCGCTGCCGCTGCCATGGCTTGTGGAGACCCTGTTCCTGGCATCTTTCGAAGCGCTGCTAAGCATTAACGGAAGTCCCCTCCGTCCTCGTTTACATTCATTAAAACGGTAGCACTGGGCTCCCCCTGAGCGCTGGGAGGCCGCGCCAAGCCTGCCACAGCCGATAAACCGGGGCCACCTCTCACTGCCCATTCGCTTTGCTTTCTTCTGCCTCTCCCTGCGCCACTCTCTGTCTGAGATGGCGCACCACAGCACCCCTCTGTGGGCACTGGGCTCGGGTTTGTTGGCAGCATTCTTTCTCTGGCCTTTTTTTTTCTTTGTTTTATTTATTTTTTTAGTTAAGACAGCGCTGGTTGTCAATGTTCCAATTCTTAAAGGGCAACCATATGAAACAGTGTTTGAACCTGTCTGTGTGTTTCAGTGGCTTTGCTACAGGCCTCCACTGTGCAGGTAAACTACTGAGTACAGCTTCAGGAGCCAGAAGCAGAGCAACCATTTGTTCAGTGTAACATTGCAATACTCAACCAAACTCAGTTTACACCTTATTAAAAAAACAACTTAAGTTTATAATGTTGGACACAAATAATTATTTACATTACAGTACAACACTCATTTAAATCTGATAGAAAACCATTACTGTACAACTTACTCTTGGTAAAAGGTATTAAGACTAATTGGCGGTCCGAGAAAAATCCACAAAAAGATTTGTTGCATCAAACATAATGCTTATTTATGTAATAACAGGGTTAGACTTTAGATGTCCTGCACTTTCTTTGAAAAACACCAGATTATTTCTGTTTCAGCTGCCAACACCAATTTTCTTGCAGCACTCCCAATGTTGTTCTCTTTTAGTTATTGTATTGTATGGAACTGATCTGAGAAAAAATTATTTCCCTTGGGGACAATTGAGAAGATCCATCTATCCATCCATCCATCTATCTATATTGAAGGTTTGGTTGTCTGGAGGTTGATCTTCCAACTGTAGCACCTCGAGTTAGTCTTTCTTGTGGAATATCTGAGGGAATAAGGGTTAAGCACTTCATATTAACCTCATTCTTATTTTATTCGACTCATTATTAGTTGAAAATGTTGCCCTGAGGGGAGTAAATTGTCCTACAGCTTTTCTCCCCGCCCTTGTGGCATTGGAAATGATAGGTCTGGGGTTTTTGCGTGGACGTTGTGGGGCAGTTGGGGAACAGCAGTAGCCATTTTCCTCTCATTTCGCGCCTGGCTGACTAAGATTCTTCATTGTCAACATGCTAACCCATAGCTCAACCCCCATACAGAACATGGAGATGACAAACATGTGCTTGACTCAACACACACCAACAACCATACAATGACCTCTACAGCGAGGGGGAGGGGATGTGCTTCCTTGTGCATTCGGATGCTGAGGTGAACATAGAAGCAGGTATGACAGGAAACATAACTGCTCCACTCAGCCCTTAGAGTCCTTAATACCAGAGAAATGCAAAATGAAGCTGACTGATCACTAACATCGCTACCTCTAAACTCCCCCGAGCCTCCACCGTGTCTTCGGGATCATGCTGCTGTACCGAAGGCATGAAAGTGTGTGTGATGGATGAAGGTAGTTGCAGGGGGTGTGGCTGGGCTGAGGAAAATATAACCTCTGGCGAGATGAGAGGATGCCACTCTGGAGGAAAGATCAAGGTATGCGCTGCTTCACGAAAGATGGGCTCTTGGCTGGGGGGGGGGGGGGGGGGCAGCGCTGACAGAGTAGCTAAATAGAGAGATGAGGGAGGCAAGTCTTAATTACAAACAGCAAGTAGGGATAAGGAGAGGGATTAGGTCATCCATGGAGCATGGAATTAGAGAAAGAAGAGTGGGGGGGAAGATGACTTTAATTAGCATTGTTGGTGGGGCAGTCACGTGTTAGTGTTAAAGAGCTAAGGCTAGCTGCCATTAGCATTCACATAACGAGGGCTGAGTGCAACCAGGCCATTTCGGCAGCAATTACTTTAGCCTTGCTAGTGCCGACATGCTGGGAATCTACACATAAAGATAGTCAGTCGTGCTGCAGGGGCGACAGAGGCCAAGGGAGTGAGTGATTGAGGAAAAGCGACTGGATATTCACTCCAACCAGCCTTAGCATGTCATTAACTTCCTCCCCATCCCCGCACCCCCCCTGACTGGACATTATGAGCTTATCACATCGAGCAAAAGGGAATAATTACCCAAATACTATCCAGCACAGCCATCTTTAATCAGAGGAGTGTGTAATTACTGCCACACAAACGACTTCAGTTCATTATGAGGCTGCCGTAACATGTCCAACGATGGATTGTTCATCATCCTAGAGTGTATTATTTACCAACCCCGCAGCAAACCAGGGACAGATAAATACACAATTGTCATTAAGGAGGAAAGGAAAAATGGATGTGCCGGTCAAAGGAGCATTTCTCAAAGACGCACATTAAAAGCCTAAAGTGGTGAGAGACATTAGAGGGCAAGCGAGACGATAGAGGAAGCGGGCCGACTGATGGCGTGTTTTAAAAGCAACTTCCACTTGATTAACTCCCTCTCCTTTGGATAATCTAATTCCTGCATATTCACATTTATACTTGCATTCATTTTCTGACATACACAAATCTGTTTATGGCAGTGCTTTATTTCTTCGCCGGCAAACCGCTCCGGAAAGCATTTTCGGAGGCTTGTTGTTTTTGTGTTCCTTTAAGTCCACGTGATGTGTATTTTCCTGGGGTCCAGTAGCGCACTAATCTTCTGGAGCCAGATGTGCTGGTAAAAGGCAAGCCACAAAGCCTCCACCACTAGACGTCTCTGCATCGCTCCTGGCCAGATATGATGCTGCAACCCTGGGGGCATTAGCTGAGAGCTTTGCTGGGCTCCAAATAGAACTATGCTCCTGCTCCGGAGACAGCAGCATAATAGAAGAGAGTGAGGGAGGAGGACCAGTCAAACTTGAAGGGAAACCACTGCTACAGCACTTTCAAAAGTAATACATGTCTGTTTAGGAACAATGATGGCAACCACATTGTTACACTCGTTAAAGCAGTGACAGAAGCTGAGGTTTTAGGTTGGTTTGGAGAGGTTATTGTCTACAATGTGGAAAATTGAATTTGGCTTCACTACAATCAACAGGGATGACATAAAGGCAAGAGTCAAAAACGTTTAAACGTTTAAAAATAACGTCCCACGATTGAGAGAGCTTGAAATTCAGTCCTATCAAATCAAGTATATTTCAGTAGTCCAATTACAAAAGTACCGTGTGCTAAGTCTGCAACACATCACAAATGTGCCTACTGTGAGGATTGCGCTGATTGGGTGACCCTGTACGATTAACTGTGTTTTTAATACTTTTTTCTGCATGAGGATTAATGACTGCTTTTAGATATTTTGGTGCTTCATGGCAGTTTAAACCATCTTCTCGTGGGAAGCAAAATTGTGGGAACAAAGGATTCAGACGTTATTATCGGTACATTTAACGTGATCAAATGTTTTTACCTTATCATGTGACTATATGCCCTATTACATTTGAATCAAAACTAACAAACCATTAAATATGAGTCTTTATCTCTGTCTCAGGACACAGGAAATTAAGGAAACACACTCAGCAAACTTTTGAACAACAGGAGATTTTCCCAACTTCAGGTCTGTTCGGTCTACAAAATGTTGAGCATTTTTTATCCCAGTGATTATTTTGTCTTAATGACCCAGTCAATCATAGCAGCATAAGGCATTCTTTGAGGAAAAGTATTCTGAAATGCATCTGGATTCTGCATACACTAAGAAGCATTTAAAAGGTTTTGTGAAAAGCAAAGTAACAACAAGCAGCAGCAGAATTTCTATCCCAATTGAGTGGCGGTAATTGTCAACTTGTCAAGCGAGCTTTTGTGGCCGCAGACGGAGCTGGCAGAGCCCATCAGTAGAAAATTACAGAGCCAAAGAACAATCAGTTTCTCCTCTGTTACTTAAAAAGAAAGAGTTGCTCAACAACAGCGGGATCCGAATGGAGATGAAACCAACCCAAAAGTCTGTTTACCTCACTTTGTCTTTGTCTTGAGAGGGAAATGTCAACTGGAACCCAAAAGGAAGAAAGAAAGAGAAGGAGAAAATCAACTCGGGCCGCCATTGCACATTCCTCACAGTTCTGACAACAAATCATTATGCCGCCGCTGCGATTGATTAACAGTCACCTGGTAATTGATATCAGGCAGGGTCTCATTTTGCCATTTTTTTTTTTACCGCTACTTGTCTCTAAGGCAACTAGCTCAATTCATCAACTAGTGTTCAGGGCAATAGAATTAAAGCCATACAAACTGCTCAAACAAGATCCGTTTTATGGCCTCCAGTTGTTGCAACCAATCACGAGCTGTTTCACCCTTTGGCTGAACTCCCTTCAATACCAAAATGTGAAGGAAACTAAGTAAACTGCTCCTACCTCTTAAAGTGTTCCTGTTCCTATTTTGTTTCCCCAGACATTTAATGATTAATGATTTATGTGGATGAATTGTTATTTGATTCACATATATAAAAGCTCTTTATCCCTGCTAACTGCTCTACCACGTTACATAATTCCTCCGAGTAGCACAACAGATAGAGTTAAAAGTGTGTGTCTGTTCGTGATGACAGGTATCTTACGACAGAGATTGAATGAGTGCTTTACTGGAAAGATGACACTGAGGTCCGGGCATACCTGACAGGGCAAGCTCGCTCCTCTGGCCTTGGTCTTTGTGCATGTACAGCACCCTGTTCATGTAGGTACCAAAACCAGTGTGACAGGAGACAACTCTGGACCTATAAGAGGGATCATTCCTTTGTTTGAGGGGGTTGTTGTGTCACCACCTGCTTCATGGCTCATGTATGTCTACACATCCTTAGTGGCACATGCACATGTAACTCCCCCTCCTCCTCTGCTAAACACAAACAGCCCACATTTACTGGATCAATACCTTTAAACAAATCCTTAATCTGTAATTACTCGCTAACACCCAGAAAATGATAATCTGAAACACAAACACCCATCTGTATTTGAGGTCGACATCTGGCTCTTTCTGAATTACATTGGTCCCCCCAGCAGGGGACCACAGCTCTGAAATGCACAGGTTGGAAAACAGCAATGAAATGGTTCGCCTGTTCTCTCTATATGTTCCACACTTTTGCTCCTGGGGCTAAAATACGGCAGCTATCTATCGCAGGGAGTCTCCTCCAATTGAGTCCACAATGGGGGCTGAGCAAATAACAACACTTTCCCTGATGCTTATACATATGGCACTCTGCCTTTTTTGGGGGGGGGGGGGGGGGGCAGGAAAAAGGCTAAATAAGAGTCAGAAAAACTGAGATAATGCAAATAAACATATCTGGCTATGACAAAAGTCTACTAAGAAGAACAGTGCATCCTTAGTGTTAATTTAGGGTGCTTTTGTTCCCCCCAAATTCTGCAGCCCCAATACTTAATAATGAAGGCAACAGTATTCATAGGGACTAATTCTATGGTAGAACACCATGAAACGTTATGGACCCATAAAAAATCCAGAGTTAAATTTGACATACTAGAGGGTGAAACAAAGCCTCAGAAGAATAGGGGGTGGTCAGTGGTAGTGGTTATACTGGAGCTCTTGACATAACTGGTTACTTAAGTGAAAGCCAAACGGCCATCAACTATTACCCATAACCCTGACCTCCCTGCTCCATCATCCCATGCCATCATCTCCCTGATGGACACTCAAACCCAGCGGTAACCCCACCTCCCCCACCGCAGCGGCGACGCAATCTACCCCAGGGCGGCATTACTTCCACGAGTACGTTAGTGAAACCGAAGACGCTTGCACGGACATGGCAGGGGGACAATAACCTTGCTAGGGACGTGAAATTGTGTATATTTGTCATCACTGCTAATCGTAGCGTAGAGATACAGGTCGCCATTCAAGGAAAAGAAACATCAAATGGTGAAGAAGGATGTGGAGTAAGTGGAAACATCAGTTCATAACAATTGGTAACGCTGTGATGGTAGAAAAAGATGAGTGAGTGAGAGAATGAGAGATGGCTCTGGGCCATGTTTCAGCGTGAAGATTCAGCCTACTTTGCATCCCTGGCTTATCAGGTGTGAGGTTTGCCTGTGCGAAATGTGCAGGTGTGATAAATAAAAATGTTCCCGCGTCAATATGTTTATTTAAGTCTAGGAGATTATTGTCTTTGGCTGAATGTGAGCAGCAGAGGTGTTTGGGCTCAGAGAGAAATCCCTGCAGGGATTCTGCTCACACACACTAAATGTGCCTTTTCCTGCACATGCTATGTGACATACACAAGTCCTTTGCTGGTGTGTCACATCAAGTGTACAATATGGTGTTCATTGGGAGCGACATGTCAAAAGGGTTTAATGCCAATATCTGGCTCCCTTCTATGGCTGCTGCTGAAAATCAATACACCTGTGTTCTCCTGTGAGAGTGTTTGGAGCAAAACAACACAAACACACAACTGTACACACACACATACACACACTGCTCTGCTAGCAGTCTCCCCAGGACACAGTGTCGCCCCAGGGCTAAGCTACACCTGTCCACCAGCACTGAGGTGCCTGCTAATATGTTTGATCCAGAGTGACAGGGTCCTCACCTCACAACGCTTACAATTTTCAATTCTTGGTTTTACTCAGTGCTCTGTGTGTGTGTGTGTGTGTGTGTGTGTGTGTGTGTGTGTGTGTGTGTGTGTGTGTGTGTGTGTGTGTGTGTGTGTGTGTGTGTGTGTGTGTGTGTGTGTGTGTGTGTGTGCTGGACTGGGTCATATAATGGTTTGGTTTGAGAAATAAAATATATTAGCATGAAGTCTTATGGAGGAATCAAACTCAACACTGATGTGGTTAGGGGTTAGAATTTAAATGGCTCAATAACAGTAAAGGAGACTTTTAGAATTCACTTTTCCAAACAACATTTGTGTGTTTTTTTGTGGTCTGACTTGTTAAATATATATTTACAAGGGGCTGTCATGCTTAACTAAAGCAAATGCATGGATGATAGCAAGAAATGGACCCCCTCCCCCTCTCCCTAGTGGTCTAATTTCAAGCAGAATAATCATGAAACTCTTTTTCTGCATCTTTCCGACCACAGTGTTTCTACGAGGCTTAGCTCCGTCTCGCTCCATCAACCAAAAGATTTATCATCTCCTGCAAAAAAACAAACACGCAGTGTGTGTGGTCATCCTACTGTAAGTGCGTCTAATTACCTCTTTAAAATTCCGCAAACAAGCTATTAAACGTCCACATTCTCATTTTTTCTCATTCCCGTCCACTCTCTCGTATCTTGAAACACTGCGAGCAATTAGTCCAAGTGACTCTATTCATTAGGGGCTCTGTCCTAATGATTATTAAACTGCACACAAGTCAGAAACTAACCGCAAGGCTGCATGGTGGGAGAGTGAGAACGAGAGAGGGAAAAAAGGGACAAGGGGAAGGGAGGCGGGGAAGGACAAGAAGCTGGAGGGGGAGAGACAAAAGGATGAGGATGAAAGTGTGGGAGAGATGATGGGGATTAAAAAGAGAAATGGGGCAGGACAATGGTGGACAAAGATGAATATAGTCAAATTTATTATCGGGGACAAACGGACTTTCATCCAGCCAACTGAAATGGTGCATATGAGCTGTCCACTCAGAAAAAGAGGACAGATCATTTGCATGGAGGTAGGTAGGTGGATAATCACCCGTTAAAATCAATCACATAAATCATCCGCACAGCCCACAAACACGTGTATAATGTAGAATCTAAATGACAGACAGCAGATGCAACCATAAAACCTTGCAACTAAATGCACACGCACAGTAAATAGTCTCAGGTGCTTGGCAAATGTGTACACCCCCGGAAAGACTCATGCCCTCGGTGCAAACATGCGTAGACTTCAGCATGTCCCCGCTGCTGCCCGCCTCTCGTCAATCCACACCTGATGGTATCTCTAAGGGAGATTTATGCACTTGCCGGAGTGAATTTATGAGAGACGGCCTCCTCAGTCAGAGAGACGCCTGCTAAGAAATTGCTTTGTTGAAAAAAAAAAAAAAGACGAAGCAGATTTGAAAGATTTATTTCTATCTACACCAAGGATGCATGATATATTCAATCTGTTTATTTGAGTGAAACAATCATTTCAGGGAGGGAAGCCTACGAGAAGCGATAAGACTGAATTGTGTTTAGCCCCACCGCCCCTCCAACCCCAGCTTACAGAGAGGAGTTTGCATGTTCCCACTCAAATCTATTTGGTTGTCATTGTTTCGGGTAGGGGGTGAGGGGTGTTGGGGTGATGCATCATTTTCTGCCTTTTGTTTGTTTTGCTTTTTATTGACAGATTGATTGTTACCTTGGACATGAGCGTTGTGATGATGGAGGATCTCGGGACAAAAAACACAAGTGGCAGCTCCTCGCCGTCGCCTCACCAGTCACACTGCCGAGCTCATAAAACATGATCAATATTGCCCCCTCCCCCTCTATTCATTCATCTATTCATTTCTTTCACATGGACTGAAAAAAGCCCGCTGTCAAAAGGCAGTCCTCTCTCTCGTACAATAGCACTATAATTGAAAGCAATTTCTTACACTGCCTCCTTCGTATGGACACAACTGTTCTGTTCTGAAAATGAGTGAATATGTGACGTGTACAGTACAAACACTGTACTGAGTGTGGTGGTCCTGATGTTAGATGTCCGAGGAAAGAAAAAGGTCAGGGTTTGATTGAGTAGCCGGCCGCTGCTACAGTCTCAGAGGGTTCAGAGGACAGACACAAAGTTAGCGTCTCGCTCCCCCAGGTGCCAACACATGTCTCTCCAACTCCATCTCAGATAAGAGGGCGAGGACGAGGGCAGGGGGAAGAGCTGAGGACAATCAAATTGGACAGCTCGGGTTAATGCAAAATGCAGGAACTGAAACAGGAAATCCTTCCTAACAACAACCTTGTTCAACACCTCACATCTGGCTAGCAGATTTTCAATGTTGTTTATTTTTAACAAAACTCCCATTTGTTAATCCCTTTAAATAAACCTGAGGAATTACCTCACTTACACTACCTCTCCTCATTGTAATGTCACTTTAAAACTGCATCTAATGTAACCTAATCTCTTATTGTTCTCCAACTTGATCCAATGTAAGAGATGTGAAAAGTTCATCATAGGCCTCCTAACGTTTGACGGATAGGTTGGTATAAATCTCAAGCCCTTGACATAAGAAATGCTGCTTAATGCACTTTAGCCTCAGCTGTGGTGTTGAGGTCAGACAGGAGAAGGAGACCCTGAACAAAGCTTTAAATACCCCTATGATTACTGGACCCTGTAACCTGTGTCGATCTGGGGTAAAAAGGTCAGGATCACTGGCGGAATCCCCCTCACCGCTGTCAGCCCAACAGCAGTGCTGGGAATTGATTTAGTAAATTGAATATAAGTTCTGTATTTAATTAGACATTGGTGGAAATGTTACTTTACCTCAGTATTTCCATTTTATATAATCCATTTTCCCATGTTATATTTCTAGTCCAATACAATTCCTGGGGAAACACTTACTACACTACATGTGTTTGACAACAGTGGAAACTTTGCATAGATTATTAATACATATTGTCCAAAAATAAAATACTTGCTTTAGTGTAAGGCAAGGTCGATTTTTTCAAGAGGCTTTGCTACTCATTGTATGTGCACATTTTCCACTACTTAATTGTGTTTGTTAATGAATGAAAATTATTTTGAATTTAACTAATGCTACAATTGAAGAAACAGTTTATATATATATATATATATAAACTCCACTGCTAATATTTACGCATTATGGAATTATAAACAATTGTTTCAAGACATTTCTATTATAATAAGGCATAATTTTAGATTAATTTATACATTTTCTTTTAGGATTTATGGATTTAAATACCCAACAGTATATAACGTCTTTAAAATTAGCCCCTCCTTTACGAGTTGCAATATAAAAGTGATTTTAATAACATTAAAATCCAATCCAGTGACAATATATACATTTTTACTACAGAAATGTAATAACTAATAGAACTATGTAATAAGCACTTTAACATCTTGATTTTTTCGTACGATTGTAAAGGCGGTGTTTTGAGTATTTTTACACTTTGGTATTCAGACTTTTAGTTAGATCAAAATCTGAATGATTATTTCACCACAATGGCGAAATAGGTGACACAATCTGAGCCGAGGCATTTTCAGAGAAAAATGTGTCATGCCTCACATGCCTCAGCCCATTAAAGTGTCTGCACCTAAAGCAGAATTATAGCATAGTTAACCATAATGAGTAGCAAAGTTTAAGATCACTGCCGAGCAGACATAAAAGAAAAGAAATAGAAGGTGGAAACTCAGTGATAAAGTTTGGAGGAGCACAAATCAAATCAACTGCTCTGAATATGGTGAACAGGCTGAACATTTTTACAGGTGATGAGTGTTCAAACAGCTGGATGATCACCTGTTATTTACCTACATACTTTCCTTTTTAAGCAACAAGATTATTTATGTCATCTAATCAAGTGACAGCTCTCTGATCATCTCATGCTCAGTCAGATTTAAATGATTAAACTGTCAGTTACAGTACTTTCATGTCTTTCATTGATTTAGTGTCCTGATGTAACTTTCTTGAGGCTAAATTCACGGCATTCATTGCATCTTGCTCCCTGACTATAAAATCTTTGATTCAATATTTATGAAAGTCTCTAGCTGCATGTCAGCAGAGAACTGTTCAAAGTAAAGTCCTCAGCCCTGCCTGTGTGCCGTGTTTCCATTTCTGCCTTATTTTCAATTGTACGTATTGTCAGTCGAATCTGATTTCAGACTGTGCAGATGGCTCGTTTTAACTGGATAGACATCACCGTCAGGGCTCCCCAGCGAGCGGTGGATTTGGACTGGCTGAGGTTAGAAAAGTGAAATCCGAGGTTTGCAGTATTCCCTCCCCGCCTCGTGTTCTTTGTGCTAATCTCCTGGTCGGGTCAGCACAAGAACAATTAAATGAGGAGAGCCGAGCGGTTCCTCCAGGACCCTTGAGCCTTGTCGCATGGGCGGGAGGTGAGCTCAACTCCACTGGTGGGAGAAGAAGAGGCTTCATTAATGAATCAGGAAGTGGAGACCGAGCTTGTCAGCTCCCCAGTAAACTCTATTAGACCACACCCCATTGCCTTTCACTAATGAATAATGTATGACGCCCTGCTGGTTCCAGGTGTGACTTGACACAGCAGTTAAAAAAAAGGATATGAATATTCAGTGCCGGGTGGTAATGAAATCAAAATGTTCAGTATGGGAGTCCGTTTTTAGATTGAGTCTATCTCTGCTGTGCGGAACTGGTAGAGTGTGCTGATGGAGAGAAATGAGAGACTATATATGCACTGACAGGGCTGAAATTTTGCCCTGCACTTTTAATGGTTTGTCTGACAGCAGATGGAGATGTCACTGTGTGCGCACCGATGGAGGCCATTTTGTTTTGGCAAAGCAGCGGTGATTTGTTTGTCTGGGAAGACACTGATGAGCAGGAGGACAGAGAAATGACCCATCGGTCAACACTAAACAGACTTCATTTAGCTGCTCTAACGGAGGGCTTCAAAATTGTCAGGGAAGACATTTGTTTCTTGAACACACAAACCACTCTGTACAAGGTTTAATAAACTTAAAACTGCAACAGGTGATGTGAGATCTTTTCGCCTCAAACCAGTGAATATTTTGGGCGTTGTGTGAAATATCTGTTAAAAAAAACATTTTCTGTGTCCTTTCTCCATGCTCCATCACTCCCTCTGCACTACTACACTCTGGCATTTACAGGATCCATGCAGTGGCAGAAATACAGACAGGACGCTTGTGAAGAAGAGAGCATGAGCTCGTCATAGACAAACGACCAAGCCTCCGAAGGTTAATGCCCACCATGTGTGAAACGGGGGGCCGCAGGAGGCCGACGTGGCTGCAAAAAGCACGTCCCAGACACCCCGGCAGGCACGAGGGGCTCTAGCCGCTGATTAATGCCATACTTTGGCTAATTACCTCCTCAGCGGACGTTAGCTTTAATGACACGAGTCATCAGAATACGTCGGTGTGGATGGATAGCCAGTCGGGGGGTGGGGTTGAAAGAAGAGAAGAGCGGGAGAGATATCAGCGCAGCCGAGCGTCAGAGAAAGCCATCGACTGCGCCTTCCCACCCCATTAGGTTGACTCCAGCACCCGCCACTGTGCCGTCCGGACCTGAATAATAACTGCCGCTCACTCGCAACCCAACCACCCTGCTGCCCTCCCCTCAGTCCACCAGACCAGCATGGACGGGTCCATTTGGTACCCTGTGACGCTTTCAGCCAAACTCTAATTTACAGAGAAATAAATGGCCTCCATAATAACAAGGGCCTGAAAGTCCTAATCTCCACGAATCTGCCTCATCCTCCCACAACACTTGGTTCCAATGCAACTCACTAACAGAGCCAAGAAGTGGACATTGTCTTCAGCTGTTCTCCCGCCCAGCTGATGGGTTACGAGTGTCCGATTGGCTCTCTGTGCTCTCCCGCAGTGTGGTCATTCAGGCCCCAGTGGAAGAAGTGAACCCTGACGGCAAAGCTAATTTGGATATTCTCTCAGCCGTGAAATATGGAAAAGAGTTGCTAAATGGGCAATTAATCCCACAGAGATACCATGTACCTGCACAAAACTTAGATGGAACAAAGGGAAAAGAAAAGGGGTGCAAATTAACAATTACATTTTCCTTAATGTTGCATCAGTTTCCAAAAATTGAGATTTTTATGATTTGATGACATTTCAAAGTGACAGAAAATCAAACACAGCTTCTGTTAGATTTTTTTTAGATACATTTCGCCTTTTTTCCTCTGAAGGTTCCGGCTAATTGCTTGTGGATGACTTTAGCCTTTTCATTCTCTGAAGGCCTAATTGTAATGTATTGTTGTGGAGCGCCACAGGGCTTTCCTGAAAGTCTTATTTATTTTTGCCATTCATCAGTCTGTTAAATATAGTCAATACCACTGTCAATGTAAATTACACAGCCCACTATAGAGACGACTTTCCACGGACGAGGGAGGCGAAAAGGACCTTGAGCCGGTGCCAAGATATGTTGTTAAGTTCGACACTGATGCTGATTCAGAGCTAAGGGAAAGCGATGAAAAAGGGAAGAGACGGAAAGGGTGGCCCTTGTCTTTTTGCTCTCTTTGCAATGCGAGAGGAAAGGGTTCATCGCAGAGCCATAGACAACAAGTGCATGGCTTAAGTGTCTGGCAGTGTGACATGTAGCTGAAGAAATGGTTCTTCATCCCTCGTCTTGTTTCTCTCTTAGGGACACAGAGCGAGATAAAGAAAGTAGCTGTGTGACTACATTTCAGTCCTCTCGCAAAATATTGATTCACACTAAGAACTGAATGTCAAGGTAAATGTTTGCCACTTTTCACTCTATAATTATGTCTTGAGACAGTGTCGACAGTGCATACATACACATAATATTTACATTTTAGCAGCCGACTACCGCAATGCCAGCTTTGTCCTTGAATTAGAGTTGGGCTGGAGTTAAACTATTTCAATAACAATTCGCACAAGACTGCCTCTGTCTTCTCTATTCCAACAGAGAGGCTCGGAATAATCTCTGAGTGTGTGCGTATATGTGTGTGCCACACTAATAACTAGCAATCATGATAATCTATAACTGCACTCCAGCAGAGTCCCTGGACAGGCATTACAGTCATGTAGCGGTCCAATAAATAATGGCACAAATAAAGCGCCTGTCCATTCTCGCACCCAGTGTGTATGCAAAATAGGTCAATAACACTATCCTGGAGGTCATTGCCAGACCGTTTGCTCCTTTATCGACTGTACTGCAATTCCAAAGGAATTAGGGTATGTCACAATTCATCGTAGCCGCAGCCTCTGGGTCTTTGACAAAAAGGGAGCCTTCTGCAGGAATGACAAAACCTATTTGTCTTACAAGGTTGTGTGTGTCTGTTTTGCTTCGGCTTCGACTTCAGTGACCTGAATCAAAAAAGAAAAGAGGCTCTCATGGTGTCTTTAATTTTAACTTCTTGCCTTTTTTTCAAGCTTCTCTAATGGTGTGATAATTTATTGTATCATTAAGAGCCACCTGTCATGAACTACATTTTTATTAGTGAGCCAGGTTTAACTTGACTCCTTGGGTATTTTAGTGGGCTTTTATTATCTGTAAAGTATTTCAATTGCATCCTGTCTATTTCTGCACTTCAAAAGAGAAACAGAATTTTGGATGACCCATTGACTTCTTTACAAAACCAATTCACCACATACTCTCATAGATAGTGGGCCTATCAGCAGCAGGATCATGGGACCGAGGTATAAAGTACGTTCAGTTTGCAACGTGGCCAACAGCTTTCCCTCCTGCCAAACGCTCAAACATATGGCTTGATGCCCAGTCTAAGAACATGTCCTTTCCTTTCGTCCTCCTCCACCCATAATTGGGAATGATGGAGGGGTGAGTGATCCGCAAAGGCAACTGTCACTGTCCACTTTATTATCTTTGTCTCAACAGTTTCAATCAGGTCCAACGCCATTGTGAGGGACCTTTGCAGTAAAAGGCAAAAGCAACACTGTGAATTTACATGTTCTGTTTCTTTATGTGCCTAAACAGAAAAAATCAACAGCATTAGTCATTCATTAACAACCGTATGTGCAACCTTTTACAGATGTGCAAAATGTGCGAGTCAGCTCTTGGCAGCAAGCTGTGAGAGTCATATGACATTGTTGAAAAAGTCAGAGACGTTGAGGTGGATGGTTAAGCATACAAAGCATTAAACTTTGACCTCAGTGGCCATGACCACTATCTTTCAAGCCTGCAGGTGCTGAATGTTTAATCTTCAAAAAGATACATTTGGGGTTAGGCATCACTTAGGGTAGCGACTTCAGGAAACAACAATCGGAATAATCAAAGTACTGACGATATCACAAACTCTTACAAATTCCAACATCTAAGCCCCTCACCATTCATTTAAGGCTCCATGTATTCAATCATTTCACAATGTCAAATAATGATCAGAAACATTTAATTTTCCACTTTAAAGGAGTTGGTGATCACACAAATAAGCCTTTGTTTTAAAAAACACCTTAAATGAAGGATTCACATGCTGCTCTGTTAGTGTGCCATCATTAACAAACCCTTCCTCTCCTTGTGTTAACATCTAGCTTCTCCTGCCAGCAGTAAGCCATGACAGCAGCGAGCCCTGTTAGAAAACGCAGAGGGACAGACTGCTGAGTGTCTACATCGTCTGGTGGGTTTTGATACTGTCACAGCTCTCCCTTCTCCTTCCCCTCCATTCTTCTCTGTCCATCGCCCTCCTCGCTGCTCTCCCACTCCCATCATGATGGCCTGAGCATGAAGGAGCCATCTGTCACTCTGTGCTGCTTCCTGCTCCATCCTGAGAGCCCGCCACTCGCCTCTCAACCCGCCTTGGCTGTCATGTCCGCTGGCTGACGGGTAAAGTGACGAGCGGCGACAAACGTCCCCTGCTTGAGTCTGTCAGTAACCCCCCCGCCTGTTCTCCTCGGCACTCCTCCTCCCTTCCCTGCATTCACACGCAAAACACACAACGGAGTGTATACACCCATCTATGCTTGAGAAAATCTGCTCGGTGCATCTATACAGACAGCCTTCGGAGAGCTCACGTTCAATTGATTTTCTCCATTTTGCCACAGCATGACAATCTGACAGGGGAATGGGTGAGCAGGAGAATAGAGGAGGGAAAAGATGGAGAGAGACATGCAGAGAGCGGTATTCCCCCATCTGACCATTATGAGCGGCATGTCAAACCAGGGCGAGAGACAGAGGCCTTGACATGGACCAGCCCACACAGGGAGGGGAATAGATAGAGATGGGGGTGTAAAGAAAAGAAAAAGGGAGGGCGCTTTGAGACAAGGGGGAAGGATGGAGATACTGTAAAGAAGAAAGAATGTGTGGAATAATGAGGTGGGGCAGGTGGATAGGAGGAGGAGCACTCCTTACGACCTCCCATCGATCCGTACCCTTAGATTGGCTACTGGGACCTCACCTCCACTCAGGCCTCCTTTGCCCCCCCCCCCCCCCACACACACACACACACACACACACACACCACCCCACTTCCTCGCCACTCCCTCTGTGATAGACAGTGAGAATCTAGTGATAGCGTTTGATTGTCAGCTGAAGTGGCAGTTATAAATTTACTCCAGCAGAGCCGTTTACTGTGACGGTCCGGGATGGGGACGGCGTGGAAGGAGACGGATAGAAAGAGGAAGATGAAGGTAGAGGGCTATCTCAGGGAGGGCCCACAGTCTGATCTCTGTCTCCCATCATCCTTTGTCATAAAAGTGCTTTTATGGGTGCCACCAACAGACACAAACCCCTCCTCGCGCACACCACATAAAACCTTCAAAACCTACAAATGGCTGCTGTCTCAATTTGGGCGATTCAGGGCTTCTAGCCGGCTCCGTGAAGAAGGAAAAAAGAAAAGGTCTGTGCACAGAAAGAATGACCTCTGTTTTGTGTCGTTTACTGGAGCATCTGTCTCTGTTTACAATATCTCCCTGATATTTGGAGGCAGGGGGGCTTCTGCTGTGCAGCCATTCCACAACGCCCCCTCCACCCCCTTTCCTGGTGGATTTTTCCTTCAATTTGTTAAAAGCCAAAGCCTCGGTGGGATGGTCCAATCGCAGGAGAGGGATGGGGTGGGGGATGCAGGAAAGCAGTTGGCATTTACAAATGCTGTGGGTGCGGTGAAATATGGCAGCCATATTTCAACATGTGTGAGGCTGTACGTGCACACACACAATTCAGAGGGAGCACACTGTCAACAGTCTGCAGGTGCATTTGTGTTTGTTTGTGCATGTGTGTTGGGGGGGAGAGGGGGGGCTTGCACGGGTGGGTTTGTGTGCACCTTTGACACTAGCTTGACAGGCTCTTAATTGCATCCAGCGTCCATGATGTCGCTTTCTTTCCCAGACGGTGTGACACACACACACACACACACACACACACACACACACACACACACACACACACACACACACACACACACACACACACACACACACACACACACACACACACACACACACACACACACACACACACACACACACACACACACACACACACACACACAATCAGAGATCCCAATTTTGTTGAGGACAAGCAGGTATTGACTTACCCTAACAATAACACTAATTGGCACTGCATCTTAAAATGACAATTTTTGCAGAGATATTTGGAACCCAGAAGACATAACCTGAAGATCTCTGGCACAAGAGTGTCCAACTCACAAAACACACAGTGCTTTACAGACAGAAAGAAATAGACACAAGAAAATACAGGCACCTCTAACTGAAGGCTCAGGCTATAGCAGCTAAACTAAACCAAAGGAGTGTGTGTGTGTGTGTGTCTATGTGCTTCTCTGTTCCCTTGTTTTAACTCTTTCCCTGTTGTGTTTCCTTGTTATCACCCTTTTAGGTCTGTAAGAAAATCTAATTTCAGAGCTTTTTCTCTACAACAAATGTCGACATCAAACAATCTCATCACATTGCATTTCTTTTTGCATGTGTGCACATTTCTGAGGCTATCAATTGATCTTCAGAGTCCCGCTTAAAAAAGTAAAAATACACTCTTGATGTGATCTCCAAGTGGAAACTGAATCTATAGTTATTTTTCATGAGCCTCAAAAGTTTGGTCTTTTTGTAATCATTCTGTATGAGTCTGGGTTTTTCCTTTCATAAGATCCTAAACAGGAGTCTAAAGATATTCAGCATGGACATTTGCATACTCAACAATAACAATGCCAGCGACAGGACACACATGCATGTTGCTATTGTTCTGGAATATATCTGTTTCTGTCAGAAGTCAGTGCAGACGGGATTGAAGACAGGGAAAGCCATCATGGCATTTCTGGCATGTGCGTGTAGCAGCGCTATAACAAAGACAGCTACAGTGTGAGATAAACAGACAGAGTAATTACTGTAGGCACTGCACACACATTCATATTCACACACATACTGTATTCCAGGCATCGTTGTGCTTACCATGAGAAAGGAAAATGTTGTTTTTGTATGAGGGATTCAGCTAACCCTAAAATAACCTATACTGTTAGCATCGCTCTCATGCTGCCTAGTCATTTAATAACTTGCAAACAGATGTGCATATTGGTTTCAGAATGAGGAATAATAATGACACAGAGACGTAAGAATAATAACAAACTAACTCCTACTGTAATTGCATTTGGCCAATCTGGACTAAGCTCATTTTAAAATGTTTTTGTTGTTGTTCGTCTCAAAAGCTTCTATTGACCAAATAGTTCATGTACCATGAGCTCGCACACATCGGTATGCAGCACCTGTCACCCTCCTTTGTTGATCAAGATCCATAATACAGTATGTAGAGAGACGAGGATTGAGATAAAGAGGAAAAGGTTTTGAAAAATAATCGCACATAATCAATTCCTCCTTATGCTTCGACAGCCTGGGCTCCTAAAAAAACTATAAAACAAAACTCTATTTTCCATTTCATGTATGTTTTAAAGGAAACATATGTTCTTTGTTTTGGATTATCAAATATGTGTTTCTTATCAAAGTCTGCGTACCGAGAAAGTGTGGGTGGGTGGATCAAACAAACAGGATTTTCACAGACGATATCTAGAATTTAATCTATGACTTGCAGAACTCTTACTCTAAGAAATGTATATTGTATTTGCAGGATGTTAAAAACACCTTGTTATTTCAAAAGATGAACCACTGACCAAATATAAAAGTTCACTGTTTCCTTGAACGTAAGAGCCATATTTTTTATGAACATCATACTTTACAGAGGTTTCTGTCTTCCTCCTCTCATCGGGTTCTCTCCATGTTAACATTAATAAATAGATAAATACATACACAAAGAAAAATAAAGTAAAAGCTATTTTGTCGCTCTCTAACCTTGCCCTAAATACAAATAAAAATGATGCATGCGCACTCTCTTTAAAAAAGTGTCACTAGACATGCATTCAAATTAAACATCTGAAGGAGGATTCACTGTGATCTCATGACGCTCATGCAGGAGAATAAACAAAAAGCAGTCACCTCAGGAACATCTGTGAGTGAACTCAGCCTGTATTAAAGCCACATCAGATTCTGCACATTAGATGTCTCTCTGCGGAGTCTTGTTTTTCCCCGCTCTATGTGTTTGTTGGAGGATGAGGACAGAAGCAGCGCTGCATGCTGGAGGTGAAACAGTTTGCTTAATATGGATTCAGGCGCTGGTGCCTCGCGGGCCTGCCCACTGCGGGCCTCCCAGACCTCATTGTAATTTCATTAGCTGCCGCGGCGACAATGAGCATCGCGTCGCATCAACACATCAAACCCCCAGGCCGGCACACGCATGCACATAAACAAAAACAGAAAGACTTGCATTTGTGCACATGCATGCATAAACACGGAAACCCACTCACTCACTTTTCACACTCTCGCTCACACATTCCCACACTCTTCCCACCCTCCTCCGCCCCTCACACTCCTCTCTTTCCCACCGGTAAGTCTCTGGTGGCAGAGGGAGCAGGATTTCTTCTGGGGCTTTCCCTGGCTTCCCGTTTTAGAACGGCAGAGCTCACAAGGAGGACATGGAGGAGCGTGAGGAGTGGAGACGATGGGATCGGCTTTGATATATGGAACCAGCTTTGATGGTCTCTCCCTCCTTCTCACTATAAATAGATTTCTACAGCTTTAGGGGAAAACTAAGAGAGAGCCAAGAGGAGGAGGAAGGGAGCAAAAGAGATCCCAGGAGATAACGTTTTGTGCTACACACACATGTGAATACAACAATCTGACATGAAAGAAACAAGTTTGAGTGCCAAACCTCATTGGCAAAGACATGGGAATGTATACATTCTGACAAAATAACAGGACTACACACACACACACACACACACACACACACACACACACACACACACACACACACACACACACACACACACACACACACACACACACACACACACACACACACACACACACACACACACACACACACACACACACACACACACACACACACACACACACACACACAAACACACACAAACACACACACACACACACACACACACACACACACACACACACACACACACACACACACACACACACACACACACACACACACGTGGCTGTAGAGGGGTTTGGGAGCCTGAGGCATGTTGCACACTGGAGAGGTCAGGGTGCTTATAGCTGCATAGGAGCGACAAGAGTGTGAATGGAAGGCAAAGTGACAAACAACACTAGTACATGCTATATTCATCAACATGCGCAGAGTGTATCGACGTGATAGCATGTGATGGGCTACTATATCTCACCTCCTTAAGAAGGGCCATGCCTGTGGCTTCAGATGTTTAGCCCATTAACCTCAAACTGTGAACACTTTGCCTCTCTACCAGCCATTTTCATAAGCATCAGTTATGATTTCAAATCAGTTTCCTGCATTCAGGGTAAATGTCGTATTGAAATGTCTCCATTCAAACAATACCTGTATTCAATCCTCCTTGTACCTTGGAAAAAAACACTTTCTATGTTCACACCGATACATCCTTCAATAAAATGTAATGTGCAATGGCCCACCGGTGAATAAGCTACCACCGTGTGAAGTCAAGTGCAATATTTTTTTAAAGAGTATGCGAATATACCACCACACAGCTGAACAAGTTATACTACACACCTGTAGTATCTGATGAAAACGAGAGCGGACAGTTCATGCAACTGAATTGTTTTCATTCAGAAGAATGTGGGTATTAAATGCAGAAACATGAAGGTATCAATGAAATACTGTGGTACTGGTGTTGTTACTGGCGTAATGCTTTCACATTAACATATCAAATAACTTTCAAAAAGTCATCATATTCTTGCGCTATGCTCTCAGGCTAACCAAACCATCAGGTTAACCAAAACAGGCAGACTGATACTGTGAACAATCAGAATTTCTTGCTATTTGCAGAGGATAGTATTCTGCCAGCAGCCAATACCTGCTTTGGACTGATTTATGAATTATTGGTTGACCCTATCACTGTTTCTATGATAAGCTAGGCAAATATCCAAACTATTTTCATCATGTTTTGAAGGTTGAGTTTGGTTTGTACCTACAGATAATAAGTGTTTCCTTACAAGACTGCTTTATTAGTTGTTCCCTTAAAGTGTAATTGCAGTTTAGTTGTATGGGGACGTTATTAATGAGCTGACATAGTTGGTATAATAACACGAGATGTTACAAGATGTCAGACAGAAAATATGCAGAGATATACTGTAGATGGGGACCTGAATGCAACTTCCTTGCTGTACAATTTTTTTTTGTTTTATGGTGGCTCTTGGGACTAAAAATGGTAATGCATTTCCATTTGACTCAATGAAAAGCTTTTACTGCCTCCGAAAATCTATTTTGAGAGGTAAATGTGTTCAAAGTATAATCGAAACAAACCTGAGATCTATCCAGCATAGCCTCCGTTTCTGTCACATCGAACAATGGCAGCGATTTACCCAGCATGCAACACAGCGCAGGCCTGCAGGGCCAGCATCCATCCTACCTCACTGTAGCTTTACAACAGGCTGTCAGTGACACCGCCTAAACAATGTCAACTGCAGGAACCAGAGTGATTCAATTTAAGAGCTGCTTTACTCTCCTCACAGCGAGCCTACAGACTCTCACTAACACACATGTACACAAATCAAATGTAAACATGCAGGCGGCGTCTCCATCAGCCGTAGGGGACAGCTCTGTGTGCACCGCCTCACTTTAACACCCAGAAACAAATGACCAGTTCTTTCATTTCCACCACCCGCCACAACACTGTCCCTCCTAATCACTGCGAACATGACAGAGCTCTGCCTCCAGTTATGACTCCTGGATGATGGCACACTTAGAGGCCGGCGATGGAAGTTAGCGCCGCGATAGATTGATACATTTGTCGCTTCTCGGAGGACTCTCAAACCCCGTTCCGCCACCAGCACCAATAAATGACAAATGAGTTTAACTGCCACCGTTAAAGGCATTTATAATATTGATCTGGCAAGAGTCAATAGCCAGCGCTATGCTCAGGCACTCATAATATTACTTTGAGATGTGTGCACACTTGCATTTGCATCACACACAGTCTCAAAAAACACAAGGAGGGAAATCAATGGGCAGTGGTGCTACTAAAGGAAAGACTGATGTTCTTAACTAATGAAAATAAACACATTAGGAATGTACGGCGTTGAGCGACCTCTGTGTTGACCTCACTCCATCTTGCCACAATTAATCCCTCGTTAAGGGGGTAATTGTTTGCCACTGCTCATATTTATTGTTGATGGCAGTGGCGAAGGTGCCCGCTGCGTGTGAGGCCGGGGTGAAACACACACGTTCACGATGTGTCAGTGTGTGTGTGGAGATAGCAGTGGTGGTCTTGAAGCGCTTGTGCCCCTAGTAGCCGGGGGCAGCGATCGATAAGCGGAGGGAGCAGGCCGGCACACGCTCTAATTGAAATGAATTTGGCTGTGGATAGATAAACGATTGGACATGTAAAGAGAGCGCGAGGATGAAAAGGCTGGAGAAGCCATTGAGGGGAAGAGATTGAGATTTTTTTCACCTTTTCTCTCAAAGGGCGAATGTCTGGGGAGTCTTCAAATGAGAAATACGGTCACTTTATCATTGGCAGCGGCCAATAGGAATTTTACACAGTCCTAAATCAATCACGCTGGGGTTTAATATGAAAGGGGGGCGGGCAGAGGGATATTTGCACAATGTAATAACACGCTTTCTACATCCTGTCCATTTGGTCACAAGAGTTTGATTAGTAGCTCAAATAGTTATCATGTGTAAACCACTGTTTCGCATTAGCATCTTTTTTGACATTTGTGGCATCCATAATATGGATCCAGTTCATTGCTGATATTACCGAGTAGTAGTGTGTGGAAACACCTTTGTAGGAAAATCATACTGACAGGAAAAAGGATAAAGATCAACAGACAAATGTAAAAGCAAGTAAAGACGCAAACATATGGCTTTTGTCTTCAGGGGGAAAGGTAAGAGTTGGCAAAAATTGACCGCAGTCACAGGTAGATATGATCATTTTGACCCTTTTTTCCTTGGACAATGCTACATCTATGGGACGCTTGTTTAAGTGAATATACATTACATATTTTCAACAAGTAATATGACAAGTATCATAATGGAATAACATACAAAAGGAGTACCATGCCTCTTAAAAGCCACCAAACTCTCTTAAAAAAAGACTTCACTCAACTCAACAGAAACAAAGTAAAACCCTTCAACTCTGGTTGTGGGAGTGGGAAAAGAAGCTGAATGAGTAACATCCAGGGGCTTTTACTGTGTACTGACCCTGCTCTCAGGGTTTGTGACGCAAAGGCATGTGTTTACTGGCAATGGGAATGAAGTCTATTGCCTACTTTTAGCAGGTTTTCCAGTGTTTGTTTAAAATAATCTAGATCCGTAGAGCCACACATGATGTTCATCAGCGCTGTCCATGTTTTCGTTTATGGAGTCAGACCCGCCAAACATGTGATCTTAACCTCCCTGGGAAGAGGACGCGTGTCGCTGTGTGCAGAGGGATCAATGTGCTGACTGGCGTTCATTCCCCAGACTGCACGGAGACGAGGGGACAGAGTGTAAGGTGAGGGACAGAAGGACAGATCAATTGTGTGTGACCAAGTGTCCTTGACGTCACATCATCCAATAGCCTACACCCACAATGTAACACACACTTACCCCCACTGTACTGAACCCAAAAGTCACTCATCCAGCTCTCACTCACCTTGTGATGCTGCCTCTGAATGGGTTCTGTTTGCTTGGGGGTCAAAGGTCAAGAGTGGATAATGATCAGCACTTCACTCCCGCACTACAGCTCATTGTTGGGAAGAGCACCAAGGACTAAAAGGGAGGGGGGTGTGCATTCAAGTAGCAGGCCAAGATAACAGCAAGTCTAATCATACAATGCATGTTTAGAACAAGGAAAAGGATTGGAAAGAGTTTAACCAAACCTTGATGTTGTTTTCTAGCATCAAGGATTTTTTACCCAATACAACTTTTCACTAATATGTTACCAGTATGAATCCATCCATTAAACAATACGTTTTCCAAACAATGAAAAAAGGAGAGTATTTTTATTGTACCCAACACCACTGAAAATGAAAGAATGAAAGAATGAAAAGACCAAATGCAGTTATGATGTAAACAAAGAGAAATTTAAATATGCAAATACCTATTGAAGACGTTACGATGTCCATCAGGGCCAAATAGGAACATGGAAGAGAGAGAAAGGGGAAAAAATGAATCAATAACGGACATTAAACAGGCAGCATTAAGGAAGAGATCTGAAAAAACACATTTGACATTTGTTAATTAAAAGACTAAACGCTGCTCAAAAAAGAACAATGGTCCCGGCTTAGGTGATAAATGACTTGATCGTGTGTTAATTCCATTTCATCATCACCATTGATTCAAATGGGCATGTATTTGTTTTGGTAATGTCTGTTTTATGTCTAATTATTCAACCAATTGTTCAGTTAAAGGGAGAAATAATCGATCAATCTGCTGTCTGCGGACTAAACGGCCTTGACAAGCTAATTTGGTCGGTCATCACCGGACCTCTCCAGGCCACTAGACCTGCTCCACAGTGGCCCATGTTTATGAGAGTGACCACTTTGCACGGGGCAAGCATAATTAAAACACGCTGTGCTTTTGTCCACTGCAAAATGAAGCAAATTAAGCGTTGGAAAATGAATTACCATGAAAGTCCAATGAGAGGGATGATGGATGACAGCTGTCTGCCACTCTTGACAGTTTTTACATTTGACTTTCTAATTAATGTGTGGATTTAATGTGTTTGTTAATTCTGTCAATAGCAATTATGTCTCTTTTGGCCGCCTTCGCCACACGCATGTGCCTGATTTTATGTTAATGTTCTGTTCTGTATGTGTCAGAGCCACGAGTGCCAAACGAGCCCGGCCAGCAAATGGGCTCGGGCTCCCCGCGGAGCAGGCGCTATGCTGAATATACATCGCACCGCATATGAATTCAACAGAGCTCCACACTGCTGTATGCTTAAGGAAATTGGCAAGCGACTTGGGGAACTGAATTGAAATGATTTGTTGGATGAATGTTGGGAAAGGATCATGTTTACAGAACAATGCAGATTAACTGATGGTGGAATTAAAATGGAGAAAACAGAAACATAAAGCAAGCAGCGGCGTAGGGCACGTCTATTTAGTACAACAATTCTGGGTTGTTTTTCAAGGTTTTTTTCCATCAATCTGTTTAACCCTCCTGTTGTGCTTGGGTCAAATTTGACTCGTTTTCAGATATTTTTATGGTAAATAAGGAGTTCTTTCATCTTATTGCCACAAAAATAACATGGATGGTTCCATGATAAAGTCTTCACAAGAAAAACGAGCACTACTTTGACTGAGTTATGGGTGTTTTTATACATTTTTATAGCATCTTTGGTCTTTCCAGATCAATTTTGGTTGAATTTAACATAGTTTAACAGTAAGTATTTGTTTCGCTCTGTTCATTACTGTAGTACAAAGAATATTTAAAAAATGTGTCTCGTTTAATTTTGTGTAAATTAGGTTTATTGACCATAAATTCCAAAAAGAAATGCAAAAAGGGGATTAAAGGGTGTAACACAGAATTTGGTGATGCTTTATACTATACTGTATGTACTGTACAAACCGAGAGCCAATACAAAGGTTAATCTGCATTTTCATTTTCTCAACATTGCAGAAATACAAAATAAAAAGTTTCTTGTGAAGTCCTTGGGTAAACTTTTGTAGTAAGGTTGCAGTCTTGGTACTTTTTGGAAGGGGACAAAGACAAACCCTGCCGAGTCAGCACTCAGCGCCCAAGGACAGAGGGCCGCGGCCGGAGAAGAAGTGAGGAAGATAGATTTAACTTGCTGCAGGACAAGTCCCTTGCTACCTCCCACTCCTCTTCTCCTCTTTCACCTGGCCCACCACTCTCTTGTGTGATATCAATCCCTCTACAACCCCCCCCCCTTCCCGCCCTCACCTCCAACACACACAAACACACAGAGGACATCCATCACATGGCTGCTGTTACTTTAAGTGACTCACTTGTGACACTCTCCTGTACGGCTACTGTTTCTCTTAGAGGAAGTGTGTGAGTGAGAGGTGGAAGTGAAAGACAAACAGTGCTGATGAGGTTGGCGCCATTCATTTCACTTTTTTAGTTTAGCCAATTTTAGAAGTGCTTCCTATGAATTGACCCCTTAAAGCACACACATTAGAGCCGCCGATTATTTCCAGCATGTGATGAATGAGAGGCAGAGAAACGTGTTTCACTACAGATATATTAATGCCAAAATCTCTTTTGGATTGTGAAAATTGGTAACAAATCATATTTATTAACAATATTTACATTTACAACTGCAGACATATAATTGCTCATTAATGTTGGCAGTACCAATGCGCAATATATACATTTTTGCAGTCTAATATTGATATTTCTGGCTGCTACTTCACAGTAAATGTGAATAACATTGTGCATTATTTAAATGTAATATGTTAAACTGTTATACTGGCTGCTAGTTCAGAACTGTTTATATGTTCACTAACTTTTATAATGCTTGTACTTATTTTGATACCTTGGATGTGATATGATTATTAATTCATTGAGTAATTTTGTATTTAATATGTTGGTGTACTCGTTTTGTTTTGGTCTCTTATCTGCATTGTCTTCTTTGCTGTGATGGTGTTATGTCCCCTGCTGTGGGACAAATAAGGAATTTCTGATTCCAATTCAGTTTGTTTGTCCAACCCATCGGAAGAAAAAAAATGTAGTGAACATGTAAACGCAAGGCTTTTTCATAAAGGGAGAACTCAGTTATATATCTGCCCCATGATTTGAATTTGCGTCAATATTAGTGTGTCCTTCCGTGCTACAGCCTTCCATCAACTTCAAAGAAAATTGGGCCTGTAGTATTCCTGTAATCCTACTGAAAATCAACTCCTTGAGCGGGATGCAACTTTTTCCTCATTTTGTCATGTGTGTATTCAAACATTTGCAACTGGTCCCAACATATTTATGTCATGGGATTAACATGTTTGATTTCTTAGGAATAGATGTTGGATGAACTGAGGACTGCACTTAAGCTCACTGGTTTCCTTTTTGTTTTAATAGAAATGATTCTGTATTCATAATGAGATCTTAAGCAGGCTTTTCCCGTGGAAATATAGTGAGAAAGACAAAGAGACAAAGACAAACCGACAGGAAAGCATTTTGGGGAGCTGTTTTTAGCAAAAGAGGTCCCAGGTTGGTATGGGAGACAAGGTTTTGGAGTCGAGGAAGCGAGAGGGAAAAGCCAGCAGTACCTTGCAGACACAGTACATTACTTTTTCATCAGCACATGGATTCCCCTAAGCCTCGGTCCGTGGGGGTGTGCGTATTGAATCACAAGCGTGGCCCGGGCTCTTTCCCCCTGCACTCTCATATAATGCAGGCTGTTGGAGTGGAGGCCATGGTATACTCATATAAGCCACAACCCCACAAGATGCTGTCAAAAACTGCCGACAAATACAAATAAAGAGCGGCTGAGAGATGTGCATACATGGCATAAAACAAACAATAACACAGCCGGAGCGGGACTGGAAAAACAAACTTCAAACTGGCAAATACTCAAAAACAGCATCAAAGCCACTTTTTGTACTTTAACGATCCTCGTCACATTATAGGAAACTATAATAAGACTTAATGAGGAGGCGAGTAAAAGTGTGACCAAACAGAGCAGGGGTTGGGGGGGTTTATAAGCCTGCAGACTGAGAGGGAGCTGCATGACACGACCACCATGTCACATTTACAGCTTCACATCAAAACCTCTTTGTGTCCTCTCCAAAGTTATCAGTGTGCAATTACCACTTACTTGCTCTTTACTACATATCTGGCTTATCCGATAAGGCCCAAAAGGACGCCCCCCACCCCATGTGTGACATCAAAGTGGAACGGTATAAACCTACAATAATAACCTCAGAGAGCAGGTATGATTATGGGAGGTAATTTGTCGTACTTATTTTTGCTGGTTTTCCCGTAGCCTGAAGAAATGCTTCTAGGGTAGAAAGGAGAGTGTCCCTTATTGCTCCTTAAGAGAGAGGAGAAGAGGAGCTTGAGGAAGAGCCGGGAAAGCGGAGGAGGAGAAGTCAATCAAGACAGGAAGGATGTTCATTCTCTCCCTCTTCTTCTTTAGTGGGCCATAAAAGCTAACGGGCCCGGAACAGCGCTCACCTCGGAATCGCCCGATTGCTTTTTTTCCCCTCTTTTCTCCTCATGCCTCTCCTCCCTCTGCTCCTCCGACAAATCGGCAGCCTAGACCGAGGTGAGGGTCATAAATAAGGAAAACGGTAGTCACTGTCACATGCACGATCTTGCATGCACACACACTCGCGCAGCTTCTCATGCATGCACAGCTCTGGGCGCTTTTTCTCCTTCCTGGCCGAACACGCTGCAACCGAGGACCTCCCCAGGAACGGCCATCGTTCATTTTATTTCATCGTGTTACTTCAGGTGGAGAGAGGAGAAATGTGAGCAAAACTTCTAAAAATACAGTCCTACAGAGGAGCCGGTGCCACTGCAGAGGTTAAACAATCCGAGAGCTGCAGGCAATCATTCAATTTAAAACGCACTGGGAGCCCTTGGGGCACGAGGGGAGCTGGACGCATAAAGAAATTTAACAACTCAATGTTTTACGGCCCAAGAAAATGAGATCTGAGTACAGGAGTGAGGTGGTGGTGCTGAAAGCTCACTGTGTGGTCCGCACACAGCTGCAACAAAACTGCCAGACACACACACACAAGAAAAAAAGAGGTCAGCAGTGGACTGTTGAGTTGAGCTCATGACCCCTGCACCAGGACGAAAGAACACAGCGAGAGGACGGCAAATCAAATGTGTTTCCTGCTTTATCTACTTCACCCCCACTATCTCTGTTCCAAATGCATGTGTTTGCAGATTTGTTTTCGCCTGAGTCAAACTTTGCTCCATTTACAAAACTGATTATTTTAGGATTTAAGTAGAGATCACCTCAGAAAAGTCAACACACAAGACTGACAGCAGAAATAAATGAGTTGAGACGCAGACAGACAGGCGGGGACAGACTATTCTGAAAAGCCCAGCGAGGACACGGTGCAGCTAAACCAGCGAGAGATACAAACAGGAGTGTGTCACATGCAATAAAAGCTAGCACAGAAGACGAATTGTATTTTTAAAGACTCGACGAGGACAGTAGGTAGTCTGAGGTAGGACGTGTTCAGGGTGAAGAGGCTGAGAGCTGGAGAAAGTGGACGTCGTGCCACATATGAAATATTTCTATTTTACTATTGCCTCCTTTTGGTCAAGTAGGAGTTTGAAGGGCTTTGCTTTGATGTGACTAATGTGTCTACTTTACAAGAGGTATATAATGTGCTCCACTTAATCTATTTTTAAAAGAAAGCTACCATCTTCATGTAATATTTTAAATACAAAACATGACTACTTAATAAAATACATGTTGTGAACACTCCATTATAATAGACTCCCCTCTGAGTCCTCTATCTTCTCAGGTACATCTCTATGTACATGTTCCCCTAAAGCATCATTTACTGCAGCTCCTCTTTGCCTTCAGCAGCAGCCTCCTCCTCCTCCTCCTCCTCCTCCTCCTCCTCCTCCTCTTCCTCTCCAACCCTTCTGTGTTGTTCCCTTACTATGGAGTTATCCCTTCAGAGCAAACAAGTGATCTTCAGATTCCCCTTTATTCCTAATTATTTTAGCTCCCTATCCTTGGTTTGGTCTTAATTCCTCTTCATCAGAACTAGTTTCAACCATTGCCTCCAATGCCACAATGCTTCACAACTTTCACTTACTTTGATTATACTGCTACTTCTTCTTTTACCTTATGGATGTGTACTTATTAACATACTGCACTGTCCCTTTGCTTTAAAACTGTACATGTCCCCGCTGCTGGAGGAACAAAAGACTCCTCATATACCTCACAGACCTCTTGGTTTTAAAATAATTCCATCCATTCAACACACCTTATTCCTTTTTCTAACAATTTCCCTCCACTGCACTCCCAGCATCCCTCTCCCTTCAACTTTCCTCCTCACTCGGCTCTCTTTGCTTTACATGCATCCATCCTTTCCCTCTGTCTGTGTTCCCTTTCTCATTCTTCTCCCCTGGCAGTGCCCCCCCTGGCATAGGGCCTGAGTGTGGGCCTGTTTCCTCTGCAGGCAGTCGACCGCTGCATGCCCGCATTGTGAGCCGGGGAAATATGCTCCATTGTGTCTGTGTGTAGCGCTCACCCTTCGATGTGGAAGTGGTCTGAATGCAGGCTCGTTAACCAATCAATAGACCAGACGTGTCTAAAACCCCGTCCTTGAAACCCCTCTCCGCTTTTGTTCTATGCATGACAAATGAGCACAAGTGGAAGAAAACATCCTTTGTCTCTTCCAGTGCAGATCCTGCCTTGTTTTAGAGATTTTTCTGTAATCACTCCCTTACGTTAAAAAGCTATTTGACTAAACCTGATTAGAACATTTGAAAGAATCAAACAGCAGCGGTTCTGTGGATGAAACGAGGAATGATATATAACTAAATGAGAGGCACACATCTATTAAAGTGCAACATATGCTTGGTTGGCAGGTATGGAGAGAAATGAGTCATCCCCAAACTGATGAATGTCTTTAAAAGTAGCCCGATGGAGTCCTGCGATGCGTGCATCAGGTGAATTATCCATTTTAACCTATAAAAAGGTGTCAGCTACATTCTTTTTTACTCCTGAACACGATGTCAGAAGTGGGACCTGATCATTTTAATGTTAATTGCAATAGTTAAACGACCTGTTTTGAGGTGCTTCAACTTGGTATAGTGCACTTTATGACACCCGATGTCTTGGAGCCGTTGGACGTGAGCCACTTGGCAGATTTCTCTCCTGCTTTCCAGACACAAGCAGACTCAATCTTATAGAACCATTATAGTACGGACATGCCAAAAGTACTGTGTCAAGTCTGCACGGGGTGTAGGACCACTAATAAACAACAATAACATTATAAATAATCCATCCATTTACAAGAGACCTCTTTGAAGCCAACATAATTACACATAACCTCACATCATTTACAATAATCTATAACGATACTGCTTTCTTAATGTTTTTTCTTTGGAAACTATTTTAAAATGCTTTAACATCAATATTTAGCTATCCCATTTCCAATGTGGCTTTTAAATCACTGTTTTCAGTGGTTTTCAATAAATACGCCAACACAAGCATCCAGCGTTATGAAAGAATCGCAGATGCGGAGATTTGACTTTCACTTAAGCGGCAAAACTGCGTGGCTATGTTGAGAAAAAATATGATGGTTTTGGTTATTAGGAAGGATTACATTTGTAAACGTCATGTTATGTATTTTTGCTGTCAGATTAAATCATGTTGGTACGACACTTGCTCAAAACCTCAGCAGCGTTGCATTTGAGAATGAAATAAAGTACGTTAAAATGTTCAACTGTCATTTTGTTTGGGTGAGTGTGGCTGCAGAAGAACTCTCTCTACAGAAAGAAAAACAATCTCAGAGGTTTAGAATCCTGCCAGCAGAAAGAGTTAAAGGTGATTCTGTGCCAGTGTCCGATTTTCTCCCTGGCATCGAATCAATCCAATCACTCCCGAGACGTCTAGACAAACTCTAATCACTTACAATTCAGAGCAATCACTTTCATCCCATGATGCATTTCGCCAGTGATAGCACGGGTCTCTTTCAGGGTGACGGTGCTGCGATCATTCAGGCAGCAATTACTGTTACACAACAGCCTGAAGAGCGTGACAGTGATTTGATAATCATCACTGTCAATAATTACACAGTTTAGCATGCTTTACGCAATATCAGACTGTCAATATTGTTTAGTTGACACCTGTAGTACAAAGCACGCAATAGTAGAATAAATAACCTTTAGAAATAGAGGGTGACAAGTAATAAAAGGTTGGAGGGATAAGGGAGCATGGAGGCAGTGATTTTCTTTGTCTGTCAAAAGTTTTAACCCGGTCTGAACGCTGACAGCTTCAGTCACTCATCCACGGATAAAAATAAAAATAAAAAAAGAGACAGGAAGCAACAAGGAGAATAAAGTGGAAGTAAGAAGAGAGGGACAATCATGAGAGACCCTGTCTCAAATGTTCACGGTGTTTCACCTTTAATTCCCATCTTATTTTGGTGGAAGAACAAGGCTGGGAGAATGTCTCTCCAACTGTGAGACGATGGCTCCCAGGGCTTGGTATTTGTCAAAGAACTACTGCACGGGCATCAGCCCTGGCCCGGAAAAACCCTTTGTCAAACAGCCAGCATTTTTCATTCTGCTGTTGTTGTGTCTTGGTCTCACCTAAGGCCATTAAACTCACAAAAGAATAAATTACATTAATTGCCAGTCTCGATGAGAACAGCTGGGGTGCAGAACAACAACGATAAAACGAATTACAAGGAAATAAACCCGGGGTAAGAGAAGCAACTCTCCTGATTTTCTTTGGGCGGGGGGGTATGTGTTAAAAACAAAATGGCTTCTCCTTTTTTGCACCTTTTCTTTTGATGGCTTTGGTTCTGCGCGAGGACACATCAGGGAATGTATTTGTCTTCCCAGGGTGAAGGTGTTCTCTGCACCCATGCTGCCCCAGTTCATGGTGACAACTCCCCCCATTAGGGCCCAGGTGCATAGCTAATGAGGGGCTGGTGAACCACACACCTGTGTGCTGTGGGGAAGGAGACGGGAGGCCGAGCACCTTGACTAATGCCCTCGCCCCTGTCTCCCTCTTTTCCATCTGTCTGCATCCATCCTTCCTTTTGTTCTGCCTGAACAAACCCTCTCTGTTTCCATATCCATCAGACTTCAGCATGCCCTCTCACTTCTGCAATCCGCTCTCTTTCTTGCAATGCAAGTCTCACCAACTCTGCGCCGTGTTTCCCGGGCGTTTGTACCTCTGGCTGAGGCCGCCCCGAGCACATGGCTGAGGCGTAGCTCTGAGAAGAGCTCGTTAGAAGGTGTGAGCTCAACCCCTGATTGATTTCTGAAGATGACACAGTGAGAGAGCCGAGCGCAAACACCTCTTCTGAAGACTGTTTGTGTGAGGTGGAGAAACGAGACAGAGGATGAGGGTTAGGGGGATCAAGAACAAGAGAGTGAAAGAAAAAGAGGGGGGCAGTGGGGGCAGCAGAGACAGAAACTGACTATGCCCTCTTTTTCTTTTATGTGCCTTTATATTTTGTTGTTGTTTCGCTAGCGTTGAGGGCTGTGCAATGAACTGAGCAGTGGCTAACTCGCTCCAATTTGTCAAAAGCTCTCTGACTGTTGTCTGGGCTGTGGGTGGGGGTGAGGAGGGCGCAGCCGCTGATGCCAGCCCTCCAATAGCGGAGTGATTACTGGGCACTGGGCCGTGCTGAGCCGGGCTGGGGCGTCAAAACATGCCGTTGCACTTCACTACACACCGCTGTATAAAGACGCGTGCCAACACCTATATGCTCTGACAATGCTGTGCTAAATTTAGAGAGATCACATGACATTATGGGGTTATTTGCCTCTTATTTGCCTCTATTAGTCCCCTGCTGTGGGACCAATAAAGGATTTCTGATTTTGATTCTGACAAGGTTGAGCCAATGCTGAAAAGACATTTTTAGCTCACCAAATGATTAGAGTTAACCTTGATGAATCAACGGACACAAACTGCAAAGGGGTTAAAGATGTAAGACAGATATACTGGAAGAACCATTATTTTCAAAATGAACATCATGGTGTATTAAAGAAGACTTAAAACTAAAGATGAAGTCCATAAAGCCATCAGGAAAACATTCATGAGTACAATTATCTTCATAGACTTCTATACAACTGGAACTCTCCATTAGAAACAACGCAGACGCAAGGCATTTCCACATTTGCCTAACTTTTCAAATCTGCCACTTGCACAGTCTTCAATATAAAACTTTGTACATAAGAGAGCTAAAAGGAGTGTGTTGCCTATGCATCATATTCATGACACTTTACGCTACGTGTATTTGCTTCATGTATTCAAGCTAATGGAAAATTGGACAGCATCATTTACACGCAGAGAACAACCCAGCTGTATCTTGTTAATGGTTGAATTAAAGCAAGTGACAATCTATATTTTCTGCAAACCCTTCAACAAAATTGTGTTCATGCTCATCTTTTGGTGCCACGGTGTGTAAGCAGTCTTGTTCTCCAGTCCCCGTGCGTGCAGCCCCTTTATAGCATCATGTAAACAACCTTGTGTATATCAATTCCCGCAGTAATTCTTAGTCTCTCTGCCCCGTGTCTGCATATGATTATTGATTCTATAAAGAGGGGCCCTTCAATAGCGTCAAGGCATTTAGATTTGCATTTATATTCTCGCTGCGATGGTGTTCTTCTAAAGCAATGAAACCTCTCCCTTGCCCAGGGGTGAAGGGGAGAGAGGGAGAGAGTTTTGATAAGGCTGCCGTCATTCATTTCAATTTCCTTATCGAGCCTAAGTACTTTCTATGAATTGGCCCTTTAAAGTACACAAATTAGAGCCATCAGTTATGCTGGTGTGTGAAACAAAAAAATGGAAGCAGTGTTGCTGAGAACAGTGTGAGAACCAACCGCGGGGAGAAAATTAGACAAACTGCAGAGAGAAAAGAGGGGAGAAAATAGAAATGAGGGTGAGAAAGACAACGTTAATGAGTGTGTGAGACACTGAGACCACTGTGTGGGCAGACCTTGAGAACAAATGTCTCTAATGCTTAATTCCACAGGGAGCAGTCAGGGTACGGCTCTTATCATTTTATAATGATGATTACTCAGGGTCTGTGGAATGGGCACCCACTTAGGGGCTATTCCAAAATTAAAAAAAAGAAGAAAGAAAGGGGCAAAGTCAAGCAAACACGGCAGGAAGTAAAATACATGCTGAAGAAAAATTACAGCACATTCAATTGCAGAGATTATGTGTTTGCTTCTAATAAGTGCGATAAAAGAAGAGGAAAAAAAGCTCATGCATTTAAATATGCTTCTTAGCCTGTATAATCCCTAGTCTCTGCGTCATTGTGACTCAGGCAAGAGAAGCACCCAAACAATACTTCTATACCAAGTACTGTTTGTTTGCTTTACATATGAATAGCCCACTTTATTTCTGGAAGTACACCAATCACTTTTGGTCCATTAAATTCTAATTAGTAGAGATAGAGCCTAAAGCCTCACTGAGAGAGATAATATTATAGAGGCTGGAAGAGAGCAGAAGAAGGAGAGACGGTTGCCAGAAAGACGGAGACAGAACAATGCTACATAATGGAGAAGGCCTCGGAGCTTCTATGGGAAGGAAATTAACCCGTTTAATTCTTCAGGCCCATTAACTCACACCTCTTATTATCTGCAACAAATCACTTAAATGTATGTCAAAACAGACATATAAGATCGACAAAACTCCTACAAGGGAAATACAAATATCCTGAATTTAAAAAAGGAACTCCCGCTCGACAGTGGAGGAAGAAGTGCTCACTTTTATACTAGTAGCAATTTTGAAATGTAAAAGTGCTCCATTGAATATATTATCTTAAGTACAAAAGTATGGGCAGAAAAGGTAGCTACTAAGCACCAAAAGTAAAAGTGCTTTTCAAGGATTTCGGCGTATTTTAAAATTGTTTATGAATGTATTGTATTGTATTATAGATTTTTAATACTTTTTTGTGACTTTAACAGCTGGTAAAGGTGGAGCTTATTTTGTATTACTGTATATGCTGCTGCTGGATATTTGAACTTATAAGTAAATGGCATTGTTTATTTATGAATTGATGTTCACTTGTATTAGCTAATAATCTGAACCTATAAAAGCTGTCGAATAGATGTAGTGGAGTGGGCCGCCGGAAATGCCCATAATGCGCACATCGCTACAAAAGTAGGCTGGTTCGAATCCGGAGCTGCCTAAAAACATCACGGAATGCCTTCCCTTTTGTCTCCCCCTTTTCAAGTCTAACATCTCCAATAAAAGCACTCTGGCCAAAAGATACTTAAATTTTTTGTTTTAAATGTAGTGAAGTAAATAGCATCCTATTGGCTCTCAGAATGTAGTGGAGTAGAAGCAGTAGAAGTAGCATAAAGTATAAGTAATCAGTTAACTTTAAATTGCACTTAAGTATGATACATCTCACCACTGGGGCTTGACTACTTCATATCAGCACCTTCATTATTTTTGTGGTCTCAGAGAAGTTGATGCAGAAGTACTCTGGGTGTAGTTTCTGTGTGCGTGCGTGTGTGTGAGTCAGCCATCGATCTGATGCAGCCCATAAAGCAGCGCCACACTTTGGGAAGCCGGGCTTCAGGGGGTTGGTACAGCGAGTGCCAAATCGCAGGCCTGATTAATGCACCGATAATCTGGTCCATAAATAGATACGCCAGTGTCTGTTATGTATTTTATGTATCTGCCTTTACTGCGGCAATAACCGTCGGAGGGCCGTATTTCATGGTTGTTCAGCCGCCAAACTTCTCACTTACAACCCGTCTCTCTTCCCCATTCACTCTCCGCCTCCCTGGCCCAACTCCACTTTGATGAAGAATGAAAGAGCATGTTGTCTAAAACTTTTTGGCAAGTGGTGAGGATACAAAAAAGACTGAGAGGAAGCGGCAGCTTTCACAATACATCAAGCTCTGTCTTCAACAACACCTACAGTTTGCCGATACCTGTGGGTCTCTTTTATCGTGAGTCAATAATAAACATGGAAGAGGCTGCCGGATTAGAGGAGGAGGAGGAGGAGGAGGCTGGAAAAGAGCGCGTCCCCATTCAAGAGAAGAAGCCTTGCCAGCCAATAACACGGGTCACTGGTTCCCAGGCCAAACTGTATCGTGATGGAGCGCTGGGATGCCAGGGCTCAACCAAGAGCGAAGGTGACAAAGGAGGAAAAGCTTTTACCACATCAGCAGCAGAAAAACATTTGTTACTCACTACAAAGGGAACATGGCAGAACTCCCTAGTCCCAATCCCCTCCTGACTGCAGATAGCTTCAGGGTAGTCATGCTCTATCAGACCTCGCCTGAACCAGATCCGTCTCCCACATAAGCATCCTCATGTGAATAAATAACAGTGATAATGGTGACACCTCTCTCTCTGCATGCTTAATGGGAGATGGTGGGCTGCTAGGTCAACAAAAAAACAACAACCCTGAAAAGTATATTCAATAAACAAAAACTGGAAGACACATTTTCAAACTTACTTTTGAACAAAGAGCAAAAAATAAACCAATCAAGGCCAAAGTTGGCCCTTTTTAGTCATCAAGGTCTCCAAACAAACAACTGTAATAGTTATCATACTGCATGCTGTTTTGTTCAAGCTTCACAGAAAAACAGAGCAATAAACGCTGCCCTTTATCCTCATATTAGAGAGCACAATGCTGTTCAATCCCACCCATTTGCACATCTTATGAATATTCTATTAAAGCAGGGAAACATCCTTTTAATGGCCGTTGGCAGTTCGGCTATGATTGTGTGCCAGCAGAAATACAGCTAAACAACAGCAGCAACCTCTGCGTGATCCCCCTACTTGACCGCTGTATTAATTAAAAAATTATAATTACGATGAGTTCGGTAACTGTGTCTGCCGGGGCTACAACTCACCCAAAAACAATGTGCTTTCATATTACCCATTTTATTTGGTGAGGGCAGCGGACAGAGTTTGAAATAGGGCCCCGAAGCAATAGTTAATTCACTGTATCCTGAGATGTTGCCCTAATTTATTGATACCAGTTTGTTTTCGATTTGAGGTGAAGTGCTCCGTAGAGTGTTGCTGAAAGAGGGAGGGGGTGCGTTGGTGGGTGGGGGGGGGTTTCAATTATTTTCCAAGAAAAAAAGCCAGCGACAGGAGCCTTTCAGTGCACAAAGCTGCCCTGTGACTTGATGAATGGCCAGCCTTTAATGTTATGGGGATTAAAGATAACTTGTGAACGACCAGCAGGCCAACATATAGGCAGCTCCTCTTTCACCGGCATAATAAGTTCTCAGCTGCCACTGGTTTAATTACCTCCTTTTAAAACTCAATCCATGTGGACCCCTCTTTAAAAAAAAATAAGATGGCAGGAGGATTAAGTTGAGGGGGGCAGTGGGGGTCAGGTATTCCATTGATTACAAGGTACCATTAAAGATCAAGAGAGGAGGCACTTAGAGACATCCATCAGGCTGGGATTGAAGCGGCTGTAATGATCTTTCTGTACATCATAAATAACGCTGATGTGTTGTTTCTTTCTCGTCCACAACGATGCACGTTTGTTATGAAACAGTTCAGCACCCCCTCAACGCAGGCATGGCCCCCGGGAACGTCCCTTAGGACCACCCCCTCATTCCCATCACCCACCGGTGCCGCTGAGAAACTTTGCAAGAAATCCATCAGCGCTGCGTCGGGATGAACAGATCATGTTAGCTACCCCCGGGGAGAGAGGTCACTGGAGCTATGAGTCACAACTGTCATATGGAAAAACACAGCGGGGGCGTGTTGTGACTGCCAGATGAGTTTCTGAGATGCACGTTGATGCTGCTGCCAGCTGCTGATTGCAGGATCTGCGTGCCAGGAGCTCAAGTTCCAAAGAGACCGTCAGTTTCAGTCACCCGGTGGACAGTGTTCCTGACAAAGTGGCCGTGATTTAAAAGAAAAATGATTTCTATGGCCGTAAAATTGGTTAAAGTTTGTAACAGCAACTGTAAACAAAAAAGGACTTGACACTAGAGCATTGATAAAAGCAGTTATAACAGTGTACCTCAGACTTGGAAGTGAGGAGTGGCCGTTGCAACAGCTCAGCTTGCGAGACGAAATAAGATATGGAACAGAAAGAACATTTCCCCTACCATAGAAATGAAACTGATGCACTCCCTGAACACATCCATTGCGCTCTACGGATGCGGAACCTGGAGATACATCACAAATATTGAAAAAGGAGTGCACACCTTTGAAATGTGTCGCTACAAGAGGCTCCTCAGGGTGACATGGGGGAAAATGCAGCGTACAAACATCTCAGTGAAACAGGAGACACAGTACAGGCACTGGCAGGGATTCTTGAATGGAAACTTCTAGATGACGCAAGTTACAACGATTTAGACACATATCAAAAACAAACTGGTCGCTAGCAAACACCATCGTGCACGGTCCAGCTGAGGGAAGCAGAGATGCGGGAAAGGCAAGGGTAGAATGACCAAAGGACATACAGTAAATATGTGGACAGGTGAGGAGGTGGTGGAGTGTGTGGGACTGGAGGAAGATAGGGATGTGTGGAGATGGGATGTGATGTCATAAAAGTGCATCAACAGCCCTTTGGCGACCTGACCTGAAGAAGTTTGTTGACAGTTGCTCATTTCGAGAAAAAAAACAAAAAACTTTGAAAATCAGTGAATCTACCAAAAACGTTCCATCAGCTCATTCCAGAAAAACAGATTGGTGAATCTCTATTATTTACCATGTTAAAACATCTAAAATGTCTGGTGGTCGACCACCATTGGGAAACATAGGTACATTTCTGCTATAAATGTATTGGTGGGAATTCCTACGCATCTGTTCCTGTGTTTGTGTCATATGTAAGAAATGTGCTTTATACGCAGCATGAGAAACATATGCTTTAGCTCCCAGTGGAGTGAGGGACCACAGGGACCTTCATGTGTTTCCATGGATCTCCCACTTTGTTTCCACCTCAGTCCGTCTCAAGTGGGCAGATAGTTTCTGGATTATTGAAGAAAAAAAAAAAGTGCTGCAGTTGGAGATACTCATTGGGTTCTGAGGAAAGGGGGGGGGGGGGGGGGGGGGGTTAGAGAAGGGGACAGCTGTATCTGTAGGTGCGGGGTTAATGGAGAGCACAGCTTGAGACTCTCCCTACATTACACATCCCAGGATTACAGGAAACCAAATTAAGATGCTGGGACATCATCTGCTCTCTGCAGGTTTATTCACTACGCACTACAACTCGTGCTCGGTGTTGCCAGATGGGAAATGTTGCACTTTCATACCAGAGGCTTATAATTATCACATTTTAAGGAAAACTATCCTATAAGAGTCATAACAGTGCGAGCAAATATATTCCCACTTTTTAAAGCAAGCTGATGTAGCTATGTTGGAAATGCATGTGAGCATTAGTCCGTCATTCTGAAAATTTATTGTAAAAGCATAAATTTCACAAACAACTGGTAGCCTTTTCATATTTTGCATGAGCACAGGAACAAACTACTTATTGTAAGACTCACAAAATGGCTAAATAATAGTCATTTATAGGTAAAAAAAAACAAAAACTATAACTATTGTGCATCTGGCAATGTTACTTCTGCTCACTAAATTGAATGCACCATCTCTGTGTAGCTAATGTGACTTTCAGACAGTATGCACTCTATAGGCTTTTGTGAAACCCACAAAAAGATAATGACGCAAAAAACCCAATTCCCAACACAGCGTGCTTTTGAGTTTATTCCTTTTCTGAAAAGTCTTGTGTGCCTCATTGATCAACAAAGCTGTGCATTGCCCAGGGTGATTGTTTTCCGCAACACAATGAAACACGATGGGGTGAAATCATGGGCAAGTTGTAGTCGTCCTGACAGAAAGACGGCGAGGAAGATGATCCCGCGGGATTTATGGTACAGCAGATGACCCTCTGCAGGGGGAGCTGTAGGGTGTCTTTATAGAACGCCCCCTCCTGGTAAAAAGGAACAGAACCTCTGTCAGCTCATCTCTCTTTGAGCAAATCATCTTGAGGAAAAGACCTGTTTGTATCTGAAAAGATAATGAAACAATGTGTGAGCTTGAGTCCCATTCCATTTTGTGTGCTATGAGGACTTCATGGAGGCTGCTAATTTGCACAGATGCATGTCAGCAACAACAAAAAAGTGCTGGTGACAGGGAAAGACACTTTTCCCTTTTTTTACAAATAAAAGATTAGAGGATATATAACAAAGGAAGGGGGGGTGAGGAGAACAGAGGCAATTAGAGAATGAAGAAAGAAAGCACTTCAAAGAGAACTCTTATGTTCTTTTGCTGTCCTGATAGGAAAATAATTTGCTCTCCTCTCTGCACGATTGTACTATTATACAGCAAATGATACAAGTAGGAACACATATTGTTAATATGTTCTTGCTATTTATAAATGGATGCAGGATTTGTCCTTGTTCAAACCAGTTGAAGTGCCTAGATAAAAGCTGTGTTGGTGTAACACTGCCAGTTCAGGGTTATCCCCCCCCACACACAGACAACACGAGGCTGCAGGATGCTACTAGGAGACTACTGCAACTCCTGGCAGGGGCTAACCCAGAAAAGGCAGGCAGGCAGGCAGGCTGGCTGCTGGAGATTGGGTCTGGCGGAAAGCAGGTCACACATACATCAGAGACCAACGCAGCGCATTGCCTGTTACAGCTTAATATCCACAGAAGGCAGAGCCAGGACATACACACCACCACAGATAGAGAAGAGAGCCAGGCAGAGAGAGGGAGGGAGGGAGGGAGGGAGGGCTGACAGTCGGACATACAAAGAGACATGAGAAGAGAATCAGAAAGACAAAACATAGCTGCAGGAAATGGAGAGGGAGGAAGCTGAAATGATGGGTTTGGCAGAGGTGTAGTTGACATGGGAGGGGAAGCAAGCAAGAGATGAAAAAGCATGAGGAGGATAAAAATAGTGATAGAGAATCAGGGATAGGGGATCAGAAAAAAACACCTGGGCTAGAGCTGGATATAGTAAAAACTTAAGGTTACAAATATATATTGTTGTTGAGGCTGGTGAAAGGGAACATAAGTTGTGAACTAACTTAATAAAGTTCAAACATGTTGGGTTGTTGTCACCCTTGTGTTCAAATGCAGGCTGTAGTTAAATAAGACAAGAGGAATAACAAACACAACACTCCTCACACTGTCCTCCTGCCAAGAATAAAGAGACATAAATTAGCTCCAGCGGGCAGCTGTAAGTCCCAGACATTTCAGCTGTGCTGTAGAAAAAGAAAAGAAACACCAAGTGCAGTTAAGTGAGAGAAAACAAAGGCACAACTAAAGAAAGAGTGCAAAAAGCGCTGACAGGCTCTATTGCTGGAGGAGAGGTTGTGAAGGGGGTGTAACAGAAAGAGAAAGGGGAAGGAGAGATAGTGTGTGATAAAGGGGAAAAAACACAAGCCCAGCTCCCACAGGAGGAATGCACAATAGTGCAATAAGCCGGTGATATAATGGTCTTTTTCGCTGAATCAAGCCCATTCTCCTCATCTTTGGCAACCCTCGTCAAATCAGCAGGCCATAACCTCAGGTGGCGCTTTAATTACTGACGGAACATGATTCCGCTAATTCACACACACATTCACACTGATACACACAAGCATCATGAAGTAAAACAAGTCTGAAATAGCGTTGAAATGATATGTCAATCAATTGAATACATTTGAACAACTATTTGATTATTCATGAACCATTTAAAATGAGTTTAAGAAGAAAAAGTGACAATTCCTGATTTTTTTAGTTTTAGGGTTTACTCTTTTCTATATATTATATTGAATATATTGAGGTTTGGACAGCTAAACCTTGCAACTAACAGGACTTAAAGGATATGCTGCTAACGTCCTGGTGCCAGATACCACAGCACACCTTCAGAGGTCGAGTGGAGTCCATGCCTCGACGGGTCAGGGTTGTTTTGGCAGCCAAAGGGGGACCTACACAATATTAGGCAGGTGGTCATAATGTTATCGCTGATCGGTGTACATGCCATATGTGATTGATTTTATAAATCCCCTTTACTAAACCATTCAGATTGTAAGTCAAATTTTGTGGATTAAAAATCTAATGGATGCATTTGATTTATTTGTTTACATCTCTCTAGAATAGTCCACTCTCACACACACACACACACACACACACACACACACACACACACTGATTTAACAAATAACAAATAGAACACGGCACTACTTTTCCTGTGTGTGTATGTGTAGTCGGAAGTGTGTGTGTCGTCTGTATGCAGTTATGTTGTTGTTGCATTACTCTGTTAGGGGACTGAGATTGGTCCCAGGCGGACGCACGTCTGTAAGGCAAACCATCGGTGACATCCTAAGCACGGCTAACGTGGTTACGCTGCAGCGACTCAGACGAAGAGCCTTCCCAGGATACTCGGCAGCGCACCGCCTCAGACGGAGCAAAATGAGATAGTGCGGGGGCCAAATCTAATCAGGGGATGAAGACACAGCACAAGAGGCATGGGACACGGCGAAGAAATGGAAGGGAAAGGAAAATGGGGGGGGGGGGGTACCCAAGAGGTAAACAAAGGCAGAAGGAAAACAGGGGGAGGGAGAAAAAGAGATATTGAGTGTGTGACAGAAATATAGTGAGTGTTAAACTGCAAGAGAGAGTGTGAGACGGAGCAGAAAAGAGAGAATGAGGCAGTGCAGGAGAGAAGTTTGCATGCACAAGTGTGGGAAAGCAGGCTGAATTGTTTGTGTACCCCCCTCCCTTCTGGTAAATGGGAAACACAGCCTGCGCTGGGTCCCCCTCCTCACACCCTCCTCTTCCTCCTCCACAGCCGTTCAGAGCCACTCGCGCAGCCTTTTCTCAGCCAGCGCCACACAATAGCAAGCTGATGAACCTGGGGCTAACATGCCCTTTGAGCTCGGAGAAGGCAGAATGCATGGAGAGTCCTTAATGATATCAGCGCTGCGCAGCAAGAACGCCAGCGCACACTCCCTAACTCCTTCACTTCCTCCCTTCCCATACACCTCCTCCCTCCTGCCTCACCCAGCCTTTCAAAGTGCAAAAAAAAGGAAGAAGCCTCACATTCAGTTCAGTCAGAATAAAATAAACACACCGAGATTGGACAGAGATAGCGTTTATGCTTTGGCATATCAGCTTGAAATTAAATTTAGGCATTTTGTTTTTGATTAAATGCTGCCTCAAGTGATTGCAGCAGTCCTGATAGGCAGATTGGATGGAGACACAAGATAAAATGGAATGATTTCTGCTGCCCCACGTCCTTTACTTGCTTTCTTCACGTGTGTTGACAAGATGATATCAAGACACCTTCAACATATGCTGGCGTAAGTGTTGCCAATTTTTTTTGATAGAAAACACTATGCAAATCCCAAGGTTTCCTCACATATTAAAGATGCAAAAAAGAGATATGGGTATGTTGTTAGGTTGGCATTTCTGTGTTGTGCAACTGAAAGTGTTCACTTGAGGAAAACTACAGGGAGGAAAGAGTGAATTATTTAATATGTGCGATAAGAAAAGGTTAAGGTGTCACAAACGAGTGTGCCGACAGTAGAGCAGTCGGTCTTTTCTTCCTTGTAAAATGTGACCTCTGAACATTGATAATTAGAATCTACAGAGAAATGAAGTCAGGGTTCTGTTAACAGGGGGTAAAACCTTAATGGTGCACTTTTAACATGACCAATCACCTCATGAAACCAAGAAAGAAATCCAGAAACCTAACAGCTAAATCATTTCTTTATCAGTTTCCTCCAAAACTACCAACATGGCTGTTCCAAATTGCTTGGTTCCTCTTTTGAGCATTAGGTTCCCTTCCCAGATTTTTTCAAAAAGCAGTCTTCAACCCTAACTGATTCGGACTCAAGTGACATCGAGAAAATGATACCATCCTGTAGACCTAATGCTAGTAAAAGTGAGAATCTAGTTCAGGTAAATTTCATGCAGCATGTGGCTGAATTAACCCTTGATAGGTCAACATTGGAGTAAACAGTAATAAGATCAGCAGTGAGAAGGAACTGGGAATTACACATTTTAAAAAAAACGGGAATGCTCAATAAAATGAGTTATCAGAGGAAGCTACCTGTGTGTTTTCAAGCAGGCACTGGCAAAGAGAAGGAAAGTTTAAACACAGAAAACTTTACTCTGATACTACACTTATTACTGCAATTTCAGTTTGCTTTAGATTAGACTGTCCATCAAGGCAGCTGTATAAAGTACGTTGTGATACATTTAAAGTGTGCATCAATCAGCATCAGCACCAAACACAAATTGGATGCAAACCTTTTCTTCACTGGCAGGATGCATTTGCCCAAAAAACCGTTGTCGATTCCCATTATCCCAGATTGTACTGTTTTCGTCGAGTCAATCAAGCCATCAAATCAACCACTAAGATGTTTAAAGTCTGACAAATGTAATTTAGCAAAAAAGATCAGCATGTGGGCTACATAAGTATCCTCTCCAAACCTTTTGAGTGCCTGAGTGATTACATTTTCATTCCACTCAAGTTTCTTGCTCCATTTTTGGAACCATCTGCATTTTTATCCTCTTTGGTTGATGCTTAATATATGCTGATGCCGGTAAAGCCAGGATTTGTGTTGTGTTTTTGTTTAATTCTTATCAGAAGAAAGCTATCAGCTAAGCTTGAGGGTCAGTTCTATCACGGCCGGACACGAGGGCTTAGCACGTTGCTTTAATTCATCAAGGTTTGATTACTTCTGTGAAGATATTTTCCTCAGCCTGATAACCTGATGCTCCCCAATTAATGCCTTTTCACAATCCGGCAGACGCCGACATGATCAGAGCGCGCTGGGCCTCCCACATGTCTCTGTTCGTCTCGCTTTGTTAGAACACTCTTAGAAAGTTACACCTTGGAGATTTTTTAAACCATTTTCACTCTCAACTCTATCAACAATTGCGGTTCATCAAACACGATGAATTAATCTCTCTGGCACCCTGGCAACGAGCCCAGAGAACTCAAAGACAGGAAAAAATTCCCATCTGAAGGAATACCCACATAAAGGTACTTCTGTGATCTTTGACAAGTAATTCTATAAATGTCAAAATAATACACCTGATACATAATTCAAATAAAGATGACCGCCAGCTCAAGGTGAGGTTTCAGGGACATCTACTGTTTAATTAGTTATAAGGGCATGAACAACGATGTGTACATCAGGAGCCAAAATATAAAAATAATCCAAAGTCAAATACAAGACAGAACTTATGATGCAGTATTTTCTGTCTCGTTGGATGGTTTTTATTTATTTTAATCATTTTTTATTTCTTTTGAGGTGGAAAGGTCTTTCAAATTAAATGTAGAGTCGATTGAAAGAAATTTGCAGCAAGATAATTGTTTAAGTAATTCTTGAAGCAAAAAATATTGCTACAGCCTCTAAAAAAAATGAAGATTACACAATAATTTACAGCTTAATAGATGTTAAAGATTTTATGTACACCCTAAAAAAAAAACACTTTATTGAATTTTGCGCTAACTGCTTCTACAGGATTGAGTACTTTGGGTCACAGAGCGACCGATTCCTGAAATGTAATAAAACTATCCTGGAATGATTAATGTGAAGAGTCCAAGGATGAAAACAAAACAGTGCACGACATGGATCCCTTGAAGAGTCTACCACATATACGACAAGTTAAGGTTTTGTTGCTAGACACTATATGACGATGACCTGCAGGAAAGATGATGTGCAGATGTGATTCACTCTGCATTGCATTCAGCATTTCAACTCATTTATAATCAGCACCAGAGATACACTGGATGACTGCCTGACCTCTATTTGCCATTTCCATGCATTGGATGACGCTGTAGGGTAAAGAAAAACAACAACGATTCGAACAATTCTGACAACTACTCCAACACACACATATGAAAGCTGCTGTAGTATGAGCAGTAACACCTATAATACACACCTCTGATCCCCCTCATCTCATTGCTGGGTCAGCCTCAAAACACAAAGAAGCTGCTTCTTCAAAGTGAGCGATCAAACATGCGCAGCACTGAAGCATTTATCTTCTGCGGCTTGCATTAAAACGGCACGGTATTCATTTGGAAATGAAATTTGCCCACCAAATTAAAGAGTGGAAGAACATAATGGACTGATCTGGATTGTCAGGGGGGCGAGAAACCCCCGATAAATAAAAGAGAAGAGAGTTGAGAGTGGAGGTAAGCGGAGAGCTTTTTGGATCAAATTGCAGTATTGTCTTTTTTCATTGGGGAAGAGTTGGTGTGTGTGTGTGTGTGTGTGTGTGTGTGTGTGTGTGTGTGTGTGTGTGTGTGTGTGTGTGTGTGTGTGTGTGTGTGTGTGTGTGTGTGTGTGTGTGTGTGTGTGTTTGTGTGTATTGAGCATGGGGAGAGCACTTCACTTCATTTTCGAGCTGATTGCGTGCTGCCCAGTGGCGGCACCCGCTGCCAGGCTACTCAGTGAAAAGCCTCCACTCACTTCCTCTCCCTTTTCTGCTGAAAATAAATCAGCCGCAAAATCAGATTACGATCAGGAGAGATTCATGGGAATGATACAAAAAAATACAGAGCTGAGGGGACTTTGAAGCGAAACCCCAAAAGCAATAGACTAGAGAGGAGAGAGAGAAGCTTGCCTACACGTTACATTTTACTAGGCAGTAAACAATTGTGCAGGCTTTCTCAGGGCATTTGTCTAAATCCAGCACAAGAAGGAGGGAAATATGTTAATGACAGAAAATATCTCTCAGGAATATTAGAGGCAGGTTGCCGTCAGTAATGCTCAAAAAGAGATTTTAAAGGCTGCAATGGCATTTAACAAAATGAGCAGGCCAATTCTGGGCTAAAATATATCAAATGCTTACTGTTTAAGAGTCCAAAAGAACAGCATAATAAATGGCCAATTAAAAAAGTCCAAACGAATGCAAAAGATCAAATAAAATAAAAAAATGAATAAAATGAGCAAACGTTTTACAGCCTGGCTATCCCTTTTTTTTAAGAATACAGTTTTCCAATCATTAATTCAGTGAAAGCTTAACTACCTCAGATACTTAAAAATATATCACATAAATTGGCCTGTACTAAGGGACATCATAAATATGACCACATAATGAACATCCGCTCAGAGAGTGACTGTGATAGGGGCCATAAACCCTTTAAACTCACTCATACCATCTGAAGGAACACCATTTGTCCTGTGAAGGACATAAAAATATTATTTTGCTCAGGTAGTCTTCTACATCTCTCCTTTGGCACCCTTCTCCTATCTACATGTCCCAAAGGGCTTTTGAGTAATGCATTTCTATTATTGTACCTTGTGTAGTGTCACTTTGGTGGTTTTATCAGGAAGTTGTTGTAGGGCGAGGCTGGTGTGGGATGGAAGGGTTATTCCGTGGGCTTGGCTGGCATTAATCTTTGTCATTCGTCCTCTCTGATTTATACTCCTTCCCAATGAGCCAGTCTATGGCCTCCACTTCAATTGCTACTTTGTGATAGTGCTCCATGTTCAGCCTTCGTCCGCATGCCTGCTTGACATTGAAGGCTTGTTCTCCAAACCAGCAGAAAGTAAAAAAGCATGGTAAAGAATTACATTTCCTACAGCAGGAACACGAAAGACAAGATAATAGGAGTCTGCAGCTCCCTCCACCCCCATATAAAGAAAGCCATTCTCCTCTGAGGCTATTAAGCCCGGTGTGGCTTCTGCTTGACGACTTTGATCAAGAGCAATTAATCTTTCACCAGGAGTGAGAAACACGGTACATTTTAAACATATAGAAAAAGGTTTTAATAGGTGAAGCAGGAGAGATCTATCAGAAGGAGCCTCTGATTAATGAACACCGAGGCTTAGCTCCGGGCTATCTGATCAGAAAGATTCAACAGCAAACTCGTCCAATCATCTCCTTCTTCTTCATTTATTAACAGATCACCAGGATGGGCAACCATGCCACCCACCTACTGTCTAACAGCCCCCCTCCCCCACTCTCTGCTGTGGTCCGTATATTTCCAAAGCGTTTAATTACAGATGATTTATCACCAAACTGTCGTTTGCTAACTGGGCCCTTCCGTTCTCGCTCCCCACGCCACTCTCCCGCTGCGTTGAGGGAACCTTCACGTCATTATGAGAGAGCTCATTTATATTAAAATGAGTATTACCAGTTAATTCACTCCATACATTTTGGACACAGCGTGTGTCATGCATGAGCTTCAGATCACACCTGCGTCGTGGTGGCCCCGGCATACATCAAGTGCTTTATTGCAGGAGAGTTAATGCACGTTTGATCTCGCTGCGATTTGCCATAAAGATTAAAGAAAAACATGGAGCGTAACTCATATATCATTATTCAATATTGCCCTTGCAAACATGATAAGTCTAAAAGGACATTAAACATTATGCCCTGAATTAAACATTAAACAGTAAAGGGCCATTTATGTTGAATAAAATGTTCTCCGTCAACCTCTGCCGTATGTCATCTGCAACCATCAAAGACGATCTCGATGTGTTTCTTAAAGCAAATGAGAAAACCAATAATGCATATCAGAAATAAAATACAAGTAAATAGGTGAACTACCTCTTCACAGGGGGCTCCATTGTCACATAAACCTCCAGTTCTACAGGCTTTCACTAACCAAAAGAGACCACACACCACCGCTAACAACCTACAAGCAGGACTCCAAACACAACAATATGCACAGGGAGCGTGCCGCCACACATTCCACCACAACCATGTAAATTAGGACCAATCCAAGACAGCCCAAAAAAATGATCTAAGTTGGGACGGGAATAGCTTCCTCCCTGTTCAGTGAGGGGAAATAATAATGAGGGTATTAAATACAGCCAGCAGATGAAAAATAATAACATATCGATTGTGCACGTAGCGCTTTCAAAGGAGCGTAATGGCCTGATTCCTGGTATTGATCTGCCAGTGGGCTGTGGGAGGAGTAGCTAGTCGCCCCTGTAAGACCCCCAGTGAGAAAGAGATTGGTGAAGCCATCTGAGGTTCTGTTTCTTGTTTCGCTCCATACAGGATTCATTTCAAATGGGTGTTTTTTTTTCCTGAGCGGATGTGAAATGAATGCCTCTGAAATGGCCCGACACATACAATATTTTCCATCCTGTGATCATATTTACCTGTAACAATGTGGCTTTTGGTTGCTATACAGAAATGTGCATATGACGCAAGGCAGAACATGTTTCAGACAGTACAATTTATCATTATCATATATATTGAATGCTTTTTTAAAATGTGGATTTGCATGTGCTTTAAAGAATGTATTTCACATTTAGTTTAAAATTAATCACAAGATACATTACAGGAGGGAGATATCAGGATTGCAGCTTGTTCGTGTTTTCATGTATTATTAATGTTGTGTATTCGGGGTGTACTATGTGCTTGTTTGACTGTGCAAAGGGTGGACCGAATTCAATCTCCAACTTAACACATATGATCCCTAACCTGCCTCTCACAAACTCTTCAAGTGATCTTATTTCTGGCTCAAAGAGACAGAAAAATCCATATCTCAATTTGGTACACTTCAACTCCACTCCAAAATTGCCCTGAGAGAAAACTGAATTAAACTGAGACAAGCTGATTCAACACCCTGAAAGATGCATTTAAGTAGTTGTTTCTGAAATATGTATTTGCCATGTGCAATATCAGGCTCCTCGGCAAGAGAAAAACGTGGTGGGACTTCACAGCAGCTTTTCATCTGGATAAAGGTGTGTTTTCCCAGAATAAAAGTGTGCATGCCTGGGAATACATTAATCATAACAAGGTGACAGCCATCCTGACAGACAAGCGGAGGAACGGGAACAGGTTTGACGGCGCTTTATATTCCTCAACATGTTCAAAAAAGCAGAAACTTACAGGGCAATTAAAGGAGCGTCAATATCCGTGTCAGCTGGATTAGGGGCTGGGCGTGAAATTGTCACATTGTGTGTCAGGGGTGCTCTGTTAACAACTCGGCCTGGCTTTTGCCGTGGAGTGGCAGAGGGGGCCCCGATGGAACGTGACACTGGAAGAAATGCCGTCAAGTCTGTGCAAGGCCAGATTAGATTAGCACAGGAACAGGTGGTCTTTTATTGGCTGCGTGATACTGTCAAGGATCCTCTGAAACTGGATGCAGCATGTGCATATGTACTTACACACACACAGGAAACATTCAGGGTGAAGGTGGCACAAAGCCTTTGTGCTGGATACCAAAAAGAAAAACCTCAGCTTGCTCACGCCTGAGTCAATTGTAATGTGAGAGTGCAGCGCATGCAGTCAGATGCTGCAGTGACTGTTACAAAGAATAGAAGGGGGAGAAAGGGAGTCATGCTAGGGTTAATGCGCTTTGGGCAGAAAAACACTGAGGTGTCTGTTGAGTGACGGAAAATCCAGGGATTGTCCAGCTGTCTGCGAGGCGACAGCCACACAACAGCATCTAACGAGTGTGTGTGTGAGGGGGGTTGATGGTGAGGAAGAGGCATTTTGCCAAACCATTCTCCACACCAACCAGTATATTTACGGGGAACATATTAGCCATGAATAATACATGTGGTGATGTATGGCACGAGTCCGCTCCGGATGAATTATACAGTGGGGCCGCACCAAATACAGCATTGTATCCCCATATGGACAGTGAGGCATCAAAATGCACCTCTGCCAAACTGATAGAGGGTAATATACAGACCATTCTCTGAAATCTGGCTCAAGTAAATCAACTGAACAGAGCCAAAAACAAGGGGGGTCCAAATGCCCCCTTGGCGATCCAAACAATGCATCGGACATATGGGGTTATTTCTGGGTAAGCGAGAGACACTTTTGAAATCATGCTTGCAATTGTGTACCCTAGAAATGCAACAAAAGAAAATAAATACCAGACAGCAGACTGTTGGTGTTCTTTCAGAGGAAAAAATGTTGAGGTGTTTTGATGCGAGAGAGAAGTGAACAGTCTGATGAGGAGGTCTTTTGAAACTAGGTCACAAGGGGTGCCATTTTGTCAAAAGCCTGAGTGAAAAGCATTGCAACAAACATGAAGAGCATTTCTACTCAAGGAAGGAAAACTATTTCCTATTTCTAGGACAACACAGACTCAGTCAGTCTAACTTTATGGCTGTATAGTAATGAGATAGTTTAAACATTTTAGAAAAGCTAATGTGTAACGAGTGTCCTTAGGCAAATAAGTAATACATGTGTGTGTTTAATGTACACTTGGGCACCAGAAGTTGAGTAACTGAGTTTACTTTTAAATGTACGATTTATATTACTTATGGAGCTAAGTGGGCACACTTTTTCAAGTCTGCTTGTTGGTGTACTTCACATACACTACACCTTTACTTTTTAAGTGGTGCTTAATGGTACTAAATTAGCTTTTTTATGAGGTAACTTTTACATTGAAATGGGTAACAGGTCTATCCTTGAAATCTTTTAAGTTGGGAATCCGTGCTCTTTTCAATTTAGAAGAGTGTTTAGACAACTGATTGCAATGAGTTATATTGGGTAAATCTTCACTTTAATGGAGCAGTTCATGAAAAGAGTCTCCTACCAAGTTTTCTCAAACTCTCCCAATTAAACTTTAATGCAAAAGCTTTCAAAGGTAGAGATAATGATGTGTCTAATTCAACCATTAACTTTCCACACAGAAGGAGATAAGATGGAAAGATCTTTATTCCCAAGCTGTTATCAAGAGTGGTTACACTATGATATAGGGAACTAAAAGAAAACAACAAAGCAGACAAACGGAGTCTATTTAGGGCAAAGACTGCAGATGAAAATCCACATTGGTGCCTTTGGAGGAAGCTGAGGTAGTGCCAGAACAGAGAGGAAAAATGATATTCAAATCCCGCAGTGCTCTATCAGTCAGTGCAAAATGAGATTTTGGCACAATATCTAACACAGAATGAATTATGAGTTAGATAACTATTATGGCTAGGTTTTAAATAAAGGTGTCCAATAGCAGTTTTCTTCTGCTGATAACTTTGATGGAAAAGATGTGATGTTGTGCCTGCAGGTAAATTGTGCATTAAAGGTGAAGAAGGATTCATCTATACTTATTTTAGATTGTCAGAGTTCATTTGCTGGAGTGACTTGAAAGAAGTGTATTGTATTTTAGAATATGGGGGAGAGGCAGAACCTAGAGGGGATATGCTTAAAATAAAAGCCTGAACTAGCTTGGGAGATGTTTGGCCTCTGGTTATACATAGAACCCAAATTGTGTGATTAATTGTTTATCGCCACCTTATGAAAAATCATTAGACATTTTTTTTTTTTTTTTTTAAATGTACTGCACCGGCTCCTGTATCAATGAGGGCTTATAACAATACCAGTCAACTTCCCATGGATTCCTTTGCCCAAATACAACGCAGGTGCCTGTTTGAGTTGACGATTAATAGCTGCAATTTGCAGCAAATGGGCTTCTGTACAATATGTTTAGCGGGGCTAGATAAAAATAGGTCCCTGGCCGCTGATCTGGAGACAGATTAGGTTTTTAGTCGGCTATGATTAAGGCATAATAGGGAATGGGAGATCAGACTTTGGACCTGCAGTGTTTTAATGTTGGCCACCTGTTATAAATGAGCAGTTAAACGAGTCAAGCGTTGGTGGTCCCGGGCCAATTCAAGGGCATATAGGCTTGCTACACACACACACACACACACACACACACACACACACACACACACACACACACACACACACACACACACACACACACACACACACACACACACACACACACACACACACACACACACACACACACACACACACACACACACACACACACACACACACACACACTCTAAGATATCTCTTTTAAAGCCACCCCACCCTTTTTGGATTTTCCACACACTTGCTTGGTGGGTCACTGCCGAAAAACCGTCTAAGATTTCACTCCAAAGGCAGCCCAACACAGATTTAAAGAAAGGCATCTGCCACTGTGGGGACATAAACAGATCTCCTCTATGCACATACAACCAGGGTGACTGCACTGAATGCAAAGGTGTTAATGAATTACTTTTTCCTCCACCAGGGTAACGAATCGCAAGTCTGCATGTTCCTTAAGACCACCAAACCCAGTGTTGCCAGAGGCATCCACACACTGTGCTCTTTAGTGTTTTAAAAGAGCAAATCTTACATCTGTTTAATGAGTGTGAGCTTTAAACTGGGTCAACAAACTGTCGCTGGGCTTTTTCTCGTCAAGGAGTCTCTCTTTGTACCTGCATGCTGAAAGTACTTAACACGTTCTCTGAAGTTTGACTTTCATGCACTCTGTAAGACATCTGAAAATGCTGGCTCTCTGCAAGTGTTGTCCTCGTTTAATTCTAACTGGGCTTATTGCATAACAGCCCATTGAGGGCCTTGTAATTTAAGTGGTACAACATATGAGAGGTGTAGAACAAGGAACTGGGGCTAGCCATGGAGAGGGGCTACTGTGGTAACGCGGGCTAAAGGTTAAAGCAGCAGGGGGAATTAATGTGTCTTAATGACATTATAATGAATGGGAAAATATGGCACATCATTTATTAAACAGAGTCAAGTGTGTCAAGGAAGTGTGAGGACTCACAAACGCATTAATTATCTCTTGGTCTCTCTTCATGGACAGAGGAAGAAAACACTGGTGGAGAGGTAATGACAGGCCCTGGACGCACGTCATGAATTACCACAGGGGGGGGGGGGGGGGGGGGCGTCAAGACGACAAGGTCCCGTCTCAATCCTGCACTCACCCAGCAAGATGTCTCTTCATGTGTCCAAACCGTCATTGGGAATTTGGACAGAAAATCAGAGTTGCCTTTTACTCTCAAGACAAGCAAGAAATGCCCTTTTTTCTCTAAAGACCTGATATCACACTGGCAAGACATGGCTTGTTATTTATCATACCTGTCATAGTGGGAAAAACAGAGATGTAAGCTAAAATCCTGTTCCCACACTTTACTGTCTTGGGACCAAGGATAGGGGGAGGGAGGTTCAGGTCTTGCTCAAGAACAGTCATCCATAACCACGGTTTGTTTTTAAGCTTTGTGACGTTTGGGCTAGATCCGATCCTGTAAAAATTGTTTTCTAGGATCCAAAGACAACTGGCCGATCGGTACTTTAGGTAGGCATGAATGTCACATCGGAAGTTGACAGAAATTGCCAATACACGTCCAAAATGTTGACATTGAAAAGGTTGAGAGGTGCACTTTGGCGAAGCATACTGATATCTGTATCCAAAACTTGTGATAGCCACTGTACTTTGAGTTTACACATGCATTCCCACTGATTTCCAGCCTTTTAGTAACATTATTTGTTGGTACTGTTATAATGAACCACATACATTCTAAATTTAGCACCATCCTGCTCAGCATAGAACAGAGTGGTCCATTGCAGCACCTGTTCAAACCTCTGAAACGACTACTGTGCTTATACATAACGGCAAACAACTGTGCAACAGTCTGATTTTCAGCTCTACAAATTGGTTAATTCCTCACACGATAAACCTGCCAATGTCATTTGAGGGAATGTTGACCAACCAAATGCATATCCAAGCTGAGTGAATCTACAGCTTGTTGGCCATATGTTGTTATGGCAATACCAGCTACCCACAAACACAGCCTGTAGCAGTTAGATCCCTTTTTTCCTTCTGTTTCTCCTTCTAATCTCCCGGTGCTGTTCGTCTGTCAGCATTTCTGTATCTGACTCCACGGGGTGCGCTGAGTCAGAGGTCGAGTGCACGCAAGCTTAGCACATGCACAACAAAGGCTTGGTTTCCTCGGAAAAGCCAGTGAAACCGAGGTGAAGGAGGGTAATCCAGGTGAGATGAGATGTGATATTGATGTAAAGGTTATACAACATGGTGATAGAAGAGTGCTAGAATGTCTCAACTGAATTTGGGTTTGAGAATTGATAGAGATTTGACCGAAACGGTGTGGTTGATTGTTCTTGTTTGTCCCTCGTTTGAATGGAACAAAATGTTCCTGCTATGAACATAAGTAGTTTCAAACACTAGAAGTGAAATGGGTTATCCTATACATCTTTTTGTTTTTTGTTTCTTATAATATAAAAGTTAAGAAAAGACCGGACAAAAGCAGCGTACGCATGTTGTGAGAGTGCTGGAATGCTTGTGTCACTCTGAAAATGAGTAAATTACACTGAAAATTGCAGCAATTATTGGCGACTTAAGGCCCGCCCGTGGGCCCTAGGAGAATTAGAGGAGAAAATACAGACTCCGTCTTCAAAGGCAATTAGTCTTCATATTGTAGTGTGTCCATTCAGCGAGTGTTCTACCCACTCATGGGACTGCACATGTGGACATGGCTAATAGTCTCTGTTAATGAGCCAATCGTTCATTATCAATCTTCTGGGAGGCACAGTGTGAGAGCCGCATCCTGTTGACACATTTAGAGGAAATGGCCGCCGCATGCCGTTCCCTTCGTATGAACAGCACTGCGGTGCAATTGTCGCTGAAGGCTGCGAAAGAGCAGCTTGATTCCATGTGTTCTTGTGGAGACAGCTAAATTAGACAGATTTGCATACACACACGAGCAAACACATCACATGCACACAGTTTGAATCCTAGCTTCTGGAGGGGGAATGCCCTTTTGTCCCTTGCCACCTGGTCAAAACAATAACAGCTGACTTGTTGCTCAGCCCCGCAATGGTAATAAATCACGGCGCACCCCTACCATACACATACATACAGTCACACACCGGCCGGCACGATCGGCCTATTCTTGTACACCATGCCAGATACCATCTCTTTATGTTTTATGGCAGGATAGTTCACCTTTTCATCAGAGTGCAATCTCTTCAGCTGTGTGCCCGGCCCTATCAGCACAGAGCTTACGGTGGATCTACACGAGCGATCAATGAACACAGTATTCCCTACCCGAACTCTTTATGCTACCACACTGTTTTTCCTTCTTCTGATATAGCCAACATGCCTTTCTTTTCCTATATGAACAAATAAAATGTTTACTTCAACATTCAGCTTGTTCCTCAGCATCTTGACTTTCTCTGCACTGTCCCTAATGTTTCCTTGATACAGACGTTTCCACAAGCGACGCACAGTAATCCGAGCTCTTAAAAGCCCTGTACATTCCTTTCTTACTCATTTATTCTCACTTTGTCTACCATCCAGACAGACTCTATTTTAGCAGTAGTCCAGCATTTTCCAGTGACCTTACAGTGCTTGATTAAGGGCACTGGGCCTCTGGCGCCACTCTGTTTCCTCCATGTTTAATTAAAAGGTGAAGAAAGTCCTCTGTCTTGTGATTATTGCTCGGGTACATGACTCTTTCCCTGCCAACCCAAAAACCCTCTCTTGTGACTCGGGCCCCAGGCCTGTGCCTGCACACGTCCGTTCACTTGAGGCTGTTTTCCTAAGACTGAAAACTTTTCTTGACCTTTGTGCAACCGCCAAGGAAACTGTCCATCTGTCAGTTTCCTGTAATATGCTGCACGGGATCAGATAATGCAAGAGGACTTTTTTTTTTCTTTCCACCTTGTTTACTGACAAAATGTCTTTCCTTCTTGAAGGGAAGGAAGCGATCATCATAGTCCATATAACAAAAGTCGCCTTGTCAAAGCCTGTTTAGAATACATCCTCAGAGGAGCCGTGCAGAGAGGAACACAGGGGTGCACTTAGTGTCATTGCCGCCGGGGAGGGGGCTGTCGAGCGCAGGAGCGGCACGGAGGGGGCTGCTGTTTCATACGTCTGTGGCAATTAATGCTGATGTGACACATTCAAGAAGGTCTCCTGGGATTGACAAAGCCAACAAATTGACTTAATATTTGAGCATGAAGACGTAGGAGGGGAGGGAAAAAAAGGCACGCGGCTTCATCTTGTCATAATGAATCTGGAACCTATTCCTGTCGGCTGCGTTGCTGGTGTGATGATTGCACTTTATTTCTTGTATATGCCATAAAGTACCAGTGTGCTTACAGGGACATTGTGTAGCTTTTGACAAGAGTGGTGCTGGTGGTGGGGGGTGGGGGTGCCCTGAAGTAATGACTTTATCGTGTGGTTCTGGTAACTTACATGACAAACGAAACCGTTGCTTTGCTGCTTGCTATAAATGTCTCCTTAGGCCCTGGAGCGATGCAGGGAGAAAGACAGATGTTTCATTTCATGCCATGTTTCCAAACTGTTACACACACACACACACACACACACACACACACACACACACACACACACACACACACACACACACACACACACACACACACACACACACACACACACACACACACACACACACACACACACACACACACACACACACACACACACACACACACACACACACACACACACACACACACACACACACACACACTCTGACAAACCTCTCCTCAATCCTGAATGATAAATGCCTCTCAATTCATTACCCAGTGCTGTACTGGGGTCGCCCTGCCGCTCAGGGAGCAGACCTTGGTGTCCATAAAGGTTCAGTCTGTGATTTAGACTTTTAAAGTCTTCAAAATGACAGCAGTCATTTGGCGGCCAATTTGTTTTCTCATGGGGAGCTGTGTTTGTGGCATTCAGCTTTCCTCGGGAAGTGCGGGGCAGTCATGTGTAGCTTGTCAGGGACTCTGAGTGCTACTGACCTCTGACCTCTGCTTTGGAAGTCACTTGAGGTTTGGAGAAGAGGGCCACCATTGACACACATCTGTACATGACATTTTGTGATGTTAAATTGCAGTTCAGCCATTATATGTATCTGCAAACCAAAGGTGCCCACACACAGGAGAGGAAAATGATAATGTTAAAAAATAAATGTGGTTTTATGCTAGCAAGAAAGTTGTTGACATACAAAACAAGGGTGTAGATTTTGCTTACCCATTTCTGAGGGAAAAGTCAAACACTTTGCGGCAATATTTAGATTTTTTTATGCATGAATTACTGGGAGAAATATCTGTATTTATGAATGCAGGTGTCAGGTGACCATTCAGAATATAATGGAATTAAATGCAGCAATGTTCTCGGGCATTATGAACTGCTTTGAAATATGAGCTTGTAATTTTATGTTGTCCCTATATGTGCTGAATGATTACCTTTATTTTGAGGAAAAAGTGTTAAATAGTGCACAACACTTTACAGGAGGCATCCTTGAGTCATTGAGATCAACTGGTGTTCTTGCCATTTTTTAAATTAAGCACTTTTTTCCTGTTGGGCACAAATGTGAATTTTCCAGAGGCTGAAGGTAACAACCAAAAAAAAAAAAAAAAAAAGTACGCCCACGCATTCAATTAACAATGCAACAGCATAAATTACACCTTGTAATTGCACTTAATCACTCCAAAAACTCCCAAGTTGCGTAATTCTAGTGTTTAACTTGAGTGTGTGACAGAGGCGATGAAGAGGGATTCTGTGGGGAGCCCTTACACATGTAATGTTGGTCCACAGGAGCTCTCTGTGTGAATGAGGAGGGATGGGAGGGGGCTGTTTGGTGGCATTGAGGTGGTTGATGGGGCAGATGTCTTCTCTGAGCAACCAAGCATACAGGCCTGGCCCCCGGGGAGATCCACCCGCTGTGCATCAGGAGCAATTAAACACGGCTCACGCTGGAGTTCACTGACGCACACGGGCCGTAAAAAGCTTACGCAAACGCAAGCAACCTTAAAGGACAGGACGGATGGGAGAAAAACAGAAGTGCCACAGGCAAAAGTTGTACCAAATCAAGTTATTTTTTTGGAGCAATTATAATCCATTGTGAAGAAAAGTGAAGAAGAAACTCCAGCGTTCAGCATCAGATGGCAACACAAGCCTCTCCCAACAGGCTCTGACCCAAGCTTTAACAATCCTACAGCTGCATACCTGCCTGCCCTGAAAATGTATACAAGAACAATAAAAATGGATTTGAAAATACCTACAGCAGGTGCACATTCAGCAAGTAAACAGCAGGAGAGGAACCAGTAGTGCAAGGCTTGCCCAGGATGTTAACAGTATAAGCAAATATTACAAAAAGGCATTAGCATTAAAGCTAGGATTATTAACTATAGTATGTTAATAAGGGTAGTTTTCAGTGCAAAAGTAATCAGAAAATGCTAATTAGTTTCCTATTAACATGCAGAGGAAGAGTATAAAATCCAGGTTCCTGCTCTTTGCTGCAGGGGGGATAGGGCAACACTGGATTACTTTAATTATTATTTAATAAAGAGGCAAATGGAATGTAAACTCAACTGTAGACAGAGCAATGAGATCAAGTTGGCCTGAAAAGTCATTCAAGCTCAAGTTAGATGGCGACAGCAGTCACCATTTTCTCTTCAGCGCTCTACCTCAACCTAAAATAAACTTCCTCCTTGGTTCTCTGTAGAGGCCTGCCAAATTAATTCACTACAGTTATAACTAGATTCGGTGGCGTGCAGGAATAACCGGCGTTCTGCAGCTAAATCAACATCAGACACTCGGCTGGCCCTCTGGGGGCGCCGTGCAGAGCCGCTCTGTTTCTCAGTCAAAGCAGTGCGCTTTGCCTCCAGGCCCCCGTGGAATATCTCTTAATGTAACTTGCATCTTCATTTAGGCTTTGCTCTGATTTTGCATGGTAAAATCAAATCCTCTATTTTAACTCTGAAAAGTAAAAAGGTTTGGGGAGAAAGGGGGGAGAGAAAACAAAGAGTGAGGGACCAACAGAGGAAGACGGTGTAAGCTGTTAATGCTATGTTAATCCCCGACTAAAAACAGCTGAAGGTAACGCAGAGCTAGATAGCTAGTGGAGGAGGTGAGTGAGGAGAGGAAACGGGTAACAGGGTATGCATAAAATACCAGAAAAACCGGAAGTCTTTCAATCAGTCCGAGGTATTCCTTCTGCCATGATTATGAGGACATAGAGAGTTGTAGATAATAAATAAGTATTTGGTTGAGAAGAAAACACATCTATTCACATTTTAAAAATGTAAGTCTATCCCAGCAATGGTAAAAGAAACTCATAGTTTCTGATTTGAGTGTTTCACTAAATTGAGTTATGACTATTTCCATGTTTTATGGCCGTAATAAAGAAATTAGGGAAAAAGTCCACAATGGTAAAAAAAGTGCCTTAATGGTAAAGCTAGGGATTGTTGTTTTCTTCAGCCTGAAGATGCCCTGAATACAAAGCTAACACCTCTGGACACACAAATGCCATTTGTTCATTATTCATTCATGGAGTGGATAAACATACAAGGCCGTGGCTTCAGGGTGTGTTGACTCTCCTGACCATAGTCAGTTCAAAAACAAATTCTACAACGAAAGATAGATCAGGTGCAGAAAAAAAATCAATCAGCACCTTCAACAGTGGCTTAAAAATAATGGAAACGGGACAGGCAAGGTATAAGACATCTGTCCAAAGGGAGAGTATACATGACAGAATTCATAGAAAGAGTTATAATATCTGTTCTACACACAACATTTCGAGGTAATGTAGCTCCCATTTCTATCAAATGTCCAACCACAGCCTGACCACTGTTCATAAAACAATAGAATAACACAGGGAGAAGAAAAAACAATCAATTATGTTTTTATGAGGACATACTGAGCCAAGCAACAGGGCATGAATATTCATGTGCAACACAAAAAGCAGTAAAAAACACTTTGTTATTGAAACCACATCCCATGCTCATGTTGGGGAAACGAATCGATCTCTGGGGGGTGGTGGGGTTTGGCCTCCAGCCGGCTAAGAGGGCTGCCACCAGTAGTGGGGATGATGCTCAAAGGCTGGCAACAGAAAACGGTATGGCTGCGATGCTGTTTACCTCTCTGGCAAACAGCTGAGCCCTGCGCTGCACATCAACCGCAGGTCAGTAAAAAGTCACCATGCTAGGAAATTGTATGATGAGGTGCTGAAGGGATTCAATAATTATGCAATGAACTGCAATTTAAAAAAAGTAATTACTCTGCACCTCCAGATAATTATAATATTGATTCATGTACATGTTGTGTCTTCCTCACTGGCTTGCTTACGTTAGCCAACTTGAGTTACTTCTTTAGGAATTACCTGTTGTCGTTGATTAAGTTAGTACGTCTTTATTCACTCGTACCTCCTCATCATGCTCCTGCATCCTAATGTAAAGTGTTTCCGAAGACAAGAGTGAGAATGACAAAAGGATCGGAGAGCAGATTAATCCTGGAGGAATTGATTTGTTAAGCTTCTCCATCCTCACGGGCGCAGCAGTCGAACAGGATTTAAGCTCAGGAGCCCCCGAGACGCACATCTGCTCTGAGCCTGTCCTCCAGGACCGCGGGGACCCTCCAACCTGAAGCCAACTTCCATCCAACTGGACCAGCTCACTGTGGGGGGGGGGGGGGCCTGGCTGGCTGTGTGTGTGTGGTGTGGTGTGGTGTGGTGTGGTCTGGTGTGTGTGTGTGTGTGTGTGTGTGTGTGTGTGTGTGTGTGTGTGTGTGTGTGTGTGTGTGTGTGTGTGTGTGTGTGTGTGTGTGTGTGTATGTGTGTGTGTGTGTCTTCTTTAATTTACATGAGTGCACACATGTGAGGATGCATGCACTACAAGGATGAATGAGTGAATGAATGTGGATTTGTGTTAATCTATATGTGTGTGTGTGTGTGTGTGTGTGTGTGTGTGTGTGTGTGTGTGTGTGTGTGTGTGTGTGTGTGTGTGTGTGTGTGTGTGTGTGTGTGTGTGTGTGTGTGTGTGTGTGTGTGTGTGTACTTGTACAGTATATGTGCCAGCTGTCCAGTGCTGCCTTCAGGAATAATGTGTAATGGGGATAAGCTGCTTCTCCTGGCGTCCAGCGGCTTTACTGCAGATCTCTTCCAGGTGTGTATGTGTGTGTGCGTCCTGTGTAAAACTGATGTTGAATAAACAAATGCAGTACAGCCCCCAGCTGACTGCCCAACAGCTAACTACATCTCCATCTAAGAGAACAGCAGCAATAAACCCTCGCTGACATCATTATGTCACACTGAGCCATTTCAAGTTCAAACACAATCGTCAAAGCTCTCCCACTGCTCAATAACAGCCTTTACAGGATTAGAAAACATGGCTGTGCTTCATCTCTTAACTACAACTAAATAATTGGAAATTGTTCATGATCAAATTTTTTTTTAACCACGTTTTTCATACCAGTGAGTCCCAGAAAAAGTACAACTTTGCTTCATTATTTTTCATCTTTTTAAATGAAATGGATGTCTAAGACTATTTGGCCAGAGGTAAAGGTAGGGAGTGGATTACAGGTAATGTTACTGTAGGGCTGATGCAGCAGGGTGGAGATAGAGTTGGGCAGATGAGGGTCTGCTGGGACGGAGATGGTGCTAATACAGGGGTTTCTGACCTTGGACCACCCCCTCTAAACCCCTCCATGCATGCAACACACACACACACACACACACACACACACACACACACACACACACACACACACACACACACACACACACACACACACACACACACACACACACACACACACACACACACACACACACACACACACACACACACACACACACACACACACACACACACACACACACACACACACACACACACACCCCTGAAGCTCTCCTTAAGATAAGCCAATGAGAGAGGGGGACAGAGCGAGGCGGAGGAGGAGGATGTGGCGCTGGCACTGGCAGGAGGCTGTTTACTTGCATTGTTAATTTCATTAGCCCTCCGGCAACCACTTCAATATTTAACATTCTCAATTTAGCTCTTTCCTTTTTTCCCCCTTTTCTTTTACTTTCAAACCACCAAGTCCAACAATTAAACAGAGTGGCCAAAGGTAATCTATCAGCACTCGGGTCTTACCACTTAATATAGTGGCACTCGATTTGCACTCAACTCAAGGAGGCCAAACCTTGTAAAAGCCACAATCCTTTTAAACGGGCAATCAATTTGGCAATGTGACTTTGCAGCCCGGTGTTGCTCAGCCTTGCTAGTACAAACCTCTGATATACAGTAATGTAAGCATGTGGAGGGACAGTGGAAAGGCAGGTCTGGATCGGTATGACACCTCCATCACTGAGTGAAAACACAACACAACACATTTGAAAAATAAAAGGGAATTTCAGAATGTAAGGGTGTAGAATGATGATGCTTTCACAAAAACAATTCTGTCTGACACTGGCTTGCAATCTCCTTTTCAAAAATAAAAGCCCACATTAACTGCATGCCCACCCACCAGAGAGCAATTTGCTACATGAAAAAAGCTTACAACTAAACTAAACTAAACAAGCTATACCCAAGTAGCAAACAATCTGTGAAACAACTGCAAAAGAGACCCCTTGATGTCAAAAACTTCTTTAATTCTAGATGAGTAACTAAGGAAACCTTGCTTCTCAATAATACCATAGGGGTTTAACTCTGTCTTTATATAGCTCTGAGATCAGGGATTCTGCTTCCTTGGTTTTACGCTTGTTTCTTGCTTTGGCCAGGCTGGTGCAGAAGCCATGTTGCGAAACCACTATAAACAGGAGGTAGAACTTCTTTTAGAAATCAGTGTCTCCGTTGGAAACAATTGTGTTGTTGGTAGCTCTGAGCAGAACAGATAGAGATCCTGTTGTCTTTGTGATAGCACTTGAAACACAGAAGAAGTCGGGGAGGATGAAGATACAACTTAAAAGAAAAACAAATGCTGTTGTGCTTCCTCTTCAAGTGGCCGGGGTCAATGCCACGGTGTTGGGTACGGCGTGAGCTGCAGTCAGTGTATTAGCATAAGCGGGCACATACATGGAGCGCTGAAAAGTGTGACAGCCTGCTAATGGCTCTGTCACAAAAGGACTGGAGTTTAGACACAGCTATAATCATGATCTCAGTAAGCGTGCCACCCCACAAGCGGAGCAGCTCAGCGTCCCCTGACATACATACTCTGACATCACACGCGTGCACTCCCATGAAATCTAACTGTAGCTCAGAAGATGGCTTTGCATACTGCCAACATTTCCAGTTGGGAAAGGCAATGGTGTGGCTACTACTCACACTCGTGCAGTACAGTGTCAACACCCCGTGTGAATAATATCCTGGCCTCTCAGATAATCTCCTCCCTCAGCGCAGGATCGTATTGTCGAGGTCTTTCAAACCGACCGGGCTACAATTTATAAATTGTTCTTTTCATTGTGGCATGCGAGCAGCACACCCATCTCTATAACTTCACCCCCTCAGCTGATTTATTAAACAATTGGCACACATAAAGTTCATTGGTAGGTGTGCTGGCGAGGCAAAGCGCTAAAATATTGCCACAATAGCGGGGGAGACCTTTTCATTTCCCATTCTAAACAAATCGGACTGCGGCGGGCAGGGAATATATTCAGACTTGTAAGTAAATACACGTAATTGAAGCAGTGGACTGTTGAAAATGCATCAAGAGCGGGCTTTTCCTACTATGGGGATATTTATCTTCCTTCCTAAACAAAAAGGCCGAGGCAGAAAGCGAAAAAGGCGGATGCAGAATGCATTTGTTTTCCTGCAATACAGTAGTGTGCAGGATTGTGTGTGTGTGTGTGTGTGTGTGTGTGTGTGTGTGTGTGTGTGTGTGTGTGTGTGTGTGTGTGTGTGTGTGTGTGTGTGTGTGTGTGTGTGTGTGTGTGTGTAATTGCTGCCTGTTATCATTAAGCAAGCTGGAGCGATCGGAGGATGCACAACAACCTATGAAGGGCAAACCTGGGGATATTGTGCGTGACATTGGACGTCTGTGGGTAAGTAATGATCAGAGCAGCGTGTGACAGCCCAGCCTTAGCGGCGACAATGGCACATTGTTCGCTGCGCTACGCCGCCCGCATCCAACTCATACCCACCTCTTCATTAGTGAGGAAGCCCCCATATTCACCCATACAATCCTGTAGAAACAGGAATGCTTCCAGCGCTGCTTCTTCAGTACTAACAGAGCCATTATATTTAACTGTAAATTATACAATGCCTGCATGGGTGTTTTCACACTTCATGAAAAATTGTTTTTTTTATGCTGAGGAGGTCAAACAGAGGGATTTGAGCTTCTTTTTCTCTCTGAGGTCATTCACTTATCCTCTGGCACTCGAGCAGGTTCAAACCAGGGCCACAGCACCCCGAGTGAGAGGCGAAATAACCTTTAATTGAGGAATAATCCCCAAGAATTGGATCGGGGAGTGGTAGATAATGAGCAATTGTCTGTTGACAACATGAGACAATTTACTTGGAGCTGTGACATCAGATTAATGAGAGCAAATACCATAATAATCCATACATTGGACCCCTGGTATATGCCATCTAAATGGTGTATGTGTCTGTAAAGGATAAAGCTGGTTTTAGTCTTCATTTATTTTGTCAACAAATCCCAGTAGAACACCAGTCTCTCAGCACTTCATTACCGTGTCTGTGGAACACCAAGCATGATATTTCCTATAGAAAATAGGCAGGGGTAAGTGCATATGTTTCATCCTAAAGTTGCAATATTTACTTTGTCTTAATTTACACAATAGAGTTTACCAGAGCATCACAACACTGTATATTTTGTCTGAATCTTAATCATTATTGTACCTATGATAAAAAAGGACCCATCTCCCAGTGTCTGAACAACAATGGAGGCCAATGGCAGAGAAAAATAAGGGCTACATTGGCTACACAGAAAAGATGCATTTCTTGATGGTTTTGCTCTTTTAATGGATTTTGTTGGCAATAAAAATGTCTTCCAAGCCATCAGCAGAACAAACCAGGGCGCGCATTTAATTTTTTCTTTACTCAGTCAATGTGTAAACATGTCAGCACCGCAGGTAGCAACCCCATAAATGTCACTCAAGAGGCAGAGTAATTTCATTTTGTTTGAAATAAATAAACCATGGTCCCTCAAACTGATTACGCTCCCTTTGGAATGTTCTTTGGCTTTGATGAAACAGAGCTCCGCTTAATGAAGCTGCTGATTCGTATCCATTGGGTGTCGCACCAAAAGGGAGGCCGAGGCTGAATCATCGGATTCCCCTGCCTACCCATCTTACACTGCTAGAAGAAAATGGACAGACAACAGCAATTCTTGTTTTCGCGGTCATGAATAAGTTATATGAACCTCCGATGTGTGAGGGAAACTAATTACCATATTTTCCATTAATGGGAACAGAAAAGTTTGGGTGAAGTTCTCAAGCTGCAGTAAATTCTGTAATTATGGCTCTTTTCTTGTTATTCTTGTTTGGTAAGACGGGAAACTCACAATGAACAGTGGATTTATAAGCAGCCAGAGGACGCTGGTTGTAAGCTGATAAAGGAACACGCTGAGCTGGTTTGGCGTTGTTGGGCTAAAGACAGATTTTTAACGGTAATAGGAAGCATTTATATGAACTCAAAGTCTGGCTTTGTGCCTGCTATTAAAAAAAAGTTAACACAAACAATAAAAATGCTGTTGGAACTCTTTTGGTTTATAATTGAAGGCAGACCCTCATATACAGTGGTATCAAACATCCCACAGCTGCATCCCTGAAGAACAGGATTGATTCATTAGGCCAATGTTTCTTACTAACAGGCCAAAAATCTACATTTGAACTAGAGTATTGCATTGCTGTAAAAGGTAAAAGTGTGTTTATGCAGCACCTTTAAGACACAAAGGTAACTCAGAGAGCTTGACATAAACACACAAGGAAGATTAAATGAATTTAAATAAAAAAACGGAACAAAGTAATACATAAAACCGAAGGTAGTTACAAATCGACTTTGTAGAAGATGATGCTGCAAGAGGGCAGTAGTATAAAAATAGAAGAGGATGTAATAAAAAATAGCAGAGTGAAAGAGTTGACATTTGTCAGGATGGCTCCTGATGGGTTTTCTACAACAAAGCTGCCTGAAGACAAACACTCATCGCATCACATGGCCAGGAAATACATGAGAACAAGTGCGCACATGAACTTAACATGACTCCCGTTCTGAATGGCAAAAGGTTCTGCAGAGCTCTGTAGGAAGCTGGGGATTTTGTACACTAACCCCTGCATCGATCCAGATCAAGCAGTGGCAGAAAGCAGTGGGCGTTGGGAGCAGAGCCCCTTTGATCAAACAGTGGTCATGACTTCTTCAAGAAGCAGCAATCTCCCACTGAAGTCTGGGAACAGTGTGAAAGTCCCACAAGGGATTATGTCTGAGTATGTCAATTACAGTAAGTACGCAGAGCTACTCAGGGGTAGGATCTGCCAATCTCTGCAGCTTTCTGATCCCACATCGGCTCCAAATACGAGGTTCTGCTGTGTCTGTGCCAAGAAGAGCTCACTATAAAACAACTAAACATTTACAGCACAGACTGATAGCATTATATTGCTTTATAAAGGCCTATCAGGTTCCCAAGTGTTTATTAGATCCTGACAGCCCCTTGGCACTAAATTACCGGTGTGATATACAGTGTGGTGTAATATGCCAACTGATTATGTTTCATTTGAAACAATTGCAATTTATCTTATGTACCTATTGAAATTAAAGAGGCTTTTTTTGGATTTGAAATGCGTAGAAATGGGGTTGCAACACTTTAAGAGGTTGACAAGGACTATATTTCATGGGGACAAATATGGAACTGTACCAGGAATGCACAATATATTGAGGGTTTTTTGGGTGTTTTTTTTTTTAAATCACCATCCAGATTTAAACTTGCACTATACACAAAAGGAAAGAAGGCTGGAAATAAATGTAAGGTCAATACTGGAAATAACTTTTTAAGAGTGTGACATTTGGCCAGCTAGAAGAAAAGCTAGAGGACATTTTTAAAGATTATTTTGTCAAAAACGTTAGAAAGGATGCCAAATTGATATTTTACTGAGGGCTTGTTACAAAACTTCACTTTTGGTATACATATTTATGAGTTTTCCAGAACAACACTCCCTATGCATTTTCTAATTCCACCCAAAAGTGCCACAAGTGTATAAAGGAAGCCATTAATGAGGTTATATAAAAGAGTTTGTAAAATGCATTTCTTATAAATAAATAAGTCTAATGAGGTAAACAAAATTAAATAAAGCAGACTGAATGGGACATGCCATCGAAAGGACTCTGGCATTCAGAAATAAAATGTTCCAACACCTAGAAGGTGTTTGTTTTCTGCCAAACAACACCAGTGTCTCAATGCCTGAAATATGTCAAGTCACTGTACACTTGGAGCTGATCCAAGACCAGATTAAAAAATGACATGAAGATCGCTTTTCTTTCTCCAGCTCTCCCCGAGTAAACACACTAATCTGCACACTTTGCTGCCTCGTTACTCGGGCTCTTAATTAAAATGCAAGCACTTCTCCTTCAGGCGGTTACCAATACTTGATGCGCTGGATTACCGTCGGTGAAGTCGGACATAATTTGTTTTTAATAAAACATTGGAGGGATTAAGTCGATGGAGTTAACTGAGATTTAGCTCCAAGGAAGCACATGTCTTGTAAATGCTGAGCACAAACAAGCCAACAAATGCTTTGGCATCTTTAATAGGCATTTAATTGCTCTTAATATAGAACAAATGATTGCAATAACAAGCATTCCTAACATGACTGCAGCTACTGTAAACAGAGAAAAAAGACGCATACTAATGGCAGACTTACCTGCATCCTTGCATTTGTTTGTACTAATCTATGTTGAAATGGTAGGGTATAATGTTTGGAAGAAGTAGCGTTAATTTGTTGTCATAATTAGGAGTTTTATGGGTTGCCACAGTAGAGAGCACATAAAGCGACAGCGTCATCACTAATTCAACATGGCAGGCCTGCAGAACACCATCTGTTGCCCAAGAAACTGTTAATAAAGTCACAATTATCTTTTTGTAAGCACTTTATGGAGAATAAAATGTGCAAATTAATTAGGTACAAGTCAAGTCCATGGCTAAGAATAGAGATGGAAGGAGGAAAAAAGGCCAAATCACCAAAGACAGAGGCAAAGCATTTGATTCAAGAACGTTTTGCAAGCAAACACACCCGTGGCGCTAATGATAATTCGGGGTTTCTTTGCTGATGATTTGAAACAAAGGCATTGTTTCACTTTTTAATTGCGCCTCACATCCACTTACACGCATTTTGTAATGAGGCTACACATTTAACCGTAGCCTCCCTCCTCTCATCACAACAAACAAAACCAAAAAAAGCAGTCAGTAATTGCACAGCGTGTTAACAGCTGGCTATCAAAACCCAGCAGGAAAATACAATTCACCCTGAAAAGTTGAGCATCAACCCCATTCATGATCAATACTGCTGGGCCAAGAAAGCACTTATCTGCTGTGTTTACATTGCTGTTAGTTTCTCATCAAGAACGCTTCCCTCGTTACCGCCCTCCCAGTTCGCCTCAGAGGCCGCTGCCTCCGCTGCCTTTTGTCAACACCAGCACCCACAATAAATGGCCAGAATAGAGGCCAGATAATTTTGTTAATCTCCTTCGCCTAAGACCTTGAGGAGTTTAATTCATGGTGATTGTTTTGACTCCCCTCGCTGACGATCAATAAAGTCCATTTCAGCACTTTTTTTTGCCCGGCTCGGAAACAGAAAGCCCTTGTCGCTGCGCTCTTCTTTATGAAGCCCGGACACAGACAAACACGGTATCCTTCAAAGTCATCAAATGTGCAGGCAGATAGTGAGAACACACACACACACACACACACACACACACACACACACACACACACACACACACACACACACACACACACACACACACACACACACACACACACACACACACACACACACACACACACACACACACACACACACACACACACACACACACACACACACACACACACACACACACACACACACACACACTAGAGTAATCACTGCTCTTCAAACTCAGCAGCTGCCAGTGAATTTACAGCCAGAAGTCACGTTCTACTGTACCATGTCTCTCACTATCCTTTCTCTTACTGTAATTGGCTGTAGAGGGGAAATAGTGGAGGTGATGCTGGAGGGTGGGGGTGATTCTTTCCATCTATGTCTCTGAAGGCGCTTATCACTGACCCCCAGCAGCTCGACACCCTCTAACCCTGTCATCAACACACATGACCTCTTCATTCGAGCCGATATGAGCAACTGCTGCATCTCTGAAGAATAAAGATGAATAGAGAGAGAGGAGGAGAGGTTCAGCCGCCGTGGAGCCGCAGTGTAAAATAGAAAGCAGTGACACTGAGGTTGCCAAATTAACCGCCGTTTATTTCCAATTTAAGGCAGGGGAGAGGACACCCTAGAGAGGGGAGGCCAACAAACACTTTAAACAGAAGCATGGAAGCGGATGCGCAAGGTAATTGTTCTTGTTAGCATGATTTATGATTCATAAATTCTGCACCCACCCGGCATTCCCTTTGAACACAAAACAGGGATAAAGAATTTCCTTTTCTTCCAAACGTTTATAATCCTTAATTACCTGGGCCTGGCCGCCGCTTTCTATATTGATGTGAGAACACTGGGGCAATCACCCTGAGTCTCCTGTGTTTTTTTAATGAAATGTGCACGGCTGCCTATGCATAACCACATTTGCAGTAAGCAAGTGCACAAATTAAGCATGCCCATCGCTCAGACGGCGGTACCTCCTAAGTGGCATTTGGAAAATTACCTCATACATTTTATTTGTGGGCATGCTTTGTTCGGAGTGGTAATTGACAGAGGTGTAATGAAATTGGAGGCGGAATCGCTGAATGTGTTTTTAAAGTCAATAACATCAAATGTAATGCCCCGCTGAGCAAGAGTTTGGGAATACAATTATGATCAATTTGAGTGCTGAGGGCGGCCATTTTGAATCAGCCTCACACTGAGACAAGGGGTACCTCTCACTCGGCAAGCTCATAAAATAACTTCATCTGTATTTGTGCTTATGGGGAAATTGAGCACGGAGAAAAAGAGATGCATGCTGAGTAACAGCCGAACGTCTTGGCAGTTTAAAAACCATCGATGTCAGTTTGTAGGTACTTCGTAGTCTAAATCATTACTTGTTGAACCCCTTCGGAATATAAAATTCAGTTGCTCTTTCCAAGTAAATCCTCTCTTCCATCTTATGCCTCAGTATTCATTTTTATTTTTTACTTCTCCAGCTCTATTCTTGTCCTTCACCAGGCGAGGAATGTTTACAGCAGCCTCCTCTACCCTTTTTCGAGGCGGAGATCCTCGAGTGTGTCGCTGCTACACTTCACGGCTCAGGCACTACATTCTGGCTGAACGCTCTGCAGGACATGCCACACCATGCTGCTGCTGTTCCCTCCTCGCTCACTAGCTGCCTTTAAGTGACCACTGGCCGAGAAGGCACGTCTGATTTATCGGCTTTAAATGGAGAACACAAGTTTGGTACAGGGCCTTGATCTGTTTCCGGGGTGAGATCATAATGGGAACCTTGAGAAAAGCTTTGGCTGAAAAAAAGTCCAACCTCACAGATGCATTAATGGAAGTAACACAAATGTACTTGCGTCTAAAATTCCTCAGGTAAAAGGTCGTACAAGATTCATTCAAATGGATGTCTACATTTGAAAGCTTGCGATAGTTTCTATTTCCAAAAGAGGAGGCGTATTAAGATGTATACATATAATCACTTCTCTTAAGACCAAAAAGCTAGGCCCTATTTTGTCAAGTTATTAATTGTTGAATCAATCAAAAGCACCATTTTTAATGTTGTGCTCAAAACATACATGTACATGAGTTATTCAGCATGAAGATCATATCCATAAATGACTAATTTACTCAAGAAATCTTAGTTGACTAACACCAAAATGACCAATTGGTCCATTATTAGAACAAGAGGAGGCAGATGTAGTATTTTTAGTGCTGAAGATTACAATGCATCCTGCAGTTGACAAATTGCAGTATTGAATGATGTCTTGAAAATGGGATATATTGACATCCTAACATTGCATTTGTAATACATTACTATGTATGCATTTAGATGAGCAGCTATACCAACATTGCTCAGTGCATTAGAAGCCGTTATCTGATAACGGTGTGCTCTGTCTAAAGTAAGAGGAGCATCGGTATCAGACCGGTTGGACAACATGATCAGATTGCACGCTTGTCAGACGGCTTCGGAGCAAAGTGAAGGGAGAGAGCGCCATCGTGTTTTTCTCATTAGACGCTATCAGGTGGCATCGGCTGACAGAGCAGGCGATGGCTGCAAAACCTACAGACTCCTGCTGGCTGGGCTTCGCACAGGCGCCTGGGTGAACCCTTTGACCTCACTACTATTGTCTCCAGTGCTTTGTTTATCAGATGACACGGAGGTTGAGCACATGGCTGTCATGCTTAGACCATGACACGTTATCATTTGTCACTAATCAGGAGAGGCAATCTGGAGTACTGTACTAGACAAAAACTTGAAATGCTGACAAGCTCTAACAGCATGCAGGCGTTCAGAGGAAAAGTGCTTCTTGAACCCAGATGTAAAGTTTGCTATGGTGATGGTTTGAAGAAAAAAAAAAGACAATGGCTGGCACAGAGCACCTGTGATCTTTTGTTGCTTGTCCAGCATCATCTGATTTAATCCCCCACAAAGTTAAACTACATGAACATGATCATTTAGAGAAAAAACTAAGTTGGTCCCAACTTTTAAAGCAGTTTATTCTTCAGGTCGCTGTTGTTTTCACTCAAAAGTATTAAACCGCTGTGAGTTGTTCTCACAGCGGGATAAAACACCATAAATCTAATTCACGATCGTATTGAGACCGTTAGCCACGTTCCTCAGATAGCATTCTGGTCTGTGATAGCGTCAGTATTTCAAAAGTGAAACAACAACATGTCTAAGAGAAGAAAGCTAATGGTGCCTCCTCAGAGCCGAGAAAAGAAGAACGTGTTGACAGTTTGGCTCAGATTATCCTGGATGAAATTATAGAGGGACCAGTTTTGATGTAAGTTTTAACAAGACATTCTGTGAGGCTAAATAAAATCAAACTGACCACACAACTATTGCACTTATTGTTAGAAGTCATAACGTCTTGACCAAACATTTGGGACAATCTAATCTGTAAATGTAGTGACTGAATAAAATGAAACATTTGACAGATTGGTGGCACTAGGAAAAAGGTCAGGGGTTTCACCGGAGTCAATAGGACAACAGACATCTGTTCTGTTCAGTATGACCGACAGGAAGACCAACATTACCATACCTAGATCCACGCATAGCTAAGAATACACTTCTAAGAAACCTAGACTATGTCTCTAGTTAACTGCTATTGTTTACAGAATGATGCACCTTCCTATAAGCATTTGCAATAAAATTCAAATGAAATCCTTCCATTCAAAATATTATTTACAGCATTTGCTTTTTCTCTAATCAATGAAGGAAAGAAAGGGCCTTCACAGTTCAGCTGGACTGCCAGAGTTTCACTTTGTTCATGTTTGGAGCTAGTAAGATTGGATTGGCATCAGCAGATATTGCTGTTGTGGCCATGTCAATAACCCTTCAGCCTGTGAGGGGGAGCCCCAGGAACCTTTCCATTCCCTCGTCTAATTAGCTGCCGACCATGCTAGCTTCACCAGGGCATTCCCCTCAGCCGCTGAGGCCACCGGCAGCAGCCAGCTGGGTGGAGGCCAGGAGGTGAGCCGCCACCTAAACTTTGTGCATTGATTACAGTTGATCCCTCTGGATTTCATGATTGATCGTGCTTCCAGTGCACGCCCCTTTGAGACCCACATGCATAACTGACTGTTGTGTCATATACTGTATGTGTGGGAAGTGAGCAAAGGCACAGTACAACAGCAGTGGAGGCAAAATGTTTACCATGTTTATACAGTTGATGCTGTCCAATCTGCCGGTCATCATAAAGTAAGGTGGTTAGCATTTGGACGAAGACGTTACAGATTTGACTCTGCACCTTCCTTAAAGAATAACGCTGTTAAAGCTCTGAAGTCGATTCAAAACGATGTTAATACTGTAGGGCTGAGCTGCCAACAAGAGCTAGCAAATTTCCAGCCACCATTTATCCCAGTTTTAATCATTTTTCCATCCGAGCGCCTTCAAGCGTCTCTCAGTCTTTGTAAAACTTCAGACACTGTATTTCTCGCTCCTTAGTGTCAGCAGTTAATTAGCGGTTAACACACACAGTCTGCCCAGAGACAGATGAGTACACATCAAAGGGGCAGTACACCAAGATGGCTACTTTGGTTTCCATGTGTTTATCTTCCAAGTGCAACACCCTGTAAAACCTAACACTGTGTAGAGGGCAGTCAGGCTTTGACCAGTTGTGGTCCTTCAGCTGTCCACTTCTTAGGGACTCTGAAGACCTGCTGCCCCCCTGAGGATTCGGAAAGTCTCTCTCAAACACAAATTAACAAACACAATCTACATTGTATGGGGGTAATAACTTTTCCTCAGTAAAAGAAAACAGTCATCCCTTCAAGCTTTCAATGCCGGTCAGCTACTGCCCAGAAAAGCCTCAACGTCAAAGTGCGGGTTAAGTGCGATAAGCGAAATGAGCATATGCCAGGGGGGAGATAATGACTAAAAATGACTTTCCACCTCCCTTACACAAAGAGAGACAGGTACAGGGACACAGCTGCTCTTGAAGATTAATGGTGCTGCCAGATGTAGGGGCTGTGGAGAAGGTGACTAGCCCATGGTGCTCTTCACCACGCTGGAAGAGGACAAAGCAGAGGATCATGGGAAAGACACAAGCACTGGTATTGATTCGTCACTGTATGCAGAGATTACTTGACAGCAATGATCAAAAACTGCCAGAGATGACAAGCTGAAGGTGTCTGAGGGTTGAAATAATGATGTTTTTGCTGGCAAAGAAACCTCAAAAGCTTTACCTTAATCTCTACAACACACAGAATAATCCTTAAATAACTCCCACACAGTAATGCAAAACATATTTTAAAAGATTGACTTCAGTTCCACACCTCGTTTCACTCAAACTTTGTCTGAATGTGAGAGAACTTCTAACAGGCATTGTCACAGCTAGCTTCAGCACGAGAGGAATCATTTGAGGTCAAGATATCAAATTAAATTTAGGGAAAAAAAGAGAGAAAATAGATAAGAGTCATTCAGCAAAGCACAGCGCTGACGCTCTTCCCCTTCAGAGTCACCTCTGACTCACCTCCAGGTCACCTGAGCAAACGACATGCCATCAAAGCACAGTGTCAATACTGCAATTTGTTTTTCTATTTCCTCCCTTATCAAGGTTAAACGGGACAAATCAATCATCTTAGCTGCTGCGAAAGGGAGAAAAAAGTACCCTACTTGTCAGAAAATAAGGGTTATAAATAATACGGCAGTAGAAACCAAACACTTGCGATACAAAATTCTCAAAAAGGCAATTAACTCCAGGGGAGAAGAGAGAGAGAGAAGAAGAGAAACCTGAAACAAATGCCTTCTGAAAGCCCTTCTGCCAAATCTCAAATGCAGGGACACCGGTTCCTTGTTCTCAGAACAGAGACAGTTTCAATTACATGCAGTTTGCCCTTGGTCGGGCTATTTCAATATTTTATGTTGATACATTACCACTGCAACATGCCTACATTCATTTTCATTCAAGAAATGGAGCAATGTGCAAAAATAAACTCTTTATCAGGCTGTGCTCGGTGTTATATTATTGTGTCTTTCTCAATAGAAGATAGATCATAGAGAAGACAGACGGCCTAATACATGAATGAAAAACCCACAATTACTTTTCATGTGGGTTGAGCCAAGAGTGGCATTGAGATTGCTCGTGCAATATCAGTGACATGTCTTGTGAATGTTAGCATGTAATTGGTTCAACCAGAGGCATGAAGCGACACATTAGGGTGTGTTTTTTTTTAGATTTTTGCATACTGCAGAGCTGCTGACACAATGCTAGCCGTTCATAAACCAGATAATAGAGAAAGGTATTTACAGTTCTTCTGGGGACTGTTTAAAATGAGTATGACATCATGTGATAGGAGGAGGTCACCACGCACCTGTGCGACACACAACTTCCTCAGACAATGTGACATTTTACGCACAGGCCTCTTGACGAGCAATGACAGATATGTGAGAGCAGGCCTCTCTGACCTTTGTAGCACACTCAAAGACTCGCTGCAAGAATTTCTACTGTGAAAAAGGGCCTTGAATTGTCTGTGATCAAAGGCCAAAGTGAGGGTTAATATGTCCCGTATCTTGGCCTGCATGCTCTATTGTCCAGACCCTGCATTTCCCACCCAAGGTTTCATTAAGCTGCTTAGCGGGAAGGCGGTGAGATTGATTGGCTGCTGGTATTTATTGGGCACTGATGGCCCAGGTGCTGAGGAAAACAAGCATCCAGCTTTGTTTTAATATCGCCTTTATAGCACAGCTGTTTCTGCTGAGCTATCGCTGTGCACATAATCACAGTGAAGATGCTCAAATCATTATCAAAAGCTTCTGAAATGCAAAGAAAATAAATTAAAGTGGACCCTATAGGAGTAAATTGAGGGGGGTCAAAGGTCGGGAAGATGAGAAAGTTACGGTGTGCAGTTCAAATGTGATGGGATCTTCCCACAAGTCTCAAAAGTGTGTGGCTCATGAAAGCGATTGCTCATTAAAAATATTACACGTACCCCTCCAGCTAACACCCTGCTCAGGAGCTGTGTGTCCTCTAGAAACATTATTGGAGGGTGTGGCAGGTCCACTGGAGTGCCACTCTAATCATTGTAATGCATCTCTGTTCTTTTAATTAAGGGATAATGTCCAATTTCATGACATTTATGAGGTTATAACATCCATTAGCCTGCAACAGATGCTGTGGCTGAATAGCTAACTAGCCTCGAGCTGAGCCACACAGGTCCTCCTGCAGGCCACGAGTCACGCTGCCCAGCACCAAACACTGAAACACATTAACTGTCTACCTCGATTACTCATTTTACATACTTTTGTCCCCCTATTCTCTCTGCATCCATTCCCTCTCACTGCCTCCCAGCAGAAAATGGAAGGAGATTTAAAGAGTATAGCTATTGAACTTTAAACAGCTTATAGCCATGGAACATAAAACTGGCATTTAAAATTTGTGATTGCAATTAAACGCAAGTTATTCGCAATGAGAATGTCAAAAGCAGTTCTAATCATTTTTATTGTGCCGCTTAATTATTGCATTGCACTTTTTCCTCACCCGAGCCAAATGCTTTCTGGAAGCATAATTTCAACCTTTAGCTCCTCTTCTCACGCTTATGCCAACAGCAAGATGAGCAGTCTGCTCTGTAGCCCCTCAATTCCGACAAAATGAGTCTGCCTGAACCTCTCCAACACTTTATATTTCTCGGGCCCACAGCCAGCCCTCCTCTCAGTGGTGACCTCAATTTTCTTATAAATACCTTTCTCAACTATCCCAGTGAAGGGTGAAGGACACTCAAAGCATCAATTGAGATATTATTAGTCTGCTGTGGCACCAAACTATGAAATATGTATATCCACATTGGGAATTAGCATTGGCTAAATGAAAAATTGGTGGCGGATGCAGATGGCACAAAACCAACCACCATTTGGGGGTTGAATTGTGTTCATTGACTGGTTACACAGTACCTATACAGTTTTACGGTCACTTTATCAGATGGTTGATAACCTTTTCCGAAATGACTTTATTTATCAGCATGGTGAAAAAATTGGTTTGTAAACCTAAATCATCATTTTTTGGTTTGGTCATAATCTCCGTTGGCAGCCTCCTGTGATGGAGACAGGCTGGAGTTGGCAGCGACGTTACCAGGTCCAGGGTCCAGGGTCCAGGGTTAGAGGACAGGGGAGTCAGATAGACGGATGTCCCTAGGGCAGGGTGAGGGTCTGCTGGGCAGCTGTCCGGTAATTAGTCCCCTCCCCAGTGCTTGCCCCCTGGCATCTGTTGGAGCAGCATCTAACAGTGCATGTGGCCCTCGTCCAGCTCTCAGGATGCAGATCAGTTAGAACCATTAGGCTTTATTTAATCACGTACACCTGCTGTTAAACACACACCTGGTCAAGTTGTGTGATAGATGCATGTGTGAATAAAAACACTGTGAAATAACTCTGTGGTTCTTTTTACAGTTTGACCAAGTTTCTTAATATAAGCCGAGCGGGACATGGTCTTCAACTTTCAAACCTTCTCATAATGAAAAGCTCCCGTGGGAGTGCAGCTAACTCGTGCTATGCTCGGCACACTACCTCCGAGGCAGCAGCGGCTGAGCTTGCATCGAACCTTCCTGCTGCAACATTAAACTTTACAAAAACAGGGGGAAAAATGATTTTCCCTGGAGTCCCATTCCTCACAAGGGCTTTAAAAAAGTCCTCTAAATGAAAAGGATGCTATGCACCATCAATACCTCAATATGGATATGCTGTAAAACATGCTATAAGACAACAAAAGCACTTTACTTTTACTGCACTTTGTGTGGCCCTGCCTCTGGCTTTCATAAAGCAGTTAGTGTTTACCACACTTGGCTGAGTAATAACCCTGTTGTAGGACAAACACAACTGTACCCCGAAGATATAACTCCTGAAATCCTGTGCTGATCAAGTCTCTACGTGTCCCTCTCCTCCCTTTCTTCCAGCTTCCCTCTCTCTCTCTCTCCTCACCCTGCCTGTATTCTTTATACACTGCACTTTGGTTCACAGTATCTTACATGGCCTTACTCACTTATCTTCCTGCATCCTCCTTTCCTGTCAATACACTCGGTTATCCTCTGTAGCCTGAAGCAGTCGTTATTCAATGTGCTCACACTCCATCTTTTACCTCTTCCCGTCCACATGTAAATCCTGCCTTACCAGTTTCCAGTCATACAATAAAGTCTTGATTTAGACATAAAATAAGTTTCTTATGAGCACTTAATTCTTACAGATGAATCAACCTTTCCATTTTCAACAGGGCACATCTCTAGCATACTAGTCTTTTAATATTTTGGTGCGAGTGTTCCTCCACGGTGCATCAGCCGGCCTCAGTCGCACTTGGAGAGAGAGCGTAAGTGTCCTTGGGTGAAGGGGGTTCCCGAGGAGCTAATGGTTGGCGCGGTATGACTAATGGGGAAAAAGCGTGACAAAATAAGACAAATGGTTTGGACCAACTTCATTACCTAAGTGACAGCTTGACGGCCCGCTGTATAATATGGTATTTTTCATCTGTGACTCATTTGGCAAAGGAAAATGATGGCGGGAGCAGGGACTAACTTTTTTATTACATCAAAGCGTTTCTGATTTTATACCTGCCTGAGCAGCAGAAGTAGTTGGAGAAGTTTTTTTTTACGGTGTTGTGTGCTTTTGAAAACAAGCACACAGAACGCGGAGCGAATTTTGGATTTGGAGTGAAGATACAGTATTCTGATGCATTGGAGAGCGTCTTAGGTTTTCTAACATCAAAACCAGCAGGCAGATTGGCACCTACAGGCTAGCACTGGCAGTCTGTTTACTCACCAACCTCCTTTTTTTCTATTATACATCTGTGGGCAAGTCTCTCTGTGGAGACAGAAAGCACAATGGCACATGGGAACCTTTATAATGCATCAGTATTCACAAAATATGACTAAGAGATAAGGCAGTAAGAAATGTATTGTTATTCCAGTCAGGCTTGCTATTAAAACTGATTTCTAATGATTGAATTGTTATCAAGCAAAACTAGTTAATGGTTTCCACAATATTTGACAATTAATTTCCAAGGTTTTCAGCTTTCGGTGATAAAACAAGTTGATGATGACTGTTTCTCAGTTTACACAGGACGTTTGCACTATATAAAGCCTCATCTGCTCAATATCAGATCGCTTAATTTTTCATGAAAGGAAAGGTCATATGGTCCACTGCAATCTCAAGTCTCAGTGTCTGTGTATCAGCAGCTGCCTGTCTTGTGCTGTAGCATACATTATTCAACAAATACTTGGGAGTTCTTCTAGAGGAATACTGTGGTTTGCCTCACTGTCTTCCTTTGAATTACACAAATTCCAATATAATATTGCAAAGGTGGCCTAAATAATTCATGGTTTGCTTTCCCTTTCTTTGCCGGTGGAAACAAAAACGCAAAAAGAATAAATATATATCTGTTGTTGTCCGTAAAGTTGCCAGAAAAAAAGGAAACAGATGTCAAAATAGAGTAAGGAAATAACTGAATGTGTTAAAAGCTTTTGAAATGTGAATGTTGCGTCATTTTAAATAAACTGTGATGTCCTGAGATCCCTACACAAGTTAATATGACGAGCCCCAAACTAACATTTCACCCACTTCAGCTCAAACACATCTGCTTATTTTAAATTTGATCTGCATTTCAGATGAATTAAAACATGTAAAACCATCCATGTTGTATTAAATGTATCTCTGCTCAGTGGCACAGAATATATTTTTCCTGTTGGTCTGCTGGACGTATTCTAGCCTCAATGGTATATCTAACAGAGCTATTCCTGTGTAAACGCTGCTGGGCCTCGGCTTGCTGCACGCTGCGTTAAAGCCAAGGAGTCATTGCCTCTTCTGAGGGGAGGAATCCATCAAAGCCACCGGGGAATAGCTAGGTAGAGCAGCTGTCTCCCAGTGAGGAAGAAAGTGGCAGAGTTGCAGATTATGTGTTATTGTTGAGCTTTCAGTCTGTACTTTCTCTCTTCTTTACCCCTGTTCCCAAACTTGCTATTTTTGTCTGCAGTCCCGTCTTTATCACTATGGAAAACAGCGCTCGAGCCATTACACAACATCACTTTCGACTGTTTGTTTCACTGCAAATGGCATCTTTTGGGAAAGGCTCAGAAATGTAAAAAACTAAAAAAAAAGGCACTCAGTGTACAGATCTCGGCCAAGGCCACACCATATTTTGCATTGTAAATGAAAGAAAATGCAATTTACGTATATCTGCCCAATAATTGGAATCCACTCTAAAGTTACAGAGGCTCTATTATGCTTTTGTGGGTCTTCTCCTCTCCAGTTTGGTGTATAGGCTTCTGTGCATGTAAATGGTTTTCAAAAGATAAAATCCCAAAGCGTCCTACACACTCTGCTTGAAACACCTGCATTGGACTTCTCTGTTTACTCCCGGAACATAATGACATCCAAGTGTGACATTGTACGTGATAGGCTAAGAGGTGGGACATACGTGGTTGACCAATCAAAACCGAGCTGGCCAGCTCACCAATCAGAGCAGAGCGGGCTCTAGTTTCAGACAGAGGGTGAAAAGAGGTGCTGCAGCACAGGCAGTATGAGAAAATAAAGTATTTTGTGAACATTAAAGCATGGAGACATGTCACAGTACAGGCACAAAATATAAATATGAACCTGAAAATTAGCAGAATAATTCTATCTTTAAATGAGTTCTCTCGGCCCACGCTTTAGGACAGTAGTCGTTTCATAATCCTGTTGACACACAAACTAACAAATAAACTGGACGGAAAAAGTCTGGGTTATAAGTAGAGTAACTAAGAACAAAAAAACTGAATCTGGAATAGATGAAGTAGAAGCTGTCCATTCTCAGTTCATTAAAAGTGTGCTGACAGTTTTATGTGTTATTAGTCCTCTCTCAGAGTGGTCCCCCTGCCTTTAAGGCACAGCTAACAAGGTGTTTCCTGAAAAAGAAACATAATCAGAGGAGAGGAGAGGCCACAATGGAGGTGTAAAATGAATTACTACTAGGTCGTCCTCCGGCTGGACACGCAGGCGTCCAGACTTCACTCGTCTGTCCACACCAAAGGAAGTGATTTTCTCTCACCCTCACCTGCTTTTACCTTATATCTTTTTTTTTTTTTGTCCTGTTCATAGCCCCGTGCTGAGACACATCCACAAAGATTTCTGAATAAAGCTTAAACTTAGCATCCCGTCCATCCCTCTGTCGCCCTCCCTGCGGCTTCAGACGAGTGAAGTCTGGACTTTACAGAAAAGCAGACGGGTCAGTGCCCACACAGCTATGCGCCTGCCCTCACAGGCATAACCCCAGTGCAAGCTGGGAAAAAAGCTTTAAAAAGAGAAGCACTGAGGACAATGTACACAGTCGCAATGTGTAAACATCCAGTCAGAGGCATGAGTGAGACGATGAAGCCACTCAGCTGGGACCAGAGGAGAGCTCAACAAGATGGCTTAAGTTTATATTATAATATCCATGAGATGAATTGCCACATATCTAAAGTTAACTTCAATAGTGTGCTCTGAAAATATGCACGTTAGAAAAACGATCCAAACTAAAATGAATCAATGGAAAGGAGGACTAGAAGAGAAGGAGCGGTTATAAAGCAGTCGTTTCATCTCTGCCTCCCTGTGGGGAAATCTTGAAGAAACCGCTTTTAAAAGCATCACAGGACATCAATGTGTTCTGGAGTCACTCAATATAATATGACTGCTTTTATGGAGAACACAACCAAGAATAATAAATATCCTGATGATTTTCTAAATTCACCAAATGGTTTTGTAAAATAAGGGAGGGTAAAGAGTGCTACATCTCTCTGCGCAAGCCACCTTCATAATCTCACATGGAGGCAGAGGTTCCTCATTGATTCACACGTTTATGACTCTGTTCTGCATGAGAACTTTTGGCCATTATCATCTTCCTGACCTGTCCCACATTGGATAATTGCCACAGATAGGCTAAGTTCTCCCTTCTGCCTATTACAGCGCCGCCTTCTCTTCTGCACGGCTGCACAGACCTGCATTTCCTGCACAACTGCCTTGGATCACCATGTTTTATGAATTGATGATGGGATGCTGCACTCCATGCGAGTCATACATATAAACAAAGTCTTTGGACTACATAATTATAATTGAATATGGTACTTGCAGTTTGCCATTTTGCTGCTTGTTATGACGTGATTTTATTTTCAAAGGAGCTGATTGTGGACTCCAGGAAGAGGCAGAGAGAGGCACATACACCCATCCCAATCGACAGGACTCCTGTGGAGAGAGTCAGCAGCTTCAGGTTCCTCGGGGTAAACATCAGTGAGGACCTGACATGGACACATCACACCAGGGTCATATCCAAGATGGCTCGACAGCGGCTCTTCTTCCTCCGCAGGCTGCGGAAGTTCAACATGGACTCCAGGATACTCTGCAACTTCTATAGGTGCACCATCGAGAGTATCCTGACTGGCTGCATCACCGCCTGGTATGGCAGTTGCACCGCCCTCAACCGTAAGACTCTACAGAGGGTGGTGAAAACTGCTCAGCACATCACCAGGATGGAGCTGCCATCCATGGAGGACCTCTACACCCAGCGGTGTAGGAAGAAGGCCGGTAGGATATTAAAGGACCCCCATCACCCCGGCAACAATCTGTTCTGTCTGCTGCCGTCTGGCAGACGGTACCGCAGCATCCGGACCAAGACCACCAGACTCAGAGACAGTTTTATACCACAGCCTATAAGACTGCTGAACTCCTGAGCTCTGTGAATGTCTACTCACATTCTGTTTATAGTACACATATCTATATATTATACACATCTGCCATAAATATCTGTGTATGTTATATATGCATCTGTATATACCTTCTCATACAACAGTGTTTAAATTACTGTACAGTATATTTAAATAATCTCAATTCATTCTACATATGTATATATTTCACATCTTTACATCTTTATTGTTGTTATTGCACCTTACGTTATTGCACTAGCTTATTCGTGTCTAATGTTTGCATTATTTTATTTATCTTATTTGCACTATGTATGTTGAGTTGTTGGAGGAGCCTGGGATATAAGATTTTCATTGCCAACATATACGCTGTATCTGCTGTGCATATGACAAATAAAACCTTTGAACCTTGAACTTTCACACTGAAAGTAGCTAAGAAAATATCCATTACAGCTAAAATGCATGCCTTAAGGACCTTACTTAAAGCTGCTCTAATCATAGTTTTTATATTAACATTGGATCAAATTATATTTAGCATTCAATAGTTCAGATACTCTGCAGCTCCCATCAGCTCCACACAGAGCTTGGTCTTGCAGTTTTCAGCTGAAAACCATCTGTACAATACCTACACAGCACCAGAGAATAAAGGGAGCTAAATAAGACATCTGTTTATGCAAATAGTTAATGCATCCAAAAAGTTTTTAACGGATACAAATCAGATTGTGGGATCTCAGAGGCCTTATGGCTGATGATGTCAAGTTGTACAAAAACAAACAATCCGTTTTTACCTGAAATGAGTCTTGGTTCTAGTTGGTAACTATGAATTATACATTATTTGTCAGATGGCCAAATTATTCTTATGTTAAAATAAGTCACTCATCGGATCAAAGTAAGGTAATAATAAGTGCTGTGTTTGAAGCTTGTTGCACTGCTAAAAGGTTTAAGTACATAACAAACAAATAAAATAACAAAATCCCTCTTTATGAACACAATTGTTCAGTCCTGTATTAGTAGATGAGATCCCTGATTGAAAGGAAAGCTAAACAAAACTGCTTCGAATTTGTTCGTTCATACACCCGGAGTAAATTCACTTGGATCTTAATGGATCTAAATTAGGAAAGCATCAGCAAAGCTGGCAGTAAATTGCACTTACTTTATCTTTGTTTTTTTCACCTCCACAATTAACAACGAGTCCTTAATGGAGAAGTTGGCGTGAAGTGAAATGCATCAACATCAATAATTAAGAAGCAAAAGACACAAGCGGTGAAACGGATTGATCAAGAAGCTACTTGAAATGTTCAGACCTTTTGTTTTATTTTTCAGGTTAAAGAGGTCTCTGGTGCAGGAAAAGCTCATCTGGATTCTTTGAGTCTCTGCACTGAAGTGCTTTTTAATCGCTATCCCTCGATGAAGCAGTGAATGGGCTTTCTTTGGACTCCTCCTCCCCTTCAGTGTACTCTGATGACCCGGCATCATGGTGGACTGAAGGGCCAGAATACGAGCATTCATGAGGGGACCGCTGTATCTATCATTAGTGATATTCAGTTATCTATGCCTCCATATCCACACATCCTTCCTCCTTACCTTTGTTCTTTTGAAGAGGAAACACAAAGTGATCGTACTGTGCATCTACAGTCACTTAGATGTAGCTCAGCACACAAAAACCAACAGCACACAGAGACACATTTCATACCAGGGGAATAAAAATTAACCTGAGATGCCATCAGCAATTAAGCCTAATTTCAATAACGTTCAACATTTTATATTCGTGTGTGCCTTCCCATTAGCGTAATCAAGCGACAACAAATGTTTCCCTGCATGATAATGGCAAGCTGCCTCCTCTGTGTGTGGATCAATTAAGGAAAACATACAAGTCCTGATTAAATTTGGCCCATCAGGAGAAAGAAGTGGGATAATGGTTACACACCTTTAAGACGGCAAATCCCCCTCACCTTGATCTAATAGAAGAGCAAAGAGGTATCCCGAAACGTGCATATTCAGCTAACCTTGCACCCCCGTCCAAACCCCAGGATCAATCACTATTCAGCAGCGCACCACTGTTAATGATGTTATTTCACTGATGAAGTGACGTTGCTGTTAAGAGTTGCTTAACATTAATATTCAGGAGTACTCTGGGTAGGATGGAGCAAGGCAGGCGTAATTAGAGTTGATGGGCTCCATAAGCATTAATATTGTAGTGCATCAGCAGCGTGGCCCTCTTGCAGCAGCCTTCAGAGATTGCAATTCCCCGCAGGGACAACTCACCGTTATTATATTCAAGGGGAAGACTGCTGATTATGAACATAAAAAACCAATGCATTGTTGCATCAATAGCCAAATTGGACATTAATTTAAAAAATGGTCGACCGATTAATTTGTGCCGCTTTACACGATTTTCAGTTAATCGCCATTGTGCGCCCGCAAGGCCAATTATTTACTATTTTTTTATTTCCCTGTAACAACAGCAGGAAAGGTGACTACATCAACAGTTTATTTTTTATTAATGGAAGTTAACAAACTATATTGTCTCTGAGAAACGAGATGACGGTGCTACTTGAGAATAAATGCTGTTGCTGTTACGTGGACTAAAAGTATTTTCCATTGTTCACCATTTTTTCACATTTTATTACCAGTGAACATTTGTTTTGTTGTACTTTTTACATTTAAAGTGCATTGGAAACAATAACTTTTTTTTTTATTTGAATAAAAAAAATACATTTCTTTTTTGAAATATAGTTTTCAGATTACTATGATTATATTTGTGTTTATATTGGATACAAAAGAACAAAACAAACTAAATGAAACTTGTTGGCATATATTCCATCTATCAGCCTTTTAAAACCCCATATTGGTCGACCACCACATCTTACCGTAAACTATATTTATGTGATTACCAGTTAAACACACCATAACTGCAGTAGAAAATTATGATCTTGCAGAAGCCCACCTTGATAGAGGCCCATGTTAACACAAATCCAACATGAGATATGTAGATAAAAATAGCCCCTTTGATAGGTGCTGACTGCGTCTCATCCGCAGCCCGAGCACCGGCTCGTTCCCAGGTATTGATGTCAATTACCGAGACGTCCATTAGCTCAGGAGTATTCTGAGACGAGTCAATTTTGGTCATGTCATGCAGTTCAGTTTCACATTGAGGAATGACCCTGGGAAGCAGCTGGGTTGAGCTAGCACTGAGGCTAATGGCCTTAATGCATGATACAATAAACATGTGCCTTTATAAACCAGCCGGAACCTCTTACTGTGACAGCGGGCTCTCAAATGACACACACTTAACATTAAGCTGGGTCCATAAGAGTGTGTAGCCTAGTGTGATTACATTAGCAATGTGTTCTACACTGTGCAGTATGGCTCAATGAGGTGATGCTGGGGTAGTAATTACTGCCATTGTACTTTGTGCTTGTGTTGTACAATGAGGGGAAAACAGCTGGTTCTGAGGTCACCTACCCAGTCTTGGTAAATGTGTCCATCATAACTCATTAAACCTTAACGCGGTTCCTTTGTAACTGCAGTCTGGTGTGATGCGCTCCATTGACGGCACTTCCAGAACTCTTACACATAAATAACCACAATCTGCTTTTTGCAACCCTGCAGAGATAAAATCCCAAGCACTGACCTGTCTCGTGAGGCATGAAACACTGACCGGAGTGCATCTCCAGCCAGGTGCACACATGGGGAAATGGTTACAGAGTCATTAGGTATTTCAATACTCTGCAGTCAAATCTTTGATATCCTGAGACAAATTAGAATTAAAGCATTTTTGAGATTGTTATGATGAAGGATGGAGCAGGCCGGTATTATCAACCTTAAAGCATGGCCAGTATTTATGCACGTGGTGTGATTGAGTGAAGCTGAAATACGAGACGCTGGTTTGAAGGACAAAATGCCTGCTGGAGCTCTGGGGAGGGGTAGCACTGGCTGTACATGTGTGTGTGTGTGTGTGTGTGTGTGTGTGTGTGTGTGTGTGTGTGTGTGTGTGTGTGTGTGTGTGTGTGTGTGTGTGTGTGTGTGTGTGTGTGTGTGTGTGTGTGTGTGTGTGTGTGTGTGTGTGTGTGTGTGTGTGTGTGTGTCAACGGGTGGGTAGGTAGGTGTGTAAATGAAGAGGTAATCTCAGGAGTGAATGCCTGGCAAAGAGCTAAGAGATGACCTCTCTTGAGGAGGAAATGGAGGAGAAGAGGGAAAGGACTATAAAAACGAGAATGCGCTCGACTAAAAGGAGGTGGAAGGAATAAGGTGGAAGCTATCAGAAAGAAAAGAAGGTCAAGGGGACAGCGGAGCAGAGGGCAGGAGGAGGAGGAGGACGGGATTGGTGTGTGATGAGGACAGTCCGACTCACGGCTCTGATTAGAGACTTTACAGAAAGCTGTAAAGACTGCAAGACAGACTTCCAGTTGCCCACAGTTGGCATTTCCGAGCCTTTACAGTAAAGGACCTCTGTCTCGTAAATCCCAGAGGAGAGCACTTCTTTCGGCCTTGTCAGGTTGGACAGGCTTTGACTTTGCAGGCATTGAGTTCCCTTTCTCAGCTGAATACAAGTCTCTGGCTTTTTGCTTTATAAGCGGCATATCTCCAGGGATGGCTGTCCGTCGGCCAGTTCACCACATCTGTTCAGCCTAAAATAATTCACCTAGCGCTGTCCCAACAACTGCTATACTGCAATGCTGTGTTATTGAGAAGCAAACAGCAGGGGATAGGAAACAACCGGCAAAACCACCAAGTTCATTTTTTTCTGACTTCAGACTACATTCATTATTAATTAAAATGATAGTATTTTCCTGCTAGCATATTTTTTAATACTTTACAAAGTGGACCAACAAAGACAATCAACATTTTCTGTTTGGCGGTTGTTCTGTATCATGGCAAACTAAGCATTTTGTTTTGAAAATCTTCAAAAAAAGATTGCCAATACTGACTATTAATAAGCGATCATTAATGTACAGGATGGAAATCCTACATGTGGTCCTAAAATGAGAAACTACAAAGCTGTGTGTGTAAATATGACTAGGAACCAGAGTCTCTGGCTGCAAAGTGTGTCTGTGGGAGTTATGGACAGGCCTAGTAAAAATCCAGTGGACAGAGAGCAGTTTCTCAAGGTAAGGGGAATATTTAGTGTAACCATAATAGTGGGGTGTAGACACATTTTAGTCATGATGATTCACCATTTAATTTAAAAAATGCACATTGGCAATTTCCATGTGTAAGCAAGCAGTTTTTAAATGAGCTTCAATGAAAATTCCTAGATTGGACCAAAAAATAAATAATTCTAAATACGCAAATGTACAGTATGAACACTCATAATCTCCAGTGAGATGGAAAACATGCAAAGGCGTACAATATGTATATGTCTCAAATAGTTTGCATCAGGAACCAAATTGTGCAATGTTATGCATAATTGGGATGCACAGCGGCATGCATAATCAGGCTTTTTTTTTTTATAAGTCTACTGTGACCCGGTTAGTGCACTCAATTTCACATAAATACAGAAATCCTGCTCTGACATATTCCAAAAATGTTTTCTTTGGCCGAGAGGAGCCGTCTAATGTCTCCCAGCAGGGTGTCATGAATGTCCACTTGCAGCCTCCACTATCTGAATTCCAATGCTGCCACAAGGCCCATTTGTTGAAAAAGACTACTGTACACAGCCTCATGAATATAACATATTCCTGATCCAGCCAGGTGAACTGTGGTGAAGCAACAGCCACTATAAAAAGATGACTCCAAACATGGCATGCATCACAAACAAACAGCCTAATCGTACACTGCACATGCAAACCAGTACGCTGAGCTGTACGCAATTATGCAGGGAGCATCCACACTGAAGGATGATAGAGTATACCAATCCATTAATAATAAACACTGACCAAACAGGAGAAAAAGACAGACAACTGGGAGGGTAGAGGGAGATCACTGCAAGTGCTCAGAACATTGTCTGTAATCACACACTGCATCCTCCTTCCCCCATCCTATCGAGGAAGCTGAATGTGACTGCATTAAGCGAAAAGAGTCACACAGAAGATTATGAATAAGAAAGTACTGCTGTTGATTATGCATTTTCTGCGCGTGAATACAATTTACAGCTATCAGGTCCTGTGATGATTGAATGCCGTCTGTTGCCCCCTGGTAGTTGAATGGGGAAGGAAATGAAGAGTGGCGTGCACGAGGGGAAGACGGCTCTTTCAGAGGAGGAGAAACTGTACACCAAACTATTATATCTGCTCCTGTTTACCTTCCAACGCCATCCATCAGTCAAGCAACCGTCGAATCCCTTATGAGTAGATTACACGGGGCCCTGCTTTGTAGAATGGGTTATATTTATAGCAACATTAGGGTCTGTGCATTAGGTTACGTGATGTAGCTCCACAGAGGGAATCACAGAGGAACTGTCTTGTGTATTACTTGATTATCATGAAATGAGAATGAGGCCTCGAGATTGATCAAAAGTCGACTTCAAGGAAAGAGAGAATGTGAAGTTTCCATTTCAAAGGCTCTTAACCCAGAAGCCGCCGGAACAACAGAAACAGAGCGGCGCATGAAACCTGTTGTTGGGAGAGAGCGGGAGAAGGAGAAATATTCACAGGGAACATTAAAAGGCAGGGTATAATGCATGTACACACCATGCTTTAGCTCTTATCTGTTCCAACAACACATCTGTTCAAAACAACAGCATATGAAAACACACCATTTGAAGAATGCAATCAGAGATGGTTAGGTTCCCGTGACAGCGAGGCGCCCCTTCATCTCACTCCCTGCAAACAGAATCCTTCTTCCGCGTGGCGGGCGGCGGTGGCAGCTGCGATTTCGCGAGGCCCTGCCTCGACAGCACGCCTATGCTTTGTGGAGTTCACAATTATTGGCGCCCATGTGTGACAATATGATGTTTGGTGAGAGCTGCTACAAGTGTCTCCGGTAATAAGTTGGCATGTGGCAGAGAGAAAGCAGTGCTGCTCGAGCAAACAGACAAAGTTATCTCTGATGAAATACCAAAAGCACAGCAGGAAGTAGCTCACAAGCAAACATCAATGTTTGATGTACATTGCTTTTTTGACAATTTGAATTTCAAACATGCATGCTTGTTTTAAATCTCAACAGCAGCAACAATCTTGAAAAAGTTAAGATGATATATCAACTGTTCTCAGGAGTTTTGGCCATGTAATTATTTAAAATGCTCAAATATAACTGAACTGTGAAGTCCAACAGGAGTTCATATACAGAGTAGCACGGGGTAAGCCTGGGTTAATCGAAACTGACCCCAGCTAGCACCTATCTTAGCGCTAACTTTTCCTCCAACTTTACTTTTAATCTATAATATCTTCTATTTCAGAATTCAAAACGTGGGTAAAAGTTTTCCACCTGTCACTTCTCTGGCCTGAGAACTCTGTAGACACAGCTTCATTTACTTTAGGACATTAATCACAGACGCCATGTCAGTAACTGAATTAGCAAATCCATTCATTTGTCCAGCAGTGGCTCAGTCAGTAGGGGCTTGGACTGGGAATCGCAGGTCGCCGGTTCAAGTCCCCAAACAGACTTGAAATAACGAAAGTGGACTACTACTTGAGAGGTCCCAGTTCACCTCCTAGGCCCTGCTGTGGACACCTCCAATCCCCCCTCCCCATGTGCTCTGCTGTGTGCATGTATGTGACTAATAAAGAAGGTTTCATCCTCCAATTCTATCTTCTATCATTCATTCAAGACATTAGGAGAACAATTCAACTGTTTGACCGTGATGTTAGGAAACCTACATTGTGCAGATAAATATGACTATTTGTTTGTGAAATATAATCAGAGAATGCCACACAGTAGTAACATTTTAAATAAGGATACTTTTACTATTAAAAAGGACAACATGGCAGTAATGATTTTAATGCTAGATGTTGTCAGGTCAACATTGTAATTATTAATCATGTCTACTTTGGTCTCGTTCTAAAAATGCAATCATTTCATCACCAGCGTTCCCCTTTGGCTCTTTGCTGATAACTGATGTATTCCAGAGTAGATGAGTATGTTTTGACCAATTTAATTTACCAAATTATCAAACCTTTGATTTGATGTTGTGAAATCTGCCCATCTCTTGTTACCGTGGTATGTGGGATGTCGTGAGCAGCATCTCATGCCATAATGATCATAACCAATTACAAATGGTCCAATCTCTCTGGAGATAATGCGAAGGCAAAGTTGGTGCTCGGCCCGGCACAGGATGGCTGAAGACAAATTTCACGCTAGGTTAATGCTGGCCAATTGTATGCCACTTTCAATTAAGTTCATTTTCTCCTCATAAAAGCCTAAATTGAGATATTTTTGACGGAATTCAAAGCTAACCATGCATTGACTCTCATATCTTGATTCAAACTGGGCTGCAGGAGAGGTCGCTCCACACCACGATGGTTGAAATCAAATTAGCCATTTGCTTACACGCACAGATTGCATGTTTAGCATTCAATCAATATTTGGTGTTGTGGCACAATAACTTTTTGAAATGCAATTAGCTTCATGGCATGGGGAGATGTATGTAAAGTGTTTCAGCCTGAATAGACCTGATTCAGGTTGTCCACTGCAATTATCTGCTGAGGGGAAGTGCCAAACAGAGTGGCAATTTGGCCTCAGCTCGCACACACTGTACTGTTATGATTACCTTTATGGTCCCCATTGATTTCCTGATGACATTATGACTTGTAATTTTCACAAGCAATCTCCATGAGAAGAAGCCTGCCGTTCATTTGAAAGTCATGATTTCAGTTCCCTTCCTCGCTTGGTATATAGTATCCTTTATGCTGCTCTCCCTCCGTCCTCACACTCCCCAACGCACGCATACACAAACAGATGGGATTTTCTAAGAAATTAAAATCCCATTTTTTGGCTTGGGTTCAATTTGCTCTTTCTTTTTTTCCTCCCCCCCCCCCCCTAAGCTTTTGGCACAGAAATGGGCAATTCATGACAGCGAACTGAATGAGCACACTAGTGCACACATTTACCCTCGGCAATTTCTTCTAACAAGATGAGGTGTTTTTTCGTCTCGTGTTTGATGTGATACAGGTATGGCTGTTCTCTTTTTAAGCCCAGACAAGTGCTCTGTAATATCCCTCTAGACTAAATACTGTGGCATGACCATCCACTGGAAAAGAGTGTAAGAGAAAGTGATGGAGAGGGGGAAAGAAAGGGCAGTCACTTCACAGTCAAGGTAATGCATGTGCGTATTTACTGGGACACTTTTCTGAAGCATTCTGCTTATCTTGTGCTAAATAGACAGCCTTGTTAGAACATTCAAGATATGAGAAGGGGTTGGATGATAACCTCCACCCTCCACCCCCCCCCCCCCCCACACACACACACACACACACTTTATAATCAAAGTCACTCGCCACCAGCTAGCGTTGCACTTGCAGTACGATTCACTTCTCGATAGCCCACCATCCCTCTAGCAATTACAGTTCTGACAGCTCCACTAAGACACGCTTCCCCGCTATAATTACCCATGCCGTATTTATCCAGGATGGGTATGTAAGTGTTTGTGTGTGTGTGTGTGTGTGTGTGTGTGTGTGTGTGTGTGTGTGTGTGTGTGTGTGTGTGTGTGTGTGTGTGTGTGTGTGTGTGTGTGTGTGTGTGTGTGTAATAATGATCATTTGGGAACCTGATGGTCTAACAGGGTGGCATGTTTGTGCTAAATAGAAAGGGAGATCCCCATTATGCTGCCTCACTTCTGCAGGGAGTCTGCCTAGCATGTTATTAGGAAGCGCTGGTGAGCAGCATGGCCTGATGTAGAGGATGTGGCTGCAGAGGAGTCGCTTTTTATCCAACTCTGATAAATCTCCCTTGTTGATGAATACAGTTTGGCGGGTACAGGAGCAGATCATCAGTACAACAGCGCAGCTTCCTGATGAAGACAGAAAGGCTTGACTGCTCTGATTAGGGTCAAGTGTGCCTCAGCGCAGGGATTCCTATAAAAGCTGCCTCTTGTGATTGAAATATATGATGAGCTTAAAAAAAAAAAAAAGACAGCTTCTGGGTAAATAGGTGAGGTCCCACTGCTTGTCCCCCGCTGATGACCCCGTCTGATGAGATCACAATATGGGCTGATGATGTAGTCATGATTGGCGCAAATTCACTCAAATCATCTGTAGCAGTTATCAGTAAGTTCAGTGTTTCTCCTGCAGGTCTTGTCATAGAATAAAAGGAGTGTTTTTTCTTGGAAGTTGGGTTGCATGAGTTTCTTCTTCAGTAGATGGCAGTTTGGAAAGAAAAGCAGGGAGCTGATGATCTTAACAAAACTTAAATAGTATCTCAGCCTTTTTAATTTAGGCGGCAGCATTGTTAGACCAACAAATGATATATTCGGTGAAGCAAAATCTGGTCTGGTGTCTTTGTGGAGAGCATAGAATCTAGTTTTAGTTCGGAAATATAACCGTTATAGCTCGGGTTTTTCTACAAAATACAGCTGCGGAAAAAATTAAGAGAACACTGCAGCATAATCAGTTTCTCTGGTTTTATTATTTATAGTTATGTCTTTGAGTTAAATGATTTTTAAAATTATTATTATTATTGTATTCTATAAACTTCTGACATTTTTTCTCTGGCTTAGAATTCAACAGACACTGGAATGGCTGCCATACATATAGAGATAAAGATTGAAGAAATATTTGGAGTAGTCTCTTCCTTTTTTCCGGAGCTGTATAGTATGAGGGCGCTAACGCCACTTCCGTCAAAAATTACGGCCCTGCCACCTTCCGGAGAAAAACAATGCATTACATAATAATAGTTTCTTCATGTCTTAAAGTTTCTGAGTCATAAATTGAACCTCAAGAGTTACAGATTCTCTACTTCCAGTAAAAGAAACGATCTAATTCAGAAAACAGTTCAAGTGTAACCCTGCTGCCTGCCACTCGTCCACCGGCAGACCCACCCCACATCCGTCGCCTATTTATTCGGAGCTCTATATAAATCAGTATTCTTAAACTGAGAGTTACTTTTTTGAGGGTTTTCCTTTTCTAGCAGTACTTTGCATTAATGCATTAAATCCTTTCCGCCTCTTTAAAGTGGGGGCATACATAGTGCCATTTATTCTAGGCAATACACCCACTATGCCTCACTTTAAAACATCCAAACTATCCGTTTGAGTGTGTCTTATGATTACCATTGGTCTGTCCTCATCATGTGTACATACTAATTGTTCTGCAGCAACACAATTGTTTGCCTTTAACAATGACAGCTGTGTTGGCGAATGTAAGTTGGCTGCATGATGCAAATTTATTCGAACATTTCACAGTGGAAGAGCATCAAAAAGCTAGTCACATCCCCCCCCCCGTACAACATTATGACTGTGTTTCCTGGGGAATATAAGAATCAAACTAGGCTGTCCATTTGCAATGTGTATTACCCCTGAGATCCATAATGTGATTTATCTTTACACCATCTCATTTCTGTGATCATTCAGCGGATTGCCTTGAATTTTTTTGTTTTGTTTCCCTCTGCTTTGCTAATTTTGCCACATTAAAAACAGAAAGGGAAGATACTGTTCCGACAAATTGTCCTTTTGTTATCCTCAAACCTCACTTGCAACGGGAGGTTCATATTTACATTTGCCACTCTTGTTAGTATAAATCTTAAGCACGCCAAGCTGACAAACTGAAATGGAAATGGGAGGGACATTGACTTTGTTTGCAGTTTTTCTGCAGCTATTTTAGTCGGAACGTTGTCTAAATCGTGACAACAAGTGATGGGAGTGCATTTTTTGGTGTTTGTGGAGATTGAGGGGGGTTTGCTTTTTCCCTCTGACGGGCTGTCACTGTGGTTCTAAAATCAGGCATTGTAGCCTCTTCCCATTAAGAAGCATCCATTAGACACATGGCCCTGAAAGCCATCCAAACAGAGCTTTTTTTGACCCTTTTACATCACTTTTTCTCCGTGTGCCAGTGAGAGGAGCAGAAAACTAGTCTGCAGCTGGTACAAGATTGACAAGGTAATTTTAGATGCTTTACTAAGGGACGTTCCACAGTATTTCCTCACTATGGAAAAATATGTGCATATACATATTTGAGATTTTTCTAATCCCTGCAATTTCCGTCTCTGAGCTCAATCCTACAGACTGGCTCTAATTCAGCGTTTCAGTCTCAATTACATTTAATGGACGGATTAGACATCTACCCCATTCAGTCTGCGGTTCAGCATGTGAATTGGGTTGGAACTGCAGGAAAAACGCTGCGTATTTTCCTGGGACCAGCCTCTGAGGTGTACAAGGACTGGCTGCCAAAACAGGCGATGTTTGCCTCCATCAAAATTCCCCAAAGCTCACCATGTGGGAAGTAAGGTGGAAAAAACGACATGTCTTGCATCTCTGCACAACAGCTCAAGACATGTCACAGTGTTTTTCCTCCGCTCCGATGTTTTTAGCCTCTCGCAAAGAATTAGACAAAAAGGCCTTGCTGCCAAAGTGCTGAAGTTAGGAGTCCTTTTGTGGCTGAGGATGAAAGACTGTCTCACTTTCCAACCATACTGACATAAGCCGGCACTTGTGTTTATCTGCCGTGCCCCAGCGGTTGTATCATATAATTAATATTAAGAAGATTGGAACCATTACTTCATGAATGCTGTTTTTGAGTTGCTGCTGCATGAGGGAGTCATTCATAAGAAAGAGAACAAAATACAACATTTTGACTTAGAAACCAATCAGAAAACCATAGCAATACCAAGTTTAGTATCACCATTCTGAACACCAAAATGGCTCTTAGCTGAAAGGACACAAATTAACGAAAACCATGAGGCCCAAAGAGTGTAAAAAAAATGTATGCAACACTGTATTATCAACCAGTACTGGCGTGACGGTGTATTCCTGGAGAGGAATCACTTTTTGTGTGTTCGTAGAAGAAGGCATATGGTGGCAGAGAGGGATCATTTCTTGTAGTAGCTGAAGCTTTACCTGCATCTCAATTTGGTATACAATTTGGTATCGTAGATTTGGTATGCCATGCCAAAAATGACAGTAGGTCTGTTTTCAGTGCTGGATCCCCTGTATTTACACTATCATCGGTAGTTGTGTCACTGCAGTGCCTGAGTCAGCCTCGTGCTCCATGTGATATCTACAGATAAGCACCAAACGGACGATGTAACAAAAGGAGACAAAACATCATGCTGCCCTGTCATGCGAATTTAGCTGAAATTACGCAAACAACCCGTTTGTTTACTTCCACGGATCACAACTGTCTACAACTTTCATAAAATCAACATCACTTTTTGGGCAGAATATGATCAAAGCAATATTTCGGACATCAAATGGAAAATCTTAAAAGCCTGGGTAATGAACAGTGAGGTTTTCTTTTGCTGTGGACACATATTCATTATGTAGCATGGTGGAGAGGACATGTTACGAAGATCCTACATCTGCAAACACACTGAACACACACATTACTCACGCTCCAGCTTTACCTAATCAGTCTTTTTCTGTCTAAGGTTTATCACAGTTTTGTCACTGAGGAACAGACGCCGCCCTGCTGCATGTCAGTAAATGCCACATGAAACAAGGAGAAATTCCAGACATTGAAAGTAAATTATGAACAAATACAACAGAGGCAGATAGACAACATGGGGAGACAACTAAATGAGGCTATCCTTTGGAAAAAGATGAGGTGACTTTCAGTCCAACCCTTTAATTTGTTTCATTCTGGGAGGGGAGGGGGGGTTGTTATCATTCCAATTCAAGTAATTAAAACATCACTCTGCATGTGCCAAAGAACTGCTGGTTTTTCTTTTTCTGCCTCTGCACACGGTCTCCAAAGCATCAGCACATTACAAACCAATTTCCCTATATCAGCTTATATTCACATTTGATTCTGTAGCAGTGCTGATGGGAGTTGGAACACGGGTCTCTGTACACAGGAATCTAAATAACGTTATGAAGCCTGGCGCAGACCTCATTTATAATCCAATGCCTTGGCTGAATTCCATTATGAGTTTTTCCCCTCCTTTATTTGTGTGAAATAAGGGAAAACTGAGATTATAAAAATGGCATCAACATACCGTAGCTGCTTGGAAGCTGTGGCTCCAGTGTAAAAGCGACTCTGTGCACAAAAGGTAGCCGAAGACAAGGTTTTTATAAATTATCCTCCCTTTGGGGACAGCTGCAATGTATCAGCTTTGCAGGCTGAATTTTTATCATAGGCTATTGATACCTGATACCCACCGGTCCTATTTTGAACTCGGGTTCAACCACCTTACAGGAGGAAAAAGCTGAAATTACATCTTTCTCTATGATGTAAGCAACCAAACTGAGGGGGCCAACAACACACATTAATCTCAAACCTAACATGTTGTCATAGAAAGCTAGCTTTATCCAAATACCACAGAAATCTGAAACCAAATCAACATCTTAATAATTAGATTAATAACGTGCAATAATAACATTTGCAATGACTTATCTGTCACGGTCTTTTCCATCTTTGTTTCTTGTAGTTTGTTCTTTTTACTGAACAGTTAGTATTATTAGTATTAGTATTATTATTATTATTATTATTATGTTTATTGTATCCTTTGTTACTCTGGCACAAGAATTTCCATCAGGATAAATAAAGTCTTCTCTTATCTTATCTGGAACAAAGCTTTTACAAGTGCAGACAGGAAATACTTTGTTAATATACTCAGAACTTTGCAGCAAAGTTATTGTACTGACTCAGGTGTCACAAACGCAATGTCAGAATGGTGATTTGACAAGAGTGGCCCCTGCATACAGAAACCTTGGAACATCTGGGAAGTCCCCCGGTGAGCGGCTGGCAGCCGGCTGGGAGGAGGTGTCGGACCTGAGTGACACACAGATGTGTGGCCTCTTGCCCGTCCGGGACTGGGATAACTCATTAATCAGAGGACCCTGCCAGGCGGAGGGTACTACCGTCGCCAAGAGTTTCCCCGCACACTGCCCCCGCAGCTCGCGGACATTAACGCATCACGGCATGGGATGCATACTGTATATTAATTGACATACTGCATACATTTCCTCCTCTTTCCTGTCACAATCCCAGCCTGAAACTCTCAGATAATTGGCACAAATGACCACAGCTGACATGCTATCGTCTGCTGCAACCACAAAATATGATCCATTCCCTTTATAGTATCGGGCACAAAACAACAAGCTCTGCACTGTATATCATCATTACAGAGTGACTCTACACAGGGGGGAATGACAAAGAGTTACCTGTCACCTTGTCTTGGGTAAAGGCTATTTAATTACTTATCAAATAGCCTTCAATGTCAACAGACTGAATCTGTTTCATAAATGTGCAAGTAACAATTTTTGACTTTTTCCACTTCCCAAGGGGAGAAAAAATCAATTTTAATCTAAAGTCTTCTAACCATTCCATATGTATGTCCCAGTGCAGTGTACTGTACATCATCTGAGGCAATAAATGGCCGTGTGACAGACGAGAAAAAAAAAGAAGCATAATTGAAGTTGTTGTTTGCATTGCTTAGTGAGGCACTTTTTGCTGAGCGCTGCCAGACTCATGTTATATGGTATTGTCAACATTACTAATGACTTGCTCTTATAATTTAGGAGCCGGGCATCTGATGAAGGATGGAAGAAAAAAGGTGCAAAACCCCTTTGTGTTGCTTGTCATGTTGCTGGATGATTACAGAAACTACTCCCCCCTTTGCTTTGAAACGACCCACTCGTTCTGATGCCTTTCTGTACATGTTAGTCACTCCAAAAGCTCTCCACAGCACTTGGTTTATATATAGGAATGTTATGCAAATGTGAGAATGCTAATGCTATTTCTTTTATAAGTGTGCTCTCTGTGCGTATGACACTGAGGTTGCTTTCCTTAATTCAACTCAGATTGCATTTCCTGACCCTTAATCCTGACAATAGCATTGGGAGGGAGGATTTCACATCCAGTTAAAATACATATATATTAATAGAGAGCATGAATCTGTTTATTTCTGTCTAAATGCTAAAGGGGCTGCCTCCTTTCATCACCAGTCGGACTTTTGGCAGGCAAATCCCACCAAATTAGCTTGAATGACAACTCTGCCTTAAGCATTGGAGGAAACTCGTTTTAGGCCACCATCTAGAGACTAATCTATTTATCACACTTGGCGTTAACTCCACCGGCCGGTGCGTCAAAACATTTGTTGGTTGTTACGTATTGAATCACTGCGTAACACAAAGCTTTTTTGCATTTTCATTTTTCCTCCCCCCGGTGGTGGAAAGTCAGGCATGTTTATACATGAAATGCCCGGAGAATATTTGCTCTGAAGGGTTTCCTCCGTGAATCACAATAGTCTTCTTAGGGAGGAGGGGGAGAAGAGAGAGAGAGAGAGAGGGGAGAGGAGAGGATGGACAAATCTGCTTACTTTGGAGCTTATTGAACAGAATGAGTCATGCACAGAGATGAAATGTGACTGCAAAGCAAAAGGTAAGGAAAGCCTGACGAGAACACAGGAGCGAGGAGATGAGACGGAGCGAGAGGAAGGTACGGAGAGGTGAGACAGACAGCAGAGAAACAGAGACACATGGAGACAAAGGGGTGAGAGGGAGGGGGAGTACAGAAGGAGAGGCATAAACATGTGCTCATGTGTGTCTATGTGTGTGGCCTCGTAAGAATGAAAGAGAGGAGGAACATTAAAGGCCAGAGGAAATTAGCTCCATCAGGCTTCTCTGATTGTTCTTTTTATAGAGTGACCTGCCACCAGGGGAGCTGCTGCCTTCTGGGAGTGTCACGGGCAGGGTTGCTGACACACGGCACTTTCAATATCACTGACTGAAATGTTCAAGGTGTCACTATTGATAGTAACGCAGACCACTGAAAAGGAGCCCGTCTTCACATTCTGTTGTTTGCTCTGTCTCTGCCGCCCTCCCCTCAGTCCTGCTTCTTACTGAGGCCAAAAGAGTTACTTTCGGACCATTTTAAGAAATCAAAAGGGTAATGTGCAGCTGTTTGGGAAGGCGGCATCCCCTCTTAAGCAGTGGTGGAAAGTAACTAAGTACATTTACTTAAGAGCTATCCATTCAATGCTCCTTTATATTTATTCTCTACTTCATTTCTGAAAGACTACTTCATTTTTCAATTACGATTTAGCATTAAAAAACACATGATACACTTTTAACATAATTCATCTCTACAGATTAAACCAGTGGACTAACTGAGGCACAAAAAAGGTAAATTACAAAGATTTAAGAAAGGAATTTGTAATAGTAAACAGTAAAGCAATGCTTTCTGAAACAACTTCAAGAATAATGTCATTTATATCAGTTATGGAAGTAATTTTTCTGCAGAATAAGTACTTTTGATGATAATATACTTCTGTACATTTGAAGTATACGACTTTTACTTGTGAATTAGTATTTTATCATTAACATTTTAGTGCTTTTACCTTAGTAAAGGAACTGAACACTTCTTCCACCACCACCGTTTATGAGTGTTTGGTATCAGTGGAGCAGCATCATGCAGCTTTACCCCCTCTGTCAAAGTCATGACCTGAGTGAGGCAAACCTCAGACCTGCATTGGATTTCCTCTCATTCACATGGAACAAATGCCGAGGGGTTTCCAGGCTACTTGAACATTAATGACTCAGGGGCCTTTAATTGTCAAAGGGGACCAAGTCTCAGGCACAATAGACCGGGGGAGCTCTTTTTAATGCCATCGATTATTTATCCTGACCTTCAGCCATAAAAAAGGGAGAAGGCCACAAAAGGAAGGGAATGTTTCCTGAGCAACTGAACACCTCTGCCTCTGTTTCTCCATCTTTGATCCACTGCTACACCCACCCAGTTTTATCCTATCCTTAAGCCAAGCTGCCTCTCCCTCCCTCTTTCCACTGTAGCCTTTAAAGCACGTCCAAAAGAGTAATCCCCATAACTAAACCAAAAAAAATAAAAGTCCAACTGGATGAGGTAGCCAAAGCACTGGCTTGATGGCAAACAACAACCTTTCTTTCTTCAGGAGCACTGTGTGGGATTATGATGCACGTGGAAGTGAACAGAACTTGATATTCCAAGACAAACAACTGTACTGCAGTGGTCCATTGTGGTAACCATCATTGACGTTCAATTACAGTAATAAAGGTGTCATTTTCATCCGATCTATCATGTATATTGAGATTTGGAAAAAGGCCAGCACTATCACGTAAAGGGCGGCATGTGTGATTGTGTTAACCATATGCTTAAGAAAATGGAAATTCACCAAGCATCAGGGGAATTACAAAGGGAGAGAGGCAAGTTTCAAAGGCAGCAGTTAAGCTTGTTGACACATTTTAATCTAGGAAAGCCAGACGTGCGCCTCCCAACCCCTGACTTTGTGGGGAGATGTAAAGGCTGGAGTGTGCTTGAAACAGATGTCAGGCTCTTTTTTCCTCGTCCCTCAGAGTGTGATATGGATGCCATCAGCATCACAGGCTGCATTCAGAACAGTGTTATTGTACCTGGGTTTGGCTCCATTGGAATTCAGCGCCACGGCACGCTGTTAAGGCTCTATCTTAAAACATGCACCTGGCTACGTATGGAAAATAAGCTTGTTACCCGCTGGAGGGGGACGAGGAACCCCACTGGCTCTCAGCAAACTCACCTTGATGGCCAAAAGGCTTTTTTCGGAAACAAAGCTTCTATGTTTTGAGGAAAATAGGGAAATGCAATTGATCTTTAATTTGCATAATCCATTTGTGATTACACGGCTAATTTTCACGTCAGGTTTATCAAAACTCTGCCAAACTTTGATATGACCAAACATAAGAACATACATATTTATCAGCAAAGTCCAAATGAAAAGTTCTTGCAGAAAAAGACGCAGAATGTTAGCAGCACAACAAAATCTATCTGTTCTGTTGTGTTTTGTTATTATATAGTCAAGTAATTCCTCCCTGAGTTGATACAAAGAGAAGCTATGAGGCAGAGAGAACATAACAAAATATCCTCAGCACACTGAAAAACATAAAAAAAATATCAGAACATCTAAGTGGGACAGTGGGTGACTCAAAAGGTGACACTACATGAATCTACATCAAACCCTGGCATGTTTGTTACTCTGAATATTTCCTAGTTTCGAATCCCTCAAATGACTGCTGTGAAACAACCTCAAATCAACGGAAAAATTAGCATCCTGTCAATTAACAGATCGTGATCAAAGATGATTTTCACAAAAGACTTCCAGGGTAGGACAGCTCATGCCTAATTGTCTTGGTGGATGCTGGGATTGAGTGTTCCCTTATGTAACAACTAACACAGTGATGTTACTGTAAGGGAAAACAAACCAGAAAAACTCATAAAGCTCTGTGTAGAATCTCCCGCCGTGTGAGATTCCACAAGCAATTCTAGTTAAATAGAAACTGAAATGAAATGTTTGGTGCCAAAGACTTCAGCGCAGGATGCTTATAAGCGAAGGTTTGCTTGTGGAATAAATGAAATGCTGCCGAGGGTTAAGATTGTGCAGCAGTATTGGTGACCTTAGCACAATAACAGGCTATCTAAAAAGTATCTGCACAAAGGAAAGTAATAACTGACCAATGGACATCTCCAAGCCCATCAAAAGTTTGCCACTTCTTGTTAAGACCGGCAGTTTATGATTGATCAAAATGTTCCAGACAGGGCGAGGGGTCCAATAATTCCAGCCTTATTATCTATTTATTTATTTGAGAGGCGTTTTTCCCCTAGAAACAGTTTGACATGGAACTGAAACATTATCAGTCACAAGAAAAAACTGTGTTCAGGGTCAGTGAAGTCTTCTCTGAAAGCTTCTCCCAGTGTGCTCCTTAATCAAAAACCAATTCAGAAATTGAACTGTCACACAGGAGCTTATGCAGCGTACATCTCGGCACTGCTTAAGTTATACATAAACATTGCTGCCATGCCGCCTGATAAGCAATAGGCATGCCTTGGGGAGATAGCGGGGGTCAGTCCCCTTGTCCATTCAAATTCTCCTCTCCCTCTCTCTCCCCTGCTGGCCTTTCATGCTAATTATAAGATTTAGCTGTAATCCTGAACAAAGACACAATATGCCATGCAGGAAATATGTATACTGCTTCATACCAGGGGTTCCTCTCGTTCGTTTCCTTCACATAATGGTTTATGGGATCTCTCCTCACCTCTGCTTGGAAGAGGTGGCACACACGGTTACACAGACTTATGCAAATATGGCCAGCTCACCTGCGGTGTGTGTGAGGCGACGCGTGAGATCACTGGCATAGTAGGGTGGGGGTGGGGGCAAGGAATCACAGCGGAGGTTTAACTCCCAGCAGGACAGGTTAACAGTAACATAACCTGAAGGTCAATTATTATAACTCATTGCTTTGTTTAGGGCTGCTTTATCACGGCCGGCCTTGACAAACTTGGATATTTGCACACACAACAGCCCACGCAACGTTCTCTCTCAACAATTGAACACACACCCGTGCTAACTGAGTAGATGCTGATCACTCAAAAAAAAAAAGGCTGGCTGGTGTTCACAGGAAGGCTGTAAAAAACTCATCTATTTTCTCTCACACAGAACAGGGTAACTGCCCAGTGTCTGCAAGCCAAGGTCCGGGTCCACCAGCTAATGGCACGTCGCTCCAATTAGAGGTGACAGAGAGGAAGGTCCTGACCCCCATAAACCTTGTCAGTGGAGAGCTGTCAATCAGAGCGCAGCAAAGGGGAGGACCCATCGCCTGGCAGTTATTGGCGTGATGGGCGAAGCTAGGTCCGTTGTGATGAGGTCGACATTGACCTGCGAGCTTATCTCCGATCAAACATCTGCTGCTGATACAAGCGCAGGGGGAGGTACCGGGGCGGAGTTGAATTAAACTCGCTTCAGTTATGGCTCCAGAGCGTGATGGCGGGGATGAATGGATGGTTGTTCAATTAGAGGTCACCTGGACACTTCCCATTGTCATGCATAAGTGAGATTCAATTTCCTGATTGAGTCTGTCCTTGTGCCTGCTTTAGTAGGAGCAACACATTCCTGTGTAACCAATAGAGGCTCATTTCATCTAAGAGTACTATAAAATGTAATACGAGACTGTGAAGGAGTTGTCATTTAGTCAAACCACATTTTTTAAATTGTATGAGATGCGGGAACAAACAACAAATCTAAATGGAGATGATTTCTGTGCTCTGAGATGTTTTGACAGCATTAAAGCGATTTCACGTATAACGAGACAATCAGGAGAACATGAAATTCTGTGCTTTGGGATTAAGCAGTGTTTTCTCATCAAGAAAGTTTAAAGAAATCAACTGAAAGAACCACAAAGGACTGCTGGTTCTAGTGAACATGAGCAGATCTAACAATGACAATGACAGGCAAAACAATCATCAAAGTCATGACGTAATCAAACTAATTTGAGACTTTGCTTCTTTAAAATGTAGCACTTTTTTGCCAAACCAATTCAAAAAAGTTGCTGTAGATAAATAGGGTTTCAAAATCAGCATCCTATGAGGTAAAGTCCAAGTGCATCTGTGTAGAACTTTTCAAAAAGCACCACCATTTCCGATGCAGCCCTTAAAAATCTTTCATGTTGTGCCAAGGTAACGTAGGAGAAACTAGGCTGCAATAAACATGGTTCCTGTCACAGAAGCTGAGAACAGAGCCAGTAAAACAAATGCACTTCAAGCTCTCCCTGCCCACTGACCTGCATTTCTGCTTCCTCTGTGCACCTGGAATCTGGCAGTTTCTGCTTTTCGAGAGTTGAGTTTGAGGAGAGTGTGGTTCTTAGAAAGGCTGAATACATATAGCTGTAATTTAGAAAATGCTTTTTGAATTAGTCCTGAGTCCTGAGGGGGGGAGAGGTGATTTAATCATCTACAAATTAAATTCTGCACTAAGTAAGAGCCCCTACCTTGCAGACATTTTTAAGGATTTCAAACCGCATGTTTCACATGAACCAGACGTTAGCACCATGGCTTAGCAGGCGACATTGTCCTGTACTGACGTTGGTGAAATTACTTGGTCAACTCTGGGGGATGAAGATTATCCATGTTAACCCGTGTTTATAATTACTTCATATAGCTAAAGTAGAACCTCCGCCAAGGCCAAAAGTGCATTCACATGCTCCTGGGATTGACCCTATTCGAGAGTTTGTAAGTAAATAAGCCAGGTGCTAATGTAATGATGTGTAACAGGGAATCAACAAAGACATTAAACGGATGCTACAGAGGAATTTTATTTTTCAGAGCATTTAAACAACATTTAATAAATGTTTCAGTGTTTTGTTCATACCTGAAGGGGCTTTCGTGTGAATTTTCACAGTCAGGAACACATTTTTCTGTTTATTCCAACACCACATGATTGCAGCAAAGAAAGTGTCAATAAAACAATGATTTATCCATTCCATATCCATCAAAGTTTGAAGTGTTCTTCTTTGGCCATTGCTGCACTTTTTCACAAGATCTCATTAAAATTGGGCAAGTGGTTTTTCAGCAAATCCTCTAACAAACAGTTGGACTAACCTGGCCAAACACATAACCTTCTTGGCAGAGTATGACTTAATTTAAAGTTGAAATAAATTGTAATACTATACAAAACCTAATGTTGGCATGTCAAGCTAGAGTGAGATACATTGGGGAGACGACAGCCTGAAATATAAAAAGAGTGAACTGAGGACCTTTGTTATTGGAGAGCCGCTGTGCTTTGAGGTTACTGAGAAAGATCTCACACTCATTCCAGGCATTAGATCACACTGATTATTGTCCCACCTGGCAGCCGTGCCACTTTCTGCTCCTGTGATATTGTTCGGCCTCACATCCCGGGATAAATCCGACAAGGTGTTGTCACTGACAACACAAACCATCCTCCAGATATTCCCCGCCCCAGACATGTGGAGATTCCTTGACTCTGACAACCATGCGGCAGTGCTATGACAACCCGTTAGTAAGGTAACATGTGTATATACGTGTGTGTGTGTGTCTGAACGCCAGTAAGGGGGTGTTTGATGGAAAAATGATTGAGGGGAGGGAACACGGCAACACGACATGCAGTCCTAGTCGCTGTCATTCTGAGAGATGTGTGATGAAGTTGGTGTTTGTGAGCAACTTGTTTTCCTTCTTTAACTCCTAACCGTGCACGCCCCCCGCTCCCCGTCCACTCCCTGCTCCGTTTTTCCTCCTCCACCTCACCTCGCCTCGTCCCAAAGCCCAGCACAATACATCACCGGGTGTCCACACCGCCGCTCTGTAATAACTCTGCAATCTCTGGAGGAAATGCTCTGTCACAATGCATGAGACAACATCTTTTTTTAATCAATTGAGCGAAACAAACAATACACACCGACAAACGCTGGCAACAACTAACCACCAAAAACACGCTGAATGAAGAGTGATACACAAATGGAAAACTAAATTACCTTCGCTATCTATCTCAGAGCCGTTTCTGCTTTGAAAAAATGAAGAAGAAACAAGGGGGAGGAGAGAAAGAGAAAAAGAAAGAGAGGAACACTCAATCATTAAAATATGCCCATTATAATTTTGTTCCCTTCCATCACTTTCAATTATGAAACCGCCTTTAAGAATGAGTTACTTTAGAACTACAGAAAGACCAATAGTCCCTAAAGCTGCATGTTACATTAGCGGACTATGTGGAGAGCAAAAGACTTTCATTTAGCTTTACAGCTGACTAGCTTTTATGTCCCTCTGAAAACTATCCTCCGAGCCAAACGGTCACGTGGAAGAGAAGGAGAGAGTGGGGGGGGGGTTTAAAGATGAATGTGAGAAAGGAGTACATCAGTCCACGAGCACAATGGCTATAATTAATCATCAACTGTGTTATTTCTTATCAGGAGATTATTTAGGGGAGGAGAGGTTGCGAGATGGGAGGGGACACGCCGAGGTGATAAGAAGTGTGCAACACAGGCGAAGGTGTGCAGGAAGTGGTCAGGTTGGCTTTCTACGTTGTCACCCAACTGTCAAATCAATGAAGACATCCTCAGGAGAATATCTTTGTGTGGCGATAGATAAAATGAATTCTGGCATGAGTCAATTATTGTCTTGTCTTCTATCCTTCTTGCAGTTGGTATCCAAACTACACAACAAAATGCGTTCCAAAAATACCAGTGCAGAGCCAAAGTAAAACTGGAACATCAAGATTATGTCCTATGAGTAAAACGAAAAAAACTCTAGCAAACTAAGATTGCAAATAGGTAAATATCCAGCTTTGGATAATGTTGGAACTCTTCATCAAAATTGTTTTTCTTTATGAAAACTATTTAATATATTTCTCTCTTCAACTGTTCAGCCTACACGATAGATCATTTCTGGTGAACATAATGGCTTGACAACAGAGGTCAATCAAACAGCGGGACTCTGTACAAGTCTTTGAACAGCATTGATGACAGCAAAGGAAATAGGGAAATACTTTCACATGAAGGAACATTTACTCACAATATAGAGCAAACAAAACACAAGAACGACGGATTATATACTGAATAAATCTTGTTCTGTAAATTCAAACCTATTTGAAAGCTTCAAAATCCTCAACACATTGATTCCACACAAACTGTCTGCATGATGACATTGACAGGCTTGAAACATTTGTTTGTTTTTGTTTAAAAGGGACACTGTTCACACTGCGCCCAAGTGAAAAAATACCAACAAAAATCTAGGGAACTTAAAGTCCAACAGAGGGTCACTTATTGAAATGATGTGTTTAGCATTCTGTCAGCCAGGTGAAAAATCTTTAAAAAGACATCCAGCTCTGTCTTGTTATCTAGAACTAGGAGCCACAACTTGATTTTAGGTACATAATTCCTCCAGGGAACGCAGTGTTTGCTAGCAACTCACTTTTGGATAAACAACCAAGGTGTATGGCTGTTATGAGAAATAGCTTTCCTGGAGAAAAACAATCTTCTAGAAGTTTGGTTTCTTTTATTTATTTATTTATTTTTATTGTGAAGACCCTTTCCTGCGTTTTTCAATCTGTTGATGAAAAACGTTGGAAGTACTGTGATTATATTTATGATTATTGATGATGCTTGTAGGACACAAATGTAATAAAGGGTCCTGCAGTCTCAGACCAAAAAAATCTCATAAAATAAATCTTATCTTTGCTCTTGCTTTTCAAATCAATATGAAGCATAGCTACTAAAGACCCAGGAGGCTGCTGATGAGTGCCTGCCACCTTTAGCTGACCTTTAAGCAGCTTTAATTTGTTGCTTCTATCAAGAGTGGGATTTGCAACAGGATGACATGTATCAAACAGCTAAGAGGAGGTAATGATTGCTGTGGTGTAATCCTGCAGTGGTCACATTCAAAATCCATATAAATATGAGAATTCTTAGAAGAGACAGTAAAGGGATGTTTGGTATTTGAGGGTCATTTAATTCCTGCACCACCAGTATGGGTGGTGATGTTTGACACAGAAGAGCTAATACCAGAAGATCACATTTTTTGGCTAGATGAGGCCTGTTTCTCCATCAATATGGGATCAAGTACCCTCTCTAATGACTCTAATATCGATGCCCTGCACTTACAGAGGCACTGGGCCTCCAAAATGTCAACAGTGGCATTTTATGTGCTAATGCCATATGGATGCAGTGGACTGGTAAAAAGCTTTTCCTCCTGCACGCTACGCTCAAATGCTAATAACTCGCACTCTCTGGTCTGCTTCATTTTCAGTCCCCGTTATGCTAGATAAGCGGCTGACGTCTCCCAGCGAGTGGCCAGCCCTGCGTCGACACACAGGAAGTTGTTCGTGGGTGGCCGTTCTGACTCAACCCAACAGATTGCTGGGCCGAACATTCAGTCTCCTTCCAGTTCGGCAAGGTGGCAAGGTAAAAGGGCCCCGAGTGCAGCCTGTGCAACTTGTTCCACAGTAAGAAAAAATTATGTAACATCCTTATTTTCCACCCAGAAATAGCAAAGTGATCCTGGCACAGTGCCGGGGAGCCATTCATGACAGCACCCGAGAAGTGTGACAAAACAAAAGCTGCAGGGGACATCACTCAACCACGCTCATTTTGTTGACAAGATTTTAGTCCTTTGCTCATATTTTCCTTAATATTAAATTATAGTTTGGCAAAAATAAGTGCTTATAAATTGCCCTGCCATTAGCCGCCCAGATAAATCTGAAGTCCAGAGGTGAAGACAGGTGAAGATTAGGTCTCATAGCTTTGCTCTTTGACAGTCTCTTTGTTCCTCATCACACTCCATAACCAAGCTGACGCCCATGACTCACATTGTCACTCATCTCCCACACAAAGGCTGTCCTTGTCTTTTTGCCCCGTCAACTGACTCGCTTTAAATCTTTCTGTAAAGATGGGAATAGCGCCCAGGCTTTCCTCCCAGAATGGATTTGAAATTAGGTAGATAACCCACGGAGCGCTGACTCTTTCTGCCATGCTTCGCACACTTGTCACGACCTGCAGGTGTGCCAACGCTTCCTCACCCCCCCCTCAGTACTCCCCCCGCTCGGCCTGTGATGTGACAGGAACAGAGCATACTGGTTCTCTGCAAATTGCAGAATGTAAAAAACGCTGAGGCCCAGAGAACGGCGGTGTTTATCTGCTCGGAAATCTGCAGATGAGCTGACTGATCTAAACCAAGCACGGCTCGGGGCAAAATGAGATTTCTAATCCTAAACACATTCTGAGGCCGGGCACCGCAGAAGACCAGAGCGCCCTTATTTACATAGGCTGGTATCACAAACACAAAGCGACAGGGAGGCGATCCAGCCAGGCAAAATGTCAGCCTTGTTTGAGTGACCTCATTATGTAGATTAATACTGACATAACTTGCCATTTAGACAGGATGGAGTAATCCTGCAGGTTACGATTATTTGAGTATCAATCGCTTGTAGGCCCATTCACAGATTCATTGGGCTGACCAAACCTTTAGAGGAGTGAGAATCCATTTTGTGACGCCTCAAAGCACTGCTCAAATGTCAGTGCAGCTGAAGCGGAGATTTGATCAAGGTAGCAGTGTGCTGACATACAGTACTTAATCCAAATCAATTCCGTTGGGGAATCAAAAGCCCTTTCCATTTTGTGTGCGCAGTTTTTCCATTTTGTGTGTGCAGTTTTTACATTTCCGTGTGCAGTTTATTTAATCTTTGTTCCTCTGTAACCTGCAAAGCCCTCCTCTCCACTGTTGCTCCATCTTGATTGGATACCACACAAGATAATTGTGTTCGCTCACTGTGAATGTACATCTGCCATCAAACAGTAAAGACACTTAAACTCACCGCGAGTATCCAAGTGTAAAAGTCCACTGAGGACAATTTGGTCCAATTCAGGTTTTAGAGCTACATTAATTACAAGAAAGAAAGAAAAAAGAATCTGATCTATACCAAATTAATTAAGCCTGGGTGAGTGCGTGTAGTGGATACTGGGGGAACAACTGGGTAATCAAAGATGGTCTTAAAATCATCAGTTGTTCTACAATAGCCCCACAGCAAGCCCAATGAAAGACTATTGTAAATTAAAAAATTAACACCATTTATTGGCCATGGCTTAGAGCTGGCTGCTAGAACAAATGCCTGAAAGCTGATCCCAGGTCTGTCCACCCTCATGTCCTTAAACGGCCATGCTAATATCAACAGCTGTTGATTTTTATGAAAACAAGATTGATTTAGAAGAAAGATGGCAAAGACACGGCCAAAACTGCCACTTTTATATACAGACTATGGATAAAATCTGTCTAACATTAATCCATGAAACAGTGTTTCTTCGACAGGTTTTACTGAAGTCAGGATGGCTGTAACAAAGTGAATCATTGTCAGAAAATAAAACATGATTATCTTTATATTACAGGCAATCAAGTGAGGCTTTTCCACCACTATTGCTGCATGAAATCACACTTATTCCGGTTTTAATAACGGCACAGGAAATCTGTGACAGGAAATACTGTCCTTATTTAAATACAGACTTAAGATTGGGATTTACTTGATAAAAATGTTAAGATGAAATATATGATGAATTTCTGGTTTCCTTTTTTGCTATTTTTGAGTCCTTCATACATAACGATAAAATCCTGCATGATTTTTCTACACATTTATCAGTTTATACTAAATATTTAATTTGTTTAATTTGTGACAGTGCTGACACAAAAGGCCCAACAGGCAATCAAACAGAACATATTAATTTTAAAGATCCACCTCGTGTTCAGCTGACTCGACCTCATGACCCGAAAAAAACCCAAACTATTTTATTTAAATGGAGGAGAGTCAGCTGGCATCGTTTCCTCACCACGAGATCTTGGCTGCGGGAGCTTCACGCACTTCCGGGAGCTGGCATCATTCCCTCTCTAACGCTATGTTAGGTCCAGCCGTGACGCAAGGCAGGAGTATTTTGGGATGGAGTGCGTGGGTTCCCAGAGAGGGACTGGAGATAATTTTAACTGGATGAACACGATTCTTACCTATCTAGCATTCCAGTGGAGAAGTTATTTTTGGGTGATACTTTACAAGGCACAAGGCACAGCGGAGAGGAAAAAGCACACAGTTGAAAGAAACAGGGAATGAAACATCTGACACGGTATGAGGTCCTGCAGCCAGGGAGAGGTGTGTATCCTACACACAGTTACAGCCAGGCTTTTGGCTGCCGAACAAGTCTAATTTTGTGGGTGTAATATTGTTCCCTGCTTCTAAAAACAGACAACTTTCACAGCTGCTGACAAAGTCCAAAACTATTTCTGGTGGTGTGATTACATTTAAAACCCTCCTGCTGTGTAGTAATCGGGTGACTAATACTGCACGTATCCATATTATGATACTGTGGAGTAAGTTTATATCTGTGTTTTTGCATTTCATGGATGCAGTTTTAACAGGGTTAAAGAAACCATGGAACTAAAGAAACAGCATTCTGTTTGCCCAGAAACACGCCGCAATTTGAAAATATATTTCCTCAATCCGAATCATATCTTCCCCTCCACAGAGGCTCGTTACATTATCAACTCTTCCCTTGGTGTGTTGCCATGTCCTACATTTACACTGCACACCTTGTACACTTCCCTCATGTTCTCAAAGCAAGGAATTAACCGAAGAGATCACTCCTATAAAAAAGGAGCACGAGGAGTTTTGTCTGGTCCACGAGCTACCTGTTTCCGGGTCTCCTGTTGCAACGCATTGTGCGGACATTGCATTTTCTCTGTTCCTGGGTTTCGTGTAAAGCGATCCTGGCACACCACTGTTCCGGACCTTCTCCAGTGATCCATTACTCGGCCATGCCAACTGCACCCTTTTTAGTGTTCCAGCTTTGGCAGCTGTAGAACAGGCACACAATCAGAAATGTCATCCCTGGTGCTTCTGCTATGAATGTTCCTACTGAAAATCACTGATTTTATTCTTTTAGAGTGCCTCACTCTTAAGTCTCAATCTCAGTATGAAAGCGGTTTGAGTTACCATGCATGGCTGCTACACTGGCCTGTGTATATCACTCATAATAACCTGCAAGCAAAAACAGGTAATTTCACCGTGTGAATTTATTTTAATTTATTTGGCCCCGGGCTTTGTAGAACTAAGCCAATGGAGAGTCTGATTGTTTTCAGACAAGGACAAATGAGCACACTGCATTCATTGAAGCTCACGCTATAATTAGCTCCCGTCAGGCCCAAGAAAGGTAGACAGTTGAGTAGCTGTTGCATTAAAGTTATACGAAGGAAGAAGGTGCAAGGAAAGTGTTCGACGTGACATAGCTGCATGTAGTATAAGACTCTCCTGCCTCTCATATGGTGCATGTCCAGGGATTAGAGGAGAGGTGATGAGTGTTTCCATGGGTTTGTGGAAATGCTTGTAAACTAACCTAGCTTACTTTCTCCCCAGTGTGTGTGTTGGAGTGCGGTAAAGGCTCGGTGCTCCACGGCTCGTGCTCCTAATCGTGCGGAAACTCAGACTACTTACAGGAGCAATGAGGGAGGTAATGAGAAAGTAATTTTTACTAATTTCAGCTAGCTGCTCTTCCATTCTGTATGACTGTGTGTGCCGTCTGCATCATTACGGGCAACATCTGCAACGACTCGCCATGCGTACGCCACCAATAAGGCGGGAGAGCGGAGAAACGAAGGGGGAGAGAAGAACATGAGAGACACTACAAGCTGCCGAGTGATGTGGCGTGATGAAAATAAAGCCTCACACTGCCTCCTGTTGTCGGGATTCCTTCTCACCAAGGTGGCTGTGGTCTGTCTTTTTCTCTTTTTTCCTCCCAACAAGTCTGTCCAAGCAGCTGCCACTAATCTCTGTTAGCAGAGCCGCACTAAACAGCTGACTGCAGACTTTCATCTGGTCCCACCACCATCATTACCTCTGGAGCCAGCAGGGGGGTGCCTAACACAATCGCACAAGAGTAAACAAATGAAAGCACATTTGTGTCCATTTGTCATTTCTCTGGCTTTCATGTAATCTCGTTTGAATATTTGTTAAGGAGCCAGAGTCGCTGTCATTTCATCTGATGCATGCTGCACAGCCCAGTCTGTCTTCATGTCTTCATGTATTTATTTAGTATTTTCCACCTTTAACCTCCAGGATATTCAAACTGGTGTACCACACTCTTTTTCTACAGCATGGTTCAACCTCATCAAGACATATGTGGCCCCTGCAGCTCCCAGAGTGGAGCCCTCATGGTGGCTTTATCACTTTCATGGTCATGCCGGCCCGTCAAACTAACACAGTGAGAAAGACAAACATTGGCACACATTTGTCTTTGTGAAACCCGTCAGTGAAGGCGTTTTCTTTCCCTCTCTTTCCTTCTAACAAAGTCTTGTGATTGGACTCCTCCGCGCGTGAGCACATGAGGGAACAGGTGCCCGTGAAATTAAAGTCCGGGGAGGTTTTCAGGTGTATGGAAAGGAAATGCAGAGGGGGCCCCTGCGCTGCACGCTGCAGATTATTTCTATACGGCTGTGAGGAGCCCACAGGGAAAACCTCAGCAGCAACTTGACAATGACATGTGGACACTTTGTTCTCTACTCCTCTGAGGGGGGAGGAAGCTGGACTTGTTTGGTGATCGCAGGAGTTCTGATGCTTGCTGTGTTATCAGAAGATGCAGTGCTTCACCATTATTGTGCCCCTGTGCTTATTATAGATTCCATTAAGATGGCAGTTAAATTGGATGTCCCCATCAGCTCTGCAGCTTGTTGTTTGTTTTAGAGAACGGGACGCTGAGTCACAGAAGTATTATTAAGTCTTTCAGGAGATAACAGATGAATTAAAGAGACAAAGTGAGCAAGAGGCTTTTTTTCTTTCTTTTTTTCGCCGACTATCTTTATTAAGAAAATTAGGAATCACAACAGGGTTAAGCTATAGAAAAGATAAATCATGTTATTCTGACAATTTTTAGTTTAGTGGAAGCGTCTCAAAGGTTCAACATTAATGACTTGAATATGTGATGTTAGGTTTCACAGCAGAGTTTGAGTAATTATGATCACAATAGTTTTGCAGAGTAAAAGTGAGTCAGTCCTTAAAATCTTATACGTTCAAACTTGAAGCAAAATGACATGAAGCTACGAACAGGCAACAGGCAGTTTGTCACAACTAACAAATCAAAGTGGCCTTGACTTCCATCAGCGCTCCAATGATGCAGTGAAGCAATAAACAATGTTATGTTCCTCCCTCCTATCTGCACTGTTCCATTGCTTTAAAATAGATAGAAGAAAAACGTTTCACCAACATAACATCGTCATTAAGCACTTGAGCAACACTGATCTGGAGAATTTGACACAGCTACGCGTTTATTGCGTTAGCCTCTTGAGAAGAAACAAAGTGTGTAAAGGTAGAGTTACAGTTAGATATTATTTAAAGGTGCGCTTTAAAGCTATTGTGAATTATCAGGAAAAATGTCAAATTCTCAGCGAATTATCCCCCAACTCTGCAGCCTGCGTCACGTTTGTTTCAGTGTCTTTAGCTCATCTGTAAATAGGCAACTTTCTGCTAACATGTTCTCAATTTCAACCTAAATGTACAAGTTATTAACACAAAAAGAAAAAAGCAGGGTAAAATGTAGTTAAAGTTCCCCTAGTAATTAACTCCCAGGCCTGTCTGGTTCTTCAGTCAACTTAATTTAACTTTTACTTGAATCCTTTATTCTTTTGCACGCCCAAACGTGTTATTTCTCTTGTTACCAAATTAGTGTTTTGGCTTATTTTTCTGCTACTCATTTCCCTTTTGACTGTTCTGTTTGTATTGTAGAATCTAGAATTTCCTTCGGGATAACGAAAGTCTTATCTCATTTGGTTGTACTGTTATTTATCTCCCAGTTCCATGTGCTAATGTTCCTATTAGTAGCTTGTTCAAAAATGCAGCAGGTACAGCATCTATTTCTGTATCTTTTAATAGATGCAAACCCAAACAAACAAACAAACAAACACATTAGATTCACCCTTAAATCATGAAATGAGGTTTAAAACTTCCTTTGCCCTGTGGTTACATGTAAGAGAAAGCAAATAAAACTCACACACACTACAATATGCAGCAGAGCATTTCCTGTGTCCCATCACCTATGATGAATTCAAGACATAAGAAGGGCATTAAGTTTAAAACATTCCTGCACAATCCTCCCTGTGACAGTTCAGATGATGAGCAGCAAAATCTCTGAGGTAATTTTCTTTAACATAGAGAGTGTTCTTTGTTCCCATGAAGCCCAACAACTACCCCACACACAGTAATCTCCTGGAACTCCCTTACAACCAATCTGGCTTTTCCTCAGCAGCCTCTTCGGGCTTTTAAGACATTTTCCGTGCATGGCTGAGGAAGGAGCACATTGTAAATGAAAGATTAGTGCGATTGTGTTACATTATTGTGAGGTTCCCCTCTCAGCTTAGGCTGATTTGTGAGCCCGTTCAGCGATGTTTCCGGCACACTCCCTTTGTAATAGATTCACTGGGCCTTGAATTGTTGTGCAGTAGAGGCAGTTCAATTAATACAGCACCACCATAAAATAACTATTGAAATGACAAACGGGTAAATGAATAAGCATTTGCCTCCGCGGGCGCGGGGAAGGATGTGTGTCTGCTGAAATGTATGCCTGGAAATCAAGCGCTTTTGAGGACGATGATGCAGTCAACTAAATATATCCTGCTGTCGCACACAAGAAGGGGCAGGTAAAAGATGGCCCTGTTATCTCTCACAAAGTCGACTGATGATGGCTCATTTGAATATTTACAGCTGCATCTTAGGTAGGTGGAATGATCTCCTATCATTAGGCCACGGCCCTTCAGCGCAGCATAAAGATGCATCAACGATGGCAGTAAATGCAAAGGGGAAAAAGGAGGTGGCATACATTGTGCTCAGCTATCTCACACGGAACAAAGAAAGGCCTGAATGTGCCAGATGCACCAAGTTGGCCGTGTTGCAGGGTAGAGAACGCCCTCTCACTGTTGTCAATATTAATTTCCAGCAGCATTGACAAAAGCTGCCAGGATAAATATGCATGAAGGCTGGAAGAGGAGAGGAAGAACTCCTGGTTTTAGTCAACAAGCCCACAGTGTTCACTGCATGCTGATTAAACACTCAAGTGCATGATAACCAAGTCATGTCTGACAACTGCAGGGGGAGTTTTTAATTTACACTTTGCCACTTCCAGGCGGTTGTCTAGTGTTCGTCACTCATGGCTGCTGTTTTTGCTCGCTGTAATAGGACTAAGATGTTTTGACTATTCAAAGCTAGTTATTTTTGGTGTCGCCTGTCATCGCCGCGTCTAAGAACATTAGCTTGTGGTTGTTGTCTTCCGACATTTCCCCAACATGACTTAATGGCTATGCTCATGTGCAGGGCTGGCAATTGCTCAGAAAAGAAAAGATGATCCGGTTCAAGGTGAGTTAATCGTGGCTTCAGTTTTTCAACAATGCGTTTAAATCACATGCACATTTCCCTTTCAGCGATGGCTTTCAGGAAAATGGATGGTGTCCAGAGTGTAGTTCACATGGGTTTCAATTAGCAGTGTCTAAATGAATTAAGAGGTTTAAAGCCATTGCTGTTCTGGTGCTGGTATTAACCTGGTGCTTCTCATTAGCCACCCCTGGCTGATAAAGAGAGTAAGGGGAGCGCCGGTGCAGACAGACACCTCTCGCTGACAAGGGGTGACAGAGTGGATCACATCGCCTCATGAATAGTAATGGCCGCCAACATGTCCCGCTCTCCCTCATGTGAGGAGTGACGGATACTTGTGTCAACAGGGCCCATGGCTTGGGAGAGGGACTGACAGCTGACTGAGACATTCTGCAGGGAGGAAGCGACGGAGAAAAAAACCCAGTCCTGACATGAAGGCAGCGTCATGAGATTGTTTGTATGTCAGCGCCGCCTTCATCGCCTCCCTGAGAGCGAGTAAATAAACAGTGTTTGCAGGGAGAGGAAGTGCGACTGGATTCTTACCCGGTGCCCTTTGGGTGCGCAGAGCGGCACTGGCGCGTCTCAATAAATCAGGCTGAGCAGCTACTCTTAATGCACTCCCCAAACTATCGATAAGAGGAAGGAGAGGCAAACGCTGCTTTTCTGAGGAGTGATGTCACTGATAACCTGGCGGGCACACACTCTTACTGACTGACCGGGGCTTTGCCAATCAATAGCAGCACAATGTCTAGATGGCAAACACACAGGTGAGCAGAATGACAAATAAGCAGCGGCGCTGAACAAGGACTGACTTTCTGTTCGGCTCAGAAGTGGCGGCGCACGCTTTGATGATCAGACAGGAAGCACAAAAAACTGTTGCAGTTTTAGATCTTTATTATTTTAAACTTATTTTTATATTTGATCTTGTCTTCTTGAATCTGTGGTGTCCCAGTGCAGGCACTTTTATTGCACATTTAACTCCCTATGTTTATATAAATATTTATTCATGTTATGCTTGACTAACTGTCACAAAACTCAATTTCAGTCTAAAAAAAAAGTCCACAGTCTTGAAACAGGGATTGGGTAGAATTGCAGCTCTGCTCTGAAGTGTCTGGGTGGAGCATTTTTTGATAAAAATCTGTTGTTTTTCCCAGCAGGGGGGGTGCAGGGAACTGAAATCTGAGCACAGCTGGGTTTATGTTCATTTGCCCCCTGTGAACTCCCCGGGCACCGCACAGAGTTTAAACCTTGTGGTACCAGAGGGAGGTCATAGGTTGCACAGGCAGTAATGGAAAGTGCCCATAAAGGCCAATTACACAAATCATGAGCAACATGTCTGGGGCCTTTTAGAGCACAACAGGTTTAACACCCGCTCAGTATATACTCAATCTGATTTTAAATCTGTAAATTCACAAGCTACCCTGTAGAATACAACGTCATTAAAACCAGCTTGTTTTCCTTAGTAATCTCAAATTAACTTTTTTTTCAAATTCAGCCACAAATTCTTTACATGGATGTGTGATGTGCATTGTGCCAGCTGTCAAGGCTTATTGTTGTCATAGTTGAGTGATAAAGTGCAGCTTTAAACTTGTGCTGTGTGCTGAATAAAGTGGGTTCAGTAGTTAAAAGAACTGTGGCCATTGAGCGATGCTCTTATATAAAGCTTGTGACAAACTGCTCTGACGCACGCTCCATTAGATAATCTTTGACTCAATTTGTTTCTATATTTATGTTTCTCGTCATTTCAGTCAGCAGAATGGAAGGAAAATGTTTCTTTGGATTTGATTTTAACGGCAGAAAAATGAGGGGATGCTAATCTGAAATCTTAAAGAGCATATTAAAAGCAAGGCAAAGACATTTACCCGGCAATGCCATTCATCATACGCCATTAATGTTGGATTTCTGTATCTTTTCCGCATTAATGTGATCACTGCACACAGGCAAGTGACTCACAGCACTTCATCGTAGGTATTTGTGTCGAAATTGATTATTTTGGGGAATGTGTGTGTGTGTGTGTCTGTGTGTTGGGGTAAAGGATAAGGGGGGCATCATCATGAATTCTGAAAAGCTGAGCACGATTTCCGGCATCAATTATTCACGTGTACAGCCTGTTTCTGTAATCGCTCTCCGATTGTCCGCTAAACATCCGGATCACAGCGAGGCGACATGAGGAAGAGTGACTGCGTGCTCAGCAGGAAGTAATGGGATGGGGTTTCCTTCTGCACCATTCTTGGGCAATTCTTTTTTTTTTTTTTTAAAGGTGGTATGATTCACAATTTGATTCAAATGAAATTAAGTTGTATTACTTTGAATATATAGACACTGCACGTTACTTTAGCTGCTTCACATCTTTCTTAATTCATTAATGCACCACCTCTGATCATTTTGAACTCTCAGAAAGTGAACTTTTTATTAATTATATATTTTATTAATTCTCATATTCTCATTGCATTCCTATTCTAAATGTAAGGTTTCTTGATTTTTTCAAGTGAATTTATTAGATTTTCTATTTCATCTTACTATGTTATTGTCACGCACCAATTCACTCAAGCAAATACTTTGTGCGTGAAAATGTTCACCTGATGGTGCCGCAAGAGGTAAATGAAGAGATCAAAGTTATAACAGGTCATGAGGGACGGTTGATAACAAATTCAGTGACTGAAGAAAAATGACGAATAACGAATCTAGCGAGAAACCAATTTCACAAAGTGATCAATGCTTGGACCACATTTGGGTTGTGAATGTCCATGTTTGGTTGTAAATATAATTAGCTTTTGGTGTGGAGATATAATCCATGAAGTGCTGAGAGTAAAACAATCATAACTGACACAGGGACTGGGTAGGATCAATCCTCCGTGTTTCCATTTAATCAATCGCTGTTTGAATCACTTCTAATCTAGTTTTTTACTTTGTTTGGCGGCTGGATTCTGGCTTTTGACAGTTAAGACTCCTATCATTTATTGTCTGCTTTACAGAAAACATAGAGGGTGATGTTCTGTTCAGGTGGAGGGGGAGGGTTACACTCCTCTGGACGGCTCCTGGTTAGGAATCAATTTGACTGGACAGCCTTACAAATTGCATAAAGAGACAAAGTTGTCCTTGGAGTTGATTGATGGCTCAACACACTTGTGCCGTAAATCCTCCCGACAGATCGGAGACAAATCAGTCGCCTGCTTGTGCTCACCCCCGTACCCCCTGCTATTTACCTACACTCTGTCTCTTCTCACACTAAATGCGGTATGATTCAAATTTCTTCCAAACTGTGTTTTGCCAGAATTTGAGCAAATGAGCATTGGCTGCACACAAATATGCTTATCAGACACTTTCTATGTAAATTTTGCAATGAGAACTGAATGACAGTGAGTTTATGTTGTGAGGAAAAATTAAAAAAGCCATCCTGAAGACGAGATGAAGCGAAATCCAAACAAGTTTTTAGTATTTAATCAGCTCTGTTGCCCACCTGTGCGATATCATCATGTTCCTGTGATGTGAAAAACCAGGCGTTGAGAAAAGCACACAGTTTAAAGCCCAAAGTTAACAGCACTTGGGAGATAAAACAGCTCCTCTCGGGGGCTGTGCTGTGCTCGGGATACGCCGGTCTTCCCTGGGGAGGCCACACCACTGTTTGTCTCTGCAGAAAAACACTACAGGCGTCTTTTTAAAGAACCACCACTAATCAGAAGTGATCCGCTCACTTGTGCTATCCACTCTCCCTCGGGAGGACTGCAGAAAAAAAGGAAAATGGCTAGTCTCAGACACAACGATGGAAACAAACATCCAGAGAGGGTCTGAGGGGGGGTAACAACACGAAGACCAATAACTGTCTATAATAAATTCATTTGTGCATGTTTGTTTACAGCAAACATGGCCAAGCAAAGATTCACTCAGGTGGAATGTAAAAGGAGAGACTGGAGAAGAAAAAAATAATAATAAATCCCCCAAAAATCCAGCAGAGAAGAAAAAAGAAAAATATTTAACGGTCTCACAAGAGGGCAGAGTGGGCAAACACAACTCTCTGCTGCCTAATGAACACTGGATGATGGTACGGCGCCTGGGGCTTGTGTGAGCGAGTGTGTGAGTATAAACTGTAGCTTTTTTCTTTTATTATTACAGTATGTTCATGTTGCTGCATCAGGTAGAATACTAAATAAGCCATCTGTTCAGGATCGAATGCTACCATTCCCCCAACCACTGTTACAAACAGAGTGAAGGATTAGGAGAGTTAAAGTCTAAACTAAACACTCAGGGGGAATATTAGATTCCTTCTGTTGTATGCATGTTACTGTCCTCCCGATTTTCCTACTGTAACGGAGAGGTATAAATAATTAAGCAGCCTGTTGCCCTGAATAGCCGGAGAGGAAAAGAAGAGGGAGGACAGAGGGAAATTAGTAGCGATCAGCCGCGCTCGCAGCATTTTAAAGAAGTACCACAACATCGCCATAATGAGGACCTCTCTCTAAGAATCACCAGGAATTTCTTCTGCTCGGACAAAAGCCTTCTCTTTATTTCGTATAATTAAAAACACAGTCTTTGCTGCTGCTTACATGAATATGCAGCATGCACCACATTCTCAGTCACTTTAATGAGAGCGATAAATGCTATGCTAGCATTGGCTATTTATACATTTTATGGCACAAATTGTGGCATAAAGGGCACATATCAGATGAATGACAGACGAAGGACAGCTGCGGCATCGTCCCTCCATTAAACCCTGCAAACGACCAACTGTGGCTCTGCAGCCTAATTATCCAGAGAGGCCTCATCAGAGTCTGTGGCTCTCCCCGGGTTACACACTAACATGAGAAGCTTTGGAAACACACATGTAATGAGTGTGGAAGCAGCATTGGCTTTGGGCTTCTCCGAAGAAAGGTGACCAAAAAAATCAGCTTTGAACCGTGACTAATAACACACTTATTGGTTAGTTTTAAAGATTTAAGGATTTCATTTTAATTAAAAATGTTGTTTTGCACAAAGGATAAGTTAAAACCTGGTGGTCTTTAAAAGGTTACACAGAATAGCCTTTTTTTATCTGGAAAATGCAGGAGGTAGCTTAACCAGTGTGAAAATTCAAAAAGATTTTAATCAGTTATTTATTTGATTGTAATATAAACCATGGAGTGCAGCTACAGGTGCTTTTCCACTGTGAAATTAATTTGAGTAATTCAGACATGCTTTCCTTTTCAGATAATTCTTTAGTTTGGTAAATGTAGGTAACTTTTATCAGATCCATCGGGAAGAAAAGCAGCAGTCAAACCCACTCAGCAATGCCAAACTTATAAAATAGTCATGATAAAATGGAAATATGGAAATAAATATGAACTATAAAGAGATTGCTTTGTGATGGAGAGATAACAAGTATGATTGATATCACCTGCCTCTACCTCAGGTGCATCTTGAAGTCAACAGAGGACAGAAGTGAGTGTGCGTCCTCCGTCAGTACGAGACACAGTAGTGGCTAACAACGAGGGCATTTTTAAATCAAAGATGCACAAACAACTTAAATACTGAAGCTAAGTAGACAAGCTTACTGTCAAACAAGAACCCTAAAATAAAATCCTGCCAGCTCCTGTTACCTAATCTACCTAACAACCAGTCAATCCCAGTGAGGAGAAAGCTTAGTGAAGGAGGAAGAGAGGAACAGACAAGCAGGAAGAGAGGAAAAGGCAAAAATAAATGAAAGTCATGTTGTCCTGACTGATGATGTGATGCTGTAAACAGCTTTTTTTCTAACAATTAAAGAGCCGGGGCTTATTGATTTCCAATGGTGCACTCCAGTGACTTGCTGGCTGTCACAATGAGGCCCGGGGTAAGGTGACCATGTCTCTGCTCAACGTGATAAACCTTGCATGTCATCAGGTAGGGAGGACACTGTGTCCCACTACCCCCCCCCACCCCCACCACCACCACCACGAACAACCTCTCCACTTCACAGACTGCCTCTACAGCATTTATCATGGAGCACTGTGGAATTAGGGGCGCTTCATTTAGTAATGAAGTCACCAAAGTGAGTCCTCATGCCGAAACAGGAGTTAAAAGACTTTGAGTGGAACTATTTCAAGTGCAGGTGCTCATAAACATCCGTTCTACATGTACAATAGGATTTTTTTCCACATGACATCTCGGCAAGCAAGGCAATCATGCAAGTCCACGTACGGCTTTGCAGGCATCATGGGAAGTGGCGACCTAGATGAGGGGTCAGCTCCAGTCCTACTCCGGCGATAAACAACTATAAATCAGAAGACGGGCTGTCACTCGAGTAGATCCATCATGGGCCAACCCGCGGCGCCTAACACATGCACACACACACAGATGCTTGTACCATGGCGGGAAAATAGAGAACAGGCCCATGCAGATTGATTGGCTCTTTTAAATGAGTGGCAGTGGGGTTATGTTGATCGATTCCATGGATAATTGACTGATTCTGGTGTTGTTAGAAGTGGAGTAATGACTACATGTCAGCCGGTGATGTGACACAGCCTGCAGGCATCTTAACCTGAGAAAGGAAGTTGATAGTGTGCAAAGAAATGTCGTTTTTGCTGCCTGCTGAGATCTCTGGACTGTGTCAAAGGGGTTTAAAGGGCAGATCAGGACAAGAAGTCATATTGTGTTCAGTTGTCTGAATCCACAAAATGGAAGCATATATACTTCATAATAAAAAAATCTTTGGCACAGTGTTTGACTATCGAGTTCTGGCCCACATGCGAGCTCATTTAATGTCATTTGTATTGTTACTTGGGAAAAAAGTTGATTGCAATGTTTATGGTGCAGAATTCAGCCAAATAGAGAGGCTTCTCTTCTAATATCACTTGACCTCCGCCGGCGAGTCGCCACTCAGAAGTCCAGACCAATCAATGAAAGCACTTGTTACTCAGTAATTAAAGACAAGTATCAATCTGTATTTTGAAACCTTCACGCTTCTCTTACAACTGCTCTGAATTGTTATAAGTGTCAGTATGAAAAATGAAACACCGGGTGAGTTTTCTCTAGATCTGTGAGAAGATAAAAGACAGAAAAGGTTCAGAAAATGCCAAATCACTTCAGAGTGAAGGACCCCTCCCCTGTGGAAAGATTCAGCCGGCTTTATTGTGGCCGCTGAGTGGAGGAAGGACACTGATGCATTGAATGCAAAGCGGCTTTTAATTATTCTTGGGAAAAGCGCACAAGCCCTTGGCTTGTTTACCACTTTACAGGAAACAGCTTATGATTGCTTTGTAATTATCTCCTTGATAATGTAAAATTTACCCCCCACCTCCTTTCCATCCACTCCCTCCCATAAAACACCACGCAAAAGTGATAAGCATTCATCATTTAGCCCAAATGCTTTAACTTTTATTTGGGGGAGGGGGAGGGAGGGCTAATAGAGGAGGGGTAATGAAGCAGCAGTAACACAGAGAGGATGTTGTGAGAGACACAGGCTGTGCTGTGATAATCACTCTCTCTTTTGTCTCATGATAAGCTGAGAGCCTAACCTTCACCCAAAGAGCACATCATTTCCCCGATGTGAGGCTTAATGAGACATTAGCCATACTAACAAATGGCCGACGAGAAAGTGAAAGTGACTTTCCAGGTAAAGGCCGTTAGCCTGACCATAATCAGTCCCCGAGTGCAGCTAAAAGATGGAAACAACTCTGAGGCTCCGTCTCAACAGCTTGCTGTGGCTTTTACGACCAGCCCCCAAGGGCCCATCTAGTGGCATGTTACATCTTAATACCCCCAAATAGAACAGGTACTCTGCTTTTGTTGCCCACTAGTTTGCTGTGATACAGACAATGCAGTTTGTCCATTTCGCTGTAATTCTGTTAAAGTGTTACACAGAAAACAACTGCCTGTGAGCGGGGGCTTACGGTATATTTATTGTATTGTATTGAGGGTTATCTAACACAGAAACTCAGAGAGAACAGACGTTCTTCAGACTTTGATGTGTTCAATGTGGATGTGGAAACAGAAGAGAAACAGATTATGAAATACAACACAGTTTCTACGAAGAAGTTTACTTTATTGCAAAAAGCACTTAAACAACAAATTGATATTGCTTTTGAGCTTCCAATTTGAAGGAGGAATCCACAGGACTTTTCCATGTCCGTAACTATAGTTTCAGATTTTTCTGACAACATGAATGCAAAACAAATGCCCCACAATGCAAAGTAAACCGTATCTGCCCCCAATTAGCAGGGCAGGCCAAGCAATCAGAAAGCACTGCTACAGCATAGGCTTAAAAAATCAATACACAGCATGGCTATATTTAACATGAACTATGGAATTTGTTTTTAAATCCCATTTAAGATTGATCGAGATGCATCTGACATTAATGAAACATTGAATCGTGCATTAAAGTTCTTTTTGCTATTGTGCAGCACAGAGTGTTTGGAGATTTGGGACTACAGACGCAGTGGTGGATGGATAAAGAAAGGAAGTGACGAGCCGGAGCGTGAAGGGGCCCCGTTCCCCCGCCGGGCCTCCCAGCTCAATTAGCTCCGCTCATCCCGGATTTCTGCTGATGGCGAGAATCAGAAACACCACCAGCACCACACAGTCCGGGGAGTCGGCCTGTTAGTGAGTGAGTGAGTGAGTGAGTCAGTGTGCACATTATGCGTCTGTTTATGTCTCACATGCAGATTCTGCATTTGTGTATCAGAGTGTGTGTGTGGGTGCGTTTGTGTGTGTGTGTGGGCTGTCTCATCTCTGTAAGTCTGGAGCCCCACAGAGCTCTCTGTTTCAAACACCTGAACCAATTAGGCTACACTTGGAAATAAAAATCCCTAAAGCCACTTACAGTAATGTCATAAACAGTCATGCAAAACTTAAGTTATAAGAGAAGTTTGTCTGGATTCACTTTTTTTGAGATAAAGATGAACTGGAGAGAAACCAAGACCAAAAAGTCTGAGTTATGGATTATGACACTAGAAAGGTTATATTTCCAACCCATTTCTGCCAACAACTCGAGGCTAAGAAAGAAACTTCTTCATGTCTACATTTTGAATCCTCAGTCAGAACCAACGGGGAAAAAAAATACCTAAACTTGTTCTTTCCTCCTCTGGTAATCAAACTCCTGAGAACATTTAGAGTTGTCCACACAGTGAACTGGACCAGATGCAGTGCATAAATTACAGCGATGGCCCCTGGCTGTGCTTTCAGGACGTCCTAAAGAAGAAAAAGACCATAGTCTGAAAGAGGCGGGACTTCTCCAGAGACGTGAGGCACATGCGTGTGAGATGGGAAGGACGGAAACTGCTTGGCCAGCACAACTCAAGGCCAAAATCTATTTAATCATGTAATAAGGACAGTTCCAAAAAAAGGCAACGTAATATTCCTGCATAAAAACTGACCCACCCCTCACCTCACTTGACACATGACCCGCAGACACTTTACCCGGCACTCATCTCATACGCTGCCGTGACTCTTCCCACCTCTCACACATGCTTAATATCTAGCCCAGAATGCTGCAGTGCGCCAAGTAACTAGCAAAACAAACAAAGTAAATACACTGATAATGCCGACGATAACATCCAAGGCGAAATGAAAGGATGAAGGTCAGTAATTGAGAGAAGGTGGGGAGATAAAAGCATGGTGTGGTTTGTTTTGCTCCTGGCAGGGGTCCATCTGAGCGCGTGCGGCGGGCTCCGGGGCGATGTAGGAGCACGTCTGTGCAGAGGTTAAGAAAAGCAATTAATCCACAGCGGAGATAATCAAAGGAACCTCCCCCTCCAGACACCTTGGTGGGGGAGGAAAGGAGAGAGAGAGAGAGAGAGAGAGAGAGAGAGAGAGAGAGAATGAGAGAGGGGAGAGACAGACAGAGATGGGAAAATACGTGTTTACAGGCACTGCTGGTGCCATCAAAAGCACCGGGGCTCAGCCCTGCCACCGGGGGCCCGTTTCAGGTGGAATTGATAACACTTCAGACGTACAATTCAATGTTTGTGAGAGTACTTTTACCTCCCGGTGAGAAGGCACGGATTTCTCACAGTCTGAGCTGCATTTCCTTTCATCTCAGATTTTGCGAGGTATCAACAGATTGTCAACGGCGAGGAAGACGTTTTCCCACACATCATCACAGAGCACAGTCTGGAGTGGCTGCTCTGATGGGGATTCAGACAGCACGGTGCAGGAAAACAAGATTAATATCTCCGATAACTAATATTGTGATTTTATTAATGTATCTGTGAAACAAGCACCTCCCTGGGACTTGATAAAGATGAAGCTGACATATTTAAAAAAGGCATCAATGCTATCTTTTTATTATCTCCCTCAGCAAAGATATGCGATGTCCGGCTGCAGCGTGGTGGTACAAAAGCTACTCCTGCAGAAAATCCTCACATTACAACTAATGACATGACTTATTTTATTGTTCCACAGGGAATGAAAGCTTGTTACTCCCTCTGGTGGATCACATCTCCCTTTAGGATATAAAAAAGGTGTGTTTATGAACACTGTTAAATGTTACAAAATCAGCATGAAGAGAACGGCTATTATCATGGATAGCATCAAACTTCGGCTGTATATAAATAAAGTGCCATGTGGCTATGAAGTTTCAGTTAAATAGTTTACTTGTCCTTTTAACATATGTGTACATTTAATACTAAGATCATGCAGCAGCACTACGATCACTTTAAAGTATGTAAACATCCTGCAGCAGACACTGGCAGACGGTTAGCAGGTCAGCGGTGAGTAAGTGGCGGCCCTTTCACAAAGTCCTGATTAGATAATTACCCATCCATATCTGGGCAATATGTTGCAGAGGAACAACACGCTCCTCTCATTAAACTGCAGACCTGTAGTGTGTGGGGGGTGGAGACACTCAGCAGACAGACATTTGTTGATCAAAAACAACAAGACGTGCCAACATGGATATTACATATACTTTTTTGTGGGTAGCTCTTAAGAGGAGGATGTAGCTAAAGTAGAAAGAGAAGACCATGGTCGGAAAACATGACAAAAAGTAAGAGACACTCTTCACTTTGTCCATTGAAATCCTAATTTGGCCAGTCCACATAATCACTCCCGCCCTATACAGTAAGAGAAACAAGTGTCTGTGATGATACACAGTCCATATCTGCTTTCTATTTCAAAATACAGAAATAAAAGCAAGCACTAAATTCAGGTCACACAGATCAAGGACAGTCACCCTGCATGAATGTATAAATAATGCAATGCAGAAAAGTGACCCTCTTTTTAGCAGTACCAGTAGATGTATTCCCCGGATGCAATAAGTCTTTATGTTTAAAACACAGTGTGCGACTCTTTTGAGAGTTAATGACACTCACCATCATTAGTGGATAACAGCTATATGTTCATTTCACGTTGATCAACATGGTTGACACAGGTGGTTGGTACAGGTTGTCTGAAAATCACCATCGTAGAAAAGATTCATACATTCCTCAGCTTATACCTGTGCCACTATAGCACTTACTGACACGCTATATAGCAGAGTCAAATTAACATTTAAATCTCACTTTCATTTCCTGTCAATCACCATGGATCACAGCCTACTAAACTCAAACAACATAATCTACCATTCTGCTGAGTTTCTAATGACAAAATAAGTCGCATAGTCCAGAAAACTCCCATATCTGAATCTTTTATTCCTTACTTGCAGTAAAGTGTGTCCTCACTAAACCCACCCCTGCTCCCGACTCATTACCCTAGAGAAGAAGTGCCTCGCGTGGATCAAATACTGTACATAAGAGCGCACACAAAGGGGGGCTTTCATTTAACCGAGCCACTGAGTGAGTAGTAACGTAACCTGAGCCTGGGTGTGATGAAACACGCTGCAGGCAGAAGCAGACAGATGAAAAAAGTGCATTAGTCCCTACTGCTCCTGAGAGCACGGTGCGTTACCTGCAGCTTTTTCAAAACGTCCTGAATGATCGGCTTCAGCCTTTACAGCCGGACTGCCAAGTGCCGGCATGCTTTTTGTCCAGACAAACTGAATACATTGCTTCTGAAGAGCGGGGATTGGAGCCTTGAATTCTTAAAAGGCATGCACAAAATGTGTGATGAAACTTTCAGCACCACGGACAGCGGCACTCAGGAAGTGTGTGTGTGTGTGTGTGTGTGTGTGTGTGTGTGTGTGTGTGTGTGTGTGTGTGTGTGTGTGTGTGTGTGTGTGTGTGTGTGTGTGTGTGTGTGTGTGTGTGTGTGTGTGTGTGTGTGTGTGTGTGTGTGTGTGATGCAGAGAGCAGAGAGAAAGAGATGGAGTAAAGAGAGAGGCAATGAGTTCATTTGATAATTTCCCAAAGAAGCATTTTCCAATTTCAACTATCCCCATGTCTGCTCAAAGTAGAGGCACTCATCCCAAAACACACACACACACACTCACATACACACCTGCAGCAAGACCCAGCTTTTCAACAGTGTTTCCCCGTCTCTGTGTCTTAGTCTGAATAATGCAGAGCCTTTATCCAGCGCTCAAGCATGAGTGGATAATCTAGCCACAAGGACAGGCTGTGTCAACATTTCCCTTTACTTCCTTATTTATTTATTTACACTCCCGCCGTAGGACTCAGGGAGGGCGAGGGAGGATGTGTGCATGGCAACAACACGCTGGCCGAGCAGAGCAGATGACCTGCTTTCAGAAGGTTCACAGTACTTTGGTTTTTTTTTTTTTAACCGGGACAGATTTTTAAGGGGAAGAAAGCGGACTGTAGCAAACTGAATAAGGGAGATTACTCGTAAGCTTTTTAGGAAGAGCTGCTTCTGACACGAATGAAGGGCCTTCTCCAGCCAACAACTACTTTTATTTTATTGGTGTGAAATGTCAGAAAATGTCAGAAAAGCTTCCCAAGTAATGTTTTACTTAAACATTTTTCAGCTAAATTTGGAAATTTCTTTTGAATTGCGAGAAGAATCATATTTCAGAAGATGTACAAGTCAATTATTAGTGTTTGCTTGATAATTGACTTAAATGACTCATTTTTAATGTTAATGGTTAAAGAAGGGACTAGTTTTTTCAGCACATAATCTACATTTAGGCTACTTATTTAAAGGTCACATTAAAACATGTAAAGTTTTGGAATGTTATTTTACAGTCGTCGGGGTGGGTGGGAGTCAGGCTAAAATCTTCGCCTCTAACTCAGTCAACATGTATTTAATCATATTGAGTTTGTTAATGTGCCGATTTGAAGTCCCAATTCATAGTGCAGCAGAAACTGCCTCGGCTTAATTGTTGCACTGTTAAACGCCATTCACAATGACTTCTGAATCATGTTTGGGAGTCTTTTGTTTTGCCGTGCCTAAATAACTGTCACAATGTGTATCTCAGCGCAGCCAATCGCGTGCTCAAGCTCTGAGAGCGTAATCCTCTTTAATTTGTGATTGCTTGTAATTTAAAAACGCTGGCCCACTAAACCACGGGAGATTCATTGTTTAAAAAGTATTCCTCTGCTGTCTTGCAACCTGAGTACTGATAACAGAAGAATAAACATCCTCCTGTATATATATCCACAGCTCTCACGGTGGCATTCAAGTAAATTACCATAGAAATCACTGTACAAATATTTTGGCATCAATCACTAAGCAGAAATTGCTAAATAGCTGGGAGCCCTCTTAGCATTCAGAGCACGATTTCATTGGCATTCTTGTGGCAGATGACTTTAGCCTCACACAAATTAGAATGTGAGAATTAAGAGGGATTTCATACAGCACGATAAGTGTATTTTAAAGGCAGAACTGATTAAGCTTGAGGGAAGAGGGAGGAATTAGGTAATTATCTCCGAGCAGACACCACTGCTGCTGTGAGAACAGGCCCAACACTGCAGGATCAAAGTGTTCAGCTCCTACTCTATTCTCAACAACAAGCACAGTTTGCATTACCTGATTTCAACACCTACCTGGCAACCCACGGGTTTCAGGACAGAGAAATGAGAGTCTGATGATAACACACAATACTGCAGGTTCTTCAAAGGGATGCTAAGTTTGTGTTTACCTCTAATTTATTTATAGAATTCTTGGCATAAGATTTATTTTGTCTACTAGGTTAATTCATTATTGATTTCAAGGGCAGGATGTTTAAAGAGAAATGTGGAAGTTGTGCGAGGCAACCTTTCAGAAAAGTATGTCTGGAGACATAGGGGCGCACAGTCGGCTACTTTTTCCATTTCATTAGAGATGTAATGTCAAGCAGCAAAAGTTTGATACACCTGCTGCTAAAATACACGAGATGGAGGAAAAGTAAGGAAAGGAAAAGGAAGTTTTGTGAAGTTGCAACCTCAGTGTGTCACACCGGGGATATCCTTTACAACTTTTCTATTAAATCATGCACATTGAAAACAAATGTCACCATCATTTCTGGCATCAGAAGATTTTTAAATGCTCTTCAACAATACACTTTTAGATTGTGTATTGGGGGGGTGGGGGATCAGTGTGAGTTCAGATTAGATAATGACAAGACATATTTAAAGTTACAGATAGTGCATGCATGCTTTTTGGTAAACTCATAATGAGAAAGCTATGGGGAATGTTGGTATTTACTGAATGACAATGCACATTCATTTATTATATATTTACATTGCATTTTATATTATCTTATAGTGCAGATAAACCTTTCTGAAAAGATGACTTGCAAGAAACAGAACATTTTTTGGCAAATATACTTTTGAAAAAGTAATCAGCCGTATCAAAAAGTGCTGAGGAGAAGTCCCCGGTGTTAGTGTCACCTTCATGTGTTGGTATGTTGCATGGAGTCGTGTCCTACCTGCTCGTAGCAATTCTCCCAGGTGAGGTTCAGCAGGCAGGAGGAGAACAGCTCGTCTTCGCTCCGGGCATACCCGTCCATGGTGTGCGTGCCAGCGGCTCTGTGTCGGGGGACTGTGCGGAGTTCTGGTTCTGCAGACGGACTCTCTTGTCGGTCTTCCCTCGCCGAGTGTGTGTCTCTGTGCCCGGCTCCTCTCCACCGCCCCACCGTGCAGCTGTCACCGAGCAGCGGCGGTGTGCTGGAGCTGCTCCTGGTGACGTGGGCGGCGTCTTCTCCCAAAAAACTGAGTGTTAGTTTCCCAAAGTAAGGTCCGCGGTCTGCATATAGGGTCGCCAACATGATGACTTTCATTTTACATTAAAGTCTCTCCATGGATAGATGGCAGGGCGTTAAAGGGAACAATGTTGTTGTTGTCGTTGTTGCTACTTGGTTGACACATGTAGCTTCCTGTTAAATACCTTCACCTGCTGCTCCACAATGCAATTAACTCCATGGCTTCAAATGTAAACCAAGTGTTCATTTTGGTCTGAAATCCCTCTAAAATGAATTCCCATTTCCATGGTACATTAATGTTTTGGACATTTAAATGATCAGCTGCCATGTAGCACCCTTACTAGACTGCTGCTGGGCTGAAAATGGAATCTAATGGGCAGTAGTGCATTGTGGGATTCCCAGCAACAGGAAATGAACACCAGGCTACTTTCTTATCACCATGGGAACTTTTTAAGTCGCTTTAGGTTGAGTGGGTTTGAGTAACTTAAAATCAATCTGACAACTTCACATTTTCGTTGATTTCGTTGAAATAACAGTCAAACGTGGAGGGAAAGTTGCATTCTCAACAAAAAATACACAAAATGACACATTATGCATTTGTGTAATGAAGAATAAAACGCCAAATCATTTAATTTTGAAATATTTTTTGGGAAGTAACTATACAACAACAAATAAATGTCCAACCACCTAATTGACAGCACACACACCCTCCAACATATCCCTATCATTCATACTGTTACTAAACATGACATTATGCAAATCCCCAACACAATTCCCCTCATAAGTGTGCATAGCTTCAGCTTAGCCGAGGTCTAATCAGACTGAAAAAGTTAAAACACCAGCATGACTGTCCAGGGCATTTAATGAGGATAAAATACTGATAGTAAAGGTTAAATGCGAGACCTGTAATTCTTAGTGGAAGTAGTGTTGCACGATGTACCGATACTTCAAAAGCACCGCGATTCTTGGAAATTAAAAATGTCACGATTCCTAAATTTATTAGTATCGATACTTCTAGAATGTCCGTGTTCCATATTTGTAAGAGACATATTTCATGTTGGTGTGTGCAACGCACGCTCGAGTGCCTCCCTATGGACGTCCGTGTTTTTTCTCCTCACGCACGCAGCAAGAGGCTGCACTGCTGCTGTCATTTAACAAACACTACAGAGAGATGGCTGCATGTGCGAGTGATACTGTGGCCGCCGGTCCACGGCTGGTTGATAAAGATGACGCGAGGAGTGAGATATGGAGGTACTTTGCCTACCTTGCTGACAGTGAGGGCAAAGCTACCGATATGTCGAGACCTGTTTGTCGTAAGTGCTACAAACAATTGCAAACTAAGGGAGCCAACACCTCGAACCTGGCGAAACACTTGGCCGACAAGCACGCCGAGTTGCACAAGGAGTTTAAAGACCGACAGGTTAGTATGTGAAATATAACATGTATCATCACGTTCATGAACTTCATGCCCTTAAAACAAGTCAAATGAGAAGGCTATAGTTTATTTTGTGACAAGTCACTGTTTTGCACCACCGTAGTTTGACCAGGCTATCTACAGAAATAGCAGGCTAACTATGGGCATTATCCTCATGGCTAACCACAATAGCCTGCCTAACGCTAGTTCAGCATCTTTCTTTGAAAACGCAACTTTCATAGATGACGTAAATAATTCGCAAGCTGCTAAAATAAAGCATACAAAACATCAGCTAAAATGATCTATAGCCTTTATTAGCCTATATGATAAAAATCACAGCATGTGCATGTTTGTCAGTGATTTATTTAGCCTGTATTGGGTTACAGCATTTAAAGAGCATGAACCTGCTGTACGCAAAGGAGGTGTAGGCCTATATGAAACCTTTGCCTTGTAAGAAATTATGGACTCAAATATAAAGTTAACCATCAAAGAAATCAGACATTGAAGTACAGGAAACGCCTATATTAATCCATGTCACAGTTTAAACAACATTAGGTTAACTCATTATATCCTATGAATAATGGTAATGTTATGGTTAAGTGAATGTTAGCAATTATCACTACCACTGCATAGAGATGTTAAGTTAGTCACAAGTTATTGTTACTATCACACATAAACTATTTAGGTCCTCCGTTATGACACATTTATCACCATCATATTTTAAATATTTCCATTTTCTTCTGCTACAGCGGTCTGCAGCTATGGGCTCTGGAAGAGCAACTCCTCAAAGGCAGCAGCCAACCCAGCAGCCAACCCTCCAAGCTATGTTTGAGCAGCACAACAAGTACCCCAGGGAGTCCAAGGAGGTAAAACGGCTTAACAGGGCAGTAGCAGAATTCATCTGTCTGGATCAAGTGCCAGTTTATATAGTGGAAAAAGCTGGGTTTAGAAACCTTATGCAAAATCTCGACAAAAGGTATGACGTCCCATCCAGGAATTTTTTCATGTACAATGAAATTCCCAAGATGTACAATGAAACAAGAGCGATAATCAGTGCCCAACTTAGTCACACACCGAATACATTTTTCTCCTGCACCACTGATCTCTGGACCAGCAGAACTGTGGACACTTACATGGCAGTAACACTCCAGTTCATTACACAGTCCTGGGAGATGCAGTCCTGGTGTTTAGGGTGCTCTGCATTGTATTCTGATCACACAGCCGACACTCTAAAGGAAACCCTGGAGGAAATTATCACAGATTCCTGGGGGCTAGACATGGCCAATATGGCTGGAATGACAACAGATAATGCGTCAAACAACCGCAAAGCTTTCAGTGAATACACCTGGATACCCTGTTTCGGGCACAATCTGCATTTGGCAGTGAACAAAGCCATAGATATTGATCGTGTGGCAAGCTGTCTGTCCAGGCTCCGTAAGACTGTGTCAGGCTTCTCCAGATCAAACAAGATGTCTAGACTGTTCAAAGACAAACAAAAGTCTTTAAAACTGCCACAACATACATTAATCCATGATGAGCCCACCCGATGGGGTTCCACCTATGACATGGTGGAACGATTTTGTGAGCAGCAGCAAGCTGTCTCTGCGGTTCTGGCTGAGGACCGGAAGAAGTGGCACCTGATGCCCAGAGACACAGACATGACCACTATAGAAATAGTGAGGGATGTCTTGGCTCCACTCAGTGACTTCACTGATGCCCTGAGTGGAGAGAAAGAAACCACCATATCATCAGTCCTGCCACTGATGTGGAAAATCAAAGCCTGCCTAATAGAAGAGGAAGGCGACCGCCCCTTGGCCATAGAAATGAAGAACAAAATTAGAGGAGATTTTGAGAAAAGGTACGATGACCACAACCTGCAGATGACCCTAAACACCTCTACGTTCCTTGATCCGAGATTTAAAGATACTTTTGTAACAATGGAGGAGGATATCAAGAGGGAGCTGCTCCTTAAATCTGAGGCCGTTCAGCTTCCACCCCACAGTCCAGTGGACCCTAGAGGAACAGGTGCTGCACCAAAGAGGAATAAGAGAGACTTAAAAAGTTAGTAGCATGCACCTTAACTCATAAGAAGAAAGCATGGGGAATTGATATTTCTGAATACAATGGCATCCATTTATACTCATATACATGATTTTAATATCTAGAGTGCCAGCATAAGCCTTCTGGAAAAGATGTAGGTTGCCGCAAGAAACGAACATTTTTTGAAATATATTGAAAGTAATCAGCGTATCAAAGTGGAGGAGAAGTCCCGAGTTGTGTCACCTTCTGTGGGTAGTGCATGAGTCGTGTCCTACCTCTGTAGCAATGCCCAGGTGAGGTCAGCTGGCAGGAGAACCACTCTCTTGCTCCGGGCTACCGTCACGGATGCGTGCCACGCTCTTGTCGGGACTAGGAGTTCGGTTCTGCAGACGGACCTTCATTGTGTCTTGCCTCGCGAGTGTGTTGTACTCTAGTGCGGTCTCTCCACCGCCACGTGCAGCTGTCACGAGCACGCGGTGTGCTGAGCTGTCTGGAGTGGCGCGTCTTGAATCCCAAAAAATGAGGTTAGTCCCAAGTAAGGTCCCGGTCCTGCTATAGGTCGCCAACATGATGACTTCATTACATAGCCTCCTGGATAGATGCAGGCGTAAAGGAACATGTTTGTTGTGTCGTTGTGCTCTACTGTGGTTGACACATAAGTCTGGTTAAATACCTTCACCTGCTGCTCCACAATGCAATTAACTCCATGGCTTCAAATGTAAACCAAGTGTTCATTTTGGTCTGAAATCCCTCTAAAATGAATTCCCATTTCCATGGTACATTAATGTTTTGGACATTTAAATGATCAGCTGCCATGTAGCACCCTTACTAGACTGCTGCTGGGCTGAAAATGGAATCTAATGGGCAGTAGTGCATTGTGGGATTCCCAGCAACAGGAAATGAACACCAGGCTACTTTCTTATCACCATGGGAACTTTTTAAGTCGCTTTAGGTTGAGTGGGTTTGAGTAACTTAAAATCAATCTGACAACTTCACATTTTCGTTGATGAGTGAAATAACAGTCAAACGTGGAGGGAAAGTTGCATTCTCAACAAAAAATACACAAAATGACACATTATGCATTTGTGTAATGAAGAATAAAACGCCAAATCATTTAATTTTGAAATATTTTTTGGGAAGTAACTATACAACAACAAATAAATGTCCAACCACCTAATTGACAGCACACACACCCTCCAACATATCCCTATCATTCATACTGTTACTAAACATGACATTATGCAAATCCCCAACACAATTCCCCTCATAAGTGTGCATAGCTTCAGCTTAGCCGAGGTCTAATCAGACTGAAAAAGTTAAAACACCAGCATGACTGTCCAGGGCATTTAATGAGGATAAAATACTGATAGTAAAGGTTAAATGCGAGACCTGTAATTCTAGTGGAAGTATGTACAAACGTCTTGGAACCCAAACCTTTAACGGTTTTTCCCTTATTCTCTTCTCACTGTACCTGCCATACAGAATAAAAGATAGTGAATTGCACCAGAGGTATAACAAGAGGCAAATGAGCATTAGGTCATACCCAAATCACTGAAATAGAGCTGTAAAAGTCAGTGAAATAATAATTGCGACGTATACCAGCTGCATACATTTACCTGACTATAAATGAGAGTTGCTGATGTGCAGTTGGTCAGTTGTGCTCTTTCCCTCACAGTGTTGCTTCTGTGATACTAAGGCTTTAATGCAGCTTCAACAGATGAGCCCTGCTGTGTTTATTGTAGCTGTGAGGCCTTCAGGAGGCTGATTTACATCTGAGACACCAGGTGAATGCAGTAAACTCTGCGACCAGGACCACCAGGGCTGTAATTCAGAGGAGAGTCCCACTGCAGAGCTCCATGCCAGTGAACCACCACCTGTATTTGTCAGACCATCATCAGATTTGAGCAGAAGTACATTTGCACCCCCCTCTAATTCACCTGACTGTAACTTATAAAGTACGTATGTAACTTTAAACAGCTTGCAGCAACTGTAGCTAATGTAAGCTAATATTAGCTGAAATTAGCTTTGGCGTGTAGACTTGACACCATTGGCCTGATTTGGTGAGACAGCGTTTGTGATCCCAACACAAGATGATCTCTATTTTAGTGTTGATGCTAAATTATGCAGTCTATCGTTGTGTTTTATTGTGAAAACAGCACACAAACTTTGATTGGCCTTTGTGTATGAAACACATACAGTATATCATCATTATATTGTAACTTAGATCTAGTATAGATTAACAGCTTTAACTCTGCATCTCACACTCTAACCTGAGCAAAGTTTCCTGATCCCACTGCCTGAAATGAACTCCAACTGCATTGATCCATATACAATGCCTACTCTCACACAACAGTTTTTCAATTGTTGTACTTGTCACAAATAATATATTGACACAGAGGACTCAAATATGAAGCCTGCCTGATTAAATTAAATCCTAATTATACATCTTTAGACAGCAGTTTAAAGAAAAATCATTCAAATAATTGTGAAGCATTGTAAGAAACCTCCTGGAGAAACAGTACAATGTTGCAGTACATCATTTGTTATCCACGTGCAGCCATGCTGAGCACAGAAAGTCCTTCTGCACGCTGCAAACTGCACGAGGGGGGGCTGCTGGCAGAGCTCATTTGGAGAGCTGTCTTTTAGCACACTATTTATTGTGATGTGAGACCCGTGCAGTCAGACGGGCCTTTTGTTCATCAGCTTTCTTTGCTGGCCCCCTTGTTTGATCAGGCGCGTTTGCCACGCATGATCTGCAGCCGTTTGAAGTGTGGTCAATTGGCACAGCGCTGTGCATTTTCCTTTTTCCTTGAGAGATTGTCAGGAATCCACTGCAGTAGTGAGAGTATAGAAAGACAGAATGACAGTGAATGTCCCCCATGGTGATTGACCATAACACAGCGTACATATTTCATCTAGTTAACTCTCACGAGGCTTGTTAGAGGAGTCAATACTGCAAATTGTGGGATGAAAATACATTAAATTGCCTCCAGATAGAAATAAAACAAAGGATTTAAAAGCTTTGAGTTTGTGACGGCTGCAGGTCTGAGTGGTTTTACAATTTTTGATTGTTGCATATTTTAATGTAAATGCACCATTAAGGGGAACATGTTAAAGAAAGCAACCCCTGATGTGGCGGGAAACAAAAAACAATGATGCAAGCTAAATGAAGAGGGGTTTGTTCTTTAGCCTTATCTGTCACCATCAACCATAATCTGTCCTGTGCTGTAGATTAATTGAAAGATTAAGGAGTGCCATACATTTGTACAGTGCAGGGGAGTGCCAGCGCACATGAGAAATCACTGCTTCTCTCTGAATATATGGCGCAGCTCGGCTTGCATCTTCTCTGTGCCTTCTCCTTCTCCTTCTCCTTCTCCTTTTCTAGTGACACATGAAAGCTTTTCACAGAATCAAATCAACAGTCTGGGATAATTCAGTGTGACAATGTAACAAAATTGTGTGAGTGTGATTTTATGTGGGGATATTTCTGTCGCTCACACACATCTCATGACGGCCGTTCAGGGAAATTGGGTGAAAGTTCAACACGGCCACCAATCCGTCCGCTTTGAGGGGAAAATAAATGAGGTCAAATCAAATGTTGTTTCCTTGCCGCTGACAGGTAGTGGCACACATGTCTGCACAGGTGCCTTCAGTAGTTGCGTGATACATTTCAAACTGGCAGCCCATTTTAAACATGCAGTCTACATGCCACATCTCCCCTACATAACCAATTTATCAAGCCTAACCCGGTGGTACGTGCATATACTCCCATATCACAGAGAAGGCTGGAAAGCAACTGTCATAGATGGCATGATTGAATTGTTCCCTTGCACTGTCACCAGAGGGGCTATTACTTCAAATTAGCATACAAATTCAAACCAGGACAGATGGATTTGTCACATTCCAGTCGCCATCTTCCTGGAAGATTGGCTGTGCTTGTGCTGTGTGATGGAGATAAGACACCTGTCTGGACTGCGATTGGTGGGGGAGCAGGCCGGCGTGGGATGGGAGGAGGACTGGGTGGATTTCCTGAAACGCTGAGGTGTTCTGCAATAAACTTCCCTACCCACGGTCTCAAATGATGATGAGGCGCCATACCGGACTCTGTGGGTGGTGGGAGATTGAGCTGCAGCGAGGTGGTGATTCACACTGTTTGGAAACACGCTGAACAATACCTGTCTGCTGTTTGTTTGTGTTTGCTACTTTTGTTGAGTTACTGTCAGGGAGTCGCTGGGAATGGGCACAGGGTGTTGTGAAACGCTGAGGGGGAAAATGTACAGCCTACCCTTGACCTCAGATAAGTTTTCCGCCTGAACTGCTAAACAAAAAGGGAAACTCTGAATCTCATTCCAACTGAATTTCAATGTTTAACTGCAACAGCACGGAGAGTTCAGACCTCCACCAAGGACATACTCCTCAGCACTTACTTTGGAGTGTTCATGAACTGTAAATTGTGGAGTGGAAGCAGCACACACGTTCACCCTTGTTTTATGTTCTAAATGGATTTAACTCAGTCCAAAACACTCAAAATAATGACTATTGTCCTATATCGTTCTTACTACATCATAACTAACTTATTATGCATTCATCACCATACAATCCTGTTGTAATTGTATTTTATGTTTATGATAATTATGTTATCTGATATATACTATATTATACTAAAATTAGAATACAATTTCAAAAACGACCTTTATATTATTAACTATAGCAAATAAAATGTACCAATATGGATTCATGTGAGACGAAGGTAAAAACAAACATGGAATGTCTGGATCAAAATACTCCCGCCTGTCTGAGCAACCCATAGGGTGGCAGTAGCCTCAATATTGGATCTGTGAGGCAAGGCAATACAAGGCAAGTTTATTTGTATGCCACATTTCAACAACAAGGGCAAAATAAACACATTAAAGGACACTTGAGTTCATAAGGGAATACAATTATAATGTGCTACACACCCGTATTTGTCAGCAAGAAGCAACAGCCCGAAGTAAGCATCCTTCTGGGTTAAAGTCAAAAATGAATCTTGATTGACCCATAGTTATCCACAACATTTCAATGCTGCTGGGTCTTCCCAAACCCAAACACCAAACTACACACTTTTTTTGAGAGAGACTTTCAGAATTGGCTAAAATGTTCAAAATCAGTTTTGTAGTGTTTATATATCTGTTGTGGGGGATATCATGAAGACATGTTCCAATATAAAAACTAAAGGGTAGTTATGATATAATTTAAACTTGAAACAGGTCATGGCAGACCCGAACGCAACATAAGGTTTAAAAAGATAGATAGATAGAATCGGAGGATGAAACCCTCTTTATTTGTCACATGCATGCACACAGCAGAGCACACACAGTGAAATTAGTCCTCTGCATTTAACCCATCCTAGTGCTAGGAGCAGTGGGCAGCTATCGTGCAGCGCCCGGGGAGCAATGGGGAGGGGGGATTGGAGGTGTCCGGTGCCTTGCTCAAGGGCACCACAGCAGGGCCTAGGAGGTGAACTGGGACCTCTCCAAGTAGCAGTCCACTTTCCATATTTCAAGTCTGTTCGGGGACTTGAACCGGCGACCCTACGATTCCCAGTCCAAGCCCCTACTGACTGAGCCACTGCTGGACAACTAAGATGCATGTATTCGCCCTGCCAAAAACTTGATAGCTGCAGAGATAGATTAAAGGGGTGTTGGCATGAATTTTCTCAGTTGAAAATGATCTATTTCTGATGAAGAGAACAATTGAGAAGGATCAGTTCATGTATCTAACCTGTGATTTAGATCTGCGCCAACATTTAGTTGTCCATTCTGCACCCTTTTCAGTGAAATCAGGCTAGTAGCTTTTCTGTAATCCTGATGACAAACGGAGAAATGGTAGAACACATCATCCTTGGCGAATGTTTAAAACATATCTCGCCCTCGATCATAAAGTAGCACTGCATGCAATCCTATAGGCCCCTCATATCAGACACTGAGAAAATACAAGTTGGAGACATTATGATTTCTAATTATGGCGGTGTGAATCAATGGGAAGTATTGAGCATGAAAAACTGCTCTTACCTCAGAATCAATCCCATATCATTTCCAGATCAGCTCAAACTAATGGGTTTTCTATTGGCTTCACTATGGAGACAGACTTATCTCCACGGCACCGTTTTATGGTTCTGTGTACATTCCCGAGCAAAAGGCCATCCACTTAAAAACTTGGACTCCCAACAGTCCGAAAAAATATTAAAGCACACATGCTAATATCCTGACTTGGCATATTACACAATCTGCAGGCTTAATTTAAAACTCCCTTAGCAGGTCTACTATCTCTGGCTGCCTACTTCCAGACACTACAGAGATTGGGAAAATTGCTTACTGCTTCGTTTCTGCTTCTATCCTCAGGTCAATGTTATGTATATTATTCCCTTACAATTGATATAAAGTTGAGATGCAGAACAGAGGAAGGCAAGGTCACGTTATCATAAAAACTACCTGGACAAAGAGAAGTCTGGATTAGGGAACCAGTAGAAGAAATAGCTTCTTTTTTGGTGTAAGAGAACTGTTGAAACAAAATGGGCTCTTTGATTTGCATTTGTCATAGTGCCCTGACAAAGTAAAGGTCAAACTTAGTGGGAAAAGTTGTTTTATGGTACTTCAAATTGTCATTCAGTAGAGTTGAAACAATTAGAGCATTAATAAATCAACACATTTTTGATGCAGATTGTGAAGATTGCCGATCTTCTTTGTCAGCATTGCTAACTGAATTTAGTTATTTTGACAAAACTAGATGTGATTCTGGGAAGTGCAAGGACAATTTGAAATGGGATAAAGCAAAATGATTGATCTTACACCAGTCTTAGCATCGTCAGCCACGTGATGGACAATAAAGTAAAAAATAGATGATTTTTGTTTCTATGCACTCTTCTTTCCTGTCATACCTGATGCATAGATTACCCACAATGCATCTCTGAGAATTGGGCAGGTATGCTTGTAGTGCCACAGCCCCAGGCTGCAGAAATGGAGGCGTTCACAGGCCTCTCGTGAGTCGGCAAATCAAAATGTTCTTTTAATTTGAGCCAAGTTGTTCACCTACAGAATAAGAGAGCCTCTTAACAAAACTGTTTCTCCTTTTTGTTATGGATTCCTCCAAGTTTGGTGTTGGTCGCTACATTTAAAGTTCATCCGTGGTTTGATGATAGTAGAAGTACATGTTCAGGTTCCGCCCCTGACCATTCCTCTGTACTGAGAGTGCCTGCAGGCTTTACCTTTTACACCCGCGAGGCACTGACACAAAGCAGGAGAGCCAGCACAGGCCCCAGCACAGCGGGGATTTCACACTGATCTTCTTCTGAAACATTTATAATTAACATCCCCCCCCCTCACTCCAACTGTTTCTGAAGCAATCAATATCCCAGTAAGAAGATTTAACTTCCCTGAAGAGCAGGAAACAAGCTGGATTTTGCAGGTCAGAATGTGATTTCTCAGTGTGTGTGTGTGTGTGTGTGTGTTGGTTAAGTGAATGCAGATTATCCTGTTATTTTAAAGCTGACACTGGAAAAAGGTTTTATTACAAAGTAATTTTTATTAAGTTGAACAGCAGCAGAGAATGTGAGCAGAGTGCCTCTCTTAGCATCTCCATGACAAGTAAACAATCAGTATAAATTATAATTTCAAAAGCTTCCCAGCAAGACAACAGCCAATAATCTTGAACATGTGACTTAGTATGGAGGAATAAATGTAAATGTACATGCTTTTAACAGAAATGGTTGATGACTAAATTGATTACATCCATTCCATTTGTGGTAGTACCAAACCTGCAGAAATACTGACACAAGGTGGCCTTCAAAGCACACAGTTCATCAATCATCATGAACATGAATACACGCAGTGAGACCAGAAATAGAGAATTAGTTGTTGACGAAAGAGATGTTCAGAGTTCATGTGCGACGTCCAGATGCTGAGGATGCAGCTCATGCAGCTTCTCAGTACTGCGTGTACTCCTTGGATGAAGCTTTCGCAATGATACGCTCCAACTGTCTCTTAGCTTCACACTGGGGGAAGTTACTCATCTCATAGTACTGCGGGGCGATTTTCACCAGCCTGGGACAGAAAGCAAGTAAACATGAGTCACACAAACTCATCGTGTTAACTAACGGCGCGCAAGCACAACATATCAAATACTTAATTATATAAAGTCACTGAGGAGCAAGAGTAAAAGGAAGTAATATTTATATTAACCCCGAGAGAATGGTCATTTCATACAGGAAGTGTTGTGGTCTGATGTACACAAGCAATCTAGTGATCATGTAAATACCAAAAATATACATTTGACAAACTACAAAATATACATATAATTTTTTTCCTTCAGTTAAACAAACAAACTGTGATTCAAGGCATTATGATAAGCCATGTCCATATTAACTATTTTGTATACAGTGGGGCAAAAAAGTATTTAGTCAGCCACCAATTGTGCAAGTTCTCCCATTTAAAAAGATGAGAGAGGCCTGTAATTTTCATCATAGGTATACCTCAACTATGAGAGACAGAATGAGAAAAATAATCCAGGAAATCACATTGTAGGATTTTTAAAGAATTTATTTTCAAATGATTGTGGAAAATAAGTATTTGGTCAATAACAAAAGTTCATCTCAATACTTTGTTATATACCCTTTGTTGGCAATGACAGAGGTCAAACATTTTCTGTAAGTCTTCACAAGGTTTTCACACACTGTTGCTGGTATTTTGGCCCATTCCTCCATGCAGATCTCCTCTAAAGCAGTGATGTTTTGGGGCTGTCGCTGGGCAACACGGACTTTCAACTACCTCCAAAGATTTTCTATGGGGTTGAGATCTGGAGACTGGCTAGGCCACTCCAGGACCTTGAAATGCTTCTTACGAAGCCACTCCTTCGTTGCCCTGGCGGTGTGTTTGGGATCATTGTCATGCTGAAAGACCCAGCCACGCTTCATCTTCAGTGCCCTTGCTGATGGAAGGAGGTTTTCACTCAAAATCTCACGATACATGGCCCCATTCATTCTTTCCTTTACACGGATCAGTCGTCCTGGTCCCTTTGCAGAAAAACAGCCCCAAAGCATGATGTTTCCACCCCCATGCTTCACAGTAGGTATGGTGTTCTTTGGATGCAAGTCTGCATTCTTTCTCCTCCAAACACGACGAGTTGAGTTTTTACCAAAAAGTTCTATTTTGGTTTCATCTGACCATATGACATTCTCCCAATCCTCTTCTGGATCATCCAAATGCCCTCTAGCAAACTTCAGACGGGCCTGGACATGTACTGGCTTAAGCAGGGGGACACGTCTTGAACTGCAGGATTCAAGTCCCTGGCGGCGTAGTGTGTTACTGATGGTAGCCTCTGTTACTTTGGTCCCAGCTCTCTGCAGGTCATTCACTAGGTCCCCCGTGTGGTTCTGGGATTTTTGCTCACCGTTCTTGTGATCATTTTGACCCCACGGGGTGAGATCTTGTGTGGAGCCCCAGATGGAGGGAGATTAGCAGTGGTCTTGTATGTCTTCCATTTTCTAATAATTACTCCCACAGTTGATTTCTTCACACCAAGCTGCTTACCTATTGCAGATTCAGTTTTCCCAGCCTGATGCAGGTCTACAATTTTGTCTCTGGTCTCCTTTGACAGCTCTTTGATCTTGGCCATAGTGGAGTTTGGAGTATGACTGTTTGAGGTTGTGGACAGGTGTCTTTTATACTGATAACGAGTTCAAAAAGGTGCCATTAATACAGGTAACGAGTGGAGGACAGAGGAGCCTCTTAAAGAAGAAGTTACAGGTCTGTGAGAGCCAGAAATCTTGCTTGTTTGTAGGTGACCAAATACTTATTTTACCGAGGAATTTACCAATTCATTCATTAAAAATCCTACAATGTGATTTCCTGGATTTTTTTTCTCATTCTGTCTCTCATAGTTGAGGTATACCTATGATAAAAATTACAGGCCTCTCTCATCTTTTTAAATGGGAGAACTTGCACAATTGGTGGCTGACTAAATACTTTTTTGCCCCACTGTATATTGTATAAATAAAAATGTCAATTAAAAAAATATTAAGGAAACAAAGAGACTTACAAATATATATTTAGAAAAACTTTGTGATTTAAGAAATACAATAAGACATGTTTCTTTGTCTTGTTATATTTATTCTGTACATATAAAAATGAGTTTGTATTTTTAACAAAGTACATGTTTGGTCAAACTAGTTCATTAAATACAAATAAATGAAAAACAAACTATAAACAAAATATTTAATATGTACAGAATTTCTTATATCCTTTTTCCTATTTTTTTCCCCCTATAAATATATATTTTATAAATAATTAAAAAGGAAAGCAATTGCTCACACAGGTAACTACTCCACATACACCTTTGGAAAATCAATTCAACATTATTTAAGATAAATCATGATCTTTCAAACGTATATTGAAAAAGGAGCTACGAGTGAAACCTACCACTCTGGTTTGACGTCGGTGCACGTGCGGATGTAGTTCTTGGAGGTAAGCACAAACTCGTTGTAGAGCACCCACTCCGGCTTGTGGTCCAGCACGGTGGACGGGTGCAGCTGCACCACCTGGTTGTCCTTCACCGTCAGGTAGTGTCCGGTGCGCTCCAGGTGAGCCACCTGTTCTCAGCACAGAGAGGAGAGGGTCAGCGGCCAACACCGAAACACACACATGCTCTTTATCGCTGGCTGATTTCATTTCGGTCTGTTACTAAACTACACAGAGGCATTCAAATCAGCGGTGGAAAACAACTTGTGAGTTGTGAGCGAGTTTCCACGGGCTGTTTTGATTAACCAAAGCAATCAGTCTCAATAAAGGGCTTTCCCAACAAGACATGATCTCACAAATACTCCGAGAGGCCCTAACATGAGCTGCAAATTTGTCTCCACGATAAAGGTTAATGTTGACAAATATTTAAATATTAAAGCCATAATTCAACTTGTCAGGTTGCTTGTTTCAGGTAGCCCTGGAAATGGCTCATTGCAAATGCCATTTGTTTCCTTGAGCGAGGAGCAGATTGACTTGATTTCTTTGTATGTGTTAAAAACAAAGCAGCAGTGTGTATACTTGTGCGAGTAAATGTGCACGTGTGTGTGTGTGGGGGTGTGTGTGTGTGTGGCAGTCAGTAGTGTGTTTTTGCACAGAAATAGCTCCTTAAACAAATGAAAAAGCAGACTGAAAAGCTAAGATCATAAAGATGCAAACATAGAACTAAACAAACAATATATTAAGGTTAGATTGGTTACATTTTAGGGTATCCATTCATTTAGGTGTTTTTTTGAACTTGTGAGGTTTCTGTATAACGTATAAATTCTCTCTCCAATTCTAGATTATCTAGATCTAGATTTGTTTAGTATCTGGGTCTCTTTTCCAAAGCATCCGATCAGGGTCACATTTCTACTTTATGTTTTAACATTGTTCTTGTATTCTGACACTCTCCCATAAGCCCCTGCTGCGTCTGACCTGCATGAAGAAGCCGGTGATGAGCGCGCGGCGGATGTTTGTGTAGTAGTCCCTGCTGGTGAACTCGGTGCTGCGGCGCGGCAGGCTGAAGCGGTCCATGATCCTAGCCAGTTGCTGCCGCACGTTGTCTGCCGACATCAGCGAGCGGTAGTTGACAAAGTTCTCGTAGCACCACTGATTAGAGTCGCTGTCTGCGAAACACGAGCAATGAGGGGTTAAAGAGAAATAATGTTAAGATTAAACACTTATTGAAGCTGTACCAAAAGGCTTTTTTTTGTATATATAGGGTTATATTAAATTGTATTTATTTCTACATATAGCCGTGGAAAAAACAAGAGACCAGTCCAAATTGTTCTTAAATCTTTATCTCTACATGTATGGCAGCCATTCCAGTTTGTGTTGAATTCCAACACAGAAAAAAATTCCAGTAGTTTTTAGAATACAACCAAACAAATAAAAAACATTAACTCAAAAGACAAACATAAAAAAAATAAAACAAGAGAAACTGTTAATGCTGAAGTGGTCTCAATTTTCTCCGCGGCTGTTTATCTGTATGTACTTGTATTTTATTTATTTTTATTTTCTGGTCTTGTATTTCGATTTGAGCACACTAAACGACTTTGTTAAATTCTAAAATCAGTTTCATATTAGTAATCAGACATTTGGAAACTTATTTATCATAGAGCTTTTAGTTATGTTGCAAAGATTTAGGGGCATTTACCTAAAACTCCCCCTTTTGCTTCATCTAACTTTTTTTATTATACCTTGTCTATCAATACTAAATAAAAAAACTAAAGAAAATGAACAAATAAAGCTTGATTGTCCGTCATCAAATATTGACACCTTTTTTTTGGGTTAATCTTTTGGGGGGAAAAAAAGGTATCACATTTTTTTTTACATCTCCTTTAAAAATCTTATATTTGAATAAGCTGATTTATCGGCCACAACCGGAGTCTTAAAAAACACTAATAATATCGGTGTAGCTTAATATTGATCTGCAACTGTGCACAAAAAATGCCTTTAAATACAATCATTAAACATTTAAAAAGAGAGAGCTCCATCACTCAGAGGCCACTCACTTTGTTTGAAGGCGTGGTACACGTTGAGCAGCGTCATGTGGTCTCCGTCGATGTGGGCGAAGCGCATCTTGGACTCGTCCGCCAACTTCCTAGCCTCCGTGGGTCGGACGAAGCACTGTGGGACTAAACAAGGTTGGTACAGGCCCCAACACAGCCGCCCGCAGGGATAAGTTAAGCAGTTCCCACAGAGAGGAACAGGGCCTCTGCTACAGAGGCAGAGACTGCACAGGGCACTGCACTGAGGAGTGTGTGTGTGGAGAGGAGCAGGGGGCAAACAGGAGGGAAGGATGGGGGTTCCTCCGCTCTGATGCACTATACTGAAATATACTTTAAACATGAAATAAGGGCTTTAAAAGTAGATGATGTAATATTTGGGCGAAAAAAAGTCAGCTTTAAAGCTCCTAGTCTGTGGAACCAGCTTCCAGTTTGCAAAGCGGGCATCCTGTCCACATTAAAGACCTTTCTTTTTATTGAATTATATTTAGGGCTGGCTAAGGCTTGCTTTGATCATCCGCCTATGCCTTTTATTTTATTGTATTTATTTTAATTCAATTGTATTTTACATTACCACTTTTTCAGTTGGATTGTCCACATTGTAATCTTATTGTTTTTTTAAAAACACTTTTTTACACTATTCATGTTTGTTGATCTGTAAAGCCTCTGGGAAACAAAACTGTTTTGTGATTTTAGCAGGAAGCAAAAATAACATTGGATTTCATTAACAAACTAGCCCCATTTCATATTTTTAAGTAAGTAATAAGTTGTATACTTTTAATATCCCAAATGTTCCTGAGAAATAATAAACGTTAATCCTCTGGTCCCAGAAGCTGTCATAAATTGAATTTTTATTCAGTTTTAAGCCACAGTTCAACCGTTCACTGTGAGTGATTGGACGTCTGGATACAAGCTGCCAGAGAAGCGGAGTAATTGTTAGCGGCAGCCAAAGCTCTTCAGAAAACTATGGAGGTTAAAAGTAAACAGCATTACCATCTTATAGATGCGTTACTGAAGCAAATAAATGAGAAGCGAGTTCATCCAGAGGACTGCCGGCTCCCCTCCGTGAACTCGCTCTGCATTGCTTAATGTCAAACCTGCTTCACTGTGTCTTTAACGGGTGAAAGTGTTTTTATTGAGCCTCGTGGTTGGCTGCTGTGGCGGCAACATTCTCTGGCGTACTTTGGCGGCTCGCTTCTAATGAACTCAGCAAAAAAAGCTGCCGTCCCGAAACACCTGCTTTAAGTGCAGACCACGTCCAAAAACAGCTAGTTAAATCCATTTCCCCGCTCTCAAAGACCCTCACACTGCCTTCAAAGGCGTCAAGATTCATCTCAATGAGCAGCATTCTGCTTTGGCAAGCCTAAAGTGCAATTACTGCGGCAGCATGCTCCAGCTACACCTATACATTTTGTACGGACATGTATTTCCACCTTCCGCACAAGTAATAGCTGACACCGCCTTCCCCTGCTTGTCTTGCAGTTACTTTTAGATTGTCCTTTTTAACTTCTGGGGTCTAATATTTATCTACCGGGCATCCATTGTTTACACAGGTTAAAGTGGCAGTAAACAACTTGTCTCCTAAAAAAGAAGTTAAAGCAAAAACTTGACCACTGCCACAGTTGTAACATGATTCATTAGGGCTTGTTTAACTTTTCCTTTTTTTTTTATGGATAGAGGCTGCTGTGTATATTTCCTGCGTGCTCATTGGTCCGTGAGCACTGAGCGTTACCTGACAACATGGCGGTGATGGAGAGGATCTCGTTGGAGCAGTTGTATTCACAGCTGGCGATCACCATCTTGGCCAGCTGGGGGTCCAGGGGGAACTCGGCCATCATGGAGCCCAGCTCTGTCAGGTCACCGTCGTCGTTCAGCGCCGCCAGATAGTTCAGGAGCTCCAGGGCGCGCATCAGGGTCTCTGGAGCTGAGGGAGGCAGGATAGGGGGAGATGGGCCGGTAAATAATGCTGCGAACCCCGGCGGGCCAAACAAACACACAGACAGACAACATTTCTTCATCACAACAGAAGTTGAGAAGAACAATTTGGAGCCAACACAAGCATGTCAGGAGTGATTAATGCTCATGATTCACTGAATGTCTTTGAGTTAGATAAAACGCGACGTCTGAAGAAGTCACCTTGGGTTTATTATAACGGGAATTAAAAGGTGTTAATAGAATTTGAAGCACTATTTAGGCTGGTGCATCTTAGTCAAACCAAGTAAAACACTTGTCTACTCTGGCTTTAATCATTACAATTAAATTGTGTTATAAAGTCTGCAGCACTTGGGTTAAACATTTATGTTAAAATGTGATGCTTGAGCTTTCAGAAACAATGCCTCATTTCCTGTTTGTGTCGGCAGATATTACTAAATTGAGAATAGTCTGAAGAAACAGTTTTTTAACCCTGAACAGAACAGATGAACAGAGTTTCATTTTCACATTCAAGCGGCTGAGTGTTAAAACATCATTTTGCAAATGATGGGACCAAATTCAGGGCAAATTAAATAATTGCAATTGCTTGATTTCTTTATAGCCAAGAAATATACATTTTGATTCAATTAGCTCAGCTGGTACGATATACACTTGGCCTATTTAATGAAGAGAAATTGCAACCTTGGCAATTTACATTGATTTAAGAAAATTGGTAATGTATTTTTTTTGCATGATCATATTTATTCATATTATTGAGGAAAGTGTCAAAACTGGTCTATAGCGTTTCATATTTATTATGTCTATAGCTGCCGTACTGGTTAAGGATTAGGAAAGGACACTACAATTACACTTTGTTGTTTTACATTACAGTGCACTTTACTGCTCCTTTTGCTCTTCTGGTCGGATGCTAACTGCATTGTGTTGCAATGAAAATAATGTACAATGTAATCTAATCTAAAAAACTGATAAACAATATTCCTAACACCTGGTGCCATCGGACCTTTAACAGAATACAGATGTGTGTTAAGACAGACCCTCAAACAAAAGAACGTAAAGTAATCAACATGAGAAGGCTCCCAGTGTGTGACCACAGTTACGCCAGACAGCAACTTAGCGCAGAAGTAATCATGGCAGAGCTCATTTTTCATCCTCCGCTGAGGCAATCCTGAACTACTAATGCAATTACAGGGGAACTTTCTACTTAATGCTTCAACACAAAAGGCTTCCACCGTTTGGTTAAAAGATTTTCCCTCCAGATGCAATTATTGACCTTTGGCTCCCGAGAGCTGGAGCCTAATGACCAGTTGCATGTCAACTGAAAATTAGCTTCAAGCTGCGGCTGTGCTGCTCGTTCACATTCATTCCTCTCAAGTGCACCCCAAAACAAATTCAATTTCAAACAGCAGGGAGGCATTTTTTTTATGATTAACAAATATTGATTTGGGGCATCAAAGCTACTTTTTTTACACAAAGTGAGTGCCGGCCAATTTACTTACCACACCGAGCGCTTGTGCGGGGCTGCGCAAAAGGTGAAATTCTGATTTCCAAGTACTGCTAGCATGATGAACCAGTGTGGAAATTCAATATGTACACAAAGCGGCTCATCAGAAAGTAAGTATCGACTGCCTCGACACACAAGAATCCGATATATTAACCAAGGGCCAAATCAATGAGACGAAAGGGCTAAAGGTACATTAAACCACATCGGCTGCGAGGGGTACCTCTTTGGAAATGTCACAAGGCAAATGAATCCCACCCAGTCCAAGTCCTTCTGCAAATCACTACTGATTTATTTTGGATTTCCATTTGGTTGGCTGGCTCCTGGGGTTAGCAAGCGAGGAGCGGTGTGGGCAAAGATAGAAATGACCTACAGTATGTGTTCGAGCTCTCCAGAGAAAAAGTTCAAATCAAGGTTACGGTTTAGATCATGGACAAGCTGGAATGGAAAATGGTTTTGTGGTTGATCATCAAGGAGACATCGAAATCACCTGAAGCCAGGATTTACCAAAATGTCCACTTATACACTCATTCAGGGTTAGATCCATGCCAAAAACGGATCAACGAAGCAGTTCAACCAACCAAAAAACGTGTGTCTTGCTGTTTCACCCTGTATGTCTCCAGTGCTGACCTGTCTTTATTCTCTGAAATGCGCATTATAATTCACCCGCTGTACTTGAGATGTTATAAATCTCCTGTCCAGGTAGTCGGAATTCACCGCTTGGACAGAAGCGCGCTGCAGCCTCCAGCGTGCTCCGCAGCTAGTTAAGAGAAATCTTCTGCCATGAGTGGATCAAATAAATAAATAAAAAGGTAATCCTCCCCTTTCCCTTCACCCCAGCGTTCCCAGTTAGACACCGCACACAAGGCCAATCCCGTATGTTGACGCTTACCCTTGTGTTTTGTGAGAAATGTGGGGGTGGTGGTGGAGGTCAGTCACGTTTCACTGGAGGAATATAAAGGGAAGGCAATAGCCAAGGTGATAGCGCTGCTATTGATGTAACCAATTTCATTCTCAAAATGGCGTTTGCCACGGTGGACGGGGAGAGATGGGTTTAATCTCAGAGGTGAGATGAAAACTATATTATGGTGAGAAAAGGGGGGGAGGCAGGGGGAGGTTAAGGATAGGGAAAGGAGGGGTGGTCTCAGCGGGAACACACACTCTCCTGGAGGATGCCATAACTTGGCTCAATGAGACGAGGTGTGTGTTGTGGCCTGGATGCACCATGATGAAGATGTGCAAGAAACACAAAGCAGAAAAATGAATTTAAAGAAGACTGCTCAAAAAACTATCAAATCCATGTCTGTCAGAGCACTCCAAATATTCACCATGCAGTATTTGATATCTACCAAGATCATTTTCTCTCTACTTTGCCATTTTTCCCAACTGACACGGCAAACTTAGAATTGGTGTCGTACATGAAGCTCCACCACAGCTCAGCTTAAAAGTACAATTTGAAGCAAATTGAATTTCACTTGTATTCATTCATACAGGACTGACGAGAATCAGGACCTAAATATTATTTGATGCTGAATTCATGGTTGGGCTTGGTGGCACTGGGTAAGTGGTTAAATGAGCAGGAGCAATTTGACCCTACAGAAAACACTAGCTTAGCTGTAACATGGTCAGCAATTCAAGAGAGGAGCAAGTGGTAGATTTAAACGCTTTTAGAACCTTGCAGTAACATTATTTCTAAATAGTAGCTTGTGACATTTAGAAACATATTCAGACCATCAGAGAAAAAGCTGAAAATATAAACGTGTTAGATTGTAATTTACTCAAAGTGGGGCTCTGATTTTCCGCAGTAAGCGTCAGGCTTTCTCCTCACGCAGGAGGTGTTGCCTAGGCAGTTAATATAACTCCCGCGCCTTTACATTCTTGTAAATATATAGTGATTTATAAATAGTATTAATAAATAATAGGCCTACATGGCATGGAAAGGTGTATTCTCTGAAATGAATCAACTAGGGTTGGGGGATATGATGATATATTCCGGACAATGCTAGAAATGTGTCCGCTGATAGCATTACTGTTGAAGTGATTCTCACATAGAAAATATACATTGTAAAGAAGTATTATAAAAAAGGTTCAGGGGTCCTTTTTGGACTGAATGCAAAGCAAAACAACCCAGAAAACAGTGAACAAACAGAATAAACATGCGTCTTTATAAAGGCAGTATTAATATGCATTGAGCATTTCATTCAAGCTAACCTGGAGGGTCCATGAAGTCAAAGTGCACCAGGTCGTCGATCCCCAGTTTCTTCAGCTGCAGCACCACAGAGCCCAGGTTAGACCTCAGGATCTCTGGATACGTGTTGTCCTGCAGCAGTGGAGAGGAACGAGACAAACCGAGCGAACAATTCAGAATTAATTAGTCAGGCTGCGTATTATCTCCTCATGCGTCGCTCATGTGTCAACTTGAACAGGGAACGGGAGTCGAGGGCATTTGAAGGGCTATTTAACTCGCTTAAAAAATTCCCTTTGCTGCTAAGCGTGACGTGAAAGGATGAGCCTGTTAAAGTGGAGAACCGGGCCTCCGCGGGTTCATTTGTCACGAGATGGCTGTTTCATTTGCACATGTTATGTGGAAAGGGTGGAGGCTGTGTGCAAGCTCTTGGAATTTAAAATCCAGCTTAACTGAGAATCATGGATTCTAAGAGCAAATATTGCATAATAGGGAGCTTCACCTGCTCCGGGGCTTCTTTGAGGGAATACAAAGTGCTTGTGAAAATCAAACACCCCATGGAATTTATAACCATTTCCAGACTGCTTTGTTTCTTACCTGCATTTCCGTCTTGTAAGCTTTCTCTGTGTAAAGGCGGAAGCACTTTCCTGGGCATGTACGTCCGGCGCGGCCCGCCCTCTGCTGGGCCGACGCTTTACTGATGGCTGTCACCAGAAGGGACTCCACTCTGATACGGGGGTTATACACCTGAGAGGAAAGGGGGAAATTAACTTAAGCCAAACACAAAAAATAAGGTTCGAACCACACAGATTTTATGAGGTGAAAAAAAAGTGGTCAAGCATAAACTCACACCTCCGATCTACTGTATATAAAAGCCAACACATACACAAAAGCCACCATAATGCATATATAATCTGTTTCTGAGCCATGTGTATGACTTGGCTCCAGGCTGGGGAAATGTCAGAGGAATAAATAACCGGCTTTTCCATCTCTGCCGCTGTCAGGTGTGCTCGGCGGTGTTTATCTGGGATTCTCAGGCAATAGACGCAGATGATCGCCGCAGATAGAGAGTGGTGGGAGAAGGTGGGGGAAGCTAACCTTTTGCTTGGCAAATCCAGGATCAATTACAAACACCACGCCGTCGATGGTCAGGGACGTCTCGGCGATGTTTGTGGACACAACGACCTGTGGAAAGGAGGACAGATTGGTTAAGAAATGATCTTCACCATGTTTGGAGGGATTGAAAGACCTTAAATGCTGGTGATAGACCTCGTATTAAAATATTTTTGGACGTCTTTTCATGACTAAGAGACAAACACAAGAAGGTTCACGCATTAGCTTTGCTTTAACTTGAAAAAATATTCCCTGATGTGATCCAGTTGACTGAAGAAGCTTGTAGAGACGCCACTACAGCGCACTGCACATGCTAATGCTAACGCTAATGCAACCCAACAGTGAAGTACCACAACAGTTTCTGCATCAAGTCCAATTTGCTATCAAAGTATTCATGGAGAGAGGGCTTTAGTGTAGTGCTTTAAGACTGAAAACTGCAAAAAGTAGATCTGTAGTAGAGCGGAAACTATTTGTGGAAAATTGAAAACTAACAACAACCAATTTACTAACAAAAAGAGGATTCTTGGACATAACAAGATGCTAGATTTCTGAGGATAGTGGGTAAACTGAGAACGAAACGAAACGGAACTGAGAAGAAAAATCAAATGACTCAAATCACCCGGTGGGTCTTTTGCTGTCAGCTTATACACAAACAGCGGGAGGAGAAGAGGGACACAGATCTGCAGCTGCTGTCACGCAAACTATGGCTGCCGCTAGGGTGAGCACCCCCCCCTTAAATAACAGCTGACAAAATGGACAGAGGAGCCCTTTACACTTGTAATATCCCAGGCTGTGGTGACCTGATCCTACCCCAGTTGACTGGCAACTGCCACTCCTCTGTCAGAGCTTAATATGCAAGTGGGTCTTTGATATATGTCATATATATCCAACCAGGCAGTCTGACCCGAGCAGTCGTTAGGTGGAAGCCACTCTTGGTAGTCCTTTCGATGAAATGCACAAAACCAAACAGTTCTCTGTAGTCGTTGCAGGTCCACAGAACCAATTTTGCCCACTTGACACACTTCCTTTGTAGCTGTGCCTCTTCAGCCGTCTTCTAGCTGTGAGCCAAACAGACTTTTTTTTTAATCCCACCTTTTAAGCGAGGATTTCCGTCACTCCTGACAATGCCTGACTGTTTAGTTATTAATACCAGGGAGGGCCTTCCCCCCCAATCTCCTTAGTATTCACCCAGAGGAATAAACGGACGGCAACAAACACTGCGTGAAGCTCATCAGGCAGCAGTATCTGGATGATGTTTGGCTGTTGTTCTTGGAGGAATGGCTGTCTGGGTCCGACTGACATGAGCACACCATGATGAATGTGAGTTGGTTAACGGTCTAAAGTTCATTCATATTTATTCTGTCTATTATACTGTCTTACCTTCTACCACCAGTAGTGTTGTACTACTGTTTATCCCCATATACTCAGTTCACACTGTACACACTCAAGCTTTTTATCTGTCATTTCTGTATACATAATCATTACACTGCACTTTACCACGTTTAGTACTTGTACAACCTCAATAAATGGAGTAATCTCATTTTGATAGACGGAAACAACAAAGGGTTGCCATTAGTTATTTGGTCAATAAACACTTTCTTCAATTCATTTTTTCCTCAATGACTAAGACAAAGAGGGCGCTGACGTCATTCAAAAACACATCGAGTGCTTTTGATTTGAAAATAATACGTTTGTCAAAATGCCTTTGTTGTCTTGTTGGGCAGCATATCAGGACTAAGCTCAACAGCAGCTATAATTTTCCCAAGCTACTCAAATTTAGACGTGCACTGGCATGAGCACTCAGGACGACTCACAGTAACATGCTTAATGGAGTTAAAGTCAGGGTTTGAGAGGAAGAAACAGGGTGATCTATTGGTGAGACAGTGAGAAGTCGAGTACCGAAGACTCACATAATCCTAAATGCTGTATGCAAGGCCAGGTAACGGGTTAAGTCCCCTCAGTGGAAGAGGGCCATCTGTGGAGTTAAATCTTAATGAAACCTATTAGCCACCCTGTCTGAAATTAAAAGAGAGCGCAGTGTCTCATGACAGAAACTATATGCCAGCGAGCAACGTCCCAGCAAGCCTTGAAGGACTTTGAATTCTTCAAAGTCTGGTTAATAATGGACTCGCTGAGGTTGTCCTGCGTGTTGGGACACCACGGTGCTTCGGCAGATGCCACATATGACACCCTCTCACATTTCATGATCATATGGGTGGCCTCATTGACTGCATTGATTCTGAAGGATTATCCGGGCTGGGGCCATTACACTGAACGCAGGCCGGCTCCTTCCAGTCTGTTGCGGCACTGGATAATCCTGGCTTCTTCATCAGTAATATCATTAGGGCATCATCTCTGCATGTTATTTCTGGGTTATTACCTGCAGGAGAGCAAGTACTATGGCTAACACGGGCCATCTTTCTTGTTCCCTGCTGGGAAACACAGCCCAGTTGACAAATAAAGCCTCCCTCTGACTGGGGGAAAGGGAGAACGTGCCCTGAGCGGCATCCATGCACCCACATTAAAGCTTATTTTAAATGCACACGTGGCAGAATCACCAGTGACATTTGAGGGAATATTCCAAACGTGCTGATGCTAAAAACAAACCCATCACAGCACGTTTGTTCGAGAATTTCTTTGAGAGGCTGGAGAGCAAAGTCAGATTATAGTCTTTGTTTGTAATTAGTCAATTGGCTCTTAATGATTAAACTGTTCAAAAATAGAAGATCAGTGGCTTTCCTGTAGAAATAGAGCAGTGAGCTGGGGCTTTATGTTAATTGGGAGGAGTTTAATGCAGTCGTTAGCATGCGTAGCAGCAGACGTAGCAAACCTTAACTCTTTTTCACTACTTCCTCTTGGGCTGGCTTGGATGACATCTCTGCATTTTGCAGTGATGAGCTGCTCAGTCAGTGTTGGAGGAGAAGCACCTTTACTTCACATACCACATCCAAAGATTCAACAAGAACCTGGCAAACTGATCGTCAGGAAAGAAGAGCTGCTGCTCAGACAGGTCAGAGGTCACGCTGTCACTGCACTCACTTTATTTCCTGAATTAACTTCACTAAATGGAACCAGGAGAAGTTGCAGTAAGATGTTCACCAACAGGAGGAACCCAAAAAAAAGGAAAATCTTCTTTTTCTTTGTTTATCACGTCAGATGGATATATAAAGATGCTTCATTACTTGGGTTGTACATCACCCTTTTCATTTCCTGTTCCATCAAATCTTTGGAAAACAAGACCATATTTTCTGACATCATAAAAGCTGTCATGACAGCTTAATTCATTTCAGGGTGCTGCGAACCAAAACGACACAATGTCACATACCCTTTTGACATCACTTGCATGAAAAAAACAACAACAATTTGACAATCTAAATCACCGGGCTCTGAAGGAGATGAGCTTAACAACAAAACAGTTAATGTACACAAAGCCATGGAAAATTCTAAATAAAAAGGCAAGTCGAGAGAGTCTCAATTGTATAAGAGCGTGATAAAAAACGTCCAAATATAATTGTTATGCAAAACGGTTAACCCTTCATCGCTTGCTCTTTATTTTATGGCATGTCAATTTGTTATGTGTGATTAACTATATATGAAATCACACACATTGCAGGCGATCCTATATTCCCAACACCCAGGTTCATTTGAACGTTTTGTGTTTTTCTTTGACAGCACATGAATATTTTGGCTGCTCATATGTCAGCCTGATCTGCCTCAATTAGAGGGGGTTGTAGCAATGAGTCATTCATCAGTGGCGTCCCCCTATCAGATGCTGGGGTGAACGTTTGCTCGTTCACTGGCAGCCATGATATTCTGATATTCTGTCAGATGCCGGGCCAACGCTGGCAGCGCAGGTGGTGCCGCTCCTCCGGTGATGAGCCCATCTAAATACAAACTGTCGCGCAGAAAGAGGAATTGTCTGGCGTCTGTATCAATAACAAGATCATCCACTTAAGTGATTGAGGAAGAAGACTATGCACAGCAGGAGAAGTCTTGTTTTTGTCAGTTTTCGCACGGTTTCAGATGGCAGAGGCCTCCTCTCTCTCGCTCTCTCTCTCTCTCTGTCTGTGCGCAAATGTAGTAAGGAGATAAAAATGACTGAGGATGCAGTACTTTCCTCAGGCTCAGAGGGCGTGAGTAATACCCCGGCTATAATTTAGAGCAGAGAATCGCATGCTGACAAAAGCAGCATATGTTGTGTGAGTCAGTTCTGCGCTAAAGCTGAGAAAGGGGAAAAAAAGTTTCAGTCCCTCCCTTGCAGCTCTCTTCCACCTTATTCCCCATCTGGCCTTTCTACATCAACGCCACTCATTTGCTCTTTAACTCAGCCTCCCCCCTGGTTTTATAGCAACATACCTTCCTTCCGATGGCACCGCTTGGTTTGGTGGCTGGGGGTGCCTCAAAGATCCTCTGCTGCTGCGCTGGAGGCAGGGTGGAGTACAGAGGAATGATCTTGATGTCCCCGACTTCAGGCCCCAGGTCGTCCACCTCCCTCTTGATCCGCTTGCAGGCTTCATCAATTTCCTGAAAGAGGCAAGGGCAACAATTAATCCGGGTGTCACCTGCAAATAGCAAAATACTACAGGTTCAGCACAACACCTGCACCAACAATGGCGCTGAATGTGGAGGATGGGGGGAGGGCGGGGGAAACGGTGGTTCCCTGCTACATTACATTTGTTCTAACTATCGCTCCATCTGACAGAGGAAATTAAACCTGGTCCGCAGTATGCTGTGCAGAGCTCCCTGTGGCTCTGTTGTCAAATGCAGCAATCATGGAAACATGGACGCACGCACACACAGAGACAGACAGACTCAAGCGGGGTTCATTATTCCACTGTGCAGTATTGTAGGGGGGGGTGGGGGTGTGAGATGAGACAGCAGCCCTGATGCATAACCGGCGGCAAATCACGGCAGATCAGTTTAGTGAGGCTGAACATGGAGGAGCCGGTGGGCTGCAGACAGACTGACGACCTGAGCAGCGGCAGGAAAAAGGAAAGCATGATAGCAGAGCGAGGGCCCGTCTTTAAAGCATATTCAGATGCACTATTATTAAACATCCCTGAATAGTCCACAGGCCCCCCCCTGCTTATAATGCATCTATAAAGAAAGACTGCTCTGTTTCCTACTTCCTACTGAAGTAGTTTCTGCAATGCCCTACAAATTTTTGCCAGAAAGTCCCACTGTTTAGAACCATTTTCTGTGTTTTGCTAACAACAGTCATTTAATCGTCGTGAAGCAGCAGTTACAGCCTATACTGTTGCACCACCTGCAGGCCCAGGGGAGCAACGCAGCTACGCTTCAAAGAGGAGTCATGAGGCAGTGCAGAACAGGAGCCAGAATCATGTTCCTGATGCTTATGGACGCATAATAAGCTGCGTCAGAGCCCTTTATTAGAGGGCGGCTTTTAAATTGCAAGCTTTTTTAGCATCGCTGCAACAATAATGAAGAACAAATAATTCACAAAAAGGTACATTTGTTTGCCAATGATTACCTTTACATTTAAGTTAACCTACACTTACTTTATATTTAAAAACATGTATCAACTAAGTAAATCTTTACAGGTCTTTAAAAGGTCTTTAATTTGTCCCGACTGTGTGAAGCCAGAAAAATGACAAAATATTTCCTGTTTTCTTTCCGGACTGCAAGTGTGTCATTAGCCCGGTTGCCTCCTTGTTCCTCATATTAAGTCAAACCCTGCTGATGGCCATGTGCCTCTTAATCAACACGCTGACAAGTGGAAATCGGTAAATGTGAATGGATTGGTAAAATTAGCCTGGGTATTAATAGCCTATCAAGCCTCTGGATGCAGCAGCTGCCACGGAGAGAAAAAAAAATGGACCTCTTTGCCAAAGTGCTGGAAGCAAGCTGGCAGTCTGTCCCTTAGGGACACCAAGACAGTGTGTGTGTGTGTGTGTGTATGTATTCGCATGTATGTGTGTGTGTGTGTGTGTGTGTGCATCTGTGTTTGGGGGGGCAGTTGGACAGTGTTGGGAACCTGTCCACCAGCTCTCCCTGCGACCCCAGCAGCAACAATCTACAGCCAAGCTAATAACCGACACATTTAGGCAGTCCTCTTGACTAGCAAACAACCCCCCCAATCGCCATGTTTTGATGTTAGCTGCTGAGGGGGAAGCTTAAATATTAGGACTTATCTTTGCTCAACAGCTGTGATAAGTTTTCCTTTTTTTTTTGGAGTTGGTGCTTCAGTTTTATTTGTTTGTGGGAGCAAAATATATCTCTTAGAAAACCAGTGGGGGTGGGGGGTGGGGTGTCCTGTGCATTTGCTTGTGTGTATAGTAAATCAGCCAGAAAAAAAAAAAAAGTCTATGCCATGGATCTGCCTCCCAATCATTAGTCTACATCAAAGTTTTGTGGAGACTGGAGAAGTGCTCGGAGGGCGTGCTGCAGCGCCCTTTGAACACCCATCTCTGCCAGACCTACCACACATTAACTTCTTTAACCCAATTAGGAGGGGGTGATAATGAACTCACCGTGGGAGTGCTCTCAGTAATACTTCAGCTTGACACAGTGCGGGGGGGGGGGGAATATAAATCAACAAATTACATTTAACTGCATGAGAAATGTTCAACATATTGGCTGCAAAAATCCCAGACTTTTCTACACATTCACAGGAGAGAGCTTCAGAGTTCCTCGCTGGGAAACACCAGTAAATCTAAAATCAATTAGCAGCCCTCGAGGAGACCACTTCAAACACCGTGCCCTCCCATGACTTTCGTAACGCGCTGCCACATCGATCCCGTTTCGGCAAATGAAACCTGACGTAGGTCTGCTGCCACAGTCAAGCTGCTTCTGAGTGACAAACATTTCCTCCTAATAAACAACCCATGACGAGATCTGATTGGGCGAAAACAAAGACACATGCAAGTCTTATATTCAAGTCTAATATTCATTAAAGAGGCTCTACTTTGCTTTTTGGATGGGGGGGTTCCCTTTCCTGTAGTGTCATATAGGTTTGTGTGCATGTAAAAGGTCTGCAAAGGCTAAAATCCCAACATTCCCTACGCCTCCATTGGAGTCCTTTGTTAACTTAACATATTGACATCACTATATAACACTTGAGCTTCTATTGGCTAGCGTGATAAGCTAAGGGGCCGGACATCTCTAAACGGTTGACCAATCAAAACAGAAAATGTCCAGCCTATCAATCAGAGCAGACTGGGCTCTGGTTTCGGACAAAGGGTGAAAAGAGGTGCTGCAGAACAAGCAGTATGAGAAAAATAAAGAGCTTTTTGAACATTAAAGCAGGGAAACATGTCACAGGAGAGACACAAACTACAAATATGAACCTGACATTAGCATAATAGGGCCCCATTAAAATGTAAAGATTTAAATTTCAAATGTTTGTTTTCTATTGCAGGACTACAATGACACATTTATGAGATGCATTTGTGTCACAAAACATTTATAAAGTCTGCATAGCGCTTAACAGAAGTCTCTTGTACTCAAATAGAGCTTGCATCAGTGTTCTGATAATAAGTAATTGTATAATATAAACCATTCATGTTTCCTAAAACTACAAACCACACCAGTGATTGTTGTATTCACTCCATGACAATATGTGAATGTATTATACATTCATAGAGTCACATTGGTGTGTTGATGTTTTACGGCATATTTTCCTTATTTTTGCATTATGTAGTGTTCATAATGCAAAAGTGAAAAGGGGTAAACAGATAGACGCATTGTTTATGATCATTAGTGTTATTAAAATATAAAACTTGATTATTACTGATCAATGTAAAAGAAAATATGCTGATAATATTGTCCAGCAGTATTACAGCATCAGCTTATCACGTGGAGGGCTGAGAATAATCGTAGCAGCACAGGCTTCTCCTGTCCAATGATCAGGACATTGAAACATTTGTTGGTGTGTGTGTGAGAGAGAGTGAGTGTGAGTGTGAGTGCGAGTGCGAGTGTGTGTGTGTGTGTGTGTGTGTGTGTACACCCTGCTGTGACCAAATTCATCATTTTGGGCATGAACCCTGCCCTCCATTACACATCAGTGGATAACATTTGCAGGCAGGGAAAAAATAATAAATGACTTAATTTCAGAGATTTGTGGGAAGGGCAGAATGTGGGTCACTCATATTTTTTTCTTCTTCCCTGTTCTCGGTGCAAACCGTGGTGGTTCCCAAACAGCTCAACTCACGTGCATTAACATCCATCAAGCTGAGGATTAATCATTTCCTGTGCAGAGGGGGCGCGAGCGTGTGCTCACGACACCGTGTGTGTCAGTAACTCATCTATGTAATTAGAATAATGTGCCCACTTTGGAGATGAATTCAATCTTTGAATAAGTTTATAACCTTGTTCAATTGCACAAACATAACACTATAACAAATGTAGGAAGTGCTATAACAAGTCAGCGTATCGATCAATTAGTTGACTATCTGTGCTGTTAGCCTGAGAGCGTACACTATTTGTAAATCTTAGGCTGTTTAAAATTGTGGTTAGCATACTTTAACCCATTTAAGCCGGGAAAGCGTTGCTGCATTTCTACCATTAAAAGCGGGGGCGCTGTTGCGTCATTCTACCATTGAAGCCGGGAAAGCGGATAGGTCATTTTCTGGCACAAGAGCTCTGTGGTATTTTTTTGCATTAATTATCGGCCTCTTAGCCAATGAAATGCATCACAATATTCACGTGGCATTGTTTGTATTTTTTTCGAGCAATCATGGCAGACTTAGCCTACTGCGGAGGGAATTCTGAAGTAATCTGCACAGCGCTGATGACATTATTGCTGACGACTTTGAACCCGTCGAACCAATCGACCGGGATTTATGGTTAAGACATATGTTTGAAGACGATGATGACCATGATTTCGAAGGTTTTGAAACCGAGTGGAGGACGGAGAATTACCACTCTAATCCACAGAGTTTTTTCAACCGCACCCCAGGGGTGAAAGTCGATTTACCTGCAGAGGCCACTCATGAAAGCCACAGGTGTGAGCTCTCAAATAGTTTTGTTTCTATCTGCTACAGAGGCTGAGAAATCAATTATTTAGTAGGCTTTGACACAATTGCTGAATTTCCAGAAACACTTCAGGTTTTAGGGGGTTCTTCTAAAATCGCCCATAGGTTTTACAGGCTTTTTTTTACAGGCATTTTAGGCCTAAATAGGTTAATAGTAGTTTAAAGTCTAGATGATGGAACAAAAAGAGCTACCTAAATAAAATAAATAGTCTTTAAATGTATTTGTTGTTTAAAGTGGTTTTGATGAGACAGAGAATGTTATTTATTATATAGATATAATTCAAACTTACAAAACGATTTATTGTTTGTCAAAATAGTCTAATAATTATATAAGAGTTGATAACAAGCTGATTATTTTTCAGGGGCTTTTCTAGTAAAATATAGGATGAGGGTAATACTGTGGCGCTGATCTTAAGTATAAGATATATCAACATGCCGCCTGAATACAAAATGGCGCCGCGGACGTAAACAAGAACGCAGGAGCTCAAAGCAAAAACAAAGCTGTCTGTGCCGTCTGACGGTGTATTTGACACGATTTTTATATTTTGGGAGAAATTATACAGTTTTTGACAAACAGAAATATACTTTTCTGGCATCACTTTAAAATGTTACGAGTAAAATCTGCATTTTGGTATGAAGGGGGCAACAGTAAGAGGGCACCACGTCCCTCTTTACCGGTTTAGACAAAACCCTGATTCTTTGCAGCTCTATAAAGTTGAAGCGATTAATTGATGATGACAAACATTGGCTTCAGTCTCCCCCTCGTCTGATGAAATCTCTGAGTCTTTGAATACAAATATACTTAGGCCGCAAAATAAAATATCGTATAAAAATCGCAACATGAAAGTGAGATATTCAAATCGCAGGAATCACAATATTTACTAGAAGAGTTTGATAAAACAGCATTTTAAACTAAGTGTTACTCGGCTAACAAACAGTATTCTACAGACTTACCTGAAGATAATTGGGTGGTACAGAACCTTCTTTAAAAAAATCCATTGTCATTTAGTGTATTAATATTCAATCCTTCCGAAATTGGGAATCAAATTGCAATAACTTTAGAAAAAATGGTTTCCGTTTACAGCCTCACAAACAGAAGAATATATAGTGAAAAGCTTTGGAGTGGTACCTCTTGTCCGGTGAGGAAGAGCAGCAGGTCGCCTTCGTCCACCTCGCACATGTGGATCTGGACCACGGTTCGGATGGCCGCCTCCAGGTAGTCTCGCTCAGGTTCGGGGGTGTAGAAGATCTCAACAGGGTGGGTGCGTCCGGGGATGGTCAGCAGTGGACAGTTGTCAAAGTACACCTGGAACTTTCCGGCATCTAGCGTGGCACTCATGACGATGACCTGCGTAGAGAACGGGACAATGTATTCATGAGAGAAGGAGAACGGAAGGATAAAAGCAGGGAGTGGAAAAGACTGCAGTGATTAAGGCCACTCAAGTGTACAATGAGTGTGTTATTTATATAGTTTGATGATAATTGAGGATAAGGACACATGCTAAGTGCTGCAACAGAATCCAGAGTAGATGAAGAGTGCATGAATAATGCTTTGAATCACAATTCCGGATGAGGGCCTCGGCACGAATCCAAGACGGTGTCCGCGTGAAGAACTTGGCACCACACTCCAAGTCTCTGACCTACACAGAGCGACGGCAGTCCTTGTTCCTGATGTTGGGAACACAATGTTCCCTCCGGAGCCATTAGCTGGAGCGCATTAGGATTCTGATGGGAAACGCGTCTCCCATTTTCAATCTCAAACATTTTCAGGGGCCAGTGTCTCGGCATTTCGCTTTACGCTCTGCGAGGCATCATAATTGCTCTTAATCAAGGCAAATTAAACTTTCAGATTTGGTAGGGGATAGGGATGAGGGAGATAGAGGGGTGTGGGTGGATGATCATTCCCAATAACCTAGACCTCATTTAACAGTCGGCGAACAACAATCTAACCTTTGAGTCCTCGCTGACAAACAACCAGTCATTATCCATCTGCTTTATGAGAATTATGTGAGGCGCAGTCTCACATAATTCTGCCTGCCTGTCTGTTCAGACACATCAACCCCCCCCCCCCCAGGATGATGACCTAAAATGGGGCTGACTCTCAGAGCAATTTCAACTGTGGCATTTATCCCTCCTCAACATGTACACAGCTGTCAGACACGGGGACACTGTCGGGAGAAATGTGACAAAAGGGAGGGCTGACAAGAGTGGGGATATAAACTCTGACTGTCACTGAATTTACCCCGCAGTTTGGAGCTTTAACAGCGTTTTGAAGGCGTTAAGTGGAAACAAATCAGACTACTGTCAAGAGTTCTTTCGACACCCAGTCTAAAGATAACAGAATAAATGCAAGGCCTGATTTTCCAGAACAAACAGTGAATGTGGACGCATAATGACATACTTTACCCAGAAAATGATCATTTCTTATACCAATAACTAACCTTGTAACTCTAAAGATTTGTTTTTTATAAATACACAAATTAAACGTAGTATTTTTTTTACCTTGAGGTCAGCCCTCTGGCGGACGACTTCCTTGAGGACACCCATGAGGATATCTGTGGCTAACGTGCGTTCGTGAGCCTCGTCCAGGATGATCACACCGTAGCGCTCGAGCAGAGGATCGTTCATGGCCTCCCGCAGCAGCCTTCCATCTGTCATGTACCTGAACACAAGACATCCAGGCTCTATCAGCACATACTGTAAAAAGGGATATAAATAAACCCCCTCCTGTAATGAGCACGGCATTCATATGGTCTAGAAGTTCTACGACGCAGAAAATAGGAACGGAATAGCAACATGTGATTTCAATCAACTGTATAATGCTTGTTGGTGCACATTTAGGATACATTTTGAGGTTTGTGTCAGGATAATCAGTTCCTACTATAATCAAATCCTCCAGGTACAGCTGTAGCTTTGTGATTGTTTTTTTGATATTTTGAATTACAGAGCCGAGAGAAATATTTTTAACCATCTTCCTTACTTGAGCACCGTCTTGGCAGAGCTGCAGTCCTCAAACCTGATGGCGTAGCCCACCTCTTGGCCCAGCATCACATCCATCTCGTCAGCGACCCTCTGGGCGACGCTCATGGCGGCGACCCTGCGAGGCTGGGTGCAGGCCACCGCTCTCTTCGGTCCCTCCATTGACAGCACCATGTCCCCACACCACTGAGGGATCTGCAAACAGCAAGACGAGTCCGGTTATGTTTGAGTATAAATGGCATCTTTCAAGTGGAAACTTATTTCCTATAAGTTCTAATCATGTAATAAGTTCTGCACAATTTCGGCCATATTTATGCAGCCCACATTGTGAAGAGCAGCGCATTACTTCTACACACCTTCTGTTTGTACCGCTCACAATTAAAGCCTATGGCATATACAGTGGATCCATGCAAACCAGAGAGCATTTCGCAGGCAGGAGAGGCCTCGCAAAAAATAGAGCACAGAGAGCCAACTTCACAGAGGAAGCAAGAAAGTGGGGTTATTAGTTCTTGCTTTGGCTGCTAGTGGAAGATTTTTTTTCCAATGAAATTTGAACAAGTACATCCACCCTCTGTTACAAATTAAATTCTACAAACCAAATAATTAACCCGGTCTCAGTTGTGCAGTTTGTTTGGATACTTTGCTCCAGAAGCACCAACATTAATACAGCTTTGGGGAAGAAAAAGAAAATCAAGAGACCGCTGCAGCATTATCAGTCTCTTTTTTTAATGTTATTCTAGAAACTACTGACAAGATTTCTCTGTGCCATATATCTAGAGATTGAAGAAAAATTTGGAGTGGTCTCTTTATTTTTTCCAGACCTGTACCATTTGGAAACACTAGGGGGGAGGAGAATGGTCTGTTTCCACTTTAAATGAAAAGACAACTAGTGAAACTAATGGAAGATGAATGAAGATGAATTGAGTCAGTGGGTTGTAGTGACAATCTTTAAGCAAGGGATTTCTAAGTGCATTAAAAATAGTTTTTTATGTCCTGCAAAACATACACCTGTTGGCCAAATAATGATCATACCTGACAACTTTTCACTGATATTTGGTGAAATGCCTGTACGTTGTTAGCACTTTACAATATCTTCAGATGCATTTGCTTTAAACAAAGCAAATACTGAACACTTTTTAAAACATATTTTCCCTGCCAATTGTGAAAGAGACGTTTTGCCTCAATACAATACGAAATATTCTCACTTAAATTGCAAGAAATACAATTAAATATCTAATGTAAATAAACCACTGATTCTTTTTTTAGTGGAAAAACAAACAAGCCCTTCATTGTTCTGTTTGTATTTACAGAGGTGACCAAAAATGTAGAATTCCTTAAAATCTGTTAGAAACTTCACCATGAATGAGTGGAATACAAATGGTTTCTACCATCATCATGGCAGAGTATTGACATGGTTACACCACTATATGTTGGTGTTTGAAGATAGTTTGTTTTCCCCTCAGGAGAAGACTGAGGCTCAACCACTGATTTACTCTAATCTTCTCTCTTTCAGATTCTAAAAACAGACCCCGCTCTGCTAAGAACTTTAAATAAACTTGACAACCACATGCTGTGAATCAGCAGCTCCAAACAGAAACTGTTTGAAATCCATCAGCTGTGCATTGCACTCTGACACATCTGTGTGTATCCATTACTAAAACAGTTTAAGGGCTGGTACCTGTGTGGTTTTTCCAGATCCCGTCTCGCCGACCAGCACAAAGCACTGGTTATCCATGAGGATGTTGGTGAAGCGCTCTCTGTACTCCCACACAGGCAGCTGCAGACGCTTCTTCAGGATCTCGTAGTAGCGAGGTGTGTGGGGCAGGTTGGTGTAGGGGTTGGTCTGCTGCTGGAGGGTGGGCTGTTTAGGGAAGCCCCCACTGCCAGACGAAGGGAGGCTGCGGGGCATGCTGGAGGACTTCACATCTCTGTCCCGATCCCTGGGCCGCTCATCGCGCTCTCTGTCGCGGTCACGCCTGATGGCGAAGGATGCAGAAAGTTAAGATTTGATGAGCAAACGATTGGGGAAAAAAACAAAAGACTGATAATGCAATATGATTCACAACAATGGAGTGACAATTTTTCTCAATATTATTCAAAGATATATTTTTTTAAGGTGACCTGTACCAAACATATTTCGTAAATCTGGGGAATATGATTAATAAGCCGGCACATCTCTGCAGCACCACAATTCTTAATAGATTATATATTTCCACATATTTGCCATTAAGAGACATTGTGCTTTAGGCGATTCTGATATTGCACTAATAATAATTAACTATTTGGTCCAAAAAATGCCAGAAAAATATCTGTCTTTCTCAAAGTACAAGAACAAATTACCAATATCAGGATAGAAGGTTTTGGCTTTATTGCCCAGCCCTAAACCATAAAGCTCCAAAATGCCTGTACACCCCCAGAAACTCCACAGATCTAACATTCTGCCTGAGAAATGGAAAAGATTTAACTAAGCACACAGACGAATGTTAACCCATGTCACATTAATTTCTTCAAATTTAATGAAAAGGTTACTGCAAATTTGTATTCACTGTTATAAAAAGCACTGCCTTATCAAGTGTAACGTGGAAAGGTCATGAGTAAACTATGCACGATCACCAAGTGTGTTCTCCTATTGCAACATGTATTTTACAGCTTCAGAGCAGAATGAGAACCATGTATATCCTGGTCATGATTTATAAGAAGGGCTGCAGTCAACAATTATTCGCATTATAGATTAATTTTGCCGATTACTTTCTAGATTAATCAATTAATTGTTTGGTAAATAAATTGTCAGAAAACATCAAAAGACATCACACTTGACTTTGAGAAACATGGATTAACATATCACTATGTTCTGAAATGTAATGGACAAATACATATTTAGCTTGGTCAAGAAAATAGGCAGAACAAGGGAACACTTAATTAATCGCTATTATTCCCTAAATATCTTTTTCTGTCGGTCCAAAACCCAACAATTGACTGTATTACGGTATAAAAACTGGTCAAATTAAGCAAAAATCCATATTTGAGAAGCAGAGAAATTACTTTAATGAGTTACAGCTGTTGTTGCAGCTGATTTACTTTGATGTCCACAAGAAAAGCTCATTGTCTGGAATGTTTTAACTTCTATTTACTACTAAGTTTTGACTAAATGTGTGGGACAGAAATCAGACTGAAGCCAGACAAGACTAGTAGAGAGATGAGCATATTGAGGCCAGACGTGAGTAGGAGAAAGATGAGCATCATGTTGTTCTGTGAATGTGCGCATCTCTTCCCATGAGCTGCATTATGTACATGTAATGATGCTAAACTATTAGGTAAACATAACACACTTCTTTTTTAATACTACATGTTAGATGCATTCACTATTAATGAATACCATGATTTAATTACTAATGTCCTAGTTCTGAAAGGTCAAATCGGATCAAAAATATGGGACAATTACCCTGAGTCCACTTTCCATTAATTCGACAAGTTTATTCGCCTCAACCTTTGTCCTTTAAATAATAAAGCGCTAACCGGTCTAGTTAACATCCCCACAGAGAGCTGACACTAATGGCTGTAACACCTGACGGCTAACAGGCTACCATTACCCTGGCTAACTGTCCTGTGTGCAGCTTTACTTCGTCAATCTGTCCCCTAGACATGCCATAACAACATCGTGACATGTCGACTTTGTCTCATGAAACGTAGCGTTACGTCCTCACTGCTATTAAAGACACGGGGCTTTACGCTATCTGGTAACCACGTGCGGTCTGTTTGCTAACAAAGCTAACTAGCCACTCTGCAAGGCATTGTAGCGACATAACACCAGCAACCGTTCACAGCTAGCTTTTTACTCTGTATCTGAACAATAATGCATTCCCACCCCTGCCAAAGCTAACTTGCTAGCTAAACTTGCGCAGAGTTAACGTTTGCAACACGACAACAACAGCAAACATTGCAACAAGACGTACCTATCCGAGGGTCTCTTTTTACCCGGAGAATATTCATCACCCAAATCTAAACGCTGTCGTCTGGACATCCTTTCACCGAGGATCCCTCTCAGCGTATGTATCCTGCAGGCTTTTACCCCAAACCGTTAAACACACTGCAAAATGGCGACCGGAAACTCTTACCTCATTTGAATTGTCCTTGTGCAAAATGTGTACAATACAGTGCTTTCATGCGCGAAAGACCCAGGCTTCACTGAGCCATGCACATCATGTCCGGGAAATATCGCAGTCCTGCAGATCTGGTGCAGTGTTTAGGAGAAGCTGACTCTTGGTATGGATGATGATGCTATGCCCGCCGAAAAAAAACACACACACGCACGCACACACGCATGCGCGCGCACACACACACACACACACACACACACACACACACACACACACACACACACACACACACACACACACACACACACACACACACACACACACACACACACAACCCGAAGCCTCACTGCAGCAGCCTTACTGCAAACATATACACATATTGCGTGAATAGTGAGAAAAGGAGAAAAGCAACAGTGGGTAGTTACTAGGTGCATTTTCCAAATAACTGCATTTGAACCATTGTGAACATGTTCTGCTAAAAATATAACTGATTATACTTTTTAGTCCAATACATTCATCTAACTTAAAGATACATGTTAAGATTAATAATACAAATATAATCAACAGATAATGTATCATGTTTTATTATAGGTTAACACAAAACTGTCTTGATCACTTGGTGGAATTTGCAAGATGCTCAGCAGTGTGCCACACTGGGCCATTGTCATGCATGATAAGTATACTTTTGACTATTCATATAGAAGTGAATTATATTTTGATGCTAATACTTGTTTACTTTCACTTAAGTAACATTTTAATCACAGGACTTTTATGTAGGTTCATTTGTACACTGTAGTATTACCACTTTTGCTTGAGGGAAATACTCAAGTATTTTATCCACCTCTGTAAATAAATTAACAGAGTCGAAAATGCAATACACATGGCAAACACTGACTTTTAATAACATACTAAATAAATATTAAAAATGATCGAGAACATGACATTTAGGATGAAGCTTCAAGGGCTGTATCAACTATTTAAACTATACTGTATGTGGGAAAGCAGCAGACAACTGCAGTACAAACATTTCCTCCCAGAATGATTATGAAGTATCTGTCCTGTAGAACTGCAGACATGCACAAACACCAGGAAAGTGATGGACAATTCTCAGCACTGTTAGAAGAGCTAAAAATCCTTCTTGCAACTTCTACAATTATAACGTGATGAATAATCTGTTACTGAACACAATCATTGCCGTTGACACAGGTAATTACACAGCCTGGACATTGCTAACAAGCTGCATAATGGCAAATGGCTCATTGCTTATAGCTGGGGGATTGATGGTGATGGTTATGGATAAGTCAACGCTGCAACAAAGTCATCATTCTTAAATATGCATTGATAATATAAAATACTGGGGTTTCCCCATCTTTCTGACTGCCTAACTTTCACAGGCTATTAAATACCAGTCCAGCTGCGTGTAATAGCACTGGCAAAAGCCGCTGAGGACTGATCACTGCTCAAACTGCAACCACAGCTTAAGCGAACTGGACCTAAAAGGTTAAAAAGTAGAAATATCTTACATCTGTGCGAAAAAGAAAATACTTATAATAGACTGTCCTAATGTAGTTATTAGTAGGTGTGGATAATCTGAGAGGGGATTGCAACAGCAAGATAACACAATGAAGCGATTGATAAAGAAGAAAAAAATACTATGCTATTCTGTAAAACTAAACTGACCCTTCCATGAACAGCTGTGAGTTGTAATCACTACCAAAGGTTGTTCTGCTATTGATGTTTAAACCATAGTTGAAGAGCAGCTCATTATGGAAGAGCCCAGGATAAGTTTGGCCCAACTCTGATTCTCATGCTGGGGGGGAAGCAGGCAGATCTCCCATCGCTGATATCACATTGGCCCTGTCAGCTCTTATCAGACAGCCCCACCATCTCCTATCGTAATGGAGATCTGACTGTATGCCGTGGCTCCGTGCTGACCCCCGGCATGGCCTTCCTGCTTATCGGCCGTCCACCAGCTCATGTTCCTCCAACAGTCGCTGACGGCTGCAAGCAGGGTCCTCTGAGCTTTCTTGTTGTTATTGCAGTCAGTTTCACTTTTACTGGTAGAAAATCTACTGAGGTAGGTCACAGGGAACACAGAGTATTCAGAAATTAAAAAACTATATTAATTATGTGTTTTTCTGTTGTGGGAATAAGTATTTACCTATGTTGCTTTAAGGATATGTTTTAAAAATACAATCATTTGGGATAGTAAGATGAAAATATGGGTACCATTCTGGAATCATTGCAGCAAGTACAGTTAGCTTAGCTTAGCATGACGACTAGAAATGAAGGGAATCAGCTAACCTGGCTCTGCAGTTTTGAAAAAATTAAACTTCACAGGCAAGTTGAAATCCAGTATGGCAAATGCTCTGTGTCATGTACATATACTACATAAAGTGGAGATTTAGGCCATTTTTTAATTCATTCATTTATTTCTCTTTATATTTATAATTTACCTGTCTGCAGGTGACAATATTCATATCTGGCAGCTGCTGAGAAAATGCACAGTGTAATTGCAGTGGGAGCAAACCGAGGAAATGATGCACATCATATCTATGATACATTTGAATTATTAACTCCACATGAAACAAGAAGGAAAAAGATGACTGACGTATTTTGCCTGCTTTTTCCCCCCTCTTTGGTCTATTATCTCAGCTAATAACAGCCTTGTCAGCAACAGAGCAGAAAGTTACACTCCTCAAATCGAGCACCCAGGGACCAAGCTGCACTCGAGTGTCTCAGAGGCGCCACTTGATGAAACTCAGGTAAGCGTAAAAAAAGCAAGGTGAGCGAATGAGGCACGGATCATAAGGGCAATGACCATCAGTGCAGGGGCGTCTGGTTGGTATAGTAATTAACCCTGAGGAGGGGTTGGCCTGGAAACTGCTGGCTCCACATGCCCCTGTCCACCCCCATCCCTCAGACCTTTGGAGCATCCACAGATGAGGGGGCGTCAAACCCTCCCTGGTGGTCACACTTATTAGAGCTGCTGAGCATTGCTGTGACCCACTCTGCAGGCTCCGGGGTGAGATAGCTGGGGGTGGGGGGGGGGGGGGGGGGGGGGGGGGGGGATCAGAACAAAGCCAGTTGATACTGTGATATCATGAGATTAGTGGTTTTATGCTGACAACTCATCTACAAAGCTACAGGAATCACACGCTAATGATTTCAGTGATCACTCTTTGAAGAACAGATACAGAGAGGAGAACACACACCTCAGTCATCTGACAGCAACCAATCAAAGCACTTCACAATGCGCATTCTGGCAGGAAAAGCCCTGAAGGGAAGAGAGAAAGAGTACTGATCGTTTTATAAAGTGTGCTGTAAAACTGTGTTGATGACTTAAAGGGCAAGTCATATTTAAGTGCAGAATGAAATGACAGTTACGACAGAATTGCATTTGTATTCGTATACATTAGTTTTGATATACTAATACTTAATAATACTTTTTAACACCATTATGATTAGCTACAATAGTATGATCTTGTAATTCCATTATTTTAGACTCCATCTGGTTTTATAAACTTAAACTCCTCAAAATAAAAACGGTTTCTGCATTGTGCCAAATCAGCTGCCTGGCACTGTGCCGACGCTGTACACAGCATGGCTCCGAACCTCAAATTATTTTCCTCGCCTCTATTTTGTGTCAGAGATTAAAAATAGAAAGTGGCCTTCTGCAGGATAAGCAGTTCATGGATTCTGGCTTCGACACAGTTTTCCTGGAGAGGCCAGCTGTCACCTGCGTACCTCGCTCCACACTGGGCATTATATTGGCTTTTAATGAAATGGGCGTTTCCGTGCATCCTTTTTACAGTAATAGCAAAATGTTTATGTCCAAACTTTCAGTCATACAATCGTAATGACACGCTTCCTCTGCGATGGGTGGCCTATGTATTTACATTTGTGTCCAAAGATTTTTCTGCAATTCAATGTAAAATTATGAAAAGAATTTAAATATAGGGAAACCCAAAATGAAAATATTACCGAAAATGGATAGGTTAAGGACATTTCAAATCAGATTTCAACATATCTATTGTGACTGTAGATATATGATGCCAGAAAAATGCTATCTCAAAGCTGGAAAGAAGAGAATCAAGCTAAACCGCACTAATCTGCAAAACAATCAAAAGACGGAGACTGCTGCATTCAGAATTAATGAGACCAACCTCGTGAACATATAGAAATGAGAGAAGAGATTTGCTGCAGATATGGGCTCATTTTCTGGTTCAGAAAATGACTATCAAACAAACCTCATCAGTGTGTGAAAGCTCAAACAAATATAAGTTCACAAAGTCAGCCACAAGTTCAGATCAGATGAAGATCCTGTGTGCGAGGGAGCAAATATACATCAAATGTCATCGGAGTGTTTTTGTTCGTATGAGCATGGGTCAGAAAAAAACAACTTCAGTCATATTGCAGTTTTATGCAGTTTTATGTTATCAGATTTTTTCCCACACATAAGGCACATGTAGTCTCATCCAAATGTTCAGGACCAAATAAATACAAATAAAAAAAACTCACTGATTAGTAAGATTCACCCGCACAGATGGATAGACATCATCTGTAATATTAAAGTTATTCATTTACACATATGTACAAAGCACATTCATTCAAGTCAATGTGGACCCCCTATGAGATTAAAAGCTCTGTTAGTGGCAACCCTTAGGAGGAGGAAGAAAGCACACATTTGGGATGATTAAATCTCAGGGGGAGGACAGAGGGAGGCTGCCATATTTGTAATTCTCGTAGCGAAACTCTTCCTGTAGGGCATGAAGTTTGTAACTCCATTGATTTTAAGATTGTCTGTTCCTGTCTGTGTACAAAGTGCACCTCTGGCTAAAGAGTGTTTTCACTCCGTTTTATTGACTAAAGCAGAGCTGCTAGGTGGGGCAGGGAGCTAATGAGCGCCGGCCACGGTAAGTGAATACAACTCAGGAGGATTCATGCAGTCGATCCTTGGTTAAGCCCCTCCCTAATACAGCTGCTGTCCAATCATACGTTAGCAAACCGTACCTAGGCCCAGGCGGACTTCAAGCCTTCAGGAACCTTTAAATCAGACATTAGATATTTAAAAAGAGAGCAAACGCCTACTTCCTTTTACTACTTTCTCTGCTTTAAACAAATGTAAAGAGAACATGTACTTTTAAGGTATATAGGCGTCTTTGAGCACAGGAAAAGTGCTATATAAATACCATGTATTAATATTATATAATGAAAGCTGTAGGGTGCCTAAAATAAATACATTGAATTACTCTGTTTACCCTTAATGTAAGTTATTAAAACGTGCCACTAGCTTAGACCGGTTAGCTTTTCCCTGGATTTGAATCTCCAAAGGATATTGTAAATTAACTTTCAATGCATAGTGTACTTATGTTTGTCTATTTCTCTCTGATATTTCCGAACTAGTATTTCAGGAATCCTCTGGAGTACCTCCTACCGATATCGTTGGGACATCATACTGACAGGCCGTATGCAGAACAGCTTAGCCAAAAAGAAGAGGACAGTTTAAATAAGTCTTTAAGTGAAGGCAGATCATGCCAAGTTGTCGGAACGACAGGCATCACTGCGCAGATCCACAACGTCCCACTCCGCTGTGTCGGACCGGCTCTCTTGAGTTGAGGCTTCTACTTGTTCATGATCCGACCCATCGTCCTGGGACTCGCCGTGCAGAAGCCGACCCGCCTCTGAAAGATCCACAGGCGCTCGTTTGATTGGAAGCCAGGGAAGGTCTGAGTCAGTGGATGCACCACCCAGCGCCAGAGCGGCCTCCACTCCTTCCTCCACCGTGGAGCCCAGTTCTTCATCCTCCACCCCCTCCACCTCATGCCCAGCCTCCTCGACCGGACTGCGCCCCTCCCCCAGCTCCAAGGGGACTCCGTCTTCCTTCAAGACTTTTCCACCTCTCCTGTCAATTCCATTCGTCTTCACCCCCGGGAGAGGCTGCAGGTTTTGGAGCAGTGCAGGTGAGCCATCTGTGCCGAGGTCGCTGCCAGCGGAGAGGCATTCCCACGATGATTTATCTGACATGAGTGGGAGAGGGAAGAGGAGACAACTGGTCATTTTAATTACTCACTTGATCTCAGGCCATAGTTTTATCAGAAAACATGAACTTCTTTCTGATCCTTCATCAGGCTAGACAGTTAAGGGAAATAACTTGTGAGAAGAACAACATACAGGACTAGTCGAAAAACTATTTTATAAGAAAAAAATGAGAACATTTGTTATTGAGAGTAGAGCTAAATATACTGAAAATGTAAGACATGTGCATTAATGAACTCATACTGTTTATTTACTTACTTATATTTAATGCCTTTCTGTTGTTTGACTACACCAAAAACTCCAGTTGCAGTTTAAATCCATGCCTTTCCAAAATGTCTCTATCAGACATTTGTGTGAAATTGCCTTTATAAGTGTGGGAATTCTCGGCCAAAAACATGTTTTGTGACTTGTCCTTTGTCCAATAAAATCGAATAGGTTCATCCTTGAGTCCAAGTGTACGTTTGTGCCAGATTTTAAGAAATTCCCTCCAGGGGTTTCTGAAATAGAATCAGATGGACGTGCATATAGCAAACACAAAGCACAATGCCCTGAGGCATAACACACTTTCAAAAGAAAGCTAAAGAATAAGTTTCCTCTCTCGGACAACCAAATCAATGTAGAAAGTTATTTCAATTACTTATGTGACTGAAGTGCTTCCATGGCAACAGGCTAAATATAGCAGCAGTGCCCCAGACAAGAGGACACAAGACAAGTGTGATGCTGCATCTGGGCAACAGCAACAGCTTAGTCCTGACTCTTCGCCAAAATATGCTCTCACTTTGGGGATTACTGACCCATATTTGTGGATGTGCAGCCAAAAAGGTTAAAGACTGCACATAGAGTCCCAGCCACCTTTTCCCCCCACACACATTCATACACACACAAAATAAAGCAGGAAGAAAGCGACATTACTTGAACTGGCATCCATATTTATGGCCCCCCCTGTCCCCCTTCTCCTTTCAAAGAGAACACGGCAGAAGTTTCTGAATGTCAGCGGGCGAGAATTTGCTTCACATTTCCAAAATGCCATGGCATTTGGGCAGCTTGCACCAATGAGGAATGCAGGCGGGAAGGGAAAGCACTCGGGTTAACCATGGGAGATAGCGAGGAGTATTTAGCACGCGGTGGCTAATTACAGTGCTTATGCGGTTAGCTGCGGGTTTTCTTGGTAATGGCTGGAGGAGCCAGTCACACACAATGACACACTCACCTTTGGGTGGCTGCAGGTGTGGCGGAGGCGCGGCTTGTGACGGGTGAAGCTCCGGTGGAAGATTTTCATTCAGTGTGTGGTTGTCTCTTGTTCCTATAACACCACAACCACACACACACACACACACAGTTACTTGAACATTCAAAAACAAATAGAAAAAGTTAGTGGCATGAAGGTTTTCAGTGGATTGGATGGAGCACATGTATGGCGCTTTGTGAACACACACACACACACACACTCATGCACGTATGCATTGCAGAGGCTTCAGTTCCCTGTCATCTGTCTTCATTAGTGATGGCTGCACGCCTCTGAGGCTGACACCATATGCTACTGATAGGAGCACTATAAACCAGACAACACACACACACACACACACACACACACACACACACACACACACACACACACTAATCAGCCTTTGCCTTCACATAAACTGTGAATAGGCCTGTTTCTCTGACCATTCATGTGTGAGGCGCACAAACAAACAGAAGAATGGGAAAATGGATGACTGGGTGACACGATGCGTGAGAATCATGAATGGTGAACGGAGACCATATTGTTATGAATGCAGTCCATATTGTTAGGCTGATACTGACGTGGCAACAGTGAAAGCTTCGAGCTGCTGAGAGCATCTCAAAAGTTTCTTCTTTAATAGAGACATTGGTTTTTATTGTGCGAGACTTTTTTAAGTGAAATGTTTTAACAACTATTTGATTGCCATGACATTTGGTACACACACTTATGCTCCTTCAGGATGAATTAGGATAAGTTTGTTGAACTTGTCTAGTTTGTGTCCTTTTACCTGCAAAATGAATAATATTCTTATCAGCCACAGATTAGATAAGTAATGTAAAATATCGACCAATAATTGTTTTATTTCCAAATGATATATGCTATAATTTGATCCAAATTGAACTTAAAATGTGCAGGAATCTCTTTTTTCATCAACTCAATGCTTTTTGGTTTATAATTGTCTAAATTCATTTCATTAAAAAATTAAATAATAATATGGTAATTTGATTTTGCCTCATTAAAGTAACAATTTTAATTTGCTTGTACTTTTTATTCAACGCATCCATTTGGCATTTTATTTTCAAGACTATCCCTGCTTTATGGTGGAACATATTCAAATTGAACTCAAAACTCCCATCATGCAAATGTAACAGGCTATTCTGCATTATCCGATATTTCATCCCCTCTGTATCAGAAATAGTACGAGGGATAAGAGACGCGTGTCAAAAAGAAACCCTACAGCGAGATGCAGTGCTCTGAATTGACAAGAAACTTCTCCTTACCAGGAAAGGGTCTGTCACTGGACCCAAACAGATCCCAAACATTATGTATCCACCTCTGTCTTTGCAACACCTGATGCACTCCGACGCTTTACATTCCAGCTTGCACTCACTGGTGGCGCTCAATCAATCACATCTTTATCTGACTCACTGCATCCATGTCACTCTTATTGTTTTTGTCTGTCTCTCATCCGGAGACAGCGTAGTCACCTCGAGTGTTCTGCGGGCCTCAGATAGGCAGCCAAGGCCCTCCGTCCTATCCTGTTCGCCTCTAAAATCCATCAGCCCAACTTCATACCACATCAAGGCCACAGACGCACACATCTCTCTCGATATTCCTGTCTCCCTAACTGTGGTGGACAGTGTGCTCGTCAGGCACTCTGGGCCCTCGCCTACAAATTCCCTAATAACGGCACATTCCCCTAAATGTGTTTGTAATGTGGGCAATCATTTTCAGTAATGGATGCTTGTCAGTTTTATGGCGGTGAGAATGACGGTCTCATGACAGGGCACCTCCATCCAGCCGCAGCCCCTCCACCCTTCAGTGTGCCAAATACGCGGCACAACAGCTCCCTCTAGTGGGGAGACACAGGAAATGTTTATAGGATCGTGGAAATTCTTTAGTACGTGTTATAATGATACACATTTTTGATTACATTTGGGAGGGTTCATTTTTGATTGTTTTTCCTACTTTTAGAATGAGGTTTGTTTGACATAAGGGCCACAATCATCTTTACAACACGTACAAATATTAATTAAGTCTGGGTTAGCTCATTTACACGAATGCATGGATGCTGGTGTTTGTTACTGGGTTTTTTAACATAAGCTGGATTTAAAATGTTATTTTGCGCCTCAATTTTAAGGTGTTTTTCTCCACTATCTCAGATAATGACAAAGATTCACAAAAAAACATCTCCGCATTTTAAAGAGCTTTTTTTTACAATTTTCTTCTTACCGTTTTTGTTTTGTTAAATAAATTCTCATTCTTTTTTCTCTGACACTGCACATATCACTCTATACATGTTATTGATGATCTGAGCACATTTTAAAACGACCCCAGAAAACAGTAGCATGCCCTTAAAACATGGCCAACTCTGACATTAATAAATAATCTTTCTTTCCCTGAGTGTTTGAGACGGATCCACTGGGCCGAGAGGATCAGTGTGCGATATTCAGGCAGCCGCTCCAGCCAATGGTATCATGAGCAGACAGATGAGCGGGTGGTCAACACACACAGTAAACAGTGGGCACGAGGTGACACACTTTCTGGGCGTCTGCCCAGATTTGTCCTGGCATGACAGAGTGGAGGGCATGGACGGGCTAAGTGGGGCAGAAGGAATACATACTCCCAATTCCCACCGATACGCGGTAGGTCAAGCCTGGGACGCAGCCGGAGAGGAAAGAGAGAGAAACACCGTTATGAAAAAAAAAAAAACTCAATTTAGAATTTTTGGAGACCCCCCCATCAACATTATTAAATGTTTTTGTTCTGACCTATAGCCCCTTTTAACGATATATATAAATGAATGGTACATTTTTTATTTAGGGGTGAAACGTCCCTTTAAGACATTTTGCCTTTCACTAAAAACATCAAGGATAAAATGGAACAATGTATGAAAGGATTCCGTTTCTGAAACAATTAGCTTGCACATTTCCTCAGCACTGTTAGATAGCAGTTATCCATTTACTTTTTCACATTAACTTCATGTCAAGATGCTCACACACACCTGTGGTCACATGGTGTTGTTTGCTAATGGTGTGGTGCAGCTACAGGTGGAGTAAGTATATTCAGAACAGGTGCCTAACTTCACAGTGACGCTACAAATGGTAGCTATAAAATCTGTTGAAATCTATTAGAATATACAGTATATTAAAAATGACTGTTGTAACTCTGTTGTTTAATAACTGTAGGTGACATTAAAATACGGGGGGTACTTTGTTAAGGAGAGTGCATGTGGTGCAGGTTAAATATTTGTCTCTCTTTGTATGGAAGCATTAAGACGTTGGACCCACCTGGAAGACTCCACAGTCCTGACACCTCCAACGTCTTCAGCTTCCTCTCCAGATCTGCAACTCTGTTTCCCAGGATCCTGCAGGCCAGGTACGATGGGTCGGGTTACTCAGGCCTGATAAACAGGGTTTGTGTGTATGTGTGTGTCACAGTTCGCTGTTTGCCTTGGAGGTGGAGGAGAGTCCTCAGAACAGGTATGCAAATATTATAAAGCCGCTTACATCTGGCCTAGTGGGAAAGGCTACAATCATTCCCGGGACAAATGAGTGCACAAGTCAGTGTTTATCAGTGATGATCACAATGATGACTGTTGCCTCTTTTGCTGTTGATGTCCTGACACACATTTAAGTGAATAATAAATAGTATCAACTTGGATTTGGACTTTAATTATAATTTATAAACATAGGAACAATTACAACTATTTTCGCTGCCATTGATATCAAAAGCAGTTTTATCATCTTTCCATTTTCCACCTTTGGTTTGAGAGATTATGAATAAGGAACAGAAATAAGAAAAACATTCATTGAGCTGATTCTCACTGTTTACTATGCTGCCTGGCATACTCATGGAGAGGAGTTTATTGTCTATTTTTAAAAGGGTTTTACCAGCGTATGCATGCTCATTTGGGAAAGGTGTATTAATGTTAAATGAAAAAGTCCTTACAGTCAGCATAGGGGCCGGTAAGGTCCCGCTGATCATTTTTAAAGTATTATTTCAGTACCTGTTGGTGTGCCTCTGGTGCTGGATGATCAGATTCTTCTCATGGATGGTCTCCAGCAGAGCCGTGGCAAGAGACTTGAGGTCTGAGATGGACTGAGGCGTGGCTGGCAGGCTGCAGCCCTGCTCCTCCAGGAGCAGCTCCTGGACTGAAAAGGAGAGGGAGAGGGAGAGGAAACATAAACGGTGGAACAAGTAGATACAGAAATACAGCTAGGAAGGAAAAGGATAGGATAAAACCAAGTAAGGATTGCACAATTTATCTAAAATGTATCCAAAATACAATATGGACTAGTGAAATCGTCAATTCACATTAAGCACATTATTTGTTAAAGGTTATGTGTTAAAATACCATTTTTAATAAAGTATTGTGGAGCAGCAGAGATATCCCGGTTTACAAATAGTTTTCTACAAACAAAAAAATAAATTTTTTATTATTCACTACAACCTTTTTATATATTTTTTAATGATCATGAAAATTGGGATTTTCAAAATTATCAATCCGTCCAATTTCATGAGTGAAATCACAATGCAATATCAATATTAGTCAAAATATCTGAAATTAGTCATTTCTCCAAATCGTGCAGGCCTAAAAGAAAACCTAAAAACACGTGGGACCACCAGCCTATAAATGCACTAATAAATCTTTCACTTAAAGTTAAAAAATACCCTAAAAAGTAGGTTGATTTGAAGTGAATTTGGGAAACAGCATGACAAGAGTAAGACAGAGATGGAGAGTTGGAAGCAGCTGTCTACTGGAGACACTCCTAACTTTAACTCCGGAGCCCACTGTGCTGCTGCTGCCAGCGCCTGTCAGTCATCCTGGCAGGCTCATTTCCTGCCAGTGGTGCTCTCTGCCACTCCCAATACAATTAGAAACCCAGCTGGATTCCGGGCCGATGCTCCGAGTGCCAAAAGTTATTAAATAATGCAAAGAGACACGGCTACAAACAAAGCTTTTTTAACCGATTTGTTACTCTGAAGAGAGAATCAGGGTAACACTTTTTTTTGTCTAAAATGCAGTACAAAACATACTTTAAGCACTGAATGATTATAGGTAATAACATACATAAATATTTTAAATGCTTTATAACAATAATCATAATACATTTTTAAGCGTTTTAAGGTCAACCATGGAAAATGCATATTCTTTTTTATATTTCCTATAGTTGTAATACATTTATATATTTTTTATAATGCATTACAAGCTGGTCATCAGTATTAAAGGCCATTGTTTTCTTTGTGTTAAGTGAAAAAATAGCAATAACAACTATTTTTTAAATCTGCACAGAACTGTTCTTTGAATCCCAGTAAGTATTTTGTCATATTTTACTCTAGTTTTTGTTAAATTTTGTGTAAGAGTACTTCTAAATTTCATAAAGTTATAATTGTTTTTTAAATAGTTTTAATAAATATTCCAGTAGTGTTTATTCCAAATGATTCTCTCTTACTGTGTTAATGTATGTACCATAGTGTATGGTAAAGCAAATTCCTGGTACATGTAATCCTACTCGGCAATATTTTATTATGTCCTCCTTTATTGTTGTCTTTGTTCAAAGAAATTCAAAGTGTGTATCACAGTGTGTGTTCACCTTGTTTTGCTGAGAGGACTCCAGTGAGTGGACTGCTGCTGGATTTCCCATACGTGCTGGAGTTCTTCCTCCTCTCAAGAGCTGTCTGTTGGAGGGGCCGAAAGGAGAAAGAAAGCTTGCACTGCCACCATTTAAGAATACACCTTGTTGTAAAGTCAAATGAATCGTCAATGTCATAGACCTTCCATCTTTACCTTGTACTTCATGATGTTGGATTTCAGCAGGTTCACCTCCTCTTGCAGTTGGCTCAAACGCTCCTGCAAATACCTGCATCAGCAGCAAGAGTTACATTAGAGTTTCTTAATAAAAATTACACATGTTTGCTAAAACATTTGAAATTATAACAAAAACACAACTACCAAATAGTTTCTTTAACTTCCACTTCTGTCCCACTCACCTGTTCTCCATGCAGAGGGCATCAACATCAATGATGCGTGCCTCGCGGTTGCCCAGGACGTGGTTGAGCTCCACGTTGAGGCGGTAGGTCTTCTCCCTGAAGACGCCCCGCTCTGCCTTCACGTCCTGCAGCTCGTCGGTCAGAGCCTTCATATTGTGCTCCAACTCCTCCATCTAGAAGAACACAACAAGAAAGACATTTGAAAGCTTTGTTAAAAGAGTTTGCTTAGTTCAAGAACACCTCAAAAGCAGGTTTTAAGGAGGGAAGAGTATCATTTCATCAACCAAATGAAATCCAATGGATGTATTTGATGGTGATGGTATTTATGGGGTGAGAGTCAGGCATTTACAACTGCTTATTAGGTTCATTCAAAACAATTACAGAAGGATAGGGGTGAATATTCCTAGAAAAACTCCATTATTATTATTAAAAAGCTTTTCTGGGTTAAGTATGTTGTAAAAATAGTAAGAACATTCACCAACCTGGAGCCCTGCTCTCTCTAGTTGGTGAACAAGGTCCTCACGTTCATGGGGGGGGAAATGTCGCGGGCCCACCTCCTCATCGCCGAGCCTCTGTCGAGTTATGGTCATCCTCAGCAGCTGTGGAAAAACAAAATTTTAAATTCACTGCTTCAATCAAACACGTCTACTCATGCACTAGATGAAAGTGTGTGTGTGTGTGTGTGTGTGTGTGGGGGGGGTACGTCTGATGCTGCTGCAGGTAACCTCACCTTGTTGTCCCCCTGGGCCTCCGTCAGCCTCTGCGTCAGCTCCTTCACCTCCTCCGTCAGCTTTTTGGCTCGTTCCCTCGAGTCTCTCAGCAGCTGAGCGAGGTTCACCTGAGGAGAAGGTGGAGGAGAAGGGTGAAAACAGCTGGTGATAAGCCACGTGGACCATGGTCATGGAGATACGGGCACGATATGAAAAAATAACAAATATAAAATATTATTCACAATGTTTGATCCTTATTCTCATTGAAAAATATATATTTTAAGTGGTTCTCGTGTGAATTTTTAATAGTATCTGTACAAAACAAGCAATGTATTAACTATTCTATATTCTATACTTCATTTAGAATTATAGCATCACTTATTTTACTGCTAATTGCTAACCTATATAACACATTCATTAATAAATTGTTGTTAACCAATATGTCTAGATATTGGCAACATCACATCTAGAAAGCCAAACGTTTTTTTAAACAAACAAGTGAAATATTAAGAAAGTTATCAAAATGAGACAGTGTATCTCTTAATAATCACATTTCCAGTGTCAACCACGAGCAGAATATTTATTTCTTGCCATTATTTGCTGTTTATTTTTAAAATATATAGATATTAAAATAGGTACTATAATTACACGTATACAACATAAATGTAGATTATTAACATTTTTATATTTATTGTTTTATTATTTTTTTAAGTTTGTATTTGAAACCTTTGGGTATCATATCAGAACAAGAATAATGTAAAGTCAGTGGACATTTTTTTGATTAATTATTTGACATCAGTGGCATAAATAATGAGTCCTGAATTTTAACCACAACTTACTTGATTGCGTTTTTCCGGTGGTAAAGAGGGATCACCGTCCTAAAATATGAAAAGAGTTCGGTGGTTAAACTGGAAGTGCACATGGGGAGTGCACCGAGAGAGCTTGCATAAAATAGTGAGGAGAGATCAACATGAGCACTCACGATGAGCTCTCTGTACTTCTTCTTCAGTCCCTGGTGGCGCTCCCTCAGCTGGTTGGCCATCAGCTGGTACTGATCCCTCTCCTGCTGACAGGTGTCCAGCTCCTTGGACAGGATGAGCAGAGCCTCCTTCTTACTCTCCAGCTTCCGCTTACACACCAGGAACTACAAACACCACACACACACACGCACCATCACAGAGTACTGGTTTTATGAAAGGCAAGAGTGAGGATTCAGTTAATTATCATCTAGAAATATTATAAATAGTTGCTCTGTAAGTAACTTTTGCTTCAATTGATATAAGATTAGAGGCATTTACAACATTAAAAAAAGGTAAACAATTACAAATATGAATTAAGTTGCAGTTCTCCAGATTGAAATGGTTGGAATAATCAGCTAACATGAAAAGTAGATCAATGCAGTTTCAAAGAGATGTATAAAGAGCCTGAGCGTCTATAGGGTGAAATAATTTGGTGTTGTGCTGAGAAAACTTTAGCATGCTCTCCAAAATATTGCTTTTTTCACAAGAAATGTTTGTGCTTTCTCCCATAAAATATTGCATTTTTATTCAGGGTCCAAATGATTGATACAGTAGCTTGGAAAAAGGCGATTTGGAGCCTTGCATTTGATGACATTACTGGTGTTGGTTTGAAACACAAGCTACGTACTGTGACTTCAGATCTTTGGTTCAATTTTACTTCCTCGATCACAGCTTTTGGGGCATTCTTGTGGCCTTCTTTTCCCTTTAATTGCTGAAACTGCCCATTTTTGCGTTAATTCCAGGGGCCAAAGAGTACACCTGTAACATTTTCACATCAGCTACTGTATCATCCAGCTTCTTGGCTTCAAAGTGTGCAACAGGAATGGTAATGTTAAACTGTGCAAATAATACCAACGCAGACCAGTGCCCTGCAGATGGAAAAACACACACTGAAGCCAAGTGCTTAACATGAAGATAACAGAGGGAACCGAGCAAACCTTCATATCCGTCAGTACAGCTCATAACCAAATTAAAAAGCAGCTGAATGTGCAGTGGGTAGTGAAGCTTGTAGTGTTTGCAGCTCAGCCATGGTAACCACTCTTTAACAGATACAGCTAATGACATTTAAATAAGGCAGTTGTCATTAAGTTGCCACTTAATGGATGATTTGTTTGGTCAAGAAAACAAAATAAAATAGTGAAAAATAGTAAATTGTAAACATTACAATTAAAAACAATCTGAATCACGGTTTTTTTCAATAATTTAAGTACATTTTCTTTATTGTAGTCACATATTTTAACTCAACTGCAATGCCAAACTGCAAAAAGACAAGAAAAAAGTAACAAGTTCTTTCAAAAACAGATTGAAGTAAAAGTATTATACCTATAAATGGAAATATGTTTCACTCAAATTGTGCAGCCCAAAAAAGTAAAATATACTTTCAAATATACACATTTCAATTGTAGCTTTAAAGATTAATTATAGCAATGTGGATGTAGCCCCACAGGTGTGTTGCATCAGGTCGTGTTAAGGATGTGGGCATGTGTCACTTCACTTCCAACACGGAGGCCTGTTAAAAATAACATGCTGACCTCTTAAATCCACCAGTAGAAAGCCTATTTAACCAATAGACTGAATAAATAGTGGGTTTGTTTGTGATTTTGCACAGCTCCTTGGTCTATTTCAACAGTGAAGCTGTTCCATATGGACACCGGATCATCTTTAAAAGCAGTCCGCCTCTGCACAGCTGTTCCCGGTCTCACTCACCTCGCTCACCAGTCCCTGCCAGTCATTCTCGCTCCTCTTGGAAGACTGCATTATTATAGGAAATATTTTTGCCAAAAATGTCAGGTTTGCAGGCTGCCCTCGCTCCTCAGTCTGAGCTCCCTCACCCCCGTTTGTTTATCCGGATGCGGTGTCACAATTGTTTGGCTCCGCTGTCAATTCCCGCGGAATGTGAAGGGGGTAAATATACGACTTCCGGTAGAGCTATGAAAATAAAGGTATTGTCAAAAAGCTATGCATTTTGAGCAATAATTCTGATATGAATTTTCCACTTTTCCACATTTGAATCTATTACATAAATGTTTCTGAAACACTTCCAAACTGTAGCGGTCCTTTAAAGGAATACAATGTAAATGGAAGGTTTCCTTCACAATAAAAGCACGTATGCATCATTTGGTGAACAGTAAGTCAGACAGTTCAATGAAATCTGATAAAATACTGAATAAATAAAACTATAGAGAAAATATGCTTTTTAAATCCTTTTACAATAATGAACTGAGCCTCCTTTAACATTCAAAAGTATTGGTATTAAAGAACAAACATGTTGGTTGCATTTGATTCTTGACTGATATACATAACCCACCATTAACATAGCACATAATCACAAAACAACAATCACATTTTAAACTCATTTATTTAGATACTCAAGTTTGAATGTAGTTTAATTTGCACCCATCAATTGTAGACAACATTTTCAACACCACGGATAAGTTACTTTACTGTTTGCTAACAATAATTTAAAACCCCCCAAAAGAAACTCACTAAACATGTTTAGTATAGAGGAAGACTGATCAGGAAAGACACTATGTGTATAAAATAATGAAGCATTCTTTAGTCTTTTAGCGTCAGTGTTTTCAATCTTGTAATATAACAGACCCTTGAAAACCTGTTAATCCAAAAGACATTCTTAACATTGGCAACTGTAAAGTTGGAATTTAAGTATTACTTATTGAGTAATTGTTAGCAGAGCAGCCCGTTACAGCGGCTACTCGTTGTGAAACTCAACTGTGGGGTGCACCGAACGTGGAGGACAAAGAAAAAGACGAGAGACTCTCTGCTGCTTCTCATGGCACTCACTCTGCAACTCAGAGCAGCTGCATGCAGGAAGGCCCTTTATTAGCCACGCCCACCACACAGGTGGCTTGTCAGTGTAAATCACAAATTATTTAAATCATTTATGGAAACAAAAATAAACAATAATTGAGAGCACCATTCAACACCCCCTCTTGCTCTCACATTATTACAAACAAATCAAAACATTACCTTTACAACCAGTCAGAAAAACATCACATATTACATCTCCAGATTTTTTTTCAGTTATCCCCAAACATAAATCTGGCAAATTTAGCCAACTTAAATTTTGTTGCAGGCTTGGTCATCAGATCTGCAACCATCTGGTCAGTTGGACAATATTCCAATAATACTTTACCATCATTCACAGTCGACCGTATGAAGTGGTACTTAATGTCCACATGTTTACATCGCTGCCTACTGACTGGGTTCTTAGCTAAAGCTATTGTGCCTTGGTTGTCCTCATACACCGTGGGTAATACATATACATGTCCATCAATACCATCTAAAAGTTGTGTGAGGTACAGACACTCTTGGATGGTTACAGCCAGTGCAATATACTCCGCCTCACACGTGGACAATGCTAGAGTGGGCTGTTTTTTCGTCTTCCACGACACCAAAGTGGCACCCTTAGTCAGGCTTACACAATACCCACTCGTACTTTGTCTATCATTCACATCACCAGCCCAGTTTGCATCACTGTACGCATGTATACCCAAGTTTTCATCACACGATAACAATAATCAATGTTACTCTGGACTTGATCAGTCTCCTCCTCAGACACATATTTAGAAACACCGCAATCTGTGTATCTGTCTGGTCTCCTCCTCTCTCTGGAAGGGTAACGGCTGCACTCAGGCTCACACTTGACCTCAACTGTCTGTGGTTGGTGGTGGCTGACTTCAGGTCTCTGTTCCACTTTAACATGATGATCTGGACTTCTGGACCTGTGCTGGATGAAGTCATCATTCTCAGGTGCAAAATCAGTCTGTGTCTGTCGTTCTACACCTGATTTAGCCACAAACTTTACCAGTCTGTGCTTCTGCACTTTCTTACTGACAGGAAAGTAAACAATGTATGCAGGACTGTTTTTGTCGTACCCGATAAAAACACGCTTTTCACACCTTGGATCAAGTTTTCTCTTGTCTTGTTTATAAGCAAAACATTCAGTTCCAAACCTTTGCATTCTAGACAAGTTGGGCCGTCTTCCTGTCAACATCTGGATTGGTGTCTGCCCTGTACGTTTGTTAAAACACCTGTTCCAAACCACAGCCGCAGTCTGGACTGCATAGGTCCACAGTTGTTTTGGCAAACCACTTTCAATTAGCATGCACCTTGCCATGTCAAAAAGTGTGCGCCAATTGCGCTCAGCAGTCCCATTTTGGTGAGGAGAGTAAGGTGCTGATGTTTGATGTCTGATTGCATTTTTAATGAGTAAGGTCTGGTATGCTTTCCCTGTGAATTCAGTACCATTATCAGATCTGAAGCATTTCACTTTGCCATATGGGGCTGTATCAGCTAGAAACTTCTCTGTAGCTTGTACTGTGTCACTTTTATTTTTCAAGAAATACACAAACACTGTACTGGAAAAATCATCAGTAAATGAAAGTGCATATCTGTACCCTTCTCTCGACTCTGGGTGGATTGGTCCTGCCAAGTCTGTGTGTAATAGCTCTAGAGGGGCTTTAGCCCTCACATCAGGGTCTCTGTTTCTAGTTTGGTAAAACTTGCCCTGAGTGCACACTTCACAATGTAAAGGTTTGTTCGTTGAACCCTTAATTTTCATACCGTCCACAACATCTTGTAACTTCTGAATGTCATTGTAGTTAGTGTCCCAGTATCTCATGCCATGTCTGCATATCATGACATCCCTTGCATTGACCATCACATTCATTGTCATCATTGTTTACTGTGTGCAAATAATATAGTCTATCGTGTACGTGAATGTGGAATTTGGTACAGTCTTTGTGGATCAGAACGTCCTTCCCCTTCTTGAAGATCACCGTCGCTCCGCTGGCAGTAGCTGCTTTCACGGATAGAATGTCTTGTGTGTAGGATGGGATATAGGCTACAGCGCCTGCCTCAGCGTTGCGTTCAGGCGTCTTCCTTTGCTGTCGATCAGACAGACTTCTGCATCGCCTCGGCGCTCTGCGACGCCCTTGCACCGCGTCCCGTCCGCCAGCTCCACGCAATGTGTTTTGGCCTGGAACCCGTCATCAAAGCTCTTAAACTTTGCCAGGTCTGTGACGATGTGCGAAGTTGCCCCACAGTCGACCATCAGGCCCCTCACGTCCACTCCTGCTGCTCCTTCGCTCACCCGGAAGACGTACTCCTTGTCCTGGTCAGCTGTCTGCCCGGATACCTTTCGTGCGTCGTCTCGGTCCCGCCGCTGCCTCCGTCTGCAGGTTGTGTCCCGGTGTGTGTTGCTCTTGCAGTGACTACACCAGAGTTTACGCTGGCAGGCTCTGGCCAGGTGTCCCTTCATGCCGCATCTGAAGCACACCGCGTCCGCTGCGGCCCTCTCGGCTCCCCAGTCACCTGTCCCGGCAGGTCTCGCTCTCTGCTGCCGCACGTTCATCACGTTGTCATCTGTCGCTGCAGTGCGCATCTTCTCCGTGTCCTCGTAGCTGCGTAGCTTTGTTTTAAACTCAGCAAAATATATTGTCTCATCTTGTTGTGTAACATGGATCGCGAATGGTTTGAAGGACTCAGGCAAACCTTTCAACACCATCGCTACCAAAAGTCCATCACTTAATGTCTCACAGGCATTTCTTAGCGCTGTGATTGCGGTCTCTGCCCGGATCACGTACTCCGTCACACTTTCACTTTCTGACTTCTGAAGTGAAGTCAGTTCTGTATAGAGGCTTATTATGCGTGGCTTTCCTTTACCTTGATAATAGTCTCTTAAAATTCGTAGGGCTTTCCGCCCGTCATCGGCAGCCTCCCGCATCACCAGCGACAAACTTTTATCGTCCAGAAACTGAATGAGTTCTGCATAGGCTTCCTCAATCTTTCTGGTATCTTCCAGCAGCTCATCCGCGTCGTCGGCAGTGGGCTCTGTTAGAATTGTTTCTTTTAAGCCTTCCAAACGAAGGTGGCCCAAAAATTTCGCCTCCCATAACTCATAGTTCTTTTCGTCTCCTGTTTTGATGGAGAGTCAAGATCTTTCTAAAGATCTTTCTAAATTGAAGATCTGCGGGAGCTATAGCCAGTTGGCCGAGTAGAGACGCATGGAGATTCTTGAACAGAGAGTGGGATATCCTCTTCACCGTCCCTAGGGGGTGATGCAACTCTGGTGGTGATGTCGTCTCTTAGTGACACTTCTGTTATACACATTTCCTTCAGAGGGGTCTCATTATTCCACCCTTTAGCTTTGGCAAATATATAAACACACTCAAAGAGTTTAGGAAACATCATCAGCAGATCCAATTCTGCTGCATCGTTAACACTGAAAAACAGAGAAATAAAACCATATTACAGAAAACGTCCCTGACATACGTCTGCATTGGCCATTGGTTCCAATAGGTTTACCTGTGGCCTATTGAAAAGAACTGAAAGCTGAAGTGAACTGAAAAGGCAAAATGAACCTAGAGCTGACAATTAAAAGGCAGAAATTAGAGGAATCTTTAAAGAACTGATCAACAAATAAAGGAGCAGACATTGATTATTGATGCAGCTCAGTGTTTAAACAGTTAAACATCTGGAAAAAACACTAAATAACTGTTATCATAAAGTAATACTTTTTTTTTATCCTGAATGTTATGAGAAATATTATTTGTAAAACAACCTAATCTCAGATTTCTGAGCGTAATTTAGCACTGTCTGCTCTCACACCATGATGAATTTTATTTTGTTTGTGAAGTTCACAGGAATGAAAGTTACAATTGAGAGAGAGAGCGAGAGAGCGCGAGAGAGAGAGCCAGGAGGAAATACAGGTCAATTCAAAAAAATATATTCCTTCCATCAAAAGAATAGTTAAAGTAACAGTAAGGAAATGTGATGATGAGGATAGGATTAAGGCCCTTAATGATTTTTAATTCAGTTTGACGTACTGGTGCTCATGGAGGTTTCGGATGAAGCGCAGTAATCCCAACGTGTTTTCAGTGTATTTTTTCTTGCCATCCATCGTTTTCATCAACTCTGGTGGAAACTATGATGAAAAAGATTTAGCTAGTTAGTTAGAATATGGAGTTCAGTAATACAAAATGGTAGGTTATCAAAAAAAGAACAAGTGATAGTGTCACCTGATTTTTCCACTGTTTAAAGGATCCATTCTCAGCAAACTTCTCCAGTGAAGAACTTAATTCCTGGTTAACATTTTTGTATCTTGCCACTTCATCCCTGTTTCCAACCTTCTTCAAGTATTCTAATTTCCTGAAAAATCAAATGTACACTTAGGGAGCACGCTATCAATGTCTATTTTGGACAGAGGACAGTGTAGATACAGACTGTAAGTTAGAGAGAGAGAGAAAGAGAGAGGTATATGATTTGCAACAAATGTGTCGTGGCTGTAGATGAACCGGGCTTTGCCTCTACTTAGCATGCACTGTAATCATTTGACTAACACACACTAGTACATGTTTCACAAAATTAAAACAACTCAAACCTTTTTGTCGGTCATCTGTTTTTGTATTGTTTGATTTTGACTCATCATACTAACTGCTCTTTGGATGGTAAGTCAGTCAGCCAGTCCACGATCTTGATTCTGACTGAAATATCTCATCAACTATTGGATCGATTTCTATACAAGTTAATTCAGACATTCTTGATGAACATGAACTTTTCTCTAGTGCCATCATTAAATTATATGTTGAATTGGTTCTATACTTGGATCTGGCAGAATACTATGTTCTTCGTAAGAAGTGGACGTAGTTACAGAGACGTAGCATTTCTGTGCCTATTAGAACAGACTCACTTGCTGGTGATCTTAAGTCTTGTTAACGCTATGCAATGAAACATAGAAATAATAGAAAAAAAATGTATTGAATCAATTGGCCATGACCAATGGGATCCTACCTGTAAGGTTCCCAGAAGAAGGGATGCCTCAAGCATTCTTCCACTTTAGGTCTGTTCGTTGGTTCTGCATCAATCATCCACTCAATGAGGCCTTTCGCCAACTCGTCTTGAACATGGTCCAAAGAGTAGTTCCCTTTATCAATGTTGTACTCACATTTATGTTTTTTCTCACCAAAAGGATGGTGCCCTCCAGAGAGGATATAATAGATCAGCATCCCTGCCACCTTAAGAATTAAAATAACATTTAAGCAATTCAGAAAGTATTTGTACACACGGTTACCTCAAACATTTTTTTAACAGAATAACTGACCTGTATGTCAGAGCTTGACTTGTACGGTATCTTGGTTTCATCTCCTTCCAATAAAGTCTCCCTGGCCATCCAGCATTGTGTCCCTGCTTTTCCTGTGCAGTGAGTTGTTTGCCCTTTGGGTAACCGTCTACTTATACCAAAATCAGCCAAACGCACCTTCTGCAACACATCTGAAAGTCAAATCAGGTAGACAAATTCATTAATACAATTATGTTTGATAATTATGATAAAATACATATTTTTTAAATTTACTTTTCCCCCCACCATTTCATTGTATTGTGAACTTATCTTACCGATCAGAACGTTCTGTGGTTTGAAGTCCCGGTGGAGAATGGGAGGATCTTGACAGTGAAGCACCTTCAAACTGTCGAGAACCTGATAGGCAAGTTTCTTCCTCAGCCCATCATCATCATGAGTTTTGATGTATTCTTCCAAGGTGTATTCACACAGTTGAAGACCAAGATATCCAAAGTTGTCATCCGCTGATTGGTCAATGTATCTCACAATGGATGGATGGTCAAGCTCCGGATGTCTTAGAAATCCTTCCTCATTCTTCAGCACCTGATAGTTGCGTTTGTTCATTTTCTTAATAGCAACTTCAGTGCCATCATCTCTCAGCCCCAAAAACACTTCAGTACCACTATTTCCTATTGCTATGCAGAATTGTTCTTCATTCACATAAATCATGTTTCCAATGATGGTTCCTTTACTTTCCCTTACAGAACTGACAAGATTCTGAAGCTGTTCTTTCCACCTAAGGCTGATTGGATGCCAATTCTGTGTATGAGGTGTGGATATGCCAACTGAAGTTTGAGTGGATTCATCATGAAAAACTGCTGCATGCTCTTTTAGACTTTGTGGTCTTTCATCGTTGTTCTCAGATCTGTTAAAAGCTGTACCATCTCCACATTCCAGGGTTAGTTTTTTGAAATGATCGGTCAATCGTCTGCACACTTCTTTCGGATCTTTAAGAATTCTGATCTCTAAGATATGACCAGCATGTTCATCTGAAAGAACATTTTTATATATGTCATAAACTAAGTTCCGAATGTCACAAGAGTAGTCTTGATACACAAAACGAGCAATTTCCTTGCAAAACATCTCAATAAAGTTGGGATCCCAGTTTCTTGTGTCTTTTGTTGTCTGTGTTATCCTATATAATTCTTCCAGAATACCTTTACAGTCAGGTTGCTCTTGTGGACAGAGCTTTTTGAGTAGTTGGGTGATTTTAGCAGAAGCTTGCTCCATTTGTAGCTCTGGGATGATATGAACTTCTCAGCTTCACAGTATCTGCGGGAAGACAAAAACATGATGTTTACCAGGAAACAACTTTAGACTAGTAGTTATAGACCAATTACTAAAAATGTTTTGTCACCATGGTCAATACTGATGAGTTTAAAGCATTTTCAGGTATCAAATTGTGAATCCTTTGTCATTATATAGTTTTAATGTTACACTTGGTCCTTGGTAAGCATGTTTTATTTACTTTAAATATATTAAACATGAGCTATTTGTATTCTTTCCGGTCCGGCAGTGTAAATATCAATACTCCAGTACTGATGACGTATTGCCATTGTTTTATCATAACCTAACATCAAAAACGTTAAAAAAAAACTGTTGTATTGTGTGACAGAGAGATAAGCCAATGAGAAAATGTCTTCTATCTGCGTTTGAATGGTACACGAGATGGGATTGGTTGAATATTATGTCAGTCTCGCATGACAGATCTTGGCACTCGTATTTTCAAAATGGCGTCTTTACCGAAGCGAGCGAGACCATCAAAATCATACACTTTGGATGACGTTTTAGCTATTTTGGACGAGGACAACAACGAAGAAGAGCAAGACAGTGAACCAGAAGGGATGTCAAGTAGTGAAGAGAGTGAATTAGACCATCAGCTGCTAAATTCTCCGGACGTTTCCAGGTGAGTCCAAGGCTAAACCCCTCCCCGCTAGTTTACCCCCTCCCGCTAGTTCACCCCTCCTGCTACCCCACAGTAAAGGTAACACTTTAGTATCCATAGTAAAAGAAACACTGTGTATACATCTACGTTTTGGGCTTTGAAGAGGCCTATGTGTCTTAGAAACTGAACAAAAAGTCTCTGGCAACTAAAATAGTTGTTGTTTTACAATTTACAACGTAACATATTAAGATTTGGATGCTTCGCGGGAAGCGAATGGCTGAGTGAAATACGATCCAAAGTTTGTTTACATTTCATGGCGTTCTCAAATGTGACACCTTTTTGCTTAGTAAATGGTTGATACATGGATCTTTTTATATTGAATTATATGTAATATGCTTGGAAGTTACTTATTGTTAGGTTTTCTTTTGAATAAAGCATAACATATTATGTAGCCTATTATTATGAAAATATTTTCACTCAAGTAAACAATTATAGCTAACGATATATTTATATAATTCTATGAGTTCACAAACACAAAAAAGTATTTATCAGAGCAACTAATTACTGGCAAATTGTTCTTGTTGGTGTTCATAATTATATAATTCTTTAGTAATGAAGATGATGTTTCTCAAGCTGATGAAAGTGATGACGTCTCCAGTGATGATGCTACAGAGCAGTGGAATCAGAGTAGGCCTAATCAGAGCCGTGGATGTGGTGGCCGTGGACGTGGTGGACGTGTACATGGTGGCCGTGGACGTGGTGGCTGTGGAGGCCGTAGACGTAGTGGTCCTGGAGGCTGTGGACGTGGGCTGCATCAACAACAAGCTGACCAGCCATCAAAGAGTTACAATGACCCTGATACAGGAAATAATATGCCACCATTCACCCCCAGTCGTCCTCCAGGAGTACACATTGGACACATTTTACTGAGGAACAGCATGACCACGGCACTCGAGTTTTTTCAGCTGTTTTTCTCACTCGAGATGATCACAGAAATATGTTATCATACCAATAGTTATGCTCATGCGCATGTTACGGCAGGAAGTCACCATTCTTATGCAAGTTCTGATGGGAGCTGGCTTGAAACAACCCCTGAGGAAATGAAAAGACTGATGGCAATGCTAATTTATTTTGGACTTGTAAGAGTAGGTTCCCATGTTGACAAGTACTGGAGCACCAAGACCCTTTATCATGGACTTTGGTCAAGGTCCATAATGCCAAGGATAAGATTTAGAGCCCTTATGTCCTTCTTGCATGTGGTTGATCCAACAACTGAGGAACCTGGTAATAAGCTAAGAAAGGTGCAATCTTTCATTGATATCGCTGTCGATGAAAGGATGGTAAAATCAAGACACAGGTCTGGTATACGGCAATACATAAAAGACAAGCCTACCAAATGGGGAATAAAACTGTGGGTTTTAGCTGACAGCAGCAATGGCAACACTGTGGACTTTAATGTTTACATCGGCAAGACGGCAGAGAGACAAGGGAGTGTGCATGGACTTGGATACGATGTAGTAATGAAGTTGATGCAGCCATTTGTGAATCAAGGTTATCACCTGTATTTTGACAATTTCTACACATCAGTCAAATTAATTAATGCTTTATTCGTCTTAAGAACACCTGCTGTAGGCACTGTCTCTGAGAACCGCATCGGATTCCCTCAGTCCTAAAGAATGGGAAGAAGTGGGCAAAAAAATTAGAGCGAGGCAGTATGCGATGGGAGAGGGATCCACCATGCGTAGCATTACAGTGGAAAGACAACAAAGTGGTGTCAATGCTCACAACAATTGACAATGCCAATGAATATAGTCAGGTGACTAGAAAGGCCAAAACAAAGAATGTATGGAGGGAAATCAATGTTCAACAGCCACATGCCGTAAAAAGATACAACATGTACATGAATGCGGTTGATCGGTCTGACCAAATTCTGGCAACCCACAATGTCTTGAGGAAATGCATGAGATGGTGGAAGACACTATTCTTCCATGCAATTGACATAGCTGTTGTAAACAGCTTCATCCTTTTCAAAGAGCATCAAGTCCAACATCCAGAAATCCAGGCTCTACAACGACCCAACAGCTATGCTCTTGTCAACTTCCGTGAAGAACTTGTGAGGCAGCTTTGCAAGTTTCCCGAGTATGATGTGCCCCCTGCAGCAGCATCACAAGCCAATCTCCCTCCCCAACTTGGTCAGTTTGAGACAGTGCACATACCAGTGTATTCACAAGATACCAAAAGGAACGGTGTTGTATGCTACAAGCAGGGACGTGGTCAGAAGCAGGTCTACTCCTACTGTAGAGCACCTCAATGTGGCAAATATTTCCATGTGACCAAGGACTGGAATTGCTTTGAAGTTTGGCACAGTGATGAATATCATCAACAGTTGATAATTCAAAAGCAACATAAAAATGTAGAACTATAAGATATTGTAAATATAGATATTTAGCTAATAGTATTCCATATTGTCAGATTCAACTATTTTACGGCATAGTGACATAGTGTTCTTTAAAAATGTCCTGTGCCAGTTCTGGTTATTGAATAAGAAAGAGAGCTTCAAATTAAGTGTACTATATGTCAAGTTAACTTTTTACTTTCAAATAATTTTGATTCACTACTATGTTCTAGCCCTGTTTTATTGAAAATGCGCATCACGGAATATGCTAATGAGCTGCTAATTTGCATAAATGTGCATAATAATAATATATTTTTTTTCTTAAATTTACCAAATATTAAATCCCAGTTGTAAAAAAAGTTGTGTATGACCAATTGTGATTCAATATTTTATGTTTTATTGATGTTTAAAACAATATACCCATTTTCTAGCAATTTTGCCTCGGACAGGAAAGATGGCTACTATGCACATAGTAGCCAATGGGGCAGCCACACGTAGATGTGGTGTGTATATGATCATGTGGCTTCAGGCCGATCACATTCCAAAACTGACAGAAGAAATGGGTGCGCCTAACCCAAAGAGAGAGAGACATGTACATTTTGTCAGGTAAAAGAAAATCCTTTTTGATTTCTAATAGTAAAAGTTAATAGGCAGAATAGTCACGTTTGTAAATCCCTGCCAGTATAACTAATTTAAAGGGATACCAAAAAATGCTGAAAACACTACAGATCTAAAAGAACAATAGAAGAAACACAACTTACAAAGTTTAAGTATGAAGTCGTCTTTGAGTCTTTAAAAAGATTGATCTCTCCAAACTCAACCGTGCTCGATCTCTGTCGCTGTTTGAAATGAGGAAGTGAGCACAATGGCCCCTCCTTGATTCCCTTCCAGTCCAGTGCATCAAAACGTTTTTGCCCAAGCATGTTTATGCATGATTCATGTCAGTACTTTTCATCCAAACCAAAGAAATGGAACCGAAACTGAAACTTGCAACAATTTTTGAGTTGAGTCATGGTAGGAACATGGATCCATAATCGTGTTACTAAATAAACTTTAATTATAAATAACATTAATAACTCAATAAGAGAAAGGAAACATAAGTGTGTTAATTATAGATGATTTCTTTACTATACAAAAGCTGAATATTAGAAGATTTAAGAGGAATTCACTTACCATGTCAACATCGGTTGTATGCAGCAATATAGTCAAGGTGGGGGAAATAGGACCCTAATGCAGTAACAAAGGGAGGCAGGTATGGGTCCAATCCTATTCGGGCAGGCGGCCCGGGCACAAGACAGAGGACGAGATGGATGTCTCGGGCGGATGGCCCGTGGGCAAGGCAGAGGACAAGAAGGGTATCTCGGGCGGACGGCCCGGGGGCAGGCAGAAAATGAGACAGAGCATGGACACGGCTTGTGGCAGGGGAACTCAACGATGAAGCTCCGGAGCACGGCCTGGAAGGCAGCGAAACAGCTCCGGAGATTGGGCTAGAGGACGGCGAGACGCCTCTGGACGACGGGTAGGAAGCCGGCAGGACCGCTCTGGAGGAGACAAGAGCACAAGTCGGCGGGACCCCCGACAGGACATGAGCTGTTGTCGGTGTCTCCCGTTGGTACTGGCGTTGGCGGGACCCCCGAAGAGGCAGGAGGTGGCTTTGGCGGGACCCCGGTAGTACTGGCGTCGGGACCACCGACGGGACATGACCTAGAGTTGGCGGGATCACTGACGGAACAGGTGTCGGAGGGACCACCGACTTGACGGGGTGAGGAGTTGGTGGGACCCACCGCGGAACAAGTGACGGTGGGACCCCCAACGCAGCAGGAACAGGTGTTGGCAGGACCCCCATAGGAAGAGGTGACGGGGGACCCCCAACGGAACAAGAGCAGACCTTGGGTGGGACCCCCATCGGAACAGGTGACGGCGGGACCCCCAACGGAACAAGAGCAGACCTTGGGTGGGAACCCCATCGGAATAGGTGATGGCGAGACCCCCCGACAGGACAGGCGAGAATGGAGTCGGCCGGGCCACCGACAGGAAAAGCAGGACTGGAGTTGGCCGGGTCGCTGACAGGGCAGGCGAGACTGGAGTCGGCAGGGCGAGGACAGGACAGGAGTAGCTGGAGTGAGCCAGACTGCAGCTGAAAGCATGGTGGCCAGGGCTTGGCCTGGAAACATGGCTGCTAGGGCCGGAACTGCAGCCGGGAACGCGGCTGCAAGGGCCAAAACTTGAGCCGGAAGCTTGGCTGCAGGAGGTTCGGCTGCAGGAGGGTTGGCTGGTAGCATAGGCCTTGCGTCCCTTTGGAGCTTGTTGAATGCTTCACGGCCCTCCAAAGGTCAGGCGGAATCCCAAAAAAGGGTTCCAAAAGAGGAGCTAAGTTGGGAACGGGCAGAGGGCTAGCATGCCTGGATCTAGCAGGCCAGGAATCAGGTTTGTTCTCATAATCACCTATGAAGTCTTTTACCCAATCGGGAAATGAGCCCCTTAACCAGGGCCTTGACGTCACGTCCTTCTTGTTACGTCCCCACTAAAGTCTAGGGGACCTGGAGACAGTAACACACGACAACCAATTAATGAGCAAGTCAGATTAAATGTAGACAGACAATGTTTATTTCTAATCACTAAAGAATGAACAACAATGTTCTTCAGGTGAGGAGGAGGAGGAGACAAGGGAGATTGTGCCAAATAAAAGAAATAAATATAACAAAAACCAGGCCTGTCTCTACATATCTTCTGAAACAAACTCAACCAAAAACCCTCACTTCCTGAACTACTAATAAGTGGACAAAGCAAAATACAGGGGTGGCAACAATCCGCTAACCTAGTGTGTCTAACATATGTTATCTACGTGATGAGATGTAAAGGGTACCCCAAACTTACCTAACTCCTCCACCTCCCACCACACACACAGTCACAACATATAGCACAGGATACACAATTGTCACAATGCTTTAACACGCAGTCAAATTGAGGCTCTCCAGTCAGCAGCAGGCCCAGCAGTGAGACCGAGAAGGCTTCCTGGTTGTCTCCTTTATGGCTGGTCCTGGGTGCTGATTGGTCAGCTGAGGGTGAGAGGAGCCAATCAGTCATCAGTCAGAGATGCCCAGGCAGGTACTGATCAGCTGCTGATTAGCTGTAGCGAATGACAGGGAGTAGAGGAAAGAGCAGGAGGCAAGAAACAAAAGTACAGCCTGCCTGGCACTTAACAACGAAGGAGGACAAATACGCGCACAAATACACGCAAACCCTATGAAACATATCGTTGGTGGTGTATCAACTGTGAAGAAAGTCATATCATTGGACGAAGACAAGTTATGTTTGTGACATTTGTAACTACATAAACATAAAATATTGATTCTGACAGCTTTTTAAATCCAATATGTATTTTTTTAAGCAATCAAATAAATGTTGCAACATAAACCTGCCGAACATTGAATGAAAAAAAACCCATCTTCAAATCTTATTTTTACACATTTAGTTCGATACCAACCTGATTATATTTACAGCATATTGAGTAACATTATATGGTTAAAACAAAACCATACAAAATAGCCTGCATGTCATAAAGCTAGCCTCCCGTATGCCTTTTATTTTTTTTAACAAAAGCATTTACTTAATGAGAAGCACTTTTTGAATGCTCAGTTTGTAGGTTCATTTAAAAATAATTTTGCAAAACCCCTTTTTTGAATGTCATGTGCTTGCAAGTTGCATTCATTTACTTTTTCTTTTCTTTTTTATGTTTGAGTCCATGATTTCTTCCGTGAGGAGCATTTAATCAAGTTATAGTTGATAAATAAAAGTTAAATGATCACACAACGGTGTGCGAATGTTTGTTTCCCTGACATCAATGAAACACTTAAAGAGCTTCTATCGCCACCAACTCAGTCTGGTCTAAAAGTGTATTCCATTCAAATTAGTCTAAAAAGGCATTAGCTTTGTCCAATCCTGAATAATTTACCACCTTACAAAGTACTTCTTACTTATCTACTGTACGCAATATAATCTATTGCACCTACACTAACATTTGTCATAATTTGTGACAAACAGGAAGTGGAGTTGCAGTTCATGTATTTTTGTAATTCTTTTAGCCAGTGAGTCAATATTCAGTATCCTCCAAAACAGAATGAATGCTCCTTCATTCCTCACCATCCTTCTGAGAGGATGGACAAGAACATCTAAAAAAATAAAACCACCCAAAACACTAAATGTCCCAAATAAATCAACATTGGACAATATATTTCAGAGTTCATTACATCTACTCCCTCACGTTCTTCTCCCTCAACATATTATAGCAAAATCATGGTAATACAAAATAATAAAATAATCTAAAATGTAAATGTGAAAATGAAACAGAATTATTGTGGTAAAATCTTTAAAATATAGAAGTTAGTCAGTCTCTTCACTGGTAATATCGGTGCATCAATAGTTGTTCATTTAAGACGCAGCTAATTCAGTGGTTCAACTATTTAAATGTCCTAATGTTGATATTCATCATATGCCTTGTGTATAATCATTTGTAAAGTAACAAAGACTGAATAATAGACTGAAGCCATAAAAAGTAATGTACAGTACAGTATCTTATGATCTACATACTGTTACTGTCAGCCTTTGGAAAATAGTTCCTATGCACAATGCACATGCAATGCCCTACACAGGCTTCTTTACGTTTGACGCTATTCAGTAACAGTTCAAAACTATTACATCAGAGTTGCTTGTGCTTTTATTATCTGACTGCTTACAAAACTCTTAAGTATTTCATTACTTCAAGTCGCTGGATTGAGACTCTTGTACGGGGACAGACAGAGGCTCCTCAGGGCTTGTTGATGTAAAGCTGGTGCTGATGTCTCCTCTAAGGAACATTTCCTTCAAAGGGGTCTCTGTATTCCACCCTTGGGCCTTGGCAAACTTGAAAACACATCCGAAGAGATCAGGAAATATCTTCATCACATCAACTTCAGCTGCATCATCCTCACTGCAAACAGAAAAAGAAGATTTTACCTCAACATTATGAGGTGGAAAGAGGCTCTGTGTACATCAGTGATGCCTGGTTGTTTTATCATAGTTGACCTACAATGCTTCACTTCTGTTTTGTTTTTTTATTATGCTGTTTACATTCCTCCGGCAAAGGGCAGGGATGTGTGAAAGACACTTTTTGCCACACTATTTAGCAAAACATTAAGCTAGCTAACTAGATAACATTTTCTTTAACTCCTAACGTTAGCGTTAGCCTACTATTCTAATTATCTTCATAGGCATATTGCTATAGTCTACAGGCTTTCATGTGTCATCATAATAGAAACAGCAATCGTAGGAGGATGCCTACAGACAGACGCTCTACTACAACAGGTATTCAATCCTGTAACACATACACTTGGTCTTTCAGTCTCTGCATTTCAAGATCTCAACACATGTTTTAAGAATCAGAACACTGACTCAGCTGGTGATCAAGCTATCAGTGATTTTACTTCACCAAAAATGCTTTATTCTGTGGATAAATCATAGGGCATTGGCGGGAAATCAGGTTTGACAGCAGGAATATGTAAGAGATAGTTGCGATACAATGCAGAACATCTACCTTTAAACCGTGAGAGAACAACAACATGATGAGCAGTTAACTGAGCAGGGAGGTAAGGTATCACTTTTGGCTTCAAAAAGATAGTGAAAATGTATAAAATTCAGAATCATAACTTGGTCTTACTGTTAAAAAGTATGTCATCCTTATATTTTAATTGAGTGTGACGTACTAGTGCTCCTGGAGGTTTCGTATGCAGCGCAGTAATCCCAATGCGTTTTCAGGGTAGCATTTCTTCTTGCCATCCATCCTCTGCAGCAACTCTGGCGGAAACTGTGAGGAAAACAAACGTTAGTTATAAGTGTCCTTTGTAAAAAGTGTTGCTCAGGATACACTTTAGGTACCGGTATCTAAAAAAAGAGTAAAACTTATGTTGCGTCACCTTATCTTTCCACTGGTTGAAGGATCCATCACCAGCACATTTCTCCAGAGAAGAAATTAAATCCTGGTGCGAATTTCGGCAGTTCCTTACCTCCTCCCTGTTTCCTGTCTTTCTCAAGTATTCTATTCTCCTAAAAATAAAAATATTTTTAGACAATTTAGAAAATATGTATTCTATTAATAGAAAAGATACATAACCGCAAGCTAGTTTAATGAAACACATCCAATTAGTTTTGTTTAAGATGGTCCTACCTGTAAGGTTCCCAGAAGAAGGGATGCCTCAAGCATTCTTCCACTTTAGGTCTGTTCTTTGGTTCTGCATCAATCATCCACTCAATGAGGTCTTTTGCCAACACGTCTTGAACATGGTCCAAAGAGTACTTCCCTTCATCAATGTTGTACTCACATTTATGTTTTTTCTCACCAAAAGGATGGTGCCCTCCAGAGAGGATATAATAGATCACCATCCCTGCCACCTTAAGAGTTAAAATAACATCAAATCAATCAAAACGTTAATTTGCCGATAATCAATCAAGTTTGTGTAACAGAATAACTGACCTGTATATCACAGTTTGGCTTGTACGCTATCTTAGTGTCGTCTTCTTCTGATAAAGTCTCCTTGGCCATCCAACATCTCGTCCCTGCTCTGACTGTGCGATAAGTTATTTGGCCTTTGTGTAACCGTCTACTGATGCCAAAATCAGCTAATCGCGCCCTCCCCTTTACATCTGCAGGACAAATCAAGAACACAAACTCAGGAAACAATCCATACATTTTCCTACTTTCTTAAAGTAAACTTGATCATTTCATTGTATTGTGAACTTGTGTTACCGATCAGAACGTTCTGTGGTTTGAGGTCCCGGTGGAGAATGGGAGGATCTTGACAGTGAAGCACCTTCAAACTGTCGAGAACCTGATAGGCAAGTTTCTTCCTCAGCCCATCATCATCATGAGTTTTGATGTATTCTTCCAAGGTGTATTCACACAGTTGAAGTCCAAGATATCCAAAGTTGTCATCCTCTGATTGGTCAATGTATCTCACAATGGATGGATGGTCAAGCTCTGGAAGTCGTAGAAATCCTTCCTCATGCTTCAGCACCTGGTAGTTGCATTTGTATATTTTCTTAATAGCAACTTCAGTGCCATCATCTCTCAGCCCCAAGAACACCTGGGTACCATCACTCCCTCTTGCTATGCAGAATTCTTCTTTATTCACATATATCATGCTCCCAATTGTGGTCATTTCTTCATCAGTACTGACAAGATTCTTTAACTTTTCTCTCCACCTGTCGCTGCTTTGTACCCATCTGTGTGGCATTGATTTTGTAGTTAGGGAATGGAATGGCTTCACATTTGAAGTACACTCCTTAACAGGGGCTGCTGTTAGATTAGATAAAGCTGTGCAGACTTCATCATTTGGTTCTTCTTGCTTTTCTGACTGTTCCTTGTTTTTCTTCTTCTTCTTCTTTTTCTTCTTCTTTTTGGATTCAGGTAAGACTGTAGAGTCTTCAGAGTCCACGCTTGGCTTGCTGAGATGATCTCTCAGTTGCTTAAGTACTTCTTTCAGCTTCTCATTTGATTCCATTCCTGCAGACATCAGTATGTCCTCGGGTACTGAAGTTATCCCCACTGATGCAAAGATGTTGGTTGCATGGTTAACTGAAAGTAAGTTTGCGAATGTGCCGTATGCGAGTACCCTTATAGAAGAGGAGGATCTGTTCACTACAAAAGGAGCGATTGTCTTGCATATCTTCTCAACAAAGTTCTGATCCCAGCTTTTTGTGCATTTAGTTTTCTGTGTAATCACATATAGTGTGGACAAAACAAGTAGACACATATCAGGTCTCTCTTTTGAGCGAAGCTGGTTCAGTAGTTGTGAAGTTGTATCCAAAGCTTGCTCATTTGGTATATCTTCCACAGTACAAAGAACTGCATGCAAAGTGACAATTGTCGCATTTACATATTCCTGGAGAATGTTTGGAAAGCGACTGGCGGCACCTGCAATGTAGGAGTCAAGATTTCCACTGTCCTTCAGCCATTTGATACTACCCTGGCGGTATTCTTCTGCATTTAGCCCAGTTGCATTAAAAAGCATTTCAATCATTGTCAGATGGGTCTGAGGATGCTCCAACAGCATGTAACTGTCAAAAGTTTTGAACACTTCTTCAGGTGTTTTTTCTGCCAAAGCTATTTCCATATCCAGGAAATAGCTGATTTTGGAGCATTTTTTATCTCCTCTCGATTCAAGGTTATGAATCATCTTAGATATTCTTTCATTGTGTAATTTATGTTGAGCCCCAGGCAACAATGTTACAATGGCACCAGCAGAAAGGAGTACTCTGAAGACATCGTCCCTGTCATGGATGGCAGCAGTTTGCACTGGTGTGAATATGGGACTCCATCCATTTGGATTAGCTTTTTCTTTAAGCAGCTTCTCTACAAAAATGACTGGTGCTTTGGACAGTGAGACATGATGCAAAGGTGTAAACCCATTTCTGGAAGCCTTATTTGGGTCAGCACCCTGATGCAAAAGGAATGTACAAATATCTGTATTGTGATTTACAACAGCAGCTATGAGTGGAGTTATATAGTCATCGACTTCTATGCAAGGGTAAACTTCATTGATGTTGGTGTCCTTCACTAATTGTTTGAGCTTCTTGAGGTTCTTGTTAATAATACTCTGTATTATAGGATGTGTTCCGTTTATGGGGGGTGCCACTTGTAGCTGTAGCTGTGTAATGATATTCATTTCTTGGTTTCAAGGTACCTGTAACAAAAAGACCAAACTAAGAGGTTACTGTTCCAATATTTGGTGCCACTTTGAACTGTTGACAAGCTGCCAAAATGTATTACTTTTACAATTTTAGCATGTAATTATATAAGGCTTTCAAAACCCTATTACTACCAACACTACATTTAGGTAGATACAGATAATTAACCTGAGGGAACACAATCAGAAGCCGTCTACATGATTATATACAGCACTGTACAACTAGATTACATTATCTGAGAGGAATGAGTGCCACACCTCATGCCTCAACCATTCTAGACTTTTAACTTCCTCCTTCAAGCTGGAAACCACATTAAACTTCAAATGAACATTGCTGTAAAAATCCTTTTAAGAGATTTTGTTCGGAGGAACAAGGATGAAATATCGTGTAACTAAATTGACATTCATTATAAAATAAATCAAATAACCATAAGAATGGATTATGAACAAGAGAAAAGGAACAGTGTGATTCTCTTAGGAGACCACATTAATTATTTTACAATACAATATAGATAAAACAGTTTTAGAGGACTGAAGAGAAATTAACTTACAATGTCAACGTGGGGTGTCTGCTGCATTAGGAGTTATATCAAAACTTAACATGCTGTGCATTCCTGTCTTATCTGACACTGACACTATTTCTCTGCCTCTCTGTTACGTTGGGATTGGGCAAGATGGGTTGGGTTACCAATAGTCCCTGCCTCCCTCTTTTTTCTCTTTAGAAAGATCTGCAAGTATGAAGCAGGCCTTCCTATTGAAAACTAAAGTAATTTAAAATAGGGTTTGCACATTCACAATACAGAGGTTCACCAAACATTATCATAGAAAGCACAACTGGAACTTCATTTTTTTAGACCCATTAGTTTTATCTTAAAAAAATAAGTATCTTTAATGACAGCCTGCAGTTCCAAAACAACACAGTGTAAATAACCGGAAACCTGAACTTTTTGGGATTCCGCAGCCACTGCTGGAATTGAATTTATCCAACAAACTTTTAAGCTGTTGGTGTAAATAAGCCTGTCTGCCATCTTTCTGATGGATAACAGAAAGACAAACAGGGTCATATCTGATAATGGTTCAATGTTTGGGTTGTATAAATTGTATGACGATTTGCAGTAGACTATGCTACTCACACCGCCAAACTAGAGACATAAAATGGGTAAATGAAGTATTTTGAGTTAGAGGTGTTATCAGCTGGACATGTTATGTAACTCATAGATTTGCACGTGATGTTAGTACATAAAGTAATATTCTGTATTTTATGGTAGTAATACAAGTGGGGACTGATTTATAAAGAGAACTGCGAGGAGGCCAGCTTTGCCATACATCTGTAGTGAAGCTGCCATCTTAACCACAAACTCTTGATTTGTTCATTTGTAACCCAGAATCGCAGACTGTCTGTTGAACTGTAGATTTATGATGCCACAGTCATTTTCTTTTTTACAGTACTCATTTGCATTGTGGTATAACTGAATGGAGGCTCAATATGAAAATTCACATTGATTTGCATAATGGGGGATGGTGACAGTTGTGTGTGTTGAAACATTTCTGCATTTTAGAGATAAGCAAGAAATGAACATGAGAGCTTTTTCACTGAAATCCACCTGCTGCGTAATCCACTAAAATAGGGATTCCCAAAGTGTGCTGCCACCAGGGGGTGCGCGAGATGAAACATGTAGCCTAATGGTGGTCTGGTGTAAAAATATTACACAGTGTTGTTTTTTAAGTGGGATTTTTCCATAGACTACAATAAAAAAACAGGAACAATAACATTTGCTTTGTAATTCCTTTTATTTTAAATCAAAAATCTATAATTTATTAGTTTTTGATACAAAAGTTTCACTGTGTCCTAGTGATATGCGCGCCAACTCGTTTCATTCATTCTTTCAAATATGATTAACTGGCTGAAATCAGGGAAACTGTGGAACGTCTCTTGACAAAGTTATTTATATGGCGATAAGACAAAGCCTTGTTGCGTTTTTTGTTTTGTTTTATGCGGTTTTTTTTTTGGGGGGGGGGGGGGGGGGGTGCGTCAACCCGGTTGGGACGTAGAAGGGGGTGCAAAGAAAGTTTGGGAACCGCTGCACTAAACCAACACAGTGAGGTTGCAGCCCACAGATTGAATTGAGCTATATATGATACGTTAACTATTTGTTTTTCAGAGTTTTTTGGAACCACCAATGACACAAAAGCAAACAAGTGAATAGGCTACGGAAAATATATTTTAGGCGGGAAAAATGTAACACATTAACTAAACACACTGTGAAAGGGTTGAGGTTTGAAACCAAAACATCGAACACACCAAACGCCGACAACACTGTTGTAGCAACCTGTCAATCGCAAAATTGCTTCATCCTTAAACATGCTCTGCTTTATCATCTATTTTACTTGGAAAAAATAGAACAGAAGTTTTGAAATTCACATCATGCTGTATCGAACGACACTTGGAACTACAGACTGAGACCATACATTTGTCAGGGAAATGTAAGTAAAAAGATTCATGGTCATTTTCTTATAGACTTTGATAGAATCTGACTTTTTTTGCAACCAGTGGCCCCCTGCTGGATATTAGAGAGCCTACAGGTTTCAATCACCTTTTTAGACCCGGAAAAATAACGATTTGAGCTCTTTCATCCTGCTGACCAATGAATGATAAAACACATCTTCCAGTCTTATTCTTACACATTTATTTTTGATACCCAACTGATTATATTTACAGTATATTTTGAGTAACATTCAATATGCTTAAAACAAAATCATACAAAATAACCTGCATGTTATAAAGCTTGCATATTCCAGTAAGCTTTATTATTATTTTTTGTAATGACAATACAATTCTCTTAATGAGGAGAAGCACTTTTAGACTTCTGAGTTTGTTAGGTCCATTTAAAAAGAATTTAGCAAACACCCTTTTTTGAATGTCATGCGCTTGCAAGTTGCATTAACGTTTTTTTTATTTATTTTTTTAAGTAAGTGCAAAGTTCTGTTCAGTTTTTGTGTGACAAACAGGTAGTGGCATTGCAGTCCATGTTGTATGTACATTTTGTAGCTTGTAAGTTAACATTCAGTATTAGTAAGAAGAGAATGACAGACGGAAAAAGCCTCTCAGAGTGAACATATTTACATAAACACATTGTTTCCTTCATTTGTACACAAACAAATCATGTCTTTTTATTTTGTTAATATATTTGAGCTATGACTACTTCGGTGAGGAGCCTTTTAAAGTTTTAGTTGAAAAATAAAAAGTTAAATGATGTCAGTAGTACATCAACTTGGGTTATTTTTTTAATTTGTATGTAGGTTTTTGACATCCCTGAAACACTAAAAGAGCTTCTATCAGTGCCAACTATAGTTAGTCTGGTCTAAAAGTTTATATATATATATAAAGCCTTAGCTTTATCCAGTCCTGAATATTTCTCCCCCTCCCAAACCACTTATTTACTGTACGCGATATAATCTATAGCACCTACAGTAACATTTGTCTCGTACCAACTACACTCTAAGGGCTGGGGTCTCACCTACGATAATTAAAGGTTTGTGCTTTCAAGACATTCCCTGTATGGAAAAAGCAGAGGGGTGTGATACTTCCTCACGGCCAGAGGGAGGCACTGTGGGCCAATCAGGACACAGAACCCCAGAGCTGATAAGGCAACAATCACCACATGAGGGCATGAGGTAAGTGGCACACGAGAAGCAACCACACCTATTGTATGCCCTAAATGAGAACTCAACTAAATTCGTAATATGATACTTCTCGTAGGTCTTGTTGTATATAAGGGGTATAAAACCATTAAGATAGGGGATATTAAACTGAAAATAGATCCAAATTATATGAAAGTATTACACCTTTAGGAATGTAAGCTGGATTTTAAGGAGAATTCCAGTCTCCTTGTACACTTGTCCACCCTCTCGACTCCCCCTCTCAGTCTCTGAAGTCCATTGAGAAAACGTCAAGCTTGAAAATGATAAGGATACTTTACCCAGCTTTTATTTGGGACGGAAACAAATGAAGGGATTGAAAATGAAAAAGTGGGTTTTAGTCCTTTTTTTCCCACCTCCACCAATCTTTTTAGTGGAAGACGTTTGATTGCAGGAGGGGCCATGACAAAGCCCCTCACAAGCTCAAGTCAATGATGATGTGCTCAAAGATCTGCGTGTTTCCTTTGAAGCTCGAGGTGAAGATGAAGTCCCTGCGGTCGGTGGAAACCACAGTGAAGGAGCGCGGGGCCTGGATGTACACCTCCTTGAAGCGGTCAAAGAGTTTGTTCTCATCATCCCACAGGTAGATCTGCGAGAAGGTGTAATCGCTTCCCAGAGCCAGGTAGTAACGCTCTTTGTATGAAAAGGGCTGGAGGATCATGGAGCCTCGTGAGGGCAAGGCCTGGATCTCTGCAAACTGCTTGGTACCCCAACGAAGGATTTTGGAGTCACCAATATAACGCGTCATAGCCAGGTAGAGTTCATCCTTGATCCGGAAGTGCTTCACAGCTACAACGTCCTCCATGTGAGGAATCTCGCCCTGCAGGACAAACTTCTGGTTGCTCCGGCTCCACTGGTAGATCACAGGCACCTGCGAGCGGCTAGCCAAGATAAGGTGCGCCTTCCCGTCCAAGTCCAGGAACTCTGCGTCTGTGTCGCGGTACCACTCATGCAGCGACTGGTAGGAATAAAAGCCCTTATCGTTCCATTTGTAGAGGGTGGACAGGCCTGCCTTCGAACTGTCAGCAATCACGAAAAACCAGTCAGAGCCCACCTGGAACACCTCAATGTCATTGGGCTTGGAGATCTTGGACACCTCGATGTCCTGAAACCTGCTGAAGCTGCTCTGGTCCTCATCAAACTTGTAGATGTGGGAACCACCGAAAAGCTGAGCCACGATGACAAACACCTGATCCTGGATGACCACTGACTTGCACCCAACAATGGACTGACCTGAAAGGCGGAGAAAATAAAGTAAATGGGCCAATAGCAAAGGGTACCCAAATGAAACGCTGATTCTCTAGATTTTCATTTCTCTAGAAATGTGAATATTTGATTTTACAGAGGGATTTTTGTATATATTTTTGTATCATTCCCTTCAGCAGTAAACCGTTACAAAAAAGATCTATTTACGCCATGTTTCTTAATGAATTAATGTTCCATAAATCAGCATGAATGAACAAAGCCCTCAGTTAGAGGCTTCACAATATAGATGGGAATGAAACTGGTGTATGTAAGTGCTACTGAATCTACAAACACAAATAGACAGTAAGAAAAACTGTTAGTTTGTATTTTCGATGCGTTTTCCTTTTCGCTATTCAGAAAGAAGACAAAAGCAAAATGGCCCAAACCCTCAAATTGTACTAATAGCCAACCACAGTTAAAACATTTGCCTTACCTGTGATGTTATCATAAGTCCTGAAGTTCATTTCTATGTGGTCCCATTGGAAAACCATACAGCTCTCTGCGCTGGGAGCAGCTATCGTCACATATACGTCGTTCTTATAGCTGAATGTGTCCACAGACAGAGACTCAGATGCCAGGGACTGATGGAGGACGAAATCTGCAGAAAAGGCACATTCGAAATGTAAAACTCCAAAACCAATTCTATAGAAACTGTGATATTTAGGAGGGAAACTGGGAGGACGGCACTTTTGCCTCCTCTTTACACTTCTTGGGATGACCTGGTCGAGTGGCCTGATGCCAGTTAGAACAGAGACAAGGCCATCTGGCTCAGGTGTTTCTCACCCGTTGAGATGCACTCGTTGTGCAGGCTGGTCATATCATTGAGCCGCTTGTCCTTCATGTCCTCTGGTCCAGCACACACGACATCCGACACCGTGGCGTTGGTGTTCTTCAGCCACGTCATCAGCCACTTGGCACGGCAGTCACACTCGAAAGCATTGCCTCGCAGATCCCTGCAGAGGAGAGATACTGAGTGTCATTGCAAACAAACAAAGTAAACAAGACAGAACATACCTTAGAAGAAATGCATGGGGATTCATTTTTGATACAGATCATGAAGAAGGAAACAGAATGCAAACGTACAGCTCTATCAGTGAGTCCAAGTCGTTGAACACGTCCCGGGGTAATGCTTGAATGTTGTTGTTTGCCAAAGACCTGGAAAAAACAGCAATTAAGCAATACAGAAAATGGTGCCTATTAATAAAACCATAACTCCAATACTAGAAAACGCATCATTTATATAAACTAAAGGTAAAAGTACAATTGAAATTGAAACTGGAAACACCCTAATATTCTTGACTTATATATATATCTTCATTAATGTTCAAAGCTTTGACCCTAAATCCTAATGAAATGTGAATTATTAAGCATCACCAACAATGGTTCACAATGGATCCATGATAAAAAAAACGACATTAGCAAATAAATATTACAGATTTAAAGATTGGAACATACAAGTGAGTCAAGTCCCTGAGTCCTCTGAAGGCATATTTGGATGCAGTCTCCATCTTATTACTCTCAATGAACCTGAGGGAAATACAACAACACGTGTTAGTAATAGGCTTATGGGATGGAATATACATAACTGTCATATTTGCCACAAAAAGCAGACAAATAAAGTCCTCGTTTAAAACTTGAGAAACACTTTTTTTGTTCGTCATACATGTTGCTACAGTAATCCTCTCAAAAGACATCCCTGACAAAGTAGGGACTTAAAAATTGTTTTGTCAAAATATTATTTTTGCTGAAAAAATGTCTCAAAAAGTTGGTTGTGGACAAATAATTCAAGCTTATTCTTTAGAACAAATGAAACCACTAGAGGGCCTCATTTACTTAAGAAAGAGCAACATCCACCCACAAAACCTCATGCCTAAAAAACATTATTTTAGTGGGTTGAATCAAAGTGTGTATAATACTCCTGTTGTGTAGGCAATGTGTTAAGCTATTACACTGATTCATTTAATGCCTACGATATTTTCAAATAACTCACAGATACTCCAGATGTGAAAGGCCGGCGAACGCATCATCCCGTACAGTTGTGAGAGAATTGGAATTCAGAAGCCTGTGATGAATAATAAAAACACTTTAGAAGATACTGGCTGTCAACGAGAGGCACTGTTTCATGTACATGATTTTTGTTTTCAGTGATCAAAATAATCCCAGCCTGTTAAATAAAAAGTGGTAAGAGATACTGAAATATAACGCCTATTTAATTCATTAAATGTCTTCTTTCAGGCTCTTGTGCAAAGAAAACCAATTTAAGAGTTTATTTTCCTAACTTTGATGGAGTCAAAACACGAAGGCTCATTTGCATATATAAATACAACAACTGTTTTAATTGAAAAGACAAACAGCAATGCAATTTTGTTCTATGTGATATCCATCAGTTGAAATGTTTCCCTATGTCCCTGTAGTGTCTTAGGCTGAAATAAAAAAGGACACGCAATTCATTCATCACAACATGAACCTGACTATTAATCATCATGTGTGTTATGACTTTGGTTAAATGCATTACATCTGCCACGCCTTTGTTTGTGAATCACTAGCGGAGTTACTCCGAAGTACGATACGACATGTGACTCCCTGAGAGCTTTCAAGGTGTCCAACCCTTTTAAATCCTTCCTCGCTAATTGCTTTAAGATACATCAAACACAATTAATGCTTTACTGTGTCTGTAATAAAGGCAGGCACAGCAGGAAGTAAGCTACTGTAGATATCTTTGCTTTAAAAGCACAACAAACTTGATCAATAAATGCCAATATTATAGCTTATTATTGCTGTCTATATTGTTATTTCGTGTGTAGGCCTATTACAGCAAGCGAAGGAAAGGAAGTAGATTTACCACAGAAATGTATTTCAGAATAGATTTTGACTATTTCCAAACAATGCTACTTTATACTCCACTATTTCAAAAGAAAATCTTGTTTTTTTTAGTACCCTAAATGTATGTAACAGCATTAGTTACCAGTAGTTTTTCAGACTTCATATTTTACGTAAAACATATGCAATTTAAAAAACAAGAACATCTTAAAATGTTCAGCATTATGGGTATTTTTTCTCTTGATACTTGACTGGTAATCTGACTTTTTTTAGGGGAGTTTTTTCCCAGACTGGTATGAGTAATTTTAGTATCTAAATACTGCTTACATTTTTAGACTTCCCTACCACTGTTGAATTCTTCACATTCGTTTTGCAAGTCACCCATTTGTTGTTCACTCAATCAGTGTGCATGGTTCTGCCCTAAAAAGGAGCCTTTGCTACAAGGTAAGGTAACTCCTATCATCATCCTATAACAGAGGAATGATGTGCTGTTGCTCTTACAGTAGCTGCAGGGATGGCATGTGAGCAAACATCGCCTCTTTGACCTCAGAGAAAGTCCCATTGACGATACTCCTGTGAGAAAGGAGCAGAAACGATGGGCAAATCAACATGCGGCTCAATCACAGAGAGGACTACATTGCCTTTGCACAGCAGCTGTTATTAAGACGGTGATAATCATAAACATACAGCCAGAGACAGCTGGTATAAATCTTCTGCATATTATAGACGCATGAAAACATCGAGCTACTCACAGAGAATTGACGTCGTTGGGGCTTATCCTGGGGACATTGGAGGACCCGACGCAGATGATGGACTCCCGCGAGCAGCTGCATGTTGAAGGACATCGGAAAGCCTTCTTTAAATGAGCCGGCTGCGATAGGAAGCAGAGCCACACGGAAAACAATGTCCAGATCTTGAGAGTTGGCAGCATCTTTCTTGCCGGGCTTGCATGTGTGAGGTTTTCTGAGAGCGCGCGGAGAGCGTTTACACCCTGCACCATGAAATGCTGCACTGACTGGCTGACATCAGCAAATCAGCTGCAGCTCCCCTCCGTGCACTCTCATTATTTATTAAGGCACAGCTCCCGTACGGTGACTGGTGGTTAAACAGCCATGCGCCATACATGCAGAACAATATCATCTACCAAACATGGCTTTTTGGGGATATATGTTGCATTCACTGGAATATAGTTTTATGTCATGAGCAGATATAGACTGCGTGTTTACAGTCCAGCTTTGGAAGACTTTCAAAATACATGTTAAATGACGTCAGGTATTCACGCACGCACATTTTCACACATTATTTCTAGTGTTTATGAACATTGACAATCAAATGCGTCATATGGAGTCGCTTTAAGCAAGTGACATATGGTGAGTAAGGGTAATTTTACATACTGTAGGCTGTACAGTAGCCCCCCCCCCCCATCCCCTCCATTCTGAGAAGGACTGCAACACAATATAAATCTGCAGTCACACGGAGCACAGCTACATGCAACACTTGCCATGTTTACTGCTAATCTAAAAAGGTAAATTAAAAATGAATTTAAAACGCACATTTAAGAGCACTCGGGGAAACCCCTTCAACATGAATGTAATTTAATAAGAAATAACTGAAATGATTTGCATGGATTTTTATTGTTTGCCTACAACAAAAATACAAGATCACAGACAAGACATGTACAATGCTGCAAGGAGACAATAATACTATTTAATAATTATTCATTTGATAGGCTTTTGAGACAAGGGATGCAAACAAATGCAGGTTTTCGATCATCTGTGTCTGAACATTTTCCCGGGCTTTGTCGAGCAAATTCATGTTAAAATGTGTTACACTGTTAAATCATTGAAAGGTACACTTTTATAGAAAGATTTTAAAAAAGGCCCAAGTCAATAACATACCCATTTGAAGCTTGTTGGCTTATTAAGTCTCTACTAGTAGTTTGGTCATTTGGTAATCTGTGGCCCTGTGTGTACCCTCCATCATCTTCAGCACACGGGCTGTACGCTCTACCATGTATCTAAACTATTTATGCCTTATTAAGGTTAAGAAGACACTCATATGCTGATAATAACACAAGAAACTGACTTGTGTTGTCATAATGGTTCCCGTTTTCTTCATAATCCTAAGTGTTTGGTTAAATCAGCTGTTTACCTATGCTTGCCACTGATAAATGGGTTGCATGAAAAACAGATTGTGATGCCTTGTGCACGTCTCTTCGTGGCAGCTCTTTTCTGATTTACACACTGCAGCAGGCTTGATCAATAGAGGGGGGGTTCCTTTAAAACTGGCCTGCACAAAATAATGAGTCTGACTCTCTCCCACAGCATTCCTGCACCCTCAGCAGAAGATGGGAAACCCTAGCAAACTGGTGACAGGGAGAAAGACAAAAACATGCAGGAGAGCAACATTTGCACGACAGCTCTGCATACAGACAGCCAGGCAACTTCAGGTTAACCAAATGCACTGATCCACATTCAGGATCAGTCCTTAAATTCAGGATTCTTTCATCCTGACGGAAACATTTGCTACCACAAAAACAAAATGAGAAACAAGCTGTTTTTTCAACAATTCTTCTTGGTACTGCCTTGTAACGAGCGCTCTGTTTTTCCTCTGTATTGTGTTAATAGTTGCAGCCTGGGAACGTGTGCTGATCCAGCAACCCCATCTATCTGACTTAAGTCCACTCTCCCAGGGCGGATGGGCTGCTGCTGCACATGCATCAGACCTGCATTAACAACTACAGTTTAAAAAGAAGCGTGTGCTGAATGTATACTTTGCTATCTGAAGCTCACCTGGGCCCAGCACTGACGCAGACACTATGGCAGCCGGAGCAAATGATCAGGGTTATTATAGGAAACATAACATGCTATTAAAGTGAGCTATTCAGATCAGATCTCCATGGAAATCAAAGTGAATATCCAACATTTAACAGCATTTATGTGTACCTATGATGTAGACAAAATGATTTAAAAGCTCCAAATCTATAAAAAGACCAAATAAAGAGGAACATTTCACTTTTCATTATCCCTGGCGATGTGACAGGAAAAACATCACTTGTAAAAAAATTGACAAAATCAGGAGGCTGCACCGAAATATTTCTCTGTAGAAATATAAGTTTAGATTTCCTAACATTTAAAAAATAATAATTCTGATAATTATAAACCTGTTTTATCCAAGGTCTCGAGAATCATTGGCATATAAAAAAAATCCTGCACAGTTCTCCAACTATGCATTTTCTTTGGATTTCTTCAAAATCTAAACTAACCTTTATCTGATACTTATCTTAAGCTAGCAAACACTTTTCAAAAATAAAAATTGAACATGAACATATTGACATTACATTAGTGTCATAATAAATGAAGTATAAAGACCCTATATAGATTATTCATAGTAAACAAAACAGAGCCTTAATTCTTAGACCACCAAGAACATTTAAAAGGTTAGAGCTTTTTATGTCTGCGTGTATAGCCTTTATTAAGTTCCCAACAAATGTAACCGTATTTACATAAATTATTACATCTCCGTACAGCACAGGTTTGGTGAACATTTCATTTCCTCGACACAGCAGTGATCTATGTTCGGTGAACTAAATTGATTATCTGTTCATTGGATTGTTTGCTGCAGCTTGAAAGTAAAAGAGCTGATTAAATTCACCGGCTTCAAATGGGAGATAATGGCTCAACGGCTTTTATATCACATTACATCACACTGCAGAAGACATGGTGCAACATACTGCATTATAAAGCTATTTTGTTTCATATGTCAATAAGTGGAAAAGGCCTAATGCATTTCCCAGAGCAGAATGCACATCAAGCATGCATGTGTCTGCTTAACATGAGCAAAGAATAAGAGGAACCATAGGTAATTACATTCCATTGCACTGTGGAGGCTTGAGATGGTTTTAATTAAGATAAATGACACACATACAGTAAAGCCCCTTGTAATGGTTCATCATTGAGCTATTTAAAGTCCAAAACTCCATTAGAAATTAGTTTTTTTCAATATATATTGAAAATGCAAGTGTTAGTGAACAACCATATGCTCCCGAGAAGCATTTGTAAGCATCCAGCGTCCTTAAAATATCTACTAAGTAAGACACGTTCACAGAAGAGGTAATCAATCAGTGACATCAGCCCAAGTCGTGTTTGTTTTAATGAACACCTGCAGGAAGTTTCGACACCAGCTGTTGCTGCTGAGCTCCAGTCTTTGACCTCATTACATTATCTGGATTGATAATCCATCAGCCTTTCAAAACACACAAAGTTCAGAAGTGGTGAAGAAGATCTCACAGTAAGTAGAACTCACTTTGTTTTCTTATTATAGTCCTTCTCCAGTGGTGTCCTCCCGGCACGGTGGAAGTACGGGGGAGCTACTTTTCGTGGCATTTTTCTCTTTCTTCAGGGTCTTCAGGCACTTGTCGAGCCGTTTCATGCACAGGGTCACGTCTTCCCGCGTGATGCCCACAGCCGAGGCAGCGTTAAGGTAGGGACACGGGTAAGCATCCGAGTGAGACATGAAGCCGCGGAACGTGTGCCCGCTGATGGTCTGCTCCTTGCCCAGTGGTATTACCCTACAGACGGGTGGAAAACAAGGATAGCGTGGCACAGTGATGTTACTTAGAATGTCCGAACACAACTACAATTTCTTTTTTAAAACAACAACCTGGTTCAAGCTGAAGCTATAAACTTGACAGACAACAACTTTTATTAAATCAAAATTATTTAACTATCGTAGAGTGGTGATATCATTTATAATGAAGGAGGTACACTCTGTTAATATGTCGCTCATTGTTGATGTAAAAAAAAACAGCTCCCTTGCACAGTATTCACGGTAAGCACTGAAAATACTTCACATAGACATCTATCATATCCTCCAATGCATTATAAAGATTAATGCGAGTCAGTGGAGCATACATTTAAAATATCAATGCATCTCATTTGGTATGCTACTCAGATTCAAGGATAACACTAAGCTCTGCACTTTTTCTTGGTCAGAGACTTTTTAACGCTATTGAACCCTGAGTTGTTGAAAAAAACAAAAAAAAACAGGAACAAGCACGAAATAATGACCCAAATAAATCATTCATTCGTGATATTTTAAATATTTACATGGGCTCCCAAGCTTGGACCATTGAAGGGGAAAAATGAAAAAGCATTTGGGCATTTTTCTTTGCAGCTTTGAGGCAACAAAAGAACAGACCCAATCATGCTGTCAGGTTTTGTGCCTGCAGCTTGAGTGGAGCGCTCTGTGATGGAAACATCCCGGGAAATTAGGATGGGCAGTATAATCATCTAAAGTGGTTTCAGCAGATCCATCCGGCTGATTGCTGCACAGTTCAGGCACACAGTTTTGAAGACACGCACAAACCTGTTTTAGCCTAACCTCCACACCCTCTTGTTTTCACTCCCATGTTCCCATTTCCAGGCAAGATCCTGGCCCTTTTAAAGTGAACTAAATACAGTCTACGTTCATACCTGGCTCCCGACACTTGCCGGGTGAACAACATGGAGCCCAGCTGAGTCACCGCCCCGTCGCTCTCTGCCTGGAGACCATCCAGAGACATGGCTGGGGAAGGGAGAGAGGGGCCACACCCAACACACAAACAATGATTATTTTATAATAATACATTTTACTTATAGAGTGCTTTTCAGGAAACTCGAATACATTTTACAGAGTGAAAATGTATAAAAACAACATTAAAACTACACACTCAAAATGTAAAAAACACATGTAATATATAGGATTTAAATAAATGTACTAATATAGGTTACAGATGCTATAACTGAAATATGATTGATAGTTATTTTTCTTGCTAAAATGTCAGAAAATGCCGTTTTCAGCCTCCCAAACATGAAGACCCCTTCTGTTTTTCTCAGTTTATAACCAAGAATACATTTGAGTTTTGATCTGAAAGGGCATGGATCATCCAACCGTCCAAAGACCTTGGACTTTGTGAAACTAGGATGGGCATTTTTAATTTTTTCTGACATTTTATAGATGAAATGATGAGCATTTCCTGATATACGTTCAGAAAATATATCTTTCACCACTGAAAAAAAAGAAATGCATGGGCAAAATACAGTGTGTATACATGATGCTGGTACATGGAGCTTACCCAGGGAAATGGGGTTATGTGGGGTGTGCAGAAGCCTCTCCCCGTGTGCAGAGGCAAGACTCTTCAGCTCCTGTGCCAGGAGCAAATACATCTCCTGGAGGACATGCGTACACAGAGAGAGGCATGGAGAGACAGAAGTAGAGGGGGCCATACAAAAGAGCTATAAATAGAAACCCTTGCCACAGTCTTCTTTTAGCAGCAGCAGCCTCGCTTTTATTGCTAATCAAGCAAAATCTACCCGCTAACACAGACTGGTCCATGTCCAAAACCCCTCCGTTATCCCCCCCCGCATGTTAAAGCACCAGCCATGTCTCCAGAGAGGCAGGAGAGGAGGGATTTGTGCTTCAATCCAGAGATATTAACACCACAATGTTTGAAATATGATGACAAAGTGTTTGGTTCTCAATGCAGTGTGTGTGCGCTTCTGAATAAAAAAAAACTACACCAGGCCAGGACATGCAGAGCAGCTGCACAACAAATCAGTGTTTCTGTTGCTACATATTCCCCAGTGAAGCACATTAAAAGATCAGCTCTCTGCTACAGTGTGTGTGTGTGTCTACTGCGTACTGCTGAGTCATACTTTTCCAATTCGAACGCACCAAGTAGGAAAATATTTTCTGTCAAGAGTCAAACACAAGTGTCTCCAAGTGTCCCTTGTTCTCCAGTAACAATGGGCCACTTTCTTACCCCTGCAGAGGAGGGGTGCACGGCCACGACTCTGCAGACAATAAGTGTGTGTGTGAGGCGTAAACCCCATCCTACCTAAAACACACATCCTCTGCTGGTTCTTTGCATCTACCCTATGTTTTTTTTCATGGTTACACGAGTCTGTAAATGAATCCTATCAGATGAAAAGTCTGAATTATTTAAAGCTTTTGGCCCTGTGGGGGAAGTGAGGAAATCACTCAGTTCTGCAGACACTATGGAAAACTGTCCTGCACATTAATTATAAATAATGTGGATCGAGGGAAATCAATAAGCCTCGATGGCGTCGGGTCATCTGAGAGGCCCGAGGTATTTCCTAAATACATATTACTGCTACGCTTTCACTCAGATGGCATTTTGGGGATTGTATGACATCTTGTAGGAGAGTCCAGAATGTGATTACTGAAATGACTTTACTACTAAACATGTCAGGAAAGAAGATGTAATCAATCTACAAAAATAACCCTTCATGCACATTTTTTTCCAGGTCTTGCCGAGATTACACATGTACAGTGCGTTTGTGGAGGAGCAGTACTGCAGTGAATCCTGTTTGAAGAGGGGGGGATGCTGCATTGTGAGAAAGTCTGCTTTAAACGGGGGTGCCACCAGGGGATGTTTTCTGAAACTTCTGGATCAATTTCATCCTGCTATAGCGCACGCCTCCCTAAGCACACTCGCTCAAGTTCAAAGTCTCATTCCTCAGTCAGAACGCAGGTAAAGAGACACGCACGCACGCACACACACACACACACACACCAGGAAGTCAGAGAGAGTGATCCACTGCAATTCAATACAACTTATGTAAGCTGCTCTTTCCGGTTTTCCGGGGAGAGATGTTGACACAGCACACACAGAAACATACTCAGGCTGACATTGCCGCAGTATTTTTCTTATAACCATATTGTTCTCATCATCTGGAATATGGCTCTTTCCTCATGCGCTAGTATTGACGATAAGATTTAATTCTCTTATTTACAATCTCGCTTTGTCTCCCTTTCCCAACGCCTCACAAACACAAGTAAAATCTGATGTATAACCATCCACCTGAAGGATGTGATACTTTTGATGTGGCGTCCTGAGCTGATGCGAGTGTGCTCTCACCTTCCTCTCTGACAGCAGCTTCTTGTAGCCGCTGGCTCCCAGAGTAAGGAGGGTGATGAGGACGTCGAGGGAAGGAGAAGCGGACGCTCGACCTGGACAAAAGAGAACAACAAGTGGCTTTGTGAGGCGGATGTGTGCTAAAGGAATTAAAGGTAGAAATATCCCCTTTAACTTTAAACACTTGAATAAAAGAATCATTCGTGGCCATAAAGGTAAAGCATCACATTTGGTTTTTTTCAAATATCTGACCAAATAGCTTAATTCATAACTTTCAAATTCAAATTGTAAATCCACCATCAAATGATGTCCTCTATTTCAAATAACTCAAGAGTTGTAAGATCAGTCAACATTTATTGAAAAAATATAAAAGAGTTTTTATGCCAAGCAATGAAATAAATAAGGATTATAGCAGCAATGTTTACAGTTTAGTAATTCATTCTCAAGAAAAGAGATCTGGTATTACAGTGGGGCAAAAAAGTATTTAGTCAGCCACCAATTGTGCAAGTTCTCCCATTTAAAAAGACGAGAGAGGCCTGTAATTTTTATCATAGGTATACCTCAACTATGAGAGACAGAATGAGAAAAAAAAATCCAGGAAATCACATTGTAGGATTTTTAAAGAATTAATTGGTAAATTCCTCGGTACAATAAGTATTTGGTCACCTACAAACAAGCAAGATTTCTGGCTCTCACAGACCTGTAACTTCTTCTTTAAGAGGCTCCTCTGTCCTCCACTCGTTACCTGTATTAATGGCCCTTTTTTGAACTCGTTATCAGTATAAAAGACACCTGTCCACAACCTCAAACAGTCATACTCCAAACTCCACTATGGCCAAGACCAAAAAGCTGTCAGAGGAGACCAGAGACAACATTGTAGAACTGCACCAGGCTGGGAAAACTGAATCTGCAATAGGTAAGCAGCTTGGTGTGAAGAAATCAACTGTGGGAGCAATTATTAGAAAATGGAAGACATACAAGACCACTGCTAATGTCCCTCGATCTGGGGCTCCACGCAAGATCTCACCCCGTGGGGTCAAAATGATCACAAGAACGGTGAGCAAAAATCCCAGAACCACACGGGGGGACCTAGTGAATGACCTGCAGAGAGCTGGGACCAAAGTAACAGAGGCTACCATCAGTAACACACTACGCCGCCAGGGACTTAATCCTGCAGTTCCAGACGTGTCCCCCTGCTTAAGCCAGTACATGTCCAGGCCCGTCTGAAGTTTGCTAGAGGGCATTTGGATGATCCAGAAGAGGATTGGGAGAATGTCATGTGGTCAGATGAAACCAAAATAGAACTTTTTGGTAAAAACTCAACTTGTCGTGTTTGGAGGAGAAAGAATGCAGAGTTGCTTCCAAAGAACACCATACCTACTGTGAAGCATGGGGGTGGAAACATCATGCTTTGGGGCTGTTTTTCTGCAAAGGGACCAGGACGACTGATCCGTGTAAAGGAAAGAATGAATGGGGCCATGTATCGTGAGATTTTTAGTGAAAACCTCCTTCCATCAGCAAAGGCACTGAAGATGAAGCGTGGCTGGGTCTTTCAGCATGACAATGATCCCAAACACACCGCCAGGGCAACGAAGGATAAATGCCCTTTTATAATGTGTTTATGCTGCACTATTTGTTACTGCTCTTAATGAATTAATTAACTCTTAATAAACTTGCCTTAAGAACAGAATAAAGTAAAAACTCCCTTCCCTCACCTGGGTACATCTGGCTGATCTCCTGTATGAAGGACTCATCGAAGCCTGCGATGATGGCGCCACCTACTGGAACCATGAAGTTCTTGTCCAAGCTCTGCACAAAGGCGTCGATTCTCCCAACACGAGCCCCCTGACGACAGACAGCCAACACCATACTGTCACCGACGGGTAAAGTGCAAATGGTGGCCAATTACAAGCGATACAGTGTGTGGAACCCACCTGCTGTATGAGGTGCATGCATTTAGACGACTGCACTCCGTACGCATTGTTCACAATGTGGGGAATGTTTCGTTTGGCACACAGAGTGGCCAGCTCCTCGAGCCTACAGGACGAGATCATAAAAAAACATCAGAATTTATTTACTTTTGATCCGAATTTGGCAAAAAAATAAAATATCTCACAGGAGAGTGTATAAAATATAATCTAAAGTAAACAGTAACTTTATGCATATGAACAGTGAAAGATAAGTATTTATAGGGTATCTCTATCAAATAAAAAATATTAACATGTAGAAGAAGTTAGGCTACACTATCATAGACCAAGCTAATACTGACAAAATGTAAACATCGGATACTATTTACATTATAAGAGGGTTAAAAATGATTAACTTCTGAGTACTTCCTGTTACAGGCTTCCCAGGTATCCCCTCATTCTGCATCTCCCGCTCTCATTGGCTGCAGCTTCAGAAACTGGCAGCAAGCGGGAAATCTAGGTTGAGGTCTGTAATGTGGAGTAGGTGAAAGGCTGTAAATGAACATTGTTTCACCTGTCGGGGACCCGCGGGGCGAAGCAAGACGTTGTCGAATGAACACACAGGATGTTCTCAGCACCGAGCTCCTCGATCTTGCGCACAACTGCTTCCAGGTCCGTCCGTAGCTCATCGCCCTCGAGAACGTTCTCCACCACCACCGGCTCAAATCCTGGGGAAACAGAGAGGCAAGAGCATTGTAAGGTGTGATGATGTGATGAGGAAGGAGCACATTTCTAACTAGCATCAGGGTAAATGACCATCAGCTGCCATATTGCTGTCTGTGTGAACAGGGAAGTGAGGGTGACGGATGGGATTTTCACCTGCTGTGATCATGGCTTTGAAACAGGACTTCTGGTCGATGCGAGGCCAAATGATGTAGCGAGCGTTGGGTCTTCGGTGGCGAAGGGTCAGGAAACACAGAGTCAAGCTCATGCCTGTTGCCAAGGGAACTACAAAGCAGCTGGCAACACTCCGGACACCTGAGAAACAATGCATGGTTATAAATATGTATTTCTTTGTAAACACAAGTATTCGAAATGCTCTCAAACAGAATCCTGACACAAAGGTTAATTTACTTTTTATCAAGAGGTTTGATAGTAAACATTTTTTTGGGGCTGTAAAGATACAAATGGTGAAGAGGTCACCCCTACAAAGCATAATAAATATCTCTTAAATGAATAAAGTGCATGACTAATCAGTTTTTTCCCAGTCCAAGCACATCTTTCGGTGGCGTAAATGTAACAAAAATGAAACACTACTTGGTACAAATATTCCCTGTTCTTGCAAAGTGGTTTCAATAATGAATACCCACCTGAGAGCTTTAAGATGTCCAACACCACAGAGTTGGTGAGCTTGTTGAGCAGACTGGATCCTGCAGCTTTGGGCTGGACGGCAGCGATGTCACCTGACCGACCGATGCCATGGATCAACCTTTAAAAGAAACAGGAAGCGTTAAGCAACTTCCTGCACTTTGTGAAGCCTCCGATATTACACACATGGGATATTTTGTAGTCACTAGGGAAGATTTGTCAGTATTATGTTGACAAGCATTAGTATGAGATTTATTTACTTATCATGCATGATTCAGTTTAAAGTGGTAATGTTGGCTAGGTACGACGTTCATTTAAGATTTGATCTCACACTTAAATACATGGCCTTATTTGGTTGAAATTCTTAAATAACCAATATCAAAAGCATCCTAATCAGATACTCATAGAAAAATAATCTATGTAGGGTTCCCACAGCATAAAGACAGTTCAAGCTAACACTTTTTTATGCCACCCGACCAATTTTACGCATAACTTTATCCCGATCGGATAAAAATTAAATACTTTTATAAACAGATGTTGACAGTGTTGATTCCATAAACAAATTAAACTGTCTTATCCCTTATTTCCAATTTTAGAAGGCATGACAGAAAGAGAACATCATACAAATCCTACTTCCAATATCAGTAGGACTTCAATTTATTATAATATTAATACAATTAAATACCTATTAAGGACTTAATTTTAGATTGATGAATTCAATACCTTCTATGAATAAAAAAAAAAAGGTCAGACTAAACCTGTAGTGTCTCCTGGCCACGAGGCTGGAGGCCACGCGGCCCTCCCTCTCTCCGACCCCGCAGTTTCCCAGGAAGTTATTACTGTCCATCACAGCTAGCTCGTTGAGGAAGAGCTCCACGGTGCTCTCACTCCACCCCTCCGATGGACACTTTCCCTGCGACACACAAAGAGAGAAGCTGGTGAATCTGCAGCGTCCTTAAGGTGACATGAAGCGGTGGAAGGTACCTGCTCCAGCAAGAGTCTGATGAGCTGCTCATGGCTGCGACGTGCCTGACTGCCCTGTCGGACGTAAGAGGTCGACACGATCTTCTCACTCAGGCTGAAATTTTCACTGTTCATCTCTGGAAAAACAAACGTGACAACAAAAGAACATTTCAAATTGAATGACTTGCCCTTACTGTACAGATTCCTTCTGTTCATTGGAAAATAAGAAAGCTGTAATAAGACGTCAAAGATAACTCCTTTGACTTTGAAAACTGGGACGGACATTTTTATGAACCTTTTTTTATTGATTAATATGAAGAATATTTTTTAGAGCAATATTTGGTCATTAAAATGTCAGAAAACAAAGACAGTTCTACACACAGTTTCTCAAATACAAGTTGTTCTCTTTTTGCATAGAATAACTAGTGATTAAACTAAGCGATCAGAGGATAATGTATATAAACATTTATTGTCTAAATGAATCCTTAACAGTTTGAGGATGTTTATGAGGCTGACTTTAGGTGAAGCAGGATTATGTTTTTTAGGTTTGTGAAATAAATGTAGTATTGCAGCTGTGAAGTGCATGAATAATACAATTGTGGGAACCACAAGAGGGGAAATTATGTTATGACTTACTGAAAAAAAAGCAGGAAGGCTGTGGGGAAATACGAAAAAAAATCTGCATTAACATCTTAACATCGTAAGCCCCCTATACAAGAGATGATCACTGTCACTGAGGCCTGGTAAAGTGGAGTATTTCAGAAATTGAAAGGCTACATGTTTATCTCTCCTATTAAGACAGGTTTAATGTTTCATTCAGCCAAAGTTTAGAAGCATATTCCAACCGGAAACGCTGTGTTATACCGATGTTGAAAAAATACAAAAGTTGTGAATGAGTTGCTAAAGTTAGCAGTCAGCATGTCTACAATTCTCATTACAAAGCTACCCTTAGTTGTTTACCTCTTAGCAAAGCTGCTAGCATGTCGTGTCAGCTAAGCTAATGTTTCGACACGAGGAACAACAGCACGCAGCTTAACAGGGATGCTTTAGTAACTGACAGTTTATTATCAATAAATAAATAACATATCTTCTTACCTGACAGCTTTCAAACCAGCCTCCCAACTACAAGCATGAGCACACAGGAGGAGGAAGTAGCTTCTTCGTCTTCCTTAAAGAAGTGCATCTAATATCCAGAGTGTTGCACAGCCTCCCCCTGCTGGAGAAGCCAACTATTGCAGTCACATCAGCGACCACATCTTCTGCCTGCTCCACTACCACCTTACTCAAGCATGCTCTTTATGTTTCCTACTATTCATTTGTGTATTATTTAAATCTATAACACCAGGAGTGACTTATTCATATTCAACATTTCGGACTGACAGTAGCCCTTTTAACAATGTTGCAGACAGATCAATACATGTTTAATTAAAAAAATCCTTTAAAATTAGCATCCCCCCTCCAGAGAAAATACAATTACATTTATTTTAAAAAAAGCTCCGGAAGATTTGGGGTATTTTTGTAACAGTTTCCAGAGGGAGTTGCACATTGACAAAACATGTCCGTTCAGAAGTTTTGTTGATCAAACAACAAATTGTTGTAAATATTTTACTTTTTTTAATTAAATCACTACACAATGAACAAAACACTAGAGCGTTCAATATAACATTGTGAATTATAAATATATTCCTGTGACTAAAGAATAGCTCATCATTTAAAATTGTTTTGCCAAATTAAAATTTTAACTTTAAGTGAATGCAAACATTGATGTATCAATCCAAAAAGAAAAATCGGTGTAGTGTGGTTAGTACAAGAGTTGTACACACATTATAGTTTTTATTTCTAAACAAGTTATGTTTGATTCATAAGTTGATGTTAGAGAACACACACACACACACACACACACACACACACACACACACACACACACACACACACACACACACACACCTTTTAACTAAAGCAAAGTAGCAACATTACAATGGAAATGTACAAGAAAAAGTTTTGCATTCAAATTTAACTCAAGTTAATATTAAAAAAAATAATTGAAATGTATTTGTATTGAAAGTCATTGTGAATAATATGCAGAAGTACTTCTTTCAGGGTGTCCTTTTATTAAACAAATATAACTGGATTCAGAACATTTTAACATTGAGAATATATTATAAAATATATATTTCTAAATATTCAGGATAAACAAACTATTAAAGTAAAAAAACAAAACAAATGTAGAGTAAAAAAAACAATACATTTCTCAAATACACATTAAAGAAAGCACATTTTCCCTCACAGATACTTTTATATAGCCTTCATAGCCTTTCATTATTCTAGAAATGTACATGCATTCACAAGATTCAGAATGGTCCTAATTTAAGCAACAATTAAAGCACTACAAAGAGAGGAGACTAATATCTGGAAGAGTTCTTCCTGTGAACAGGTTCAATCAAATCCTGTTTAGGTTTTGCTGCAGAGGGGGGAGAAAGATGGCAATGTGATGGCATAGCAGGGCTTTAACTTCATCAGCTATGCCAACATCTTGCCTTCCTTCCTGGACCCAGGTTAGGCTCACACAGGTGGATGGTAGATTCCATTCAGGACACGTGCATGACACAACAACACATGATTACTCTGCAGACATGTTAGACTTGTAAAACAACGAGCCGCACACGGACAGGTGTGTGCGTAATTCAATGTGACCTAACCTTATAAATCTGCCTAAACATCCTGTGATATCTCAAAAATAGGATGTTTAGGGAATAATGATATTGTATATTGTATAATATGTCCCTTAAAACTGAACTGAACTTCATAAATGACTTGTTTTCAAGTTTCTTAGCTGCTTTTCTGCCAATTGCACAATTTCAATTAAGCACATAACAACATGATATAACAGCTAAACACTTTAAGAGACACAGCAGGGTATGATAATACAAATTAAAACAATAAAAATAATCAGAAGATCCCTCTCGGCAAAAAAAAACAATAAAAACGATAACATATTAATAAACTAAATACAAATAAAAAATAAAACCTAGAAAATAATAAATACGAATAATTCAGTTCAAATGATTAAAAGACCAACTCAAAAAGGGAGTTTCCTAAAAAAGAAATCCAAACCTTAAAAAGAAATAAAACAATATAAAATTACCAAATAATAGAGAATAAAAGACCATGTAAAGTCGCTAATAAAAAGCTAATTCAAAAAGATACCGGGTTAGGGTTAGGGTAACGACACTTCACCGTGAAAAATAAAACACAAGCAGCCCTGTTTCCTCCATATTCCCTTTACCCCTCTCACCTACCTGTGGATGCCTGCTCTCGGAGCCACAAGTCCGGCTCTCGGAGCCACATGTCCGGCTCCCTCGCTCTTTCTTCCCGGCTCCATGTCTCCGCACCGTGAGCCAGCAGAGTACAGTAGGCTGAGGGTGGCGGAGATAAGGCAGCCCTCGGACAAGCAGCAGGCAGCAGCCGGTGTGTGTGACTGGCGGTGCTACAGCAGGAGGTGTGTTTAAGGTTGACGGCTGCACACTGCCCTATGGGCGCTGACGAGGAATCTAATTGGCCTAAATTGGAGGGGGGACACCCTCCCGAGGGGAGACAACCGCCTAAACTTGAACATTAGCGGCAAGTATATAAAAAAGAAAAATAACATTAGCAGCAAGTATATACAGTACAAAATCACAATAAAAAAGATCATATATCACTACAGCATCTAAATAATATAATATAACAAAAATATCGAATAGATGAGTACTATATGTACAGGAATAACAAATATACTACATGCATTGGATCATATATATATATATATATATATATATATATATATATATACACACACACACACACACACACACACACACACACACACACACATGTAGCTATTGTGCAAATTGTTGTGGGTTACAGAACAGGAGACACTCAACAAGCTATGGGACAGTGAGTTCTGTAAAATTACACAACTTGATTATATTTGACAGCGTTACTCATTTCTGTTTGTTTTTGATACTTTTCAAATGTTTTTAGCCCCAAATACCTTTTCCAGAAAGACATGATAGTAACAGAGTCAACTTTAAAATAACATGTCAAACATCTTAATGTCCAAACATGTCCTATGAAAGATGAATAAGATGTTTCCTTGCATTTGATGCCGTAGTTACTTTGGAAATACTTTTTATATCATGAAACATTGTCGAATCGCTTCAATCGAGCAGTCACGTAAATCTTGGGATAACTATTATGATATTGTTTGCCCTTACTGGCACCCTATTAACATTAAAGGTATAACAAGAAATTCCCATTTTGTACAAGTACACAATGCACATCTACAACTTTTAATATCACTCAGGACAATAAAGACGTGATATACTATATGGAGTTGATTTTCTTTAAAACTGAGAATATTTGAACTAAAACACTGTTTCTGTCCATGAAATTCAAAATGGTAACTTACCATTCCCAGTTTCCCAGAGTTGCTGATCCACACACAAAATAAAATAAAACCAGTAGAATCTGGTTCATTAATGAATCACACAGAATGATTCAAAATCTGTCTAGACTTGCCTGAATGTGGTGACACAGAAAACATATTTTTTTGTGAGAAAAAACTAATTCTGGCCGTTAATCATCACATCTGCATGCAAACAGACGTTAGAAATAGAAATACAGTCATTCAAAAGCATATAAACAAGATAACATTAGAGCTCACAAACTAGAACAGAGAATTAGAGAGCTCTTTTCATCACTATTTCCAAAACCAAAGAGCCCCTTCTTAACGCTTGTTTCAACTTCCCACCGCTCTGGACCTTTCCTTTTTTGAAGAAACGAGGACATTTTATGGGAAAGAGTTGTTAACAGTCACTTTGAGCTCGATATATCACATTGTAAATATCAAGTTCACACATTATCACTAAGGTGATGAAGAAGACCTAATTCTTTGATTTTAAACATTTTGACAATCCTAAAGTTGACTTTTGCACCTTTGGCATGGATGAGTCACTTCCTAAAGGTGTCGATGCGGCCACACCTGTCACTCCCACAGAGCAAACACCTTAAAGTAAAACTTACTGTACAGGACCTGACAAGGCCACGTTTCTATTACAACAGTGTGCTTTTGTTTATCATGGTTACTGCGTTGTTAATAGATAATGTTAGTTATAATCTATGTGAAGAGATTTTATTTGGCATTTATTGAAACAGGTGATGTAGTGACTCTCGTGAGTCGGCTGCCGAGCAAATTTTAAGGTGTGCCTGGTTAGAATGATTTGAATTAAATTAGCATGTGAACCATTCAGTAATATTTGTGCTGATTAAAATTGAATTGGAAAGCCTTTTATCCCTATTAGCATTAAGACATTTATTTGTTATATTTTATCTAAAAGGGCCAGGTTTACATCATGGACCAATGCAACATAGCGGTTTAACCTAAGCTGGTTTGCCCTTCAGAGATGGGGCCTTTGAAATAAAAAATACACAGTCAATTGATGTCAAGTTGAAGGATCAACAAATATAATGTGGTCAGGGGCCTCTGTTTTTCACCTACACATTTAAAGAGACATGCACAAACAAGGAAGCGACTTTAAGATACTACAAAGGGAAAATGATCACAAGGAGACACAAAAACACTCACAAGTACTGAAACAAATGAAAACACGCAAAGAGACACAAAACAGCAAAAAGGACAGTCTGAATTGACTTTCTTCTTATGGACATTTCTATGCATGAGGCTATTATTGTCTATTGTTCTAAAAAAAAAACCTGTCTCAGATGATTCTCCAGCTGAATCACAGAGCCACATGTGCAGCCGTTAAACTTCAGATCAACACTGACCCTCTCCTGACTCACCATAAGGCCACTGGGGAGAGAGTCACGACAGTTACTCTCCACATAAAAACAGCTGAACAGGGAACTTTTGGTGATGACTCGCCTTCTGTGTCTGAGATATTCTGAAAGTTCACTCTCAGTCTGCCACAGCTTGTAACAGGATGAAGTGAGTGTGCAGGATTTGGCCTGCAGCCTCCTCTGAGACGTTTTCTGCTGAGTCAAACGCAAGCACACCCTGTGACAGCGAACGGATGAAGTCACAGAACAAAGTCTGGACCATAGTGAGCCGACTGCACCTCTGTGCTACTAACCTTGCCCTCAGAAGCATGTGGAGTTCATTATCTGCTAGCAAATGTCTTAGAAAGTGAGCTGGTCTGTCATAAAATGAGAGCTGGAAGAAGGAAAGTCCCCACACTCTGAGCCAGCACTGCCATTGACTCAAACATTAAAATAAACATCTTGTTTTTTGAAGTCAGCTTAATGAGTCAGACTGCATGATTACTCCTGCATTGAGAAATGATTTAACGTTGGTAACATCTTTAGTAATATATTATATGGGTACACAGTGTTGCCCCTGGCCAAACTGTGTTTTCTTAAACTAGGATTTTGGTAATAATATAATCGTCCTGGCCAAAGCAACCATAACACCAGCTCTGCCAGATTTAGAAGCCCCCAAGCAATTTTAAACACCATAAATCCAGAGTAAAATGCATTTGAGACAAACTGTGGACGATATTTGAATTTTTAAAAAAATGAATTGATAAGTACATCAGTAGATTACAACTTGCTGGGGGACACACTTATTTTTTTAAAATTATATTCTGAATAAAAGTATAGTATAAATGATTAAATAGTGAAAAATAAAACTGTTAAAAAGTAATTAAACACATTTTAATATTTATGTCTGCTTATTGAAATGCTCTTATCTCATCTTTGAAGTGAATCAAAAAGTTATTTGGCTGAACAAAAGTTTGATCATGGTCAAAGTAAACCTTACCACTATATACTCTATATATTGTACACTGTCTCTCTAAGAGTATTTATTCACTCACAAGGAAAAGATATTGTTCACATAACTCACGTCCAATGTCCAGAAAAGAGAGGATGGTATCCATGATCTTGAAACAAATGCATCAGCAACAGTGTTCCAAACGGCTGCTCTCTGGGGACGTTATTAAACTGGAAGTTGGTCTAGTGTTTGGAACAGTGATAATGACCTCAGTGAGTATTCGCTTGAATCATCACAGAGGCAAAAACAATTTTTTTTCCAGGTGATGGTGCTTAACACGTTTCCAGAGAAAGGTACAGGGAAGCAGTAAGGGGGATTACCGTCAGCGTGAACACTTCTGAGGAAAAAAACATTTGAAGAAATTTCGATCGTGGTTTCGAGGTAGCAGGAAACGCCAGGGAATGGTTGTGTCTCCCTGGGAATTCCTGCTAGAAAAAACATGTTTTACTTACCACCATCACGGTTTGGTTAACCCTTTGAGGAATGTCATGCATGTCTTATCAAGTTTAGATATGTAAACCCCATCTTGTATGGGGTCGGATCAGTCTCATAATACACAAATGCACACAGAATTATTTCATGATCCGCAAAAGCATTCACACTTGTATTTCAGGATCCACACAAATGCTTTTCAATACACACACAAAAGTGTTCCGTTTTATATACATGTTAATAAAATCCAAATACAGAACATTTTTTACATATGTATTTTTGATCCACACTCATTTGTTTTGTTATGAAACTCCCCTGACAGTCACTCGATTCGTACTTGTAATGTTTTCTATCTATAACCATTCAGATGTCTCCTCCATTCTAAGCCAATCACATGAGCGCGCCCCAACAAGGGTATTATATATTAGCATCATATAGCTAACTTGCCACCTATATTACTTCCATGCTAACAGTAACACATCACTAACTTCACAAGAATTCATACCTAAAACATATTGAATCATTCACGCAGAGACACTTATCACTTACACTTTTGCTAGACGCCATGTTGAAGTTGACCTGTGAGCTCCGGACAGCGCAAAATGCGTATGAAGCGCTACATCATGAACGCAAGAAATCTTACCCTCGTGGGGGCGCGCTCATGTGATTGGCTTAGAATGGAGGAGACATCTGATTGGCTATAGGTAGAAAACATTACAAGTACAAATCGGGTGACTGTCAGGGGATTCTCAAAAAACCCACACACGAATGCACAGAAAGCGGTTTGTGTATGCAGGTTCAGCATTTTTAAACGGAAAACAAATGTGTGTGGATCAAAAATGCATATGTAAAACTTTTTTCTGTATTTGGATTTTATTTACATGTAGGCTATATGAAATGTAACACTTTTGTGTGTGCATTGAAAAACATTTGTGTGGATCCTGAAATACAAGTGTGAATCTTCGTGTGCATTTGTGTATTATGAGGCTGATCTGACCCCATAATCTAGTGTCATCCTAATGATAGGTTTTTGTCTTTGAATGTCAACTAATTGGCCCTCTTTTCAGACTAACTCATATTTAACCAGGTAATGTGTCCTGATGATGTTATCCCAATGGCGTAAGGACCAGAAGTGCTTTTACTCGTGCCATGCAAGCCTCCATGTTGGTGGAAAAGGCGTCTTTTTCTCAATCATACGTGGGGCATGAACATGGGGTTGACTTTCTTACAAGTGTTCCACTTTTTTAATTATACATCATACTGTAGACCTTACCGCAACACTGCATGACCATTGAGAAACAGCTTGACCTTTGAAGTGCACCAGGGGGAACTTTATGGTGAACAAAGAGACATACGCTGACTCATGTTGCCTCATGTTTCCTGATAAATATAATATTTTGCTCTTGGAATTCTTGGAAACTATGTGACTCAATTCTAAGGCAAGTGTATGTGATTTACTTCAGTCGAAGCATTAAAAACTGCTGGAGGACAGTTTCTGTGGGTGTATTAAAGTGATTGCGTCACAAATTACAGTGAAATGTCTGGGTTTGATCACAGGAGGGCACCATTTCCCACAACCAGTCTTGACATACGCAGGTATGATACACAGGAAATGAACAACACTGTGCTTTTTGTCCTCTGTTTAAAAATAAAACTAAAATGTTCCATGCAGCTGAGTTTGGGGAAAGCTTACAAAGTCGTTGGAGAAGCTTGCAGGTTTCAATAAGCAATCAAGTGTATTTATTTGATATCTGCAGGAAGCAAGGGTAGTTCATTTAGTTTTACACTTTTCTAATTGTTGTGGGCTTAATAGAGGCAGGTTCTTTTTTTAAAACACGATGCATTACAGGATGAAATAGCTGTATTTGTATCCTCTAGTGTGGGCAGATATTTATATTTAAAATACCGGAATATGAAAATGAACCATTCAGTCCTATCTGCTTGCATGGGTCAAAAATGAATACTACGAGTCATTATTGCCCCTGTTTGCAGTATGACGTGTCCTGCATGTGAATCATTTTACAGATATTTGTTTTTACCATGGTGTTCTATCGGGAACAAATGCTTTTTGCCCACCCTGAAAGTGGCCACAGAGCAACATTTTCAGTGCTACTTACAGTAAACAAAACCAGCAACACATTGTTGCATATTTGAATTTCATCTTTATTTGTTTTATTATATACTTTGTGTTTTTACATAAAGAGACATATTTCTTTTACACATATAGATTATATGGTTAATTTGTATCTGTATATATGTACACCTTAAATAAATCTTACATTAACACCAAGAAAATAAAACATTTACAGTGCAAGAATGTTTGTTAGTGGTTCAGCGTTGCTCGTAAACCACAATCAATGCCAATCTCACATGCTAAACCACCGTCAGTCTTTGCTTTTGTGTTTCCTTTCACCATTCATGCTCTCAAATAAAAACTTGGGGGAAAAAATTAAGTTTTCTCAATAAAAGTGCACAAGTAGAGTATGCATATGTGAGTTTAGTGGTGGCAAATTATCTGAGGACCTATTCAAGAAATACACTTTAGGGAATTAGCTATATTGCACAGAAGATTGATGGTTGGCTTAGCTTAGCACAAACACTTGAAACACAGGGAAATAACTTGACCTGTGCTTGACCAAATGTAAAACCAAAACATCCTGTTCTTATGATTTGTTTTTTTAAGCTTGAGATGTGCTTTGTAGGTGGATTTTCTTAACTTTGGCAATGGTTCTAGATTGCATTAACAGCACTGACATGAAAAAGGCATCCAGATACTCATTTAGCACTCTGCAAGAAAGCAAAATAAGTACATTTCCCCCTAAAATTGAACTCTTTGAGGTTGAGCTATGAACACATTATCGTTTTAACGTCATTAACATATAAAGGAGAATTTCATTAATCGTCACAGAGGCCTTTTTGTTTGTTAGAGTCTGGGTTGTGTTAACGCATAAGGAGATACGAGAGCATGCACACCATACAGTTTAACATATGAGTTTGCAGAGATCGTAGTTTTCTTTTTCCATTTGCAATCTTTGCCAAATGTCAGAACAACTTCACTAAGACCTCCTGTTGTGTAGATGTTGTTTTCCCACCAGAACCTGAACAGTTTACAGTGTAAAGTATGCTAATGAGATTTTTCTCAATAATACTAAGGGCCTTCTCATTGTCCTTCTCCACCCACTATGTCAAAAAAAAGAAGAAAATAAATAAAATACATGTGTGGTTCTGTGTATATTTACAAAGTAAAACCAAGTTCTTGGTGTTTCTTTCAGAATGGATGCATAAAAGTGAACATTATATCGTTGGTCTAAGCTCAGCTGTACAGTCAGTGGGTAACCAGCCCAAATTCCTCGCATGCATTTCCCCTCACACATTCAGAGAATCTATTTACTATTATGTTACAGTCACTACGCTGCTGTACAGAGGCTGTGTTGAGGTAAAGAGGGTGTTTCTGACCAGCTCTAAGGGAAGGGGTCAGCTGTAGGAGAAATGTCGCCCACGTCAGACAGGAAGGACAGACACTAAGGGAGGGGAGGGTGATTCTCAACGACCACACACACACACACACACACACACACACACACACACACACACACACACACACACACACACACACACACACACACACACACACACACACACACACACACACACACACACACACACACACACACACACACACACAGTATATTGCTGTTAAATTTGTGATTTCCACACTCTATGTAGCTTAAGGAGTGATTATGATTTCTATTTCCAGTATAAAACACAGTTTGGTGTATTTCTTTTTCTTTGCAATTAGTCGCAAAATACTGGTAGTATACCTCTAGTCATAGATAAATATAAGGAATGGTCATTGTGTGATGACTTTAAATGCAGGTTGCACACATGCACACAAAAGCACCTTGGATTAGAAAAGAAATTGCACAAGTTTGATAGATATCATTGACCATACATGTTGACATTTTCTACATAGAGACTGAGCACTGGATTGCATTAAGAAGTTATGAACATGTTGGAGAAAGTATACATTTTGGTATACATCTTCTTAAATGTTGATTGGTATAATTCACCTCCAAGTGTCTATTTTAACATGCAGTTGACTCCTTTAACTACGAGCGCAGGAGCGTGAATAGCCGGTGAGTTGAGCCCAGTTCTACCGTGAACAAAGCACTACACATTGACTAATCTAAATCAACCATGACGCTTAAACACTGTTCACTTTTTTTTCAAATGTATTATTTTGACATTGACTTCGTTACGGACCTTTAATGAGCCTAAATTACTCATGCCTTTTTTTTTTCAACCAGTGAAAGATATTGAAGGCTAGCATATATTTTGGGAGGCTAAACTTCAATTGATTTTTTTTTTTTTGTAAGTTGGTGCGTGTGAAGCATGAAAAGTTCTGCACAATCAGAACGTGTGTTCAGTGGCAAAAGAACAAAGAGAGGAGCAGATTGTCGAGATGGCTCTACTTTACCTAATACTGCTACAGTACATCTAGTGCTACTTCTATATATTTCATGAAAATGAATCCAAAACTTTAAAAAAGAAGAATCCTCTGAAGAGACATTCAGTGGTGAAGAATGACGTCCGGCAGGGGAGAGGGGAAGCTTCAACGCAGACTGAGAGCATGATGAAAATGCAGAAAGAAATAAGAAAGTCTGTCTGCCCAGTGAGAGAGTTTCCTCCTTGTTGAGTCTTTCCGCTCCACGCCACGTTTGACCTCACAGGTTGCCGTCTCCTCAAACTCCTATTCACTCCTGGCATCAGCGTCTGTTGTGTGGTCAAATGTGCTCACAATGTCAGCTCAGCCACTGCGATTATTATTACGAGTTTAATACAGCACCCGCCCCCCCAAAGTTCACAGGAGGTCATTCTCCTCAACATACCAGGCGTGGCCTTGATTTCAGCTCGTCTAGTGACACTAATGGCATGCATAATGCTTCTATATTTGGCTGATAGACCCATAACCCCCCCACCTGCCATTTAAATAATAATACAAAATAAAAATCCACTCATGTTTGGTTCTGCTAAACCAGCCAAGTCAAAGTCTTGTGCCGTTTTCAACCCCGCCCCCACCACCACCTGCTCTTTTCAATATATTTTTATGTTATATTCTTGTCCTGTCCTCCTTTTTCTTCTTTTATTCCTGGAGTAAAGTATCACACGGGTCAGGGGGGGAGCGATGGCAGACATGGAGGGTGGTGGTGTCGGTGGTGGTTGTGGCGGTGACGAGGGGACAGGAAGCGGTTCCTCAGATGGACACGGGACATGTGAGGACCTTGTCCTCCAGCATGACGCTGAGCACCAGGAAGACGAAGTACAGCATGAACATGATGAAGCCCAGCAGCTTGCTCATGCGCCACTTGCAGGCGGCGATGGAGATGATGACGAAGAGGAGCATGATGAAGAGGAGCACAATGGCACAGAAGAGGCCGTTGGAGCTGACTTTCACCGGAGACATGCCGTTGATAAAGGACCACAAGAGCCAGGGGAACGGCAGTCTGCGAATACACAAACACACTTGTTACACTCAATATTTACTAAGATGCTTCTGAAAGGCAACTTGCATTTTTTGGAACTAGGTTTGTTTTTCTTTTGTTTTGAGAATGCTCACACATAGAAAATATGATCCAAATTTGACAACAATAAATCAGTAATTCAGACAAAAGCAAATTAAAGAGCAACCGCAGCACATAGTTTGATTTCTCACCTTGCTGCAGTAAAAATAGGACCTACAGTTGTGTATTAAAGGGTTTTGCATGTAACCGCCATTCACACCATTGTTATAGCACACTTATATACTGTTGGAAATATAATCAAAGCACAATACAGCCTGATAACATGGGTAATCGCCATTTGCTTTCACTTCCCCAACTTAATCCTTATAAAGAAAAGGTAAAGACTGACAATCCTACCGAGAGAAATAACAAACATTTTATCATGTACATGTTAGAGGCCCCAGGGCTCATGGGCATAACATTCTGGCACATAACACTGCTTTAAAACCAGTGAGACCCTGTGAGACTGCTCAGGAGGCGTACCCCACTGTAATGTCGAAGATATTGGAGCCGACAGAGCTGGAGACAGCCATATCCCCCAGCCCCTTGCGTGCCACGATAACACTGGTGATGAGGTCAGGGATGGACGTTCCAGCTGCTAATATAGTCAGGCCCATAATCTCCTCCGTAATCCCGATGGTCTCTCCAACCTGCAAACAAAAAAAAAAGAAACTAAGCTTTGGGGTGAACAAAACCTAATCTTTTGTTCTAGCTATTTTTAATTTCCTTGTGATGCATGGGAGCTGATCGAGGTGATAGAAAAAAACTCCAGCTCTGACAATCTCTCTGTTTTTAATAAACTGTAATTATTTATGAGTGGGAGGATTAGAGAATATGGTTTTGTTTGAAATGTCAAGGATGGAGAGACAAAACGACTGCATCTTCCTTTTGTTTTTTTGAAGAGGATTATGCTTATGTTAGGATTTTACAATGTTCTGGGACCGCTGTCGTGATCACGCTACACCCAATTCGTTTTAACAATGTCATGTACAGCGGGCGTGAGTCTGTGTTTTGGAATTACGTACCTGGTGAGCCCACCACACCATTAAATAGGAGAAGCCTGCAATCCAGCAGATAGCACCAATGAAGGTGACGGGAAAGAACTTTTTGGCAGTCTGAAAGAAAAGAAGCAGCAAACACAAATAAGAATGTAACACTTGTACGTCTGACGCTGATTATTCCTGTTTTTTATGTATTGTTTAGGAGAGTCTGTCTCACACACCGGCTTCCTGACGTCGGGCAGCGTTAGCCACAGGGGGAGGACGATGGGAATGATGAGGAGGTACGTGAGGCGCTTATGTTTGGACTCGGGCCAGGACAGGCTCAGAGGCTGATCATCCTCCTCCTCATCCTCAGCCTGAGAGCAGAACACAAACAACAGAGGAAAGGTTATAAAACATTTATCAGGATTGGTAATAGCCCGGTCTCCGGATTACAGATTTAAACAGGTTGTAAAGTTGTTAAGAAACACGCAACAAAGGTTCTTGCTGGGTTTACATAAAGATCATGGTTAAGATTAAAATAATGATGGTTGTTACATAAGTGAAGTTATGTAAATTTGTGAAAAAAAGTGAACGCTGATTTTTGGGCACACAACATTTTGTTATCAGCGAAACGGCTCGTAAGACTATAGTCTTTGTTGTACATATATATATATATATATTAAACTAGAGAAGAAACTAGAGAAGAAACATGCATAAGGAAATACACATTTGGAATAGAGAAACCCTACAGGGCTATAAAAGGGAACCTACCTAACATTAAGCTTACATGATATATGCTTTCAAAAGGACACAACTTTGTATATCTGAAGGAATTAAAATAATGCAAGTTCAAAACAAGAAAATAACCCAAAAATAAAATAACTTAAAAGTACAGTAAACGTTTGCACTGCTCAACACATGATTCCATAGACTGTCTGAGGAAAAGAGAAGTTGTTTAGGATCTTAAGAGTGTTAGGAGTGACCGCCAATAAAAGCAGAAAAATGATTTTATATTTTATGTACAAAAAGACAACCTGGACAATGCTGGTTCTGAAGGACTGACTTAAGAATGGATCCAAAAACTTGTTTAAAAAAAACTAAAGGAGCAGATAAGTGACATTTTAGGAAATCTAAATATCTATCTGAAGATTATTGACGTCAACATTGTTAAATAACTCAGTTTTAGCCTTAGATTAGATTTGTTGTCCCCAGGGGGAAAATTCATTTTCATATCACTGTCGCAACAACACAATAACACAGACAAAAACAGTTGGCCTGTTATTTAAGGCAGCAGTGGCTACAGGAACCAAGCCTTCAAGCTTTGGTTAGTACCCATTCTAACTCTCGTTCTTGCTATTCAATGATAGCGTGGAGACGACATATCATACAGAGTAATCAATTTATTTTACCATACTTGAGTTCATGTCATGTAAATACTGTACGAGGCCAACAGCACATTGGGCTGAGTCAGGCTTTTTGCATGTTCCAATAGGGATGTCGCAAAAAGTCCCTCCTTTGGCGTGACATGTCTCTTTGGGACACACCTCTCCATAGCAACTATCTGGAAGGGTGGGTAGAGCAAGACAAGCATTCAGGAGGCCTGCAGAAATGGAAGACAGGACCTGGAAGTGCATGTGCTTTTTTACTCAGCAGTGACCTTAAGACAGAGGAGTGTGAGGAGAGTGATTGGGGAGATTGCAGTGAGCCAGAGCCATCACTGCTGAGGCTGGCTGCAGCGGCACACCCTCGGGGGCTGATTGGACCTGCCACTGGAATGCCAAGTGAGCCAAAGACTGTCAGCTCTCTGCAAATCAGCTTCACAGAAACCGTCACGATCCAGAGATGACAGATTCTGGTGCACGGGCAAGAAAGACACTAAACCTCCTTTTCATTTAGAGCGTTATCTGTTTTGTCCACAGCAGCGAAATCACTGTCAACTGTACAATCTGGTACTTTAAAAAGGTACAACAACAAAGCCTTCTGAGAGCGGGAACATGACTTGGGTCCCTTTGTATCCAATTATACAGGATGCTAAGGAACCATGGGGACCTGAGGAGAACAGGTCCACACATGTAAATCCACCGATGACTAAAATGTATCTCTTGCCCTTTTGAGAGTGACGTCGGCCGAGGTGTAATATAATACATTCAAAACACGGGGTGCACGCCACACAGAACAATGCTGATGACAGATGTCGCTCAGTAAACAATAATTTTCAAGCTTCAATCACATTATCAGAGCAGGGAGGGAGGCAGAAATCTTTAAAGATGGTTACTGAACGAATCATGAATCACACAGAGCCTATCCTGCTGTGACAGCCACTGCTGCTGAGTATTTCACGGTAACCTTGGTAATCAGAGCCGCCAAACAAAAGGCAGAGCTTGCATCACTTATGCTGTAATTCTGATTTCCACCTCTCCATATCCAGATGGCTGCATTGTTATATGTTAAAAGGCCTAAAACCAAAAGCGTGAGGCTTCAGAAAGATCAATTCTGAAATAAATCCTTTGCCTATCATACACGTAGAGATCGAAGAGGTTTTACAGGTTTGACTGCAGTGTTAAAATAGTAACAAGAACTTGGTCATGTGATCGAGCAGGAAGTGATGCAGTATTTTGCTCTTTGCCCGCAGCTCTTTGATGGATATGTTGACAGCATGCAGGTGACCGTTTCAGGGCGCCGCTGCACACTGTGAGTCTGTCATCTGTCTATTTATGCTCTCCCTGCTGAAGAACCCCATAGAGGTGCTGCTGCTCCCTCTCTGAGTTGGTTCCCAAATGCCAGCTCCTCGGGGGCCTTCCTGCCCCGCGGTGCCTCAGTTGGCAACACTGCCAACTCCGAGCTTAAAGGCACTGACTTTTACCAGAGCTGCGAGGGAGGCGTGACATTTGCTATTTTTCTTTTTCCTGGAGGGATGCGTGCGCGCTGGCACCTGGCATGAAGAAAGAAAGCTACAAGAGTTGAAAGAGACACCAAAAAGTGTGAATATATGAACACATCACAACATCAGTTTTTGATTAAAGTCATGTTTATTAATTTGTTAATAAAAGCTATCTAATTAAGTAATTAAGTTAAGAGTCATTTTTTTCATGCAAACATATCACAAAATGCTGTTTTCAGCCTCTGGAAATAGAGATTTCCTGCTTCTCTCTGTTTATATTCTAATACATTGAATATCTGTGGTTATTTAAATTCCTCACCTTGGATTTTGAAGAAAACAGCGATGGACTGTCCCATAAATTATTACATTTTATAAACCAACAAATAATGGGCGAATCTAGAAAATAATTGACATGCATTAACTGCATTTAGTTGACTAATTGTCTTTCCTTATACTTTCAATACTTTCTGAATATGTGTATAGTAATCACAGAGCACAGGGGCAAACAGAAGCTACACTCCTTTCTTTTAATTTAGTTTGAATGGTAAAATGTGACATTTTTCACACCGATGATTCATCTTTTTGGACTCTGATGTACTTCTGTTACAGCTGCTGCAGTGTGAATAACAGCATCTGCTATTTGGATATATAATTTCCTCCATATTAATATAAAATCTCATTTTATTTTGCAAAGGGAACCAATATTCATGATGTTCCTTCCTCCTGAAATACATAATGCCTACATGATACACAGTGTGTTTTTACTCAAATCGGTTCGGTTCAGAGAGGAGCTTGGATGAGTCACAAATTCCTGTTGGTTGTGATCTTCTCAGTGTGTTATTTAAAGACCCGATTACGGGAGCTTTACACTCTCATACATTATTCAAAATGTGTTTTGAAAGAAGAAAATCCTGTCTTATATGTTTTACAGAAAGACAGTTTGCTGCGATTCCTAGCCTGAATATGAGATGAATATATTTGTTAAATTTAGAAAAAGACCCCTTTGATTTGGGAAATATTGCAGTACGTTTCTGTCAGCACAGCTCTGGAAGGTTTTAAAGTCAGCTGCTGCTTTTAGTTTGACCTTATTCCCCAATCTTGGTTGCCAAGGCATCCATGAGGAATTGAACAATTAGCACGATGGGCCTCAGGCGGCATGTGAAGGTGTGAGAGGCCTCCAGCTACTTCCTGACTGACACACACACACACACCACACACACACACACACACACACACACACACACACACACACACACACACACACACACACACACACACACACACACACACACACACACACACACACCCAGGTGCACTGTGGGACACGCCTCTAAATATAGAAACATGGGAATTGTGCCAATGAGATCTTCCAAATTCACTGAATCACCACCTGAAATAGTCATCAGCTTTTCTGCCTTTACCAAAAGAATAAAGTCTATCATTTTCCTTATTATAGGCACAAATATTTTCAGCTTCAACACAGTGATGACAGTTTTATCTGTAAAGACTATTATTATGGAAAGAGTGGGAGATCAATGTGGGCTTGCTGCAGTAGATCGATACACAAGCGGTCATGTTGCGACGCAGGGCTCCTCTTCAGCATTTTCTTCTGCAGTCTATTCTGAGAGCTTCCTATATGCTCTCTCAGCAGCAGACATACAGTAGTACTCAGGGGGAGCATTCAGTCATCTATAAATACAAAGTGCTACAGTATACATTTTTTATCTGTATGCTGTAAGGCAAAATGTTTCAAAGACTGGGCTTTGATTCAAAGGGGGATTGTGCAGGATTAAAATCCACCTAAACGGAAACATTTAACTTAAAAAAACGGCTCATTTTTTAATGCATCAAAGTCAACGCTTGATAATATTTATTTGCCCAGCTATTGCCATCAAATGCATTCATTGGTTACCTCTCTATATAACGGTTTGCATGCTCTGCAACTACAACGCATTGTGGGTTGTATACACTTCCGGACCGACCACCTTTGTTCACTCGCTCCCTCAGCACTCAGAGGTTTACTTCAGACAAATGGCAGACATTTCTGAGGGGGACATGTAACAATGGCAGTAAACAGCAAATCAAAAGTTTGCAGCTTGTAGAATTTTTCAGAAAATACATATTTCTTGTTGAAAATCCAACTTTTGGCCCAGTGAATGGCAGCAGGTTTCAGTCTGTGTTAGTCAATGAAAGGGTGTGCATCCTCCACCCGCTCTCCTCTCAGTCTGCCACTTTGAATCGCTTCCCTTTCGCCCCGGGACCGTCTGCTGGCCCAGTGGGTCGCTGAGTCCCACCATCATCGCTCACGCCAGCCCCACTCCTGCAGGTGCCACTCTGTGCGTGTGTGTGTGTGCACCCAGCGGCGGAGAGCAGCAGGTGAGTGAGGAGTATGATTACAGAACTCAGTGGAAGGAGGCGAGTGTTTGGCAGGTCTGGCTGAAGATGGAGGATCTTGTTGCCAGTGCATGCTGGGAAATTATCAGCAGTAGTGACCTGTGCCGTAGTCAATGCATCCATCTCACTCAAGGTGGAATGGACGAGGGGCATAAAACATCCATAAATATCCCTCTAACTTTGATCTGCGCCTCTTACTTTTGCTGCCTTCTCATATCCTGAGCCGGTTAGTTTGATAGGAGATATTTTAGGGAGATAATATTGTTTTTTTTCATGTCATTTCTTACCGTTTCTTGACCTTCTTGACCAGCTGTGCCGTTCATGGGTGGTGTCACTTCCACTTCCACACTGGAGCTGTTGGGGAGGTTTTTATCTGTGGGATATAAGAGAGGTAATTGTGGAAGTGAGGAGTGTGTAGAGGAAAAAGAGGTGTGAGACAACACCAGATATGATGTCCATAGTACAAAACCAATAGCTAAAACAGTTTTAACCTTAGCCCTGATCGTTACTTCCAAATAATCATTCACTTTATATTTTTATATAAAAGCCAGTTTGCTCACATAATCCTGAAAAAAATCTAATTGCTATGGGGGATATTTTTGGGTGTTTTGGGATTTAAAAATTGTGGGTTTCAATGGAGATGATTGGACTTTAAGGGTGAGAATGTCTGTGTTTTGGCAAAAAAGTTTACTATAGAATTATTAAAGGAGCTCAGGTTCAAATTTCCAAAATAACAATAATATGACTCAATTCCATTATAGGCCAGGCTTACTTATCAGCTATTATTAAAATACAAAGAGCCAAACATCTAATTACATGATAAGGCTATAATAACTGTCGAAATAGCTTTGATGAAAGTGTGGATGTGACACATTTAGAAGGATTCTCCGATAGACAATGTGACTGAAATGTTATAAATAAAGATGGGATATAAAAATAATCCTGACAGTATACTTTCTTAGACTGCAAACACCAATATGTGAGTACTGAAAAGTAAAGAATGCTGTGATGATACCAGTCATGCATTTTGATTAAGATGCTAATATGTTAATGCGGCACTGTTAGCATAATTTAGCCTGTTGATGAGCATGTATGCCCGGCTGTGATTCTGCCTCTCTGACTACACTGTGGCCTTCAAAGGGCTTCCTCTGGACGCCTGTTTATCCTTTGGTCCAATGCTCTTTGAAGTGAGAAACACATAAATTACACTTGACAGTGACTGTGATTGATTCAAACACTGCTTGAAGACAGCACTTGCAATCAATTTGGCAGTTCTTGATAATGCCATGCTTGTTTAACATCGGCCGTGATGCTCATTAACTGTTTCAGTGTTCAATCCTGATGAATAATATAAGGAATGTATTTTTGAAATTGCTGGAAGCTCGATGAAAGAAAGAGTAAATAGAACATATTAAAAGTCATTCAATAATATATGGTTCCAAAATGTAAGAAGCAAAACAAAATACCAATTAAAGAAAAACAATAAATATTAAATATACTTACAATAAATAGTAAAATGTTATAAAGAATACGTTAAAAAAGAAATCCATTAAAAAATGAGATTGCATTAAGCATAGAAACCGGAATTTGTACAACCACAACACAACCTTTTTACCCAACAGTTTTTATCTCGGAAATTATATGGCAAGTTCATTGATGACTTTTGAAATGTTCTGATAGGTCTTTTCAACATTTTGATGCAGAAATGTTACAAATTATAACTCAAATATCCCAGGAACATAGTAAAGCTTCTTACCAGAGCGGCTTGCCACTCCGTTGGCCTTCTCACTGTCCTCCACTTGGCATTTCTTTTTAGCGATCTTGTGAAGGATGGATGCCTTCTCTCGAAATTTACCTGCAACAGAGTGGCCACCGGGAGTTAGACGCAGAACAGAGAGCTGCATGCCGCAGCGTCTTCAGAGCCTCTCGTCCTCCTGCCAGTATGAGCTGCTCCGCTGTGACCTTTGACCCCAGACTGCTCAGATTTCAGAAGCACACAGTGAGGTGGCTTTAAACAAAACTGCAGTTCAAACAACATTAAGAGTCAATATGACATTGCATATTCTATACTGATGATCCTGCAATGTCCTGGGTCCTCGGTGGAGGTGGAGCCAGTGGGGGAGGTGGGGTAGGGATCTCTTGTGAAGATATTCTGGAGGTCACTCCTGTTCACTTACACACATCAGCAACTCACAAGAGATGTCAGAGGCTGCCTGGGAACTAAAAGCAACCAAAAGTTTAGCTGGGGACAGCAGCACACATCAACAGTCATACATTGGATCATCATGATACTTCTTTTATAGTGTTACTTGTACTGGAGTGCCTCCTGATTCTAGCGAAGAGAAATACTGTAGCATGAAAGAGATATCTGCAACTCAGAGGATTAAATAAATAATTTTGAAATCACTAGAGGTGATGAATATATTACAGTTGATGTCATTTATTGATTCGATTACACTGTAGAGATGATGCTGTGTGACGCATATCATCACGACCTTGTCGCTTGCATAAGCTGCGTGATCTCTTGACATCACAGAGTAACAGCCCATGCAACGCAATCCTGTGACACACACAAACAACTGTAGAAGAAATATGACATCAAATGCACAAAGTTTTTCTGTTCCCACATTAAATTAATGTTAATAATAATGGTTATGTCTCATACTGCATTGTTGATCCTCCATTGTAGTATAAAACTTTGTGTATCCATATTTAGTTTCACTGACTTCCTGTGCGTGTCAGTTTTCTGCATGCATGTCCTACAACTGCGATCAATGTGAAAGATTTGTTCCTTCATTTTAGGAGGGCATGACTGATTTGTCAGTGCTTGACACAGTGACGCGTCGATAAGTCCTCCACCAGACCATGTCAACACCGTCTGTGACCTTCTGGCAGAAATCATTAACCACCCCAAGTCACCACCGGCCTTCCTCATGTCTCCTCTGTCTCACTCCACATTTCGCCATTTCTCCTGTTTCTCTCAATCATCCGTCTTTTTCAAACACCATTTCTCTCTCACTTTGTCTTTTCGTCGTTTGGTAACACACAGCCCCTCCCCGCGTCTGTCTCGCTTTCAGACACACATGCGCTCAAAGGTGTACACACACATATTTTCACAAGATGGCATCACACATTCCTCTGCCTTGACATCACTCACCTTACAGGGTTATTGTCAGCGGGTTATGTGTGGCACAGAGTGTGTTTGTGTGTGGGTGTGAGATGATTATCTTGGCTTGGGAATACGCGTTGGGTTGGGCTTTATCATTTCAAAGGAATTCTTATTCAAGAATTCCTTTGAAATGATAAAGCCCAAAGGAATTCTTGAATAAGAATTCCTTTGGAAATGATAAAGCCCAATGATAAAGCTTAATCATTCGATTAAGAAAATCTCTTTGTCATGTGATTTCAGTGGGCCTACTGTTTATACAGAAACATTTAAAAGGTAGAGGGAAGTCACTAGAGAAGCAGATAAGTTGGGAAGGTATACAGTTTTTCATAATAAAGAGAAAGTACAAATATCATACATTTCAAATGAACTAAAAGCTGTATTTACGACTGATAAATGTATATATGTTATATAAAAGGTAGGCAAGTTGCACAGAATTTCCCTATACGATGAATTTCACTAGATGCTAAAATATGCTAAGCTAGTTAACTTTAGCAAGGGTAAAGCTGGGGTTTTACTCATCATGCTTGGTTGTGCTTCGTTGCTGAGTGATGTGGATTAGTTGAGAGTATAAAACGAACTGAATTACCAGGATATTAATCATCAAAATTGTTATTTTGTATTTAGTACATTAGGTTTAAGCTTTAGCGAAGGCTAGCTGAGACTTATTTCACTTGATATAGCTTTTGGGAATGGTTTAAAATGTCATAGTTTTATCTCTAACGGCAAACAACAAAGAAAAATGACGGTTTGATTTGCTTAATGATGAAGAGTTGCAGAGTCTTTAAGAACAACCAAGTCCAGCCCTGCTTTACACAGTCGCTCATTTCCCCTGTCGGCTCTGCCTGTTACACAACCACTGGGTGGATGAGTCACTCCAGTTTGCCAAATTCAGCAACGTACGTCTTACATGTGCCCCCGCTGCTGGTGCAAGTGAACTCCGAGTGAGTGCTGAGGCATGGATGATTCTCAGCAATGCAGATGGGGCCAAAGAAAGAAAGTAAAGAAAAAGGAAACCTTATTGTGTGTTTTCAGGGGGTCTCTTCTGCTTGCGTTATAATGTGTTAAATGCTAACCCAAAAAAGGCTTTCTCACAAAATCAAATAAATGCAACATATACTACAATTTCCTTCAAAACATCTTGTTAATTAATAACCATAGAAGCACTTCACACAGTAACACACAATATGTATGTACATATTCTCTGGGGAGAAATAAAAAAAACAAAGTCAAAAAAAATAAAATGAGAATAATTAAAACAAATATGGCATGGCTACCATGATTTGCACTTATGTCAGTGAAATCTCAGAGAGGTTCTCAAACTTTGAAAAAAAAAAATGTTGCAAGCAAACAAACAGATGGGGTTGGAGGTGGAGTGTCACGATAAAGATGGAGAAAAACCAAGAGGGATGACAGAAGCTGACTCAAAGAATCAAGTGAAAACTTTCAGGCTTACCTTCCTCAGTCATTGAGTGATAATATTTTAGTTTCCCATAAGTCCCAAGCTCTACAACATCACAGCAAAAGACAAGGGTAAGGCGACGAACAAACAGAGAAAAGGAAAAGAGTGAACATGACAGAACAACACAGGTCCGCTGCTTCTACATCACATACTGCACAAACACTCACACGGCAACACAAGTCTCTCAGAGTCATCACTGCATAAGTGCAAAACAGGGTTGAATTACAAATTAAATACATTATAGTATTACAGTAACTTATAGAAAGCCTGCCATTGCCACAGAAGAGATATCTATAAGGGAGTAGATTAGCAAAAAGAAGAGAGGGGGAAGGAGCGGTTGATACTAGAAGAAAATAATAAGAGGTTCATACAATGATATATTAAAAAACAAAGAACAGGGAAGTCAGAAGAGAATTTACTGGGTCAACATGCAACAGAAAGATGAGTCCTCCTCTCCTCTGCACGCACGCGTATTCAAAGACTTGATGATTCAGCATTTTATTTAAACAATGAAACCCAAACAATTAATTTGATTCCCTTACTGTAGCAGTTCTTGGTGCTACAGCAAATAGGGGCTCAGCACATCTGCATGATGAATTAGTCGGGAATTCAAACCTGCAGGGAGAGCTAAACGTGAAGCAGCTGAACAGAAGACACCGAGGCTCGCGGCCCTTTGTCTCCCAACTGTCTCAAAGACCGTTACTGATATTATGAGGAATTAATTCTTGATACTTTTCATATCTTTAAAGCCATTATTGGAAGCTTACTGTCTCCTTTCAAAACCTCTGTAAGACCAGTTAATCCAGAATGAAAATAGCGATGATGAGTACCAAGAGGCTGCCTGAAGTTGCCTTTGTACCACAATCAAAGCTTACAAATAGTCCACCTCTCTTTTTAATGCCTCTCAAGTCTTATGTTATTCAGCTATATGTGGGTTATTTATGTGTCCCTGTGTTAACTAATTCAAACTGTTCTCAATCACTGTTTGTAGCAATGCCTAGGCAAAATAAATCACTGTAATACATATATATGTAAACCATTAGATCAAATTCTATGGATTCCATGTAATTGAGAAACAGGAAGGGTTCTACTTTAGCTTGGGCTCTTCTGTAAAAGAGAAAGTGGAAACTCTTGCAAGCACCGCATATCACCATAGGGGTCGCCAAATACAACTGAACAGAGATCTGTGTGACTTGACTTAAATGTAAATGTGCAATTTGTGTAAATGGACCAATCCCTTCTCTTTACAAACACACATTTCTAGTTTTTACTGCATGTGTGCGGGTGTACAGTACAGTGAATATGCACATGCACTCACACTAATATCCAACTGAGCCCAACAGTGAGGGCCACTCCCTCACATGTGAGAGGATTATGGTACAGATCTCGTGCCAAATTCAAGCCTTGGCAGCCCTGAGAACACAATCTAATGAGATGAAAACACATCCTATTGCAGAGCGTCTTGCTCATCCGCTGCACTCCCGGACAAGTGCCTCAATCCCACATGATTAGGCTGTTTGGGTTTCAAGTGCACCATCACTGTGCGGCCGGCCTCTGACGGAGGCAGTTCTGAGAGCAATTAACCCAATCACCGCCCTGCAGCCAGAGAGAGCCTGTTGTTGTTTACTGGGGCCCTCTTGTCCTTGCGGTATGACCTCTAAACCTCTGGTGAGCTGTGTGTGTGTGTGTGTGTGTGTGCGCACTCTGTCTGCTGGGGGTTGGGGTGTCAGGGAAATGCACAGTCTGTGCTGAAGCAAAAAGGCTTTTAACATTGATTATATCCCCCCCCACTCAGCAGAGGGTGAGCTCAGAGGGCACGGGAGGGGGTGTGACGTGTGTGCGTGTATGTATGTGTGTGTGAGGGATGATGGGTTGATAGGTTGGTAGGTTGGGGTTGGCCGGTCACAGTTACATAACATACTGGAGCTACGATTATCTATGGAAATAAATTAAGCAAGGTTTAGGGAGAGACACTTATAAACAGGATAGCTTTTATAGTCGATTACTTACATTAAGACAATTTCGTTTTGTCTTTTTTTTTTTGTCATTTCCCGAAATGTCATGTCATGCTTACGTTTGGGGAATTAAGAAGAAATCTGCAAAGTCAGTAAAAATAAACACCTAACCCTCTTATTATCTCAAATCGAGAGCTGTTCTTTAAAAACATTATATATTTAAAATATTTTGTAAGACACACCAGTTGCCTATATTGTTATTTGGCCCTGCAAAGGATGACTGTCCCACCTCTACACATCTCTTTCCATTTTTCATACATGTGAAGTTACTACTATTCCAGACACTTCATATAATGTTGATGTTATAATTGTTAAAAATGTAAGAACAAACAATTAAAAACCTACCGCAGAACGTCAATATTTTATATCCGCATAAATGGAAAATATATTGCACAATGGGTTTGAGGTCAGTGACAGCGAGTGTTATTGAACCATGTGATCAATGATCCTGGGTCACCATGCAGACACCTCTGCTGGTGGTGTGTGTGGGTGGGGGTTAGGTCTAGGGGCTGGATGAATGGATTCAACTCTAAATGGGTGCTAAATGAATGAAAAGTCATAACATGGAACAATCATACCCTGTGTATTAAGTTTTCTTTTCCTCCATTGTTTGCTTGTGGTTGGGAATACATTACGGCCTCACACCTGTACGCACACACATTCTGAACGGTTACCCTCATTTGCTGCCCTTTGGCTGAACTCCTTCTGTGCCTTGATTAGAAAACTTCCAATAAAACAAAGCACCGCATCCTATTTGGTCTCCCCAGTTCATCCAATAAGCGTCCTTCTCCCAACATGGGTGTATCGCGGTTCAACCAAATGACCTTGTCCTCTCTGTGCTCCGCCTGTGGGGGCCTTTGATACGATGTCTGCTTAAAAAAAACTGCCTCGCATTGACCACAAAGTTGTCCAAGGCCACATTGGCACTGTGAGCGATCTTTCCAGTCAGCGAGTTAATGATCTGCAGGAATCGCAATGTATACTATACTTTACTGCGGTATCACAGAGCAGTGATTTGATGTAAAAAGGGGATATTTTTCCTTTTTTAATTCAAACCAATTTGGTTAGTCATGCTGTCTTAGTTCTGGTATTGTTAAAAAATTAATGCAACTATCAAAACCAAAAGGAGCTAGCATGAATAAAATAATTGTAATAATCTCAGAGGCATACGATTAAGATAGATTGGACATTTTGGGACTGGTTCTGGATTCCCATCCCTAGCGATGGACACAGAGTTCACATCTCAGATTGATAAATGTTACTGAGGGGACGAGCCAAAGGCGTGCACACAGGCAGAATAGTGAGTGCTGTTTTTGGAGGCTTGTTCCAGCATCCACTGAGGCTCAGACAGAGCGAGAGCCACTCTGCCCTACTCTCTTTGTGGTTCAATATTTGATGCCACTCCTAAGTGATATTGTTTGTAGCTCCACACTGATGGAAAAAGAGATGTGGGTACTTGTGACGGGAACTAACTGTACCAGACTATTACCGTGTTCTCTCCAATGAAAAACATGCAGGATTAAAGAGCTATTATTAAACTGAAGGACGTTCACGATAACAAGAAAGCTATTGTTCTTGGATGCTGAATAATATACTGTATCCCTCAAGGAGCATGTGAATACTTTAATCAATAACAGCTTTGCGGGAACAGCTAATTGTAAAAGAGGGAAACAAATTTTACTCCAGGGCAATTAATTACTCTGTCTAGATCTTATTGACTCCTGACGAAGGGCGCGTGAGGAGGACCGAGAGAAAACAGCTGACAACTTTTCTCCTTCTGCCCAAAACACCAGAAGTCATGATTGAAGCACAATGTTGTGGAGCTGAAAGAACTGAATCTCCATCTTTGGAGGACAGGAAATAAACAAGATCCCTCGTTTTGGGCCTCCGCCTGTCTCACAGAGAGCAGCAATACAAAGCAAAGGGAGTTGATAAGAGGAGAGAGAGGATTAGGGACGATGGGGAAAACAATGCAGAAATGGTCACAGAGGGTTTCCAGGGGGAACACATCCACAGAAGAGAATGAGCTTTCTGAAGGAGAGAGTCTGCAGGGATGGACAGGACAGAGGGGACAGACAGCACAGCGGCGCTGGGGAAACGTTTACAGGGGACACGTCGGGCAGGAGACTTTCCTCCAGGCTGTTGAAATGAGAATTTTTTGGGGGGGGTACAGAAATTAGAGTAGTAACTCACCAGAGTCAGCAAATTCTGAGGGGATAGTAGGAGAAAGAAAGAGAGGAAGACAGAAACAGAGAGAACATAAATCCAGGTGTTATTGGAGGACAGTAAATCATTGATTCCAGCTGTGCAGAGAAACAAATTCAGATTATGAATCATAAGAATAAGAAAACTGTTAAAAAAGCACCCACGTGTGAGGAGGGGGGGGGGAGATGCTGTTATAAATCCACTGTTGATAGGAAGCACATTGAAAGACCATTTTACCATTGCAGCCGGAAACACCGTGCTAATAAGATGGTCTTTGATTACCAACAACACTGCTTGCCATTCTCATTATAGTGATGGAGTCGACTTCGATATCCTCTGAGTTACAAACAATTTATAACCCTTTTGCATTCATTGTTATACTTATCATTCTTGTTGTAGATCGGTGTACGTGGGCAAATATATATTTGAGACTAGAATAAAATAATATATTGGAAATATACATTTTTGCCTCATTATCCAGAGTTAGAGGAGAAGACTGAACCACTAATGTCTGTAGCAGGGGGACACAGCTAGCCTGGGCTTGTCAAACCTATAGAAAATCACTGATAGACACATAACATTTTCCCTTTATGCTAAGCTAAGCTAACCACCACCTGGCTATGGGAGACATAGGACAAATAAAGGGCTGCAAGAAAATATCCATACACTTGGGTATTGCATTATTATGCTTTGTGAGGAGGTTTTAATTCCAAAAATATACACAAAAATGTACAATAAATAATTTACTGCTATGATTTTAATTGTGCAGGGACAGTTTTCATTGTTCTGATTGCATAAAAAAGCCATGTTTTACTCAGGTGGCTGTATGCATTATTGTATCACCATTTCTCTAAATTTTGATAAAAATAAATATATTGCTTCACTTATTGTCCTGTAATATATTGCAACATATTGAATAATAGACCCTGTATGAAATTGAGAATGGTATCAATCTTGTTATCCAGTGAAGAAAGCAATTAAGTACAGGCCCACACACACACACTGACAGAGACCCACAAACATTAAGGAAAGTTTATTCTACCCAAAACCCTCCCATGGTTAAAAAATAAAACCCCCTTAATTGCGTTAGCACTAGCTGAAAAGACCATGTAGTGGGAGGGAAGCCTAATTTTAAGGTGTTTGTAGGAGGAGTGTTTAACCCCTATAGGCTCAAACACTCTAACGACCCTCACTCTGAAAGTCTGACAAATGTAATAAGTTCCCAGCACCAGCAAAACAACATCAGACTCTGCCTCGGCTCGGAAGCGAAGGCGACTTTATTTTGAGAAGCGGATATAAAATATGTATGGCTTGAGTCTTGCTGCTCCCCCTCAGCGGCCCAGCTGAGCTACACTTAAAACAGAAGAGCACGCAAGGACAGGCAGCACCGCCTTTGATAGATGCAGCTGCTATATACCGGACAAAATGCGGTTTTGCAATAATGATATCAGGAAATGTGCATACTGTAGCCTACATGATCGCGCGTCTCACCAATAACATTACGTTTGCTAGATGTGTGAAAACGACCCACATGCTACATGGACATTTCTACATAATCAGCCCGAAGTGTTGCTTTTGTTCTTTCTGGTAATGAATCCAATCTTCCCGTCATGTCACACTGTAGTTGTTGCTTCAGTGCATTCATTTCCAGTCAGAATTTTGCCAAAAGGCTCATCAGTCAAATGTGATATAACATCCTGGCATTTATCCTGAAGCAGAATTAGAAAACGGAAGTTTTGGATCCACAATTGAGAAACAAAAAGCAACACAGTGGTTCATTTTGATGTTTTTTAGATGATTGGTGGGATTTTAATTCCAAACTCAAATGCTGCCTTTCATTTTCTGCGGTCTATAAATCTTCATGCAGTTAATATTTCAGTGTACAACCATTATCACGTGTTAGAAGGCTCTAAAGGAGTAGTAGGGTGGAGTATTTACCCGCTCTCCTAGACATATACAACAGGCAGCAGCAGCCCTCTGATTTACATTTTAATCTCTGAGATGGAAAGATGAATACACTCAGGGTTGATGCATGTTAATGGGCACTTTAAGGCCCTTCGTATTAATCTTTTCTGAGCTGACTCATTCTATGTTTGGCTTTCAAGGAATGTATAGTCATTTTCGGAGGAGGCTGAGAGCAGACATCTGCTAATGAGATCAAAACCGTCCAGGGGGGAAATATTCAGGCTGGTCATTGTTCCGAGCTTAGATATGGCTCTTCCCTTATGTTGTTTTTTTCTCTAGTACTACTGATGCTTTTAATCCAACACCACGCACTGTTAATACATTACTATGGAAACTGGATGGGGGAAAAGGAATAAACACCCATATTATTCAGTAAACAGGAATTAGCATTCACCATTAATATTCACCTAAACAAAGACACTGATGACAAACCCCTGGTAATGTGAATTTTCTTCACCCTGGTCTCACAGCTCCCCCGGCATATTAACATATTCCTCCCCTGTGCCGAGCACTGATGCTGCTGTTTTACATTTCCTTCAGCTAAACTAATAGGCCTTGATCTTGGATTAAAGTAGAATGATCTTCCACCTCAGCTCCGACACAGCACCACGCTCCCCTCGTCTCTACGGGTAGACTATTAAAAAAAAAATCATTTCTGTTTCGGAATATAGGTGCTAGAAGGACAAAATGTTAATGACGGAGAGGCAATATTTAAAAGGGGTGCATAACTTGTGCATGGATAAAAGTACATTTTTTATTTGAACTGTGGACTAAATGAAAATCTTTGCCAGAAACAACATATGGTGCTGTTATTCATGGCCAACAGTTTGAGATTAGGTTCAGGATATGAACATATGTTATGTGTTTAGTTTTCTGACAGTAAAGGTCATGGATTTTTGGATTCCATTCACATCCAGTATATCTCAAAGAAGTATTTAGGTCCTTTTAAGAGGAAAACCAAGGAAAGTTGTCAGATTTATTTTTGAAGAGTTTTCTATGTGCATGTCTGACTTACCTTCACTTAAAGGGTCCAGCGTGTGGATCATGAGCTGGAAGATGCTGTTCCTCATCAGGCTGTTGTGCAGGGAGGCGGAGCTCCCTCCCCTCTGAAGCCGAGGCCGGGCCTGTGAGAGGAAGATAAGCTGTCAATCAAACGTCCTGCTGCAGGAGACTGGTAACACCTTATTTTACGGCCATATCTGTAATTATGCGTCATAATCTTTTATAGCACTGTTTAATATACATAATGCTTTAAAACTATAATCATAAAAGACTATAACAAATGTTGAAGTCAAACATCTTAATACTTCATGACTGCAGGTCTCTCACATATAAAGCATTATGATCAAATATGAGTGATTATAACTATTAATATACCAATAAAATAACGTTAGTATTGTTATAATGTATTATAACATAACCAGCCATAATTATACAGTGCATGTTCTAGCATTTGATAAGTATATTTATAATGCATTATAGACATAGAAAGTGCTACCCAACTTTTAACCTCAATCATGTTTCCTGCTAAAAACTACTTCTTATTTCTGTCATACATCAAATATGCTGATATAAACATCAGTCTATCAATTGTAAGCACTTTACTCGAGCCATTATTAATCCATGCTGTCTGGAATATTATTCCCTAATCCTCTTTTGCATAAACCCCTAAGCAGAACCTGCATCCCAGTGTAACTATCGTCAAGTGCCTGGGCTTCTCAAAAACACAGCTACGAGTCCTCGCCAAGGTCACTCCAGCAGTTTAGGCAGAACTTGATAAGTGTGGGGGAAATGTGGCGGCGTTGCAGGCGGCAGCTGTTTGGAGTGAGTCCGCCTTTGGCTGTGCACAGGTGAGGCGTAGGCACATGAAGTGTGAGGTGCTAATTCACAGGCCCTGTATGGGTGTGAACGGGAGGAAGGAGAGACAAAGCTTCACTGTGCCACCCGGAAGATTGTCCTTCTGCCGCTCTGTTCAACCTTCGCAGTCCTGGTGAAAAGTTAACACTCTGGCATGCTTTTTTCAGGAAGTATGACGGCATTAAAAAGAGTCTTGTAAACACATGCTTCTTCCTCGGTTGTCTTTTGCATGCTGCGTGCAAAGTGTAAGTGTTGTAACAAGGCTTCAGGAAACAGAGGGGAGCTACTCTCTGCTCACAGGGAGGCTGAAGGGCAGGGATAACAGTGTACATGTCTTCTTCACAGTATGGTGGGAGAAACACAAGTTGTGCCGCTACATCTACACAGAAACGGGGACAAACACAGAAGCAGACGAGAAGAAGAGTGTCAATCAGACCAGACCTACCGACAACTTGCTTTCATCCTCTGGCGTCACAGGAATTGTCTTCTCATCCAACACAGAGAGAAGAACAAGTAGAGGGGGGGAGAGGGAGAGAGAGAGAGAAAACAGGACATAGATGTGAAGCATGCCGCACACAACCACACAGACAAGACGAAAAGACGCTAGAGAGACATTACAGTTACGGTGATGTGACGACCGACTGTGATGTAAGAGGACGAGACTTGAGTGACAGATTCCTCCACCCCCCCACCGCTGTGTCTGCTGACGCTGTCCCTCACAAGCTGAGCAACATCTGATTGTCTACTTGGAAATTCCCTCAAAAATAGCATTTCAATTCCAGTCATGTGAGTGAAGGACGTCAACTTGTGTCAGAATAAAAGCTCATCTTGGTGCACACTATAAATGTAGAGTGCATCAAAGGTAAAGGGGTTATAATAAATATATATTTAAATACAATAAGCATACAATGTCACTATAGCTACAAAAAATAGTAAAAAATAATTTGTGAAATCACAATAGACATGATGTCTATTTTATGGTTTTAATTGGGAAGCTATACATGTAGTGCAAAACTGGACACTAAAATACTGTAGAAGGAACAAGATATATAACAATGTATATTCAATATTCCTATTTTCAATGCAATCCTTAACTGACATAAACTTAAAATGTTCACCATTCATGTTTTTCCTCGAGACAGGGGAGCTAGTCTCCATATTTAAAGAAAACAATTAAGAAAATAGATTACTGCAACTTTTATTGCAACTAAAAACACAGAAAGAAGAAACCCGTATTTCAACTAAATTGTGTTGAAAACAACAGGTTAATGTAAGTACAGTGCAGTCTTTGTGTTATTGCATGAAGACGAAATATTGCAATGAATTTAGTTAGAACTGTATCATTGTCTTTGATACAAAGTTACAATATCTACATGAATAAAAAAAACTCCTTCAAGTTAAAAAAGCCTAGTGTTAACTCGATTGGTCTAAAAACTCTGAAACTTTGTGTCCGTGCTGCCAGTTTTAAAGGCGATAACTTTGTGTGAGAGTGGGCATGTCAAAGCGACACCAGTCCTTAAACAATCACTCAATTCTTTGCCATCTCAGCGTGCCATGTGCAGCCCTGTAACATCTATTTTTGAAACAAAAGCCTTTCACCAACTGCCTCGCTAAAGAACGCTCACTTCATCTCAAAATATGTGTGTGTGTGTGTGTGTGTGTGTGTGTGTGTGTGTGTGTGTGTGTGTGTGTGTGTGTGTTTGTGTGTGTGTGTGTGAGAAATAACGATGAAGGCCTCTGTTTCAAGGAACAAACACGAAGCTTTTGTTTAGATCTTTGAATATCAAGTCTTTGTTCGCAGCCTCCACATTTCTCAGAGAGGAATTGTTGAAATGTGGAGTCACTGATGTGTGTTGATAAAGTGCACAATGCCAAATTAAATGCATAACATTATCCAGTTTGATCTTGTAATGGTGCAAAAAATTCAGGGCAAATTGACACATTTTAAGAAAGAGCCCCGTGATTCATTTGCATGCTAGATGACGCTGCATTGAATATCAAATCTGTGGATAGCGGAGTGTGGTGTTAGCTCCGGCTCATGATGTGAAAGCTTAGCATTAGTCTAAAAAGATTTCTGGACTTTAAAAGTAAAAAAAGTGATTGTTCGTGGCTCCATTGGTTGATTGTATGATGAACTTAGCGAATCAAATTCATCTTAACTTGAAATACCTTTTATTAGGTGCTTCATTTGGAGAAAAATCATTATGAGTGTCAGTGTGTCTCAGTGTTTCTGTTTAACAACCCATAATTTACCATACATTAGGTTCGCCTCTGTAAAGTGCCAGAATAATTACAGAAATGAGGGAGCTGAAATTAAACATTTGCCAAAGAAAAATGTAGCAGAAGCTGAGCTAATCCAGAGCTTTTCCACCGAGCTATTCTACTATAACCTCATTTCCCCCCCGTTTCATATCTTCAGGGTAATTCCCTGCACATTTGAGGTATAATAATTATATTCTAAACTCCCCATCACCCTCCTGAAAGGCAAAGTCAGGAGGGTTAGGAGGGAACAGGTAAACGTGCCAGATAAAGATTTCACTGTGGGTCGCTCATTAAGCCAGCGTAAAATATTATGACTAATAATCACATAGGGAGATTAGTATGTTCTCTGGAGTTTGTGTGTTTCTCTAATACCGGCAGCTCTGCCTTCCAGTTGTTACATAACGTCCCATCAGGATCATTCTTGGAAAAGGATCAGGTGAGGGAGATAAATGTCTCTGTGCAACCGCATGCATGTAAGGCCGTGTAACGGGGAATTATCGATGGAGAGTGTGACATCATGCAAAAATACTTCCGCTTTCAACACTCAAATTGCCAACAGCTTAAATGGGGGGGCGGGGGGCTTTCGGAGAAATCTGGTGAAACGCTGAAAGCAGTACTGGTAGTCCAGACTTCCAAACAACAGCCGCGGATTATATGTCTTCAATTTGAAGGCACAAAGGGTTCTATTTCTGGATGGTATCATTTGCATTTTATTCTACGACATCCAAGCCAAATTACACAGGAGAATAAAAAGCTTTTCTCACACTTTATCTAGTTTGATTAAATCCATCATCGCTGTTTGATCCCAGAAAATCCTTAATATACTCCTTAATATACCCTGGATATATAACGCATGGGATAACGGTAATCAGTATTACATTGCATAAATCTTATGAGCCACTTTTTGAATCACTTTCACTTAATTTCCTTTGCAGTGCAGATTGGTTTTCTGGCAGTTTTCTGGGAATCCTATTCCAATATCAAAATGTATACAAAATATTATCCAAGTCTAAAACCGAGCTGAAGTGTTCTCTAATAATTGTAGCTAGCAGCACTAAATCCACAAGTCACTCAATCTAGCAAGAAAGTTGCCTCTCCAAATATACTCCCCCAAAATGATCTTTATTAATTGCTTTCAGGAGGATTTTAACAAATATAAGAACAATGTTTATAAAACACACTTCCCATCCTAGCTTTAAACAGTGTTTTGTAATGCTTTTCACAAGCAAATGTAGAGAGTGATATTGTGCACAAGGCAGAAATTAATCCGGACTGACGGGTGTGTCGTGACAAAAGTGACATTACAGTAGATCTATCGGCCCTGCATGAAAAATTCTTACATATTGAAGCCGTAGTAGATGTGGACATTCTATAAATAAAGCATCTGAGAGCCTGAGTATGTAAAGATATGTGAAAAAGCTGACTGCCTGTCTTGTTAAGCCAAGTTGCAAAGTGAAAGCACAGCTCCGGGCGTTTCTACTGCACGTGCTTACAGTAGGCAGCCTGTCCGTCAGAGCATGACAGAACAGCCTTCGAGATTTGTCCATCTAGATTCATCGTGAGAGCTAAACTGTTGAGCAGCACGACTGAGCGTCTCCCCCTCCCCCCGTCTCCCCCGCTTTGCCTGGAGACGATAATGATGATCTTCAAGGAAAGGAGGGAAAAGATGCACAACAAGTCAAGAAGCCATCCACTTGCTAATTAGTAACCCCTTCATTTTTCCAACAAGCAGAACTAATTACAGGAGCTGCCACGACGCTGATTTCCCACAAGGCAACGCTCGCCAAGACTAAGCCAAAATTGCTTCCTCTTACTCCCCCCTCCCATGAACCAATCAGACTTTTGGGAGTCAAATAGGGGCATAAAAACTGCAGTGTCATTTTTGCAAGTAAATGTAAATCACCCAGAGCTGTTAGATCAGGAACAAGACCTTTCAGTCATTGTAGAGTCACTTTCTTTTTACTACTGCTCCTGAATCCTGACTGTATGAAATGTTCCTACATAGAGTTATTCACCAGATTACATTTAGATAGTGCTTGTAATGTTTTAGCGGAGTAAATGCAAGAGGTAGAATAATGACCTCCTGCAAAACCTGATCAAATCTGTCGTTTGTCGTTCCCGTCAGATCAGAGCCGGTTTTGATCTGCAGATGCTGTAGAATAATAAAAGGCTGAACGGGGGGCTTTGTTTTTAAGATTGAAGCACATTTTTAACTGAAGTTCTTATCCAGGCATCTACATTTATATTGTGCCAGTGGGTCCACTATGCTCCTGCTGTATCAATCTCTACTTTTTAGCTCGCCTCTCCTTATATTCTGCAGGACCTGAGATTTAGTTATTTATGGTCTTTTTTTCCCAGTTCAGCTTTTTCACTACTATTGCTACTTTTTTTGGTCAGCTCCTGATGTTGACAGACATTTTCTTAACAGGGTAACTAGACCAAACTAAATCGTTGGCTCCATCGTAGTCACCCTGAGGACAAAGGACAGTCCTGGTTTTTCCGGGTATCGACTATAGGGACAACATGTCTACACTGTAACTCACAGTACAGTACTCACTGTCCTCAGTATTGCCCTTGCATGCTTGATTACTCTGCCTTTACTGATGCAAATTAGGCCTGGGAGATAGTTTATCTTCTTTTAATGGAATTACATCAATTTAAAATCATAGCATATGAAGATATAATCAAACACAATGGTGTAAGAAGATTGGGGTATTGTTTTTACAGCTCATGGAGAATACTGTATTCAAATGTTGGATGAAATAAATGTGTTAGTATTGTTTTCCCACTGCAGTGTTCAGGATTGTCTTCATTCACTCAGCTTCATTGTTTCACTCTGCGTGCCTCAACACAACAATTGTGCTACGGGATTACCCCGGTGTAGTTAAATCAAACTATTGTACTAATCTGATTACTCTGCATGCATGTAAACAGTGGATAGCTGGAAATGCTCTCTATTATTTATTATTTCCCTGGGCAAGGTTTTTATTGGTTAATCTTTAATTATGTAAACTATTTAAAACATGCTTTATCATGATATATTTTGTTTTCCAGATATATTGGGTGATTTAATGAGGTAATCCTATGAGCATCAATGAGTAACCGCGAACGTTTGATTCTCCTCTCCGTCTCTCTTAGTGTCCCTGTGGCTAGCATGACTACCCGGTATTTATGCATTATGCACAGATGACGTTATGGAGGACTTTATGTTATACAAGATGCTGTAAACGTCCAGCTATTCACACACACACACACACACACACACACACACACACACACACACACACACACACACACACACACACACACACACACACACACACACACACACACACACACACACACACACACACACACACACACACACACACACACACACACACACACACACACACACACACACACACACACACACACACACAGTCAGAGCCACTGGCTGCAGAACATGGAGGGAAAACAAACAGAGCCTGTAAACTGAACCCCGGATCCTGTGATGTGCTGTGTGAGGCTGGCCAGCTTTTCAGATCGTTGTCAATGTTATTAGTGAACAGGAACTCAGCCGTAACATGATAAGCAGCTCGAGGTAATGGCTAAGTAAACATTGCTTGCTCTGCAACCCGGGCTCGTTCCGACACTTTCCTTGATGTGCAATGCATCCTGGTACGCACACTGCAGGTGCTGCGGGAACAGCTGATGGGAGGAAGTTAATACTTTTAGTGGACAGAAGGTAGGAGACCTGCTAACCACTTTTTAATTTGACATAATTGTATAAGACAAGGCTGCTCAACAAATCTGAGCAAAAGAGCGCAACCGAACCTTATTATTTAATCGCTCAATATTTTCCGATTCCCGAGCCCATCCTATACCTGTGAAAATATTAAATTATCCCAAATACAGCTAGGCACTGCAGTTGTTAGCAAATGTTACACTAGCGAAGGACAAAGTGCATTTGTTGGGGACTATTTTTAGCTGCAGATATACATCTGGAGCTCTAATGAAATTTTATCACACCAGGATGGGTCCAAAATACACTTCATTGTCCATAATGAAGGAACATGTCACGTGTGACAAACATATAACGGTATATATAAGTATATGTTTATATATATTCATTTCTTTTTTTACTTGGTTATTCCAGATAGAGAATACAAATAGACAGATTGTTATTCACCACAAAGTGACATATGCTTTATGTTAATTATGTTTGAATGCTTATCTGTGGCCTATAGGCTGCAACTTTAACTTTCCTGCACCACATTCACATTTCCCTGACCACAGACTTGCTTTGTTGTTTTGTTGCAGTGTCAGCAGGTTTGCAGACAGTCACACAGAAGACCCTGATCCTAGAGCGGAGGTGGAAGCGTGCAGAGGAAGCTTCCTGCCTGCGTCACTTTTACAGACGGGTAATATGCTGATAGAGCCCTTTCAGGTCACCTTGGTGGGCTTCAGCGGGTGGGGGTGGGGGGGATATGAGGGACAGCCTCATGCATCACACATCCATAAGTGATGGACGTTACAAACGAGAGGCTTTTGGCAGATTCACTGAGCGTCACAGCGTTTTCTACATTAGAGACCGACTGATTGCAATCACTTCCATTTTAACTGTATCTTTTAAATTTGGGTTAAAATGATCCGTGGTCAACTTTATGATCTATGCTGGATGTCAGAAATTACGGGTATTACATGAGCAACAACTCTCAGATGATTACTGATGTAATGTTCAGCTGCTGCAGCTTAGCTAGCCAGGCTGAAGCTGAGGGTCAAAAATCCCCCCAAGGAAGGAATTAAGTATGTAAGGCCCGCCAGTCCTGGGCCACCTCCAAACATATGCACGCTTTCCCTCTCGCTGCAGTGTGTGTGTTATTTCATACACGAACAAGATAGGGATCTTGGTGTCCTTCACATGATGCTGTTACAGTGCAGTTACATTAGCTAATTCAACCCCGCTTTCAAAAATAGCCCCTGATCAATAAGGCTTTCAGTTTCTTGCAAGCCTCAACGTTTCACCTTCAGGCTCTCCCTAAGGACAAAAAATAACAATCTCTCATTTCAAGTTTTCCCAAATTTCTTTATATCAGTGGCTGAAACGGCTAAATCTGGAAATACACAGGCCTTGACTTTCATGACCTTCAGCTACTGACTTAAATAAACAGCACACCATTCATTCCAAAATGTTATAGCAAAAGGAAATGTAAACCAAGGGCCCTTAAACCACATCAGCTCATACAGAAGCTGATGATGTAGATACCTGCTAGGAACTTAAATCTCCCTACGGTGCAAACAATAGACAAATCAAATGAAAACTTCCTCTAGTGAAGACAGCTGTGGAAGCAGGAGCCAAAGCTATTCAGACTGCCTAGGTCACATTAAAATACACTCCCATTGAGCATTAAAAACTAACAGATACATGATCTGGGCCTATTGAGATCCACTCCTGTGGGCCATAAAACGTTTTCAGTGATCCAGCAGTCCATGCCAAGTCCACTGTGCTAGATTAAAGAAGGCTATTTCAGGAAACAGCCCTTTACTAACTGGATGATTTGCATTTGTCCCTTTGACCCTTCTCATGTTCAGATTTACTCTGACGTGAAGAACGCTATGAAGAGAAGTAGTCATAACCCTCAACCATGTTACAGCATGACTCCCGCATGTCACCAAGGGACACTCAAATGAAGACTGACAACAGGGATGTGATGGAGTTGGCTTTACACGACAGATTTAAGTTTAATTGCTGTATTACTGAATCAGCTTGACTTATTTTCTTTGGCTATTTACAAGATATTATGGCTAGCCCTTTATGCCAAGAGCAATGAAAACTGACACCAGTACATTTAGCGAAAATGCAAAAGAGGACAGATTAAGGGTGAAGTTCATGAGAAGAACACAGCATAGCAGCCACTAATATTCAAACTAAAGAGCGGTGAGGTGCTGTCCATGGTACCAGAACCAGAGACTGGCTCCAGAGGGAACACATTAATAATTTCAGACTCAGGGAGGGCTAACTTACTATTGTATAGCGACTTAGTTAACATTTTTTGCACATTAAGATTGATATAAGAAAAGTTAAACATTATTATTTATTTTTTATAAATGGGACACACCCAAAATGGCTCTTCCTTGCACATGTAATGATCGCTACAGGGCAAAAAATAATAAGATCCTTTGATGAGAACCCTACATTGTGCTTTTTATAATTACACAAACAATGTAATAAGTGACAGGCTGACCTTCTAAGCAATCACAACAGTGAGGAGCGCGTGAAGAGCCGCTGTCCACTCTGGTAAGAATGGAGGAGGAAGCCATACAGTACAACAACCCCTTCTAGTACACCAACAGCAGCACCTGGGATGCAAATGGGAACTTTGTTTACACGATTATTACCACTGAATGCAATTAAATTAATTTTGGACAAAAGAAGTACGCTGGCGAGGGACACTGCCAAGAGAGCTTGCAGAATAATAGAAGAGAGACGGAGAAAGAAGCCCTTGTTTCCTAAACCCAATACTGTTTTGAATAGCCCGTCACTTTATTCTGTACAATACCTTTATCTGTATTGACTGGTCTAACATACGTTAAAACCTCAATGTGGAAACTAATTACTGGCTCTGCTTCCGCCCTTCTTCCATTTAGACAAGGAGCCACAGCTGGAACTGATGATAAAACTTGGACTCCACTTCGTAACAGTGAGATCAAAGTCGCAGGATTTCTATTTTTAAATGATTGGACTCTGGCTTTCTTGTCACGACTGAGCTTGAGCGTCAAGAGGAAGTGTTTATCCGAAGGATGTCATATACTGTTTATGTACTGCAGAGGTGTGTGCAGACACATTCACACCAGCTAAGCTCAGTTTCTTTATAGTTTGCTTGATAACTTTACCATCAATAAAAGCTTTACAGTTTTATTCTTTACTATTTTCAGACATGATAAACTGTTTCTGTGTTTGCTGTAAAACTGTTCTTCTATTTTCTAGTTTCTACCAATATCTCAGTAACCTTGGACCTAAATGAAACCAGCACAAGCATTACTGACTACCTATTTCTCATTCAGTTTAAACCAAGGTCACTCTTACAACTTTCATGTTAAAGTATACACACATGAATACTTATCACTTTTACAGAAATACACAAACCGAGGGCAAGGGCACATACCGTTCAAATGACAGTGAAAAAAGCAATTACATTTGTTTAAATCTCAGTGACCCACAATCTGTATATGCCTAGGGTTAAAAGTGAGGGTCATGTTTATGGTATTTATACAAATCACACATTTACTGTAATTAAAAATGGGTATTTGAAAAGCATTTCTTAGAAATCAGCTTCAAAACTGCTGTTATAAACAGCATGGTCCATACAAGCCATGCTGTTTACAATTTGTTAAGAGTTAGGCAGTACACATCTGGATTTTGCTGAAAATTAGGTAGACATCAGTCATAATGGGAGATAATCCCATGAACACGTCACAGCAGGCTCAGATAAACAGTTAGTGACGGAGTTCATGCAGTGCAGCCTGGTATTATGATGCATGAGGTGGGAGTTCACTCGGATTGGACTCTATAAATGATTAGTGCAATGTGCAGCATGTAACACCTGGTCTCGTGTGAATATACAGACGGTGTACAGCATCAGCAATGGTGCCCGAACGTCTAAATTGACAGGGAGGAAGCACAAACAGCCTGCTGCCTGCACACAACCCGCTTTGTAAGTGATCTTTGAAGCGCGTCCTGATGGAAGATCTCGCCTCTGTCACGCTATTTATAGCTTGGTAATACATCAGAGGTCGCACCTTCCATCTCAGCAGAACCAACATCTGCCTCGATACATACTGGCTAATCCAGCATTGACGATAGCAGCCATATAATATTGTGGAATGATGTAGAACCTTAACTAGACCAGTATACCAGTGACGACCTGTTTAATTTACTTAAAGCACATTTTCAGGGTCATATTTGTGTTTTGTGCCTCCCTTCCCTCATACTGCCTGTGCTGTGGCACCTCTTTTCACCTTCTGTCTGAAACCTGAGCCCAGATTGCTCTAAATGGTTAGCTGGCCGGCTCTGTTGTGATTGGTCAACCGCTTAGAGATAGCCCTGCCCCATGGCCTATCATGTAAAATATATTGCAGTGGTAGCCAATAGAAGTGCAAGTGTTAAATAGGGATGTCACAATGTTACAGGCGTAAACAAAGGAGCATTTGGATGGTTATATTATCTCTTCACCCAGTTGTTGTTTGTGATGTGTTGTCAGATGTTGTCACACTAAAATGGCAAAATGACTATCATCAATACGGCCATACTCTGCCTTTTTTAGCTCGTCACTCTTTCATAAAGCCATAGAGTACAAAGTGCTGGCTAATCTGATGTGCCTGAGCCAGTATTTCAAAAGCAGCCAGTCAGTCCATCAGGAAACAATGAGAGGCCACAAGATAACAAGATAAGCCAGGGGAGAGCTGGTGAGGTGGTCCTGAGGAGGGGGCTGGGAGCTGCATATGATGAAAGACCCTACTAATGCAATGACAGCCAGAGCAAGTCTGCACTGCTGCTCCTAATATATCCAAGCCAGTTTAGTACAGTGGCCCCGAGGGTCAAAACACAACATTTCACAAAAGATTAACTAGATGTATTTTCCCTGATGATATTTTTCGAGGTGTTGTTGGGTTCTGACCCTCAGGGTTACTGTAAAATCAGGTCAAGACGAAGCTCTTAGTCGAGAGGTTAACTGTAGCAAGGGTCAATTCTATTGTGTTATAATGGACCCACTGTGGGGTGTGGTTAAGTTGCCAGCTCTGATTGCCTTTACTTATTGGTGTGTTTTTGCACACAGAAAAAAATAAAAAGAGCTAGGACGAATGATTGCTTTGCTTCAGTTGCTGGACCAGCATCAGTATGCACAGCCAAATGTAACACACACACACACACGGACACACGACACACACACACACACACACACACACACACACACACACACACACACACACACACACACACACACACACACACACACACACACACACACACACACACACACACACACACACACACACACACACACACACACACACACACACACACACACACACACACACACACACACACACACACATCTGTTCTCAGTGGGAAATGGCAGGAGAAACCAGGAGCTAGTGATTTCCAAACTCCTCCATCTTGCACTGCCATGTTTTCCCAGCTTGTGTACGAGCTGCTAGCTTTATGGCGACCTTGAACTGTGCCTGCGGTCTGTGGAGCAAGGATTTACAGAGTGTATGGGTTTTCAGATGGTGCGGAGAAGGAATGATGCATTGGTGACCTCCTTTGGTCCTTCTGCACATACCAGTATGTAATCAGTCTTTTTTTGCATAGGCCCAAATCAACTATTAAGTCACTGACAACTCCACCAGACTAAGAAGCTTAACTGTAAGAGAACATGCAACAATTACGAGGAGAGATGCAGTTAAATGACGCCATCTTTGACCCTACCACCCTCGTAGCTCACAGGGCCAAGATGTATGACAGTGTAGTCACCCTTTGACATTGATGCAGAGGGAGGACTGACACGACAGATGTCTCAGAAAGCCAGCATGCCACATTCATATACTGCAGGCAAAACCAACAACAAAATAGAAAATTATAGCCTTGAAAAGTCTCTTCCTGAATATTTTAGGATTGACAAAAGTAGTATTTTATTTACTGATTTTATATCTGTAGGACTATTCGCTATAGTCAATACAAAAGCAGTACATTGAAATACTGAGCAATCCCTTGATCTAGTAGTTCCCTGTGTGATCTCAGGTTACGACTGATTTGAAAGCTCCCAAATGCATTCTTTATATTGTTCAATAGGGGGCGACCCCACTGATTTAAAAAAACAAGTCAGATGTATAGAAGTCTATGAGAAAATGACCCGTCTTCTCATTTGATTTATACCGTTCACAAAAAATGGTCTGAGGAGTAATGGACTCAATTGCTCATGTAAGGTTTTCTTTAATAGGGCATCATGGTTATTAGTAGATCATGGTCCTATTTAAAATAAAATCGAGGATAAAGCAGGGTTTGATATAGCGTGGGGCTTACTTTTTTATTGACAAGTAGCTACTATGGCATTGTTCAGAATTTGTAGCAGACACTAATGACTCCACTTTAAAGTATGTTGTGTTTTAAGCATTGATTTTGAAAGCCAAAAGTAGTCATAGTTAACATGCAGTTTGAAGTAGTGGCAGTCCAAGATGGTGACATTAAAAAGCAGAAGTCCTCAAATCTATGTTGACATCATGGTGGCCATTTCATTTGCCTCTTTACTCCATGGTCAATCCTAAAGGTCACATTACAAATTACTAACATACTTGTTGGATGAGCACAGGGAAAACACAGCCAGCCTGCAGGGTTGCGTCTCAAAGTGTGGCAGAGGTGGCACCCGAACACACTGGACTAAAGCAATGTGTGAGATTAACCAGCAGCTACTGTAAGCACTCATTAGGGAAACAAAGGTATTGAGCACCAAGCAGACCAGAACTAAGAGGTACATACTGTATATTCTTTCAATGCCTGTTTGGGGAAAAGATAAAAAAATAGATAAATCACATTTTACTCAATAAAATATAAAGCTCCAACTGTATGCTACCAGCCTGGCATCAGACAGCCACAGTTAGCAACTAGTTGAACACAGTGGAGCATAAACTGCTAAACAGACAGACATTTCTATACAACAGGTGGTGGAGACCAAAACCGAGGTAAAACAAAGGGAATACATGAGGTGGCCAGAAAAGCCTTTGCTATCCTATTTCACTGTAATTCCAAATGTGTCTGCATGGCTTTATGGAGCATTCATGGTAGTGTTAACTGGATTGAGAGAGATTATTGCAGATTACTTTTTATGGAGGCTGAACATCAAACTGCTGTAAAACAATAGCTTTAAATAGCATCCACACAAAGAGAGTTCTCTTCGTGTTGTATTGATGATGTTACAGCTCATCCAGGGGCAAAAGAAAAATGAGACCTCTGATCTGTCAAATGATTGAAAAGCAAGTCCTCCTCTCAGCATTTAACGCTCTGCCTGGAAGCAATATCATCGAGGAAATAAGAGAAACAAAGCCGGCTATTTTTATGTTACTAGAACCAGAACAAACAAGTTGCACAAAATGAACTTTTCATGTTAATACATAAAAGAAAAATGCAGTAGAAGCAGTTCTGTTGTTGGAAGAGAGGCAGCTTCTAAACTTAGAACAACACAATCTGACCAATGAGGCTGATAATGCATATTTAAATGATCTGCTAACATTAGAAAAAGGCGCTCCATAATGCTCTCAGATTTAAATCTAAATTTCTAACCAACGCACTTTTGCTCTGAGCCTCACTTCAGTTTCTGCATGCAGCAGCAATGTAACACACAACGTGTGACGTCCATTGGGACGTCCCAATATCATAATGCATACAATAATCTCAGGGAAGCCCATTTCAATCAAGTGTTTAGTTCAAGGGCATGGCGCAATATAACACCCTATGGCCCTTACAGTGCAATACTTCACTCCTGAACACTACAGCGTGGAGGTCAGCATGACAGAGAAATGATTAACTCATAATAAAAAAGCTGCTCTCACTTCATAGTAGTGAATGTCACTTAAAAATAGAAAGACAGTAGGAAGTTCTAAATCATATTTTGCAGGAAACTTGTCCTTGCTCTTCTGTTTTACCCTCCATTAATCATGTAGGGATGTGTGCAAACACACACACTAATTGGCAATTAAATCTTAAAATAACACAAGTGTCTTGAAATACACACGTCCCAAAAGTGTCCAAGCTTGATTAAGAAAAAAGGGTGTTTTGATGATTATATTCTAATTATATATTTGTACTTTTCTAGTTCTATTAACCCTGTAACCCAGAGAGTAAAAACGAGGTTAGCTGATAACCTAGCGAGCAAAATAAAAGCATTATCCTGTAACGTCGTACATGTTTCATTAATATATTTCATGTATTCTATGTTTTTAATGCAGGGTGCTGAGAGGGGCTGCCGTGGCATTGTTACCCACAATGCAAGAGAGAGAGAAGGGGCTACATCCTTTAAAGCATCGTCGAAGATGAGACGTGATTGGGTTTGATTGACTCATCTGCCTCGCACTATTCCCCCCCCCCTCCATCGAAAGTAACACACACACACACACACACACACACACACACACACACACACACACACACACACACACACACACACACACACACACACACACACACACACACACACACACACACACACACACACACACACCTAAGTACCCAGAATCCATTGCAGCTCAAGGTCACCTGGGTCTTTTCTGGCACTCTGCCTGTGCACCTCCGTTCTCACTCCCTTCTTGCACAGGAGTCATAAATCACATTACTCGTCAGGACAGAGGCTATAGACAATAATTACTGTTATGCTTTACTTTAATTTAAGCATTTCTGTTTACACACTGCAAATCAAATGTCGATGTTGCCTTCTGCGAGAGCGCCCCCCCCCCCCCCTTTCCAACATTGCGAAACCTGCTGTTTAAATATCCTTTATGTACTCAGAATAAATCCCGATTTAATTAAAGCTTTACAATACAACTTTTGCAAAATTTCATTTCCATCTCATGTCACAAAGAATCTAAATCCGTCTGGATAATCTCTACACCGGTATCAAATTGCACTGCAGTGTCTGTTGCCCTTAAGTGTCATTGAGGGGGAGAATGTAACGAGGAGTGGTGATTTTTACGCTTCTTGTCGATCAACTATTCACCGTTTGTGCTGTTGAGCAAAAAGTTAAATACTTCACTGAAAAACCTCCGCACTGAACCAACAAGACAACTGTGACAGTCCTGAAGCCATGTGGTTCACTTCAATGTCCTGCATGTGGTTTACATGTTCAAGCATGTAAAAACAGCATCATTGAGGGAAATCTACTGTATGTGTGGTGGGAAAAAATAGACTGAGATTTCCAAGGGATTTGTTTGTCAGAACGGGACACAATTTGTAAAGCTTAACCCAGAATTACACATTTATTTTATTAATCCCACGGTGGAGAACTGTATTCAGCCCTGTGCAGAATCTATTAAATACATTACTGCACAACGGTCAGTTTAGTGGTTGAAATTACGCCATGCAGGACACCTGCTGAGTTTCTGATCTTTCCTTCCAAAGGAACATGATCGACATGTCTGCCATAAGTCGATCTTGTATAACATGTTTGACTTTGCTTGTTGTGCAGTGAATTTTAGAGGTCTTATTTGAAAAAGCTCACTAACTTGAAATAGTTAAAAATATCAAAATAAATTCATCGCAATAATAAATTGGCTGCATTTGTGTAAAAGGACGAGTGTGAGTTTCTACAGAACATCAGTTCTACATTCTAAAAGCCATTTCTGTAACTTTGTTATAGTCTGACATTTCACAAAAAGATGTATTTTCAGAGAAGATGGTGTTGAAAAGAAGTGTGAGTAAAACAGGATGGATCAAGAAATCAACTCACCTTGGGCTGAACCTCTACTTCTACCACTTGGTTCTTGTGCATGCAACCTTTGACAAATCTCTCCACTGTGCTGTTGCACTTCATGAAGATCACATAGGCGGCGTAGGCAGACAGCAGCGCTACACTTTCCCAAATGGTGATGATGTTATCCAGGAAGAAGATGATGAGCATTATCAGATCCAGGATGTAGAAGGAGACATCGCGGAACAGTGGCCACCATGTCAGGTTGAGGATCTCCTTGGAGAAGATGGCGCACATCCCAATCACAAAGAGGATGTTGAAGACGGCCGAGCCCACAATGGTCCCAATGCCCACGTTGCTGTGTGAAATGAAGACTCCAATAATGGAGGTGAAGAGCTCTGGTGCTGAGCCGCCAGCCGCCATGAAAGTGGCGCCCGCTACGTCATCGGAAATGGTCAGCTTCTCAGTGATGACCGTCAGCGCAGGAACGAAGAACTCGTCGCACACTATGGCTAAGGCGATGAACATGTAGATCATGCCGAACATGTGGAGGACCACTGCTCCTTGGCGCCTCTCCTTAAGGGTGAAAAGGTCTGGCGGGTAATCCCCACTACTTTCGTTGCCCTCTGCTGTAGATTTCATGGCTAGTGGCATGTCGGCTGAGTCATTGGCATCCTTCTGGTGTTGGGTGGAAAGAAGAGTCCTGTGGGGGGCTGACTCCTGGGGGAGTACTGGCTCACTGACCCCCCCTGAGCTCCAAGTCAAGGCACTGAAGGAGACAGCACTTAGGGCCACCAGGCTGAGGACGAACCCTATGATCCGCACTGGCCTCAGCTTCTTCCGCAGACACCGGTAGGCCTGCCGCTTGCAGGCGGCGTCAGAAGCCGGCCTTCTCTCTAGTGAATGCATGCCGGGTTGATCTGAACCCATGTCTGAGCAGCGTGTGGGGTCCTCACTCTCAATGTCTGGGCGGCTTTTACCGGAGACAACACATGATGTTGTCTTCAGTTTCAAACGATGGGAAAAGATTGCAGGTGCTTTCCAGGGTCTGGTTTGCCAAATGATGTCTTCATATTAGCCTCTGCTGGACAATGTCAACAGAATGCAGAAAATTAACATCAATAACATCCAAAAATATAATTATATTTCAAAAGGCTGCTTAGTTATTTAGGAAACAAAGTTTTAAGATGTTATACAACAAAGGATTAACTGATTGATCTTTTGTTAACCTCTGCATGAATTTAAAAAAGAGTAATGTTAGCAGTAGTAGTTATACACAAACAATTTCTAAATTAACCAATGATTGTTGTTGTGTTTGTTGAGAGGTCGGCTACGTATCAGGACTACTCCTGACCACACCAGAAAAAAAGCTTGATGTAGATTTTCAGAAATTAAAATGTAATATTTAATTAGCCGTTACAATGACATGCACCCATTAAAAAAAAGGCATATTTAGAGTTTTTAAAATCATCCTTTAGTTTTTGTATTCGCTGATATCATTATAAAATGCAATTCTCTAATCATCACAACATATACATTATGGAAAAAATATTTTCTGAAAATGCATATCAAATATACACATTTTAACCTTAACATCTAATTATAGTGTCATTCACATTGTGGTCACTGTATGGCCACTTACATAAGCTGCATAACATTAAGTGTTTTCAGTGATTTCCCTCACGAGCCAATTTACAAATTCATCAAATTCCACACGCACGATGCAGCAAACACAGAGAAGCTCGTCTGCGCAGATGATCCTGCTGCTTTAACTATCCCACTGTTCTATTGTGACAACTTACAAATCAGGAAACCTGCTGCTTTCAAACGAGAAAAAATAGCACGAAACGTAAAGGCCGACGGTTTACGGACATCACTTGCCTGCAGTCAGTGAAAATGGTAAAGACTATGACGCTGCTGCTCAGGTAAAACACAGAAACACACACATCCTGTCCTGTTTGACTTTTAAATGATGCGCAGCCTACTGCCTTTCAGCTGCACTGCCTGTGTGAGATGGCAGTTCCACACTGACAACTCTTCTGCCTGTCTGCCCTTCAATTCTGCCTGCGCCCTTTCGGCTGGATCATCCTCTGCGACCCAAACAGCCCAACATCAGTCCCCGTGGCGAGGCGCATGGCGCGGCGTGCCTTACCTTTAACAGAGGCGAGGAAACAGCCGCACGGCACAGCAGCAGGTTGAAATTAGGAAATCCTCTCCCGTGCCCTCTTGCTCTCATTCAGCAAAAAATGTGACTGGTTTGTGCTCTCCGACGACAGAGGAGGAGCTTTGGTAGAGAGAGAGAGAAAAAAAAAACACGCTTTTCCAACTGCGCTCACCTCTCTCCCTCACAGCAGCAGCATCCCTACCGTGTCGGATGAGAGGAGGGGAAAAAACTCCCCCCGCTCGAAAGACCTTGCTAATATGGCAGAATATTGTGCTGGGCTGGGCTGACCACGTGAACAGCTTGATTTTGTTTAATTTTTAATAAAGCCAGGTAAGCGGCAGACAGCGCATCCTCCCTGCTCGCTGCACGCGTTAGGAGAGGGGGGCGGGGGGGCTTTGGTGATGTTGCATTTTGAGGGAGGAGTTGCCGTGGTTACACAGCAAAGGCACCGTTTCCTGTGATTTCTTTGTTTTATGCTTGTGACGACGGAACAGGTGGACCTGCTTCAGCCCATGTTGTGTTCGTCTTAGGTCATTTCAAGGTTACATGCTGGATCCCGGTCTCTGAGATTACACTGAAACCTATGGTGCAGCATCATTGATTTTTCCCCCCCCCATATACAAATTATTCATCTTTTCAGTAAGGATAAAACATTTTCATTTTTTGGGGGGGGGTATTTGCATGTTCCTTTACTTGACATGAGTTTCATAAGAGGCTTGAACTGCTTTTAAAAAGCCCGTTACCTTTTAGCATAATGTTTGAAGGGGAGCTAGATCGGCTCTGTCTGAAAGGTAACACAATTTCCACCAGCACTTGTAAAGATCACTAATGATTACTGATTTATTTCCTCATTATGAATAAGTGTTAAAATCATAAATTCTAGGTTTGGGTGGGTTGTGTGGGGGACTTTTTGCAGATGCAGGGATTTCCTGGACGAATGTGTTTACACTGTTTTTGTACAAATTAGAGAGGCAGGAAATGGATCTTTTTCATTTTACCTAACCAAAATTCTGAAAGCACCTCACAAAAAACAATAAAAGTTCTGACTCTTGACTCTTTAGGGTCTGTAAAAGTTGCCATTGTTAAATCAATGAAAGCCATTTTGCTTAATTTCTATTAGAAATAGTAGGACTACGTATAAATACAAATTGTATTATTTTATAGGGCCTGATACATTTTGTGCATCCAAATAAACAAGTTAACATGTATTGTGTCCATTTTGGATTTGGATTTTGTTCTGATTTTGACCAAGCTAGTTTTGAGTTTCGATGCTAAGCTAGGCTAACCAGCCTCTGGCTCAAGCTTCATATGAAAGAGAGAGGTTTCGATCATCTCTCCTTACTCTGGCAATTCTCAAATTGTTGAATGATAACTTCGAGATCTTTCTAGATTTTCTTAAATGATCTAGGTTCCAATACCAAAAGGGAAAAAAAGATCAAATTGATTGATTGAGTGCCAGTAATCTTCATTTTGGGAATGTCCACCAATCAAAGCCTTCATGTGACACAACCATCCGACTACAGCCCCCGGGGATGCCATGTTTGCCCCCATGTCAAATAAAGCCACGCAACCAATAAGCATTAGTCGACAGGCCAAGCCCGACGCAGACACGCGATCTGTCTACAGTGGGACAAAGTTTGTGTGACACTAATGGCCTGCTGCTGTATAATAAATCACGATTTACTGACCGCATTGATTGCTCCTCTCCTCTGCCTTCCTCCTCACTGGAGCTTCATCTTGTTACCTAACAGGAAACACAGAGGATGACAGCATTGACTTGAGTTACCTCAGATTATCAATAGTCCAATATTTTGTGACGATTATCCAATTTGGTTCATATTGGTCCAGTGGGTTCAATTCACATTAGCTAATTTGGCAATGTACTTTGTTTTAAAATGTTCTCTGATGTGCATACTCGGAGCAGTGGTCCTCCTGCATTGCTATCAAAAAAGTTCCTTAATATTTACACCTCTTACAAAGGACACCTGAGCGATTGGTTTCGCCAATTTCCTAGCATCTTCTTGGTATACTTATGAGCTGGCCTTTGGTCTGTTTGCACTCTTGTCCTTACTGACGACTGTACTGTCAAGCTGATTAAAATAAGGGTGAATTAATATATAAGGCAACGTCATCAATCATGTGGTTGGGATCGGACTGGTCAGTTAGAACATCAGACTGTACAGGAGACAAGGGCTGTCACAAAGCTAATTTATGTTTAAAGGGATACCTTTATAAAGCAAGCATCTGATCAGTGCAAACCATCATGATCATAAGGGCCTGTGACCCCATGCTGTTCAGAAGTCAATATTTTTGCCCATCAAATGAGATCCTGTCCAGGACCTTGTCAGCTCTTTTTCAACAATGGCCCCCCCGGGCACACAGACGTGCCCCCCACTCCTGATCTGGTTGCATTTCCAGCATAAAAGTGATGACTGGTCACAGGTCCTGTGGGTTGGTGTTGGGAGGGGACGAAGGGGTTTTGGATGGTGGCAGTTGTTTTGATTTGTCTGAAATCTGTACTTTGACAAAAACAACAGAAATGTCCATGCTGGCCCTGCCCCCCACCCAGCCCACCCTCGCTTTGGCCTGGCAGCTAAATCCGAGCTTTTGTGTCCCACATAGTTGTATGGATTTGTCAGCAATGGGGCAGGGGCAGTAGGGGGGAGATGATGATAACCAAGCACGTTTTTCCGGTAAAGAGGGACAGACAATTGATTGAAGCAAGGCTTTAAATTAAAAAGAGTAATTTGTGTTAATAAATAAAAGGCAGTATGGTCCTTTGGATGAAGAAAGCAGTGAAATTGGAGAGTCCCAAGATAAGCCTTTTCTAAGAGACTTGCTACGGATTAGATGTTGAAAGCCTCATATTAGCAATCCCCCCCACCCCCCCACCCCACCCCATCACCACCAGCAGCCACACAAGTCTGTACAAAGAGGCTTGGACAGACAGACCACCTGCCCCTTAGGAAAAAGCGGTCAGCAAAACCAAATGGAAACAGCCACCATTGGGATGCTCAGACTGTAAAAAGGGAATTAAAGAGGCTCTTAAAACAGTGAATGTATTTGAGAAGTCAAATGGTCTGAGTGGTAGCATAAAAGCAAATTGATCGAAGTGCAAGAGACCATTCTTTTTTTTTTAAATCAGGGGAGGATGGGAATATTCATCAGTAGCTCTAAAGAGATTACCAAATTGATAATCCACAGGCAGGTCTGATCACTGAGTGCTGGAGCCGATTACAGTTTGAAAGTGAGATCCGACTTACACTGGTGGTCCGTGTGAACATAAAGGGAAGTCAAAGCAGCACCTCTATACCTATACCCAATTATTTTGAACAGGTATTAAAATAAATCCTTAAGGGAACCCAAATGTTTTGGATTAATAGCCTTGATGTTTGATACAATCTTTGTTACATGCCAGGGTCTGACTAAAGAAGTTTGGATTCATTAACTGTGCAAAATTTCATGGCACTGCATCCAGTAATTGATTAGACCAATTAGTCTGGACCAATGCAGTGGATGGGACTGACAGCCAAACAATGCAATGCTGCTATATCACAGTTAAAAATATAAGTTATACAATGTAAACTGCACTTCTCAAAGTCTCAAAGTGAAGAAGGGCTTTCCTGTGAGCAAAATGTCAGACTTTTCCCCTGAAACTGTGATATGCTTATCCAAATAGCCACAAAAACTCAACATTTAAATAGCAGAAAATGTATGTTTATCATCTACTGCTTACAGGTAAAGTAATCTCAGGAGGATAGATTATGAAGGACTTTAATCTTTTGTAGAGAGAAGGTAAATGTGTTTTTTTTTTGCCAGGATAAGTTTGAGTGTAATGTGTGAAAGGTATGCCAGAGGTTTTTCCTCAGACTTTTGTCAGAAAATACATAATAAAACCCTCAACAACAGCATTTTAGATTTAACTGTTAAGCTAGATTGTGTATTTAAATAGAATATATTATCTTAAGTAGATTTCTTAGCCGGGGTCATGAGCTTAGCTATTGTAAAAATCCAATCCATGTTTGACCTTACAGCGTTTAACCACTGCAGGAGAATGCCACGGAAGGACATACAGGACCAAAAGAGTCGTATTGATCTGCCCCCTCCGTCCCACATTTCACATCTCTGCAGACAGCATGTGCAGGGTGGCCTTGTGACCTTTAGTAGCTTAAATCTGTGTTTAATATTTGATGGCTTTACATCCATGAAATGTGGCCAAAAGCAATGGGTCACGTTTGCTTTGGTATCTGCGATTTCAGGTGAGGGTTTCAAAGTTTCAGTGATCAACAACCTGACGCTGCATACTATGATGTCATTGAGAAGTCTGATGTGAAGGATTGATACAGGATGTGTGCTGCATTATAAAGTTAATCCTAATGTCAACAGCCACACAGATGGGCTGACCTGCTGCACGGACGAGGTTTTTTTCCCCTGTATTTTAAGGGGGGCGGGGGTTCAAAATCATCGGTGCCTGTCTGGTTACGACAAGCAGTGAGCTCGGGGAAAAAACTGGGGGAAAAAGTCGAAAAATGTTTCATGCTCTGATGTCATTAGGAAGGCGAAAGCAGAGCTGTAATCCTATTTTAATCGCAGTGGATTTATTAAACAGGAGCAGCAGGTTTAAATCTCAGCAGATTACACAGAAGGCCCAAGGAGATGTTGGTGGGGGGGTGGAGAGGCTTGCGTAATCAAGTGCACTTAAGGTGATATGGTTCATCTTCATAGGACCCACTGAAATGGGGGTGGCATCTGGGGTCAGGGCACTCCTCCAAATGTGAGTCAGCTATACAGTTAACTTATGTTACCATCATGAATTAATAGTAAGATCTGTGTTAAACATTCCATCGGGAGGTGTGTAAGAATAGTTACATCTGACAGGATTAAGAGTGCCTGCAGATGTTACTAATTATTTGGCTGTGTGTGTGTGTGTGTGTGTGTGTGTGGGTGTGTGTGTGTGTGTGTGTGTGTGTGTGTGTGTGTGTGTGTCCTGGAGTCAGCGCAAATCTCCTTGGCACCCTCGGTAAAAGATCTTATTCTGGTGAAGAACAGGTGGCGTCACATCTGGACTTCATCAAATCCGTCCCTTAATAGAACAAGCGTCCTTATCAGTTATATAGAATTTTAAAACGAAAATAGTTTTATGGGGATGTTTGTGATGATGCTTGTCGTTCAAAATAAAACACACTTGGTAACTGATGATATGTGCCTCTCTCATATAGTACACTCACGGATGGATTATTAAACAGGCCACTCTGGCACAGGCCCTGGGGCCCAAAGTGTGAGGGGCCCCCAGGGACTAATCCTGCAAAATGTCAATCACAGAGACACATACTAACCAGGAAGAGCCTCCAAACATGCACACAAAAAACAACATCACCAGATAAACAAGGATTCAAAACAGCTGCAAAGAAACCGAAAGAGACCAAGAACAGACTCAATGATCTGGACTACGAAAAGGGGAAAAACAACAACCACCACCAACAACTACAAAAGAGATGCAAAATGACACTCAAAATGTACCACAAGGACACACAAATGACTATAAAGAGACAAATTAGCCACAAAGAGACACAAAACAATACAAGACACTCAATTAAACCAAAAGAGACGCAAAAACAGGTTAGACAACGATTTAGTCTAACTAACGCCAGTAGGGTGCTAGGGTCTTTTGCCCTAGTGCCCGGTTGTCTTTATTTTTACTCCTGGTTTTCCTAGGACACAACTTATTTATTATAAGCATTAGAGTATTATAGCCCCAGGTGTACTGATTAATCTACAAACACAGTGCACTATGATGAACTTGTCACCAGATCCAGTCCATATGGAGTCCTATCTTAAGCTTAAAAGCAGACAGTTTGTTTGAAACGTGCCAACACGCTGCACAGAGCCGTGTGTTGTCACTGAACTTTACCTTTGCCAAATGCATCATTAAAAAAGCACACCATCTGTTGGCTGAGCTTTGCAAAGGTCTGTTTGAGACATAGCGCCACTTTGACCGGGAGCCATTTTGAACTTCCCTTCTTTTTAAACCTTTTTTGGTGATGGTGTGCCGAAGACTTTTATTCCTGATTATTGGTTTCAAGTTTGCACGGTATGCACTTCTTGCCTTGAAAAGAAATGTTAAACAAACTTAAAAAAGGATTCATTAAAAGTGTAAAAGGCTGATCAATTGGACAGTTTGAAAACAAATTAGTTATAAAAGCAACAATTCTGAAACTTGAAATTAAAATAAAAACATAGCATTTATTATTTGAGATATTGAAGAAAGTTTGTTGTCATTTAAAAATATATATATTTTAAGAGTAGAACATTTAACACGTTTGTAGCACAAAAAGTAAATGGTTTTACTCTTGGATGAACCCAAAAGGTAATTTATTTTATTTCTCTATCTGATACATTTGCTAACCTTTGACCATCAAAGAGTAATCTTTTATTACTTAGGGCAGCTGCGGTGCCATTTACTTACACAAGTATTGAACTTGAAACCAGTTTAACCACGAATCTGCCTTTGCTTTATAAAACTCAAAATTCAAAGTGAACTCCTAGTTAAATAATCATTCTATCAAACAATAAAGTACAACATGATTAGTATGGGTTTATACATACATGTATTTATTTTTAAAAAACGTGGTTACGTTTCAGGGATAGACTTTCCATTTCTACCCTGAGCTGTCTTCAATTAGCGTACCACTGCTGCCATCTACTGGACATTCTATGTACTCAATTTACAGTGAAAATAAAATGTACCTTTTACAGTCACTTAGATTGCTCCTTGGTTGTGGGGACTAAACTTAGAATGGGTTTTTTTTGTTGTGTTAAACATTTCGAATTGCTAAGCATGAAAAACACACACGTGCAACTGATCACCTTAATTAGGCTCCAGTTAGAGGTGCCAGTGAGCCATGCAGGCAAGCAATGGAAGGTGGCATCTTTACAATTATTGGTGACACCTGTGCTCCTCCTGCTAGGACGAACTTCACTGGGAATCACAGCCTCTCATACAAGATCGTTTGAATAAAAAAATGTAGTAGAATGTGGTGTATTAAAATTGAAATGGTGCTCACTTGTAAACATAAACTCATATTATTAGTATCCACTTTAATAGTTTTTGTTGTTGGCCATTTTTTTCATTTTAATATCATACATATTTTTTACGCTTCGGAAATAATTAACACTGTTCAACATGAATTGTTGTTTAAAATGTGTTGCATATGATAGAGAGGGAAAGTAATTTACGGAATATTGCATTTAAAAATAAAATTAACTGTTTGCTGATGCAATTCAGACTTCCATTCACAGTAGTTCATATTTAACACGTTTGTTATTACACAATAATGTTTTATACTTAGCGTAGCTTGCTTGTGTAGTACAGATGAGACACCAGCAGAGGGCAGTATGACATGCAGCAGTCTTGAAATAGCTGCATGGGGGAACTTTAAACTGGAAGTCCTCGCCTTGCTTCTTCCTCTTCCGGTAAACGGCGACAGCAGGTATGGCGTCTCCCTGCTTTTCTCTGGAACATTTTTATTTTATAATCCACTCTAATCCTACGTTTTCAAATAAAATGTGGTTGATTCGAAGTCATTATAATACTAAGAACAAGTCCTTGGATCTAATGATGTGACAATTATATGAAAAAGTGGTTTCTGTGAGATATTTTAATGATGCCGTTACTTGGTCTCTGAGGCCGGTCTCTGTAGAGTGAATGTGGGCTCGCTGTAGCTAAATGCTACGATGAACATTTGTTTTTACACCGGATTAAGTTATCCACTAAAAGTATGAACTTAAGTTGTTAAGTACACTGTTTAGTCGTCTTCAGTCCATGAAAACCGGTGTCATAAACCTATTGAACCGCTTCAGTATGACTAGCCGAGTTAGCATGTTAGCATTGTGTTTTTCTAAATTAATACAATTTGTGTTTCTTTGTTTAGTTTCAACATGGTGCAGCGCCTGACTTACCGTCGTAGGTTGTCCTACAACACCGCCTCCAACAAAACCAGACTGTAAGTGAACTTTCCAGCACAACACTGTTTGCATCTTCGGTTATGGCTGGCATGCTAGCTACACTTTATTTATCAAAGCTCCCATGCTGTTGTGCAGGTCCCGGACGCCTGGTAACCGTATCGTGTACCTGTACACCAAGAAGGTTGGCAAAGCACCCAAGTCGGCATGTGGCATCTGCCCTGGAAGACTGCGCGGAGTAAGTAAACTAATTTATATTTTTGTGAAGTATATTTACTCTTGTGGGCGCCAAATATTCAGATTTACATGCACACAGCTACATGCATCTGTTGTCTGCATTGCCCTCATTGGACTGGTCTGATACGCAGTTGTAGCTGACTGTTGATGATGATGGGGAGAACGTTTTTTTTATATTGGTGACAATTTGGTAAACATGCAAAGTAATTATCAGGTGTTAATGCGGTCTCCATGAAAATATATGGCAATCGCTTTTGAAGTTTTGATTAAAACTTAAACTGTATTACAGATACAAGCTGCCAGATGTCCTGTCTTTATTTGCATCTTACAAGTTAAATTCAGGAGTAATGCATCTGTTGTGTAAAAAAAGTTAGAAAATAACATATTTTGGGTCAAGTGGACTTTGACACCTGCCTTTTTTGTTCATATAGCAGCAGCATTACTGTCAAATAATATTCAGTTTATATATATTCAGGTAGGGCATTTGGAGATCCAGTTGAAAAATGGTTGTCTAACGAAACCTATTAGGTCATTTTATAAGTTTGATAGAGCGCTTTTTATAAATGCAGCAAAACGCCTCTTATACAAATAATGCGCTGATAAACTTAAACATTCTGAATGGCATTTGGAAGGGTCTTGCCAATGAGCACTTTTCAGTGAATGAAGAACTGATGTTGGTTGTGATTGTTCCCCTGCCTTGGGTTGTGGTTAAATACAGGTATTTAGGTTAAGATATTAAGGTCCATTCTGAAATGTCAATCTTAAATGTAGTATTTAACGACTGGAAGCAAAAAGGTACAAAATAAGCATAATATATTTCTTAATTAGTAAGGGTTAATCAGAATTGATAGTATGCCAACAGTCATTTTTAAGGAATTTGTGAACATGTTTTAAGATTCTCCCCTCGTCTTAGACATTACTTTAGTCTCATTGTGGTTCTGCTCTGTTTTAGGTCCGGGCTGTTAGACCTCAGGTTCTGATGAGGCTCTCCAAGACCAAGAAGCACGTCAGCAGGGCCTACGGAGGCTCCATGTGCGCCAAGTGTGTGCGTGACAGGTAAGAGAACAAAGATGCTAGTGTTTGCTTTGAAAGGTCTAGATATTTCTGAATTGAGAAACACTATGAACTTTCTAATTTGTCTTTTTTGTTTTCCTCTTCTAGGATCAAGCGTGCTTTCCTGATTGAGGAGCAGAAGATCGTTGTCAAGGTGCTCAAGGCACAGGCACAGAGCCAGAAATCTAAGTAAAATGTGTATTTGTACTTCCACAATAAAAAATGACAAACAAATACAAATTTCTTCTGTGAGTTGCAATGAATTGGTATACTTGATTGTAAAGCTTAGTATTTGATCGATTGGGTTTGATTGCAGATATGTTGAACACATGCAAAATCTATAATTTGAAGAAGTTTTAACCTTTTACTTTTAAGTTTTACATTTAGCCAAAAACAATATTGTCTACAGTTTGAGGGATTTATTTGCCTATGGTGACTAAAATAATCAACATTTATCAGAGAAACGAAATGGCAAAAATGCTTAATTTACTTAATCTTTCAACATAGCCTATACAGTGGGATTTTGGAAGGAAACACAAAGCTCTGAATGGACTTGGAATAAGTGGCTCATCCTGAGTGGATGATTTTTACATGGTTTTGGAAATGTATTAATGAATAATTTTAAAGGACACACCCTCAACCATATTAGCAGTTGGATATCTATGGGGAAACATGAAAAGTAATTTCCATTTGGAATAGTCAACAGCCCTATTATAATTTGGGGATATAGTTAAACAAGTTGTCCTTGTGAGAGTCAGCTGGGTTGTGGAAAACAGGAATACAATCAGACCTGCACCCTGATACTGTGAACTACACTCCTAAAAATAATTAGGGGGAAATGCATCAAAACTATAAAATACCGAAGGCGTTCAAATAACTTGGGGGCACTCAATAAATTGACGGTTAAGCCTTTAAAAGCCGGAGGATAAAGCGTTGATTACAAAAAAATGAATTATTTCTACTAACTAAGGTATTGAACAGGCAATTAACAAACAAGGCCGAGGGAAAGGCATATTTGATCCTTGTGTTCGAGTCTACACATCCATGGTTTGAGCAGTAAAACATGTCAGACCCTTTAATTAACGTTACTGTCTCTTTAACTGCGCGTCACGCAGGACCTTTGTTTTGCGGGTCAAAATGAAATGAGTTAAAACAGTTACAATAATTTACCATAAGGTTATTGTAATTGATATCAAAACAGCTTTCCATTTCACACTAAATAGCCTAATAATATATTTTTGTTTAATCTCTCTGTAGTGTAGATGTGTAAGTAAAAAAAAAAGTACTTCCGGGACACGTCAACATAGTGTCTGTGCAGAACGGACGTACCTCGGCCAGCAGCAGCAGGGATAGTTGTAGTTAATGCAACAGTTTCTTCCTTAAAAATGGAGACTTTATACAGTATACCGTTTTCTGTGCTGGAGTGCCCAAATGTCAAACTGAAGAAACCATCGTGGCTGCACATGCCGTCTGCAATGACTGTGTACGCGGCCGTTATCGTGTCCTACTTTCTCATCACTGGAGGTAAATGGGTCTGCTAAGCTAACCTAATGCTAGCGTTGAATCTGTATCGTTCAGCATTAAATAACAATTACAAATCATTCATGTTTGATATAAATAATAACAGACATACTTTGCTTTAGTTGCTTGTGTAAAATAGCTTTCTATCGTCAGCGCAGTTACCATAATGGATGAGAGGCTAACTTTGCAGCTACGCTAACAGAGAGGTGTTATTATCCAGCATTAGGCGAGTAGATGAAGTACAAATCATATTACGGAATTAGCAAGAATAAATAACCAACCAAAGGAATAACTTAATGCTATGCCATACAACCGATTTAAATCGTAGGCATTCATTCAATTGGTTTGTTTGTTTACTTGGTCATAATTTACTGTTGTATTTAATTCTCATATTTTCTTACTTTTCTTTTAAATCTTCCCACTCCTTTAAATACTGTTAGATTTTCTTATTTTTTAAGGTATTTATTCATTTATGTTATTTGTTATATTTTCTTTGCATGTCTTTCCTTTATTTGTATCCCCAATTAATAATTTTTTGTATTTATTATTTAAAACAAACGTCTGCTTTAACATGATCTGCTTGCAGTTTGAGTTTTAACACTTAAACTTATTAATGTTCAACTGTTTATTGTTCTGATTGATTTCCCGCTCCCTCCCACATTATAGGTATCATCTACGATGTTATTGTAGAGCCACCTAGTGTGGGTTCAATGACTGATGAGCATGGACACCAGCGGCCAGTGGCTTTCTTGGCATACCGGTATGTCAAAAACAATAGGAACACCTCAAGAAACAGCCAAAACAAGGAGCCAGGAGGTCATATTGATGAATGCATAGCTAATGGAAGCACGTTTGTTTTTCAGAGTAAATGGCCAGTACATCATGGAAGGACTGGCTTCCAGTTTCCTCTTCACTATGGGGGGCCTGGGCTTTATAATCCTGGACCGCTCTAACGCACCAAACATTCCCAAACTCAACCGCTTCCTGTTGCTCTTCATCGGGTTTGTCAGCGTTCTGCTCAGCTTCTTCATGGCCAGGGTGTTCATGCGCATGAAGCTGCCGTAAGTCTTAACCTTGTTTCTCATGGAAAATAAAGATCTGTGTCTGAGACGCCTGCAGGACTATTACTCTGATTTATGATGTGTGGCAGTGTCTTTACAATTTAATATTTTGTCTTTTCAGAGGATACCTCATGGGCTAAAGACAAGGAGAGAGGACTCGATTCGGATGGAGAGAAGACATCAAATGCAAGGGGGCCCGACTGAAATTATGGATAAACCTTTGATATAATCAACCACCATTGAGGATTGAAAGCACTGACCTGTCTGCACTGGCTCTGTCTCATTGCTGTTAAGCGACTTTCTTTCCCTTCCTTTTCTCCAATTTATTCAAACTTTCTAATGCGGCACAGTACTTCCATGTTAAAGTCACATTATTATGAAAAAATGTTGTCATGAATTCATTTAATTTAGTCTTAACTTCTTTCTAAAAGAAACTACAAGTGCCATGCAGTAGGGGTCGTTTCTGTTTGCCACTGGAGAGGAAGGAGCAGAGAAAGTTACTGAACACTGTTGTCATGGAGCCACTGATCTGGAATTTAGAGGGAAGTCTGAATGATTATGTTGTTTGTTTTGTAACGCATTAGTTGAAAAAGCCTTGAACTTGTAACAGTTGCATTTTTTGTACAAGGGTGTGAAATAAAACATCTTTTCAGAGCTCCCTGAGGCTGTCATTTACACACTTTACTCAAAAACACAACGATAGAACTTTACTCACCCTGAAGGAAATACTTGTGCCAACATTTATTCTAAATAAGACATTGCTCAACATAAAACAAAAACATATTTATATAAAAGTATTAAGTATTATTCCTAACAATAGTGCCTTATAGAACAGCAATAAATTATGAGTCTTTTGACATTATGGTTATCATGTGTGAACATTATATAAAGGGAATAACAGAATGCAAGAACAAGGAGAACAATAAATGCAGTTGCTCATAGTCAAGTATTGGATTTCAGTAAATTACTTACTGTATTTCCATTTAATTCATAATTTTACTTCACTTCATTTATCTCACAGCCTTACTTACTGTTCAGATTACAGCCCCCTTCCTGTTCATTGAACACCAATCATCCCCAGATGGGAAATTCATAGTCACCAAGCATTTTACTGCGTAATAATTACATTTACTTGAAGTACTTTCGACTGATTATATTAAGATTTTGAATGTGAGCCTTGTAGTGGAGTATTTTAAGTACTTTTGCAGTAAGGCATCTAAATATTTGATTTCACCTCTGCCTATGTCACGTTCTGCAGAGCTGTTACTATTTGGCTCAGCGGCGCATGCAGCACACCCCATTTCACACAGTGCAAGATGCCGAGTCTGCTAAAACACCATCTGTTGACTTGTAGCACCTCCTAAATCTGTTTTTCTCAGAGAGGGAGGGAGTGACCTCCTGCATTATGAAATGCAATTTATCTTTATTTTACAGCTTTGTGGACATGCACATCAATTAATATTATGTTGATTTATATCTTATGACATAAATGCCCTTGAATATTCCAGTTTCTTCCAGTTCCGTTAAATGTTAACTTTCGCTGTTTCTGGGCTACATTTAATTCTAATTTAAGAATTGAATGATAAAGAAAATATTGTTGTCACCAGACAGTCATTAAACCAGATGTTTGACAAACAAATAAACAGAGCTTCTTGTGAAGTTGAATGGAGCATGTGCACATAGGAAATGCAGTTCACAGCTGTGGATTCCCAAGGCCAAATACTTCACATTGAATGAAACACAGATAAAATACATGGCAAAAAAATTGTAAAACAATGCTGTATGCAATCAGGAAGTAAAATAAAGTAAGTCGACATAATATTTAGAGGTAATCATAGAGCAGGAACTATTACACAAGCTTTATTATGCTCTTAGTGAACTCACCAAGTACTAACCTTTAGGGACAAAAAGTCAAACTCAGAGACATACAATTATTAATACAATTAAATGTCCTCGGGTCTTTCTTTGCTTTGTCCTTAGTTCCCTGCTGGGAAACTTAAAGGCACTTCCTCTCCACTACGCAGTATGTTTTGAGTGGGTCACCGGTCTGACAACTCAACGCTACCAGAGATCTATAAATCTGAGTTTCTCCTCTATGAATCATCAAAAGCACCACTGTTCCCAGAGATGGGGTCCTGACTTTCTTGGAATTAAGTAATTTAACATGACATTTTTTTTTTTGACAAATTGACAAAAAAACTCTTAGTGAACTTAGACCGAAACCACCAACTAGTGGCATCCAAAGACTGGGAGAACTTATTTCATAAAAAACATCGACATATTATATCAAGACATGTGACCCAAGTCATTTATTCATATTTGAACTGAAAACATACAATTAAAACTGACTTTCAAGGCATCGTGTCTCAAGTCAAGTCAAGTCAATTCAAGTCAAGTCACTAGTCTTTTACTTCCAGGTTTGAGTCGAGTCTTACGTCATTTATTTTGTCAAGTCAAGTAGCAAGTCTTCAAAACTCAGCTCAAGTCGATTTGAGTCTCAATGATTCATCTCAGAGTATATCATTCTCTTGGCACCAGAAAGAGGGCCTCTCTTCTCTAACATGTAAGTAAGAAACCTTTGGGAATTTTTCTGCAGTCTCTGTTAGAGGAACATTGGGACATTGGTCAATTATTGCAGACTTGTCAAACAGTGTCCATGTTTGTTTGCTTGGGGGGAGATAATGATGTTGAATTCTCAGTTCAGCTAGTTTATTAACGCCCACCCTCCTGGAAAGCAGAGGTTGAAGGTCAGAGATTCCCAACAATGAACAACAAAGTATCACATACACACATTACTTTATTCTACAAAGATTAAGCAACAAAATGTGTCCATACAGACATTCCACACTGTCAAATACAGTGAGTCATTTTCATAATTTGTAAAAAAAGAAAATAATTAAATGCTGAGAAATCATAGTTTTAGCTGAAGTTAAAACAAAAAGTACAATTTAAAAGACTTGTTTAGTATGTTCAAATGATATTTTGTAAAACCACAATAGCAGACACGTTTTATGTTGATATGATTCTTAGGCAAAATTAAAAAGCAAACCCTGAGAAGATTCTCTATGAATAAATATACAGCTTACTGTTATTATTAGTATTAATGTAGAAACATTTTTCGTTAGGTTATACGTATGTGAGGCACTTAGTTTTTTCCCCAGCGTTTTGACTTTTTATATTGTCTAAATGAAGTGTATAAAAGGTAAACCCCTGACGGTGGGCAGCTTTATGTCCTGAGGCGTTTGCTGCGTTGAGGAACTCCTTGAGTGCTCCCTCTGTTGTGTGCTAACCCACTGAGACACTGGTGTCCATTTTCATTGGTCGGCTGCTTGAGATCAAACAATGAACACATGAATTGATATCAATGAGGTTGGAAAAAAAATCAAGAAAATTGAAATTGTATTTGTCTTCTATCTGCAAGTGATATTATTTCATTTCTTGGGTTTATTGAGCATGCTTGGGAGGGGATACAATATTTGCTTGAGTAAGATGCAGTGTTGCTTTTACCTTTCTTTTACTGCTTTCATTCTCCACATTCGATATGTTGTGCAACTTCAAACCCAGTGCTTTCTCCAGCTCTGGAAATACAGACACAAGTTTGAGAGCTTGTTCACACACAACTTGATCCTTCTAAATAATGCACAGCGCCTGAGAGACGACACCACAGAGAAGTCACAGTGACGTACCGGTGAGGATTTGGTCGATTTTCTCCACCACCATGTCAGCGTCCTCCGTACTGAAGCACATGGGGGGCTTGAATTTGAGCACGTTGCGATGAGGTCCGTCGGCACTGAGCAGGATGTATTGTTCCTTCAGCCTAGAGTGAAAATATGAATTATTCTTCTCCCTGTATCCATTTAAACTAATCTTTCAGACTACTCATAGCAGCAAAAGCTAAACAAATCAACAACTGCTCTGCAATATTCCAAACATGGACGCAGCTTTAATTAATATCAATCACACCTGTGTTTTTTTCTGCTGTGACAAAATGTTTGCTGTAATTAAAACAGGTCTTTTACAGTTGAACGTATTGAACCTTGATAGTTTTCCAACATTTAAAGAACATTATGCAAGCAGAACTAAATTAAAATAGCTTCTCAATAGGTGCCTTTATTACCAGAGTGCACACTATGCAGTTTTATTATCCCACAGTAAATTGCACCAGATACGAATTCTTTAAAATAAATTGGCAAGATATGTATTTTATTATTAATATTGCTTTGTGCAAAGTGCAGTTATAATCAAAGCATTATTATTATTTCGCTGTAGCTTAATATTGCACATATATATATATATATATACACTATTCAATACTATTTAAATTACCAAATGTATGCCATCTGGATTTGCCTGTGGTTAACGTGAGCATCATTTAGTAAATACTTTTGAGATATTCTATTAGTTTCATACTTTATATTTTTCTTAGAATTTATTTTTGTTTTATTTTATCTTAGAATGTAACCCAATATCGCCCCCAGGGATCATCATGGTATTTCTCACTCTGGCTGACACTAATCTGAGTTCACGCTTACCTGTATATGACCTCCTGGGCCTCTGCTGTAGCAGGCGTGAGCTTCAGCCGGTCCTTCACAAGCTCCACCCCCGCGAAGAGGCCATGCCCCCTTCAGAAACAACAGTTAACTCACCCATGGCCTCTGACCTCTGATCTTACCATTTTTTGAAGATATTCTTACACAGAAACATTTGATCTGTTTCTTTTCTTCAAAAACATGCTCTGGATAATGGCTACAAACAGCTTATCATTTATAATCTACATACTGTAGTTTCCCCGCACTGCTTCTCAGAGCTAATGGGCTGTGTTAGCATACCTGATGTCTCCCACCAGTGGATGTTTCTCCTTCTGCTTCTCCAGCAGACGGGTCAGGTGTCGGCCCACTTGCAGGGCGTTACCCTGCAGATCCTCTTTCTCTATCACGTCCAGGACCGCCATGCCGATGGCACACGACACTGGGTTACCGCCAAACTGTGAAATGCAAACCCCAGAGGCACAGAGGAACGATTACACCGAGGTTACATCTCCATAAATGTAATCAGCAGCTATTCTGAGGACAGAAGCAGAGGACAACCTGATGCATTTCATATATAACCAACTTACAGTGTCACAGATGTAGCATTGTGGTTTTGTTTATGTCAAACAGATCAAACTCCAGTTTCTTTAGTATACTGAAAAATAGGTAATGAGTGTGATTGACTGTCATTGTTTTTTCTGTACATTTTCATAGTATGTACTGAGACATCCTTTTTTGTTACTGTCTGAACAGGAAGTAACTGTTATCTGAGGCTATCCATGAAACAGCCTCAAATGGCTTGGAAGGAATGTATTCTCCCATAATGTGGAAAACAGATGTGTGCATGTCGAGGATAACTCACGATAGTGGAAGTTTGAGAAGAAAAAGCAGAGATCATGTTATTCTCTGCAATATGTGTTTTAACTTTTTTTTCCACATTAAAGTATATCTTTTTAGGGTTTGAACTGAAAAAAAACACACATTTAAAGACATCACAAGGACATTTATTGATATTTTATGACATTTATAGTCCAAATGAATAATCAAAGTTTGTCAAAAATGCTGAAAACATAATATAATATAATTACTGACCGTTTTTCAGAAGGGTGGTATAAAAGAAAATGTACTTTTTTATGATATTACTTGTGCTTACTGTATTGAAGTACTCCATCCCGGATGACATGAAGGCCTCGGCCACCTCTCTGGTTGTGACCACGCAGGACATGGGGTGTCCGTTCCCGATTGGCTTCCCCATCGTGACAATGTCAGGCACAAAGTCGTCTCCCTGAAGCTGGAAGGCCCAGAAGTGGCTGCCGACACGCCCGAATCCCACCTGCACTTCATCGGCAATGAAAAGGCCCCCAGCCTTTCGCACATGTCTGTAGAGGGGCAGGAAGATCCACGAGTGTAGGCAATGACTCTCTTAAGCGACTCATTCTCTCACTAAGGCGCACACACACGCACATGCAGCAACACACAGGACAGGTTTGTCTGCAGGACTATCTCGGTTATGCTCTGTCACTAAAGCATAAATCAACAATAATGCATTCTGGTGCTGCTGCTAGAACATGGGAGCCTGTTCATTGCTTCAAGCATGTTCTGCAGCATGCAAAGTATGTTAAACATGTTCAGAATCATCTTACAAAGCTTATGGATTCTGAACACAGAAATACCATGAACTCGTTACATACTCTGCCACTTGCTGGAAGTAGCCCGGGGGGGGAATGACCTGCCCGCCACAACTCTGCAGTGACTCAGCAATAAAAGCAGCAATCTGCACAGAAGAAAAAACACCAGGTCCAACTTTAAATCCGGACTGATAAAGCGGAGAAGAGGCGGAGCTCCAGCATCCTCCTGCAGATCTGACTCCTTCAAGAGAGAGACAATCATTGAAATCATGTTACTGTAGGTCACTGTGGAGTAACAAAAAAATCCATTTGTGTTTGTTTAAAAAGTCAGCAGGATGCACACTGCAATAAAAAGTTATTGTACTCCTTTTGGTGTTCTTGTGCGTTTCCTCCTGGAGATGATTATCTGCACAAACATCCTTTAGAAACTGCTAAAGCCATTCTGCATTATCCCATCCCTCTGGCCTCTGGAAGCCGGGCTGGGTCGAGCTTTTCAATTTAGGATTAAGGACTATAACAGTTCCCTACATGCTCTCATGAACTGGGATTCGACCCTGAGAATTGGGAGATAAGGTGAGAGAGGAGGGAGAAAAAAGGGGAAAGGTATAAAATCTAATGAGTATTTATTAATCTAAATGAAATCCTTACTCATAGATCAAAGCTCAACACTTAACTTGTATGATGTTGCTTTGATTCAAGTCCTCCTTAAAAAACTATTTGTTATGTTAAAGGACTTTATACTATCACAGTCTCTTCATATCTCCGTGGTCTACACAAACAGGTTAACATACCATTTTCATAACATTGCATATACTTTTTTGTTATTCAGGGCCATTTCCTTGAACAAAAGAGTACAATTATAGCGATAAAGCAGTTCATATGTGCAGTTGAGACATTTCTGGTATCATATGGTATCAAACACAAACTGTACCTTTCCTCCTTTCTCATGCACTCCGTGAATCATATCTTTGACTTCATCCGCATATGCAGTGGCAGGGTCCGGGTGGTCCGCTCTGTATTTTCCTCTGTACACATCTGGGCTGGGAGCCTGTGTACAATATCATGAAAATGTCAATATTCATAATAAATAAAAAGACACTTTTGTCAGAGTAAAAAATAAATACATTTAAATGACCTCTTGGAGAACGGTGATGAAAAACAGACTTCTTTCTGTTACATTTTCCAATTTGATATCACTTTTCTAAAGTCATAATATGATATACTGGCAAATATCGACATAGTTTTGTATTAACAGACATGTAAGTTCATGATTGTACACACGGTTTTATATTAATGTACTCTATTACGTACATATATAACAAATTACATGTAGGCCAAATTAGATTTGAATACTCACATTGTAATCTGTTTGTCCTCTCATAATAGTCTAGGGAAATTGAGTTTGTGGTGTACGAAATGTCTTCTCACCGTTCTATCGTGTACATTTAAATATTTGTTTCACATATGTTGAAACATGTGGCTGTACTTTATCCATAGGGGCTCGTGTTCATCTGAAGATTTATGTGAGCATAATGGGATAAACAGGCATGTCCGTTTGAGAGCTGCCAGTACATTTCTCAGCAGAAATATGTTTACATTCACTTTGGGCCGTGGGAAATGTTGGTGAATTAAGGCATTTACCAGAGCTTGAGTCCTTCGTGTCTGTGATCATGAATAAAATATGCATGCTGGAGAAACATTGTGACTTAGTACACCTCGTAACACTAGAGCTGCGTTACCGCATTATCAAAACCACACCATGGAACAGAGTGTATGACACAATGGAGTCAGGACACTAGGTGTATATTAGTAGCATGTCTATCAAAGCTTTCCTAAGTTACTTTTACACGTTACTTGTTAGACCCTTTCAACTTCAGCTACTTCAACATGGTGCACCAGCTACACAAAAAAATGTTAGTATCCCACATTGCACAACTATGATTTGTGTACAATTTAAGTAAACAGCTGGAAAAGGAGTAAAGGAATCTGGGCTGGGGCTGACTATTTTTGGTGGTGCCCAGAACATTAAAATCCTGTTCAGCCTCATCCCTAGTCTCTCCTCAGGTTAAGATCCTGTGACTGAACAGGTATTTAGGGAATTCCACTAAAAGTGTTTTAAAGTGTACATAATAGCTGTTTTGCCTTTTCTCTTTTACCTGTGTTTTCAGTCTTATGCCACACTTCCAAAGGCACTTTCAGTAACATCTTGCACCACTGATTTTGCAGAAAACAATACTTCTGTCTGTTCTTTTCTGTATCCCAGTGAATACTCAGTAGACTGCCAAAGCCCAGGAGTGTTTGTGAGTGATTTGGTTTTAACACAGTGCAGGCAGGCAGGGAAAGCACTCACCACATGGACAGATTGATTGTGCTCGGCATCTGATGCGTGGTGGAACTTGTACGGACTGATGTCGATGAGCGATGAGACGTGGCCGTGATACGCGCTACAAACAAAGAATACACCCATCAGTCTGTTCTATCCTACACATTCATAAATAAGACAATAAATAAAAGGACTTTCACCACTCATTATCTCCTCCAGACTTTTACTTTGCCCTTCTGGCACTGCACCAGGAGTATTTGGACAATGAGACACTCACTTTTCCAGCGTGATGACATTCTTGTGACCCGTGTACTGCCATGCGAGTCGCAGGGCCAGGTCGTTGGCTTCAGAGCTGTAGTTCACAGAGGCAGGGGTTACTAAGAGTTACTCAGTCACCACAAAACACACAGCCGAAGCCACACATGTCATCAGCACGTCATTCACTGATTGTAGTTTTACTTCCCATTGTGTCATGTGAGATGACACTTACTTATTAACGTTAAAAAACATTAAAACAAATAAATACATTCTTTGTTTTTTAACTGTAAATGTGCTCCTTAAATAAAGCTGCTTTACCTTGATCAAGAATGATCAACACCTTTCCCTACCTGTGATTTATTTTATTATTACCTGTAACTTATATTGCAAAATCAGCCTCACATTGGCATGAGTTAGCCACCTATAACAACAGAGAGTGTATACATTCCAAAAGTAGTTTTGCATATGAAGACACACAAACATCACAGTCAGATTGACTATGCAGCTCTTGTCTTCAGTGTGCAGTCTGATTGGACACTTCTGAACAGCTGCACGGTTGTTTTCTCCATTTTACAACTTCCCTCTCCACACCTCTTTCCCTGTGGCAAATACATATACTCCCTTGGCATTGAGTGTCCAATGATCATTATCTACAACATGATTATCATTGAGCAGATAATTCCTGTTCACACAGCAGAAATGCAGCGAGTGTAAATGAGTAACCACGCCAGACTGGTCAGGTTTATGAGCGAAGTGGGTGTTAGCACGCCTGTGTTAGCGCTGATAAAGCTCCACATGCATTATATAATGCTGCAGTTATTTTGTTGTGGAGGAATGATGATCTGGAACTGTCACTTTTCACTTGTAAATCTTTTATAATGTGAAGAATACAGAATGGTCACTTTATGTGTATGTTACTCAACCTGTTGTAACCTGAATTCTTGAAGTAAACGTTGTTGTTCTCAGATACCTCCACGGTGAACACAGTCCAAAAATGGAGACAAGTCTTGGTGATTGAAGTATATGGTGGCGAAAAACTGTCATATCATCTTGATAAATTAGTGTATAGTCATGTGTGTGTGAAGTAGTGATCATACAGCTGGATTAATTAGACTTGGATCCTATCATGATTTGCCTTTTGAAGTGCCTTACCAACACCCCAAAACAGAGTGCTACTTGAGCGTGCCAGCATGCAGACATACCCGGAGTTGACGAAGTAGCACACAGACAGCTTGTCCGGGAGCGTGTCCTGCAGCCTCTGCGCATACAGCACCAGGTTGTCGTGCAAGAATCGCGAGTTGGTGTTGAGTTGTTCCATCTGCTGAGCCCCTGCCTTCACCACATCCGGGTGGCAGTGGCCCACTGAGAGATGGAAGAAACGATGATTAAAACCGGTCCTCACGTCCAGGATAGAAATATGCTTTTCTCATTAAAACCTAAGACTGTAATTTGAGGTCAAAAGACACCATGACAACTGGCACATAATTGGAGGCTATGTGCTCAAATGAAAGAGTGGGAGGCAAGGAGACATGGGCTTATTTCTGTCTCCGCATGCAAGTTACATCATAGCTTTGTGGAACAGTCCAGTTGGTCAAGTCATAAGTGTTATAAGAATAGATCTGAAATGTTTGTCAGTGTGCGTTTACCGTGAGCCACGTTGTTGATGCAGTCCAAGTACTGCCTTCCTTTTTCATCGTACATGTACTGGCCTTTGGCTCGGATGATCTTGATGGGGTCATGGCTGAAGAAAATCTTACAGGATGGCCTGCAGAGGAGCTGGTATTAATATTTTCATACGTGTAAAGAGTACCTTTCACACTCCTGGGTTCAGCTTGTTTTAATTTACCTAATCAATATTATGTATCATGGTCACATGTCCTAAATGTGTTTTGTTGATGAACAAAGTATTTTTTCTATTATGATTTCTGTTCTTCCATTCACAGACATCCAAAAATCAGTGCAACACGTTCTAGAGTTTGACACACACACACACACACACACACACACACACACACACACACACACACACACACACACACACACACACACACACACACACACACACACACACACACACAGTTCTGCAAATATGTTATGTGTAAAGAAACAATTGTTAAAAAGCTACATTGCAGTTAGAAAAATACACCAAAAGAAAAGTGTCCTGCAGCGCCTCTTGAAGTCAGAAGAAACACACTTTAGTAACATTCCGTAAAACCTAGTAAAACTTTAAAACTTATAACCTAAACTTCATAGCCTGATATAACTGCAGGAAGTTGTTTCTATCTTACCCAATATGCTTCTTCCTCAGGTCGATCGTGTTGTTCTTCTCCAATTGCTCTGCAGACATCCTGATGTTTCCAGCTGAGGCGCGAGCTCTGTGTGTGCTTACTCTGCCCGGCGTTCAGATACAGCTACTCGGGCAGCAGTAACCCAGCTGTACGCACACGCGTGAACACGCACGCCTCAATGTACATGCGCGCGTACAAAAGGAGGATTTCTCAGAAATGCAAGCTGCAGCACGTGCAGCTCTCGTGCCACCTAGCCGGTTTGAGCTGCATAATACGTGCAGGTGAGTAGAGGGCTCTGACGTAACACAGGAAGGTACACACCGGTTAGTGTAGGCTGTAAACTGATACGCTTTTTAGAGTGTCACATGTTTTGATGGTATTGTTAATATATTAGGATACACATTTCTAAGTGTAGGTGTAAGTCCAACTTTTTATATTTCAGATGTAAAAAGAAAAATGTTGTGCGTTTTACTTCACAACATTTATAATTCATTTTTCATTTTTTTTTAACATGAAATACGATTAATTGATTATGAAACAATGCACTGTAGAGACTTAAAAATAAAAAAGTAGACATAAAAAAAAGTAGTTAAAATGAGGACCATCTCAACCAGCTACATTAACAAAAACAGCTTTAACATTAAAGCACCAGTGATAATAATCCAACAACACATGGCATATAATAACATATTTACTTAGTTAGCATATTCATTTTTGCTATATTTGCTTACGTTTCATTTATACTTATTCAGTTGGGTGTACATAAATATATCTTTTGGCCATACACTAAAATTATTTTAATGAAAAACGTAATATTCAGCAAGCTGAGAAACTACTAATAAAGGTCTTTTGTTTGATGTATTTGAAAGACTGTGTTTATTTGGCTCCAACAGTACAGTCATATGAAATGTCACCTTGAAATATAGCAGTGTGTGAACACAATGGTCTTTAAAGAAATGTCAATCAAACAGGGTACAAAATGAGACGACAGAACATAAACTGAAAATATATCACAACCAAAAAAAGAAATGCAGTTTTAAGTCAAAGCCACAGCATGGATTTTACTCAAATACCATTAAACCGTTTTACTCCTGCACCAAGACTGCATTTTATTTCGTGTGTGGTATTAAAGTAAGGATGCGGTCTATTTGAGTGTATAGATCTGTTAAAGTTTCCGATGGGAGGACAGTCTTTGTCAATACAACGGCACTTTTAATCCGATCACTTGCATGGAAATAAATGTTTGAAATATTTTGGGTCTTCTGCAAATAGTATAATTAACTAAATTTGAATATTTAACAAAAAACACAACAATCAATCAAACAAACTAAAAAATCTATCAAATAAAAAAATCAATTATAAAATTAGCTGCACATGCTAAACATACAGCAACTTGTGAGAAGAAATACTGTAACAGCCGGAAATTAAACCACATAAAAATAAACCTAAATTTAAAGTCATGGAAATAACATTTTGAAATATGGGAGAGGGATGTATTTAAACCAATCAAATTCAATGAAAGGTCCATGTTTTATTTGTTTCTTTATCCTCTGGTAAATAAACATTTTTCTTCCAGGTAGTGGTATACAGGGTAGCAATGACTGCACAAATGGAGCTTTAGAAATCACAGCGGTGTGAGGTTTCAGCTGCATTTGACGCTACGCACATTAACCAAAGTATAAATTGCACTTCTTGTCAATTGAGCACACATTTTAACAGTACATTAATAATCCACTATACATATATCAAACTACATTCAATGCAAAGAGAGAGATAGAGAGAAAAGAAGCGTGAGAAAAGCGGTGATATTTGACTTCATCTGGTGCATTTCGTCACTTTAGCTTTTTGACACAAAATAAAAGCAGATTGTAAGGCCTTATATCTGAAGTACAACAGTGAATACACGCTGCTCTGTTTTTTGTAAATGACCACCTACCTTCACACTATGATCCAAAATTCATAATATCAAGAGAACCGCAGCAGACATCAAAAGCCAAAACAACTGAAAGGAATGCTGTTAAGAACCAAAAATGCCTTCACTTAAGAAATGATAGAAAAATAAATAATGTACCACCTAAAATATTGAGACAAATACACAAATATATGCACAGAAAACTTGAAATTGTTACATACATAAAACCCCAACAACAATAAAGAAAGCTGTTGTGTACCGCTGACAGAGCAGCACCATCATAATCTATACAGGTGAGATGAACTGTACAATCAAACGGAAACCATACGGGAATAAACCTTCTCAAATCCACCTGCGGCTGGTGCTACATCACAACACAATGTTGGTGTTTCACATGCATATTTCTCACGTTGCAGAAAGAGTATCACCTTCACTCACTTACTATGTCAGAAGGTAATTTGAATACAAGAAATGTGAAAAAGATGGATAAAATATGAAAAATAAACACAAATACTGCTCCATCCGATATGGAATGTGACATAACTGGCCACCGGGTACACTGTGGTGTGTTAATGGACCAATTCACTTAGCTTTTCCTTCACTGTAGTACATGTTTTCCATTTGTTTAAGACAATACATGAGGTGTAAAAGAGTGTTCTCCTCAACATATGTGAAAAAACAGCTACCGTTGCTTTATGGTTCTGATAACCAAATCAAAGCTTATTAAGAAAATCCATCAGAAATAAATCGTGTACATGCAGTGAATCAACAACACTGTACAACTAACAGCCCAAACGACAAGTCCAGAATGAACAAGCAGCGGATTTGTTACAATGCTGGATGCACAATCGAGCTTCTTTACAACCAGGATGTATTCCTGATGGATGCATGTGCGCTGCTGTAACCTGCATGCTATTTCAACACCTTGAAAAAATGATTCATGAAAAACAGTGCGTGTCTTTTTCGATACTCCACCAAACAAAGCTCCTGAAATAAACACCATTCCGATAATTCAAAATATAGTATAACGTTTCTGATAAAGGAATGAATAAAAGCTTGAGGCACCAAAGGCTATTATACACAATAATACAATGTTAAAGAATGAGAGCAACAACGAAAACAAGAAAAAAAGATGATTGCATTGTGTTAACGCTCTCAGTAGATGAAGGAGCGCTGCCTGGGAGGAGAGGCAGTGCTCCTGCTGATCTCTCTGCAGATCCATGAGACACTCTCCTGCAGAATCCGCAATCCTAGTGTTGGGGTGGGGTGGGGGGCAGGCCTGTCCAAACTCAAACCCATGTGAGCTTCATTTGTTTTCCTGACAGTTCCCCCCACCACCTCTTGTCTGGAGACGAGGCACCACACTGATGCTGAGCCACATGAGTGCAGCAGTGAAAACCTGCGGATATCATACCCTCTGCAGGCATCACCTCAATAAAGCAAAATAACCAACAGCTTTACTTTCGAGGGGGGTTCTCAGGCTACCAGCCATGGCGTGACTCCCTTTGGGAAGATTGAAGGAAAGCAGAAATGACCAAATCAGAGCTCTGAGGGTTGTGTTTTATGTTAGTGTTTTTCTTTTTCTGCAGAAGCCAACCACAAAACAGTGACATGTATGTACAATACATATAAATATAGTTTGAATACTCATGCTTTTGCAGGGGCAGGGGTGCAATGTTCTGTTTGGCACAGTTTTTCTTCTTTTTTTTAGTCTTTTAGAAAATGTTGCTGCATGAATGGGCGGTGTTGAGACCAAACGACACAAAACACGTAGCGTTTGGTGTTAGAGAGCCAGTCCAGATCCTCCTCCTCCTCATCCTCCTTCCACGCCACCGTGAGTCTGCGGCGCTGCAGTCTGAGCCGTGCAAAGACCGCAGAGACAAGTTCTGCCGCCAGCCGAGGATCTGAACTCCACCACGATGTGGATGTGAGAGCGGACACACACGGTTGTTTTCCACACGGTGATGTGAGTAGAAGCAGCTTAGGGCGGGTAACTCGGGACGTATCATTGTACACATAGACTTCTTTTCTTTTAGACATTTTTTTTCCATTAAAAAAACTATAAATACCATAAAAGAAGCATTATTTACAAACTCCATGCGTTTCAGGTTAGAGTGATCACTGCAAGAAAAACACAGGAGAGAGAATGACGTGAAGATGTTGCCAGTGTTTCATGACTCAAATGTACAGTCTGACTTTGACATAGTGAGATTTTACACACAGAGAAACGACGTAGAACCCATGCAAACATAGAGAAGCCGAAACACACATGAATCAAATGAACAGATACAGAGGGAACAAAATATTAGGAGCATTTTTTATTTAAATTAAACCTGAAAGTTTGATTAAATCAGTCTAAAACTTTGATTTTGATTAACCTTTCTATCCCATTCCAGAAACGAGATGCAAATAGTCATTTCTACAGTAGGAAAATATTGTTAATATTACATTTGAATATTTTTCTCCATGAAAAAGTCTTCTTTCAGACAAGGAAACATCACACAGACATTAAGGTTTTTATGTTACTACCTTTGTCTAGTTGTATCTGTAGATTTATCCTCAATAAATCAAAAGCAAGCACTACATAATGCCTCATTTTCATATTTAAACCTTACATTTCAGACAACTTGTCTTAATGTCAGTAATCAACTGGGAAAGTTTCATGGTGACATCTGTTCATAAAAAAAGCATTTTTACCCCATTTACTTTTCTTAGATTGAGATGTCCTTACATGTTGTCCACTCTGTATCTGTGTAGTTGAGCTACTGAAGTGTGTCATACCAATGAAATATAAATATAGTCATCTTACCTTCTGCCAGCATCCAGGCATTGGTAATCCATCTGGGCCCTGATTAGAGAAAAGTAGCAGGGAAGCAAAAAAAAAACATGAGCACTGAAACAAGTTTAATGTTCACAGATGCATTAAGCACAGCTGGGAGATAGTCAGGAGATAAAAGCTACTTCTCCAAACCACATTCTACCACATTGATTGAAATCAAACACCAGGCTAAATATCTAATCATAATGCTGTTTGTATGCATTCAACTATTAATGTCTCACATGCTGCTTAACATGTGTGCGACTGACTTTAAAGGATTTCTGGATACTGAAGGATAAATGTGGCTCTTCTGATTTGTATGACCAAAGTGTTTGCATCATATGTTAAAATGCTGAATGTGACGCTATGGCAGGGGTGTCCAAACCTCAGCTAATTCCAAAAGTATAATGGAATTTTGGTCCCAACACGAAACTTGTGCTTGTCTTATATTGTACTTCTTAAATATATCTGTAAAGATATATAACATAGTAGTACTAATGTGTAAGAAAGCCAAGTTTTCAAATAAATTCAGTTAATTTAAGTTGAAAACATTTTCTAACAAATCTTAGTTAAAAAATAAAATTGATTAAAAAAAGCCCAATAATTATTTTCATAACACACTTGAAATATACCCTTCCTATTTGGCCCCCCAATGTCAGGCTTCTGTTTGAAGGAATGAGCTGTAAACACTTTTTGCAACAAAATAAATGAAACCCTGTAGGGTGTTTTTCTTAAAGCCTTTTCAATGATCAAGAATGATTTACCTACATTTTAGATTTATTTTGCTAACTTGTGACTTAACTTGATGCTATATACCTAACCTTGGATGGAGGGCCCAGCCCTTTGTATATATTTTGTATGTGGCCCTCAGTGAAAAAAGTTAGGACACCTCTGCTATGGTGTCTAGTTTAAAGAAGGAAGTGTCACAATGCAAACTGCATACACTTTCTGTGACTACGGTACGAAAGTAAGTTCTTCAAAACTATGTTTGTGTAAATTAGGAATGACAAAGCATCTGAGATAACCCTTTAAAAACACATTATTCTTTAAACTGTGTACTAAGCCTGCATCTAAATGTAGATGTGGTATGATAATATGACATGTAATGACAAGAGTATTCTCATTCATGCACATAATTCACAGCAACATACAGCTCATGCATATGACTTGCTCTCTGATTTTATTAAAGTTGCCGCACAAACAATAATAAGATGGATATGGGGACACTGTAACAAAATCAGAGTTTTTCTGAAAATAAAGTCATTGCAGCTGGTGCATATGTAATTTAATGGGTTGACATTGGTGGTATATGAAGGTTTTCTTAGCTACTACACCTCAATTCTTTGTAAGCACACAAATAATCAAAATGAGTTTATAGCTTATACTTTAACGACTAACATTTCTACGACCATGCATTACACAGCACTCTTTCAGAAGTAACAAATAATAATAATAAAAGTCTGGAGAAATATCCAGTTTGGTTTCCCCCTTGTCTTCATGGTCTGGCCCAATTGGTACGAATACAGGAAGAGGGGAAGGGGAGTTAACAGAGTGGAGGGGGGGATGGAGGTGGGGGTCCAGGAGTCTGTGTTAGCATCAGGTTAAAATGAAACTCCATGGAGGAATCAGCAGTAGGGAAAAAAGGATTTAGGAAGAACTTGTTTACAGTTTTAATAAAAGGAAGGATTCAGTTAGAGGGATAGATCAATTATTTCAATAGTTTATTTTGTAAAAATGTGTATTCTCTAAAAGAGGCTGCTTGCTGTCAGAGAGTTAGTGAAGTATATGTTGGTGCATGTTGTTTTTTTATAAATGGAAAATGTACTGCCTGTCGAGCTCTCAGGTCATGCATGGTGTTGATTCACTGAGGACTGAAGGTGAGCAGCATGCACGGGTTAGAGGTGGAGGAAGAAGAGAGATACTGTACCAATTGGCATGGGGCATCCAGCCCGTCCAGACCTGGCTGCCCTGGTTCCCCCTTTTCACCCTTAAATCCCCGGAAACCCTGTTTGCAAAGACGACCTAGGAGTGTTACTGGGAGAGAGGTGGACGACCTTTAACCCCCGAATCCGTCCTCTACCACGGACACAAGAAGGGGGGAGGGAGGAGCGGCCCTTTAAGCTTGCTGATACCACGATCCAGCCCAAAGATATGCTTTTTAGGCATTACATTTTGAGATTCAGAGGAGTAATGTGTTTCAAGTGGATATGTTCTGGTGGAAGCTGGTATCTGTTTAGCCACAAGGCGCTCCTCCCTGTTTGGGATAGCTGCTCTACAACCTGCAGCTCACAGTGGGGACATACCAATGGGCAGGGTGCATCTAATCCAGGGGCCCCCTGTTCTCCTTTCTCGCCCTTAGGCCCTTTTTTGCCCTTCTTTCCCTTCTCCCCCTGTGGATACAATTTGTATTCAAGTTAACATCATTTTTTGGGAACATTTGGGACAGATATTAGAAGGGGAGTGATTAAAAAAAGGGAGGCTACAGCTCAAAGAGGAGGAAGACACATGGTCAGCATTAGATAGGAGGAGATACTAGACAGTAATGGGTACTCTGATAACATTCCTTAGGACAGGAAGAGGAGGAAAAATGTTGCAATAGGAGGGAGTACAAAACAGAGCTGATTGCTTTAAGGGGTGTCAAGGGCACGAAGGATGAGAAAGAGTAGCAGGGAAAAACCTCCAGAAGGACAGAATTAAATCAAATACACACTGAAAAAGGTCAAACTGTATCCCTTTAGATTGAGAGTGGAGTTAGTCTTCTTATAGCATTCAGTACATGCATGAGAGTATAACAAAATACAGAATAATAACATCAGAATTACATTTCTTTTCACCAACTTGAGAGGAAATATCAAAAGGCACTGTTATGGCTCTTATGAGCAAAGATGCACAATTTCTAATACAAATAATAATTCTAATTGTAAGAATTTTCAGAAAACTAGCAAACACAGCTCATTATTTAAGTGCTATTACAGTGCCTAATTATTGTGTTTTTCTTTGATTGGCATTCAAGATATCTCATCCACAATGCTTCATTTTGTGTGTTGAGAGCAGCTGCTAAAACAACTCGAACAAAACGATCTGATTTGAGCCGGAGAAGCTGAAGGGAAGGGAAATAAAGGATCAACAGCCTTGAGAACGCCCAATACTAATTGTATTATTTTAAAAGGGATGGGGTACAGTTTCTCTGTGACATCAAACGTCTAATAATCACATTGTAAGTGTTAGTCAGTGTGGGAACAGACAGATTCAGCACTGCAAAGGGAAGGGTTATCAACAGGCTCAGGTTTCTTATAAAAGGACATGTTTTTAGTATGTGCATGCGTGGAAACAACAGACATTAAACAAATGTGAATTTATAGAATCTGTTGTCAATGGACTTGTGTGGGCAAACAAGTTGAATCACTTTTTTTTGAGGCTCAGTTAAAAATGAGATTTGATTTTGAGAAATGAAATGACAAACGTGGAGAACAAAGGTTGGAGCGGACTGGATGGTATTTTATGATAAATATGTTTGACACTGTATGGAGTTGTTATCTACAATGGTATATTGAGAGCCATTGTTGGCTTAATAAAAATAAAATACAGACCCAGGGAAAGGGCAATCTACCCCCCCCCCCAACAAAAAATCTGAATATAAATTCTGAATATAAAGTTTGGAATTTATGAGCTAAAAAAACCTGGATAATGTCTGAGATCAAAGTGGTACATTTTAGTATTTTCGGAGATAATACAATCATAATTTTATCTCAGAGAATATTGTAATTTATTTCCTGAAAGTTTACAACTTTAATCTTAGAAATTGCTAATTGTTTTGTTGCCCTTATACAATTTATTTATTCAAAATTCTTGTCAATAAGGTATTCTATCCAGAAAGTCTTATTTATATACACTATATATCTGTATGAATTGAATTAAATCCATAAGGACGCAGGTAAATATATAAAATGTATAGAAAACCCCTTTCATGTACTCTAGTTCTTCAAACAACCATATACACTACCCTCTTAATTTCCTGTTACTGTCCATTGACATCAGCCCTCTGTTATATGTTAAGGTGTTAACAAGCCATAGCATCCTGTCTGCATCTACCTTTTCTCCTCTTTCCCCAACGTCGCCTTTCTCTCCCCTTAAGCCCTGCAACCCCTGCAAAAGTACAACTCCATTAAATTACTCTGCCTTTCATTGCATGGACAAGAAAGAGTTCTGCTGTCCTGACAAAAGCTGAAACAAACGAATTAGGAGCTGAACGAGGGTGAAAAATGAAATACAGACATCAATAGAAAGTGGAGGGATGTGAAACAACAAAAACTAAATAATACAAAATATGAAGCTTTGAAATCTATAAGGGGAAAACTGAAATTCTCCATAATCAAATGCAACAACATGCACATAACTATGAATAATGAAATATAAAAACAAGGTCAACCTTCACTGAAGAAAACTAGTATAACCTGTGCATTTAGATTGCTTTTTTATTAACTTAAGCCACAGAACATATTCCAAGTAAGCTTTCACTTTTGGTAAATTATTTACGATTTACGGTCTCTCTACATAAAGTTACTTAGAGCTGTCACAGATTTTCACTATATGATTATCATGACCAAAGTAATTCAAATCTATAGAATCATTTAATTGATATTGTATAATTTCAATCTCACTATTGTTACCATAATGTATTCTTGGTAACTTGTGATTGTTTTGTATTAAATAATCCGCACCTTGGGCTAATCCAACAATTGCTAACGAGAGATGTCGATTGAGGTTTTGTTACTCTTAAGTTTTTGACAATAAAAAGCTTTTTTTCCCTAAATGTTAATATTTAGTGACCAAATACACTCTAGTACTCAGACAATTTGTCCCTGCGCCTTCAAAGAAAACTATAAAAAATGTTTAGGAGACTTACATCCAGGCCTGGGGTTCCAGCAGATCCCTGAAAATAAACAACATTAGGTGAATGGTTATTAAACAGTTGAATTCATCACACGGTGACATCTACATTATTAAGTCTGAACAAATCCTACTTTAAGTAATAAAAGGCAAATGTAAGCAGCCAAAGTGCACATTTAATACAGAGAGGTCTTTATTCTACTGATATAGCTGACATTATATCAAGATAGTGTGTCTTCAACATAATAATATGCTCATCAAACTCACAGGAAGTCCGTAAGGGCCCCTTGGTCCTGGATCGCCTGACGCTCCTCTCTCACCCTATAGCAAATAAATCAGTGTTGCAATCATGTACAAGGGATGGAGCACCTCATATTAAAGCTGAAATGGTCAGTCAGATACAAGGTGAGAGTCAAATGTCGATCTTACTATGTCGCCCTTCGGCCCCGCCGGCCCAGCTGGCCCCGCAGGCCCGTCCTGGCCCTGTAGAGAGTCGTGTTGTCATGGTGAGTTTGGGCCATAGTATTTATTTTAATTCATTTCCAAACAAATAGATGGAAAGCATGTTCATTTGTACAATATTCCCATCCTACACCAGTACACGGGACTGCTGCTCGTACACGTGCATTGGCCACAGAAGGACATTTACAACACTGCTGACACAGTTAATGTATGAGTGTGTGTTAATGCTGAGTTAATGCAACACGGGACAAAACGAGAGCCTGAAATGCTGCAACAGCTTTTTATCCTAAGGACTAAAAACTCAAGAGTGGCTTTATTAAACTCATGAGATAGGATGTAAACGCCTAACAAAAGCTTATAGATCCTCAGGTTGCTCTTTATTTCACAGTACACTAATTAAACGTAACAAGAGTAGAATAAATACGGTCCTAGTTAGACATTACACAAAAAGTTTACCCCAATTATACACATCTGTAATTACAAACTGTACATAATGCCATGTTACACCCAAAATATGCAATTCTTACACACTATTATATCAAATTATACTCCCCTTAGAAACCATATAGTAGATCTTATTAGCTTCTACAAGATAAGAGTCTAATTATAAATGAAGAAAGCATAAGGAGCATCTAAATATAGGATATTCGATTCGATTTCTTTGGCTCCGAACTTATAAATTGGCATCTAATTTGAGCGTAATATGGTGTACTATTGTCCAAGTTTAGCATATGATTGGTCTAATATATCAGGTTACTAATTACAATTGTGAATGGCATCTTATTAGGGTATAAATGTGTTAATTTAATGTCTAATAAAGTACATATCAAGTGCAGTTTTGGTCTAATTTGACACAAAGTAGGTTCTATTACTCTCTTATTAGTGTACTGTAAAAATAAAGTGCCTCTTAACTTCACATTGAAACACAATGAAATGGGGTGCTGCTAACTCATCTGAGGAAAGAGGGTGACTGTATGGAGGTGGGGGGGGGGGGGAGAGACAGTAGACAGTTGGGAGGGGTGAAGCCTCTCGGTCACATGACACTCACCCTAATTCCGGGCTTGCCGTCCAAGCCGGATGCTCCCTGCGAGGTTATGGAGGTATGAGTGACATGAACAAGGCGGGATTAGTACAGATGAACACTGTTATTAGGACAGGTCGATGGCAGGGTTCACAACAACTACATTACACACTGTGTTACACGGAGAGCGGCAAAAAAAACACACACAGAAAATGGAAAACGGCATATAAGGAGACGCACACTCACACACACAAATGCACAATAATAAAAAAAAGAATCACACAGGGCTAAGATAGAAATGAGAGATTCCTATGGATGTCTGAGGAAATAAAGGACAGGGCTTTGTGGTTGCACATTTCCCATGATGCACGGCTTTACTCACGGGAAGACCAAGCGGCCCGCGGTCCCCTTTGTGTCCCGTCTCTCCTCGGATTCCCTTCACACCGTGCAAACCAGATTCCCCCTAAATAAGAGGGAACACGGGAAACAGGCAGACATGTGTTATCATTTGATGCATGATTCTTCACATTTCTGGGGGATGCTGGAGGTAAGTGACGGGTAAATACATGCTATGTCTGAATAAATTAAGAAATAATGTATTCTAGACCCACTCCTGTGCTGTCTATCTGAAACAAAGACTGATTAAAATGTCATGAAAAGCTGCGGAAATGCTAAAACCAAGATAAAGAAGAATGTATAATCTAATAAAATCAGTTGTATGAGTTCCTACCAATCTAGATCTTAATTTTACAATTATTACACTTAACTATGGTCAAAATATATAGTAGTAGAGTATAACAATACATTTGGTTCCAGACGGATAAATACAAACTTCCTGTATGGTTTAATTACAGTCATCATAATGTGATTTACCTTTGCTCCAGGGAAACCATGGGGACCCTGAAAACATGGAAAGATATTATTCTGTGGCTTGACTCATAATCACAAAGATTCTATTCTTATTTTAAGGAACTAAACCAAGCTATTTTATATATAATGTCTTTCCACCTGTAATTTATCCACATTTTCCCTACTGTGAAACATCCCACAGTTATTGACAGGTGCTCTGTTTCTTTTTGTTCCGAGGTGACTTTATAGGAGCACACTTGCTGTGGAATTAAAACAGACACCCGACTACAACGTGCATGTTGAAGATAGGCCTTGATGTGACATGACAGGCTCTATGTGCCACACTGGAATCGAACGACCCGTAAGTACAACAATGAAAGACAACAACACTGGTTTGGCTTGTTCACAGTGAGGAGGAGCTTTTGCACATTAAAGTTCATCTCATTAACTTACGTACACTTATTAACTACTCATACAAGTCCTCCCTCGACAGACTTACTGCAACGAGCAGCACCTTACTCCCCCTTAAAACTGTGCAAATATATAACCAGTGGAATGATTCAACTGTGCAGTACTAATGACACAACTCAATGCTCATAACATAGCATTTTCCATCGTTAATAAATCGTTTAAGACTTTACGCCACTATACATGTTGTATTATATACAGTTTTGTTGGAGTACAACATGCATATTTTTACTTAACTTCCTATGCTAATTTTAATATTTGTATTGTATTTTATCTTCTTATTGCACATTTTTCTTCACAGCTTTTTTTCTTCACGATAAATAAATGTTCAGATTAAGATGGCTGTACAGTATGTACCTAGTATTTATATTAAATCTAGATTTTAAATGTTATATAATGCTATTAAACACTCACCATGGGTCCTGGGGGTCCATGGGGCCCTGGAGGCCCTGGAGTGCCGATGATCTGCAAACAGTATTTTTTTTAAATCACCAAATCATGTTTATAAAATAAGATATATTGAGTGCGGTAACATTTACAGAATAACACACGACAGTATGTTAGTCGGCAGTCTGACAGTTTGCAAGGATCTTAATACACTACGCGACTTTATTTTCATGCCAAACAATAATTAATAAATGAGACTTACTGAAGAACCTTGAAGACCAGGCAGACCTGCGTCTCCCTTTTCTCCTCTCATCCCGTTTACACCCTGCGGAGCAAAAGCTTCATGAGACAGAGGGCAGACGACCAAAAATACAGTATTTTAAGATGCGTAGTCTAAAGAAATAGTTGCATTATATACTGAAAATATCTATATTTTGTAAATTGATTATTACAGGTAAGCCAGGTAAACCAGTTGTTCCTTTCTCCCCTGAAGCTCCGGGCATCCCCATGTCTCCTTTAGAGCCTTTGTAGCCCTGACAGAGAGTACAAAGAAATGATAGTATTTCATTTATTCACAATGTGGTGCCCTTGAGCAAGTCACCGGACACCTCCAATCCCCCCTCCCCATTGCTCCCCGGGCGCTGCACAATAGCTGCCCACTGCTCCTAGTACTAGGATGGGCTAAATGCAGAGGACCAATTTCACTGTGTGTGCTCTGCTGTGTGCATGTATGTGACAAATAAAGAGGGTTTCATCCTCCGATTCTATTCTATTCTATTCTTATTCACAATGTGGATATGTATGCAAATGTCTTCGTATTTAAGTAACAAAAAGGTCTCCAAATCTGCATATTCCTACGAGAGAGTTGGAAAACATTAAAAAAAAAAAAGCCAAAATAGTCAAAGTCAACATTGAACACACACATATGTTTTTACATATGCACAACATTGTATATTGTAACATTTCTGGCTTTTAGCCTCTCCTGCATAATGTTCTGACTTTTGTTTCTACTGATGCTACTGAAAACTAAAATGTACCAGGTCTTTCTTTTTCATTAAGAATAAATAAGAACTCACTCTTTCTCCATCGAGTCCAGGGAGGCCAGGCATCCCACGGTCCCCCTGCGAGAGGAATACAAAGATCTTGTTGGTAGTTTGCACGTTTAACACTGAGGGTGGGATTATTAAAACAGTAGTACAAAAAGTAGTTTACTTTCACCCCCTCCGGTCCTATGGGCCCGGGCGGTCCAGGTGGACCCTGAACAGAAACAGACATACGAGGAGAATTTGTATCAGAAATTAAACATACTTTTGATTGGGGTTAAAATGTTTGAATGCAAGGAGCTCCAATTCATCAAATGGATCTGACCATTATGATGAAATGACAACAGGACGAAACAGATTAGCGATCAGTTGTTAACAATGATGCTCAAAAACATGTTAGCTACAACATACCAATCAAAATGATCATTGACAGATGAGTGAGCATGTTGTTGCTTCTTCCATGATCAAACTGGAGTTTAACATTACTGGCATCCAATTTGAGTTTGAAGCAATCATTTTTGGACGATGTTAGACACTTAAAATGTGAATTCATGTACACATATAGTCTTGTTGTCAGCTCAGAGTTCAGTTGTGAACCTGGAAATGTTGAGTATGTTAGGGAATTGTTGGCTTAGGCAGTTTGACACAGCTCATCATTTTCTCACTGTGTATTTTCCCATGGACCTTGGGGTCCTTCTATCTCCATTAAGGAGGGGCAGCCCGGGCACCTTGGAGTTGCCAGTCTATGACCGAGCACAAGCTGCAATGATCATAGTTTATCGTTCAGGGATGTCTAGGTTCCCTGGCGCACAATCTTTTCTATGGACGACAACTTTAGGTAGATTTAGGGTCCATATTTGTTTAGTCTCTCTGATGAGAAAGGTTGATTATACAGTAGTTAAAACTTCAAGCAGCAGAAGAGTTCTTCAGAATTGGTTTGGCAACTGCTGTGTCACCTTGTGGCTGCAGCAAATGTATTGTCAGTTCTCCGGCCGTAACTTCAAATAAACCATCAGTGTTTGCCATCAAGTTCCAGCTCTCCTGTGTCTCTGAGTTTCGTCTCAACTGCTTTAGAAGTTTCCTTCACAGAGTACACCAAAGTTTTATGAAATAAAACTTGCATATGTTGGGCAATTTGCACAATTAGCATATGTGCGTTAATTAGCATGAATTACCATTATATCCTATGGGGACAATAGCTAAAAAATTGCTTGCCAATTCGGACAATTTTGGAGAACTTGTGAGTGTTATTGAGGACACTGAGTCAATTTATGAAATGTTCAATATCAAAAATGGCAGTATTAAGCAGAAAGTGCCAATATGTTTACTCTGTGGGACAATTTGGAAGGTTGCAACACTACTCATGGAGTCAAAATCAGCCCACCATGAGAACAAATATGATCACTTCTGGTTCAAACGTCCATTGATCCTGAAGTGGATTCAGCATCTTCAATAACACCCAAAACAACTCAGAAATTGTCCAAATCGGACAAGTCATACTTTTTACTATTGTTTACATAGGCTTTAATGCCGTTCATTTAAATTAACGCACATATGCTAATTATGCATATTGCCCAACATATGCAAGTTAGCATCCGACAGTTTTCTATGTGCTGGGGACCCAGACTACACATTTCTATCATACGACTTTGGTGTACTCAACATATCCAGGTTCACACTGCTGGCAACTAGACTAATACTGTACGCAGCACTAAATACTGTTTTATATTTAGTTGGGAAAACATGTTGCTGGGTGAGGCGGCACAAACACAGTGAGGCCGTGCAAACCAGGGTCGGGTCCATGCGAGGAAGAATGGGGATGACACAATACAAGCAGTACACATAGGTTATTACCGTTACTGTAATAGTGGTAATCTTCTGCAGAAGGCCAAAGGAGGGGTAATGTGGAGGAGATAAGATTGCAAAGGTCATACAGGAAAGAAACCTTTGTGTCAGCACAGAGGAGTTATGTATTAAAGAACAGATGTGCCTAATTATGCTGAAGTGTGATAGTTTGAGGGTGTTGCCCAGTAATGTAAAGAGTACATTTTCTTAGAGGAGTTTGAAAATGTGAGCAATACTTCATTTAGCTTATAGTGAAATTTAAGCTAAACAAATAACACAACTTGCAGCTTTATCTTAATATATGTCAGGTTTCTTCAGTATGATTTAGGATTTAAACATTAGGCCATGTGTTGTAAGACACTCGTCCGGATGTTCTTGTTTAAATCAAGTTAGGTGACTTCCTGTCTGACCTGTAAAGCCTCCTGAATGTTTCCATTGTAGTCGACGATTTCTGTGGCTCCTTGGTCTCCTTTCTGGCCGGGGGGGCCCTGCACATATTTACATTAAGAAGAATACATGTTTTTTAAACTGGCGGGCACCAAATGTATAGACATAAAGGAGTTTGACTCTTTTCCCCAAAAATAAAAAAGGTACTAATGCCCTCTGGTGGTTATCAAGTGTAATGCAGCATGTCATGTAAAATCGCATGGTTTTTTGTATGCATGGGTTACATTATTTAATATACTTGCTTACCTTCGGGCCAACCGATCCCACAAGTCCTTTATCTCCAGTCTCACCCTAATGTGAAAAAAAGGATTGCATTTGCTATTACTATTACTATTACTACTATTACTATTATTATTATTATTATTATTATTATTATTATTATTATTATTATTATTATTATTATTATTATTATTATTATTATTATTATTATTACTACCACACTCCTTTAGCTATAATGTGGACTATGTTTTGGAAAAATAAATCATCATTATTATGTTCAAGGAGTTCTAGTAATGTGAATTAAAACAAAGTATGACAAATAATACGTATAATACTCCTGTACATACACATAGAAAACATTAAGTCAAATAAACAATGATTCTTTCTTTTGCTTACTTGACCAGCGAGACATCTTACCGAGACTAAATCGCTAAAAGAAATTAAAATGGTTTTCCAATTTTCTTAATGCCTTTAGTAGATCAGTATGCTATTGTCTTTTTTTATTCTTAGCTTTGCATTGCGCAGACCTGCTACTGCAACAATGCTTATATGTATTAAAGCCAGACTATTATATCTGCTCTTTTGAATAACATGATCTAAACTAATATTGGATTTCACTGCAGCCAAAAAACATTGCATCCATTTACAGTTTGATAAAACGTTGTAAAAAGGGTGCTTGATGTATGATTTTTTCACATAACACAGATTCAACACAACTTCAGTGACTGAAAAAACATTGAGCATAGAATGGCGGAAACCCAAGATCTGAATCAGGTGCAAAGTTTAATCAAATGGTCAGCTTATAAAGACATCACATTTAAAGAAAACACATCTGCTAAACTCACCTTTGACCCTTTATTACCAGGTGTACCTCCCTCTCCTTGGGAACCCTGCCGTGAGTAAGAAAACAAAAATGGAGAAAAGAGTCATCTGTTAAAAAAGACAAGCTGAGTACTTTATATATACACATGAAATTGGAAAAATAACAAACTTTCTTTCTAGGCTAAACTCAAAGTCATCATTTAACAAAATCAATGCATTTAAAAAGTACATTTCACACAGGAAATATCATTAATGTGTCCCAAGAGAACAGCCCGGTCAGCTTTTCTGACGGATCCAGCTTTTAATAAGTCATATCAGCCGAGCATGGAGAAAGTGTTTATTTGAACTTTATTTTGATGAAGGAGGGGGTCCGCTTTGGGGGTTTCTAATAGGATGTGAAGCTGATCTGTGGCTCGTCTAAGTTTAGACTGGGGCTTAAGCTACCTGCTGGGCAAGTGCCAGACATAAACAATGGGAAACTCATTTATTTCTGGTTTACTTTGTGCAGACTCCAGGGAAATACTTGAACCTATTACAGGCTGTAATGGTTTACCCAGTGCTCTTTGTTAACATTACTAAATATTTGATGAATTGAATGACCCCTCGCTTTTTACAAACTTCTTAGTGTGTACTTAAATCTGCAGGGCTCTAGATGGCAGCAAACATCTATCAAACACACTGCTAACAAGACAGTTGTGACACTCTCAAAGACACGCTGCTGTAAAATCCTTTTTTCCCACATAATTTCAGTCGTTTGTGTCTGCAGACATGGACATGTGCACTTGAGTAACTGACCTTTGGTCCCATGGGTCCAATTTCTCCTCTTTCTCCCTTTCCTTGTGGCCCGTGGTCGCCTCTCTCACCCTGCACAGACAAAAGAACGACAGACAGCTCAAGAAAAAAGGAAAGACAAATCGAAGAGTGACTCATGCAGCAAAGCAAAATTAGGAAACTAAAATTAGGATTTCATTATCCAACCCAGCCAGAAAACTGTATTCCTCCTACCCTCCCTTTTAATGTACTTGTCTCTTCTATTTTGCACTCAACTCCTCTACACTTGCAAACACACCCAATTGAGCTAAACAATAGACTGTCCTGCACCTTCACAATATCACTAGGGTTGTGAAATACATCCATATAATATCAATATCCTGATAGATTTCAGAAGCTGTAATAATAAGGCTTCTTTACAATTAAGTGATACTTGTAGTTATAAGTGTCATAGCAGATACGTTTTATATTAAACAACTCAATATATACTTTTGGAAGTATCACTACAATGTTGTCAAGATAAGTTGTCAGAGACGTTGTGATCTTTTTGTTAATTTTTTTGCTTTGTCATGTAAATCCTGTCATGTCTTGTCCAGTCTCACCTGTCTCGCTTCACTAAAACAAGTGTTGTTTCTTTTAGTTGTAAACTTTCCTCATCTCCATATTTTGCAGTATTGACAGAGGTCTCCGCTTCTTCTCATGAATTTGCTTACTTGACATAATTTCCATGGTGAGTCGTGGATATTTATGCGGAGTCAGTACAACATCCTGTCTATTTGTGACCTTTGAGAAGGTGAAATGTTGTTTTAAAAAAAACATCAGAACATGCATCAGTGTCTGTGCTAAAGTTGAATATTAAAAACAAATCCATGGATGTGCACTTTATATGAAATGACTCATAGCAACCAGTAGAGAGAGGTGTGGTGTAACTATACGCTTTATGACCTATTCTGATACTTAAAAAAACAATTGGAACACAACCATCACTCAGCATTGTAGGGTAAATAAGGTTTTGGCTCTCTTTTCACAAAAATGCTTACTTATGATTACTTAAAGGCACAAACAAATGCAGACTCTTTTCAAAAATTATAACATCAGCAGTACCCTCTTAGAAAATGGGCAAACCCTGAGACCTGAGCAAAAGGAAACATTAAATACTTGCTGCAAAATTCCTCTTTTTCCATCTATACCCTGATGACAAGGCAAGGCTCATTTATCCTGATCAGCCTGATGCAAAAGGACAACGTGAACATCACTTCTGGATGATCACCGCTGGCTCCTCAGTGTGATAATGTCACGACTCAAAGGGAGCTTGGAGGATTAGTTCATTCTGAACACTTCCAAGTGACATTTTGAAAGAAACGGAGGCTTAATCACCTCGGTGTAGTGATAATAATGGATACTAAACCCAGAGGCATTACTGACAATCACACTGACAGGTTGTGATAAAGAGCTGTCAAAGCTCATTGTCATTGAATTGAAACATCCAGTGTCGCTCTCACATTGAGATTTTCAAGATTACTTTGGGATGTCAAAGTGACCCACCTTAGTTCCTGGGAGACCTGGGAGCCCTGGTTCTCCCTGGGGCCCGAGGAATCCGGGCTCACCCTGAAAGAAATAGAAAAATGCTGTATTAGTCCACATGATCCATACGTCCACCCGCTGATGATGAACACAAACACAAGCTGCATGGACAAATGTATCAAACCACAAGCATGCATTTCAAAAAACAAACAGCTTGTTAATTGATCCACTGGTTTCACATACATTAATGACTCCCTCTCACAGGCTTTAATAGACGTTATGACTGACCTTGTTAGAAACCCATCACTAGAAGTGTTCTGCTAAAGTGTGCAGGAGCCAGTTCCACTTCAACGTCTTTTCACTTGCACTCATGAGCTTCCAGTATGAAGTGTGATGCCTGATTCATATTTGATTGTGAAATAACTTAATTGCTATACCGTGTGTTCCCATCCAGGGCCTGTGGAAACCTCTGCAGAGGTAATGGACACTCACCGCTCCAAACTTTTAAACTATGATTGGATACACAGCCAAGAATGCGGAGCAGAACAAAGTGCAAGCTCAGAAGGCGGGAGTGCAACGTTAGCGAAATATTGTTAGAATCCATCAAGCATTCAGGCCTCTTGAGTAAGAGTATATAAATGTAAAATGCAAGGCCTTTTTTGTTTGGTTTTTACAAGGCCAGCACATTACAAGCACACAGAAAGAGAAACAGCAACAAGCATTACCTCATCATGCTGTGTGAAAATTCCCTGCATTCATGTTCTATACTAATAATCATGTGTTCTTTAAGCATAAGATGGCAGAAATAAAACCATGTCTCACCCTGTTCTGAGTTGTTTATTATTCATTAAATAAGCAAGTAAAACAAGTTGAAATCTGAATTATTTAATCAAATTGAAATTTCTTAAATAAGCAGAACCATTTTGACACATTTTGTCATGAGTCTCTCGATGCCAGGTCCAGGAAGTACCCTAAAGTTGTTTCAGTTTTCCAATCATTAATTCAAAGAATGCTAGCATGGAGTATTTGGTCTCAGTTTGTTTGAGGCAGCATTTACATAACTGCTATGATTATTAACGTAAGAATGTAAAGCTCAGTTAGCCGTCATGATGCCATAAGAAGCAATAGGTTTCCAATCCATCAGAAGACTGCGCTTATATTTGGAATTTCTGTAAGTAGCTTTCAGTTTTCCTTATTGGTTTGGATGGATTTGAAAAGGATCAACCTGCGTAATTATATCGCTATTATATCAGTGGCATAAAATGGTCAATAATATCCTGTATCGCGATTATTTCTGGGACAACATATCATTCAAGTTATCGTACGAAGCCTAGTCTTGGTGCACATCCCACACAGCAGGAAAAGCAAGATTAGGAGACGCTATGGGGTCGTGCATGAGGCATGACGATGGGTTGGATAGGTTTTGCTCTGGAGAGGATGGACAGGACAACAGCGGGGGGGAATGATCGGGGGGTAAAAACAGCGAAGCATTTACCTTTATCCCTGGGAGTCCAGGCAGCCCTGGAAGTCCTGGCTCTCCCTACACAGGAAGAGTGTGACATGTTACAGCCAGGCCAAGCTAAGCTGAGTCAAGCCTCATTTTGGGCTCTTTGGGGTTCTATAAGCTCTAGACTTTATTTTCTGTTTGTGTTTTCTGGCTATCAAGCTGCTGAATCTCTGTGACTGTCACTAGCAGTAAACACGAGCAGAAGGTACTGCACATGCACTTGCAAACCAACTCATGCAGCCGTGGCTTGACAGCGTGATTAGTGCTCGTTATAACACGCAACCTTTCACAAAGTGCATTGAATCTTTTTTGAAATGAATTGGTTTGGGCAGGTGTGAAAAGTTCTGGTTTCTGGAAGCATATTCTGTCAGATATTTTGGATTAGAGAGCTGCCGCGCGGCTTCAAGGTCATTAGAGTTTGGCGCTGCTGGACTTTTCCCTCCGCTACCAAGGTCGGGTCATCGTCAAGCTGAGAACTCCAAACCCTCATTATATGCACATTTGAGTAAGTCGTTTTTATTCAACTGTGGAAAATCAGAGGTCAAGTCTCTGCCGAGGAGTACTGCAAGACTTTCAAAACAAAACGTCTGGATAATTTAATGCTCCATTAAGACCATTTTATTTATGGCATATGCAAAGAAATGATTAGCGCCACAGAAGAATGATGAACTCAGGGGATCAGAGAGGGCTGCACATTTCCATTGTGGCTAATGAAGGCATTGTAAAACTAATGAATAAAAGACTGCTAACTCCCCGACACTTGAATGCCACCCAATGGTAATATTTAACGGGGAGCGACAACTCAATCTCACGATGGCCATTTTGAGGAGAAATACAACGTGTAAGTGTGTCAGCAGAAGCAGAAGGGCTGTAAAATGAGAGATAAGATAAAGCAGTCATAAAATAGTTAGTGTTGTCTTTGCAGAATGGCAGAAAAATATAAGACATTTGCTAAAAGCCCATCTGTCTGGAAAAAGAGAGGTGGATTAATGGGGTGCAGTACTTGGGATTAAAAGTGTAATTAGATGGGCCACTGATGCAATGTGGCCAAGGGACGAGTAATGGCTTTTATTTTGCAGGAAAATAGCTCCTCTTATGCTGCATGCTTTCTTTATTAGTCATCAGCAACTACTTCCTTAACAATATTCTGTCTGTGTCAAACACTACAATTAAAATGACTAAAACAGCAAATTAATTCTAACAACTATTGGTTAAAAAAAAAAACACTTAGTAATTGGAAGGATGTAAAGTAAAATAATGGGAGCACCCGTATGTACAGCTAACAATTAAGTGGTGCAAAAAGGTCCAAAATATTTATCCAAGAGGGGCTGGTATGATGTGGGACTTAACGCTGCATGGCTCAAAACTGGTTTCAAGTCAAAGTGAAAGTAAAATGAGCACCAAATAACAACTCATTACACAACTAAGTTCTGATTCATTTATCTTGCCCAACAGACTCCATCTTCATCTTAAAGGTTAACGCTTCTTTAGGTGTGTCTTTTCACAGTGATAATAAATATCCTCATCCAGACACTAAATGTTTACCTGTTGCTGAAGAGTCAAATATTGTATTCCCATGCTGACGTATCAACCTTGAAAGCTATCAACGTTAGCAAACACTTAATATTCAACAACATATGACTACCATTACTGCTACAGTGAGTCGTATTTATGTGCTGTGTATGAAAGAGCAATGAGTAGCAGTTATTACCTTTGTTCCACCTCGTCCAGGCTCACCAGGTTCTCCCTGTAAAAGATGCAAAGAGTTTTCTTTACGACTGATTTGTTTTAGGGACTGGGTTGCACCAGCTTTTTGTGAATCCATCACTGAATTCTTTGAGTAACTGGTAACGTTTAATTGATAAATAAGCGAACATAAGCTTCAACTAACAGTGTCATTCCCATGCTCTCTATAAAGTTGTATGAGTGAATCATGTGCTAACTTCATAGTTCAAATTGCAAACGAAGAAAAGGAAGACATACTTTAAAATGGCAGTTCGAATAGTTAAAAACCCATTTAGCCCATGTGGAACCAAAGTATAAAGTTGATAAAAGGTTTCCATAATTTGTCAGGATATTGAGCATGGGAATATATGCTACTGCTCAGTGACTACAAAATAAATAGTTGATGTTTTACATTTTTATTATTTTATTTATCAAGATGAAATGTATAAACAGCTGGTGATCCTAATAAAGATGATCAGATGGTAGCTTAACTCTCACCTTGATGCCTGCTGCAGAAGAGCCTGCATCTCCCTAAAAACAAGAAAAAAACAATCAAAAAGGCACAACAGAGGATACTATCTACTAAATGAACATTATACTGCAGCATAAATATGAGAGAAGCCCATTTTTAATGGACAATGCAGAACACCATTTTGCAATGGCTGCATTCATGGATCAAAGTGTGTGAAATCTTGTTAAAAAGAGCTTGTCTGCTAACCTACTGTAAGCTGTGCCCCGACAGAATTTACGTTCTCACTAAAGTTTGAGACAGCATTTTTATAACTACAGTGCTGGGAATCACTCCATTGTTTTCACACTGTCAGACTGCAGCTGCATACTGGCGATGAGAGGACATGTAACACTAGAAGAAATACAACAGTATGTGAGGGGGAGAGGCTTGAAAGATATACTGGACAACCATTTTTCTTTTCATTGCATCTGAGCAGGTAGGGAGACAGAGCTTCTTATATCCCACTTTTCCAGCAAAGTCCTCCAAACATCGAGGCTCACTCTGCTATGCACTGCTGCAGCGTACAGTAAAAACATACATAAAACAAGGGGCCAATAAGCGTAATTATGAGCAGTTGGTGGGAAAAGGGAGTGGGGAGAAGGAGGCTGGGTCTGCAGCTCTGGTGTGGTTTCACTGCACATACGCCTTGCGCTCAGAAGTTGCTGCAGGAATGCCTCTCGCCCTCAGCTTTTTAATGGGAGTCATTACCATGCATAGCACACAAGGCATGTTTAATTGTGGCATTTTTTTTTGCAGACAATAAACTGCATTACTGTTAACAGCTGGGCTTTGTTGCATGTGCCTCTATCCATACCTTAGAAAGTTATCATTTCTGTTTTATATCGGCATTTTCCTCTATATTTTATTGAAGTTACAAAGGATCCAACAAACTTTTACAGTTTACTTATAAACAGGCTCCTCACGTTACATTATCCAGGATGAATTAAAGGCTTTCAACTGATTTTTTTATGAAATTCTACATAGATGTCATGATGCGGTTGAACTGAAAATTACAATAAAACAGGAAACTTTACACAGAGGCCCATTATTCTGACTTTTTTTGCATCTTGGTTGAGTAATTGTTTCAACAAAACACACATCAAAGTCAGAGACAGTTTACACCTGTTGCTTTTTTGGCTGGGATGGATATGTTAGAATGCCTCACATCTGCGCTTAATCGTTACATCTCATACAAAGCACAAAAGATCTCACCTCGTAATGAAGCTGGGGACTATATGTAAGCACGATTTGCTTTTTTTCCCATTATTAATCTCAGCAGGGTGAAACCATAAGGAGGTAATAATGTGGAAAATAAATATTTACAGAGCAATTTACACACTTTTAATCAAAAAGTCCCCATGTGAAAAAGTATCAGAGGACAGTTAACACTTTACTTCCCTGCTGCATAACCCCACTGAACTACGTGCAAGATTTCCCTGTTTTAATATTTTCTAAATGAAATACCATGAGATGGAAAAAGTGATGGAGTTGGGAGGTGAGCTGAGGTGTGGCACAGAGTGCTGAAATGTCAATGTTTGGCCAATTATTATGGCTAGGCTCCAGCCTGAGACCTAACCGGCGAGTGGAGCGAATATCACCACAGCTTCATTATAAGCGCCCAGAACTGTCGCTGCATATATCTGCCACCTGAAGATAATACCAGCATGACTATCTTATATTTATACAAGCCATTTTCCAGCTGTTTGCCTCATGAGAGCAAATAAAATGGAGTGAATTAATCTGCGAGCAATGAAGTTGTGACAAACGTAATTATTAAATGTAACCGCAGCCCTATAAAACAAGACTCCTACTTCATTATAATCATTGCTAAAGATGACCATATTCAGCCACCTCAGCCTAATATCGTATGCAGTCTCGTTGAGCTCAAATATGCGAGGCAGTACAGATTATGATTGGCTCCTGAGGCAGAAAGGCGCTGCCAGTCGTTGAATTGCAGCCAGTTCATAAGAGCTTGGACCGGATCTCAGGACTCAGAAATGATACCGACCACTGTGCCACACCAGCAGAGCCAAGAGCCCGGCCTGAGAGTTCCCAAGAGTTTACTTTGGTTTGTTTTGTTTTTTCTATAAACCTTTAAAGAAATGTCTCTCTTTAACTCGAAGAGTCACAGTTAATTTCACACCTAGTTAAATACTTAGGCGGAATGCATCCGAGGTAAATGGTTTAGAACTAAAGCTTTTAAATGCGTGCTGATTTGATTTAAATGAGGCCGGAGATGGACAAGCAACAGGCTGTGAAACATTTCTTCTCACAAATGATGATTGCTTATTGAAGCATCAGAGCAGGTAGATATAAATAATGAGTCACCGAGCATTTACTCACATCTCTACAATATACTATATGTGCTCAACAAGACATATAGATTGTGCTTCCAAATAAATCATATTTAAAAAATGATGCATTATGACATGTTCAAAACCTTATTGTTGAGTCTCTTAAACATCTGGCCTTAGTTTCAGGTCTGAAACTTCCGTAACTTTATTTAGGAATATGCACCATGTGAGCACATTATAAGTGAACGTATTGCTAACTATTTTCACTAATGTCCCCTGTCTAAGAAACAAATATTATGTATCACTGCAAGACCTTAGGATCTCTGCAGCTCAATAATGAGCATGTGAAATCTTAGTTCAACCCACACAAAACTGTTGCTATTATTTGGGGGGGTTTATGTGCCTGAATTTCTGTTGCCGTGAGCCAGGCTACCAGTGCAGATTCCAGGAAGTTACTGGTTTTGGCCAAGAAATCGTTTGGCAAGTGAGCACCCATAAAACGGTGAAATATTGGCAAACTAAATGAGCTTTAGAGGTGTTGGCAGGGAGGATTTCGTTAATTTTTGGACAGAATAAGCCAAAAGGTTTTTTTTGTCTGTTTCCTATCTTTATGCTAAGCTAAGCTAAGCTAACTTTATGCTAGCTCTAGCTGCATCCATCTTCTCATCTATCGCTCGCCATGAAGGAAATAAATGACTTTCTCAAACTCCAAATCTAGACCCTTAAACAATTTGCAATACTTTAAGGGCATACCTATGATTGAAAATAAGTTACATAATACAATCTTATAATGCTTAAGTCATTTTGAGTTTTAGGCTTAAGTACTTTCTTCTAATAAAGTCTCTAAGTTGCAAGAAAGTAGAGAATTACACTGTGTATTAACCCAAGTTAAGGATCTGACAAGAAATGTGTGATACAATAACATATTGCATCATGGGTATTTTTAAGAGCAATTATTTCCTTACCTAAGTAAATTATTAACTTGTTGTTCTTGTAATAGAAAACACTCCTTTAAACTTTCATTTTACTTAAAGATCTGACTACTGTCTTGACTACATATAAACTCTGCTCCAAAGCATATAACTTCCTGGTTTGATGATCCAGAGCGTAAAAGATTGTGTCTTTTAGGATGTGAGGGAGAGAGATTTAAGCTGGTGTCTGAGAGTGAGCGTGCATGTCCTGTCGTTTAGTATCTTTCACACTCCGCAGATCCTCCGCCGTCAAAACAATCTCCCTTTGTCTGGTGAAAAGCCCGTCTGGCTGCCTTGCACTGCCATTTCTCTCCCTCCCCAACCTCCCTGAGGTCTCTCCGCTCGCCATACCAGAGCTTTCACCGCCTCACCTCTCACCCCGTGTTACCACAATTTCCCCGCAGTGCGTGCTGTGTATTGTTAACTTTGGCATCTTCACTATAGAAGACAAAAGATGCTCTCCTCCTCTCCCCTCTCTGATTTACTCCTATACTAGTAGAGCAATAATATCAGGGAAGATCATGTCAAAACGCTGATGACAGGAGGCTCCCTCTTTGTTGTATCCAACATATGTTAAACTCATCTACTGAGTTACATCTTGATTTTAAAAAATGCTTTCCTTACATATGTTATATACTATTTTATATAAGAGAAAATTATGGAATCCTATCCAAATAATGAAAAAATCAGAGCATTTCCAGGTCTTTACGCTACTTTCCGTCTCTTTTTATTGTACAATACAAGAGTATGCTCTTGAAGCATGAATGGCAGGTGACTGGCTACAGAAGTCTGAATCCCCATGGCACTCATTCCACTTTTTCTTTTGCACTCCTGCAGCGAAAATCCGTTTTTTCCTTGCTTTTACTGCGTTGAGGTAGACCAGATCAAAGCGGTGCTCAAACTGCAAAGTTTTATCTCCCTCCTCTTTCCTTTTTGTTCACTCATTTTCTACACATGATATCCTGCATCTGTTTCCCTGAAATGGTGTCTTTTTTGGCAGCAGTCTTAAAAGCCAAGCACCCATAAAGTGAGAAGTTATCAAAAGTTGTTCTCAGCTGAACAGCAATAAATAGGCACTGACGTTTTGAGTACACTGCTTCTGCCGCGATGCTGGTCTATCAGTTTCATTTGGTTTTATACCTAACTCAGTGTTTCCAACAAAAAGCCTAATAGAGCTCAGTGGTTTGTGTCTGCTGTCGGTTCTAAGCAATTGTTATAATTTTTTAGCAATTTTGAGAATATTCTTTTCCCAGAAGAGTGAGCAATTTCTGCAGTCATGGGCTGCATCCACATTTTCAAAGAAATGTCTATTCCAATCCATAATTGTTTGGTTTCTGAATTGCTTTAAAACGAGTGTGAAACGTAAAGAGGCCACTATTGTGTCATGAGGTTGCCCAATACAAATATGGCTGTGACATATTTTAACAAAAATAATAACTATAGCAAATGCAGCTTCCAAGTCTCGGATAGGATTCATATTCTGCATCTGGACATCACGACTTACAATACACAAAGCCTTTCCTGAAAACAAAAGGTTTTTTGGACAGAAACATGAATTTATTACTTGAGCTCTGCCTTTTGTTGGAAAATGGATCCAGACTTGACAAGCTGTCTTGATGATAAATGCTCCCAAATTAATGCAGGAGCCACCCGACCAGAAAATGTAGCGTCAGCAAAGCATAGCAATTAAGTTCACATTAAGCACAAAGGAGCATTAAGTGCCGGGATGATGGCTGTGTTGCTGCGGCTACAGCCCATGGCACCTGACTTGTCTTCTGCCTCTCCACACACAATGCAGGTTGCAACAAATAAACAGAAAGAATAAAAGTTAAATTACATACCTTCTCTCCTAAATCCCCTTTCGGTCCGTCTTCACCCAAATCGCCCTGCAAGGAGAAATCTCATTCAGTCTACAGACATCAAGAATGTGTCACTGCTAAAATAACTGAGCAGAATCTGAGGAAACATATATGTTACATGATTGTTTCAACAAGCATAGCACACAGTAGGACTTTGACAATTGTTCCCTCTGCTGTGATTGACTGCCGTGTAAAACAGCGTGATGGAGACAAAGCCAAGGATACCTTTGCAATGTTCCATTACTACTAAGTCAAATTCACTCTGGTCACTAACAGAGTCATCACACATGGTTCAAATATGGCTTCAGGTGATGTAATATGTGGCGCTCTGTGGGGGCATTAAACTCCTGGCATCAACTGTGAAGTCTTCTAAACTCTCAAAAAGATTCAATGTCAGGGCTGTTTCGAGCAGGGCGTGGCATTATGAGGATTAGTCCAGACTGAAATAGCTTAACATTTATCTAATGACTTTTCCTCCAATGCCACCATGATGTTGTATTTTGTGATTACTAGCACGAACGACAGGGGTAACATTTTTTATTCAATTTTGAAATGTATGGCCAACAAACTGCATACATTTCATTCAGGCCTTCAGCCACAACTGTACTTTGGTTAATTTGCATCACGTCCACCAATAAGATTCTCTTATTGATTTGGTTTGTCCTATGTATTTTGAGCAGGGTAAGGGAAAAACTACAGGCCTGATCTTTATAAAACTTTGTGTAGTTTGTAGCATTAGTGTAGGAAAATATCCATTATCTAAGGTTTATGTGCTTGGACGCTAAGATGGTGAACATGTAAGTATTTTTCTAACACGCTGATGTTGTGCCTAGCCCCACAGTGTAGATGTGTTACCATCGCTCTAAAACCAGTTGATTCTCTATTAAGGACATTATATGTTTCTAATTAAAAAGGTGGACAAATCCAAGGATTTAGGAAAAAGGGTTGTGTCCTGGTGGAAGATTTTTTCCTCATGATGTCAGAATTGAAAGGAAATGAGCCTACTGTAATAAGCTTCTCAAACAATCAGTTTTTATCTGTTAAAGGCTGGCACTGCTCTCAATTTTGCCTTCTGGCTCTTTTCGTTAGCATCCAAAGCCAAAAACAACAGTTCATGTTAACATGTTTGGCTCCCTGCAAAATAAGAGCTCATTGTACTTTGGGGTGCGTTTTCGTGCTGTCTTTGGCAGTGCCTCTGACTATCCTTCACTTTTCATAGATTCACAGAGTTGTATGTTCAATAATAGCCTAATCAATTGTGATTTATACAATGTTTAGCCAAAGATTTGAAATCAAAATGTGGTTTCTTAACCTGATGGACCTAAACTCACACCAAAGCAATACCCTTTTAGGTAGGTAACGTCAATTATTTATGTATCTGCCCCCATATGTAATGGGTTCTTCCTTGACCCATGATAAATTATTCCACCAGGTTGAACCAAAATTCGGTCAGATTTTCTATAATCCTGCTGACAGACAGACAACCTGAGCAGAAAACATTAGCAGTGATTATAAAAATATAGCGTTATATAGAGCCATGAAGAGGACTTGTGTTTCTGATTTTAGGAAAAACAGACCAACAACTAATGTCTGAAGGTCAGTTTTGTGTTGGATTAAAAACACTGAGTCATGTCTCCCCATCCCCTAGTGTTCACACCTCGTGCTGCCGCCCAACGACAGTGAATCAGGGCACCATTAGGATTAGGCAATGGAGAGAATAAGGCAGATTTTCCTCACTGAGGCTATCGTGGAGGATTGTTGGTGTAATTGGCTTCAATTTTGTGACTCACAGATTCACTGACAGCCAAATCTCAAAAGGGTGTCACCTCTGCAAAAACAAGCTGGAGTTGTGTGGATTAAAGGCAGAGCTGCCGTCGTGATGGCTGTTCTAGCACATGGTGGGATATCAAGACTGATGCTAACAATAATGTTTTCTGCTCTGTATTAGCTCTTTACCTTTTCACCTCGCTCTCCCATTTCACCCTGTTGGGAAAGAAAGCAGAGTATTAAACACAGAGAAGCTCACAGGGAGTTGGCTTCAGTTCGGTAAATTATTGCAGCCACTAAAGGTCAGATAATATCTGGGGTTAAATTCATGTTAGATTATAGAAATAATCTTGTGTTATGGCTGCTTTTTCCCTAGACAGACCCTCAAGTGGCAGCCTTTTGAAGCACTTTTAAACATGCACAGTCATGACTGAAATTGTTAAATTAAATCAAAAGAGACCAGCCAGAATGCTTCTTAAAATGTATATTAATTTGAATGATATAGTCAGCACTAGCAGATTTCATTACACAAATGAATAGCTATAGAGGTAAATGTTCACGTTCTTATAGTAGCAAAGACGGAGCATGCAGACATGGAATAAAAGAGATAAATAAAGATGTATGTTTTCTAAAGAAGAAGGAAAAAAACAAAACAAAAAAATCAAAGTATAATGAACAAATCTTCAAAAAAATGCAAGAAAAGGTTAAAAGGTGATATAATCCCAGAGGGAAAGGAGGAAAAATGAAGGATGACTTTAAAACTTAAAATAAAATAATATATAATCCCCATAAATTTACAAATTTAAAAGGGCACAGAATTTGTGCACCAGACCTTAGCGCCGGGGACTCCATCCAATCCTGGGATGCCAACATCCCCCTATGGACAGCATAACATACACACAGTGGCTGTTTCAGCAGTGTGAACTCTCTTTTAAGGTCAGCAGATACTAAAAGTGTCACATTTTTGTCATTATAGAGAGATAGCCTCTAACCTGAGCAGAGGAACACTGCACAGGTGTACATTTGCAGGGTAGTTGATAACACAGCAGTAGATAGCACAGATTTGATCTCTATTGCAAGGAAAGGACTTTCCAAATGTTACTGTACAACCACTACTGAAGAAATCCCATGAATAAATCCAAGTAAAAGAGGATAAATAGGCTGATTAAAAGCTTCATTATTTCTGGTTTGGTTCTCAATATGAGAGAGAAAGAAAGCCAGGTCCTTGTGATGAATGACGTCCCACTGATCTCACAGTGAGGGTCTGGATCACGGTTCTCTGCGGATCTTACTGAGGAACCAGCATTAGTCTGTGTGGGTTGCCAAGAACAGTAAACCCGTTGACCTTTGCCAACCTACAAACCATCATTAGCCTCTCAGAAGAATCAGGTATGACTCAACCCACGATACCTTTTAATTTGAGGACGCTGATACATTTATTTTATTATATATATGTATATAACAATATTTCATCTCTAATAGTGACTTTATTTCATTATTATTAATTATTATTATTATTTTTATTATTATTAGTTTGCATGCTTTGGAGTCATTTGATTATTTAAAATATCAATAAAATCCACAACTACAGAAAACATGAAATCCTAAGGATCTCCCTCGAACTTCTATAGTTTCTATTTAATACAGCCAATTTAATGTTGCTAGAATGTGACATTAATATACATTATATTAAATTAATATACAGGCCAGTGGGTTCTCAACACTGGAAAGAAAAACAGGGGTAATGGAAGCACTTTTTCCCATTTTCTTTACCAGTTTCATGTTTCTGAAATGCTTTGTTTTGATGACGCATAGTGGAAATACAATGGTGTATGTGTGCTACATTATGATCTCAGGATGAGCGTCTGTTTAGCTCCACAACATTCATTTATCAGCCCACATATGGGAGTCATAGACAAAATGATGATGGAGTCTGATTAAAAACTCCTAAACCGAGGCTGATAAGGTTTGCATTAGTAATCTTCCTTTCTGGTGGATATCTATGTCAGATCAATATGAGGTCTACCAGTCAACCTGGCACAGCTGGCAGAGCAGCCTCCCCGCTTTAGACTTCAACTTTCTGCATGAGCGACAGTAACATACCGTAACAGATTATCTTCTTATAAATGCATTGCACAGAGTTTTATGCCCCCCCTCCTAACACAAGTATGGAATTAGGCTTCTCCAGAGTCACTATAGCTCCCATTCTGTTTCCTATTACTGACATGAGTGCCTCTGCGCTCATATCTTTATATAAGAATGCTTGAGATGAAAAGATGGCGCCTCTCGAATCAACTCCCCATTTATTCTTGTCACTCGTACCGTTAGTAAATATACTTTTATCCCCATTGTGAAACACCTGCACGGTGTCTTCTTTAATCGGTTTGAGAATGAAACTGAAGTGAGAGTGTGAGCCGATTCTCAGGGAGCTGCAAATAGCACTTTGTGGTGAAAACCAGCGGATGCAGCCTGGGAGAATTCTCTCCAGTTAAAGCGGTTTTAGATTGTCAGAAAGCATGGCAGAACTATTCTAATAAAAAAAGTGCTAAAAAGACTAATGAAAACTTAAGTATGTTAAAGTAATTTGAGAGGGATGCGTTTCACCAGTTTCACAATGTATCTAAAACTTAAGCTTCATTAACTTGTTGCCAATTTAAAAACATCTTTCTGGACAAGAAAGCGACCTAAGAATTGAAACCTTTTTTCAAAAAGTGCCATTTACATTCCTCCAGATGCACTCCTGTTTTGTACAGTTTGTTGTGCAGCAGTAATGGACTGCAAGTACATTTTCGATTTGCAGAATCTCAATAAAAGAAACATGAATCCTTAAAATAACATGTTTCCCTTTCAAATCAACTTCAATTCTGAAACACAAGTGAGGGTGTTTTTTTCTATAGATTAACATTTCACAACTGAAAGAGCTTAAAGGTTTTGTCAATGCAGACTATTTCACAGCATTTCCTTAAAGTAAAAAGTACTCTAAACAATAAGACGGAGGCTGCAGAAAGGTAAAATCATTGAGTGTATTGTGCATATCCCTTTATACGAGTTATCTCACCTTCAGTCCATCAACACCTGGATTTCCAGGAGGCCCGATAAAACCCTGAGGAGGAAAAAACACAAAGTCTCTTAGGTGTTTCATCACATCTAACAATCACATTGCAAGTCATTTAAAAATAATTTAAGGTTCAAATATATTACAGATGACAATGCACTTTCTAGTTCCACTTCCTAGACATGACTCATTGGTCTCAACACATTGAGACCAAGATAGAGAAAGATAAAGTCATATTCTGTTAGAACATTTTAACTAAAACTATATGGCAAAACCAGTGTGTGCTTATCTTACGAATCCAGCCAGAAAAAGATATTGCATGTCATATTTTAAGATGTGTTATGTTATGGAGGATGCAGGCAGAGGAAAAGACTAACTCTGTAAACAGAAGAGAAAGTAAAAAGAAAAAGCCTTTAAATATGTATACTGTTACTGGTGTGTTTGCATGTAGTCCTCTAACTTACTTAAGCAGATGATTTAGACTGAGGTTTCAATTTTAATGAACTCCCACTCTTTTGTGGTTTGCTTATATTGGCTATTTGTGCTTCTTTTCGGAATAAAAATGACTTGGTGGTGACCATGGTGACTTTTATAGATGGATCAGAGATGAGGGAAAGCACGATTCATTGACTTGAAATAAGGACATATTTCTTATATATCCAAATATATACCTTGGGTTCTTTGTAAGATCATTATTTAAGTTGTAAGTAATGATTTTACTTTTTTATGAAGGTTTGTTGCTGAATGTGATAATATTTGTATTCCTTTCTTATTACATGTTTTGCCTTTTGCCTGGATAAAAAATGTGTAATCAGTGTTGAAAAACTACCAAGTACTTACAAGTCCTGCATTTAAACTTAACTAAAGGTAAAACTTAAAGTACTTATTCTGCAAAACCTCCCATTACAGAATTGTATATATTATATTACAGTTATTGCGGCATTAATGCACTTTTTGCATGCACCTGGAGTTAAATGTGCTGTGTAAATAAAGTTGTCATGCTTGTGTATCATGTCATGACACCAAATCAATCCTCAAGGTGATGAGACATAAAAATAAAAAAAAAGCCTCCTCTGCTAACTACACCAGCAGTGTATCTAATGGAGCTGCCTCAGGCCTGGCTTATGAGTCATTAACACGGTGGTGTGTCATCATTGACCCCTACACACCCCCTCTCCCCCACTGACGGGAGGCCCTGCCGACAGATGACAGCAGACAGGAAGTGTCTGATTGGGTTACACTGAACAAACACCGGCAGCTACCTGATGGCTGGATAACGTTCACATCTGTTCCCTACATCAGGGACGGGCTGCAGCTTCTCTGTTCTCCGTCTCCTGTGTCATGTTGTCCGAGCTTTAAATCTCCTCTTGCCTGTTTACCTGCCCTCACTGTGGCCCCGCACCACTATCGCCAAGTAAACGTATTACTCCCAGCATATTTTTGTACATGCTATTTTTGCAACTGAAGCACAGTTACAATCAAATCCATTACATAACTGTGCAGCTAGAGAAATTCTCTTTTGGTTTACATTAGTCTAACTGATAACATTTTAGTTTTAACTTATTATAAAAGGTTAATGTAATGATTGCACATTGGACAGGCCGTGGAAATTATCACCATCAGCGTTTAGCTTGTTTCCTCATAAGCCTCGCTCATCGGAATGCACTTCTGTCTGTAACCGGGCAAAATCTCCCTTTCACAATAAAAGCCCCAGACATAAACACTGCACCTCTGCCTACCAGGGAGAATTTTGTTATGGGAAATCCCAACAAACTAACTTATAAATAGATACACTTTCTTGTTTATGGTGGCAACAACAATTGGAAACACAAAGGAGGGCTTTTGCAACTAAAAAAAAAATGAGGCTCATAACGAAAGCTCCTATTCAGTGGGTAATGCTCTTATTCTATCATCCAGTAGGTAATTAAGTTAGAAAATCCTTTTTAATTTGATTTGAACGAAACCCTAGAAACTATTCTCTGGAATTACCTTCTGCCCTGGTGGCCCCTCAGGTCCCTGTAAAGGAGAAAGAGAGAAAGCAAGAAAGTTAGTGAAAGGGAAACAGAACAAAAAGATGTCAGATGAAAATATGATTTCCACAGCAGAGAGACTGGCGAGGCTTCAGCAGGGATTTCAGACAGTGAGCTCACACCCTTCGGGGAGAACGGGAACACAATCAGTTCCTTGTTTTATTTTATTTTCATTGAGCTGCACCATAAACCTTCATCTCTAATAAGACCATGAATAACAAAACCTTTTATCGTTTTATGCTTTATGTTAATCTCTTACTTTATGTGTTGTGGCGAATGTAAAACTTGTTCCACGTCCTACAGTCCAACACATAGAGGTCCATTATCTAGATGTTGGAAAGCTTTTATAGCCAATTAGTTGAACTGGACAGAAAAAGGTGCCATATCTACAACTGATATCCATTAATGTGATTGATGTGTCTGGGAGGACAGTTTCTATTTTCAACCTGCTGTTCACCAAAGTGAAACCAGTGGCCCCTCTTGCACCAGAAGAACTGATTTACGAGCACAACTAGAAACAGAGCTGAATGTTAGTTTGCTTCATTTTGGCTTCGCAAGAATCTGCACTATTACTGTACTCGCAGCAGTTCATCAACACCTTCACGCCTGGCCGTTATGACACCTCACGTTGGCCATCATTTTCTCACTGTCAGCTCGGGATCGACAGCAAATGGTGTTATTTGGCTCATCAGGCAGACCTCATACCCCACAAGCTCTCGGTAATGACAGCTCTCCTCGCTTTATTCATGTTGATGCAGTATAATTGGCAAAACCTATATGATCCCCTGATGAGTTTTTGCGCCTGTATTCCAAAATAACCATCAAGGACACACTCAGGTTGAAAAGTTTGACTGTCGACGAGTGCAAATTTCTCTGAAGAAGAAGAAGAAGTGTAAGTTTGTGGCAACCAACCTCTGCCTTGTGGCCAAATCCCCACCGGATGCTTGGCGTAGCTAAAGGTTGCACAATAATGGCCAATTCTCTAAGAATAATTCTGGTCGTTGGATCTTTCTGGTTGTTGGATCTTTCCACATCTTTTTTTTGTTGTTGTTGTTGTTGATCACCAAGAAGCACACAACGTTCCCATTCTAAATTTCCACATTTTTATAAAACTTGCCTGTTAAATTCCCTGCAGCTACAAGTTCTCACATTCACAGAAACGGGCCTCACAGTTGCAGCTCATTTATAGTGCATTCCATCTAACCAAAACCTCAATGAACAACTTTCATTATCCCAGCTGACCAAGAAGGTTTTCCTCCGCTTGCCTTTAAAAGCCTTTGTTGGCCGTCCTCAGTAGGGTTTGGTAAACATCTTTATGACCCACTAGGTATGTGAGAGCATGTGCCACTCTCCTGAGCGCTAATTAGCTTGGCTACATCTGAGAGCACTCAGGAGCTACTGGCAAAACAGGAGACTTCACAAAGTCAAGGGCTCTTCAGGAAGTCTTTTTGGTCTCAATGTGGACCCAGTCATGACTAAAATGGAGAATAATCCAATCATTTTTGTTAAATATTATTATATTCTCAACTAAAAGTATTCCTAATGATAGCAAATGCTCAGCATATTGAACTTTAGCTGCTTCATTTAACCGTCATAAAAGAAAAGAATCCACAAATGTGCAACCTCAACAGGACGCCTATTGAAGTGGAGCTTCGGAGCACAAATACAAAGCACTGAACGTTTTGTGCTTTCATTCATGACTCGGATATGACAAAACAATTAAGCAATTGCCAGGTCAATTCCCACACTCAGTCTGCTGTTGAACCCTCAGCCACTTGAAGAACTTCCACAGTGTGCGTTTCTAGCTCAGCATTCACAAGGGAAAATATTTCGGCTGATCAAAGCACACTAAAGCTTCATGTTGGAGCTTTGAAAGTGTAGTCAAAAGCTTCACTGTTTAACTTATAAATTATTTGGAAAAGCTTGGCCACATAATACACCTATTTACATTAAATTAAGGTACTTTCAATTTTTTTGACAACCCTGGCCTTATTGTCTTAAGTCTGACCGATGGAGCTAAAGGTTAGCATAACATAGCGCTCACCAGCATCGCCGCAGAAGTTGTGTTCTTTATTTAAGCTGTCTACACTGCTTTTGATTCTTTAAGACCGTTCAATTACACAAGCTTTAGTTCTACAGCAAAAATGCTGCTGGCAGGAAAATTATATATTCTGTAATAGACCACCCAATGAAACAGGTGGAGTGTGCGCTTATTTAACCCACCTCTAAAATAATGGTTTACTGCAATTTCATTTTAACTTATTGCCAGGTAATATTTCTAGGACTCTAACAATCAGTTTACAATGGATAACATTGCACATTTTAACTTTAATAAGCTGATTCTGATACATTTTATACCAAATATTTTAGAAATCAACTGTCTTAAGGCTAAAAAAACTACCTAAATCAATGAATGCTGTAGTATTAGCAATTATTCTATACTTGGGGAAGTGGAAGAGGCCTTGTAATAATGTCTACCATAACATAAGTAGAAAAAATGCAGTTTAATGCAGTTTGGTGGCTCAAATAAGGGTTCTTTCAGTGTGTCTTCAAGAAGAATTGGTACAACGTTTTAGTCAGGGACCATGAAAAGTGTTGGCTATTATTGATTTTGGTTACTAGTTCTTTGGTCTATTAAAATGTCATAAAAGCCCAAAGATAAAATAGAAAAAAGTTAAATATTCTCACATTGGAGACACCAGACAAGCTATACGTTGCACAGCTTCCACGACAAGACCAAGGTTGTAAAAAAAATAAATAAATAACCTTAAAGAAAATACTGATTTGTCTGAGCCCATTGTTGTCAACATTTGCCAGAAAAAAGTCAGAAGTCCAAAGAGCATGTCCGGAGATATTTCCTCACATCTTTGCTCCTCATGTCTGGCTTCAGTTTGAGGAAAATCAGTCAAGGACACCAGAATAATATAGGTATGTCCTCATTATAAAGGCACATTAAGTAAATCCGATCCCTACATGCATGCCTGGTGTTCATTTAAACATATCACTGGTAATAAGTCACTGGTGGGTAGTTACAGTATGCGGCAAAATTCTGTGCAAAATTTGAATTAACACCATAAAGCAGAGCTACAGATGGATCCCCACATGCACCACTGGTTTTCTATTTAGTCTTTTTGAAGCAAAATCAAGTCCCAACTCAAAACTGTGCGCAAGGCTGCAAGCGCTGAAGACCCCCTAATTTACCCCAGAGAGACCTTATGGCACTCATGGTTTTGAATTGAGTCCTGAAAATATTTCCTTTTTCTTCTTCCCACCTCCCCCTCCCTCCGTGTTGCTCCACAAGAGCTTAATCCTTCTAACCAGCACCATATGTCCGGGAAGGCTGCTGGAAAAATTCTGGAATCTAGTTTTGCCTCTTTAACAATAGCATCTACATCAAGAGCGCTGAGCTCCGTGAAGTGGGCGCTATAGCTCCTAGAGCACGGTAAAAGGAGCAGAAGTTGGTTGAATCCTTACATTGAGTTATTCAGATCGACAAAGGGCCAATCCAAGATGATGCTTTCAAACTGGAGTCTAGTTGCCTATGCGCATCTAATTCATATTAATCTTCAAAGGCTAATCAAATGCTGTGGGCTGGATCTGTTTTTATTCCCTCAAATGATCATTTACAGAAACATTCCTCTTTAATCCATCATCGTATCTTCTTTTTCCCCCTCAAGAGCAGCAAAGAAACAAACTGATGAAGGATGGAAACAAAAGGTTTGAAACTCCTGTGTGTTTCAGCGGCGATGTCACATCACATCTTCTAACAACCTGTGGGACGTGCTCATCTCACGCTGCATTGGAGGGGGATTGATTTCCCAATGATGGCATTATTCGTTATTTAAAGTACATTAGTGACATATTGTGAAATAGTATGCCTTACTTCAAGAATTACAGTGAGGAGCACTCATTTATTTTTTATCTTAAGCTTTGCACGAGGCTTCGTTTTGAATGAGAGTCACCATTCATCTTTTGGAGTAACACCCCAGCTGCTGTCATGAGCCCTTGTATAAGCACTTCAGACTTATGGGAGTGCACCTGGGACCACTGGGAAATTTATCGCAAATTCTACCACCGTGACACCATGCATTTCAAAACAAAACTGTGCTGCTTACACAGTGATGACGGATAATGGGTAAAACGATAATTGAAGCTTAAAAACTTCAGCAATTTAAGAGCAGAGTGTGTTAAGTGACCTAAAAATCATTTGCAGTTTTAGCTCTCACCTCTTCTGTAATGAATGCATCTCTCTCAGCACTTTCCATCCTTCATTTCTTTGTACATTTCTTTCCAATCCACTAACTTTTTCCACTCCATGGAAAGGGTCGGAGATGGAGTCAGAGATGAAAGCGCATGATAGCACATCCTCCGTCAGCTCCACTTACTCTCCCCTGCACTTGTGAAAACTGACATCACCGAGTGTTTACACATGTCACGTTTTCCGTCCTTGCTTTCTCTTGAAATGGTCTTAACCTATTGGATGGAGCTTTTATGAGGAAACTTTAATCAACTGCTTTCTTTGCTGAACACCACAACTGGTATCAAGTTGCTGTGAACTGAAATAGCTTGTTCCTACTGTATGAGGAAAGTAAACAAACATTGTTTAAAAGGTTGTAAAGTAGTTCATTAATTTTCACCGTAAAACACCTTATGTATATCTCCTAAATTAAATGCACAAAACGTCCAAAGTGGCAGTGGTTGCTTTGGTAAAACACATGGTTAAACTTAATGAACTATGTTACCAGCACCATTTAAATCAATGTTTTCTTTCTCACACATGTATGGTTAGCAAATTAAACGGGTTCGACAGAAACAACATATTAAAATACATGTATATGTTGTTACCCATTTCTCAGTTGAACAAAGGCAGTCACACATCTAAAACGGACATTCTTAAGTCTGTTTGTTAAAAATGAGGCTACCTCTAGCAGGCTGTTAGCTTAGCTTGGCACAATGACTTGAAAAAACGATAACAAAACCTGCCTGCTTTGCACATCTGAAGTTTAACAATCACAAACAGTATTATTTTATGAATGTCCAGGTTCATATTTTTATTTTGTGCCTCTACTGTAACATGTTTACTTGCCTTAATGTTCAAAAAGGTATTTAATTTCTATCATACTGCCTGTGTTGCAGCACCTCTTTTCACCATCTGTCTGAAACCAGAGCCCAGTCTGCTCTGATTGGTTAACCGCTTAGAGATGCCCCACCCTAAACCAATCACGTACAATGTGTAGAAGCACAAGTGTTACATAGTAATGTAAACCAAGGAGTCCAATCGAGGCGTTTCGGGCAGGAGCGGGAGTGTGTGGGAGAGAAACTTTGGGATTTTAGCCGCTGCGGACCATTTACATGCACAAAAAGCTATACAACGTACAAAGCATAATAGTGCCTATTTAAGATTATATATCATAATCGGGGGAAAATGTAAGCGTAAAAACAACATAGACAGGAAAAGTGTGTACTTACGATCAATCCTATATCTCCAGGCTGGCCTGGATCCCCCTGTAAATACAAACAGCGAGTTGATGGAAGAGCAGTCGGCCAAGTTTTCTCTAAAAAGTTGAGAAGATTTGGGCTTTAAAATGATCATAAACCGATTTCCGAGCATTTTGGTGAATTAATAAAGGTGGAGCAGTGTTTTAACAGTCACTGTGCCAGGCTGCGGAGCTCAGCATGGTTCTGCTCTTATACCAGGGTTGGCTGTAAGCCTTTTATCATGCTGCGGCACCTGTACACTTCACTGTCTCTGGCCAACAACCCTGCCTTTTGTCTCTGCTTTCACTTCAGGCCTGGCTGGATGTTCCTGCAGCTCTCGGGGTAAAAAAGAGACATATGCTGAAGCCAGATTTCTATGCCAAAGCCACGCTTGAACATAACTCCATTTGGGACTCTTTGTGACAGTAACAGGGCAATTCTTGCCACCCTCCCTCTGAGGGATTCATAGAAGGAGAAATAAATCATGGGAGGAATAAAAGCAACCCAACATGAGAAGTTTAATTTCTTGGAAAAACACAACATCTATTGCGACTGGATGAACTGCAAACAATCATAAAAAAAACTTGGAAAGCAGCAGATAAACAACACTTAATACTTTTGCACTCCCACTGTGAAATGTGCCAAGACAATAAAGATCAGCTGGAGCATCGGAAGGTTTTATGGCTGAACATAATTGACAGACTTTTTCTGTTTATCCTTTCTCTCACAGGCAGAGTTCACATAAATTAATCTGATGCCAGTGACAAGTTTAAAGACATGGAAACTGTTAGGATATAATGAAAAACAACCAAGGAATCGTAAATCTATAGTGAGACGTTCTCTTGGGAGCATGTTCATGTTTAGCTAAAGACATCAAGGCACGTTAGTGTAGTTGGTCTTTTTGAGAAAAGTTTTCAGAGTTAAACCCTCCCGGCACTGGGTCAGAGTCAAACTAAATACGACAACATTTAGAGCTAAACTACTTTTTCTCATAATGGAATCAATGCAGTATTTTTAGAGGCAGAATCAGCTGAGTTTTACTGATTCAATGCCATTAAAATAATATACTGACTACAAATATTTGTTAATTTTACCACTCATCCTACTAACTGTGGTTCACTCCAATGTGTCATGTCAATCAATTTCTTCCTAATGACTTCATATCATTGTTCTGTCTTTAATTTCACATGATCTTTTTAAAAATACCAACGTACCAGCGATGCGGCCATTATAGGAAAAAGCTCTTATCATGGAGCACGAAGTGGAGGGATCTTGATCATCAAGTAAGGTGAAGCTCGAATCAGGTGAAAATTAATACTCACTGCTAGACCAGGTACACCTCTGGGTCCGTCTTTCCCCGTGTCCCCTGGAGGCCCCCTCGGCCCTGGAGGACCCGGTGGCCCCGGAGGCCCAGGTGGTCCAGCTTGCCCCTGATCTCCCTGTGTGGCAAAGCACATTCAAACATCAGAACTGTGTTATATTAATGAAGCCGCTGAGACTGCAGCCTCTGCTGTTAAATGATGATGAAGAGAGAGTGGTGGAATTAACTTGTGGGTGGCTATGGGCTGCCTCCATTCATAACATGGAAGACAGTTTGCATTTTGCTAAAACTAGCGGGCAAGATGGAGATGAAATGTATCTGATTTATAGCTGAAACATGAATCCTCTAAAAAGCATGCATTTCTAAATGGACTTTATGAGTTTAATAGGGGCTGTGCATAAGACAAAAACTAAGTCACATTCGTAGGGCAATAATAGAAAATACACAGAGAATGTGTGGTCCATTTTATACTGGATTATAAGAAACTCTAAGAAAATATTGAGCAATCTAACTTACAGGGAGTGTGTTTTAAGTAGAGCCAGGGCAGTAATTCATGTAACATTAATAATCCCTTATTTAAAAAAGAAAATGTCCATATTTCCCTTTAACAATAACAGAAGGAGTCTCAGACTAGAGTTATGAAAGGTCCGTCTGAAAGGTTTGCATGCAAACTGCAGAACGCCCAGAGAGAAGTGATTTCTGGGAGAGACCTGGCACGACAGAGAGAAGAGTGAGGACACAGCCACTACCTTAATGAGACGCCGCTTTATGAGCTGCTGGTCAGCGGAAAGAAAGCCATGATTGATCTTAGGGAAGACCATCTGAGCAGGTGTGTGAGGTCAAGAGGTCGAAGGTCAGAGGTGAGAGAAGGTTGAAGGAGGATGAGGTCCCAGAAGAAGAAGGAGGAGCAGGAGGAGGAAGGCAAATGCAAAAAGAAACAGATTTGTTAGAAAGGCCAGTGTTCGTGAACCCTGGTCCAGCGCCCTCACAGACGGGGGGAGAAATCCACACTTTCCAGCACAGAGGTGGTTTGCCTAGGAAGTCTGGGGTTTTTTTCCTTGGAGCCAAGACCCATAATTACCACCTCAGGGGTGCGAGGGCGCCACAGCGGGCTCGCACTTCCCGGGAAAAATGGGAATTTCTCCTCCTCTGTGAAAGCGCTGTCATCATCTTCATTGCGCCTGCTGCTCAGTCAGACCCCGGGAGCCACACCCACTGAAACCAGTTGAGGTTAAATTTCTAAACGTGTTCCTTTCAATGCATGCATTATTCTGCTCGTGTCCATTGGTATTAAGTGGCTTCATCCAGTGCTGAAACAAACCCCAATCCTGAAGGGCACATTGGTTGGGTTGGAGGATTTGTGGTGAACCATGGGCATGAGCTTTAGAAAAACATTTGCCACTTTGGTTCATTATCGAGTATTCCTCTTGGAGTTCTTTCCACTTATTTTAGCATCAATGGACCCGAGCCAGACAATGTCTTCTTGTTCCAGTCAGTATTACTGGGTCGTTAAAGGCCACCTTTGCTTTCAACAGGGAACCTGGCATGTAGCGTGGAACAGAGTGAAAACTGGTAGCGGCAACGGGGGAAGAGGCAGACGATTGATTGGCTGTGATTAATTAGATGGGTTTTTTTCTGTCCATCATCGGGGCTTAGGGGAAAAAGCAGCTGACAGTGATTCATTTACTCCCAGTGTGTGCTGCCGAGGGGTCGGACTGAGCTGCTAGGCGGCACCAACACCGACAAACCTTGACAGTCAGGATCTGATTGCTGTGCAAAGCAGCCAGCGTGGGGAGACCAGGCAACCCCTACAGGATCAGACAGCAGAACATGGCACAACACACACATGACATTCAAACACAACAAAAAACAAAGGAGGGGAAAAAACAAGCATCATACTCTTATATATTTAGATATTCTTACACATAGCTGTTTGAATACTGTAACATTTGAGGGATTTTCTTGAAACTAGGACTAGTTCAAATGTAAATGATTATTACATTTGAGAACATTTTTATTTTAAGCATTCATTATTTAAACAAATTCACTCTCCACCGCGACAAAGCATGCACACCGGCACTGGGGCCTTCCTCTGCAAAGAGCATGCTACAATGTCATCGTTAAATAACCACTTCCTGTTGTTTTCTATCAGATACACAGACAGAACATTTGTAAAGATGATTATCATCTAGATTTTGAGCTGTCAAAGGCATACTGGTAAATTAAGGCGCTCTATTGTTCCTAGAGTTTCGAGGAACATCAAGGGATTGGGATGTTCACTGGAAATTCAATCAAATGGTTTCCAATTCCCTCTTCAACAACGCTCATGACAGATGTGATCAACTCATGAAAACGGAATAAAAGAAGAAAGCATCGGGACCTCTTGTCGTTAAAACGGGTTTATAGCTGGATTCTAACTTAATCTGAATCCAGAAACATTGACATACTGTCAGATAAACATGGTTGTTTCATTATCATTGTTCTGTGTTTTCGCCTATAAAGATTTTTATTTCATTGCAGTTTATTGCATGCCGGTCAAAGGCGGCCTTTGATAGTGACAAGTCCTTTACAGACATTTCCAGTTAAATATCCCCCGAACCATGAATTGAACATTTGCAAAATCCCCCGAAGAGTGCTTGTCCAGTCATAGCTTAGCAAAAATGATTTAGCAGGGCGGGCCAGCTTTAGCTTTCTCAAAAAAGGTCCTGATCATGTGTGGCTGTATTAGTGATACTGTGGATTTTTAGCAGATAGGAGGGTGTGGTGTTCTTTATATCCGTTTCAAAACTTAACTTTGAAAGTATTTAAATGTGTATCTACTTTACAGGCTGTGCAAAAAGCAAGACAAGTGTAGCAACTAACCAAACGATTAAATGGAGCTGTTCTGAGCTTTAATGCTAAATATAAATAAGAACATGTGAAGATTGCAGCACATTGGTTGTCCACTGATTGCATTTTCTCTTGTTTATCTTCACGCTGCAGGTTTTGCTTCACAGCAGTACCCAACCTGAGTGAAAGTATTTCTTAAAGGCTGGCACTCTAGCGTAAACATGCCCTGTAAGAGATCAATCTTCCTCCGCATTTCGAGCTTAAGATAAAATCTGGCCTATCCAAACATGGCTTAGGTGCCATCCCTCTGGTTTTCCAAAGATAATTCAAAAAGCATGGCTCATTAAGAATATGGCTTTTAAGACAGGCTGATTTCATTCAACCCCTGCAGCAGAACAGAGCCACACTGTGACTTATACTGCAGACAATAGCCATGCTATGTGCAAATGGGATTGAAGCACACATATTTTTCAAGTTATTTACAACCTCAAACTTGAGGACAAAGAACGAAAACAACTAGATTATGGTCAGGGAGGAGAGGCTATAGAAAGAGTCCAGGCATGATAATGTAGTGTGGCGCATGCAGGCTGGCACTTATGACAGTTTTCTGGGTTGTGTCCTTTTTACTTTTCTAATCGTTTTGATGTATGAGCTTTGAAAGACACTGGAGAGAAGTCGACAGCATGTTGACAAACTCACTCACCAGTGTGCGTTGGAAATCATTATCTGACCAAAAGCTATAAAAGCTTGACCATTCTCTAAAGAGAGAATGGGGAAAAACTGGCCGAGATGTGAGTCACCCTGCGTTGCCTCTGCACTGACGTCCATGTGCGAGTATGATAATGACATGGCGGTTGACAGAGAATCCTAACCATTCACAGATCGTTTTGTTTTGCTTTTCTCCTCTAGAACGGATGTTGGTTATTTGGTGAAGGGCTCTACTTCTATGTATTAGCCTGCAGCAATATGACTGCAACTGTAGTAAACAAAAAGCCATATATGAGGACAATCAGCAACAGCCGTCAGAGGACACTGGCCAGAACCAGCAACTCCCCGACCACACCAAACACACAAAACATCCCGAGCAATTTCTGGCTGAGGCATTCTCTGAATATCTATATGTGGAGTAGATTACCAGTCCTGTGCACAGATGGCTTTAATACGTTTAAGAAGGAATAATGCATTCATCTGAAGCCTCACATTTGGCATCGATGTGATACATTATCATGTGAATCTGGTGAAGTGAAATTAATTTTAAGGCTGCTTATTTCAAGTGCAAACAGTCGGCTGTTAAACACTTTTGATTCACGACTGGAGGGTGAAATCCTGGAAATTACATAATCACAGTCTTTACTTTGGAAGAACCTTGCAAATTGGTCAAATCCCACAATGTGAGAAGTAAAGTCCTGGACAAACTAGGGAAGATTTCTATTTAAATCTCAGGAATGTTTCCTCTAGCTGACCCAGGAACCTCTGTGTGATATATCCAAGTGGTTTCCTTTGCACAGCACCTAGATCCTCCCGATATCATGAAATAAACAGAATCAATCTCCTCAGGCTTAAAGGTGATTGACTCCTCTTAGGCTCCACTTGAATAAAGAGCAAAGAACGATTTTTCACTGGAAATCACATTGTTGCTCTACCATGAAATAGACATATGATTAATCCAATTATCTTCCAACAGAGCCTGCCCTTTTCTAAACAGCTTCTGTGTAAAATACCATCTGGCCCGTCAGGTTGTGTAGCTTGTGCCATCCCTCAAAAAGACCACACACACCTCTCATGGTGACACACAGAGGCAGTAACTCCTGTTAATTATATCCCAGCAGCGGAGCTCCAATGGCGGCCACACATTTGTTGGTCAAACCTGGTCAATTTATTATTTGTTGTTTGGGTAACCTTTGTCGTTTGGATGTGGCCTTCGACCTCTAGAGTCGACAAATGGCTGACCCTGACATGTGGGAAACAGGCAGACGAAGTGTGTGGGGACATTCTGCTGGCCATGTGGAAACTCTCACACTGCCACAGAAACTTGAGAGGACCCTATAAAACATTTACATATTGAATGCAAATAGTCCAAGCTTTAAATGACTCTAAATTTAAGTCTGATAAGATTTGATGACTTTAGTGTGAAGAGAAGATATTCCTTACATGCTCTGTTGTTTGCATAAACCTCCATATGGGTTTCATATCATCTAATTTCCAGACTGAGAGAGCTAAGGTCAGACAGCTCTTGTCCTGGTATTCCCCTTATTTATGAATGAAATCTTTTTAATACTGTTCCACTACATTTACCTGCTAATCTAATGTGCAAAGTCAATAGGCTATTCTGGGGAGGTAATATCATTTGCCAGTGACCTAGACTGCTTTAATGCCACTGTAGTCCTTTATATGTGACGCTGCATTAATTTGTACCTGTTATGGGACAATTTTGTTGTAATTGGAAGTTAATGAAATGATTTCTTGGAGTGGACAGTTTATTTATCTACTCTGCAAGACAAATAGGGTCTGGCTGGTCTCTGTTCCAATCCTGTCAGCCACACTGCTGTTTCTAAATTGTAACTCATTTAACTGATAGAGACAGATGACTCCATTTCCCAGGTTAAAAGGTTACAAATTATAAGCCAAACCCCAAAAGTTTGATCCAAACAGAAATAGTTTACTGCGGTCAATCCATCCAGAGAGCAAAAATATTTCCTCTCTGCTTGTTTGCAGTGAATCTGCATTTACAGATATCCCATTCTTTTCATATTAACTAAGGATATCACAGAGCTGGAAATGTATTTGTAGATTATAAAAGTGTGAAACCACTCAGATATCTGCAAACTCTGTGAACTTGGCTGTCATTTGAGGAGGATGCGTAACATAAGATGTGTCATTTTGAGACCACTAATCAAATTTAGCAGGGAAGGTCGTTTGTATTGACTTCCAAATCACAAGAAATGATTTGCTTTGCAAGCAGCACTGGCCTGGAGGAGAACTGACAAAGTTAATTGGCAAACTACTAACGTCTGGTTGGGCGCCAATACAGAATTGGGATCAGATTCCCCAGGGAGATGGCTGGTGTTCTGGTGAGAAGACAAACCTCTGTGTTGTTGTGTTCCCTGTCCTTGTCCTGCAAACTCTACATGCTCTCTGCCCTCAATTACGGCTTTAAAGTGACTTCGACTCCATGCAATCTCCTCCTGATGATGACGGAGATACAGGGGAAGTGAAAAGTGTGTATATGCGTGCGCACATGTGACCCCACTTAATGCAATCTACTTTAAACAAACCTGTGCAGTCATAGTAAACTTTTCTGAGAGGGCTCATTTTTTAACCGTTGTTTGAGAGGAAATTACGGCACGCTTGCTGCTATTTGGAGATAGAGCAATTCATTTCAGAGTCTGTCAAGCACGGAAAGGCACTCACATTATCATCATTTAGATGCTGCACTTTCATAGAAATGTCAAAATACAGTGCTGGAAATGATTAAAGCTCTGAATACGCCATGTCACGTCGAGGATTGAAGTGAATCACCAGTAATTATAGAGACAAAGCTAGTTGGCTTTTGATTATAGCTGAGATTGAGCAGATATCTTCTGCTGATGGGCAAACGCTCGTGCTCTTGTTCATTTTGAAGACACGAGGTAAAGCAAAGGTCTCTGCATCTCAAGACGCATATCACCCTTTCGGACGTTTGCCGGCCTATTCTTGATGTGGAAATAAGCAGTGCTGAAATGCTTGTTGTGTTTGGCCAGATGGGAAGAACACTATCCCAGGAATGTCATGCATCTCAAACCTTTTTGCCCACAATTCTGCCGGGGGAGACACACACAAACAGTCACATTCATCAACTAATCACAAGAAGTCAGAGTAAACCGCATACCCGTGGTCCCTGGTCGCCTTGATCCCCCTGCAGAAGGCAAGAAAAAGAATATGTCTTAAAATGAGAACACACACTGAACAGACACAACTCGGCGCTAATCATAAGCGGACACTCGCACCGAAACTCACCGAGGCATAATTCAGAACACATTGATAAAGAAAAATAATACAGGAACCCTCAACTATTCATTGTGGTTGAGAGTAAAATCACTTACGATAACATGGACTGACATGAAATGGGTATGAGGGAGAGAGAAAGAAAGACGGCAGCGGTGTGAGGTTTGGTGGGTTTGAGGTAGGGGGGGGGGGCTGAGTTTGGGCGAACGGCATTGCCAGGCCAGATTTTATGCCCCAGAGATTGTTGGCTTTCTGCCGTCTTTGGGGGGATCTCTGTGTATGGAGCACATTCCTAAAGGAGAAAACGCTCGGTTTCGAATCAACCTGCATGGTGCACACTGTGGCTTTATCACATTAAAGTGAAACCGAACCAAGAGAACACTTTTGTTTGAAACAACTGAAGGAAGACCAAATGTTGGACACTGAATTATAAACATAATCCATCAAGAATCGGATATCTGAACACCCTTAAGTCATCTGACCTAATGCACTTCACTCTCCTGCTGGCCGACTTACAATATAGCCACAGCAGTAAAACGAGCTGTGCGACTTATCACACCTGGGAATTTTGTCAAACAAACTTCAATGGAAAGCCTGAGTAATTTCAAATTAAAAAAAAGCTCTAATTTTTCATTGGGCAGTCCTTCCAAAAGCAGATTTAACAGGGAAACAGTTGTGAATGGCCACACTGATGCACGCTGTATTCGTGTTGGGTGGGAGGAACCCACACAGTTGTTTTTCATTTCATTAAACTGCAGATTAATTGGTTCACATGAGAGACATGAACGTGCATCTCATCAGCAACACTGGGGTGTTCACATGTCATAACGATTCTCAACGATTATCTAAATCTGGTTTTGCAAGCCATGCTTATGACTTTTATTTTATGCTTTGAGGGGCACCAAATAAGAGATCACTCTGTTGATTCATTACTTTGGTCAGTGACAAGAACCAACGTCATTCCACACCCCACGTAACCAGAACATCATCTGTCTCCAAAGAGTGTGACTTGATGCAGATGACAAGTGTTTCTCTGTGTTCATCTTAAGCTCTGGTTAGCACTGTCACGCTATTTTATTTCATGTTTTGCATTTTATGGCACAATAATCCTTTAATTATAGTGGGTTGCTGTCCAAGTTGATGGTCACTCCATCCAAAATCAGAATAAATATTTAATCTTTGGCCTGTAAAACAGAACAAATATTCCCCAGTAGCATTTTAAACTGTAAGTGTGCCTTTAAGTCACTTGTTTCCAGAACGAGTGAATAGAGGGGCTTTGGTGTGAAGCAAGGGCTGTCGCTATGTTAGTGTTTCAAAGCAAAGGCACACGCGTACATTTGTCCCAAAGTCCTGCAGACTCATAAAGAGACAGTGTGGAGATTTTGTAGGCTCCGCTGCTGTTTTATGGAGGGATGCTCAGCGAGGCATTTAAAAAGGGCTCCAGTTTGAGCTCTGGCTTTCAATTTCAGTGCTGTAGATTTGTGAACAACAAGAGAATTAGAATTTTCCTGATGGCTTTAAAGGGAATAATTGCAGCACATAAAAAATGATACTAATGAACAAATTAGCCTTGAATAGGGCACGATCCACGATTTAAAGGGATCATTAAATATATTCTGACATTCACTTTCTTGTTGGTAATTAGTTTGTAGAACTAAACAGTGGGAAACAGTAGCTAGTCAGATTTTGACGCTAGATTTTCCCCTCTGCTTCCACACTTTTTGCTAAGCTAAGCTACTGTCTCTACCTTACACATATGGACATCAACGTTCAGCAAGAAAACAACTACTATGTCCCAAAATGTCCAACAATTGCTTTTAGATTTGATTTTATCAACATTAAACATTAAAAGATCAAACTAAATATAACATGACTCACCTTATCACCCTTGAGACCTGGAGGGCCCTATAAAGAGAAAAGAAAGAATTGTTTAAATGGAGGAAAATTATACAATATGGTCCATGTTAGTCATTTGTAATCCTTCTGAAGCATAATAGAATACAACTGTAAAACCAGGGTGACCAATAATGTTAACCGATAAACAAACAGAGCTGCTCAACAAAGCTTGAACACCATGAACTTAGAGGGAAAGGTGAAATCAAAAGATTAACAAATTACATTTTTGATTAAACTAACATTGTGCACTTTTTGACATCAGTTTCAGAATTTGATTTAAATGCCCTGTCACAGACTGGGAACCAATACCTTATATGCGTCGTAGTCGGCAGGGGTTATACAAACATACAATTAAAACCAAAAACAGGCACAAATCAAGTCCATGTTTACTCAGAGGATCACATCCAGCAAACTCCAACCAAGTATTGGCAAGCATCTTGCAAAAATGTGCCCTGAACAAGAGGAACACTTCTTTGTTTTTTCTTTTAAAGCAGCAGTTTTTGTGAGGCAGTTTTTGTATCCAACTTCTGTCAATCAGCAAGCAGGGGATCCTGGGTGGGCTCCGTGAAAGAGCACGAGTGGAGTAGAGGATTCAACAATGAGGTGTGCATCCCTTAAGCTGCAGCCTTCTGAGTTTGTGCTTGAAAACACTTGGATGAAGCCCAGTATGCTGGACTCCTTTCGTCCTCTGGGGTTGCACTTTTTGAAAAGCTGGCTCTGTAAATCAGTATTAGATGAGAGTGACTAACTGAACAGCCACTTGGCAACAAACAGAAAGACTGCTGTGCCATGTATGCTGATGTTCATTTTCACATGAGAAGCTCCCTGTCAAATGTATTTTGTAAGATCAAAAGTTAATATTCGAGGAAAGATCTGAATCTTCTGGAATCACATCCAAAGCCTGGGGAATGTTGCACTTCTTAATGTGTCCCTTCCAGATAATGCCAGGTACTGTTTGTTCTCGGGTAAAAAGAGCAAGTTGCTTCTCCAGACTTGTACTGCTCAAAAATCAGACATGCAAAAAAAGTGTGCCGTTTACTTTGGTACAGAGGGACAGCTTCAGGTGATCCAGACCATTAGGCTGGCAGACCAACAGGCTTCACTGCTCTGGCTTAAATGTCCAGAGGTGGTTCAGCAGTTTTCCTCAACCAATTTTTACCACGGTGCTCTGAGTCAAAGAGTCATACTTGGACATTATTCTTTTCACACACACACACACACACACACACACACACACACACACACACACACACACACACACACACACACACACACACACACACACACACACACACACACACACACACACACACACACACACACACACACACACACACACACACACACACACACACAAGGTGGTCCTGCTGCTTACTTGTCTGCCCATACAAAGAGCCACAACACACTTGTAAACACAAAATGCACCATTATGAAAACAATGTTTCTGATTGCGGTTCCCGGGGGGGGATAATAGAGGCAACATATTGCAATGAAATGCCACTTTTACAATGTTGTAGATGTATTCCAGAGAGGCTTAATAAGCTTCCAGCGTGTTCCTGAAAATGGAAAGGCAGCTAAACCAAATCAACACCGGCTTTTTTGTTGTGAAGGAAAATTGCCTGTGGACAATAGAAGGCTATTGACAAGCTGTTACTGCAAACATATGAATGGCTGCAACAATAACATTCATAAATACACCCACTGCAGCGTTGTGCACAAGCCTGCTTAACACATTTTATCTGGCATGGAGAAATACAAATAGCTGGCACACCAAATGACTGAGCCAAATGACTGGGCACCAGAAGTTTGTGGAAAAAATTAAAACTCTGCTTGACATGATTGAGCATTTAAATAAATCCAGATTGTTAGAAGATTAGTACAGCCACAGAACTAATCCATGTTGAACCTCTATAACAGGGCAAATAAAGCATGTCTATATTTGTAATGAGGAAGTAAATATATTCAATGTGGTCACAGATCAAAAAGCCTTTTTTTAATCTGGGATATCTACATTTATCAGTTTTTGATGGGCCGAACATTTCAGATAAACTTACATTTTCCACCTTTACTTATAGATGAAAAGGGCAAATGTAAATGTATTAATAATAAGCTGACCAAAACAACTAATTGTTCGGGGTTAGGCTTTCCCAGGGGTGCTCCAAACGATTTGAGAGGAAGCTTAATGAATGAAAGGGAAAAGATATCACATTAGCTACTGTATATACTATATTGCTTAGGCTGGACCTTTTTTATGTATTTTGTGTAGATTAAATGTATGTCAAACAGCAAAACGCAAGGCAAAATGATTGTTGAGTATCTACGATAATTACAAATTATATTTATTCTTAACCGAGTAATCAGAGGTACGCTAACTTTTTTAAACTCTTTTCCTACAGAAAAAGGGCAGTGGGTCCAATGTGAGGACGTTATACAGCAGGTTTTGATAATCATGTCAATAAATGTGTGATTTAAATAAAAGGCTACAATCAGCAGTGTTTATTTGTCTATTCCTAATACAGGGAAGGAGTATAGCTTTTAATACACCAAACTATATCTTGCACTTCATTTCGCTCTTCCATCTGCTCGTAAAGCATGTGGAAGTGATTTGGCTACACAGTCTGCACCTGCTCATTATACGGCCCATCATTTGCACATCACTTGGACGGACAGCACCCACCGGGGCCTTTCAAAAAGCTTTAAGCGGGTGCAGTGAGTGTCTTTTATGGAGATTATTAAACAGCTCTCCTGCAAAGACTGTTTCAAAAGTAGCACACTGTACTACAGTAAAACTGCAGCGGGTGTCTTTTTGTTGAGTAGTCGGTGCAATTTTCATGGTTTCAGGCTGCCTTAAGGATGGTTTCTCACTTGCACCTGTGTGTGTTTTTCACATATTTTTACTGCTTCTGCTCTGGCTCTTTTTCAAAAGCAGTCCCCCAGCAGGTGCTACTGTTTGATCAAACCTGCTCACTATGCATTACTTTGTTGAACATCTATCGTACCTTAAACACGTCTACATTCAGATTACCCTGGATTCTTGAAAGTCCATTTGTATCTCAAACACTGCAAACTAACTGCCCTCACCTACATGGTTGGGTAAGTTTGGTTTCCTGGTATGCTTGTCTGAAGGATTGTCGGACCACTACTAGCTCGAATTTAATGAAACTTCGTGGAAAGATGTAGCATTGGTCAAGGAAGATACCTAAACTTAATTGTAGTGGGTGTTTTCCAAGTACATTGTTCTGAGGCCACTTAAGACCCAATGCAGTAACAGCAGGTTAGTCTTGAGGGTTTATTCAAAGAAGTCACAGCTTCCAAATCGACAGGTCTCCCTTGGCGGCCCACTACCGACTTAAAGACACTATAAAACTGGATCAAGTCAATGAAACACAAGCACTATTTCACTATAATGCGGTCAAAAGCGTTTTCGATCCACGCTTGTATACTAAATTCTATCTGTTCTTTCAACATATTTCTATAGGAGCCAAGATCTTTGCTCTTAAATGTGTGCATTTTGGATTCGATAGAGAATTAGTGAACAGAGTAGATTTGGGGTGGGTACATTTATTTCTCAAAAAACCTCTTTAATACAATTTTTAGTGCCTGTAATTGACTTCAAATATGTCTGTCAAAAGTGTGGTGATGAACAGAATACATTTGCCCCAATTGCCCTGTATCCCCTTATTGAAAATGACACATATCACGTTGATGGTAAGCCTCACATCTTCTGCTGCTTAACACTGGGCAAACTCACATCAAACCCCATGAGAAGATTTGTACCAGAACATCCTGCGTGCATGATATTGTCGAGTTTATGGTGGACCACTGGATCAGGATTAAGCTTTTTCTTCTATCCTTATAGAGTATATGACTAGCTTCTCCTTCTCAGCCAAACCATGAACACTATCTCCTGCAATGGCCTGAATGAGCTGTTGGTCTGAGAAAAAAAAAGAGGAACCCCCTACCACCTTTAAAACAGAAGGGGGAGAAATATGGAAAGGACTGCAGGGAAATATAAAAAGGAAATCAGAACTGGCGCCAAACCCGCAAGCACCACGGCCATTCAAATCTGACAACGTCAGTAACTTTACTTCATATTACAAGAAGTCAATGACGTTTAATCAAATGATCCTGGCACCCAAGAACATTTCACATGAGGTCGATTATCAAGATGTGAAAATATTGCACAATTATATTTTGTAATATGTCCTTTGTTAGCCAGTCTTTCATTATGAATTGAGAAGTGACAACATTTATTTTTATTTTCGATCATTTATCCTATGCCAAACAAATAAAAATGCAAGATGACTCTGCTGCTTTTCATTAAACCAATAATGGAAAACAGTTTTAAGAACTGTTGATACATAACGCAAAGATTTATTTAAATAAATATATTTTTGACCATTTTAGGAGATCTTTGAGATTCTCTTCAAAGCGAACGCTATAGATGAACCTGAATGCTGCAGAGTTTTTGATCAGTAGCTCCCCAGAGCATATTTTTAAATGGGATGACTCTGTTTGCTTGCCTTCGAAACTCAGCAGTCTCAAACGATTATTTTCAACTTCAGGAATTAACTTTATTCTAGTTCTAATTTCCCTTTTCAGTGCTGGTGAAACCGTCTTTGTCATCAGATATATTGCCCAAAACGAACTGTAATGATGTTATTAAAAAATGTAATTGAGGCACGAAAATATTTCCATTGTTATCCGAAAGGTTATTTACGCAAGGAATAACCAGGCAGAGTTCACAAGGTAAAACATCGGTCAGCCTAAATATACATTGTCTGACAAAGAAGACACTGAATATCCATTTTCACATCCCTACTCATTCATAATTTAATAAAACATGATGGATGAGAGCTTGACAGAGCTCGCCTGACAGAGCAGCTCGAGACGAGGAGCTGGCTGCCGTCCGAAGGTTTAGCCGTTGTTAACATGATTGTAAAAATTCTGGTGGGTTTGGCTGCAGGCTGCTGCAACAATGAACCAATCTGCTTAATGTAAATAGAAGCAAAAAGTCAGGAACAGAGGATCTGCATGTAACCTCTGTCTGGACTTGGCTGTATTATTTTTCATCACAGTGACCTGTTTTATGAAAGGTCCAGAAAATCATCCATCAAACGGAGCTCATATCCTCGCTGTAGAACCGGGGCCAAACGGTTCTGGCAGCCGCCGCTTTAAGCCCGGATTGCGTACCACATGGATCCAATCATCTCACCCCGGAGCACTGGCACCTCAGAGAGCGGGCCAACAACTACCGCTTTTACAACCACTTCTTTACGGGCTCACGGTTTTCTCATACAGCCTCACAATATTAATAAACATGTGTGTACACAGGAAGTTAACCAAAGCAATCCTTCAGGCACCGAGTGGTGACAGGGAATGAGTAAATTAAGGGGGGGGGGGGGGGGGGGCAGGTGAGGAGTGCTGCTCACCACAAGAGTGGGAGTGGGGCCAGAATAAAGGGTATGACGGACTAAACCCTTACTACACACTTAAGTGATGCATTAAGTGATGCATCACATTGGAACTAGACCTGGGCCACAAGTACAGGTGTATTTAAAAATGGTTTTGCTCTCAAAAACATCAGAGAAATCAAGAAGAAAATATCCATAAAGATTAAAAAACAATTCAGAATTCATTCTCTGTAAACATTTCTGCTAACCTCTCTCCCAAGCAAAGTTGAAATGCCTATCTGGATTCACAAATATAATCAATCTAGCCAATGCAAGAGTGGAAAAGGTGTTATGACAAGTGCAAAATGTACATTTAGCAATATGAGCGTGCTGTGGGCATCATTGGAAGTGAAATCTACTCCATCTCAAACATCCCCAGACTTTAGAGAGAGTAAAACGCATCCAGTAAAAACACATATCTATATGCACACCTCCATCTGTTAGTTCTGCATGGGAACCCTCAATCATATTACACTGGGTCCCGGGGGAACTTCGGGTTTTTTTTCGAGGCGGGAAACTAATGGAGGACAGGGATGTGAGTAATCAGAGCGGAGTGGGCAGGAGCGGATGACCACAAGTGGCTGGTGTTCGTCGGGGGAATCTAGACGCAGAGGTTAGGCAGGGATAGAAAACCACACTGGAAAACTGACTTGGGAATGGCATCTGGTTCCCATATCCACAGTGTATGACAATTAGCCGGCATAAAATGACTTTAATGTGTGTGAATGTGTTTGTGAGTGTGTGCTTGCTATGTGTTGGGTAATCTTGTGGGAAGAGGGGACGCTGAGGAAACAGAGTGTGACTGGTTATAGGTACATATAGGAGATGAATTCGCAATATGAGTCTGGGGAAGGCCTCTTTTCATTCCTGAGGAGGAGAAATATTTAAATGACTTAACCAAGTTGTATGCATAAAAAGCCAAAAATCGAGTCCAATTTCTTTTCTGCACAATACATAACCAAATTTCTGACCCACAACATTTTAGCCTGGAAATGAAAAGTTGAAAAAGGGACAAGCTCCCAGTTGGGAACGGATTGCTTTCACTTCTTCTGTTGATTCAATTAGAACCGCACAGTGGCAACTCGACATCTCTAATTTGATGTTCTGAGTAGCAGGAAAATTCCTCTCAATCAAAAAGCTGTCATGTTTTTTTTTCCCCAACTGCGAGCATCACGTTCCTACTGTGCTAATTCTGCTTCCACATTACGGTAATGCCAGGCAGTTCCACGTGTGCATTATTGACTGTTTCACATCAGTGTGAGTAAAGCGAACTCGGCCTGAGTGCTGCCTCTCGTCATCCGCTGAAAGACAAGTGCTGCTGATGGGCACAGCGAGAGCAGAGGACTGACATCTGGAAAGGTCAAACTCTTAATGCCGTCACTATCAGAGCCAGTGGGCTTTGCTCGGGCACCACTGGTCTTATGAGCTTAAAAAAAACACTGTCACGTCAGATAGATCCACTTGCAGCTCACGGTGATCCTCTGCTCATGTGAAAGCGTAAAAACTATTTCCTGTTTCAAATTCACAACTTGCAATATCTTTAAATTAACGGGTCACCGGTTCCTCCTCCAGGAGACTCACTTTAGATAAACTGGCGCCTTCTCCACTTCCGTAGGGCAGAAGTGATCAAAGTCCAGCTGGAATATGTTTTATTAACAGGTCTGGAGCTGTGGTGCATAGCAGATGAAGGATGAAGGGGTTGAGGGCGTCTCAGCTCCTCTGCTTCACCCCCACTTTGCCTCTAATCCCTGCTACACAGCTGCATAATTCATACATTGTGACAGATCACCCTCAACCTGCGTCTCTGGAGCCTCAGCCTGTGAAGCAAGGAGGTGGAAACTACTTGTCAAATAGAGACACGGTAGCAACAACCTTTCCTAAGCTCATTGCTAACATGAGTAAACTCTTAGCGCTTATGTACTGCAATGTAACCGTGTGGTGCAGAGGCACGCTGAAGTGGGTTTGATATTTACAGCATTGTACCATTTTCAAATAATTCCTTTCAATTCAACCAGATTTCAAAGCATAATAGATTCTGTCTCTGTCTGTTTTAATTTAGTTGGGCATACAGTCAGTGGGTGGTGTTAGTGGGTACTGCAGTGCAGCCTCAGGGATGGTGTTTTATGCTTGATTGATGCTAAATGGTGTGCACAGTGGTTGGTGCTTGGGGTTTTGACACGGGTCACCCTAAAAGAGCAGAAAATACAAAATTGTGGAGCAAAGACATGAAATTGTTTGCCACAGCTGTTTTTACACAGCAACTCAATATTATTTTTAAGAAAAGGCAAACACTCTTCTTGTAAATGCTGCAAACGATTTTTTTTAAATCACCTGTTTTCCAATATAAATGGAATTCCAGATATCCCACTAAACATAATTTGGCAATTGGCTGCATGGTCCCATACAAAATACACAAAAAAGGCCAAGGAAAAAGGAACTAAAAGCAATAAAAATCACTTCTCCGCACTCATTGGGGATCACAAACTTGAGTATTTCCTGATGAGTTTTGATTGAGGAGATCTTTTCTTTTGGTTTCTTTCTTCCCCTGTCCATTAATGGACGGCAGAGTAATGATTAAGTCACAAAGTTTGGTAATAGCTTCAGCAGTGGTCGGTTTGTTTGGCGCAGACGGCTGTCTACAATTTACGCAGTGTTCCCAGAGTTAAAGAGGGAACTGTTGAATATTCATAGCGGCGCGTCCCCTGCCATCCCCGGGTGGGCATACCTAACGAAAAACCACATGATGTCACTTTTGACTGTCTTTTTTAAGAAGTTGGCGCAGAATATATTACGTTTGCAAACCGATTTGGTGACCATCGGATGAGTCATTGTCAGATCGTTACATTTCTTGAAGACTATTTTTAGAAGTGCAGTCAGTTATTCTGTACTGTAAATTATAGCCTTTTTTTGGTTGCTTAAACCTGGATGCATTTCCAACAGTAAAATCGAGACCTGGAGCAAACATTTACAGCACCTTCTGCTTCCTATAATGACTTCATCATAGAGTGATTTGCTGGCCTCAACTGGAACATTGTCAGGTACTTGCTGTTTGTGCACCAGATTTACTATGTCTCACCCAAAGGATCAATCCCAAAAGTACCAAAGAAAACATTCATCTTTTATATTTACTGGCAAGTCCAACATTTCAGAGACAGCATTCCTCGGGTTCAGTCGGCTCTTGAGACATCTCGCAGAATGATTTTATTTGTCAGAAGTACGGCCTAAGAAGTGAGACCACCTGCACTCACTTACGTCCCAGAACTGCAGGAGCGAGTGTCTGAGAGGGCTCCGAGGATTAACTTACAACTTTACGGCTCAGTCGGCACACGCTATTATACCTATTCAATCATACTTGCCTCCGGACTATGAATAATTTTAACACACATACAGTGCCCGCTTGACCGGGTTATTCAAAGAACTGTCACAATCCTCGGTGCTTATGTGCGCATGGGTTTGTCTTCATCTTTTGAGGAAACCAAAGTTTTCCATCTGTTGAAGGGAGTGAATCTGTGATGACCGGCAATGTGATGAGGTGAGATAATCCGGAGGCTAGTACCGAGGATATTAGAAACCAGACTGGCCAAATGACAGGGACAAGGGTCCTATTAGGTGGAGGCCGGGATGAAGAGATTATTTTAATAATAGAGCCAGAATGTGTGGTACAACAGGGATCTAATTTGTCATAATCAGATGACTTTTACATCTATTGTAAACCACAGTTTTTAGTTTTACTTATTCATTCTTTGGACGATACAAAAATGGCGACTATGCTTTTTCTCTTTCTTGTAAAACAAAGTAACTTAACTTGGCATTACGACTAGAAAACGAGGTAACCAGCTCATTAAAAGGACTCATAAGGATAAGAGGGAGCCTGCTACACATGCAGGTAGGTTCAGAAGGATATTACTATGTATTGGAAACATGGTTTTCGATTAACAATACACGTACAAGACGTCGATGCCCATGTGTGGCAATAGTAATCATCACAGGAGCAAAAGAGGAAGTCAGGTGATGTAGTACGAAGTGGAGTGAGTGCAAAACCTTTTAAAACCTAGCCATGTTAATCATTGTAACGACGTGGCTTTAGAGGTTCTGGCAGGCCGGTATGATTACCTTTGTTTCCTGTCTTAACGCTAGTAACCCTGCTGCTGGCTGTAGTTGTATACTTCACATCCAGGCATGAGATCTAGCTCTACAAGAAAGCTAGTAAGGGCCTTTACTTGAATGAGATGGCATCATGCAGTCGTTGTTACCTTTACACTGCTATCACAAGTTGAAGATGAGAAGCAGGCATACTTACAGGAGGTCCTGAAAGAGAAGGGAAAGAAATACTTTAGAAATCAAACATTCTCAGACCATTAATGAATTACACTCCACACTAAACATTACAAGCACATATTTAAGTAACATAGGAAATCAGGCCAGCTGAGAACCATTTTCCTGGGAAGCAACATTTTGTGAAGATGCATCCTTTAAACGTTGTGTTCACTGCAAAATACTTTAACGCCCACATTCCAACCTGTAGTTCTTCTAATAATTTTGAACAACAGCCAAATGTGTCCTATCTATTTTCCATTCGGTTCGTCCAAAAATGGCCACCAGGCCTGGTGATCACATTTTACAATTGCAAGTTCCTCTAATTTCACAACGACAAGGGGTTGTGCGCTCGTTAAAATGTCCTCCCACGTTTTTGTGAGGTGACACTCGTCTTTTCCCCAATTACCGCTGCTCAAAGGACTGTGTGGCAACGCACTTCAGGGCTCTGCAAATCATTTACGGTCTTTAGGTTCTTATTAAAAAAAGGTACCCAGCTGCTTTAACTTTTTTTTTGCTTTACAAGTCCTATGTCCTTGAACTGTTCTTCTTCATGACCAGGGAAAAGTGCAAATCATTCCAGCAGCTGGAGCTTTAAAGCAGCCGTGTGTTTGAGACTCGCTGGGCTGCACTTCTACAGCGTTGTTTTATGGATGGCTGTGTAACAGTAGACTACTTAGTTTTTAATAAACCTGCTCCACTTTTGGAAATGTCCCACTGTGTCGAGTAGCTCGGTACAAAGTTTTCAACTCCATCTCAAAATGTATATATTCTTACATTTGATGGCTTTAGTTCAATTAAAAACATCATATATTGAAATATAATCCATGTTAAATTAAAAAGTGTCTGATTTAATGTTAAATAAACCACTTTCTGTTCTCACGCTGGCACCTCTATTCATTTCCTCCACAGTTTGACACCCTCCTGCTTTTTTAACCAGTCCCTTGATCACTTGGACTCACTGGACAGGCACTGTATTGGGTATTGTGTCTGCTAACATCATGGGGAAAGGTGTTATTATGCTCAACTTGAAATAAAGTTTAGTAAGTAGCTGAATTGGGCTCAACCGGCAAAATGTAAGCATCAATTCGTCCTTTGGTAATGGCAGGTTCATCAGTGAAAAATGCTGATTATTCTCATAGGGAAATATGGGAGGAAACTCTTTCCAGCATTGAAAAGTCTGAGAGAGTTGCTTTCACTCTACTAAAACGTTTCATCCTAAACTGTCTTGCCACCTTTTCCTTTCCATACGTTCGTGGTAAACACTCAAGACATCCAAATGAAGTATCCCATTCATTTTTAATACATAGGTAAACTTCATGGTGTCTTTTTCCTGTTTGTTCTTTCTGTCAGTTGAAGCCAAGTCTAGGGGAAAGCTTCCCTTTGCCTTTGTAGATGTCTAAACTGCAAAACACCTCACCATGAATGTTTGGGAAACTCACTGCGGCTTCCTAACTTCTGGTTAAAGCGAAACATGAATTAAATAGGCTTCCCTTCAACATCCACCACTGTTGAAAACTTAAAAGAGGGAAATTGGATCTGCAGAGGGCTAGCAGTGCAGAACGCGGCACACCGTTCCTGTCAACTACTAAATATTCAGACATATAAATAATGTCTCTATTTTTATTTATTTTTACTTCTGTGAATGGGTAAACAGAGTTTGACACTGGGCCCTTAAAAGCAGCATCATAATTGTTATTGTGAACATTCCTTTCACACAGAATATTGTTTTTTAAAGCCAAACATTAAATGTAGCAGAACTAACAGCTATAATTACATGCTAATATTCAGAATCCCTTTCAGAGCGTTTAAAGTGCCCACATTTGAAATGCCTTTCTTTGCACAAGGACTAAAGCCTTTAAAATGCCATGAATGTTTTGCAGAACCTGAATAAACCAGTGAGCATGAACATAAAAGGCTACTTCACTGACTTTAGTAAAACAGCCTCTCCAGCAGGTAATCACTCCAGCCTTGTTTAGCGCTGTAATCTGGGTTATTATTCAGAAAGGTAAAGCCTGACATCCCAATTGTTCCCTATTGTCTCCCCTTCAGTCCGGACATTATGAGTGGATTATGATTGCTTGCTTGTTTGGAATAGAGTTGTCAAGAGGAAGCCATTCACATTCTCCACATTTACTCTGGCTGACCAGAAAAAATTGTCACTGCACAATGGTGCCATTTGAAATATGCTGGCATGCTGGATGTTTATTGGAAAGTTAAGCGCTGTATAAACAAAGGCTGGCAGTATTTAGATATGCAGCCGACCGCATCAATCAACTGTTGTCTATTTGTCATTTTATTCTTCTTGTTTTCGTCCTATTCGTCGGCTTTCAAGTCATACATTAGATTATTTAAGTATTATGTAAATCCAAAAAAACAGCCACTGACAATGATCCACATTATACAATTCTAAACAAGGGCAAAACAGGATTCTAAAGAATTTTGCCAAAATCAAAGAAAAGTAATTAAGTATTTGATACACAGTACGTAACCTAAAGCTCGTCCCGACAGCTCCTTTTAAATATGGGCTGTATATATCGTACATTTCTCCATGGATTGAAGGTTTCACAGTGTTTGAATAGTAGCACCTGGTCCTGCATATAATTTTTAAAAAGTAGTCTTACGTTTGCTACCATATGGGACCTTTAAAAAGAAGCAACTGCCCTGAGTGGTAAACCCAGCAGAGTTTCTTCTCATAGATGTTTGTTTTTCAGTTTCTCAAGCTGTGGAACCAAATTGCTCCCTCGCTTAAAATGAGGACCTTGTGTTCGCCCTGTCCCTCTAATTTCGTCCTACAAAAGCTGGACATTTGTTCTAAAGTGTTGGCCCTGAAGCACTGCTGCCACACTCTAGAGCCCATTGTGAATTTCACCCATCAGGTAGACTGATATCAGATGCAGCTCTTTGCAAAAAAACATGTTCTGTCTTGTCCTTCTGAAAGACACTCAAAGCCATGACTGTGCCAAGTTAGTTAAGTCAGCTAAAGAGAGAGTGAGAGGAAGGAGGGCAGACTTGAGTTCCTGAACCAATTACAACAACTTGTCGCCAAATTAAAAGTTAAATCTGAGGCACCAACATTATCAGCTTCGACGGCATCACTTCAACTTCCCCACTGCACTCCACTGTCTCCCAGTGTTGCTGTGGAAGTCTAGTGTATCTAGTGAGGCTGAAGCTGAAACAATCCGGGTGAACGCTAAAAACCACCAGGCCACAAATTACATATCTATAACCTATTTTGGCCTCTAGAGATATACAGTGTACTTTTACATGATTGTAACTGCAGTATGATTTGCTGATGTCCTCCTGAATTATTCCTTCACTGTTTCTGGATTGAGACTTGGACACACACACACACACACACACACACACACACACACACACACACACACACACACACACACACACACACACACACACACACACACACACACACACACACACACACACACACACACACACACACACACACACACACACACACACACACACACACACACACACACACACACACACACACACACACACACACACACACACACACACACACACACACACACACACACACACACACACAAACACACACACACACACACACAAATGTGCATACCAGTTTCTCCATTGCGGCCTCTTCTTCCTCGCTTTCCCGGAGGTCCTGCAGAAAAAAGAAACGAATACAATACATTTTAGTCAGTCATTTAATTGTCTGCTTGTACAAGTTTCCTTGAATATTCTCACAGTCCACCTCACAGCAGGAGGAGGAAAAGCCATGGAAAAATATGTTTGGACAACAAACACCTGAAAATCTCAGGGTTCATTAAGTATTTACATAACCTGAGCTGGTAAAATAAAGCAGACAGAAGTACGTTTCATTCTGTCGTTCCTGTTTCTTTTTCCTTTTCTCAGGTTTTCCTTTCAGCACGGATGCCCTGGTTTTTAATTTGTTTATCTGGACAGTGTTTTCCTGTTTGCCATTTTCCTGTCAACACTATCAATGTGGTAAAGCTCAGCTGGGTGAGTAAAACAATTACACGCTTTGTCAGCTTTTACATGTTGACGACTTGACTGCGACGCATTGCAGCAAGGTAGCTCTCAGTTAGAAAATTGGGAGCATCTCGCCCAAAACGACCTCTCCCTCTCAGCAATGCATGCAGTCTTTCCCTGAGGTTTGCAGCTGGACTGTTTCCAGGATAATGTCAGGCGCTGCCAGCGAGGGTCCAGGCTCAGTTTGAAGTATGTAACCACAGGTGGAGCTTAACTCTCACTTTACTTGAGTTCACATCCACCCTGGCTTATCCCTAGGTTTGTTTTTTACGTGTTTTTTTAAGAAACAGAAGAGCTCACCTGCACTTGGCAGTCACTTAATCATTGCTCGCTTTGAAAGGACACTTCTGTGTGGCGTTACGGCGTACTCCTGATTTTTGGTGGTATCTTTTTGACAGCACTCCCCACATGGGAGTTTGCGTTCCACAAAAAAATATCTACCATTATTCTCAGATATCATCATGATTCACATATTCATCAGAATATTTATATACTGATTATAGACTGTAAGGATGGATTCCTATACAAACAAACTGAAAGTAGTCCAACAAAAATGATTCAGTTCATGAGACAAAATGGAGAATACCTGACAGTCTATCAGGAACGATCAAAAGAAGCTTTCGGATGTTTTTCAAGCAATTCAGACAAGAAGTGTTGTGAAGACTCTGATCTTAAATAAAATGAAACTCATACTGGGTTATGAAGTGCTGAGAGAACTTCTGCTGCCCGTCAACACGAAACATCTCTCCCTTACTCCAAAACATTGAGTTCGGCCTGATTTTTTCTCACAGCATCCCAAGTGCGGTCATGGAACAGTGGTTTCAGAAAAAAAAGTGGCAGGAATTTCCATGATGAGGGTCAGCAAGTATGAAACATTCTTTTAAACCTTTTCAACACTTTTCCAGCCTGTAAGTGAATTAACTCAAAGTGAACTTGATGTTCATTCAGATGTTTGGTCGGACAAAGTTCTGGGTCAGAAAAAGAAAAATGGCCCCTGTGGTGTTGTGTTTTGTGTATTTGAAATGCTGTTTAGTGGATTTTGTTGCTCTGGATGCATAGTATCCACAACTATTTAAGGATTGTCAAGATATTGTATAAAGACATTCATGGTCACCAGAGGATGAGTACAACTCACGTTGGATTTGCTGACTCCATCAACAGCTGGGGTCATTCATAAGAGATATGAAATATGATGGAAAATTGACCTACTACTCTAATACGACGACCCATCACACATCGATGGTAAGAGACTGATGTGAAAGGCACCAAGTTAGTGGTCAGACCAGCGTGAAACCATCAGCACATTGCTTCCTGTCTCAAAATGTATTCATATTGTGCCTTTTCAGAAACAGTAAAACAGCATGAGATTTTTTACAACCCGCAGAATGTTTTTTAACCTCAAACACTGATAAAAATAGTCATTTTAATGTGGCCTGACAGAAAGGAATCCCATGGTATTGGCAGCATTGTGAAACATGCTGTTTTAAGCCATTTGTTTTGGGGAAGCTAGTTTTGCAATATTGTTTTTTAAGTTACGCATTGCTGGACATGATCAACTTTCTGTTTATGTGAGACACAACTGCATTTACCACGATTCATCAGCCATAAAATATTGATTGGTCCTGAACAGCTAACAGAGCTGCACATCTGCTCCATTACTCTTTTTCCTCCAAATCAATCAGTTTCAAGTGAACCAGCCTACGATTGACTCATTTACAATACCAGCATTGTTTCAGAGCTAGATATACATAATCAGACCACTCAATGTTTCTCTTGCAGCGTAATAAAGCTATTCCTCAGAAGGAAGTTATGCCAAAAACAGCAAACTGGGTACCAGCTCCAAACTCAAACATAAATCAGGTTTTAAGAGAATTGGCTTTAGACTCCTCAGCGAACCTCACCGCCACTTTAGGTAGAGTGAATACAGTCAGATGTTTTCTGCAAGTGAGATAAATGTTCCATTGTCCCGTTTTAAAATATCAGATGACACAATTGTTTTGTTTCTCAGCTTTTCCTTTTTTGTTGTTGAGTGAGGATTACAATTGGTTAATGGTGTTTATTATGGATACAGTGTTGCAGTGTAACACATTTTGAACCCAACCTTATACAGACCATGCAACAAAAAAACTGCTAGTTTAGATCAACTTGGTACCAAATACAAAAGGACTTTTCCACAGTTCATTTTTAAATTACTTTCCCTTTCTGTCATGCCAAAACTGAAACAACCAGCCTATTTCAAGGATACCGAAAGCATCACACGCGTACCATGCGGTTTTTATGAGTCATACAGATACAATGACCAAGGTGAGTGTTTGTCAGAAATCTCATGTTGGTCCAACAGCATTTGTTTTCCATGGCGTAAACCCGACGCTTGATGTCTTTGAATGATGAAGCGCTTACAAAGTTCTGCACCCATTTTGGAGAAGGCCTAATTGAGCACTTCTCTATGTTCTGTTGTTACATAAAATAACTTGTTTTCTTATTTTCCAGTTGAAAAAGGATTATAATGGTGTTGTAGAACTAATGTCCGCTTCACTGTTAAAAAAACTCATTTCAAACATTTTAATATGTCTCTTCGATTGTACCTCTGTCTGTCTACAGTATATCAAATTGATAGGATACAGTACACTTGGCCATCTCAAATTTAGAGCTGTGGTTGACTGAAAATGTTATTTATAAATCTGATGATCAATGTCCTTACAAGCATCCCAAGGATTTAGGAAGATTTAGTCAAAACTGACTTTAATATAGTCCATTTGATCCCACAACACGGATGGATGAGTTTATTAAACCTGGAAACACTTTGGTATCCAGGTCGGCAGAACTAAAGCTGCACAAAAGCTGGCTCCCTGTCGAGCAATCATTTGTTACTTTACAAGTACATTTTTGTGGAGACGTCTGGCACAGAGCACAACAATTTTGATCCAAGATCCCCTATTACTCTGCATGACAATGAATAAATCAATACATAAAATGCCAATTCATGGAACAGTGGGTCCACTGTCCAAGGGGAAAATGGAAATTGGACCAAAATTTTACAATTTGCCTCATCCGTAAATGTCACCGCTCTCGTCATCTTTGAGCAGATTTGTATTGTTGTCAAAATGTGAATTGCAAAATCTAGCAGCTCACACACAGTGAGCCGCTCCAGCACAATGACTTTGGAATCTGTGCACTTATTCAACTGGATTATGTAGGGAAAATATTCTCCTCATAAAATGTCATGCCTGCTATATCACTCCCCTCAAGACAAGAACTGACATTGTAAAAAAAAAAAGGTTGTGAACCACTGAGCCTTTGCACGGTATTTAAAAGTAAACTTTACAATCGTCTCTCAGGTTATACAATGACCGATTACACACTCAAGACACTGGCAATTACTTCAACCAGTCATGTATCACTTATAGTTGTCTATTTGAACTATATACCTGTTACTTAGCTATTTCAACCATTCATCCTCTGTGTATGCTTGATAACTAGCTTTGATAAATGCGTTACAGGTGTTACAACTGACTCCAATCATACAGAGTTATCTTTTTAAACAAACCAAAGAGGCTCTTTTATGCTTTTCTGGCTTTTCCCTTTCCTATAGTGTGTATATAGGGTTAGGGTTAGTTATTATTCTATCTATGCATTAAACTAAGTTGTGTGCTCCTGATGAAGTGCATTTAGTTCAATTGTGTATGTTTTGTGGAACTACTCCACCTACTTATGAGTTCTTTGGGGTTACACAAGCTGCGAGATAACGGTACAACGAGATGAAGATCTGGACTGTGTCTCCACTAGATTTAAACTCCTCTTGAGGTTATCAGTCATGCGTATTGTTGAAAGAAAAAGGAAAGTCCCCTTGAACTTGTGACCCACCGAGAGGAAGCACTCGGACTGGCCTCCTTCACTACCTTAATAACTAATCCCTAACTTCCTCAAACCCTTTGTCTTTCAGAGACAGAAGCAGAACTTCTCAAATAACGAGTCTCTGTCCTGGGGTGGCACTTAAATTTCCACATTAGCCTCTAAATGTTGGTAACATGACTATTGGACAGCTGCTCTAGAGTTAGTTCACTTGGCCTTTTTCTGTGCGTATTTACCATAAGATTAGAACAAGTTATGTTCAATGGTTGACTATTCCTCAAGAAAAAGGTCAACTGAAGGGTCATACAAAAGCACCACTTTCTAGGAGGATTTTATTTCTAAATGCAAACATGAGATTTATGGATGATTGAGATTCACTTGAGACAGCTTCGCATCGTGTCAATGAAAGTTCAACTTGTGGAAATTGGAGGTAACTTTCCACATTTCAGGAATCTGATACAGCGAGCAGACTACAGCATGGTTAGCAAGTAACATTGAGCAATTTCAAAGAGGAACCCTATTATAAACTCTGCCAGTGGTTCTCTGAGTGCTTTTAAATAGGAGCCATGCTGTGCAGGTTATTTTTTCTTGCAAGCAAAAAAAGAATGATAGATTATAAAGTCATAATGGTCTGTTAACCTGTAAGACGACTGAGCTAGTAGTATACAGTGTTGAATTAAGAAGTCTGAATTGACTCTATAGCGTTTTGGCAATGCTTGTAAACTCCAAATTCTGCAGGATAATTCAGGGGATACTTTAATTATCCCAAAACAGAAGTTTGATTCCCAACCTGAGCTAGAACCACAATGGTCTAAAGGAAAAAAGTGATTTGATTATTCCCTATTACTGTGACATATATCTTCATTATCTTTATTTCCAACTGCAATTAAGTATAATGTAACCATTTCCTGAATAAATAGGATGATTATAGCCATTTCCTAAATCATTCTGCCCAAGTATATTTAATCTGTTGCCCAGAAAAGGCAGTTTTTATACTCTTTTAGTGCTCTCCATGTTGTCATCGCTGAATATCTTGTACAGTATTTTCACACACTGCGTCTACCCAGTTCAAATGCTGATTTTCCATTTGGTGAGTGAAATGTAACTTGACTCCGCAAAAATCTCTTTGTATTTACCTGTAATAAATACACACGTACGTAGATTGACATGTGTTTACATTGGCACTCAAGAGAGTACGAGTAGTTAGCTGGGAATTTACAGTTTGATTTATAGAACAGCTGTAAAGCAAGACATCTCGCTGATTAGGGGCTGAATGAAATCTAACAAACAGTCACGAGAGGTAATGAACAGTGACGCCTGCTGCACAAACTCTAATGAAACTCCCTTCTGCAGTTTCCAATTACAACACGTCATGAGAAGACAGCGTTATTATATAATAAAGTGTTGCTATCATTTATGTTAACGTTAAAACTAATTCACAGTACCATCAGGACACTTGTTAATGCCAGACAGTCCCGAGACATCACCCCCCAACAGAAGTCTGAAACTAATTACATGAGGCAGCATTCATTACGATGAATAGACTGGAAGCTGATTAAAAAAAAAAGAGTTAATGATGCATTCTTTCTGCCAGCTCCTCTATGTGTGTACAGTGGTCAGATGTTGCTATCAACTATAAATTAAGTCATTCCTCCACCCATCCCTGATGAATATGGCAATTGTGTGTCTGTGTTGGTGGGATCCTGCACTGCGTTTGTCCAGATGCCAGTTATCAGTTCATTAAACAGCGAGTCCATCCATTAGGATGCGAGGAATTTGTCCAACGCTGCAGGCTCCATTAACACAGTATTAAAAATGCATCCAGCATAGTAAAGAAGAGTTGCTCAGTGTTGCACTAATTGCAAGAAATGCAAGTGTGTTGCATTTAAGAGCCACTGCATTGATTGAGTTACAGTCCCATAGTGGTCTAAACTTAGACACAAACCCAATCAAATACTTCACACATAATTTCAGGGACTGTAAAATCATCGCTGAACAGCAGCTTTTCTATAGCTCTCTGTCAAACACACGCACATTTGTAGAAGACAAATGGTTTGAATACGACTATGGCTGGCAGGCAGGCATGGATCATCTGCACTTTTGCTCCGGTTCAGTGTCAAGGCTGGACCGCTGCTGAGGAGGAAGAAGGGCCTTTGAGAGAGCCTTTTCATCACCTTCAGAGATCAATGTGTTTTCCTCTGGCAGCAGTGCTGGGATACTTGAGACCCACCCCGTGAGTTACACACTGCAATTATCCTCCCGCAGTACTGACTGCGGTCGTGATGGAGGCAGAACACACTCCCTGACGAGTGGAGGTCAGTAATAAGCCAATCGATTGGCCAAGTCCCATCGCTTTCTGCTGCAAGTTAAATTGGCACAGGCAGCCATTCTGACGGCTCTATCAGAAAGCCTTGCTGAAGACTGAGGACTAACCTACGCTTGCATGCAAGTGAGTGTTACTTTTGGGTTCTTTCTAATATTAAATCATTTGAGAAAAAGTCCAACAATATCATGTCTTAAAACTAACGAGGGAAACACCAAGGTGAGTCCAGCCTGGCTTGGCCAGGCTGAAGTGTAATCCACAGTGGAAATGAATGCTTCACTTGAGTGATAACCAAGTTATTTATTGGCATATGCTCCTGCATGCACAGCAGTTAAGCAGTCTAGAAGAGCATCTATCGCCAACAGTCTGGCCACCTTGCATTAAGCCATCGACCTCCACCTGTGGTCCAGTCAAAGATGGAAGCATGCTAGCATCTGGAACAGAAACATCAGCTACTGATAGATGAAAGTCTCAATTCAGGTGTGATTCGTGGAATCTGAATGAACACTGAGGAAGAGCCAGGAGGAGGAGCTAATTACTCACTCGGCAAACACACACGGAGGAGAAAGCAACCTCAGCCCAACGTAGCAAACATTGATTAGCTGCAGTCAGTGACTGATTTAAGCTCCGGACCTGAGTACTGGTAGTCATTCAATATCTCTAATTAGACCTTGAAATACTGAGATGCAGATGGTAGCAAATGAACCTAGTGTGTGTAATTGTGTTGCCTCTCCAGGCATTTAATATTATTACATTTATTTCTTAAATAATTACTTTACAGTTTAAATTAGCTAATGTAAAAATTAATATTATTTTGTTGTTTTAGTTTTTGCGACGACGTCACTTCCGGTTTAGTCACTTCCGGTTCAGTCTCTTCCGGCGATCTTCCTGTTGAACTTAGCTGGGTAGAAAGAATGGCCGACATGTGCATCGGAACATAATCAATCAGCATCCACTTGGAGGCATCAGAGTGGCAATGCCGTGAGTTGTTTGATTGTTAAAGGACATGTTGAAGATGTTATATTATGATGGATTTAGTTCGAAAAACTGTTTGATGTGTTGTATACAAGCTAAAAAGTGATGCAATTGTCAATCAGAATGCCTCATTTCAGTATTGGACAGTTTCTGTTGTTATTTATAACTATGCATAACGTGATGTTAGTCATAAGGTTGTCATAAATAGACACAATATTTTTGTATTATTGTATTTGCAGTTTTCACCGTCTGTTGATGAAGAAGTGAAAGTAAAAGGTCAAGCTTACTACGACTTTGTCTCATTGGCTACGGTTTAACTCAGTGTTTAGTCAGAGTTTCGACACACTGCACGAGAACACTACAGTGAAAAGGCAGCATTGGATGTTTTGAAGTGGTCGCGATGGCAACAAGCAACAGGTCGGCTGTCGGCAGTGCTAGGAGCAGCAAAACATCAGCATCATCAGTAAGGGCAGCCCATGCTCGGGCTGAAGCAGAAGCAGCAAAGGTGAGAGCTTCATATGCCAGCCAGGAGGCTAAGCTAAAATTGGAAAAGGCTGCTAGAGAAGCAGAAAGAGCTACTAGAGACGCTCAAAATAAATTGGAAACTATAAGGTTAGACACAGAGTTGGAAGTGCTAACCCTTCATAGAGAAGCTGACGCAGCCATAGTGACAGCTCGAGTGTTGGAAGACGCAGAGGCGATGCAGTCTGTTATCGAAGACGGGAAATCTGAATCCGAAAAGGGGAAAATCGAACGCACCAGTGAATACGTTCTATCCCAGATCAGCCTTAAAAATCGTTCTCCTTCCTCACCCTTACCCGTTGCTCCCTCACTCAAAGCAAGGTCACATGACAGCTTCATATCATGGCATCCACCTGTGGAAGACGATTCACAATTACAACCTGTCAGCAGGGAAAATGCAGACATCAAGCAACCGTCTCCACCAGAATTATTTGACCCAACTAAAACTGAAACAAAGGCTAAGGTTAGTAGAGCCAACCCCACCATGAATGCTCATGCTCCGTCGTATACTCCACGACATTTCCCTCAAACTGGCACACCCACGTCCAATTTAGGGGAGCCTTTGGCACAGTATTTGGTACGAAGAGACCTTGTGACTTCAGGGCTGTACCAGTTTGATGACAAGCCCGAGAATTATCGTGCATGGTACTCCTCCTTCTCAAGTGCAGCCAACGAAGTCAACCTAACAGCAACCCAACAGTTGGACCTCATGACCAAATGGCTTGGAAAAGAATCTAGTGAACAGGTTAAACGCATGCGATCGGTGCATGTCAACAACCCCAATCTGGCTCTAGACAAAGCATGGGAACGGTTGCGTGAATCTTATGCTGCCCCCGAAGTCATCGAAAAGTCAATGTTCCAGCGCCTGGACAACTTTCCTAAGATTTCAGCCAAGGATCACTTGAAGTTACGTGAGCTTGGGGATCTACTTGCAGAGATCCAAGGTGCTAAAGAAGATGGATATCTGACCGGCTTGTCCTATCTGGACACCTCTCGCGGGATAGGACCAATCGTGGACAAACTCCCTTACGGGCTTCAGGAGAAGTGGGTGTCCGCAGGGTCACGGTACAAAGAAGGAAGCGACGGGCGTTTCCCCCCCTTCGAGTATTTTTGCAACTTTGTTAGCTACGAGGCAAAAAAGCGTAGCGACCCTAGCTTCATTCATCAAGGCAGCACCACAACACCCACCAAACCTGACAAACCATTTTCACGGAACTTTAACACCAACAAACCCATCTCAGTGCACAAAACGGATCTTTCCACAACCAACGACCCTTACAAGAACTGCCCGTTACATAACAAACCCCATCCCCTTAAAAGGTGTAGAACATTCAGGAATAAACTCCTCGATGATAGAAAGGCCTTCCTCAGAGAGAAAGGAATATGTTTTAAGTGTTGCGCCTCCATCTCTCACCTTGCCAAAGACTGCAGGTTCTCTGTGAAGTGCTTTGAATGCAACAGCACCAGTCATGATACAGCCATGCACCCTGGCCCACCTCCTCAAACCGTCAAGGCTCCTTCACCGTCACGAGAGTACGGCGGGGAGGGAGAAGACGATCCCGACATTGCTGTCGTTGGAGCAAGCTGCACAGAAGTTTGCAGTCCAGGCCAGTGGAGCCGCTCATGCTCAAAGATGTGTCTCGCAAAGCTTTACCCCAAGGGTTCAAAGGACATGGCCATCAAAGCCTATGTGATCCTGGATGACCAGAGCAATCGCTCATTAGCAAGACCAGAGTTCTTCAAGCTGTTCAGTGTGAAGAGCAAACCATTCCCGTACCATCTCAGAACTTGCTCCGGCATCATAGAAACATCCGGCAAGAGGGCAGAAGGATTCGAAATCGAGTCACTGGATGGCACAGTGCTCATTTCTCTCCCACCACTCATTGAGTGTCATGAGATCCCGAATAATCGGTCTGAGATTCCAACACCGAACGCTGTTCTTCATCAGCCTCATCTCCATCACATTGCCGAGCACATCCCTGAACTGGACCCAGAGGCAGAAATACTACTGCTGCTCGGAAGAGATGTCCTTAGGGCACACAAGGTAAGGCAGCAGGTCAACGGACCGCATAATGCCCCCTTTGCCCAACGTCTGGATTTAGGTTGGGTAGTGATAGGAGAAGTGTGCTTGGGTAATGTACATAAACCAACAGTCAACACGTTCAAGACAAACGTGCTAGACAGCGGTCGCCACTCAATCTTTCAACCCTGTACAAGCTTCATGCATGTCAAGGAGACGCCCCGTAGCCTTAACAGGTCTGGTACAGCACCAGAGAGTATGCTAGGACAGACAGTGTTCAACCGTACTGAGAACGACAACAAACCTGCTCCATCAGTGGAAGACACCATCTTCATGAAGATAATGGACACAAACGTCTACAGAGACGAAGCTAACAGTTGGGTCGCCCCACTGCCCTTCAGAGAACTACGCCAGCCTTTACCAAATAACAAAGGGCAGGCAGTCAATCGGTTCGCATCCTTGCAACGAACCTTGAAAAGAAAACCAGAAATGGAAGAACAGTACGTGACATTCATGAAGAAGATATTTGCAAATGGACATGCAGAGGAAGCACCATCGCTGACAGAAGGGGAGGAGTGCTGGTATCTCCCAACGTTTGGGGTTTATCACCCACAGAAACCCAATCAGATCAGGGTTGTCTTTGATTCCAGTGCCCAGTACTCCGGCGTCTCCCTCAATGACGTGCTCCTCACTGGACCCGATCTCAACAACTCCCTCCTTGGAGTGCTTTTACGCTTCCGGAAAGAGAGGGTTGCAATTCTTGCAGACATCCAACAGATGTTTCATTGTTTCTTAGTGCACGAAAACCATCGCAACTTCCTCCGGTTTTTGTGGTATAAGGACAGTGATGTGAACAAGGAAGTTGTTGAGTACCGGATGAAGGTCCACGTCTTTGGCAACTCACCATCTCCTGCTGTTGCAACTTATGGGCTACGAAGAGCCATAAGAGAGGGCTCACGAGAGCATGGAGCCGATACTGTCGCGTTTGTAGAAAGACACTTCTACGTGGATGATGGCCTAATATCCCTACCATCTGAAGCCAAAGCCATCGACCTCCTCCAGCGAACACAGGCCTCTCTCGCAGAATCAAACCTGCACTTGCACAAGTTCGTATCAAACAGTCCAGAAGTCACAGAGGCTTTTCCACTGGAAGATTGTGCTCCAGTCGTCAAAGACCTGGATTTAAGTGGAGAAACTGCACCCACACAACGGAGCTTAGGTCTACTGTGGGAGATCACGTCTGACACGTTCACCTACTCTGCATCAACCGTGGATAAACCATTCACTCGACGTGGAGTCCTATCCACAGTCAACAGTATTTTTGATCCCCTGGGTCTACTGGCACCTGTCACGATCCAGGGAAGAGCCCTCCTTAGAGAGCTTACCTCTGAACTATCTGACTGGGATACACCCCTCCCGGAAGACAAATCAAGCAGATGGGAAGATTGGAGAGATTCCCTCCAAGACCTGAAACAGCTTCACGTTCAGCGCACATATACGACAACCTCCCTCACGAAAGCTGTTCACAGGGAATTGTGTGTGTTCTCGGACGCGTCAATCAAAGCCATCGGGGCTGTGGCCTACTTGAAGGTGGTGCAGGAAGATGGGAAGACTGAAGTAGGTTTCGTTATGGGTAAGGCCAAGCTGGCACCCCTGTCAGAACCGACAATACCCAGGCTTGAGCTGTGTGGCGCAGTCTTGGCAGCAGAGATGGCAGACCTTATCCAGGATGAGCTGGACCTGAAGTTAGATGCCATTAAGTTTTACACAGACAGCAGAGTAGTGCTTGGCTATATTTGTAATGAAACAAAACGATTCTACACATATGTCTACAACAGAGTCCAACGAATCCGGCAGTCCTCAAAGCCTGAGCAATGGCACTACGTATGTACCAAAGACAACCCTGCTGACCACGCATCAAGGTCTTTACCCGCATCCCGCCTGGCGCAGACCTCTTGGTTCACTGGACCTTCCTTCCTGTGTCAGCCACCGGCAGAGAAAACGCAGACAGCTGAGAGGTTCAGTTTAATCGACCCTGAAAAGGACTCAGAAATCCGACCTCAGGTACAAACTTCTGCTACCCACCTGGAGGAATCGGTACTCAACTCCGGACGCTTCGAGCGCTTCTCCACCTTTACTTCACTGGTAAGAGGAGTTGCATTCCTCGTACACATGGCAAGATCCTACAAACGTTCAAACCAAGACAGCAAGTGCAAAGGCTGGCATAAATGTAACTTACCTCGGACTCCAGACGAAATGGCACAAGCTGGGAAAGTTATCCTTAAAGCAACCCAGAAAACAGCCATGGCAAAAGAACTGTCAGCTCTCCATGCCAACAAACCCATACCAAAGAGCAGTCCTCTGAGGACACTCAACCCAATCTCGGAGGATGACCTTATCTGCGTTGGAGGCCGACTACAGCACTCTCATCTTGCTACCGCAGAGAAGAACCCGATAGTTCTGCCCAAAGGAAGTCACATTTCCCTACTGCTCACACGGCATCACCATGAGCAGGTGAGACACCAAGGCCGTCATCTAACGGAAGGAGCGATTAGGGCAGCAGGACTGTGGCTCTTGGGAGGCAAGAAGCTCATCAACTCAGTAATCCACAAATGCCTAACCTGCCGCAAGCTACGTGGAAAGCTGGAAGAACAAAAAATGGCGGATCTGCCCTCAGAACGACTTGAAATCTGCCCTCCTTTCACATACGTGGGCCTCGACGTATTTGGGCCCTGGTCTGTTACAACCAGACGCACCAGAGGAGGACAGGCAGAGAGCAAGCGTTGGGCCATTATGTTCAGTTGTATGAGCTCCAGAGCTGTTCACATCGAGGTAATCGAATCTATGAACACATCCAGTTGCATAAATGCCCTCAGACGTTTCTTCGCACTCAGAGGCCCGGCTAAACAGCTCAGATCCGATTGCGGAACCAATTTCGTTGGAGCAAGCAAGGAGCTCGGGATGGACAAGGCAGTGCATAGATACCTCAGCGAACAAGGATGCAGCTGGGAATTCAACCCTCCGCACGCCTCTCATATGGGAGGTTCCTGGGAGCGTATGATCGGCGTTGCCAGAAGAATCCTCGATTCAATGTTTCAACGGCAAAACACTCGCTTGACCCATGAAGTGCTATGCACACTAATGGCGGAGGTCATAGCGATCATGAATGCACGCCCACTCTTACCTGTGTCTACGGATCCCGAGAAGCCCTTCATACTTTCTCCATCCATGATCCTCACACAAAAGTCGGGGGTTCCACCTCCCCCCGGAGACTTTTCCGACAAAGACCTGTACACAAAACAATGGAGGCAAGTCCAGGCCCTTGCAAACCAGTTCTGGACCCGCTGGAGTCGAGAATACCTACCTTCGTTGCAGCACAGACAGAAGTGGACAGTGCCCCGAAGAAACCTTCAGGTTGGAGATCTGGTTCTGCTCAGGGACAAGCAGGCCGCTCGCAACTATTGGCCTATGGCCAGAGTCAATGCCACTTTCCCTGGGAAAGATGGACATGTAAGGAAGGTCGAAGTGAAAACAACTGACCAAGGCAAGGTCAAAACCTTTCTCCGGCCGACTGCAGAAATTGTTCTGCTCCTTCCTAAAGACTGATAGACAGACTATATTTAAGATCTGTACAAGTTCTAAGTGACCTCACATAGGTCAGGCGGGGAGTGTGTTGCCTCTCCAGGCATTTAATATTATTACATTTATTTCTTAAATAATTACTTTACAGTTTAAATTAGCTAATGTAAAAATTAATATTATTTTGTTGTTTTAGTTTTTGCGACGACGTCACTTCCGGTTTAGTCACTTCCGGTTCAGGCTCTTCCGGCGATCTTCCTGTTGAACTTAGCTGGGTAGAAAGAATGGCCGACATGTGCATCGGAACATAATCAATCAGCATCCACTTGGAGGCATCAGAGTGGCAATGCCGTGAGTTGTTTGATTGTTAAAGGACATGTTGAAGATGTTATATTATGATGGATTTAGTTCGAAAAACTGTTTGATGTGTTGTATACAAGCTAAAAAGTGATGCAATTGTCAATCAGAATGCCTCATTTCAGTATTGGACAGTTTCTGTTGTTATTTATAACTATGCATAACGTGATGTTAGTCATAAGGTTGTCATAAATAGACACAATATTTTTGTATTATTGTATTTGCAGTTTTCACCGTCTGTTGATGAAGAAGTGAAAGTAAAAGGTCAAGCTTACTACGACTTTGTCTCATTGGCTACGGTTTAACTCAGTGTTTAGTCAGAGTTTCGACACACTGCACGAGAACACTACAGTAATCTTGTACTTCATTTGATCAGTTATACCTGGTAGAATCATTTAAAATGTGACTCAATGGCACATGAAGGCACATGATGACTCCGTCCTGAGCATCAGCCAGGAGATGATTTAGAAGCCGACCATGGGTGTGTGTTTGGCAAATATTGTACCAAGCATACCGATGGTGACATGAGTAGTATTACATAGACCTGTGTACGTGCACTGCAGTGAGGCATTACTGAAATAGTTGCAGAAGCATTTTTGGTCACTGGAAGAAATTGTTGAGCGAGATGCCAAAAGTCAAATGGGACATACAGTGCATGGTTAGCGTCAAATGAGCCCTCTCTTGTTCAAGTTCAAGAGAAATACTTGATCAGTGTTTAAGACTTCTGTGGCTATTGGATATCACATTGAAATCATGTGTAACCCTATACCTGCTGCTAACGAATGACATGACTGCTGGCTGACCTTATCACCAGCAGGGATGTGTGAGCCATACGCACAGTGTGCTACGTGTCTGTGGTGCGTGTACAGATGGATTTAGCCACGCAGGGCAATATACCATGGACCACAGGGCCCCAAACTACTCAAGGACAGTCATTGCAGTTCCTCAACCAAGATGAAGTCACTGGAGGAAAGCCAACTGCGCCCAATTCGGAAATGTTATTACACCTCTCAAAAATTTCAATAAGCTGGCACTGGTACTTTCAGCCCGAATATGTATCAACAACTGTTGTACACTTAAAGTCAAACGGTCTTGAATTGCTATATATCTGATACTTCTTTGGGATAAGGCCGAACACATGCCATGTATTTCCCTGCTTACTAAATTATGACTATTTTATGTTATTTTATGCCAAGTTTTCAGAGGCTCTAAAGTGTTGTTTTTAATGCACAAACAAAACTCTTTGGAGGCACAAATCCCAAAATCAGATATCTCAAAACCTCTGCAAATGGAACAAAACAACTGTCTGCACGGTAAGACACCACAAAAAGCTTTTAGGAGACATTTGATCTAAACTAATAGTATATAGTGACATTGTTTTGAGTTGGCCAAACTGAAATTTCACCAAGGTTTCCTTATGTTTTTTCTCTTACACTTAGCTATATTTCATCCCCAAAGCTCTAAAGGGCTTCACATTCACTATCTTTTAACCAGCCAGCATTGGTGGTCTGAGGTTGGTGTTTACTTGAGCACTGCATGACCTATGCGGAATTATTCCTGCAACAGTTTGAGCATGCAAGCGTGACGGGTACAGGCTCTTATGTCATAGATACCCTATCTTGTCAACAGCAGAGGAACATATATGATAGAGAGGCTGCGATGGGGTGGGGTGGGGGGCAGAATAGAATAGAGGGATGAAGGATTTAAAAGCGAATTGGAAAGCAGAGAGTCTGGAGCAGAGAGTATTTGAGTCTGCTCCGTGAAGTTGTTGAATTCACTGCTCATATAAAACTCAGTCAGGGCAGATGCTACGGTTGTTTCACTCCAGCAATGGACATGAAATGACAGCAATGGGATCGTTTTATCATTTCAGATGAAACAGCGAGTGGGCCTGAAGTAATTTAAGACTGAAAATAGAATTTCATCAAAATGAAAATGCTCCACTGAACGCTCAAAACTGCCCTCACTAAAGAAGAGTTCCAATTTAGCCCTCTGCTGGGCACAGGCTGCAAAAAAATCAAATTTCTCGATTGAGCACGATGGAGAACCATAGAACAATGGTGCAGTATGTCACATCAGCTGTGGTATTATCTGTGAGTATAAAGTCCAGCCTGAGAATGCAGGGAGGCCTCATCTCCGCAGACCAGCGGGTGCTGACAGGCTGAGATGCGAGGTGGATGCTCCAGAAGGACAGGTAGGTGTACAGTTACCACACGCAGCATCTGGATATCAGCACAACTGATCGTCTGCCTCTCTAGAACCTATATAACATGCACAGTTTGTGAAAGGACTGGCAGGATAAAAGGGAAAACGCCTATATGTCTGCACGCATGTCTCAAACAGACATTACGTTTGCAGTATTATCACAAATCCCTGATAGAGCGACTTCAATTCAGAATTTCATGGCTTCCTTAAAAGCAGTGCAGGTGAGCCCTGTGCGAATGCCGAAAGTGTCTCCATGAGTGGAAACGCAAATAAAGTGTCGCTATCCAGCTGTCAGCAGAGAGCATGCCAGCTCCACATTTATTTTCCCAACCCGGGAAACCCCTCTTCAAAGCTGTCAGGGAAGTGCATCCATCCTCCAGTTTCCAAAAGACATCCCCAAGATGACTAAATCAAAAATGAAGCACTCTTATTAGAAAATATTACAGAGTGGGAAAAACATGCAGCTACAGTGCAAATTAATTGCTAGGGAAAGCCACAATTTCCTGCAAATCAACAAAGCCCCTGTTTTTCTAACCTCCGTCAGTGTTTCCTTTTAAAAAACACAAACCACTGCACCTTTCCTTGCTTTTGTGAGCCATTAATTCCCCTTAATGAGGGCAATCTTTTCACAAAGCAATCACAGTTCCAAGCAGGACCTTCCTGCGGAGCTGAGTCATAGCCGACAACAACAGGCTTTATATATACCTTGTTCATTTTTACTGCAGTACGTGGTGTTAAAGCAATTTTGCTGCATTCAGTCAGGGGACCAGTTATAAACAGGTATAAAAGTTAATTCACTTTTTACCTTGTTGGTGAAACATTTAAATGCAGTAAATTGTTCCACTGAAACGGTACAATCCTGCACACATTACCGCTTAAGTGCAGAACCTTCCCTCTTTTCTCTCTTAAAGCTATTAAAGGAATAGTTCTGCTTTTTAGGGAAATGTGCTTCTTTGCCTTGTTGCTGGAAGATGGATGTAAAGTGAGCATGAAGCTACACCATGCAGACAGTTAGCCAAACTTAGCATAATGACTGGGAATACAGGTTAAAGCTATCCCGTCTATCCAAAATCATCTCTCTCAGCATCTCATTGTATTTTATAATTGTAAATATGTCACATTACAGGAGCTAAAGACACTCTATATGCTGTTTCACTGTGACTTAAACATCTGAATCTTTGCTAGAAAAGGAATACGTGTGAGTAAAACAATCCGCAAAGACCTTGAATAGCAGTCCGCTGCTGTCATGCTCTGAGAAACATCAAACACATGGCACACACCACCATGCAAATATAACCAAAACATTGAGAAAGCCTAACCTAATAAAGATAAAAACCTTAAGTGTAATTGTATTAACCAAAATGTTTGGGACTTAATACGATTGTTGGATTAAAAAAAGTGATGGCATCAAGTCTCTGTAAGAAAATGCAAATCAAATTATACACTCGGCTGGAGATCAACAGAGAAATGTGAGGCACGGAAACACAAAGCCGCATGAGGAATAACTGGAGGAGAATTTACACAATCTTTCAAAGTTCCTAAGAAAAGGACAACAAAGAGTTTAATGAAAGCATTCGTGCAAAGCACCTCCGCATCATGTTTCCTCTCCGAATGTCAGTCAAACTGACCAAGTCAAAGGTTAAAGAAGTTGGGGGGGACCCTCATCCTCCAGGGACGGTTTTATAATCCTGACCTGTATTTTCAGGTGGTTGGAGGGCCACAGTAAAGCTGGGGATGGGGCCCGGCTCTTCATCAGGACACATTGTTTTTATTACCGTTTGATCCTGAAGGGTTTAACAAAGGAGCTTCAAATACCAGCGTGCTAACTGGCTTTGTCCTCAGATCCAAGCAATTTCATTAGCAGCTTTGAAATAAACAATTACTCTTTTTTTGTATTCGACATAAATATAGTATTCATACAAGCAGTTTTTATAAATATTTAAAATAAGTTTTCCTTATTTTACAGGACTTTAAGAAAAAACGGATCAAATGCAGGTTTATAAGCTGAAGGCTGTCAATTTAAATCCCCAGACTGTCCGTGAAAATACTGAATATGTAGAGGAAGTAAATGAGAAACTCTCTCCTCTCCCCTCACTTACTTATTTCAAAGTTCCCCTGAGCGAAACACTTAACCCTGACTGAGCTCCTCAGAAGACGGATAAAGGACGTGGTTTTAGTGGACACCTGGGTAGGATATATTCATGTAACTGACTCGTCTCATCAAAACCCCTTTCGCATATGCACTGCAACCTTGAAATAATCTGGAGAACGCCAATGTCCTACTAACTTAGAACGGACATCAAACAGATTTTCTATTTGTGTTTACATTTGTTTTTGGTTAATTTTACTACAGAGCCAGGCTAGCTGTCACCAATGTTTATGCTAAGCTAACCAGTTCCTGGCTGTAGCCTTTCATTAACAAAATAAATATGAGAGCTGCCATCCTTCTCATTTGTCTTTTGGCAAGAAAGCAAAGCGTTTTCCAAGCAAGTTGTTGAACTATTTCTTTATGGTAATTATAATTGCATGAATTAGGAACATGCGAACTGCCAAAGTAACACTAATAGATACATACTTTAAGGTGACATTTCCAAACTCCAAACACATTTCCAGTAAAACAGGATGTTTGGACAGGTCATAATATGAGCTGGGGGGGGCAACGTGATCCATGGCAAACATGGAAAGTCAGACGTCCTGGAGAGGAGCCTACATGGTAAATCAGAGGACTACTGGCACCCTCATGAAGTGGACAAAACCATTAGTGTGCAGGATAAAGGAGAGGAGTCACTTTGGGTTATGAAGTAGGACATCAAACAACATGACAACAAATACAGGCTCACATCATTTGATCTTTGCTGCTTTGGTTCTGTTTTACCCTAAAAAAAAACGTGGGCATTTTGAGTTTGTGCGTTAGTGAGCACCTTATCTGGCAGACAGCTGGCAGCCATACAGAACCATCGACCAAGCACACAGTGCAGAATCAAAGTGGTTGTGAGAAATTTGCAGACGTTTTAAATCAAGCTGGACAATTGTTTCCTCTTACATCTTCCATAATGAGAGAGATTATAGCAGATCAAGCCTCTGAATCTATTCCGTTCCAACATAAATCATAAGAAGACATGCACGATTCAATTAGTCCTGCTCGCTTAACCTTGGCAGCACGGAAATTGCACCAAACCAAATACCCTGTGAGCTCAGAATGAAAGGTATTTACAAAAGAGATTTGAGGAGGCGGGCTGTACCAGTAAATTGCAAACAAACTAATAACCATGGCGGAAAAGAAAGGGGGGGAGATTGTTATTAGATAAACAGTGAACAAAACCAGCAGTGCAGCGGAGGATCTTTTGCTTCAACGGCTTATGAGCCGAACCTGGATGTTATTTTCAGGCCACCCATTTATTCCAGTCCAAGCCAAAGTAGAAATCCTTCAGCATACAATGTGGCTATTGAGTTCCTGGAGCGGTGATAAAATCTATTCTTATTAAAGCTTGTGTGTGTCCACAAGGATCCAAGAAGGCATTCTGTTATGGATTACCTTCATCAGTGCATAACGAGCCGCTGCACAAACAGAATATGAAGCAACACGAAAGAGAGTTGTTTTTAAGGCGCTCCTACGCTGCATTTTTAATGCTCCGGTTTGTTATTTTTCATCTGAATAAGTCTTTCATGTCTACAGAGCATTGAACATGTATGTTGCTGTCACCTTTCACCAAGCCTTCGTTTAATCAAACTACAAAGCTTTTGGTCGCTTCATTAGAAGACAGAACTGGGCCACAGATGATTGAGGAAACTTTTGGACTTGAAATAGAAACTTTCTGGGTGGAGATCAGATTTGGTTTTCTGACCAAAAGAAGTGACAAGTACTATAACTGGCATCTCTTTTGAGTTCCAATTTCCAAACACTAATGAAAATAGGATTAGACAGTAGCATATGCATGTTTCTTTATTTACAGTCGGGAACCACTGGAACATCAATTAAGACCACACACGTGACATGCACGCACTTTCCACTCACAGAAAGTAAAAGGCCCTTTGCTCTTAGCATTTTAATAAAGAGGGACATCCTCAGAGATGCTGTGATAACCGATGACTCTTTTAGAGTCTAGTCTTTGAAGCGGAGGAAATACATTTAGACTATGGTTTGTGTTGATGGCTTTAATCTTGTTCTATCTTAAAACATGACCATTTAAAAGAGATTAGTATAGTTTGACTGAGATTTAAATGCCCAGCCTTTAAAAAGACAGGGAGGCAAAAGCCAAACTAAGTCCTAATATTGGAGAGGGCTTTCTTTCTGCCAACAGGGCCCTGATTGTAAGTCTGCTTGAGTCAATTACTCGTTTGAGTGGCAGCATACTGTTCGCATTACAATCGCCATGTTATGCTGTTTATTGCTGCGTATGTTCCATGAGAACATGTCACTGCCTTGCACTTGTGGGAAGCAGATGAAAGGCGAGGCAATGTGTTACTGTACTCCTAAAGAGAGGTTCAATTATTTGAAGCCTGCATGTGAAGATGTTCTGGTCCAGATTCAGCATCAAGCCATCCCTGACAATTCTCTCTGAAATCCATCAGCCTCTGAGACGATGGGATGCTGCATCTATCCTCCTACATGTCGAGTTCTCACAACGCTGCTCATGCAAAGCAACTGCGTGTGCATGAGCAGTGTTGTCATGTGCTGCTTGGTTAACTGCCTGTGATGTTTTACATATAACACCTACCCTGGCAGCCTGCACTTTCCACAAGATCCACTTTATCAATCATTACTGGAGAAGTGCCTGAACAGAGGCCCTCGGCAGTCATTTTGGTGGATCACTGCGTGCGTGCTGAGGCAGTTGTGATCTACGTAAACACTGAACACTTACAGATGGGTATTATTAAAAACAGGTGATGAAGATTTGAAAAAGAAGTGGGTTTATGGAAATCAGAATGTTGTTATCCAAAGATAACATACTGTAACACACACTTCATATTGGGCCAGTTTGGCACCTTTTATTTGAAAGGTTTTCTGCATTTGGGTTGAAACACTCCTTGATGCCAATAAAATTAAATTGGTGGTTTACAAAACCTAAAATCATTCAGTTATAATGTTTAAGATTTTAATGAAATAAAAAAAGTATTTATGGTTCACATCTGCTATAGCCATTACGTGCATTTACAGTCTGTAATTACTATGTTTTCGTGGCGGAGTCTACCATTCCCAAGATGGATTAAAATTGATAGAAAAAGTAATGAGGATAAATCATCGGGGAGACTATAAGCTCTGTTTAGCAATTATGTCTGGGTAATATGATGCAAACATAGTTTGATTAGCATGGTATTTATAACCTGAAGCTAATACAGACACCTTAATAACCTTAGCTTGATTAGTGGGGGTGCAACAATTCAACCCAATCAAACTGCTTCTGCTGGATTAATGCCTGAAGTACAGCTGCTTGATTCAGACAGCTTGAATTGCAACAGGGCTGAGAAGGAATCACAGCAGAACAGATGTAGAGTTTTCAGTATAGGAAAATGTCTGCCAGTTCTTCTCTTTCTCTGAGTGCCATATCATGGCATTTACTGCACGCTGTCAACAAGTTCCTTTTAAAGGCGATAACTTATCAGGTTGTCTGGCCCTCATCATAACAAATGTTCACAAACGTCTCTGTGCTTCAGTCTTATTGTTCTGATCAATTAATACAACAACAGGAAGCCAGAAAAGGAACGAGTCCTCTTATTGAGTTTAGAAACTTCCAGTGAAATATCTAGATTGCAGCACTTGCGCAGGGAATCTCTCATCCCCTTTTCACCTGCAGACAGCATTAGCTAACATGAGAGGTATCTGCATTTTCATCCCTGCTGCAGCTATGGCCAGAACTCATTATGAAAGCCCCTGCTATTTAACATAGCAACAAGGAACTGTTGATAAAACCAAAGGGGCAAAAGGGAAGGAGACCCCAGCCTAGGCCCAAATGCGATTTTTTTGTGTATTTGCCCCGAGATTTGTATCCCTTGCAAAAGTTATTGGGTTCTGTCTTGAACCCACGCAAACCCCTTCCACAACGCTTTGAAAATTGGGCAAGGTCTTCCATAACCCCTGAAAACAGAAACGGAAAGAGGCCATAGCGAAGGTTATAGTCAGTTGAATCAGACTCTCTGTATGTTATATTTTGTATTACACCACATTGCATTGAAGATGTCATCATGCATCTGTCATATGCAGCACACTTTACGGACCCTGTGGGGAAACTAGTCATGAATTCTCCCAATGCTGAAGCCCCAAATGCCTCGTTCTGCTCCATAAATGGAAGTGTCTCTTCCCTGCAGCTTCAGCCTCTATATTCAAAGGTTTTAACCGTTTCCAATAAAGCTTGGGAAACTTTGTTCAGACTTGGCCTTAGCCCAAAAGGAAAGTTCTGTAATGCATGTACACAGTGGAAGGGACAAGGCCTCCCCCCGCCGCCTCCATACCCCAGTTACAGATGGTGAGACCCCGCTTGTCAGGCTCCCCTGTGCCAAAGCGCTGCCAGGGAGGCCCCTTTGATAATGAGCCTCACACACAATTTACAGCCACACTACAATACTCCTGCAACAATGTTTTCCACATAACTTTTGATTGAATGGCAGAACCAGGCTTGGACCGGGCTAATAACTGGGCCTTGGCGGACTTTGCCAAAGTTTTACCTCATTTCGCTGTGAACGTGACACACTGCATATTTCATAAATCCTGACACAGCGACATTATTTTAACAACGTGTCTGACATAACGGTGCTATGGTTTATGCAATTTCACTTCTCATGCTTTTCAATGTCTATAAATGAATTCATCCTTTAGTGTTGAAAGTGATATTTAGTTTTCATGCAGAGAAATGTGTCCAATCTAAGGCAATAAAATCAGCTTAAAGTACTTCCATTACCACAAGGGCACAAAGTTAAGCTAATCAAACTAGCTGCTGGATGAGGCATTATGCTGTATTTCTCAAATTAATATGAGAGTGATCTCTCTAACTGTTGGCTAGAAGGCAAACAACAGTATTTCCCAAAAGGTAGAATTATTTATTTAAAACAAAGTGGAATTAGTGCCACACAAATCCAACACAGACTCTTAAAAAAGTGCTATGGTGTCTCTGACATGGGCTTAAATGTCCCCCAAACTCCTTACCGTTTGTCTACAGCTCCCTGTGCAGCGGTGGAACTGGAAAAGCTGTCTCAAAGCACATAATAGTGCAATTGTTCCGTGTTGTCGCACCATCAGTAAACAGCTCAGTTGTTATCCTGTCACATAAGACATAGGACATGCTTGTGACGATGCCAGAAGACATTAAGCATGTGAAACTGCACCGCAGAGGGTAAAGAGTATGCAACCCCGGCATTAAAAGCCCCTTCACCCGTTGTTGTTGTTGTGTGATTTGTGGAGTGGGTAGCTGGGGTTAGATCATGGGCCTTGCGTTAGCTTGTGCTGGTGCCAGGCGTATGATGCAAAGGAAAAAGAAGCGCAGGCAGATCGAGGGTGTGGGAATTCAGGGCTCGCCGTGAGTCTCCAAGCTAAGCAACCTGTCTTTACTCAATGTTCACCCCACAGACACATAGTCACTGTGGAGAGACAGGAGAGGATGTAAGTGGAATCTGTTTTTTATCACTGCAGAGTGGCCACATCTTGGGAACACTGATGGTTGTTTGAGGGCCACTTCGTCAGGCAAATAATAACATTTTAAAATCTGACAAATAGAAAATAATTCCAAGTGAGGCATCTGACTTTCAAATATAAATCCAAACCGAAAAAAAAGACTGAATTAATTCTGAATAATGTCTTTTTCCCCGTCATCAAGACCTCTGAGGATGCATTCATGGAGCAGATGTCAGACAGCTGACATTTCCCACACCACAGACATTTCCTTCTACCCTCTAAATTTCCCCCTGAAAATGCTTTGTTCCTGTCTTGTCCACTAATGGTTCAGCATATGCCAAATGCATAGACTCTCCAAGTGAACAGCTCCTGGACTACCTTAAAAGTCTCCTCTAAGGGTATCTGAACTGCAGTGGGTGATGTCCTGAGTGTATTTAAGGGAAGTTAGGTAGACGGGTGCTTCCCATGGTGCAGAACACCAGAGACCTGGAAGAGAGGTTAGATGCTTCAGACGAGGTCACGAGCTGTTTTGACTTCCCCACTCCGCTTTTCTGGATTCTTTGGCAGGTGGTGACAGCTGCATGTAAGCAGAAGGGGTTTGGACTTGGTTTCAAATCTCTTAGGAGGTTGAGGGAACACAAACTTTTAGACAGACCAGTCAGACATGTGATCATTGTTCATTTCTTCTTATTCAACCTATGGCTTCATCCAATTGTTCCAATATATGACAGATTACTTTCAGCCTTTTTATTTTCTTCTAAAAAGGATCATTTTGCTCCTCTCTGTCTTTTAAGATTGTCATTATTCTCAAAAAGCTCCTGGACCATAGCACATTTTAATGGAATTACCTTATACAACTACTAATGTAATTATAGCTGACCTAATAAAAAAGAGAGGAAAAGCGTTTTATTTAAACCAAAGCCCTTAGAAATTAATTAATCCCCATTCTCTTGGCCCCTTTCAGCCACCGTAACCAAAGGTTTGATTACTAATTAAACAGGAATATTACCATAAGCTTAGGTCATTTAACTTCCAATATGACTGTAACCAAATTGTTGGTTTGCATCCACTACTAAGAACCTTTTTTTTATAGCCGTGGGGTTTCCCATTGCCGCAGAGAAGCTGCATACTGCACAGAGACTTCAATATCTTACTTTATCAAAGTTTGGAGGTATGTCTGGAATCCAATTTCTATTGCTGGAAATGCTAAACCTGCCTTGACATTTCAATTATGTCTTAGCCTTTTGCAGAGATAAAGCCTGATCTTTCCTAGCCAAGGTAATAACCAGCCATAATCCTCCATCCTTTCCAATGGAACAAAAGAGGCAAAAAAAACGTTGGATGATATCGTACAAAAGGTTGTACATTAAATCTTTGACAGCAATAAATTCAGAGATGAAGCAGCTATGAATGACCTCTCTGGAGCACAATACAGATGAGGCGTTTAATTCTTCCCTTTTTCCAACAAAAGGGATTCTTCAGACCAACGACACACTGGGGCAAAGGCATATTAACATGCTTATTGTGTGATGATACATTTTTTATTTTCATGGGCCAATAGAGAGCATGTACACAGTTGATCATGCTGATAATGGTTCTGTTAAACTTCACCACCAAATTGTATGATATAAATAAAGTGACATGTATTATATTTGCCAGGAAATCACAGTGAAGCCTCTAACTCAAAATCATTTGCTCGGGATGCTATTCATCTTATGAACCCAGCTAGGCACCTGATAAGCAGCCGGCGACAACATGTGATCAATAAAGCAGATAAGGATGGATGTGTGTTTGCTAAGATTACAAACATCAATGGCTTTGAGCAAACACATCTTCCTCAGGATGAAATTTCTGATTATGTTACACATGGAAAAATGTGAATGTGACTATACATACTGTGGTGTGACAAAGGTATGCTTTCCATGAAGCCAGTAAGCAAATAACAATACAAAATCCTCTGTTTACAACTGTCTTGTTTACAAGTCAATATACAACATTACCACCAACAAGAGACCCGATTGCATTGCAGCAATACTAAATCTGCACTCAAAAACAAACATCACCACAATAGGAAAATATGCAAAAACAAATTCAGCCTGTAGCTAAGGACAAATACAATACTTATCCACTGAGGAAATAAACATCATGATGATTAGGATCACAGTGCCTAAGCAACTAATAGCAGCTAGAAGACAAAGGAGGTAAAGCCAGTGATCAACTAAAGGCAGAGTGTGCAGTTTGACAGACAGACAGGATTCAAGTGTTCCTGAGAAAGACAGTGAAAACTAAACTGCTCCGATGACCTTGCTTGTTATTCACAATCTTCAAAGCAGCACAGAGCCTGGTTTGGGGGTTAGTAGTGGTATTTTGGTATTTCAGTGTCTTTATAAATCAGTCTCTACAGTCCAGAGCTGGCTGTGGCTGCGGTGAAAAGAACGTCATCTTCCACCTTAAAGTGGCATTTGTGGCCCAGTCAATAATGATAATACGCCCTAGGTTAAAATCCTAGCAGCAGGAAGCGTGGTGCAAACACCATCATCCTCCAGCACCTATTCTATTAGAGCACCAACAGTATCGGCACAAGCTCTCAAAGCTTAAACAGCCTGCTTATTTGCAAAGAGTGTGGGTTGGATACATGTAAATGATGCAGGGAGTAAATAATGCTATGTGAGACTTGAACTACATGAAGATGAATATAATAACCTTACAATAATTCATGAACAAGTTTGAATCCAAAGCAGTAAAGCCAATAACATGGAACAATATTCCATTTTCAGCTTAATTGATTAGTCAATTGTCAGAAAACTAAATGTCAACCGTTTTAAAATGTGTCTTGAATACCTATGTCATGCTTTCATCTGTCTTATATGACAAGTGTATATCTTTTGGTTTTAGACAAACACAACGAAACATTTGATCAACAGATTAATAGATGATGAACATAATTGTAAGCTAGAGCTCCAATTGACTTATTTTCCATCAAATGCATTTGGACATTATTGTGGCTTGCGGTCACAAAATGTAGCAGAAAAAACAGCAATTAGTATATTCATCATTTAGGAAGCCTTGACTATTTTTCAGCAGCTCCTGTTAGCAGTTTTTCACATGTTTTTAACGATTAAAAATAGGAACAGAAGCCAAATGGACACCTTTTTCAGTTGATCTTGAATGTAACTGTGCATTAGCTTCGACATCACTTAAATTACATCTGGCAAATGTTGATTGCCAGCAAAGATTAAGGCGGGTCCGTCTACTGTACGGGAAGCTAATTAGCATTGTTGTGTTAACACTGATATTGCAGGCTTGATTAAATCCAGGCATATGTATGTGAATAGATTTCAGTGAGGGAGAACCACCAAAGACGATCTCTCACTTTTGGCTCAGCAACCTCTGCCTTTCATCAGAATTACTAGTTTAGAGAAATAAGAGGAAATGAGGCAGCGTCTTTAACAGTGATGATTGGGAAGGCGGTGCAGTGGAAGAGAACATAGTTGTCTTTGTTCAAAGCCACGCGTATGCTTCAAATTACAGCTCTGCTTCGATAAAAAAAAAAAGAAAGTCTGGCCTTTAGAAGAGTACATTTTCATCCAGACATTTCATGAAGCGGATGAACTTAGTTCAGTAGTTATTCATGTCATGTGACTGGTCAGTGGAGCAGCAATTAGCTCGACCTGTAGGGACTTGGCTTGCAAACCAGATGGTCAGTGGTTCAAGTTCAAGCATAGAATACAAATGAATACAATAATTGTGGTGTGCTGTAAGGTACCTGTTCACCTCCTCTGCACTGTCGAGGTGTCCCTGAGCAAGGCACCAAACCCTCAAATGCTCCGAGGCGCCAACTATGGCAGCCACCTGCTCTGTCACCTCTCCATCCAGTGTTTGTGCATGTGTGTATTTTAACTATCAAACAGTATATCAACAATGGAGTGAAACGTGAATTTCCCCTCTAGGCGATAAATAAAGAATGCCTGCTTCTAATTGTTTGTTTGTTTACCATATATGCAAGCTTGAGTTTTCCCTAAACCTGCAGCAGAAAAATCATCAACAATGAGGGGCAATCCTCCAAAAGAAGTGGACCCGTAAACAAGGGGGTCAGAGGAGATGCTGATTAACCGGAGAGGATAAGCATGGCCTTCTGCTGAGAGGAACACACTGCTGAAGACATGACGGATGGAGAAACAGGAGGCGAGGAAAGAGGGAAGGAGGACAGGTTGATTTACAGGAGGTTCAAAGGTTCAATACTACACGGCGGTCCTTTAAAACTGGCAAGATTGAGAGAAAATACTAAGATTTGTGTGAATTTTACACAATTCTAAAAGGTTTTTATTTTTTATTTTAGTTGATCTGAAAAAAAACATACAAGATGATTTCCCATGGTGATGTTGCTAAGAACACAGTTATGTGGCTGACTTTGTGAGTTTTGGGTAAAAGAGAAGAAGCAAAGGGAGGCAGAGAGAAAAAGAGCAGTTGGGCTATAAATCAGGACGGAGCACTAAAGAGACAGCAGACAGAGGAAACAGGTCTGATGAAGCACCACATTAATGACCATATCCCTATGAAAAGCAAACTAATTTGCTAATTGCAACCTGCTGTTGCCACTTACTTTCTCTTGCCTGAAGACCCACTCCCATAGTTTTACTTCACCTGCCCCTAAAACTCCTACCACTCACTTTGCTTACATTAAACTGCAAATAACAGACTAAAAAACAACAACCACATCCTGAGAAAACCACTGCTGAGAGTTAGTACCCCGTTCCCACATACCACTGAACTTTTTACAATCCAACAAAAAGCCCCACAATGTTTTTCTATGAATGAGTGTAAAAGAGCAGTCACATTTATCCAATTCAACAGAGACCATATCAGTTTGTGCACACCATGGCTTGTTATGGAGCAGTTAATCGCAGGAGCATTATGATAATACAATGTGACCACACATCTGTAGAATTCACATGACCTGAAACCTGTTATTCATTCCTTCAAAAAGTATTTAAAAGGTTCTGCAAACACATTTAGAACCAAAGGGGTGAACCCGAACGAGGTCAGATCCTAATATTCTCACCACTCAAACGTGATAATTGCAGCAACAAAAAAAAAAGAAGTGTTATTGCACCGCGAGGCTTTGCATACTGAAGTGCACGGAATAATTGTGGGCATTGCTCACTCACACACCAATAACACTCAAGGAACTGTAGTAGTTCATTTGAGTGCTGACGTGTGTTTGCTTTGCAAAGTGAGAAGGGGATTGGGAAATTATCGACAGTCTGCTGGAACGCATGCCCTTGAGCACTCAGTTCCTGGTCCTGGGACCGCATTGGGTGTCTACTTGAAATTCAGTGTGTTTTCAGATCATTAAGGAAATAGCCCTGAGAAATAATGCATCGTACGGACAAGTGAGAGGAAACATGAATATATCTGTCTGTACACTGCGTAACTGGAACCAAGCGAGCACTGGTGGAAAAGGCCGCATTCCAAACTTAAATGGGGGGTTTCAAAGTCCATAGAGGTATTCCAGCCTAAAACATTAGTAGTCACCTCATCAGAAAAAGGAGTAAATGTAACATAAGTCTCCAAAGTTGTAAATTACCAATAGATACAGACAGTTTGTGCAAAGTCTTGTCAAAGTTAGTTTTACTTAGTTTGTCATGTATAGATAGACACAATTTGATCAAAACTTCTACTCTTTTTTTTTCTATGCATTCCCTCTTTTAGTCTCTTACTCCACCAAGCAGCCGCCTGTACATTCGCTCAGTGGACTTTGACCTTGGATTGTTAGAAAAGGTTACACTAACAATTACCAAATAAGTAGTCTATTGTGAAACTGATTGACATTCACAGCATGGAGCCAGGTTGGGCATGCGACCCCTCAAATCACTCAGTGGCGACCCTTGTGACCCCCTGGACAGGCTGCAGTAGTCGTTGGCTCATGTGGTCAGACAAAAGGCAAAAGAAAATTGAGCTAAAGCAGAGGAATGTTGCATTTAAATGCCTGATGCATGTAATCTCAATACATCTGACCATTAATCTATGCGCTAAGGGTGCCGGTGTATGGTGTAAGCCTCCTGCATTCATATCAAGCACAAGTCTGTAGTTGAACACCCAGAAAAAGAGTCAGGAGCTTTCTTTTTCTACAGAGGAAATGCTGAGCTGAGTAAAATGCAGCTGAGATCAGACAGGCCAGCAGGATTGGGGAAATGTGTTTGACATAAGAGGCAAGGCAGCTTTGACCCTTTTTAAATCAGTCTGCTGATGCATAAAAAGATATGCAGGGGGGGTGGCAGACGGCAACTAAAAACCCCAACTCAGGACTCCTATATGGTTTGCAAAGCAGGTTCTTGTCTCGGGTGACAACTTCCACCTCGCACATTTAAAGACTTAGGAAGGTCAAAGTCAGTGGGATACACAAACAGAAACAGCTTATAGCAAAAAGCGGGAAAGAAGCTTTCCCTCGGGTTGAGAATGTTTCAACTTGAGCGTGAAATATCAGTGATGCAGTAAAGAAAAAGCCATTTAGCTTGGGATTTTTCCCATGCACTGGTTAGGCATTTTTCGCTAAAATAATGTATTAGAGAGCATAGTATCTGAAGGCACATAAAGGAGGAAAGCTAAGCAAATAGCGTGAATGTCTCTTGGCCTACACAACCCGGAAATAAGCATTACTATCAAAAAGGAGTAGCAAACACATTATAAACACCAGGAATTGTTGAAAATCTATTGAAACCAGTCACAACTTATCTGAAGGAACTCTATTCGTTGTTAATACCCAACACTCCACACTGTCACCCGTTGGTTTCTCCGACGCTCTCCAAAGATATCAGACATTAATGTGTGAGAGAGGGAAGACGGGTCCAGGTTTCCAGCTCATAGCCGATATGTATCACTGAAGCTCGTTGGAGCTTATGGTGACTTCACAAGAATGATCATCATGAAAAGATATTTGCTAAATTTTAATTGGCGCCTTCTGAAGTAACTAGCTGTCTGGGGGGTGGGACAGTTTTTGAGTTTTAGTAGCCACATTTGAAACTCAGCACCATTACCATTTTATTTTCCCTGTCAAGATTTATAAAGAAATTAATTTCGAGTTGTGTAATTGCTGGACAGTGCACTGTTGACTCTGGACACAGCGGCAGAAATAATTGACACGCTCAAGGTTGACTATTTAGTTGAGCTGAGGGGGGGGGGGCAGGCCTACCCTTGGCATCCCAGCCTCCACATCTGGGCCTGATTCATCAAGGTATTTGCAGCAAAGTGCAAACAAAACGCAATGCACGAAAAGCCGCCCAAGAAAATGCCTTGCATGATGCACGGGGTACATGAAATAAATAAACAGACCAAACGTGGATACAACAAAGCAATTTAGGGTCCTATTTTTAAATCCAGATGCTCATGGCCTCAAAAACCAAGCCTTTAATGAGACTCGATGACAGGAGATGGAACAAGGTCAATTTGTGCTTTTGATTCACCAAAGCTTTGGCTCTTACAGGAGGGGTTGATTCCAAGTTAACAAACTTTGTGGAGCTCTTTTAAGGTTCCACATACAGTGCCATCCTCCATCACTGTATCTGTGCTGACCAAATACACCAAATAATTGAAGAATGCTTAATAAGCATTCAATGAAATAATAAACCCTCACATCATGCCTTCATGGCTGTGTCTTAGGTTTAAATATATCACATTTGTCACATCCTAAAGTACATTTTCCCCCAACCTTATCAGGGTAGAAATAATTTAACATTCTGCAATTACAGCAAGTGGCTTAACCAAGCAATGATTGCAATCTAGTTTTCTGTACCCTTCAAGGAAGATCTTGAGAAAAAATTATCATCAGCTCTAATTTTAAACCTGAACATCTGCAAAAAATCATATCCAGTGTCTCTTTGGAAGGCCCAGTTTCCCTTCGTCTTCCCCGTCATTATTTCATTACGAGAGGAATGAAGGACTCTTCTCTTCTTGAATACAGTATGATAATTGCTGAAGAACTGAAATGCTTTCCTGTCACTGGCCTTCTACTTGTTTGACATGTCTTGGAAGAGGAAGGGAGACTCTGGGATGTGACGAGAGGAGACCACACAGGAAAGTGTGAAGGAGGAGGTTATTAGAAAAGCAGGGATGGATTAATCTGCAGGCAAGCGAGTAAGCTTCATCAGAAATATATGTAAACATGTGGGCTCAACAACACTGTAGCTTAGCAATAAAGCCTTTGTCTTGAACTCAGCAGCAGTCAAACCCGTTTATAAAAAGGAGAACATTAATGGACTCACTTGATTGACCTTAAAATAAGTACAGTTGGACAAAACCAAAAGGGAGTTCTTCATTAACAGACTTATTTTAGCCCCTGTGGAGTCAAGCAGATGCTGTCTGCAGACTTATAGAACTGTGCCTCAAGGCTAATAGTATAGCCTGAGCGGAATGCACAAGGCTTTAGTGTCTGCCATTGACACTTAACACATGTGATACCAGCCATGGGTGCCAACTGAAAGACTTGCACTCCTGCAGGCGATGCATCCTAGCACAAGAATGAACAGGCAGCGCGGCGTCAAGCTGTTCACTGACAGACCAATGTCGTTTGGCTGTTAACAGGTCCCCAGCTGGTGTCTGCTGTGTGCGTTAGCCTGGTAGCATGCCACCGTTTTGGTCTGCGGATGTTCATGAGCATGTGTGCTGCACGGATGTTGGCATGAAAGCGCCAGAGGCCCCCCCGAACACAAGCTGCCACCAGAATAAAGAGGCAACGGCGAGCATTTATTTAGACAGCTTGTGTCTACGACAGGAGGAATGCTGACCACAAGCTCCAGGGCTGAAGTGAGTGAGAGGGCTGGTTTGTACACAAAAAGCCCCGTGCAGGCATTGGGTTACAACTAGATCAGAGTCTGGGACTGGTAGCAGCTTTGCCAATCTGCTGGTGGGGTTTTTCATGGTCTGATGCCGATTTTACTTCTGAAAGTACATGAAAAGCACAAACTGATCCCTGGATAGAAGGCAAATATGGTAACAAGTTTGCATAATTCTCTTAATAGAGTTATTAGAAAGATCTCTACTTTGACTTCTTTTGATATACGTCTGTGAGAAGCTGTCACTTTTTACACTGGATTATAGCACCCTTGGAAAAGGTGAAAAGAAAATGGAGTTGGGAAAGCAACTCGAGCATGTCTCCAATAAGAGTATTTGCTTTCTCATCTTAATGGATAGCGGGAATGAATTCTGGGAATGCATGTGGTTTTGATTTTCTTGCCAAAATCTTCTTGGGTCACCAATATCATTTAATGAATCACTTGGTGTGGCTTCACATCCGTGTAGAATGGCACCCCAACTGGCTTCCCACCACTGATCATACACCATACTGCGTTCATGAACCCCAAATTAGAGGCTGGAGATGATTCACTATTCTTCCAGTAAGCATTTTATATAGATTTGACCAACAAAGAGTAAAAAATGCAAGAATTCATGATGTAACGTAATGACTTGCTCAAACTTTATTACATTGAGGGAGTAATTTACAAATAGAAGGGGACGTTCCAACAAAGGTTAAGAGACAGTTAATGTCGGAGCGTGTCAATGCTAATAGAACGGTGACACTCGTCTTAACGAGGAGTTTATTCAAAGTGCAATTAAGTGACCTCAAGAAGTGGAGACGGCTTCATTTTAAGTATTTCAACAAATATAAGGTCAGAGCATGCAAGTACAGAATGGAGTTCTGCAAGATGCCTCACCTTTAAACATTCGAGGGTTGGATTAAAAATCACAAACACAAACCCTGCTGAGAGGCCTGTGCTGAAAGTAAACAATTATCCTTCAATGTACCTTGTTGTTTCAAGAAGGCCTCGCAAAATTGGCTCGAAAAATTGATGCCCTTTGTACTGGAAGTGGCCAATTTGCTGAGAGTGAAAAATGACAGAGTGGTCCATGGGAAAAACTGTGCACTCTCTTTATGGATTAGACCAAACTGTGCCCCTTGTACGTACGGTGAAAAATCCAGGAAAAAGAGGGTTGCATCCAACAAATTAACTTGTTTACTTAAGACTTATTTACATTAGTTTGCAATGCATCATTTTAAAATAAATACATTTCCTGACAGGTAATGTTTAACTACCGTCTATTTTTATGTAAATGATGGATGTAGCATACGAAGGATGGATACACACATTCGCTCTCCAGTTGCCTTTTCAGTTTTTGCATCGAAATGTAGTTGTTTGGTTTGATTTCTACTACATGGCACACCGTATGACTTGCAGAACAGTAAGAATATTTAAAAATCCTTCTCTGTTCTGTTGGCAGTGACTATCCAAAGTGAATCCATTACTCTGCGACACTGGGGATTCACTGTGAGGCCTTATTTATTAATCTTGTCTAGTACTAGACCACAGTTATTTCCTTGCCTCTCGTTTTATTGCCGGGGTATTTCATTAATGCTGGAAAAGTTATCCCGGTAGACCCTTCAATAGCAACAAAAAGGGGAAGTGGCTTTTTCTGAACAAGATGAGCATTCCAGTGTTTAGGAATTCAGGCGGCAGACTCTTTCTAATCATCTTCGGCGGGATTAATGTGAGGTGACAAAGCCCATCAGTTTGAACCTTCGCCCGTCTGCATGACTGCCCTTGCCTGGCAAACTGTGCCACTGCTAATGAGTCAGAGCCGGCCCAAACCCAAGATAAAGAGGAAGAGAAAAACCACCGAGCACAAGCTTTTTCTTTTTAACGTTGTTCCTTTTTGACCACAACATGATCCTCAATAGCCAAGTTCAGCAGGACATAGGAGCACCTAAAGGCACAGAGACCTAAAAAGTTTTTCTCTCAGGCAACAGTTTGTGACCTCATCAATGTTTGAATCTGTGAGTCGAGGAGGAGGAAGAGAACGTTTTGCTATTGCATGAAAAGTAATTGGAAAACTGTAAAAATCAGACAACATTTTTTTACTGAGAATAAAAAGCCTTCATAAGGAGAACTTAACTACAGTTTCTCAGTTCGCTGATTTGCTAAAACAGGCGCTGTTTCTCCACTGGTTTCAATTGGCCTAGCTTATTATGTGGGTGCTGAAAATGCCAGAATTAATGGCTCCACCCATATTACCCCGACATATGTCAACTATAAGTGGTTTCAGGCATGGGGAGAAGGTCTATAGGAAATAAGTGCATGGCTGTGCTGAAGCTGAGAGCAGGGCTGTGATTAGCTGAACTAAAGAAGAAGAAGAACAAGAGGAAGAAGAAGAAGTCCTCCGGCAGTCGCTTGTGCCTACTGTCTGTGTTTACCTAATGGAGAGGGACAGGAAGGGCAGATATGGTAGATTGGGCTGTGTGAGTGGGGGGAAATACAACCAGCAGGAGTTCCAACCTAACCTTCACCCGTCTCAGGATCCAATTTAGAGATCACGGGGAAAAAAGGCTTTCTGGCAACAGGAGGCGACAGCTTTGTTAATATGCTCCAGCTTCATGTTTGGAGTCATTAAGCGTGATGCAAAATGTATACTCACAATCACTTTGTCTCTTTATCTCTGTTTGTGTGTTCAGCTAGACATCTGATAAAGGCTTTACGATTTGCTAGTGTTTTTTTTTTACTGTAACTCAACTTCTAAATGTGTCCAAGAAAGAAAAAAGCCACTGGAAAAGAAACAAATAATCACTTAATTAGGTAATGTATGGGCATAACTAGATATGTATTGAATAATTATTGTTGTAAGGGTGAACGTTTCTTAAATGTGTAAATCGTTTGCTTTACTCATTGTGTATGGTGTGAATTGAAAGGGTTTCAGAAAATTCTGGTAATTAATTGAAAACTAATTAAAAGACAGAATGATAAAAAAACAAAGCCATATTATCATCATCATTTAGAGAGCATCATAGCTTAATACACTGTAGCATCATTATATCATTTTTTCTCTTATTTCTTTATCAATTCCAAGTATTAATTTATCTACTTTTTTCCCAACCCTAACCCCTAAAAAAGCATGAAATGTTTTGGCTCTCTTGCGCTCATTTGTCACTCTATAAATGGTCTGTATTTGGCTACACTGATCAACCTAACAAGGTATGAGAACTGACATTGTTTTTTTTTTAAATGGCACATAATGAAGAATTCATTTGTGCATGTACCTGACCTGGCAGGAGGAAACAAAACATTTTCCATTGGAGTTACGTGATCATATGGCATGTAAACAATCAGCTAGCGTCCCCTCTTTTTCTCTGAATAATCCATGAGAGCAAGTGACTCAGAGAAAGTCATTAAAACATGTTTTCCTCTGAACTGCATCCAATACAACAGATCTGAGAGCACAGAGAGAATACTAATGACCGCATTTACGTTTTTTATTTACATTAACCACCACATGCCCTTCCTTTATTTCAGCGAGGGAGAAAATGAGGCCCTGGCAAAGGGGGTAAACTAATGAAACATTGATGGAGATAAAGGTTAACTGTTCTTCACCAAGGGACTTTTGATGACTAATTCATTTGACATACACAACGGGGCGACATGGTGTGTCCCTTTGAAGGAGAAAAGGAGGCAGTTTTGTTCCACGTATCAGACAGTAAATGAACAAAAGTGCCCCCAAGACAGATGTCATTAGAAAACTCAGATTTTCTGTTCTTCGGGAGCTGGGCGACATTTTGTTCTTTATGGATTTGGAACAGGAGCTAATTAACCACAAATATTTTTTCCTCCTAGCTAGAATGATTTAACACCCACCAAAGACCATCTGTCACATTTACACGCCTACTAATTTGCAAAGATCGTTAAGTGTATAGTATGGGTATGTTTTGTTGTAGCACTTTAGGAATGAATTAACAGCTTTTTAAAGCTCAAAGAAATACCCGTGCCCTTTACTGTACTGTTAATTTGCTGATTGAACATCAAGTACAGCATGTGATAGTGAAATACATTGGCAAATCCCTTCATCATCTTATAAATAACCTCTCAAGAAGTCACCTGACACGACAACTGTGTTTGATGGCGGGCAGTGGTATGCCGAGAGCTGGTGCAGCATGAGAGAGCCGCCAGCACCTCCTCCCATTTCAAAGCCAAAGGAGCCGAAGGTCCGTTGTACTCATCGGGGCTATTTGAGAGAGATGACCTCTGACCCCATCACCCACACCCTGATCACATCCCACTGTGCATGCTTTCAAGTGCTCGACCCTGCAACCCTTGCACCGTGCCCTCGGCTCAAAGTGAGAAAAATGTATCGATTACTCAATTCCTCCCTGCTACTCCTGAGTTGTCGAAGAAGCGATATTAGATTGCAACTTTATCTTACTTACAACATACTGCACATATCTGTATCTTAAAAACACTCATGTTGGTCATCGTGTCCAAAATACTGAGGCATAATTCATCATCATAAACCGTCTTGGGTTTCCTTAAATCCACTCTCTGCAGAGAATCAGAGGTTGTTTTAACCTTGGCCTCATTGCGCCAGTTCTGCTCCCTCTGGCCTCACTAGCGAATGCATTACTCAGAGGCTGCCAGGCATAGCATTCTGTGCCAGTGGTATGACTTGTATAGGCACCCTCATGCCCTCCGCCTCACTGATTTGCTGTTACATGAGCGTAATGAAGGCCCCAGCCCAACAGGTGGCATTATTTATAGAGAACTAGATAAGACCGGATATGAAGCGGGGAGAGGTCTCGATAAAAACGTTAGAAAGAATGGATGTGATGTCAGGCAAGAAGAGAGACAAAGAGGACATTGTAGGAGAGATGATTGACAGGAGGAAAAGATGAGGGAAGTTTTATGGAGCAGGCAATAAAATGGAAATAAAGGTTACATCATGAAAAAGGCATGATGTGTGCAGGGAGGGGGAACTGCTCTGTACACAACGTCAAAGAAGAATAACAAATTACTCCAACCAAACACAATTAGTCATCACTTTGATACATGCACTCACAAAGACAGTTCTGTTGTGTGTATTTTATATGTTTGGAAGAAACCAATAACCGTTAAAATCATGACAGCTTTTCCTTGTTCAGCACAATATCCTGGATATTTGAAACCAGACGTGGGCGGACCGCAGTAATATGGTTTAAGTAGGGATCACATGCATTACTCTAATCCACACTGTAATGACCGTATGAATCAGATTGATATTTTGATTGCCCCAGTTGGTGTTTGCCGTATCATATGGCTGCCAGAGTCCACAGGATTAGAAGTCTTTTGAATTTATCCCTCATCAGAATTAAAGCAAACCCCTCTCAAATGTTTTCATTATCCATTTTGGTGTTTCTCAATGTGACTCTTCAGCCAATATGGTGCCTTCCCTGTAGAGCTAAATATGAAATACATGTACCTATCACATTGCAAAGGAAGCATTTCCAAAGAATGAGCAGAATGTAATGTAATGAGGCTCTCTCTGCTTGGGTTGTTGCACAAATGGTGTCTTTTATTTAAGTAAACATTCCTGCACTGTGGGGGGATGCAAAACCGAGTTTGGTTGCACAATGTGCCTCGCTTTGTTTGTTTTCTGGTTAAAAACCGAGGTGAAAATTGTGGGTGAGACAATACAGAGATATAAAACACATAAGAAGTACTGATACTGTTCATAGCGGCAATGACAGAAAAAGGACTAAAAGAGTGCAGGTATTTAATGCTAAAAGACAGAGCTCTGCGGTATTCAGACAACTTCATAGCCTTATTTAGTTTTCAACCACAAGTCGTGTATCATGTCATTGTTTGTTGATTCATCATACTAACATTATTGAACATGATTACACTGAACCATTTCATAAAGAGTGTGGTTGTAATAAGTGATTTGACATACCTGAAGTCATCCAAGTTGGTATTTCAGCCAAAGGAGAAAAAGAGAAAGACAGCAGAGTTAGTATTTTCAAATAGTTCAGTAAACTCATTTCATGGTGAATCAACTTAGACATCACTTTAAAGTCGACTATTTCTATTAAAATCAGTGCGCGTGCAGCAAAATGTCAGTTAAACATATACACGACATTCTTCAGCTCTCAAGTTCAGGAGCGTACAGGAACACATTGGCCTTCTTCGAGATGCTATTTGAAGCGCCGGGTCTAAAAACACTCCGAGCCAAAGCAACAACTTCCCAGGTCCATTTCCAAACAGAGGAACAGGATTCACCACAGCTAATGGGAAAAACATGTCTTTTAACCATTGTTCTTCACTTGTTTTCATCTTTTCTGTCCAGCGTATTTTAATTTGACATTTTCTTTGCAAGTTAAATATCTGGTTCACTCATCGCTACAGGGTAAGACTTTGGAGGGAGGGGCAAAGCATGTGATGGGGTGTCAACTTCGGGATACATTACCTGACTGAAAACAACTATCCAGATGGATTTGTTTACACTTTCCTTTTACTTTCTGGCAAGGCCTTGTAGCTTCGGCAGTTGACAGTGTGCATTAATACATGGCACATTGACTAAACACATACAAACCCCATCAAAGTCTGCAGATGAAAAAAAGTTTTCTCTGTAAACTCAGAGATTCCTGCTGGTACCGGAGTGATTGAATTATTCTGCTCATTACCTGCCTCACGCTGTGAATGTCAAATGTGTGCGCAGTACTCTCTGCTGCTCAAAGTCTACACACCTTAAACGTTTTTCTCATTGTGTGCATTTATGCTTAATTAACAACTTATTCCGCCTTATTTGTCCCTGATTGTTCTGTCTATGTAAATCTGTTTTACCAGGTAAGCACACTTGCGATAAATGATAAGCTCGAGCATTTCCTCAGATCCTTGCAGTTTCCATAAGCTGATCGATCCTCACACTGCTGTGCTTCCTTTAATCTGCAGAAGCTAGCCGTCTACCCACTGATCTATAATCTATACATGCTACTGTATGAACGCTAGTCAATGCATGAGTCAAGGGTATAGACTGTGGTGCGTCTGTTGTTTGGTTGTTAGCGATTAGCAGCACTGAGAAGATTGCAGCAGAGGTGATATTGATAATCGGTACAAACAGTTTACAGCACTGATGAATTAATGTCTTGTCGCCATAAAAACAAGACACATGACCTAATTTTAACCCCAACCCTAAACATAACCCTTTTCCCCAAAACAACTGTATCATTTTGAAGTTTCAGTGAACCGGGTTTAACATTAAACAGTGATTCGCACAAGGATCAGAGCACTCCTACGAGTCACTAGAGGTTTTAGAAAGTCAAGGAAGATATACAGGTGTTTAATGAAAGTTTCAAATTCCAGGCCTTTCTAACCCCGTGTTCGGATTTATGGCTTGCGATCAGAAGAGTTATGCTTTGGGTGGGCAGATACAGTAAAATAAAAACCTTTCACTTTTCAATTCGACACAGACCCACTCCCTTTAGAGGTGATTTTGCTTTAGTGTTTACACATTTCACATAAAGTTCAGCTGTGCCAGATGCCTTGAAGAAATACTATAAATCCCATATTTGGATTCTTAATATTTTCTTGCATTTATGACTAGTAAACCCGCCTCGCTCTGAATTTGCTTTTTCCAAGCTCCAGGGTGCAAGTGTCTCTGCGCTCCATCTCCATTTAGTCTCTGCTGGTCTGTGGTGAATTGCTAGGTCAAAGCCCGACTTTGACCTGATCTTTCCTGCTTCTTTGTTTTAATCATATGAGGCATGGGATCCGGAAATCCAACAATTTCAGAAAAACACTGGTTAAATGCAACATGTTAAGCAGAACTGGAGTTTAAAAGTGTCATTAGAAGCTTGTTTGTGCTGGCTGGAGCGCACCAAGGTTGTAATAATTCATATTCTCAAGAGTCTTTGGATTTGTCTCTGTGCAGTGTCTTTTAAAACAGGGATAAAAAATAGAAATTCATGGTATAACTTAAGAGGCTTCGATGTGTCCTTTAATTTACGTACAATGTGAATTCCTGAATGTACAGACATCCAACATCAACCTGTTTTAAACATAAGAAATCCTTTCCAAGGCAATTAAATTCTGTCTAAGAATTTAACTGAAACACTGCTCTCTCTGGAATTAATTTAGATACTTTTCAGCAGATGACTAGCACAGAGACTGTGTTTGATCAAGCCCTTTTTTCCATCTGCAGGCGAAAAGAAAGTGAAACCATAATAAAAAATGACTGAGAATCTTCTTTGCTTTCTAAGTTTAAATCACAGGACTTCCTTGGACAAAGTCGTAGGACACAGGTTCAAACTGCCTGAGTGTCAGGCTTGACGAACACGCTCTCCACGCTAAGAGGACTTTCATCATGCTTTGGTGACAGCGCCAGTAATTGGAGTGCCCTCTGCCTTTAAGCACAAACCCACATGCTGCAGATACTATAATTCACATCCCTTCATTACGCACAGACACGCCCACCATGGGTTAAATCTGCGGGTGCTGAAAAGTCATCTGCCCTGATCAGTTGGGGAGCTTGTGACAGCAGAGCATCATATGTGGAGGTTAGATATCTCCACTAAGAGAGGGGGGGGGGGGGTCTTACAGACAGGGTAAACAGGAGGAACTTGTCTCCACTTTGGGGGGCCCTTTCTCCTTTTGATATGTTCATAAATCAGCGACAAGCAGTGTGGATGGGATAAAGGGAAGGCGAGAGAGTCAGAGGTTTTGGGACACCCGGGAGGGGAACAGCTGTCTTTGAGATTGCTCCAATGTGTGAGCGCAAGAGAAAGAATCCTTTTGTTTCCACGCGGTTTGCTGCTTCACCGCGGACCTTTCATGTGCACGGTGCAGACAAAGGCCCCATGCATCTCGGATGAGGCAGAAACCTCAGGAAGCGCGTGCAGGAGGAGTAATGAGGAGGGAGAGAGAGAGCGTAAACATGTTCCAGGAAGTGAAACAGCGTGTACATGCGGAGCGGTTTAACCAATGTGGATGCTGGACTCTGGCTTCAGAAGAAACCAGAGGAGGGTTTTGCAATCTTGGGGAGATTAGGTCACACTCAGAGGAGTTACCAAAATAATTGCTGTTATGTTTGCACATTTCAGAGTACTGAATTGAGTTCCGAACAAATTTGCGGGAGATCATTTTGCTTTTCTGATGAAGTTTTGATCTCTAAGCATCCTCAAAATGACCCCGTAACTCTTCTTCCCTATATTCAAACTTTATGACCAAATCACGTTATAACAGCCCTGAGAAAGTTAATAATTAAAGCAAAAATAAATTTACCGCAAAATATAATATGAATATTTTCAGCAGCCATGTTGCTTTTGTATTAGACAAGAGCTCCAACACTGCAGATGGAGTTTCTAACTTAACTTATGGTAATGTTCTGGATGAGACTGTCCATTGTCCCTGTGTAACCACAAATGCCGAAGGGTACTTCTGAAATGTGTATGAGCCGTGCAGTACTGTTGGGCTCTAAATTTGTATCGGACCAATTATCTGTTAGGCCTATGTTAAAAGTTGTATGGGTTTCTTAACACTGCACATGTATTAAGAGATCATTTGTGTGGAAGCAAATATATGCACATTTAAATGTAATCTAGGCCTGAATATAAATTAACTGAGAAAATGTAATTCAAATTCCATCTTGCTTTGGCCTTCAATCCCATTTGACGTTATTATTAAACGAAATGATTAAATGATTAAACTAGAAAATAATTGCTCTAACGAAAAATAATATAATGAAAATAAGTGCAGTTATTGCCGCCTTTAAAAGTATTCCCCCATTTCTTCTTATCTAGTCTAAAAGGATCAAACGACTCAGATATATCAGTTTTATGTGGTGGGTGGCGGTTGATCACAATTTTACTTTCATCAAAGTGGTTTTATGCATTTATTTTGCTGCAAGATGTTGGTTTCCAAAAACACATGGTTAAAAGTCCTTTGCTCATCACTGGAGGGGGGATGAGGCCACCAGATGTTTGCTGCTGTCTTTGTTGTTGGGGATGAGTCCTTAAATACAGACAGTCCATGTGCCTTCTGAACTGAGACACATCAGCAAAGTATTTAAGTAAGAGACGAAATGAGAGATGAAATAATTCATCCAAATAGATTTAAGCAGGAATGTTTTAAGACTGAGATGTATACATAATAATAAATCCGAAACTCTGAGAAGAATCATTCAATATTCCTTTATGCATTTTTCTTAAGTAATCTGACCTTTAATCTTGGAAAACAAAGATGAGTTACTTGAAATGTCAAAATACATAGTAAAACATTACTACTGCTGCTGGTCTCCCTGCCTCTGCACGGAAAAAAGCTTTAGCACGAAGCCCCCCGCTCCAAGAATAACTGTTTATTATCTTTTTATTGCTCTTGTCAAGCTTCCACTTGTGTGGCTCCTGATGCCTTCTGGTCAAATAAACAAATGTCTTGAAGGAAACCTTGGCAAGTGGCTTCCCTCATCTTCTAAATAAAGAACCCAGCAGAATGTTCACACTTTTTTTAGAAGAAGAAAGTTTATGGCAAGCATACAGTATGTATCGGATGTGCTAGCCTATATCATTACGAGGGATACTTTTGATCAGACTTGAAGCACTTAATAAGGAGCTTTTTTTTGTTTCTCTTAAATAAATGTTTTCATTTTTTTCACTTCATTTCTCATACTGCAACGTCATAATCATCAGAGTTAATCACAGGAGACAGGCGGCTACCTACGCCTCTGGAAAACTTACTTGAGCGCAGGGCATTCAAGGACTTGGCAGACACCAACTTCAGTCTTCTACTTCACAGTGAGCATCATAGTAAGAAGACTGGCAGTAAAAAGAGAGGGAAATGAGACATATTCTACACTGTTCATGCCAAGAAAGTGCCGGAAAGATGCTGAAACTTCCTCAAGCAAGTGAAATAAATCATAACAGTTAATGAAGAGCAAAAGCTGCTCAAAACCTTGTAGTCACTGAAAGGAAGTGTGAATTTCTGTATGGTGGATATAGACTGACTGAAGTTCAAAAGAAAGTCAGAGCCCTCACACAAGTCATTTTCCACGCCAGAAATGCAAAGAAACGCAGCATCTTGTAACCCAGCATTTTCCATTTATTTCTGAGTAGTCTCTCAGCTGCAAACATTTCAGTTTCTAAACAAAATGAAATGCAGTCATGCTGTGCTTTTCAATAAATACTGAGAAATATATAGAGGAAATACTGCACGCTCTGTGTGTACAGCAGCTGAGGAAATTGGTTGGTGTGGGTGTATTTGTGGAAGGATTGCTAATGATTTCCCTTTTTGATTTATCAGTTTTTCTGGCACACAAGGAAGTACTTATTCAAGTTGGGTCTCATAGGAGAGCTCAAAATGTCTTAATGCTAATAGTTAACTTAACAGTTATGTAGAGCAGATGCAAATTGTAAATTTAAAAAGGAAACTTTTAGGTGCTTTTATTGCCATGGATTAGTTATGAGGGGCAGTAGGTGAAATGATGTAAATCTTGTCAATGTTTTCTCTTATGCTGCAGTTGGATGAATTTACTGGAATTAATAGATTAAGGAATAAAGGGAGGACAGCTTTCCTCTGAGCACTTAAACTCATCAATTAATTTTGGTGAAGCAGGTAAATGAGACAAAATAAAATAAATTACAAATGTGGCTTAATATAGTTAGAAAAGCATCTCTATTACAATCCCTCAAGCCAAAGTCAATACTCAGACATGGTTTAGGGCTGCAACTGACTATTATTTGTGTCTTTTAGTCTATGAAATGTCCCGAAAATATATATAACTTTCCACAGTTCCCCCGAAAGATATTAAATCCAAAGAAAAAATGAAAAAGGAGCTGATATTCACATTTGAGAAGCTCCAAATAGTAAATGTTTTGTATCTTTGCAAGAAAAATGAATTAAACTATATAATCATTCCAAAACGGATCGTTTCGGCTCTTCTTGGTGGATATTTTATGGAGTTACAAGTAACCTCATACTACAAGAAAACATAAAACAATGATTTTTTCAAATGGTGTTCAAAAGGGGGTGGCAGACTTCCTCCCAAATGTGTTGGTCACTCTAAAGTGTCCCATCGTCATGCAAAATGGGGATGACTAGCTATAGATAATGACACACACTGACATATCTCCCACAGGTGAAACTTGTGAATCACCCTCTTTGTTTTGGTGACCACAACCTTCTGTCATTTAGATATATAGTTAGAGCTGTTCATAACACACACATACACACACTAAACTGACTGGGTCAGCTGTTGGGTCAGACATGGCACCTAAACTATAAAACATAGGACATCCTCTGTCTGTCACTGGCATAACAACGTCTGGGTTGGCACATCGGAACCTTGACTGTCATCTTTACTCACTCTCACCATCTGTCCAATACATATCACAAGTGAAAGGCAAAAGATTGCAGCGATAAAACACTTTTGTGTCAGAAACAAACATGCTTTGGACAGTTTAATGAAAAATGGCTAGGTGAAACCAAATTTAAGGAGCTATTTAAGTGACCTAATGCATGTCTGTAGTGTAGGAATCTCCCTATCCGTATTGGCATTTGTCCTTCGGGCGACAGGATCAACAAACTTTGCACAGATTTATTTTGGTATGTTGTATAATGATGCTTCTTCGGATTAAGAATTTAATACGGCACTAAATAACAGGTGTGAATGCTGGCTGACTCAGCCTCTGAAGCATCTTTCCTGATCTATTCCAATACTCTCTGATGTAGATCCAGCAACAGCACTTGAAGAGTAAATACATGCTGCAAACATAGTCAATGTAACAGAATCACTTCGTCATAAATCAAACAGGGCAGTTCGCCTGAGGACTCGTAGCCGTTAGTGTCAGCAGTGGCGGTGATGAAAAAGACGAAGAGCTCCGGTGTCCTGATGCAGGGCCGAGTGTCATGCTCAGTTTGAGCATGTTTGTGACCTGGGCTCAGTTGTGACACTTGTGAGTAATGGCCTTGTCCTCTGAGTTAGGGCACCCCAGAGTGAGGGGGTTAAGAACAAGATAAGGCACCAGGGAGATAAGATTTTATGTTTGATGGCATTTCTTGTGTGCTGGCGAGGAATTGCGACGAGAACTGATCTTCTGAAAGGACTGGATCAGTGTCCGATTTAAAACATGCAGGGATGAGCCCCCTGAGCGCCATATGAGCAGCGGATTGGGCGACAAATGGGCGTCTGAACAGCAATATAATGTTTGTGGTCAGAGCAACCTTCACATTTGGCCTGACGGTGACATCTTTGAGGAGTCTGTAATTGAAAACCTCGTCAGTCAATCCCACATTTGGCCTGAGGGTTGATGTTCTGGAAGTGCTGGTGGCTTGTTGCTTTATTTTTCTTTCAAAAGGACCCTTTTCATGAATGTGTTCAGTGATCCGAGAGTGAAGGGATTCCTGTGCTATAAGGCCATTTTAGGGTCATGGCACTTTTAGCATCTTGGAAATCCTTTATGATCTTTGGCCTGACACTTACAGGAGTGCAAGACCAAATAAAACTTGAAATATTATTTTAAATCTGACATTCTGAGTCTTGAGAGATGTCTTAAAAAAAATGAGAAAAGTTTCATTTTGGTAGCTTTCAGCTGTAAAAGAATGTGGCTCTTACATTAATTGACTCATTTACCATGTGACAGAAGACAAACTAGTTAAAGGCCTTCCCAATGCCCTGGGTCGATCGGACAGTTTCAATGTACTCAGTCGAACAGGCTAATTTCCTCTCTATTAATCACAGCAGCCCTTTCACTGACAGATGGGGAGACTCTTAGTGATCATGGAGAACAATGTCATTAGTTCAGTAGTGCTCTTAAACTACTCTAAGCTTCCTTTTCCGACCCTATACTAACTGCTCCCATACAACAATGGGCCAAATAGCAACAGAGAAGCCCGAGCTTGAGGGGCATGGTTAAGGGGAGACCCCTGACATTAAAGTATGGCCAATGGCCGAAAAAATACACTAATAATTGTGAAATCCAAAAGTATGAATATTTTCCTTGGTCTCCAAAATGCTTGGAAGACGCCTGAGGAAATCCAAACACACCTCAGATATTGCAAAATTACATTTAACTAAAGCAAATAAAGGAACGTATATCACTTTTTTGCAGCTTGGTTGAGGGCCAACAAAAACTTCTGCTAAGAGCCAAATTTAGCCGACAGGCCCCTCTTTGGGCGGCCTTATTCTCAACACAAAATACTGTGCTGCCAAACCAGACACTCAAAAACTGGCTCCTCTGAGTACCAGTGACCATGATGGCGGGTGTTGACCAGGTTGTGTGCGTCTCACTGTGGATGAATGGCGGCACTCCTGAGCATGGGTTCAGCGCCAGGCATTTCAAACAGAGTGGAATTACCAGTTGCTCTCGTACCTCAACGACAACCAACTCCCCCTGCAAAGACATGCAGCAAATCTCAACTTCCCTATCAAATCCACCCCTTACACACACATACACACACACGCACAACACTTGATACCGTGAGCTGCACATACAGTGGATCAGGGCGGACACAAATAACTCCATCAAAGTTTCGAGTGATTCAAGCAGACCCCCAAGGTCCACACGGGCCATTTGTTCACTCTCAGCAGCATCTCACAGGATATAACACAGACCGTCTCACACATGAGTCGGGTCCCTTTTCACTTTGATAATGTGCCTTGATAGCAATTTAATCTGATATTTAAATGTAGCATTCTCAGGGTTACAGTACAACCAGCTTTTTCGGCAGGTAAACTGGGGAAAAAGTGCAGAGTTATGATGTCAAAATTTAGACATAAGTCTTCTAGATTGTTATGAAAGAGTGAGTTTTTCGAAAGAATACCAAGGCTGATGAAGGATAATATAACGTACGACAACTCAAAAAGATTAAAGGCAAAATAAGATGCAAATCATGGCGTGTTTCTTTTCACTATACAATTATTATTCATTATGTTCATTGCTGCCAGTTGGAGGTTAAATGGAGCTATGCCGTTAGTGTGGATACAAACATTGCAACTACTGCTCATCATCTGAGGTTACAGCACTGAGATACAGTCAGAGACACAAGAGCTGGCACTGGAGCTAACCGCTGTTTGTAGTGACAGGCCTCACAAAAGCCTCCCGTTGGGAGTCAACAAACATGCTGTCTCATGAAGATGACAAGGCCCCCCATCAAACACATCCACACACAAAAGGATCATTGGGATGCTTACAATGTCAGCCTTTCATTGAACGGGCATGGGTGCTTCCCCACTGGACCCAGAGTCCCAACATGTTGCCATGACGCTTAAAATACAAACCGAGCAATGCCCAACGAAAAGGCCATCATAAGTCCACTGACCGGAATAAAATCAAATAAAAATATACATGGTGCACCATAGATCTAAGGAATGAAGGATAACATGAGGTGCTGGGGTAATGGAAGAAATGCTGCATGAGGAGGGGAAGGCAATGGCAGTGAAGATGTAGTAGACAGGGGAAAGATCACGAAACAAGATCACAGTTTTGCTGTTTAATTTCAAGCTCCATTAACTGCAAGCTAATGGAAGACTGGACCTGGAACTCTGAATGACACAATGTTTGCTTCTTGCCCTACCAAGTATATTTTCCTCATAAACTCTTTAGTTTTAACATTTGCATGATTAATATCCTAGTGTGGAGTCAGACTGTGAGTCAGCCTGACATCTCCGTTGCAGTCTATGTTCCATAAAGCTCTAAACACATTTTGTGAAAGCAGCCGCTACTGCAGAGTTTGGACCCAATTAACAAGCGCTTACAAAGGAACTACATGGCCTTATTTCCAAAATCCCTTTGGCATCTTTTAAGATCTATTCTATTCATCCTATCTATCTATCTATCTATCTATCTATATATATATATATATATATATATATATATATATATATATATATATATATATATACACGTTTACAGCCTGTTGTGCCCGAGACTGTTTCCTGTTATCGAGCATCTGTGTTTGTGCTGCTTTGGATGTGCTTTCTTCTCATATATACAACAACAACAACAGAACAGGCATGTACAAAGTCAAGGTCAACCAGTCTAAAATTGGATCCATTTGGAAGTGTTCTACCGGCATTAGCTAGCTGAATCCTAAACCGTCAGCAACCAAAACAGAATGCAAATGTCTCGAGACCCAGATCCAAACCTATTGCTGACCTGCCTGGGTATAGCATGCAGCAACCCGTGACGACGTGGCCCAAGTTGGCGTTTGATACACCTGCTCAGGTCTCCAAGACTGCCGTCTCCAGCCGCCCCCCCACAGGATTCCGCTATGCTCGTCCTCCTGCCAGGACCTGCCCCAGCAACACTAGCCAGCACCAGCACCAGAAACACTAAAGTGGCTCCCACTAAGGGGACCAGCACTCAGAACTCAAAGATCTCAGCCACATACAAGAGGTCAACAAACCTCCGGTCTCAAGTACCCTCAGTCAGTACAGAGTTAACATGGAGACTGCAGAGGAAAGAAGAGCAAAACTTGCTGGATCGATGTCCTACAAGGGGAAGAGTTTCAGGACCAGCCAGGGCGATGGCCGAACCCTCTAAAACCAAAGAGCCTGCAAAACCTGCAGCTGATCTCAAACCAAAGTCTCATCTGTACAGAGAAACCCGACCCTGAACCCAGACTCTGTTGCCGCTGCTCAGTGTGCAGACACACAGGGAGCAGCGTCAACACAAGGCCACACTCCACTCATCATGAACACCACTATGGACCTGCTGGAGAACTCTAATGCAGGTCTGCTGCCCGGGGACTCACTGGGCAGTGTGGATGATATTGTTGTGAACCTGTGTGGTGCTTCCGAGGCCCCGGTGACTCCCTCTAAATGCGATGAGCCCTCGCCGGTGACAGATGTGTGCTCTGTTGCTGAAATGGAGGACAGCAAACCAGAGGATAGATGTAAAGAGGAGCTGAAGAAGGGAACGCCTGAGGATGTTAGCAAGCAGCCAAAGATTGAGCAAGTGAAGGATCAAGTGGAGACGGAGGAAAAGGAAAGTGATGATGTAGAATGTGTGACAGAGAAACCACCACAGAGGGAGGGGGCTTCAATGATAAAGTATAGTGTGAAGACAACCTCATACCTGCAAAGTGTCAACAACCAAAGTAGATCTAAGAAAAAGAGCAACATCAAACATCTGAAGTTCCTGACACCAGCGGGACGTTCCTGCCGGCGATGCTGGCAGGGTGGACCACGAACCCTGCTTGTCCTCCCTTGCTGAGCTGGTTGAGCTGGACGAGGATTCAGTCTCCTACATCTACAGGAAGAACCCCGCTCTGCTGGAAGACCTGCTGGAGCCCCATCTGTCAGGAGCCCTGTGTGGGACTGAAGCTAACGGACACTATTTGTATTGAGTTTTATTTGTCCTCTTCTATCCTCTAACACTTTGTTCATATTTTAAATAAATGTGACCTGTATATCCAAATGCACTGCAATACTTTTTGTTTTTTAAAGATCTATTCTATTCAAAACACTCTGCATCATGGTTTATGTTTGATTTTGCATACACTCATTTTCCAGCATTTTATGGGGCATCTCTTTCCAGGGGCGGAGTACTTTTGATTTGTTGCGTTCCTAACCTAGGCACAGTAACTTAGCTCCCCTCCGTCAAGGCTTTCGCTGCAGCTGAACTTCGGCTTGTGCCAGAGACACAATACTCTCCTCAGGGCTTGTGCTTGAGCTCACTGTTGGCAGGGATTTGGTTTTGGACACTTTAACCTGCCAGCAAATGTGGGTGGGCAGCTGGTAGTAACCTGAGCTCCATCTGATCAACGCCAAGTTCTAACTCGGTGCTGTCCCCGGGGCACTATTTCTAACCTTACAGCCTGGTGCCCGACCTCACCACGACTGTCTCAAAACGCCAAACAAAGACCACATTGAGTACCTAATGAAAATGTGATACTAGAATGTGTTTCTCTTTAAATACTTAGAACAACCAGCACTTTCTGGGAATGCAACAGTGTTTCCAGACAAAGTAACTTTTATGCGGTCGTGATTGTCAGGAAATAGTGGTTTCTGAAAGGGTGTAATATCTTAGTTTCGGTGGGCAAAATGATCAAAACATTTACACTTCAAAGAAATTGAATTCCACTGTGCTCTAAAAGCAGATAATCAGCAAGTCAAGTGTGACCTGGACATTTCTCAGCGGCATTTGCTTTGCCTCTTGGCTTGGAAAGACCTCAGACACTTCATTAAAATGGACAGGTTATTCCTGAATGATGAAACACTGTCTACCTTCGTTACACTTTCTTTCTAGGACTTGAAAGAAGAGCGGAAGAGTGAGTGATGAGGCATTCCTGATCCAGCTCCCATTTAGGCATTACCCCGAAGACTTTTGCCATAACTCAATTGTTTCAAGTACCTGAACGCTGATATCTCAGTAGTATTGAAAGTATATTCACTGGAGTTAGGAGAACTGTAACTATGTGCCAGTACACCTCTTTTCAATACACTGCATTTAATCAAATATATCAAATTAAATATCTGACATAAATGTAAAACATACATTTGCTTGTGTTTCAAATTATGCATTTTTGTGAAAACAGAAACCATGAGTCTGTATGCACTGTGTAGAATCAGCGCGGCTGGCAGCAGTGCACAGTATGAGGTAGTGTGCTGAGGAAGGGTGGAGGTGTTCAAGGGTGCAACGCAATCACAGACAGCAGGCACTTTCTCTCCAGTTGCCGTTGGTATACAACTTTAAATCCAAGCACAACACCAAGCTGGTTGCAGAGTCAGAGTGTAGCTTTGTCCAGTCTCGGCGCGTCGGTGTTTACAGACAGGGCAGACTAAAACCATCGGCGTCGATCTTATGTCACGATGACGAAAAGCTGAGACTCTGTTTAAGAAAAACTGGCCGGATTTATCGGACCTTGTTTACAATGTGCTTAGAGTTCCCAAAGGAAAAATGTTAAACCCTTTCCTGAAATATCAATATTTGCATAACAGCCTGCTCAACATTGGGATTTTATGGCAGGATTTGCAAATTGGACCAAAAGTACGACCTACATATCTCCGATTCACGGTTAACAGCAGTCTCCTATGTTGGTGATTTAGTGTGTTAAGTGCGAAGTGGTAAACAACCACTCATAATTTCTTATTTTGGGGGATTAATCACATGTGCTTTGTCCTTTGAAACTACACGTCATATACCTGCCAACCAACTGTCAACAGCTGCAAGGTGCTGTGAACTGTCAAGAGAGTGATGTGGCATTGGTGCAAAGTTCAGACAAGGAACTAGTTTTTAATTCATAGTGCTCAACGCGAAGTAACAAACAGCAGTCCGACTGCTGTGGAGTGTGCAGCTGTTGAGTGCATTGAATCATGTAAATAAAACAACGTCAGTGGCATGCTAGGCGTTTACCCATGGGGAGAGCATACTGTGAGGTGACCATATTGGGAGAATAATAATACCCTTCCATGTGAACCATTTACTAATTTCTTAGCATTATTTTATATTTGTATTTATCTAAAATCAATAGAACCATCGACCCAACAGCTCATTTTAATTCAGTCTGTATTTCTATTTTCTGTTTTCACTTGTGGGTTAGTTGTATTGAAGTGATGTATAGGGGAATGTCAAAGAATAGTTCAAATGTGAGCTATTATACATACGATAATATCCTCTATTAATTATATGTTATGTAATAGGCTTAAATCACGTTAACACAGTATTCTGCAACAAAGTTTCCCACACTTTATCGTGCTTGTATTTCCATTTATTTTAATCTACATCATGTATTTATTACGTTCTATATTAAATGCCTATATGGACTGAGAAGCTAACCTTGGAAATATCTGTCAGATTAACAGCCCATATAATCAGATCACAGCTTAAGTTGGATGAACCCCTGATCATGTGAAATGTTAAGCAATAATTGTGCTGTAATTCATCCTCCACACTTGTAGACATGACTGTAGTATCAAAAAGTGTGTTCGCTAAAAAAGGAAAGGTACACAGCTACTGTTATGGCTCTCATGTTCACAGCTGTCCACGCCTCGTTGGAGGACATCGCCATGCCCTCCCCCGTCTGAAAACTTAATAGCAGCCTCTCTAGGCGTCTTTCTGAGGTTTAAAGCTCATAATTTACCAAAGGTTAATACTGCAACACTTATGTAATTAAGTCACGGAAAAGGAAAGTGTCATCCTTGTAAATGTTGAAGTTATACAAACAGGCCTTGTAGATTCATGGACCTTTTAAAACTAGTGTTTAAACCCAATCTTCTATGTGGTGTTCAGTTATGCACAGAAGTAATATTTGACCTTGCCACAATGACTGAATAAATTACATTATGCTCTAGTAATTGTACAACTCTGATCAGACAGGCAACCTTCCTGACAGAATACATCAATGACTAACCTTATTGAAACATAACTAATCTACCTGCTTTGAAATTGTTTGAAAACCCAACAGGAGGGCGTACTTGCTTTACCTTTCCATGTAATTGTTTTTTTAACAACTTTGAGGTTATTTTGTAATATTCACAGTGATGACTGCACTTTAATTTGTGAGGAATTAAACTTTATACGGCAAAAGACTTATACTAAAAGTTGTTTTACTGTAGCCCAAGGGAGCAGAAAAGTCATAGACTGCAGAAGGGAAATCAGAAAACGTGCAAGCGATCCATTGGCAAACTGATCTCAGTTTAGTCCCAACAATTTGAGCCCAGTTGTCGAGGACTTTGGATGGAGCCAAAGTGGGAACAGGTGCATCATGGCGCTTTTTACTTTCGATGCCTGCTGGACCACGGTCAATTGACAGCAAGCTAGCTAAATACGACAAAGGTGCATGAGAGACTAATTCCGAGGAGGTGTGAGACGATGCCTGAGATAAACAGTTACTCTGCATGTGTTCAACTCATCAATCATCCCAATACTTTTGGGATTTGAGTGAAAAGGGGGAATCAGCTGCCAGCCGAGTGTTGATCCTCAAATTCCAGCAGCAGGTGTTGCTGAAAGACCCAGTATCTATAGGTTTGTGGGTCTTCACCACATGGCATGTCCCCACACGGAAATGAGCATGTTGTACACATGTACAGCTGTTGCAAATGGGGATGAAGACAGAAATACCCCTGCTTAACTAAGGGTACCAATGCAGACATTCTGCAGAACGGGTTTCATTGATTTCTTCTATTATCACCAATATTCCCTGCTGGCATCTATTGCAGAGGAAGGATTTGCACAAAGTCGGGCTATTGGGATTAACCATATAATCAGCATGTGTATTATTGACCTAGAGGCTTTGAAATGTTGTTCTATTTCCGGTTAGTCTTTCTAGTTACCCTGGTGCTAGTAACAAGAACCCGATCAGCTCATCATAAGTTACAGTCGTGTTCTCAGTGCTAAGCAAGGCACCATGAGTAAGCCCATTTACATGTTCTTAAAACTGTAGTATTACACTTCACTACATTAGCTACACAGAGCAGCTGCCTGCCTGCAAACTGTAACACGGACATAGAAGCTAGAGACCCTGGGCTTTGAGAGTGTGGGTTCAACAAACAAAAGAAGTATTGATGACACCACATTGGGTTGTCTCTCCCTGAAGGTTGCTAATAGTTCCCACATTTTAAAAGTTTCACCACAAGCCTTCAATCGAGAAGGATGTTTCCCAGAAGAAGGGGCAACCGTTGGCACCCGTCAATCCCATGGTATGAGAGTGTGTTTTGGCCAGTGATGGTAACTTAAGAGTGAGAAAAAGAGGATGGAGGGGAACGTTTGGACTGCTGAGGTGGAAGAGAATCCATGACTCTGCAGCTACAAGGCCCAGCTCATGAACTGGTTCCAGAAGATTTACAAAACGTGCTGTATGCCAAAGTTTGTACCACATACACAAAAGAAAAATATGCTCAAAAGAAGGAACATTTTCTATTTTGGCTTCAGGCAGAAAACTAAATAATACTTCATCTTCTATATAACCCATGACACTTATGTGTCTTGGCATTTCTTGATGGAGACAGGAACACTGGCATCTTGTAGTAGTTTGCTTGTTTAAGGCCTTCTGGAGAAACTATATAGTGTGTGCATCCGCCAGCATAATTCAAAATGAGTCAGTTTATTCAATGCAGTCGTAAAGGTACAAATTTGACATTTGTGTTTATGGAAGTTACCAAGTGTGGAGACTTGACAGTGGTTGCTTTAGGAAATAAAAGCCAGCTGGAAACAAATGTCCTACCGCACCTCACCAATGTTAAGATTGGATTGCTGGGCATGCGTCTCGTCCCACAAAGCTTTGGCTTTTAACAGGAACAGGAATTGTATAACTATACGTTTTGTTCTGTACCGTAAAAATCCATCTTCCCTATTGTGCATTACAATGGAAATACTGCAAATAGTATTGTTAAATTCCTTTCAGCACCGACTCTCTGGGTCTTAAGCATCGCAACAGATGGACAAATCTCATGTTTCTCCTCCCAGTTACTATTTTTGTCTCAAGTGTTGTTCTGCTGCGTGCCTCACGATTCTGACGAGAGCACTCTAAGGTCAAAGGCCTTGTCCACTCAAAGGGCACCAAAACCATAAACAAGTGAGTAGCCATTTCCCAACTTCCCATTCTGTTTGTCAGCACTGACGTCAAAGCGCTGTGTTTGTAGCATCTCCAAAGAGCCTTGCGTATTTGGAAAGGTGGCGATTGATAGATGAGCTCGAGGAGTCAAACTTCTGACTCTGAGCGTTGCCTGTGCCAGACAGCAGAGTCTGCCTGTCTGCCTGCCACCCACCCGCCTCTGTGTCCAGGGTTTGGCAAATCCTGTCAACGCTGAGTGGTTGATGTGATGGCACGGTGCTCTATACAAGTGTGTGGTGATCTAAGTTCGGTACAACCTGGAGCTTAGCCATAATTCATCCTTGCGTAAGTCCAACATTTCAAACAGTAGCACCAATAGAAAATTGTGAACGCTGTGCTCATTAAAGTACACTCAGTTTATCAATATTTACAGCTTAGTTCTGCTGAATAAACAATATAAATGCTACAATCACTGATTACTGGCATTTTAGAAGAAACCTTTATTACCAACTTTCAAAATGACCCGAAGAAACGATAAGTTGTACTCTCCCCTCTTAATGACTATTTGACATCATTTGTCAGTCTTGGTTGACCTTACAGTATATCCAAAAACATTCCTATATAAAATAATGAAGCAGTGCTCTCTTCTGTATAAAAATCTACAATAGTTGCCAAGAATTACAAGCCACTTGCACAAACCTGGGTATTAATCACTCTATGCTGTTTCAGAATGGTGAAAGAAAACACCCAGACAGTATCCTGTAGCCAGAGTAGCGGACCCTCCAAGGATATGGAGATTAGGCTTTTGGCTTGGGGGCAGCAAAGAAATGACCATGACATAAAATCATTTGAAAAAATCCATAGAGAAAACATAACATGATCCTGAAAGATTAAGGCAGGGACCAGTTTAGCTAGTGCAAAAGTTGAGGTGGCAAATAAGTCCTAATTGAAGCTGTCAGGCTTTGCCGAGGCCACTTTGATATGGAGTGCTGCACAGCTGCACGGTGAGTGGACTGTCGAAATGAATGAGCACAGGCATGATTTTTCAAAGAGGAGATGGACTAGAATATCGACACAGAATGGACTAAAGATCAACTTCGCAAAGAATCAACATCAACCTGTAATTTGACAGGGACATTAAAATGTGCCACAAGTTTTTGGGGGAGGTTAAAAAGCTTCTAGGCAAAGGGTGCACTGAGCAAGTTATGACTGTAGTATGTGAGGAGTCATTACGGGATTTTACAACGTGTTTTTGGCTCAACTCATGATACAATAACAAGCAAAGTAGGACAAATGGAAGGGCCACGCCATGCTGCAACATGGGCAATATCATGCACAATATGGGAGCCATATCCTATTGACACCCCTCCAGGGTAAACACAGACAAAGAACAGAAGGAACACACAAGCCAAGCTTTTTATTCGCACCCTCTCGGTCATCTGTTTTCTGTTTTGCTGGCGCTGTCTTGGCTAAACCGCAGCGGTAGCCGGGACTGGCCCTGCGGCACAGCTCCAACACTCTCACCTTCTCTTGTCCCCCCCCAGTACCAAACACCCTGGAAGTGCCGCAGACATGCACCTGTCTGAGGATTCATTGAGCCTCCTTCCTATATCAGACCCTTACACCGTGATTCAATCTGTTCACAAAGCTCATGGGGCAACTGATATCCCATTCAGACACAATACTTCCTCATTAGGCATGGATATAATCTCCAAGTGGAACTATTCATGTGATAGTATGTTAAATTATGTCTGCTACGACTTGGTTGGTTGATTAATCTCCCTTCCAAAAAAAAAAAAGAAGTAGCCCAGGCATAATTTATTCAATTTAAAATGGTTTAGTATAAAATAAAGAACCAAATCATATTGTTTTTAAAGCCTTAATAAGATAATATTCGGCATTTATTCATTTAAGTATTACTTAGTCAGCAAAAAGAACAATAACTTGCCAACTATTTTGGTGGTTACTTAATTGGTAAAGTAATTTGCCTGTTTTAAGACACCTTTTTTTTCACAGCAGGACTACATTCCAAGAACGATCTGTGTGTTTGTGTCAGCTTAGTGGACATCTATCCCCACCATCACCTAATTTTAAAGGAAAAGGTGTTAATCCTCCATCTTGGCAGCTGTATAGATACATTGGACATGTGCCCAACTTTTCAGGGAGATCTAGTATTCCTCTTTGAGTATCTGCAAACTTCAGCTGGGACAGTTACATTAAATGTAAGCCAATAAGATAATACTTCTTGATAAAATGTGTGTTTGACAAATCTTGTATTAACGATATGAAGTTCGGTGCAGACCATATACAAACACAAATACAAATGCTGCTAAATTCAAAGCCTTCTCATTCCAGATAGAGTGACAGAGCTCCATAAAGGAAGTAAGCCATTTTCAACACTTACAGCCTACTAATATAAAAATAAAAATCTGTGAACCACAGCTGGAAGCCTCGTAACCATCAGCCATTCTTTAAAGTAAGCTTCTGGCTGACTATTATTTCTTAAGAGTCATTTCTTTCCTGAACAGAGCCTCTGTTGTTTTCGGTGATGTGCGTGGTGCGCCGCATTCTCTTAATGAAGCATGCTGACTTCCTTACTCCCCAGTGTGCCTGCACGGCCTCTCGGAAGACTGGAGTGTGAGGAGGAAGGAAGGAGGCTATAAAAGGACACTAAAAAAAGACTGCAGCGCAGGAGAGTCAGGCAAACGGAGCCCGGCTCGGCTTGTTTACCAGATCACGCTAATGTGGAACCTTAAAAGTGTGGTTGATTTACTTTGCATGCAAGAAGGTGTGTGAAAACCAGTGTGGCACAAACATTTCAGCAAAGCCTCGATGTGTCTCACCAAGTGTTAACCAGAGCCTGTGACTCATGTGGTCAGTGAACAATTGTATAATGGCTTTGGAGAGCCTGTTTACTTTGGGAATCTGTGTGCTGCTACACTTTCCAACATACTGTAATCTCTACTCCCCTAAGTGTAATCCTTCCTTGCTGGTGTCTCTTCACTTTTCTAGAGGCGTAATCACAACCAATCTGTGCCTCCTTCAGTAGATTTACAGAAAGTCCCTCACTCAGCTAAGGTTGTGTAAACCCCTGAAAAAAAAATCCACTGCAATGGTCTGTGATGGAGTCAAGACACAGTCTTGTCTTAGAGCCCCGTGAGAGCAGGTTTGAAGGAGCAGACAGGAGCAGAGCAGCAGACCACATGAGAGAGGCTGCGATGGAAACCCCTCTGCACACACTGCAAATCAAAGCAAAACCGTGGAAGTGTTTTTCCACACACTCAAGAGACAGGGAGGGATGGACCCAGACACCAACTGCAGTCTGCTCTTCAGTGAAGGTCTTGAAATTCAAATGATGTTATTAGATCAAATATAGATTGATGTTGGTTAAAAATGGATGTGACGGCTTGATTAAAGGTTTTATATAAAAGAAGATTTAATGTCAGAACAGCGGATTGCTTATATCAACTCTAAGAAAAAGAGGTCCAATTCAAGCCCAGGAGGTGCAACAAAACAAAGGCATTCTGATTTATTTTCAAATGTTGGCTTTCATTTATTTTACATGTTTGTGATAAAAAATTAGCTTGTTACTGCTACAATCACAGCAGAATTGCTTTTATGTCGATAAGGGCAAAAAACATAACAGGTTAAAAAAGAAATCCATCCTTTGGGTGAAATCTGTCTTACTCTTTCTTCACAATTGACATTCCAAAGCAAGTTAATTTAATTCATAACATTTTGGGGGAAGCTGACATGTGCTTGGTAAGTAGGTCCTGTAATCGGAACGTATTTTGGGACATAATGTGTTCCTCATCAATTGACAAAACTGTTTACTTGTATGAGAAACATCACTATAAGGCCATCAGGCTGCATCCTTCACATTCATACATCTTCACCAGCAACAGAGGGATGAACTGTGTTCTGTACAGTCTGGTTTTTGATACAAAACAGGGCAGGCTTTGATAGCGAGGGCAAATATTGACTCCTGAACATTTCTCTGCGGCCTGAGGTTGAAGAGACGCAGACCTCCCCTGCTCCCCGGCCTGCTCCCCACACCTGCTGTGGCTCACGGACTTATTTACACCAGCACCCGTTGGAAATGTCAGTACTCAACACAGGCAAGCCCGAGAAGCACAGGTCTTATACGTAGGTACACACACACAGTGCATGTAGACAGAGACACACACCCTTCTCTGTTTCATCTCAAGCCCACAGTTTCTGAGATTCTGACAGTGGACGCTTTCTTGGTGAGAACTAGGATCTATGCCAACAGTCTGTCAAACCTGAGCTTACATTTCTATACGCACATACCAACACACACAACATCCAAACAAGCTACAAGACCCAACTGACATATTCAATATTTTAGGACATCAATATTGGGAAAAACATGACCTGCTTCATCTCAGCGGCAGTTTAGAGTTTCAAAAAGGTATTAGTGGATGCAGAGACTGCAGGTAAAAATCTCAGCTAGCTACACACGACCAAATGTGAAAAAGCCACACTGGTACACTTCCCTGCTCACTGGAGAGAAAACACTAACAAAGGGAAAATGACTCAGGATAAAACCTTTGCAGGACTTTGACATTTTGTCACAGCAGATAAAACATTTGCCAGCATCAAAGCATGGTGTACAGAGAAGGCACAGTGAACTCTCAGAGGGCCTGCTATTTTCATGAACCATTTAAAATGTGGCCTCCAAAGACATTTATATAATTTATCATTCTGAAAAGCCACAGAAAACCCCTCTGCAGAGAACGAGCTAAAACCCTGTTTTTTTTTCCTGTTTTTCCCTCAGACTTATAAAGAATCAAATAAATAAAATCGTTTTTTTCTGTTTGAGGAGGGATTCAGTGACCTGAACCTTCTCAAGGGGGACCCATATCAGCAGTGCGCACACAGGCAGCTCCGCTTAAAACAAAGTGGGTTTTTCCCACTAGTTAATTTCTGTGTTTGTCATTGCTGTTTAACTTTGGCCACTTTTTTGTGTTGCCCATTCGGACAGCTTCCCAATGCTCCTTCTCATTGAAACTGCAGAGAGCTTTGACCAGGATAAAGAGGACGGAGCGGGGGGTGTGGGGGGGGCGCGCCGGTGGAGGAAGGGATGAATGTTTCTGTGCACCATAGATTACATGTAAAAGTCGAAAGTGCTGCTGCTACAGATAGACAGGTCTTCTCTGCAGCCAAAGTAGTTTTTTCGTGCAGATCCCTCAATTAGAGGATATTTTGCATCCGCTCTCTCCGAGCTATCGCTGTAAGCGTGGTGAGAGATCTCACTTGAAGAGTGCAGAAAGAGGAAAAAAAATATCCTGGCAGCCCGGGTGCAGACAGCAGCACAAAGAGACGATTTGAGTGAACAATTATTAGGCCGCACCAGACTTGACTGGTTTGAGTGCACATGGGAAATTCTTTTGCACATGGCAATTAAACACGGGTGGGTAGGGAAGGGCCTTGAACATGACCCAATTTTGACATCAAGAGGTGCCAAGCAGTGCCTTGATGATGTTTTGGTGACTTTTGCGTAACCTGTTTTACAAGCAATTTGCCTCATTTGCAGACTTATTACCCTTCCGTTTTGGCCTCTGAAGTATGGATGTAAAACTGAGTGAAAAGATTCTGCACAGAGATGAACATAATCTTGTTTTCCCCAACTTTAGTTTTATTGATGCTTTTAGGCACAATTAGAGGTCTGATTTTACAAGAACAGGATTACGCATTCAAATGATTACATCTTATAAGCACTTTTATACTATTCCTTTCAAATCATAGTATTTAAAAAAGGCAACTGCATATCACTGCAGTCCAGTTGTTCTGGGTTGGATGATTTGCTTGCAGCCCTTTCAGCTTGTTGGCTTTCAAGCTAGCAGCCAAAAGTGTTTCAAAGATATATTGATCCTGTGCCATAAATTTGTCTTTGATTCTGGCAAGGTTTGCATAATGTGTATTTCTATTCCATATCTTTTAATCTCCTCCTTTGGCACTGATTTTATCCCTGCGAGCCCCATTTTAAATTGAAAGTTATTTATCAGATTTAGAGCATAAATTACACATCTCAAATTGACTGCCCTGACACCAGATCTGGCGAGGCCTTAGCAGTCTTGGTGTGAACGAGGGAAGTCGTTTCTCTACTTCCTCTGGTGTTGACTTTGGCCCGCACACTAATCGGAGAACAGGCCAGAGGGGAGCAGTCTACCTGGAGCAGACTGTCAGCGAACTATAAAGGGAGAAATGTAGTACCAGGCCATTTTTCTCCTCGTGTAAGCCCTTGAACCTCGCCTCCTTTGCACTAACAGCACCTCAGTCTCTCAGTTCTAGAAGTAACCACACATTCATCTGAAAACGTAAGATATCGCACCACTGATCTCCATCCAGGTCACTGCACTGCACAAGCAGCACAGCTCTCAGCAAGGGCATGTAGTATAAGCATTTTGTGCAACCTAAAACTGTGCAGCTCTGACCTCTGTCAGCACGGCACCCTGCCTCACTCAGGCGGCACCTCTCACATGTAGCTTCATATCCGGCACTCTGACTTTGTCTCGCAATGCCACCAGCAGTACAAACACAACCAACAGCTACCTACGTCCGTGAACCTAACACAGAGATTTTAAAAGGGTGGTGATGAGTTTGAGCTATCTTTGTGTATTCACGCTAAAGGTTTGGTAAACACATTGCAACCATCTGTTCCTAAAGAATACTTAATCCACAAAATGATCGTCTGTATGTCAATTACACACCTTCTTTTTAATTCTTGAAGAAAACTTATTCTCATATCCCTCTATGGTTAAATGAACAATCAAAAACAGAGAAAAGGGTTAGGGATGATGAATTGAAGGAAATTGGGGATGCAGTTAAGCTAACAATAGTCAACTAACTCGTGATTGTGAGGGCGACAATCTTTGTGAAAGTGTTTTAAATAAAAGCTTAAGGTCAAATGTTTTGCACTTCAATTCATCAAGAATGACCTCTGTTTTGGACATGTTTTTTTAAATGATGCATAGTAGAAAAACAAAGTTTCCTGGCAGAATTCAACACGGGGTGAGTCATTTAAAATACAAATGATCATTTTCGGATGAAGTATTCCTTTAATATCCACTTCAGCAGGGATCGGCCTTATTAAGCATGTCATTTCATAAACCCCAGCAGCATTGTCCTTAACTGTAACTGGATTCAGTGGTGGCGAGATGTAGATTTATGGGTCTGACATTCACAAGCAAGAGCGCCTCACTTCCTATGGGACGCTGTATTTCTTTAGTTTAAATCTTGAGTTGCACTGAGTTATGTCATGTTATTCCCTGTTCTCAGTCAGATGAAACCTACACCCTCATATTATTCGGACCTGACATTTGCAGACGCTTTGCCAGCTCTTGCCAACTGACCTCCACCTCAAAAAGTGACTCTGAGTTCATAGGTGGGAGAGCCAAGAGTGCACAAACAACTGCTTTGGAATAACAAGTACACTATCAAGTCTATTACCCTGGGAATCTGAATGCAAACCCACACGTGTGCAAGCCTTACCCTCTCATTTTTTATGTCCGAGAAAGCATGATGAAGATGACAGCAAAAGCATGCCGAGGCTGAAATCCATTTGGGTGTCAGAATGTTACACACCCATTTGTGGAAAAAGACAAATCTGGCCTCTATCTAACCATGGGCAGCAAAAAGACTGTGGCAAGTTCAAACTACCCGCATGTCATTTCTAATCAGCTGATGCAAAGTCATGTCTTGCATAATTATTTCCTATGGCCATATTTTAAAAGGCGTTGTATGCATAACATTGGCAGTAGAGGCCCAGAGAATGCTGGGAAGGTCATTTGTTATCAAGGTCAAGTGCAGGGTGATGGATCCAAACTCATCTTTGGCTGCTTAGCACTGAGAAAGAGATTATCTCTGCCTGAAGCACTTCAAATCATTCATGCTGACACTCAGTACTATCTGCTAAGATGGACAAATCACCTACAACAAAGAGAATGACAATAGGAGATAACCTTGACTACACACACACTACTGGATAATGACCCAGTGGAGTCAGTGGTCGCACCAACTCTCATTACGGTTTGCGTGGTTTGAGCATCTGCTGCAGCTTCACTATCCATTTATCTGCACACAACCAGTCAAAACACTTGGGGGGGGCGTACTTATGAGACAATAAACATTTACAGTGTGTTAAAATTTAAGGAGCAGGGATGGCTCCAATTAAGCAACTGGCAGCATCCTTTATCTTCGTTGCTCAACAAGTGCCATAGAGGGCAATATGGTCGCTAAACTGACACAAAATAAATAAATGTGCACTAAAGAGAGCTACAAATAGATGGCATTCTTCCTTCAATAGAACACCAAGATATACTGTATACGGCATGTTTCAACACCTCCAGTCAGCAACATGCAGAGAATTTGCAGCATTTTATCGGGAGCATGCTCCATCAGCAGGGGGTAGATTCAGGGCTCTATGGGAAATGAGTGGAAGCTGGAAGTGTCTCAAACCAACATACCGACACTTAACTTTTTATTCCAGTGACAAGTATGATATTTTTCCCCCCCTGAGATGTGAAGCTGCCTGATATAGCAGCAGAGCTCATGGGAGGGGGTTCATTAACCTGGATTCAGACAAAGCTTTGCAGGACGTCGTGTTTATTTGTAGAGAGTCAAGGAGGTTATTAAAGCGAGGGTAACTGATTGCAGCTTCTAATCAGAGCAGCTACTTTGCATTATTTTAATTTTTCCTACAATTAAAGAGAGACACTGCAGCTGAATGAGGAAGCACTGGCTGATAGATGTCAGCAAGAAAGTTCCCCAGTTCATTAGTTACAATATGATGAATATATTTTGTATCACAAACTTTCTGAAGCATTCAGTTAAAGTATGCCAAGGAGGCATTCTCTCATTAAATTTGTCCTTATTTGCAAACAAGTGCTAGGAAAGATCTTTTAAAAAAAAAGAAAGAAATGACACACATACAGATTCAAACTTTCCCTACACTTTATGTTTGAAACCCATTTAAAAACAAGTTTTGTATGCCACCACAGTAGGAACTTTGGGTCGCGTACTATATTTGCATAAACAAATGCATTCATGTAAGCATTAGAGAACTTTAAAGGCAACTCCACTGAGTTTTTTGTGCAAAATATCAATGTCACATTCAGCATTAATGATCATTATACTGTTGTGTTCACAAGGATAATGCATAAAATATGTATGAGGTATTCTGAATTACAATGTCATAACATTTCCACTCTAATTCATTAAATCTTTAAGGCCAGCGCATTGATGCACACTATCAACTTATGGAGCTCAGAGTCAACAGAGTGCTACGGAAAGAAAAAAAACCTTCAACTTTAAAATCTGTAAAAGTGTTCTATTTGTGCCGTTGGTTCTATGAATACACAAGCTTGAAATAAAGACCTTCTGCTGGTTCAATTGAGTGAGCACTGACAATCAGAGCTAACCTTCTCCCTGCAATTTAATATTAAGGAATAATACCCAAGCATCTAAATTCTAAGGACTAATTATGACAAAGAGATGCAAACCTTGATTCCCTAGTTACTGTTGCTAAGATAGTCACATTCAAGATCAATTATTGAATGAATTGGAAAGCCCTACTCACAATTGTACTCCACCAGTACACCCATAAGACTGCATAACCATGGTCTAACTGGCACTTAAAGTAAGGACAGCTTATTTTGTAAAAAGTGAGTTCTCACAATTTCCTCTAACGAACAGCAACTAAGCAGAAGCAGAGTTCACAGAGTAATACTGCCAGTGTCTCAAAATCCATCTAAGACTATAAAATTAGACAAAGCTATTTTCACGCAGGCATATGGATCATCAGCGTCATTTATCAAGCTGTCGAAAATTACAATTTAACCAGCCGTCTAGCCTGCCCGGACCATATCAAATGACCGCTCAATTAAATTAAAGTGCAAAGGGTTGTCTGTCTCACTGCTGGGTTTTCCAGGCCTTAAATGTGGCTTACACAGCTGTTTCTGCCCTCTGCTGCATCAGATACAAGGGGAGGGGCCCCGGTCCTCAGACCCTGAGGAAACCCTCTGCATATCGATCCATCTTTAGCCACAGACCTATTAAGCGCAGGTTCGTTTCCAGGTATGTTGAACTGGCAAGTTGCCACTTCCCCGGGCCCTTTTTTAGTTGTTTGTTTGAGCTAACCTTTTTAATTGCATGTTCTAGATTAATTGCATGCTAACGGGGAAAAGGAAAAAAAGCTATTCATAAATATTGCGAAAACATATTGTTACATGAGCCTTTAATTAGAAAACCGCATTGCACACAATTTTTAACATCACAGCTTGTTGAGAAAATTGAGAATGAATGGCTTCAATCCATTCATTTCATGCGTTCTCCCTCTCCTAATTTAGAAAATCAAATTAACCAAACCACAATATCATCAAAAACATTTGCCACTGGTGATAGATCGAGTTACAGAGGCTGCAGTCAGGGACTGTCACGCATGGCTGCACCCTGCTGTGGCACCGTGCAGGATTATCCTCGACTGTACATGTTTTGTGATGTGTCCGAGGGTGTGCGACTGCGTGTTTGTTGTGAGTGCACATGGGCTCGAGTGTTCGCTCGGTGTTGTTTATTACCATCCCAGATCTATAGCGCGACTCAGATTTCATGTCACTTTTAGCACAGCTTTGAGAAAGGAAGAGACGGCTGGCAGAGAACAAAATCCCTGGTGAGCGGCAGTGAAAGGGGGGAGGGCCTCAAAATAGCCAAAAGATCTCAAGCAAGACATCCTTGTGTCTTAAACTGTAAACAGAGAGTGGACAAAGGAACAGGGGAAGAGCCGGAAGGGGGGTTCTTTAACTGACACAGGAAACAGAGTGTTTGATCCAACCATTTTTTAATGTTTGGTTTTCTTTGACTCCAGCGTTTTGGTGGCACTCGGGGGATTCTTGGGGGATTCTTGGGGCAACCATCATCTGGCCAGTGCCTCCCAATTTTTCCCTCTTTAAGAGATTGCCTAAACCCCTCTCTGTTGTCGCTAAATAGCTTGAATAATTGCTTGCTTGCTTTCACTAAATGGTTTGAAATATGTAAAGGGACACTTCAAAACGTAAGCTCTACTCAAATATTTGCAACCAACTTAAATAAATGCTGTGTAGATGAATGAATATTACTCTAAACCCTGACAAATTCAGAAATATGGAAGAGAAGTCAAGGCCTTCACACACGTTCCCATTTTGACAAACCAAAAAACAGGTGAATATCATAAGGGTTTTGTGATTGAACATTAGCCCAGGCAATGAGCTGGTAATTTCTCTCAATAGCCTATGCAATCAACACAAGGCCGAGCTGGTGCCACTATCAGTGCATGTGCTCATTAAGTTAACGTGGATGGAGAATTCACCAAATGGGATGCCATCACCTGTTTGATGAAAATGAGTAATTACTCATTTTCCCTTCTGTACTCGGCATAGACCCTTCGGTATTAGGAGCTTGCATGCAAAGCATTCTGGGAAATGTAGCCTCTGCTGGCTCAGCTCCGAGACCAGGAAAAATTCCTTGGTCTTTGTAGCAAGCAAAGTGGAATCACTTTAATGTCATAGATTAACCATCAACACTTACTGGATATCCCCAGAAAAAGTGGCAGATTTTCCCTTTAAGAACTGAACGTAACATGGAGCTACTCTCAGCTAATGCGGCCCTTAAGTCTTTGGACACGGCCCATCCGTGCATATTTTTTTTTAAATCAGCTCTTTAGGGATGCCCATGAACAGTGGCATGTCCATATCAACCATAGTTTGAATGCCAGGCACACACACTTACAGCTTCCTGCCTCTGCATGTTTTGCACACCAGCCTGCTGTATTTGTAGTGCCTGTTTCTATTAGGCTGATGGAGAACAGAGCAACAGCATCTGTGGCCCTAACCCCCATCCTCCATGTCTGCTGGTGCAGAGAGGCCTGGGGCTCAAAGCCACAGGCGGTTGGGAGGGGGGGGGGTGCTAGGGAGCATGTGGGGAACGCCTCAGGGGTTCGTCTTTGCTCGTCTGAAGCACAGAATTTCCATGAAACCTTTGGACGCTGGCAACTTCCTGCTTTAATACTGATTTTAATTTGTTGACAGACACTGGAAAATCATTTTTACATTTAAAATAAATAAAAAACGATCTTTTTCATCATGTTCTCTCACCTGAAAGTAAGTTTAAAAAAGGGAAAGGAAACTAAAGTGAAACGCCAAGGAACCAGCTCCACAGCACTTCTAGAGGTGATATACTTCACAAGAAACCTTCAAGATGAGACCGATGTTTTAATGGCCATTGCAGTCACATTCAAATCTCCATATTGAACAGTAGAGCAGCTGTTCCACACGGGTGTCACATATGAAAAAGGTCCCCCTTGTCTGTTAAGGTCTCTTTTAATATTCTGTGGGTCAGGGTTGTGGGCTCGTGGAGGCAAGGGTGAACTTAAGCCATCACAAAGGAGACTTCATTCGGAGGACGACTGAGACTTTCTATGTAGTGTCAGAGGGCAGCCAGCAGATGAGGCAGACAGTTTGTGAGCCGTCTTTTGTGGAAGATATGCCACCCAGCTCTGACAGAGGAGCATCAAAGGGGACCAAGAATGGAGATTTCCCATCCTGCACCGGAGGTTACAGGGCAATGGAGGGACGGGTAATGTTGTATCACCCCCACGAAAGTGACGCTTAAAGATGCAGACACTAAGATACTCACCAGGGTTGCTGATGTGAATCTTTTTCAGTCATTTCAACTATATTTAAATGTGCTTCCAAAAAGGATAAAAAGAGAGCATCTTCATGAACAAACAACAAAAGGGATACACTGCGTATATTCAAATCAGAAATTTGAATGCAAGCCATCCAACAGGAAAAGCGTTTAACTGGGATCAAACAATATGAATGAGCACTATCTTAAAAAAAAACACACTAGAATAACTTTGCTCCATCTCTGAATCTCATTGTCCAACTTTATGCTTTGATGATGCAGAGAGTGCAATGAACCGTGAAGTCTACTTTTGAAATATGTTGAATAAAAATGAAAGATGATTATTTTATTCATTTGTGGGGTGTGCCGTTATGTTGAGGAGATGGAAACCCCTTCATTTCCCTCCAAGTATTAACCGTAGAAGCAGCCAAAACAGGATCTTAAAGCTTCCTAGTATATGCCACAAAAAGATGACGATTGGAGGATCACCGCCAGGAAATGTTCAAGGACACAAGACGAACCATTAGGCACGAGCTCTTCGATTCTCCTCCGCTCCTTTGGCCCTGTCCTCATCCAGCCTGGGGGATTTAAATCTCCAGCGAAGTGCTGTTGTGACATCGCTCATGTAAAAATCATGTCATCTCCTCTCCATTCAGAGTGTCCCCTCAGGTTAATGTGTAGTAAGAAGGAGAAAGAGTTCCAACCCCACAGTCATTACCAGTGCTTTCAGCTGGCATGCCTCATCATCTCCCATGAAAACCTGCTGTGTCAAAGGTATAAAGAGACCATCTGTGCTATTTCCAGCATCCTGCCCTTTATACTAAACCTTGTGTGAGGATTGAAATTACAGCAAATGCCCCACTTCTGATGATTCATTGTGATAAATCACGTCATGTTCATTTATTGGGACTGAGCTGAATGAGTCGAGCTTTTCATGCATGAAACGATTCCTGCAAGATGTTTTTTCACTGAGTGGGGTACATTATGCTCATGATTTACACGCAGATATGCTTTTAAGCTATTTAGCAGCAATCAAAATCATTTATTGTTGCTTCCAGGCAAGGCTTTCTAGGCTCCAGCTTTCGTCTCCGGCCTCAGTCACTCACAAAGGCTGCCTAACCTGACTCACCTAACCAGAAGCAGCTGGCCGCAGTGGCTACCTGGAAGTCTGCTCAGCTTTACCTAGCACTCAGTAATTACATGGCCAATAGGCCACCTCCCAGCACCAAACCACACAGAGGGCTAAACTCAAAAAGCTGTCAGTTATTAATTACCAGTTGCGCAGTGAATAGAGGATATCTGAGGGGATTGGCACAACTGTAACTGTATCAGGCCACTGGGATTACACACTTTGTGAGGCGGGGAGGGGGAGTGGAGCCCCGCCTGGCCACAACAAGTTGAGAAGGGCTGATTAGGTTCAGACTTGGACTATGTGTGTAGGATTGTCTTTGCTGAAGTGAATCAAATCTGGATTTGACTTAAGTAGCCCAACTGATATTGCTGCATCTGCTTATGTTTTATTATAAATGTGTGCGATATAGCAGCCAGCTGAAATGACCCCCTGCAGCAGACACGCCTGTGACAACCAGCGTTGGGTGTTTAGTGGGAAAAACAAAGTCCCGCACATTACCAGTTGTTTGTTTTCCCAAGAGCACGTTGGCGGTGTTTAACTACCAGGCTTTTTGAAGTGTTAACTTCAAGAAATGCTGCAGAGTGGTAGAAGAGGAAATAGAGGAGGGGGGTTTGAGGTGTATGGGGGAGTAAACAGGGAAAGAGCGAAGCACCAGTGCTTGCTGACTGCACATTTTATTACAGTCCCATTAAAACAACAGGCCCTGCATGGAATGCAGTTCTCAGGGGAGGAGACGCTACACAAAAAAATGAAAAGCAAAACTGCACGCCAAAGCTGAAACAATCATTAGCAGGACGCTCGCTTCAGTGGGTGTGACTTCTGACAATTCACAAAAAAAGTTTGATGGTTTTGCTTTCCCCCCCTTAAACCCAGGACTATTTACACCAAATGTATAAAGTAAAACCATTATTCAAACTCGGGGTGCAGCCCAGAAACATAATGAATGGTGTTCAACAAGGAAATGTGGCGTAAAGCAAAACTAATTTAGCATTGCAGCTCTATAACATCGTCCAACAATGGAAAAGAATCAATGCAGCACAACCAGATAAAGTGTATTTTTATTCCACACGCAACCTAATTGTGAAAACCGGGTGCATCCTCCTAATAATTTAAACTCAAGACAACATCACCCAAATGTGCCGATAAGGAGATAACAAACTGCGCATTCAGACATGACAAAGCACGAGCTAATGCATTATGTGACCAGGTGTTTTCTGCAATTCTGTGTAGTCCCTTTTGTAATGAATGTATCTACATTTCCCATATTTTCAGACTGAAGGCCTACAGTATACACACCAGACGTTGTAGACACTGCCTTTCTGTTCGAAGTTTCATGGCCATCCATCTAATAGTTATTTCAGTTTGAACTAAAGCCGTCGTCCGCCTGAACAACACTGAGAGCCATGACGCTAATGTAGCCAAAAACAATCTCAGGTCCAGACCCAATCACAGCCAAAGCGTGAAAATGCTTTTAGTCACTAAGGAGCTAATAACAGAGTGTGAAATGGCAGCAATACACAGACACTGTTAGAATGACGAATGGCTCCAGAAAAAAAAGGTATTCACCTTCATTAGCCAGGACTTACATCAGCATGAATAAAATAGACTTGAAGAAAGAGTCTCTCAGATAAAAACTTCTTATGATTCAGAAACAACCTATAAAATATCCTGCAGCTATGGACCATTGCTCTGTCTTTGCATCCACTCCATCTTCTTTGACAGCAATAAAGTGAAGACTGTGAAAAGCACATTACGGTCCTCCCCTCAAAGAAAAAAAAAAGCCACATCTGAGCCACGGGCTGTCTCCTAGACAGAAGGGAGGATAAATATTAAGTGAACCCATTCAGCATTCATAAAACGATATTTGGCCTGAAATAGCTCCTCAAAAGCATTACTAAAGTATGGCACAAGTTCACTGCATGAACCTTACAATATTAAATACACTACAGACTCTTCAAAGATGATATATGTTTTTATGTAACCACTGTAATCAAGTTTAAGAATGCCAGTTTCCAAGATGGAGCTCGGTGCCGCCCTGGGTTTAGTGTTGTCGCGCTTCATTTGATGTGAAATGTTTTCGTTGTTTAATTTCTATGCTTTACAGAGATGTGGTGGGAGAGAATGCTTAGCAGACGTATGATAGGGATTGAGAAAAAGAGAGCAGCATTGGGAGAGGCTCATTATGGTTAATACTTCCAGTACTTGTGGCTCATTAATTTAGGCATCTCCACTCAGCAGCAGATGACTCATTTGCAATTGATAAGACCACTTGTGAAAACAAGAAAACGCAGCTCATTCAATTATAATGTTTCTTTCACCTAAGTCTGATTATTATAATAGTACTTTGATTATGTTTGAGGCAGAGGGAATCATTTCAGGGATCAAGAAAGTTACTTTTTTGGACTGACACGCAAATATTTCTTTCTAAAAGCCAATCGTTACCAAGTGAATTGAGATTGAACAATGCAACATCAGTAAAAACAGGAAGTCATTTTTCCAATGTAGCATTTTTAAGACTTTTAACATCGATTGATGCCTCATTTTTTAATTAATGTCTTGTTCAGGACAGTCCCTGGTGTTAGTGAGATGTCAGTTTCCTGCCAAGGACACATCACTCATGCAGCACAGATGCTTTCTGACACCTGGATTGTCCATCCAAAAAATCCAACCACAAGGCTTCCACTCTGCACAATGTCACAGCCATGACCTTTCCATTGAGGTCACCTGCAGTATGTTCACACTTACTGTATTACATCCCCAGCTGGAGCCGACTGAGGCTGTGATGTGGACAGATGCATCAGACTTTCAAAAGTTGTGAAAACATGCCAGTCAGTTTCCTGCAGCATGCAGTCTGACTGTGGCTCAGCAGTCTGCAGAAACAAGCTAATGTTCACATGCCTCAATGAGACATGTTTCTGCCATGCACCTGCTATGCACAGTGACATGTTATTTGCAAAAGGTGATATACTACTTTATTCTGATTTCAAGGAGTCCATTTATCCCAAAAATTGCAAACGATTTTGCAAACAAATCACGTTTATTAGGGGCAACAATATTTCACAGAAGAAAAAAAATGAGACCAGCAAATCCTGCACACGTGGAATCCTAAAGAAATTGACATATCTTAGTGTCCTATGCATGCCCTAAATGCCAACTTTTTTTCTGAGCCAACTATCCCTGTTCAAGCTTTGACTAAATGTTTTTTTTTAATCAAAACAGGTGGATTCAGGGTTTGTTTATCTTGAGAAGGACCAATTATCCACACATTCATATTTTTACATGTGTTTGACAAATTCAAAATCAATCAGGGACTATACGCTATTCATTTTTGCCAGTCAAACAAATAATGTGATGAGTTTAGACCATTTTGTCGGCAATCATAACAGAAGCAAAATATTTTTCATTGAAAATCTGCACAACAGTGAACTTCACAATAAGATTGGATAGAAGCTCATGAGGGGGCAATTATATATTGAAAATAGAGCTCTTGCTCAAATATCAGGAGCAGCACTGACAGTTTCCTCCCAATAAGTTCTTACAAAGATGTACAAGGTATGAAAATCAAAAAAATGTGAGGTTACAGCTCACATTGTGCAGCATTCCCTCCAGCTACATCTCCCCACGGTGCCTCGCTAACGAAACCTCGACTCCATCCCAAAATGACCAGAAAGCTGAAGGAATAAATGTTTCCATCTACTGGTGGGAAATGTGAATTTCAACATTTCTTGTCCAAGTGAGCAGACAACATCACAAGTCAAACAACCCTTCAGCACTTCTATGTATAGAGCGCTGTTAAATGCCTTTCTTTCTGTTTAGTGTAATGGCTGTCAGCTGTCTGCATCCTTCACAGCAACTATCAACACCCATGCAAACTGCCACCATTAGGTTTCAATTAAATAAACTAAAAGGCAGAATCAGAAGACTTCCATTCATTCTTACACCAACACATGCTTAAACCCAATCTCACACACCTGCAGAAAACCACATGTCCACAATGCATTGGGAGAAAAGTAGCTGTATGTACCTGGAGGGCAGCTGCATTCAGGTGATGCTTGTCTGGCAGTCCGGATCTTGACAAACTGTTCATAGGAGCGCTGAAATGTGAAAAGAGTGACATTTTTATTCACAAGTGTTGTTTAGGGGCATTCAAAACAATTAAAGAAGAGGGGAATCTCACCTGAGAGAGCAGCTCATCCACGCGTTGCTCAATCAATGAATTAAAATCATCCATGGAGTAGCCCGGGGCTCGGATAAAGGTGTGCTCGTCATTCCCACTCTCCAAATCCACAACCCGGTTCTTCACGTCAGCTGTGTTAATGCTCAGGAGAATGCAAAAGGCGATGGACGCCACTGAGCACAAAGACGAGATAATGTTCAGCACTGTTGTGCGGTACTGTTGTCTCTTCTGAGGCGCCACTTCTTTCTCCATTTTTTCCACGCACTTAGATGCTCCTCTTGCCTCTGACATCTCCATTGAACTACAACTACACGCGCGTGTCGGGAGCAGACTGCATCTGGCGCGGAGTCACGAATGTATGGCACACTGTGACTGTGCTGCGTGTGTGTGCCTGTGACGCCGCGTTCACGTACAGGGACTTGTGGCGACAGAGAGATGAGTGGAGCCTCAAGTCAACCTGCACACACGGCTCCTGCTAACTTGTTGCACTGAGCGCTTGCACAGTAGTCTGCAGCAGAGGAAATTGCTATAATGCACAATAAAGTACAAAGAGAGGCTGGGGAAATCGAAGGCGGTGTGCATGTAGCAGAGGCAGCTTTACCACTCGGAGCTTTTCCACGGTGCAGGCATGCTCCCCCTCATTACGGCAACAACACGCCTCCAATCTGTCCTGACTGATTAACATAATTTATTGACCCGCTCCTTGTGCGCTCTTACAGTGGAGCACTATTGCCATTAGTTGACACGAAGTGCTGTTTTATTGTATTTATGGCACATCTCCAAGAGGACGCTGCGTAAAAAGGCAATTACTAGTTACATGTTGTACAAAAAAAACAAAACATGTTTTGCTATAAGGGCACTATAAAAGAGCACTCACAGTAAATCATTCATGACTAAAATATATGTTAGAATTAAGTTAATTCTGTAGTCTATGGATGGCATCGTTGACATTATGGCCATGGCGCTGCGTAAAAACGCACGATCATCTTAAAAGCTCTGGGGGGATTGAAGCACTCACTAAACCGTGCAAATATATATATATTGATTGTGTTCATTAGACATCATGCATGGAGGAGGACACACAGTATGTCCCTTTGATACCAATAGATGCCTCGAATTCAAGTTAAAAATCCAATGTAGTGGATTTGGGTAACAAAGCAGCAGATAATGCACACAGTAGATGGAGATCACATTGCATGACACTGCAAACAGCGTGGATTTAGTGAGGATTGTGGGACTTAGTCTCAATATGTTTGCATCAACTATAATCCACATAACTGTGTAGTTTGGCTAAGTGCAATGATAGTCTATTCGCAAGGCTAACCATCAGTGTAACACAGTTATCTGTGTTTAAGCATAAACTGCCATTTTAATTTCATGTGCATGCTGTTGCTCCTTTAAGACGAATCAGCAGCTATCCATCTACACTGTTCACCCGTTTCAAGATGGCAAAATGAATACTGGGTAACTTTTGCAATGACTTTAAATCAAGCACATTTGAAAAGCACCTTAAATGCGTCCGTTTACAGAGACAGCTAGAGACTGACATTATGTTTGTTTTGCATAATCTGCAGGTTTAGCTAATCCCGGTTTGCATCACATATTCAAGGGAAAACTCAGATGGTTAATGTCTTCAGGTGATTTGAATTACTTTACCTAATGAGGCTTCTTCATGCTTGATTGATATCTCACTCAAGTACCTGTTAGAAGTAGACAACTGTTATTGTTGGATTGAGTCCTCTGACATCATGCAACGTCATCCTTTGAAGAAGTCTGATCATCCAGAACATCTGAAAGAAGCATGTATTAGAAACTACAAGTATGTCCAGTACCTTTATTTCACTGGTAAACTGTATACACGCGACCCAATGTAAATACATGTACATTTTACCAACAGGCAAAAAGATATTCATCAAAGTCCGAGTCTAAAAAAACTCAATTTATTCAGCTGTGTTTTGTCACTCATTACATTAATCACTTTAAAACTAATATAGGGCTAATATTAGATGTTTGGCGTTAGTGGTCTCTCGATACCTCTTTAAAGCGTTTGGCGCCATCTAGTGGTCAACCGCAGAAATGCGTCTGATATTATGACTTCCATAATTCATAATTTAACATTTATTCGTAGTAGAATCCCCATGACAACATCTGTGAGTAGATCACGTGGAGAACAGTTCCCCTTTGTGTGCCTGTGTGCCTGTCAGCTATATGCCCCCTGCCCCCTTTTTTTTTTTTTTTTGGACATGCCACAAAGTGACAGATGGGGTGGTGCGACAAAGTCACGTTGCAAAATGCACGACCTACTGCACCTTGCATATTCAGCATTAAAAAGAAAAAGAAAAAATGATAAGGCCGATCGACTGGTTTGTATATATTCAAAAGTGTCTCCTCTATTTTATATAACATTACTACAGGGGAGATTAGAATGCTCTTAAAGCGCTAAAATGCGCATCATCACTCGCAGCCTTGACAACCGGCGCATCAGTAATCCGTTGATGTTTATTTTTAGATCTCTCCGTCGCTGCGAGCTACCCTCGTTCAACACACAGCCCATGTTCCTGCGGTCAATAATTCATATGTTGTAGGCCTGCAGCAGTCACCGAGCAGGCTGCAACCACCCCGGAACACAAGACGCCAAAAAGCGCACAGGGAGGACCGCCTGAAGATCGATGAACCCCAAAGCTCCCATGAGGCAGCAAAACGGAAACATACCGGCCACATCTGGGAGGTGAGGTCATATTTGTAAGGTTTTATCTAGACAGAGGAAATATTTTTCATAAGAAAACACAAAATACTAGCTAGTGACCTGCTTGTTTTTATTTTATTTATTTATTATTATTATCATTTTCAATTGAATTACGTGTGGTTGCAAGTTATTTGGGGGGGATTATTCTACCAAAATGTATAATTGGACTTATTTTTGGGGCTTCCAAAATAATATTAGCCTTCAAAACCACTGATACATGTATAAATTATCTTTGTTAAAAAGGTAGAAATGTCAGGGACCACAACTTCAGGAGAAATAACAAGTTCAACAACGTTTTAGGACAATCTTTGTGACAGTTGTTTTCAGTTTTACATAATTGTGTTCCCTGTTTGTTTTACTGCGTTTTGTTGCTTTATATTCTTAATTTTAACCAGTTTGTATGTAAAACACAAATGCCTCTTTGCCCAATGTGTGAAACTTGCTCTTTGATTGTCTTGTTTCAAAATGTCATAACGTGAAAATTCAGGCACTACAAATGTAGATAAAACAAGCTCAACAAATTCATTCTTCTCTATGTAGAATACTTAATTCTCCACTAAGTATTTAAACCTTTTTATATTTGTTATACTTTGTTCTAGAGCGTTTTACTTGTCCTGTGTGGATTAAACACAATGTTCTTGTTGCTGAGTGTTAAACTTGCCTTGCTGTCCAGGAAGCAACTCGGAGAGAGAGTCCACATCGTGGCCTCAATGCCCACTGAGTACCAGGAGAGGTTCCTCCCCCCGCGCTGCCACACGACTATGGTCACCAGCTGCCCACAAAAAGCCCCTTATCACACGCTGAAGGGGACCAACACTGACACGGCCTACGCTCATGTAAGAGTTAAAAGTCTGGTAAAACTTTGAAAATCTGTGACTCCCCACCTGTGAGGCACAACAGTCCATGATGCAGTGCTGCTGGGTGCCCAGGTGCTGTGGTGAAAGACATACTGGGAAATAAAGGACCCTGGAGTTGAGCAGGACACAAAATGATTCCTGATAACAAATCCTCGAACATTCACAACCTACATAAACAGAATATTATATGAACGTAAACAACTACTTATAGTAATGTAGAGTAAAGAACAATTTTGTGGAAGGTTATCAACTGAACAGCAATTCATTTCATTAAACAGGACATCCCATGACTTTATCCATAAGTATTTAACTGGGTCAGGAAAAAATAGTTAGAAAAATTTCACAACAATCCAGATTTTCCATGTGGGAACCCTGAGCACATTACTCACACAGCATAAGGAGATTGTTTTGTTTTTTTCAGAAGACTGTATGTAACCCAAAAATGCCTCCAACATCAACCGGAGGCTCCGAAGTCGTCTCTGCCCCCTAAAGTCAACCGCAGATGCAGCAGCGCTCCCAACAATCCTGTGCGCTCTGTAGCCAACCAGATGGCATCCATGGCTTACACATCGGTGTACAAATGTAAGCGGAGTCATACATTGAAGAACAACAAACATATACACCCTGATTCTAAATCCACTCTCCTTTTCTCTTATTTTCAGATGATTTCCAGGCATGGAAGGCAAACAAGCGCAAGCCGTATAAACTAGTTGACAGCTTGCAAGTCAACCAAGGATTAGTCGTCAACAGCAGCACTTCCAAAGCTAACTCCAAAGTAGTCGAAAAGGTGCCTTTTGAAAGCATCACCAGCTACAGATCGGATTATGTCGCCCATCCGGTGCAGCCCAGGAAATGCAGGAACAGCTGGTGCACCAAACCAAAGCTCTGCCTTTAGGTAAAGCCAAAGAGTCCTTTCCACCTGCAGATAAGAACCACTTCCTGTCCACATCACACGCAGACTACACAGCACACAAGTGTTTGCGCACCAAACCAATTCTGCCATCTGTGGAGCACAGAGAGAGGAGCAAGGAGCCCTTTGAAACCAAAACCACCATGAGGGAGGCTTTCAAAGCTTGGGACACACCCAGACGCTCCCCCTGTGTCCCCAAGGAAGGCCTGGACTGGGCCAAGACAGCAACCGTCTCACTGTGTGCAAACCAGACTTACGAGAGCTGCAACACAAACCAGAAGCCTTCCAGCCCTAATCCCGAAGTGAGTGACACTGAAGGGTGCAAGTCCACCGAAAATACTCCTAGTCCTGCTGAAGACGGAGGGTTTGCCCGCTTGGATCGCACCTCCCCGGACATGGAAGAATCTAGGACGTGCCAGAAGAGCTTTACGGACAGAACAGTGAATTGGTTCGATGGTGGGATTTGTGAGGAGAGCCCTGAGGAACACCCCATCTTCAGCTGCATGGTGTCCACCAGAAGCTGAGCTCTCTGAGGACACGTTACCTCAGGTAGCCTCCAACTTTGCAGCAATAAAAGCAGTCAACAGTACTGAGATTACGTAATGGCAGCTATTTTTTATAGTATTAAGCATCTCACTTGTTCTCCACAACACATTTTGAGTGCTTTATAATCTACTTAACTGAAGGCGTTCATATTCCAAGTAACATTATACTGCTATATGTGGTTTAACACATCAATTAATGAATGGTGTGTAGTAGGGCTCCTATTTATGATATTCATTCACATGCACATAATGCTTTACATAAACCGTAATTCTTTGGTTTAGAAAAAGAGGGCCATCACAACTTCAAAGCCTATAACTTCTTTGAGTGTCCAAATACCCAACAATATTGACTTTACATTAATATGAGAAATAATAGAAAGAAGACCTCTTATTTGGGAGTGTCCAATCAGGAAATATTGACATTTGTTCACCCTCGCTGCTTGAAAACAATGATTAAAAATATTAAAAGTAGGAACCAGAGGATATCGGACTATTCCGATCTTGTGTTTAAATAAAAACGCTCAGAGGTAATGTTTGGGAATGAGTACAAAAACTTGATGAACATGTTATAAACACCAAACAATAGATACTGTAATAATGGCAATTACATTTTATTAAAAAAAAACAAATATCCTCAAAAGGAAAGGCTTGGACTTGTCCACGTCTGAACTGGGAGAACTTTCCAATCCATCCTATTTACATCATATACAACTAAAGCTTTCTTAGAGAACATAAAAACTATCATTAAAAAAAATGTGGCCCAACTCCCATATGCACATCAGCCTTCCATATTATCTTGGGTGACATTTTAAGTAATTAAAACGTATTTATTACATTTTCCATTCAGTTCTCCTCCCGCTACTTCACATTAACATCAACAGTCCCCTTCGTGTGGAGTCCACATAGTTCAACGTGTTTGGAGCTCAAAAAGCCGTCAGTCTTCCTGGAAACGGATGTGCTTAGTGGCCTCCTTGGCCCGGGCGAGGATGATTTTTTCGGCTTTGGATATGAGCTGAAGTGTTACACAATGAGAAATCAGTGATTAAACCAAGTGAGGAGGCTTTACCCGTATTTGTTCATATGCCAAATGTGTATCCAGGATAAGCTGCTTATCAAATATACAACCTTATCCTTTCCTGTATTTTACCATATAAAAACATCATTTAAAGTCTGCATTACTTTATCACAGCCAGTCATATCCCATATTTGAGTTTCACATCATTTGGATAAGAAATAACTGCAAACTTTTCATACTTGTAATGGAACAATCACTAATATATTGCTAGGCACAGTATATATGATTGTATTTAACAATGTAGAGGTTGCTCTCACCTTCTCTGTGCCACGCTTCTTCTCCCTCGGGCGATTCAGCTTCACCTGTCGGTCCACTAAGATCTTCTGCCAGTACCGTTGTTCATGATCACCTTTTTAAAAAAAGCCAGATATTCACCATGCTGAGATTAATACTCATGACGCAAAAATGAAATCTATTATCCTGACAACAGAATGCAAGACTAGCAAATTAACTTCCATAATCACCAATTATTTTTAAAAAGTAGACAGAAAAGTAACAACGCATACCTGAGAGGATCTCGATCGCCCAGCTGTGCTCTTTCTGCAGCTCTGCTCTCACGTCACTCACAGCTTTAGCGTCCTCGGGGGTGTGAAAGCGGATGTGACCCTCAGAATCTCCATCCAGTGTGTCGATGTACGCCACGGGGGCCACTTTGGACAGAGCGTCCTGCACAGAATAACACCCAAAATAAAGCTTTGGTTCGCGATGATACAGATACCGAGCACACTTCATAAATGCACAGGAGGCCAACTCTCCTTCATTCTTTGATATTACGCTCTTATACTCTCACATTTATAGAAGATATTTCTAAAGTGTTTTTATTCAAACGACGCTACGGTCCACTTCACATTATAACAAACAGTTTTTATGTATATTTGTAGTTTTCTACCTCTCATAATCCTCACTTATTTGCCACGTTCTCTTTTTAAATCCCTATTTAAATTCATAGTATTAACTTGCTATACACTTGATAAAAAATGTAATCCCCTGTACCACCACATATTTACATTATTTTATTTAATATTGTATTTCTGTTTATATTTTAACCTCATGTTTTAGATTTTAATGTTGGTGATTTTCTTTTTCCCCCTATTTATATATTAAATGAGAATTGTTAGCAGGTGCCTGAGAGGTTTCTATTTGCAACGACTTGTTGGTTTTGTTAGTGTGCATATGAGAAATAAGCTATTGGTCGTCGTTTTGTTGGTCTGTATGTATGATTCGATCACCAAACGCAGATGATAATAATAGTAACGTTGCACTGTACCTTGATGAACTTCCTGGCCGGCAGCGGCTTGCTGTCTGTGATCTTCACGATGACTCCGCTGGTGTACTGCGGACCTATGTTTGACACCTTCTCACTTTTCACACTCTCTATTTCACTCTTCTCAACTAGAAGAAAGAAACACACAAAACAAAATGATCAGAAAATGCTCAATAATGCTGGCTCTGCAATAATATTACCCTTAATATGATGTCTTTCAATTAACACAGTGATATTACTGCTGTCTATAAGATCGGTTCAACACTCTTTATGTCATGTCATTGTGTGTAAACATGACAATTTATTTGAATGACTTTCCTTCAGAAATGTTCTAGAACCTGCAAGGTCCGCTGCAACTCTTACTACTTTTAAATCCAGGCAGAAGACTTTCCTTTTGCCGCTGTTTTTAATTGAACTACTCTTATCTAACACTGCACTGTAACTTTGATTCATGTGTTGTATGTCGGTGTTATTCATTTTTCATGTTCATTTTGTTCTCTCTGCTTTGTGATGACATGCTTTTTTTCCTCAATGAGTTACCCCTGCACTATTTCTGAACGCTCTTAATGTCTTTCATTTTTGTAAAACACTTTGAATTGCCTTGTGTTGAAAGGTGCTATATGAATAAACTTGCCTAGTAAAGAATTGGTGGACTAATTCATATCAAGAATAACTGAGTCTAATAAGATGGATTGATGGATTTTATCTGTCTAAACCAAAATAAATCCACTTTCTTTTTGATATACAACAGAGAATCAGGAAGTGTCTATGTTTGAGAGGAATATACATAATTATCTGACATTATGGCATAACAAATATCACTTTAACGACAGGTTTGACAGTCTTCACATGTCATGTGCACTGATGTTAGTGTATGTAAAATGTGACGCACCCAAAAATATTTTGAAGTCGTCGCTCCGATGAGAAACAGACCTTTAAAAGTGGAATATGCTTCATTTTGCATTCATTTCTGCTTATTGAAAATCAAAATGTCTGAAGGGGAATATCAACATTGGTCATTCATGACCCCAGCTTATGGCAATGATTAAGTGATCAGAAAACATGTAGAAACACAGCCTGCAGTCAGTCCATCTGAGACAAACTCACTGCGTTCATCTTTGGGATTGTGGTCTGTCTCCATCACTCCCTTGGGCCCCGGGTGATGGATCTGATTAATGCACTTCTTCAGGGACTTCATGCTCTGCTTCTGCAGGGTCAGATACTCATCCTTCAACTCGAGCCACGCTTTCCTTCACGGGGACGAAAGAGGAACAGTTATTAAATCATCACCTTCAAAATCACTTCACTCTGAAAGGGGTTTTCATTTATTTTCTCATATGTGTTTTGACACATGTGAGAAAAGGGATGTGGGGTCTTACTTGGACAGAACCCGCAGTGGGATGACTTCTTCTTCGATTTTCAGTTTCTCCTTGTGTTTCTTATTTCTCTTCCTCTTTGCTTTAACTGCTGAGTCATCTCTGTTTTCTTTCCCTTCCTCAACACCTCGCTCTGTTTCACTCTTAGTGGGCGGATCTGAAAAGGGGAATAACGCGGTCATAGCAAATGACTCATGGTGTCAATGCTGTAAAAACCCATTGTCATGGTTTTTAGATGGTGAAAATAAAAGCACAGAGAGAGGAAGGGGTAAACGGAAACATTTGTATTGTATTTGAATCTATGAGCATGTTTTGATCACCTACCCGTCTTTGATAAATTTTTCTCCTTCTCTCCGGCTTCACATTTACTCGTCTTCCTCATCTTAGAGGGTATTTCACTTTCGGGTCCCTCTGCTGTCTGCGACCGGCGTCTTTTTTTCTCTGACAGTTTGTCCGGGGTCTTCAGAGTGCGAGCGTCCTCCGATTTAAAATCCCCCGTTGCTGAGCGCTTCCTCTTGTGCTCGGACGACTCTGCCTCCATGTCCCGCTCTTTAGATTCCTCAGCGGCAGTCTGCACTGTGGCACCGTCTTTCTTTTTCTTCTTCTTTCGCTTTTTCTTCTCCTCTTCTTCACCTGTAGTAATGTCAAAACATGGCATCAATACAAGGCTCTTTCTGGATATCATCATGGCACATTCAGATTCATTTTGAGTCTCTACTTCTTTGTTTTTATATTTATTTGTACTAATTTCACTCTGCTTTCCTGTCAATCCTCAAGATTGTGTACATATTGTATTCAAACTCCACATTATTATGTTTGTTTACAATATCTTATGTTTATATATTTTTTCTAAGTAATAAGTTGATCTATTACATTGTTCTATCTATAATTGTTATCATACTAATGTTAATATCAGATCAGATACAGGTTTATTGCCAAGTAGGTTAACACATACGAGAAATTTGTATAAGTAGATAAAAAGCAATAAAAACGATGAAAAATTAAATAAAAACAGCTGGAGCTATTAGACGCTAATATGTAGACAATTATTTACAAGAAATCTGGATTTATTAAAAATGCCAAAAGCAGTATACTAGTGCAAAGTACTTATACATGCTTATACGAATAATACGGTAAAATAAGTAACATATGTGCAGTATTGTTATATAAAGTGGATGAGTAGTAGCTTGTGTACAAATATTTGGAGCGTTGTGCGGAACTGGCAAAACTTAAATGAAATAAATACAAACAAGAAATTGATGTTTGCATTAATATAATGCATACAGTCTGTACAGAGAGGCTGTGTCAGCGGGGGTCGCCGGCCTTGTTAAAGACGCCGATATATGAATATTTATTCACTGTTATTGTTGTTTTTATTTTTAACATGTGCAAATGTCTTGTAAACATGCTGGTTTGACAAAAACTATTTCCAAATTTGGAACAAATAGCCTTTATCTAATCTAATCAGTACAAGACAAGGTTTTTGAATAACGGTACCTGATGGAGGATTGTCAGCCGGCAGAGGGAGAGGCTTCCCCTTCTTGGTCTTGGGGAACATCCCGGGCTTCCTGGGAGCGTCTTCAGGAGGGTTGTTGAGCACCTGTTCTCAAAGATCAACATTTTCAATTTGTTTCCTTCCTGACAGAAGCAAAACACTGGGCTGGATAATCAGGTATAACCTTTTTCACCTCTATGGCACTCTGTGCTTGCACTCTGTCTCAAACTCCACGAAGGCGAAACCCTTTGGGTCTCCGGTGGTTTTGTATCTGGGGATGCTGACATAAACCACATTCCCGCATTTTGTGAAAACTCTCTCTATCCAGCCGTGCGTCACATCTTTAGGCAAAAGTTCCTTGTGACAAAAAAGAAGAAAGAAAGTTTACTTTATGACTCAAGATAGACCTGCAAGTACTGAGTAGTTCCATTAGTGATTCATCCTGAATTAGATCATTAATTGTGTTTGTCAATAAATATCCCTCACCTCCAAAGCTTAAAGCAAATTAACATGTTGTAGTTTAGATTATGGCAAGTAACATTTAACTCTTCTTACCACATAGACAGTGCGGCTGTCCACATTACTTGGTACGTCTCCAATCGGATACTGACGTCTCACTTTATTTCCCTCAAGGTTAACCTGAAACCAAACACACACACATTTCTGTTCAACGCATCAAACACACTTAAGTATTGAGCCAGAATCACAGAACAACAAGATTCTCTCCAAAGTACCTCAACAACAGATGAATTTTTCACCGCTCTTGCAATCAGCTTGGTGTCGGTTGTCAGCCTCTTCATCCGATTGAAGCTCACCAATATGGATATGTCAACATCTAAAAACAAAATAACAAATTCAGTCAAATGTTTAAGACATAATCCAATGTCTTCAATTTCAAAACGTGCACTAAATAATGCAATGGCTGATGACAAGGTAGAGCAATATTTTTCTCCCTTACATCCATCGTCTGACTCATCGATGAGTTTTTTGAGAAAGCGGTCCTTGTGGAGGTTGACGTCTCCGAACCAGAACTCGACTTGCTTCTTCACGTCCCCCATTAGCTGTTTGACACGAGACCTCTTCTTTTTCTCCAGCTCCTTGCTCTTACTGCTGGGTTCAGCTGTACCAGCATCACCAGCTCCCCTCTCTGTGTCGATCATCCTGGAAGAGGGACTGAGGCACAGGTCATTTTCAGACTTTTTAAATCAAACAGCAAATGAGCTTATCTATGTCCATTTACTTGTACTAGAGGATGTCAGAGGATTGTTGCCTCACAACATTTGGTTAAGGGGAGCGAACATGTGTTTTTATAGCAAAACTATAATGATTTGGACAATTCATACATCCTTTACGAAATTATTCATGCACAAATGGAAGGACAAGCAGTCCCTTAGTTTACTGGCAAATATAGGAGACCTTTCGAAATGGTGTTTTTTTTTCAGCAATTAAATGTTAAAGGCAGCAGATTTTGATTAAAAACCTTGGCCATTCATAGTTTATATTTGACAGATCATCCTCAGATATATATCTTTCACTGTCAATGGGTACATTTTTTGATTTTTAGTTCAGTTTTATTTTTTGGTTTGATTTAATTATAGTTAATGTTTGTTTATGTTCTACTCTTTTCTCGTCTTTTCACATCATGTGCAATGCCTTGTTTACATTCCGCTGTGACGAAAATTATTGATCTGTAAATCTAAATTGTGATCAATAAAATACATCCTATCCTATCTCAAATCTGTACTCTCAAATTTGCAGTTTTCTCTTCAAAGTGACTGAACAGATTAGCATCATACAAACTCTATTTGAACATCAATCTCTCTTCATTATTTTCCTTACCAATCATTTAAAATGCTTATCAAGAAGATAGGACCCTGGGATGACCTCATATGAAGTACAATACTCTTCAGCAAATTGACAAGAAGTAATATTCGGTTTAACTGCCATACGTTGAATTCACAAGTCTATGGTGAACACCCCCCTTGAATAGCATCAACACATTACATTAATATCACCAGGTATCAAAACACCGTTAGCTTCAAATGTGGCAGCTCCACATTATCTACTAAGTAAAGCCAAGTTACGTTGTGCATTAGCTATAGCTACCAGGCTTAGGCAAACAGCTGTACGCTGTTGTGTGTATTCGCGGGTAAGCTTTAAAAAAAAAAAAAAAGCTGCAGTCATGGCCATTGCATTTCAAAACAATTCAATCCTTCACTTAACATAAACGTGCGTGATGATTTCAAGAACTCACCCAGTTTAAGATGTGGAAACAGGTTAGTTTGCTGACCTATAAATAACAGAAAACGAGTTAGCTTGCTGCTTGCTAACTTTACATGACCGTCTTTACTTCGTTGTCGCAGAATAATTTCGTCATATCAGAATCAGGGAAAGCACTTCCGCTACTTTCCTTCCAAAATAAAATGCAAAATAACAGTCTGAAGTTTTAACATTTTATTTACAAATGTTCACAAGTGACAATACATCTCACATTTTTTTAAATACACATATACATGACAAATATATCAACGTAATAAGACCAATATTCATTGACCTTTAAGATCATAATAAATATAACAAATATCAAAAGCAGTGTGTCTCCATAAGAAAATGTGTTGTATAGGTAATGAAGTACAGTGTAAAATAGTGCAACATCGTGAAAAACAAGAACCTAAGGCACAAAAAGGAAGTCAATGGAGTAAGTTATAGTAGTAAGTAAATGTAGTATATCTAATAAACTTACCGGAGGAACCACGCGGCCGGTTAGCTCAGTTGGTTAGAGCGTGGTGCTAATAACGCCAAGGTCGCGGGTTCGATCCCCGTACTGGCCAGTCATGATTTTGACACATTTCACAGAAATGAGACAGTACCATAGGGAAATTTGACTTGTGTTGTCTAGCTTATAACTATGGTCCTCATTTTCTTTAGAAGCTCAAAATGGTCTCAAACTTCTTTAGCTTCCTGACCATGTCGTCCTCGGTGCAACTTTCAATCCTTTGCTTGATGAGCTGTAACAATTGCTTGTAGAAGTTATTCGCCCACTGACCTTCCAAGCAGTGGACGGATATGTTGCACACTTTGTGGAGAACCGTTACTAACTTGTCATTGCTGCTGACCTCACACCTTTTGAAGACCCAATCCCCCCATCCTTCCCAAATATCATCGTCGGTGAAGTTAACAGTTATACTTTCCTGTGTGCAAAAGGAGTCTGGATCTGTGTCAGCTAGGTCATTCCAGATGGCTCTGTATGAAAAAGTACAACATTTAGAAATAAACGTGTCTATGAGTGGAGTTTTTATTAATAAAAAAGTCACACTCACACAATTTTTTTCAGAGGGTACGGGGTCAAGTCGCTGAGTGACAGCAGACCTCTGTAGCTCACTCGGTTTCCCTCCATCCTGTGAAAGCACATTTGTAAGAGTGGTATGTTTTCTGCACTATTTCAAAGAGACCTTATGTCAGTGCAAGTCAGTGCAGGCATTCTATCTATCGTTTATATGCATTTAACTGTCTAGTTGGAAGACAAACAAGGTGACAATGTTATAAAAAAAAGCATTAAATGAAGGCAAACTGTAACTACAGAACATTCAAAAGAATATATATTAAGTTTTATGGCTTCAAAGTGCTACTAAAGTGAGCTGGAGTGCACTTAACCGAATTCAGAGTTTAATTGCAGCTGAATGTAAAAGGCCATTAAAAAATATGCATGGCCCAAAAGGCTGTCATGGAATACAGTTGGGAAAATAAGTGTAAGCGTTTAACGAGTAGACCTAAATGTAAAGGAGTCTCACAGAGGAAGACACAACATGAAAATATGTACATCTTCTTTATACGGTTCTGATTTCATATTGTTATATTCTTTTATACTTTTAGTTTTTATTTTCAAAAAAATAAAAAAGTTGGTTTACTGGAGTGCTGATAAAGGTTGCCATTGCAACAGCTATGAAACCTAATCAAACACAATTTTCTACATCAGACCATCATGACCATTGCAAGACTTTCACTTCCCTAAAATATATGTTGCATATTTTGTTATTACATCCATGAGTTCCTTACCACAACTCTTCAAGCTTTTTATTTGCCCGTATGGCACCAGAAAGAGTCAGCAGTTCGTCATCACCGACGTCTGTCCATCCGATTCTAAAATGGGAAGTGTGAAACAGTCTAGCCTCAAATTCTGTCATTGTACCATTTATATAGGCATAAAGTTTGTTTAAGTGTTTAGTTAAAAAGCTTGTGTAATCAGTTGTTAACTTACCCTAGTTGTCGCAAATTTTCAGACACTTGCAGCACATCAGCAATGACCCGAGCTGCGTCCATACCAAGGAGATTTTCACCAAGCCTTAAACAATGAAATAGTGCATCGGTGCAAAAGTTACATTATATATTTCTGAAGATGGTGTTTTTGACACTTTAATTAAGTGTTAGGAACACAGACCTGCAAATATTGAAAATAAAAGAAAGAAACCTCTATATGATCCAAACCAGATTTACCTTGAACTCACCAAAGTCTGTTACATCTGAGCAGTAGCGGCTGAATATCCCTCAGGGCCTCGTAGCTTACTCCTGTGCCGGTCAGATCCAGCTGTAATATTTCACCCTTTGTGAGGTTTAGGAAATACTTGATGGCGTTGTAATCCATTTGGGAGAGTGTTTCATCGCTAACATTAACCTGTAGTGTCTTTGGTTGCACTGACAGTGCCAGAGAGGGGTCCTGTTGCTCAAACAGGCAGTGCAAATGGTTGAGGATATGAGCTCCACTTTCACAGAGCATTGTAAGTTCTTTGATGATCTTCTGACGATAGCTGTCCACTTTCTCTTTCTTGCAACTCAGCCCCACTTGCCTTGAGAGAAGGTTAGTGTTGCGTTCAGCGAGGATTCCAGAGAGGAAGCGGTGGAAGAGGTCCAAATGTCCGCCACTGGACCCCTCCCCAGGACTTGCCGTTTGCTGAAGAGCCTCAGGTAAAGGGTGATCTGTCACTGCGCAATAAACTGCAGCAAAGAACTCTTGAACAGTGAGGTGTGCAAAGGAGTAAACCTCTTCAGTGCAGCCGGGCTCTTGTGCCACAGTCTTGTCCAGGAAGGTGCTCACAAGGCTGCATCCCTCTAAAGCTGCCATGTCTTTCTCGCTGCTGTAGAATAGTGTTTGATGCTCCATCAGCTTTTGGAAGGCCAGTTGACCCAGTTTCAGTACGATATCAGACAGACAGACCCCTTCTTTTTGCTCTGGACAAAACGTTAGAGCTCTTGCTTGAGTGTGAGAGCGAAGCAAGGCCACCAGATACTGCACATAAATGTCCGTCATGGTCTTGGGGCTTTCTCCACTCAGGTCCTTGCTTTCTTTAAGAATGCAGCACACAATGTAGCAAAATGCAGGTATGTAGCATAATGTCAGCATTAGCTCATTGGCTGATACCACTGAGAACATGCGGTCAGCAATAGCACTGTCCTGGAAATATCGTAAGAAGAAGTCTTGAACTTCAGTCAAGGAGAAACCAGCGATGAGCACAAAGCGGTCGATGCAGCCCACAGGGATGTGGTTGATGGCTGCAGGTCGACTTGTGAGCATGACAGAGGCGTTGGGCAGCAGTTCGCCTTGCATCAGACTTCCAAAGACCTCCACCACCTCTGCATCCTCATCAGGCTCAGTCACGAATGCGTCTACATCACAGCTCCTGTAGTGTCTGAACTCATCAAAGCCATCTAAGATGATCAGCAGCTTGTTATCGTTCTCTAAAATGTTATCCAGTTCCTTAGCCAGGTGCCGGTTTTTGCGCAGCACTAGCTCCCGGAAGTTCGTAGGTTTGTCGATCAGATTGAGGTCTCTGAAGGTCATGTGGATGATGAAGTCAAATCCAAGATGGTCCCTGTTTACCCCGAAATCAAAAAGCATCTTCTGAACTAGGATGGTTTTTCCAATACCGGCAACCCCAGAAACCAACACTTTCTTGACTGGGTGGTTTCCATGTGTGCTGAGAAAGAGTTCTGCCGGTGTGATTTTCCTCTGCACCTCTGACTTCTGCTGCAAAGATAATCGCTTTTGTCCAAACGTCAGCACCTCATGTCTTTTCATATCTAAGCCCTGGTGTCCGTCTGCCAACAAGAGATTGACGTAGTGTTCGGAAAATAGAATTTTCTCTCCGTGTCGAGTGTTGTAGAAGAGCATAGTCTCACTCCGCCGCTTGATGACATCTTTATGCTTTTGTTTGACTTTTTTATATTCTGCAAAGAAAAGATAATGTGAAAACAAAAAACTCTCACATAACAATGCAATGCTATTCCATGTGTTCAAAGATGTACCAACTTTGGATTGAATTGGATGTTGGAAGTAAGTCAAATATTACTTTATAAGAGCATTTTCTCTTTTGCTGTACTTATTATTCAGCATACTAGGAGGAATAGTTGCCTCTCCATGTTATTGTATACATTCATCTCAGATATTTTGCACTAAGAGGCTAACTTTACTCCAGCAAAAGACCTTTACATTTTTGTATTAAAGTTAAACTAAAAGAGAATAAATCATTATGTAAAAGTACTCTCACAAAACAATGCAATGCTTTCCCATGTGTTCAATGCTCAGCATTAATGTCATCTTAAATGTACCAACTTTGTATTGAATAGCATACCTGAGGATTGAGGCGAATCTGCGTTTCCTGCTTTGGGGTGTGTCTGTGCCTCTTGCTGATAATGACTACTAATTGAAAGAAAAATATCAGCTGCTTCATTGCCTTTACATTCCAGGATATCCAACACCTTTCTTACTCTTGCTCGGGGCCCCAGCTGACACAACACCTCCTCACGGTCATCACGAGTGAACACTTCCCGATCTACTAAACCCTCCAGCAGAGAGTCAATCCGTCCTTCCAGCTCATCCACCAGGGAAACTCGCAGAACCCTGAGGGCTTTCAAACAGGAATTACAACCATCCCTTTCCACCATAACTAACCTGAAAAAGATCCTCAGCAAAAATCAGAAAAGTAAGGTTATGATCGGCTGATGGAGCCTTTTGTATCGTAGCATTTCTCTCATTTTGTAAAAGCAATTTCCCCTCATAGTCTACAGGAATCCTGTTAACGCATGACCTTCTTCTAGAGCGGAGAGCTACAAAGTGAGCTGTTGGTTGTAAGAGGGGAAAAAAGTAAATAAAGGAAGTGCGATTCACTCTGACGGGTTGAGCTGATGAAATCAGGCTTTGCATTTTAACACTGCCGGTAGTAACAACTTGTTTTGCTGGTTAGGGTAGAAACTCCCACTACAGTAATGTAAGTTCTGCATAGTAAGACTGAGAAATGTTTTAGTGAAATTCCAGCAGCTGGATTAAATGACCATATAAAAACCATCACAGCTTGATGACTTGACGAAATAATGCAGTCAGTTTTTGTTTTATAAAGAGAAAATTCACAACAAACAGTTTATAAAAGGAATGTATTTGGCTTTATTAAATGATACACCAGGCATGAGCAGAAAGCGACACACCAGTTCACCAGCGGAGGGTCCCTATTGCATGCACATGAAATACCCCAAAAACTGTTGGAAAATGAATACTTAAAACCCACCCCTGCAATTATTTACAACACTATGCACAAGAACACGCATGAAAATAAATAGTTAAAAGGACAAACAAATATCTACATAACTTAAGAGCATAGGTAATATGTTTATCATGTTTTTACTTTATTCAAATAACCACACTTGGTTATCTGCCAAGGTGTCTGATGATGATATATCGAGGAACTCGGGACACGTCAGAAAGTGCAAACCCTGCCGATCTGGCACAAGTAATGATCTTTTAAATTATTTTAACCGATATTGAAATGTAACCCAGATTTCTTATTATGTTTGAAGTTCAACCAACACTGAAATCTGTCTAAAGAATGACCGTTTTCCTTAAATGTCACACTTAAGTGTGATTGATGGAGGGGGAGGAACAGTTATGCTCACATCCTGTTGTAATCTCACAAAGTGGTTAAAGGGACATTATATCTTAACAAGAAATACAAAAATCACAAAACAAAATATATAAACAATGTAACTTTACAAACTAAAAAGAACTCCGCAAGCAATGCTCTTAACAAAGACTTGGATGAGTTGAGTGCAATATAAATGTGTATTTCTCAAAAAAAATTGACTTGCTTCAGTCATACACCTCCATAGTGCAACCCATGCAAGATAAAAATGTACTTTCTATTCTGCCAAACATGCAGCTACAACTCCTGCAATCCTACTTCCTTTGCCTTTAGAATGACCTGACCGATGGTTAACAACTTGTGCTAGATTACCAAAACTGATAGCACAGATCATGGTCTTTTTCCCATGTGGCTGATACCAAATGCACTGAACCATCATGTAATATTATGTCAGCGATTCCCCATCTATATGCAGTCCTCTCGTCAGAGGATTACGCTGTGTTTAGAGTTTACTCACAACTCTACATTAAAAAATGTATTTAGCATCAACGTTTTTCATCAACACTGTTTTGGACACCCTTGCAATAAAGGCAAAACACACAACTATCCAGTGGTTATCAGAAGCTCAGGGGGCTACCCAGAATCCCTGGGTGTGAAGTCAATCAATGAAAAAAACCTAAGCCTAATTGCACCCAACTGTTGTGAAATTATTTTAGGAATACCCTGAAACTACCAGTATTTTTTAAGTTCCTTAATATGTTATTTGTTAAAAACAGAAATATCAGGTTGTATATGAATAACCTATCTGGCAATAAACCTTGTTTTGATTCTGATTTAAGAGTTCCTCATTCATGATACCACGCAGTCACCAGCAGTTTCATCTACTCAACATTGAAATGTATCATTCACAAAAGATTCATGAGCGTCAGATTTAACAGAAGTAAAACTTCATTAAAGGTCACTCCCCCCAAATCATTGAAAATTCAAACCCACACATGATTTCTTTGAGAGAAGTGGATCACGACTATCCAAATGTTCCTCAGGGTTCCACATCCAGCACTGACCACAGCTGCGGGTGTGAAGATGGGGCGTCGAGGTCTTGAGTCTCTGTTGGCCGTCTGATCTTCCCCGAGTTCCCCAGGTCATCCCTGGCACTCGTCTTAAGTGACGAGAGTGCCCCCCCCCCCCCCCCCCCCTCCTCCTCAGGTGTTTTTGCAGGAATGACAGCAGCGGCTCTTGAACTGAGGCAGAGCACAGAGCTCCAGCTGCTGGACCTTCTCACAGTACCTCGTGCTGTCCCGACACTCTCCTGCTGCAAGACACAGACAACACAATTTACCACCAATACTCACTTTAAGCCTCTAAAAAGATAAAGACGTACAAAACAAGATCTAGATTTAGTTTGTAGTAAGCTTTATTAACCCTGAATGAAATGTGTGTGCATGTGAAAACAACAGACGTTTTATCAAGATCCAGAATGCAGATCTACATTTTACCATTGTACAGCTCACCTCTGCCGCAGGACAGGATGTTGCATCGCTGCCAGCTGGGGGGACGGGGCCTCCACATGCAGTGATGTTCCCGCGTTGCCTTCCCGGTCCTGCGGTGCGCGCAGGTCACCTGGCGGGACTGGAAGCCGTGCCGTCCACAGGTGGCGGTGCACTGCGTCCAGGGCCCCACGCGCCAGTGCAGTACACACGCCTCTGTGGAGCAATTCTTCAGGGAGACAGGTCTAAAAATACAAATGCATAAAAGGTAATGGTCAGGGAGCTCTCAGGAATACACTGGGGAGTGGTTTTTACACTGAAAGGTATTTTCTATTCCACATTAACACCATATTACCACTGCTGCGCATTCATATTGTAATACCCATATTCACCTCTGGAGTCCACTGCACATCCTGTAGGAGACTTTGGTGGCGTTTGTGTCCTGGCAGTAAACATGGCGGTGCTGTGTAGCCAAACTGGGACCCACACATTGACCATGACACTAAAAAGGGAAGATTTGATCAAGCTTTTAGATTTTAGCTTTGAGATTGGAAAAACGTTCTTGCTGGTGAATAACCTCTTGTGTTTGTATATTAACTAGCGTACTTTTACACACTTCCTTATTTCAGACTTATGACTCATAACACATTTAGTTTGTATTCAAAAATGAGATGCCAATTTTTTTCAAAGTTTTTAAACCCACTTGTGCAAGTCATAAACAAAGAGAAAAGGATGACTTCCCTCAATACAACACATGTTTGGTTTCTATTTAAAGAATGATTAGCAGAATGCTTCCCCTTTAAATCATTTGTTTTATCAAATAAACATTAAAAAGTACTTGGCTTGTGAAAAACTCCCCAAAATGTATAGACTAAGAACTGGCATACAATGTCTAACGTTGACCCTGTGTCCTAGAAAATAAAATCAGCTTGACACAGTCCATGTACAGATGTGTGTGTGGAGTGAATGGAAGCAGACTCACTGCCCCCCAGCTGGTGGAGGCCCATCGGGCGCAGGGCAGCTGGTTGCAGGGCCGGCTGTCAGAGGGTCTCCTCCCGCTGCCCAGGCACTGACGGCTCTCCACCTCTTTGGATCGGCCCTCAGGACCCTTAATGCAGCGGACGCTCCTGCTCTGGGACCCCCCTCCACAACTGGCGGAGCACTGTGACCAGGGATCCACTCGCCACCTAAAGCAACCACAGAGGAAAAGTGGACAATGACATATAGTGTTTATACAGTTATATAATAAAGTATAAATATTCTTTTGGGCCAACAGAGGGACTCATCACCTAAAAAGACAGCTGTACCTCTTTTAAAGTATGGACATGTACTACTTATCTATAGTCAGTGCATAAATAGCACAAAACTCAAGTACCAGCAGGAAGCTAAGTAATGTGATTCCGTGGATGGAGGCAGCAGAAAAATGCTTTTTACACATAGATTTACTGCTATTTTTTAAATGTTTGTACTGCTTTACTTTGCCATCAGACAGTCTTACAATTTGCTGCTGCCTTCATACAGCAGTACGTTGCTTTTACCTTGATGAGAAGTACTTCATTCAACATTTGAATATTTTCCATAAAAAAGGAAGTTGCATAAAACATGCAAGCACCCAGTTATGTCACATGTAAGTAAATGGGGAATTATGAATGTGACAAGCCTGTAGTAGCAGCAGTTCACCTGAGGGGGCAGGCCTGTCCATGGCACAGCTCTGCAGACTGGCTGCTGTTACTCCCCTCAGAGCAGATAGGCCCATTTGCTCGAATGCCATTACTCTGGACACAGGTTCTTCCTTTGCCACCTGAAAACACACATTTAAAACTATATTGTTATCCTCTTGGATTCAGAAATCAAAAGAAGACACCGTATAAAACTGGTTGTAGCTGAAGATGATTTTGAAACCAGAGGTCCTGATGTTTGTTATATATGCAACAAAATAAATTAAATAGGTTCGACACAGGAAACATGTAACTCCTCAGATATGAATGCTCTCCCCTAAGATCTGTGAGACACTGAGTTTAATTTAAAGTGCAGGTTGGACAGTTTACAGCACCTTTAAGCGCCTTTATCGTCCGTTAAGGTCAGGCGAGTGGGGTGCACCCAATTCATCTTCTCTGAAACATTGCCTGGAACCTCTAATTGTTCTCGTATGGGGAGGAAACGTGCCGGAGCATCAGGAAAACCCTGCGGCCAACTGCTTTGATGAAAATGCAGCAAGGTCGCCAATAATCATGCTCTGATGACACGAAGGACAGCGCCGCTCGGAGATTAACAGAGCTGTGTCATGCTTTGGACATTCCCAAACACTTAATCCACATGAAGACACCAGGTTATGTAAAAGCTTACTTCATACCTGTTTGGTCTTCTTTTTCTTTGTTTTTTTGTCATTAAAAACACTCAAAAAAAGTATTAAGTTGGTCTTTAAATTGACTATTTAATATGTACAACATATTTAAAGTGGTAAACTGCTTTTTCTTGCCTGAGAAATTATTTTATTAAGGTGTGTGTTGCAATTTGGGGTTAGGTTTTCTAATTATTAATTCTAACTAATTGAAGAACTTGAGGAGGAATTATTTAATAAGATCCCTCCAGATGTTAAAATAAACTAAATTAGCAGTTTATTCCACCATGCTGGGAGTAAGATTCTGTGTACCTGTAATCTGCAGCCAAGATGAAAGAGATGTCGTTCCGAGACGGTTTTTGGCAGTGCAGGTGTACAGACCCTCATCCAGCTTGCTTGGAGACTGGATCCTCAGTGAGCCGGAGGACAACAGGCCTACTCTGCCAACGCGAAGATGACACAACCACTCAATCAGCTACTTTTAACAACAACAAATACAGTTTTATTGATGGACAAAAGCTCACATTAAAGGCCAGTTCTTACCTGCTGTTGTAGTGCAGCTCTTTGCCGTTCTTTGTCCATGTCAGGGACGGCTCTGGGTTCCCCAGGGCCTCACACCTCAGCTCCAAACTAGCAATGGGTTTCTGCAGCAGAGCCAGCACCCCCACATGAACTGTCATTTCAGAGGGCGGCACCGCTCCCACCTTCCGGGGCCGCTGGATTATCACCGGGCTTCTTGGCCGCGTCGCTTTGATGTTGGGTTTATTAAGCGGGGGCACCTGTGTGGAGGATTCTGCATTTTCCGGGGGATGAAGGGTCGACTCATTGGTCTCACCTTGTGCGATAGCGAGCTCACTGAGCAACTGTGCGACGAGTTGTCCCCCCCTTTCTCCTCCTTCAGAGAGGTTGTACATGATCTCATCTAGCCTCTGGGTGTCTGCGATGAGTACGAGCAGGCTAGAAAGTTCTGAATTGGCTCTCTCGTCCTCCAGGGTCGACCGGTTCTCCTGTGTTTTATCAGCAGGCTCTCTCTCATCTTGGAGAGAGCCTTTGAGTTCAAGCAAGTGCTCCACAATGTTGTCATATCTGTTGAGGGGGATGGGTAGCTCCTGAAATCTTTCTCTCACAGCTGCGTCCGTCTCCCTGACTTTTTGTTGTCCACCCCCGAGGAGCCACGACGCTGGAGCAGAGAGCTTGTGCTTGCTGCCGATGATCTGCAGGACAAAATGTTCCCGTGCCTGACCTGCGACGCATGTGTATATCCCGGCGTCTGATGCGCGCAGCTGCTGAATCTTCATGTATCCCAGCGATGTCACGGAGAGATGTGGTGGGCCAATCAAGGGCTTTCCCTCCTTCAACCATCCGATTTGACCTTTGCGGAAGTTTCTGGTTGGGCAGCGAAGGACTACAGTCGTCCAGGGGAGCAGGTAGGCATAGCCTCCCACCAGCAGCTGTAGCTTTTTGCCCTTCCTCCACTGGATATACACCTTCTTTTGGCCCAGTATGATGGGATTGGGTTTGAGAGAGTCTGTGATGAAATTAAAGAACAGGTAAAGGATTTGATTATCTTCTGTGCTGTACTTCTGTGCATTTCAGATTTAAAGGAATGTCCATTAACGTATCAGCTCGGGTCTAGTAAAACACCATTAATGTTTTACTTTTACTTTGTACAGTATGTGTTATTGTTACACTGGTTATTGGTTGGCTAATGTTACAGTTATTGTATGCTCATTTCATTGATGTTAAGAGAGAGTGAAGTAATTAAGAATGTTCTGTTCATGTTTATCTAACATAAAAATGATGGTAAAACATGAATGAAGGTAAACAAGTGTAATTCTATAAGCAACTGTTGATGTCATGTATGTGAGGAAAAAACAAAAGAAAAAACAGCTATGTTTTTTTAGCTTTCTTCTTACACATCTTTCGAGCAATTTCTACTCCAAACACAATTTTTTTTGTACTGCAAAGTCAAATACGAAACAATGGAAAGACTTTGCAGCTAATTTTCACAAAGTAACTTAGTATGTAGAAATCTACGAGTACGAGTACATTTATCCTCATTTAGATAACCTCATTTACGGTGTTGATGTAGCAGCTATAATGTTAGCATAGCCCTGATGTGACACAGCATCAGCAGTACAATTTGACAAAACAGATCCAAACAGAGGGTGTCTTACTCTCGCAGGGCCTGAGGGAGCATGGTCGGATTTTGGCGGGCTGGGCCAGCAGGGAGCATTTCTCCAGGTCTACGGTCCGATGTTTGCGATCCTCCCCTTGTCTTCTGCACACTGCCTGAAGTCTCTGAATGCCATCTCCACACGTCACAGAACACTGGACCGATAGAATAGATTTTGTAAGACATGAGGCAGACAATGTATGGTGATGGTATTATATTTAGAAAAGGTAGGTCTACCTGGGACCAGTCAGTTGTGACCCATCGAGCTTGGCACTCCTGCATGGCGCAGATCTGCTGGCTCGCGGGACTTTTGGATGGACAGAAGGTGTCAGGCAGCTCCAGGATGCTGCCATCTGCCAGCCGCTGTTTGCACAGGACCTGCCTCCTTTGAAATCCACCTCCACAGCTCTGGGAGCACTACAAAAATACAGATGTGCCGGGGATTACATTAGCTATAAGGGCTAGACGCTTCAGCCTAATTGCTGTGCCAGGCACGGTGGTGAACTTCCTAAAGCCCCTATCCAACTTGACAAAAACCCCACTAACACCCACTACGTCTGGCTTTTGTCTTCACTGGGGAAATTGGATGTCATTCCTCAGACAAATGACAGCAGTATTTATAATAGGGATGGAAACATGACACAAGTGAGAGCCTTTACCTGTCCCCAGGCTCGAGTGTCCCACATGGGAGGACAGTCAAAGCGGTTACAGGCTTGGACCGGGACGGGCTTGGGGCTCTGACAGTCTTCATCCCGCAAAACCTCGGTACGGTTGCTGTCCCGGGAGGGTCGGTGAGAGCATGCCACAGTGCGGGTCATAAGACCAACCCCACAGCTAGCAGAGCAGGAACTCCACTCCCCCGTTTCCCACCTGTAAACACAATGCTCAGCATCACACTGCTGCATGATGTCAACGAAATGTAACCAGTTTCTTCCTGAGTTTTCATGTTAACCACACACAGTTTATTAACTTTTAACCCTTCCGGTTCCAGATTTATCAAATTGCTTTATCTTTAGGGCAAATGCATATGTAGCTAGCCACATTATCCAATCTATACAGCAGTGCAGTCCGAGCGCTTGATGTTTTTACTTGATCCCCTGAGAGGACGCTCTTTCAGTCTTATGTGCAAATCTATGAAAGTGAATACAAGTGAAAACTAAAAGGGTGATTCATGGGGCCAGATACTGTCAGAGAAACATCAAATCTCCCACTGAATTTAGCGATATTTGAGAAATCCCAAGGCATGATTTCTTCACTCGTGTTTTCCCAATGACCCCGGTGTACCAATTTTCTTTTTGATGCCTAACACATTTTCTTTCGAAAGAAGAATCCAGCTTCAAAGTTTTCTGAGCACATTTATTCTAATCTTGAAAACAATGTGGCATGTGTCTTTGTCGCTATGGCTTTAAAAGGCATCCTAAAGCTTCGGCTTTGACCAAGATGGCAGCGGTTTTACTTCTTGCTTGACAGATTAGGTGAATTTTCAAAACTATTCATGTTTACTCAAGGGTCCAGGGACTGTGGAGAATTGGGAATGAGGGTTTTTTTTCAGGACCGGTACTATACTCAAAGCCAAATCCTATGGCTGTTTCCCTTCAGAGGGAACAGTATCCAAAGAGTGTAGCTTAATATGCGAGGGTGAGGAGGCCTCAGGGAGGGAGTAAAGAGCCAAAGGAAACAAGTCCAATACAGCGTTTGTTGTGCCTGAAAACAAGACTCAAGGCCTGGAAAAACAGGCCGGGCAGGCAGCAAGCCTCTGGGTTTTCTGACAAGAGTGGTGGAACACCGACACTGCGCACGGTGTTAATTTTAAACGTGTGGCCTACCGCAAAATCCACTCACCGCTTAGCCATGGCTCAGTAATATTAGACGTTGCTATGCTATCATGCTATTATGCTGTTTAACCATTCAGGTATTTCATTTTGGGTTCTCATTGTTCATCCACTGTATTCCAAATTGATGAAAAACCTGAAAAAACATGTTCCCAGAAAATGATTGTACTGCTGTTTTGAACCCTTTACATATTTGGTTATAGATCACATTCATTCTCCCCATAGGATGAACCTTTTTTCATTTGGAATAATTATTACATAAGGTTTCTTAATTAACTATGCTAGGCAAAATGTCAACGTCAAATACACAGTATTTCATTATGCAATGGGCAGATTGCACATTTTTGATTTAAATGACGCCCTGATTGGCTTTTCCAAAAGGAAAAATGTCACATTGTCAACCTATCTGATAATGTGACATAAGACCCTATGATGCGTCATCACTGAAGGACATTAATAGTCATATAAAAAGCCAAATTCAAGCATTTTTTTACAGTCCTTTTTCAATAGGTATTGCTAACTTCTCCAGCACAGGTCTCCTCCATTTCTGTGCTGACAAAACAACGGAAAAAAGGTTTCATTCCAAGGACAATTTCACATGTCAGCCCAGCAAATATCACCACCGGCACATGGTCCCTATTTTGTGCTTTATTCTCACAAGCCGTCCCTCTGGATTCATTTCCTGCTATCAAAGATACTCATCGATCTCTGTTACTCTGCTCTAGTATCACTTGGACCCAAAGTGGCCCAAATGATCATTTAATTGGCCCATGTGGTTTAAAGTGAAAGACATAACATAGTGGATTAGAAGGATTTTAATCTATTTTGTACAAAACCACTGATTAGCAGAGATTAATTGATCCAACGGGTGTGATGCGAGTCCTTTGATCGTCTAAAAGTTGAGCAGTTCCAGGTGCAGGACCCAGGAAAGCATCGGGGCTCTGGGAAACGCTACATGAATGTCCCAGCTCTCTATATTGCATTTTTTTTCTTCTGGGTTACAGTCTTGGCAAACTAATAAAGAGCAGAGCCAGATCTCAGTCCTGCTTTTAATTAATATTTTCTTTCTTGAATGCAGCCAAAACTTTTTCCTTTTTTTTTTTTTCAAAAACACATTTCCTCCACGGGTTTACTGCATTCATCAATCATGTGTGTTTTAATGTTCGTGCGCAAACTATTTTAAACAAATGATATGTGTGTCTGTGATTTAATGTACCTGGGTGGGCAGGGCTGGGTTCTGCAGTCCTGCAGGAGCTGAGGGGGGCGTCTGGAGCTCACACACAGACTGTGCTCGGCTGCCTCCCTCGTCTGCTTGTTCAGGCAGATGACCACAGCCTCCTGCACACCTGAGATCAGAAAAAAAATCACAAGGGATGTCAAATAACCACGAGATATAGGAAAGGGTCAACTTTTTAGACAATAATTATCTACCTGTGCCGTATCTGCTATGCAGCCGGATATTGTTCTTGTTAGGTATCTTTCAAATATTATCAGCTTCACACATGTAGCATTAAAGCAATGAAGCAACCCACATATTATGGTGTGTTAATACCAAATGGAAAGGACTTTCTTTGCACATGGAATATGCAAGGAATTAGCTTGAGGTTATGACGTGAAAGCCTATCAGAGTTGAGATTTTCATGAGGACACCAACATAGGGATGTTGTTTACCCAGAAATGGAAGCCAGTGTCACATTGAATGTTTTTACTTTAAAGCAACAAAAGTGTCAAGATATTTATGTCTATAAACAATAATGTGAGTGTAACTCTGATTGGAACTTGTTTCCGAAAACAAGCTCTCGAAACAGTGTTTGCTTGTTGTTTTTAGGACAGACCTGACAAAGCATTTACTTAAAGTCTCTACAAATGTATAAAATAGTGTTGGTTTTTCTGCATCCTGTTGACTAGTTTATCGCAATTAACTGTTTATTTTTGCTAAAATCTGCAGTGAATCAGATGAATCAACTGTGCAGAGTAACCCAAATCATCCCAAATTATCTGGTGGTCAAACTATTTGGTGTGAATGCAGCATCAGACCCTCAGAAAAAAGCAAGCGGTGGCGCAATCAACATCAAAACGGTTCAGCGGCCTGCTTCATTTCAGGACCTGTACTTTGGATAAACTCCAAGGGTGTGATGTCATGTCACGCTAAAAGCAACGCAACATTAATCTCTGCTTCAAATGTTGGGGACAATAACAGCGAGGCGGGCACTTCAAATGCTTCAGTGGTGTGATGGTCCACAGGAGCGCAGGCCTCGGGTGTGTATGACACCTGATAGCCCACTGTAATCATCCCTGAATGTGAGTTTGTTGGGTTAGGGTGAGCACACACAGACAGAAGCCTACGCCCATGTGCAGAAATTAAAGTTGGGGGGAGATTAAAGCTGGCCTGAATGAACGTTGGCAGGATGTTTGGGAAAGCTGGTGCTGGATTCCCTGCCACTGAGAGAGACTATGACGAATGACCTTTACGATTGCTTGCAACAACTCCCATTATCATTTAATATCATATAACCTTCTACTTTAAAGCCCATACTGCCATGGTTTAAGTCATACACTAGAATAAGGTCACCGCTTACTGCTGTGAAGCATCATTTTACCCTGGAAAAATTCACTACTGATTGAGTAGGGTTACTTTATCAGGATGTGATTTATAGGGTCATAGGGTCAACATTTAGGTTTAAATTTCTACAAAAAACATAATGTTATTCCCATCGTTACCCTCATCAGGTGTACATTGTGTTACGTGCAATTAGCAAATGTGAGGCTGCTAAGACACTAAACATTTTATCATGTTAGCATTTAACTCAAATCACTGCTGTGCACTTTGGTCCCACGAACTTATTGTGCTGCTTTGCTTTTTCATGTTAAAGAGGTCAGTATTGATCCGTACCGCCGCCACAGCTCTCTGAGCACTCGGTAAAGCCCTCGTACTCCCAGTCGTGCAGCTCCTCTCTGTCAGGTGTCTCCTCCTCCTCCTCCTCCTCCTCCACCTCCTTTTCACTTTCTTTCCCTTTGCCGGAGCAGGGCGTACGGTAGCAAGGCTGACTGGTCGCGGGTTTCACCCCCTCACACTCATCGTCGGGCAGGTCGGCCACAGACTGGGAGAAGGACAGCAACACCTGGCACTTTACGGCCCGCCGCTGAGTCCCGGCGCCGCACGTCCTGCTGCAGGGCTGCCAGGGAGCCGGGATGAAGCTGGAGAAAAACGGGAAGATTAATCACACACATAAATATATAAACACTTGCTGTGGTATACTTCACACACAAATGCTCACAGGCTTGGACAGGCAGTAACATTTGGGATTTGACAAGGACAGCAGACTTTAAACTACTTTGGTGCATTCCCCCTGTGTACAGATTTAAGTCATTGACTTCTAAATTCATAAATCCACTGAGTATTTATGAAGTCCAGACCTGCTGTGGTTAATTGAACAGCTGTGAGGAATTAGGATCAGTTATTCCAGGATAAACGGCTGCCATGTGCATCCTTCCTCATCTTAAAGTTTGGATCATAGAGGGAGAGACTTCCCGAATGCCTGAAGGCCCGTCAAGGTTGGGTGAGAGCTAGAGCCCCAAAAATGACACCACGTCACTGCTCAGAGTACAACAAAAAATAATACAACTGGAAAGTTTGCTCTGCATCTTTAGGTTGGCCCAAATGAAAAAGCGTAGTTATTTTAAAGATCAAGGAAGGGAAATCTAATAATAAACCATTGTTCAGATCTGGTGACACTATACGAAAAGTACTACAACAGACAATGTGGGGTAACTGGAAACTACTGACACATAAACCTAACTGGAAATTCAACATGAGGAGGTAAAAGCCATTTCATCATACCTTTCCTACCTTTTCCATTGCACAACAGTCTTGTATTCATCCATTTTTTATACTCCATTGTTAGCCCAAATATTTACAACATGCAGCAGCTGTCCTCGGCAGGGCGGAGCTCACCACAGTTTATTTTGGCAGATATACTTTACAAAACCTCAGTAATGACAGAAGACTAATTTGGCTCTGTAGCTCACTGTGTGACAATCATTCAGTCGCTTCAGTGTTGAGTTTTTTTTAGATCAGTTATTAATAAAATGAGAAAAACAGTTTTTTTAGGAGTTAAAATCAAGTAGTGCACTGAGGTTGTCCCCGCAAATGTATGTATAATATCATTTCTGGTCGAGCTAAGATACTTTTACAGTGATGTTGGAGATTGGTGCACATTAGGAAAAGCTTCCGGACCCAGTCTGACCTCACGGACAGTTTGTGGCTGATCTGATTGGTTGAGTGTAACTCGAGCTGTAGGTTCAGGAAGAGGTATGAATGTGTGTGTGCCGCAGCAGTGACAAATTATGAGCACCAAAAATGAAACTCTCCTAAGCAAATATGGTAGAATTGTTCAGAAATGGGTTGCGTGCGTGAGTGAATAAAGATTGCAATCTTTTAACGATTAACCTTTCAGCCCTAATGTTACTATATATTTTTTTTTTCAATAGATGTTGGTAATTTCATTCAAAATTGGAATATGATTGGATAGGAAAATTGTTTAACCCCAGTCAGCCAAGTTGTTTCGGGTAAATCACTCTCTGGGTTTATAAACTACCCAAGTACCTTCCTACAGCAGGCATTATGAGATACATGAATGTCATAAAGCAGCCAACCGATGTGCAGCATTCCTCCTCGGTTAAACAGTGTGACCACAACACACAGGCACCCTGCTGTTTCATAAGATGCCTCAATAAAGAGCTCATTATTGCAGCAAACTCGGCTCTTTATGAGTGCTCCAGGACTCATAGTGTTTTGGACAAACAAATGAATCACCGGCAGTTAGATCTTGGAACGAAAGCAACAAAGTCGACAAGCGAACCCACGGAAAAGTTTATCTTCATGCGTTGTTAAAGTACATCTGCGGCTTCAAAAACAATTGGGATTTTTGTGATATCTGCCAAAGCCCCATGTTGATCGTATCAAATGAATTCCATCGATTGGAAATTATTTATTTACTCACAGCGGTGAAAAAAAGCTCTCCTTACCTCGCTGTGGAACATATATGGGTTTCAATTTTCAAGCCGTTTCACAGCGGTGGCTCGCGGCAGGCGCACGGCCTGGCAGTGGTGGTGCAATAAGTCTAACTCAGGAATGTCCTTCTCTTTCCGCTCACATCCGTAACCTGGCCCCATATGGTAGGCAGATATTGTTGTTGGCATGTGGATGACGGCATATTATACACAGATATTTATGAGCTTTGCGAGGGAAGACTTTTTTTTCTCGCAATAGAGCAAATTCATATGTTTTGGCGTCCCTCCCTCACACTCTCCCACTCCAAAGATAAGTCACAGTAACAGATGTTTTGAACTGGCTAACATGGACGCTAATACAAGTCATGCAAGACACTGGGTACAGTCCAAACATTGTCCATCTTCAGAGGCCTTTGTGATTGCACTGATATGCGGGACATCTGGAAGCTTGCTGAGGTAATGCTGGTAGTCAGCTACTTTCCAAAAAAATATGTTTTGTCTTTCACCTTCAGCTCCCCCTTTAACCCTTAATAACCTCATACAGCATTACTTAGAGCTTACGATAAACACCTTCCCTGGTGCGTTAAACTTCTTATTTACTCCTCTTGACATAAACTCTCCTGCCACCTTGTCTGACAAACATTTGGCAAACCCAGGTTTACAAAGAGGCCTATTTTGTAAAGTGCCAGGAAAATATTCGAAGCTACAGCCGTACACTGACTCCGAGTTCTTGCAAATGGCCTTTGACATGAACACAACCACGACACTGTTGGGGTTTCATGGCAGTGCCAGCCCTGTCGGCTTCAATTTCACCTCCAGGTAGAAACTGCGCCCTGAGCTGTGAAAGCTGTTGTTGTATCTGGGATCTGACTTCTTCTTCTGTCCGTGCAGAGTGACAGGGATTCTTTTTCTGGGCTACGAAGCTAGAGAGGCTTTATTTGTTTAACATTACTAACTTATCAGAATCAGGATTGTTTCCGATATAATAAAGCATCAGTCACAGATATTTCAATTACCATTAATATCCTTTTTAATGCGCTTGCATGCTCATGTGGCCGTGTGTTTGATGCACACAATAAACAGGTTTAGGTTGCGCAAAAGTAAGAGCATAAATATAGAAAATAAAAATTACAAAGAAATTGGAAACTAATATGGCATCGTATAACATGGTTTTAGTGCAGAGAATGAGAAAATCTAATATCAAAAAACCCAGTCACAGATAATCCGACACAAATTCACATTAATATCCTTTTTTGTGCGCATGCATGCTAATTTGTGCATGTGTAACTCACGTTGGTTCCTCAGTGACGCTGACCTCCTCCTCCAGCTCGATGGCCTGCTTATGCCACACAGGTTTGGCCTCTACTGGGAGAGTATCTACAGAAAATATCACAGGAAAGATAAAGGACCAGAGATTAGGGTTTAAAACATGATTACGCTTTGAAATCTGCTTATAGCAATGTTTAATTATAGTTGTAGACAGACAGACAGACAGACAGACAGACAGACAGACAGACAGACAGACAGACAGACAGACAGACAGACAGACAGACAGACAGACAGACAGACAGACAGACAGACAGAGACAGACAGACAGACAGACAGACAGACAGACAGACAGACAGACAGACAGACAGACAGACAGATCAAGAATAATAGAGTAAAATACAAATAAACATAAAAAATAACAGACTCTCAGTAGAAAATACATTTATTCAGAAGAGTATCTAAACACCATAACATATAAAGAATAAATGAGAATACTCTTTAATGTACCAATTTACTAAACATACAAACATAGTGTGCCATATACATTACATATTTGTGTACAGTAGCTTTAAATTAAAAGTAAAATGTATCCTTTGAAGTAGTGTTTGCAAATAAGAGTATGTGCAAACTGTTCATGATTATAGAAAGGGAGAACCCGAACAAACTATGAAGCATTGAGTTCTCTAGACAAACAGACCTACCGATGGATTTATAGCAGGGCACCGTCACCAGGCATTCCTCCTTGATGTGCGGCTTGGTGGTGGGGTTACAGCCTCCAGCATGGAGTCCTCTGTGATCGATGCACAACACCACCCTGTAGCGCAGACCCTGCCCACAGGTCACCGTGCACTGGTGGTGACAGGGAGACATGGTGGGAGAATCGCAGATTAGCTGACGGCGATTATCACACACACATTGGTTAACGTGTTAAGTCTCAGAAGCCCTCGACTCGAGGAAAGTAAAGCAAAGAGACCTTCCAAAATCCCTGCAGCGCTCGGCTCAGGAGTGAACTTTGTGCATCCGCTGCCAAAACAAGCATTTAAAGGCAAGTTCACAGGGAAGAATGTGCTAGGTAAACAGCGTCCCGGGCCACAAATCTGACTCCCTGGGCCTCTGCCTGTGCACGTACGAATGGTGAGGCTGAAACATCCCCACGAGGATGATGTATGGGATGTTTATGGTTATTGTAACTGCAACTCCGCCACATCAGTAAGCTAACAGGAGCGTTAGATGGTCCAGATGCATCACCTAGATATACTGGATGTGTTGGCAGAAGAAGAGTTTAAGAATATGTGCTTTTGGCTTGGAGATTTAACAAAGCCTTAAAGTTACACGTGGTGAAGGATGCTTAAATTGAGGTGAGCAGTACTCTGATTCACACAGGGAGCTTGTGTTTGAATCCAAACATTCCCAGAGTATTCCCGTAAAACATTCAAGATGACTAATCATGCTTTTCTTTTTACTTCTTCTAACTCCTTGGGTCAATTAGGCCTTACTTTGCTGATTCTCAGACTTAAAAAAACTTATGAACATGAAGTTCTATTTACATTTTTTGCAAGTTTGTGATGCTTTACAGAAACTCACAAAAGAAAAACTAATCAATGGAATAGCCCCTCCAAAAAAAAAAGTTTTCAAGGATTTTAACGACAAGACATACCATACCAATAAGCACCAGTGATAATCATGAAAAAAACAATGTTCAAAACTGAATAAAATGGCACCTACGGGAGACCACTCCTGTGCCAGCCAGGTGGGGCAGTCGAAGGCGTTGCAGGGCTGCAGGATGGCCGTCTTGGAGGAGTAGTGACACTTCCACTCCTCAGTGGTGGTGATAGTGCCCTGCATGTCCTCTTCCACACAGGACACCGAGCGACTCTGGATGCCTCCGCCGCAAGAGGTGGAGCAGGCCGTCCAGGGACTGCTCTCCCATCTGAAACACCAATGTCACAGATAGGTTGGTAAAGTTTGTCTTGCTGGGTCCTGAATACCAGAAAAGAGTCATTTTTGCACTTCTGGTTCGCTCGTCTCAAAGTTAATGGTTGTTAGGTTAGGCACCTGAAATAAGGTCTGTGGTTGGCACAAGTTTAGGACAGTTTATTATTATTGTTCTATGACGTAAAATCTATCAGTAAAACTCCACCTGTATATTTTGAAGCTCTTTCATGTCTCGAAATAGGCCGTCACTAACAAGCGTCTAAATGAGACCCCCAGAGACTACTATGTTAATTCCCCTAGTTCTAAAATGCTTATTCCCTGCAGCACTTTATGGTACCTCACAGCTGAGAATACATACCGAGGCAGGGGGTGGTAGAGGTCATATGGCATAATTTGCTTGTAGCCGTCGCTAAAAGGCAAAATCAATAAGAGAAAATGAAGATTTAGAATCATACAATCTGCTGTTGACACTTTTTTTTAAAAGAGTTTTCTCTGCCCCCACCTAGCCAGGCAGGGATCCATGTTGCACTCCTGCAGTTTGGGTTTGGGTTTGATGTTCTCTGGGTAATAATGACAATACTGATCCACCACCACACGGCCGCTCCGGAGGTCAAAGCACTCTGCTGAGGTCAGCTGGTAGCCTGCACATAAAGAAACGTCAATGATTTTGTCTGCCACAGGGGACATTTTGGGCTTTCCTAGTGCTTTTTCTCCACTCACCTCCACCACATGTGACGGAGCAGGGGAAGAAGTCGGTCTCTCTCCAGCGGTGGATGATGGGCTGGTAGTAAATGTACTGCACCACACTGTCCGGTCCACTGGAAAACTGCACCTACAGAAACAGTGTTCATGTTGTCACCACAAAAAAGTGATAAATAATAACTGGATGAGAGATGACAATATCTGATTTCATCAATACAAATATTTGTTTTTCTGTTGAGAAAAGAGCCATAAATATTTAAGCAAACATAATTCCCCCGTCTACTATATTGAAAAAATGCCAGGCTATGTCTACACGTATGAATGAACGCTGCTGCCACTCACTCACATTAAGTGAAGTGGAGACACTGTCTGGCAACCTTTTAATATGATTTTCTATTTGTCCAAACCTTTTCCAGCCCTGCGATATAAATTGGCTGTCTGCCTTTAAACAGATTAGAAAATTATGCTTTTATACCTCCTCAGATTTCTGTCTCCGGAATTGATATTTATTGTCTGATCCGGAGTTGTGTGTTTATGAAGGGGGAAGTTTTCATAGGCGTTTCCAAGTATAACTTTTAATGTCCACTCACTGGCCCTAGAGTGTCAGCATGTGAGTGTAAGTGTGTAATGCATTTACAACACACAATGTAAGCTCTGTAAAAAAAAATCCATGGACCAATACTGAATTATGAGGTGGGTTTATGAATGTGGATTTATGTAGTGTTATGTTTTTAACATACTGTAAGTTAACCTTGTGCATAGTGATTGTTTTCCAAGCCCAGACATTCCTTGATGAATCAAACACATATTTCTTCACATTAAGTGGAGGGAAATGAAGGGTTGAGTGATAATTCTCGGTGGAAGCTAATTATTATTGATATTAACATATTGAATTTTTTCTTCTCTAGTTTAAAACTCACGGTGTGTAACATTATTTCTAGAAAAGTATGGTTTGGTTATTTTCTCTTCCATCCTTCACTGTGTATTAACTTATTTGTTTTAAATTATTTTATATTAAAACATTTTCACTTAGATTTTTAATATCATTATTTCTCTCTTGTTTTTATTATTTAGAATTTTTCATTTATGCATTTTTAGTACTATTATGATAAATATTTAGTTGTACCTAAGTTTTTTTCTCATATTTATTGTCCCTATTGCTTTGTCCTTTTTAATTTGGTTTTAAAATGATGTATTTTTATTCATTTTATCCCTTCATTTTTGTTATATATTTTTTATTTCTTGTACTTTCATGCTTTATTCTTGTTTTTATTTGTATAATTATCAGGTTTAATCTGGTTTTTTTTCACATGAATTTAAGTATCACTATCATATCTCTCCACCTCTCCATTTATTGCGCTATTTATCAACGTACATATCCCTATCCAGAAATGGGCAATGAAAACTTAACTGCTTGCTCATATTCCCTGAAAAACAAAATTAACCAAACTGTGGAAGAAATAATAAAATGAGAACAGCTTTCAGTCACTGGATTTTACATATTTAAGCTCTTACTTTGACAGTGAAGTCGGCTCCAAGTGGGCCGGTGATTCTCAGGACTTCCTTATCAGAAAGTTTCTGGAAGTCCAGGGTGGTGTTCTCCAGGAGGAACTGCCCCGATTTATCCAACACCAGTTCCCCTTTCACCCCCTGTAGTGTCTTACTCTCCACATCTAGAGAGGAAACAAATTAAGAGCAAGGGCAAAATGAAGTTTATCGGTTTCAATTCTAAAATAAATCAACATACAGATACTTTAGTTTCTCTTTGAATATCATATTTTCTTGTCTACATTTTCCCTCGTTACTGTCAAACTAAATGAAGCAGCAAATGAAAGGAAAAGCAGTGACCCCCTCACCGTTTGACCTCACCTTACCCCTGGCCTAATAAGGGTGTTGTGTGATTTCCTCGGTGACATTTTAACAAAAACAAGGAGGTACCAGGGAAGCAGCAACCAGCAGACACATGGTTACAATTTAGGGGCTTTTGGCCAAAGAGAAGGAGGGAAATATTAAATGAAAAATCTGTCCATTCAGAAAATCTTTCGACCTGGTCCAGGAAACAATCTGTAAACTCAGCGTGGAAAAAAGATAGATGCTGAAATGGAACATTTGTTATCGATTTGATCCAGTGTGGAGTCTGATGCCAGCACTTTGACACCAGAGAGATCTGCTGGAAGCCTCACACCTTCTCAGAGCCAGGGCAATGGGGAAAAATAAATATCTGGTTATTCTGTGCTGAGCTACTTTCAAAAGCAAAGCCCAAAATATAATATATTTCATAATGAAATGTTGACTTCAGGTTGTTTCTTGGGCGAGATATTCATTAGAGGTCAAGCAAGTATAACTTATAATGGAAAAGTAATATTTCTTTTGAATAGCAAGTCTTTAAAACACAACATGACCGGCAGTAAAACTCCCTAAGCTCATGCAGAATACTTGTGTTTAATGTGCAGGTATTTGGCGATAAAAAACACAGCCAAATACAAATATCACCCTGGACCTACCAGGACTTACACAAGTGATCCGGGCCTTTCAGGACCAGGCGAACATGACGACTCTTAAAGGGGACGGCAACAACCGTGTCCTCAGCTGCAGCAGGAGAAGAAAAACAGCTTTAAGAATATCACTCATAGTTATACAGATCACAACTAGTAACACACATACCATAAGAAACTGACTGATTTGACTAAGAAAGACTGCAGTCGGACAAAAGGTGATTATTATTGAATGTATTGTGAGTGAGATACTTTACTTTTTCCTGATGCGTGCTGTGTCTTGTAGTGTCCTCGTACCAGTCTGCAGGATGAGCCGTCTCCATTGCATACACCGCAGTTGTCCTCCTTCACTGCGCTCCCCAAGTCATGATCACATCCTACAATCTATCACACACAGACAAATACACAGAGGAGAGAGAAGTACTCAGATCTTGTACTTGAGTAAAAATAGAAGTACCAGAGTGTAAGAAGACTCTGTTGCAAGTAAAAGTCCTGCATTCAAAATGTTACTCAAGTAAAAGTACAAAAGTTGTAGCATCAAAATATACTTTAGCTAGTTTTAATGACTTTGTATACTGTAGGGTAGCTTGTGGATTTACTCCAGGTGTAACTAAAGTCTGTTTTAAGTGTTGATTATATTTCTCATCATTAATCCAGATGTGTAACTAAAGGTATTCAATAATCGTAGTGGTACACAATTGACCTCTGAATTGTAGTGCAGTAGAAGTACAAAGAAGCATAAAATGAAAATACTCAAGTAAAGTACAAGTACAGGTAATACGTCCCACCTCTGAGTAGAAGTATCTTGTTAATGTTCTTACTTTGCTTATTTTCTTTACACCACTGCAAATACATTAAAAGCAATATTATTTCTCATTTTCATTTTTATCAAACATAAATAAACTCCAAACTGCAAAACAATAGAAAGATACATGTGAAAATTCCCAGTAAAATGATGTTGAGTTAGTTAAAGATGATGTCTTCCTTGAAACCATTTAAATGTTACAGTGAGATTATAAAAAAACATCCCTCAGGGTTCCTCCATATTCAGACCAGATGTATTGTTTCTATTTCTACAATAGCCTTATACTGTCCCGCATTGTTTTTCATAAACACTATCTGCAATCATGCGTTGTTGATTAATGGAGTTGTTAGCCATTTCTGTCGGTAAGATAAAACCAAACCACAGTGTGATTTGGGCCTGGTAAGAAAGCCTCTGCTGACAAAACGCGTTGGGATGTAATTTCATTCAAGCGGGAAAAAATGCATTGCAAAGTATTTCCTGGACTGTCACTCAGATATTATCCTCATTAAGGATTCATCTGTAAAGCACATGGGCAGACGTGAGTATTGTAAGTCAACCTACTGTTTATAAGTTGTATTGTTTTATGTTATGTGCTTTTCTGTCGTTTGTGTGATTTTGTAAGTAATACACTCTGTTTTAGGGACTGATTTGAGCCGTAAGTTTTATCGGAAAACGGCAAACGGTTGAAATCCAAGCAAAATTGTTCTGATTAATATCAAGAAGGATGGCTCAAATCAAATTCTCAAAGAGTAGTGTTGAATGATGATTCAATCAAACTTTAAATTGATCAACCTGCATAAATACTTGTATCCATTAGTCCTGTTCAGTTATGGTTCGCCTGCACACATCCTCAAAAAACTTCAATATGTCCAAAACTCCGCTGCCTGCATGCTCACCTCCACCCGACGCTCCGACCCCATCATCCATGACCTCCACTGGCAGCCCATCAAGCACTGCATTGACTTAAAATCTTACTTTTCACTTACAAGGCCCTCAACAACCTTGCCACCCACCCCCCTACCTCTGTGATCTCATCCAACAACACACCCCCACCCGTCGCCTCAGGTCTGCTGATGCTAACCTACTGCAGCCCATCCGAACCAAGCTCCGGACCTGGGGCAACAGGGCCTTCGCTGCAGCCTCCCCCTCCGTCTGGAACTCCCTCTCAAGTCACGTCCGATATGCCAACACTCTCACGTCATTCAAAAAAGCCCTCAAAACTCACCTTTTCAATCTTGCTTTTGACTCCCAACCCTTTAACCCAAAATAAATAAGTGTGTGGCTTGTTGTGATATATACCTTAACTAAAGGAATAAGAACTCCTCAAAGTGGGATTCTTCCTCCTACCTGGCAGACTCCGCTGATGCACATGTCCAAAGACTCGGTGTAGCAGCGGGTCCCATCCAGCACTTTAGGAGCCAGCTCCATCACCAGGCCCGAGCCTTTAGCTTTGCACTTGAGAGCGCAGGGGTTGTCGGGGTCATTGTACACAGGGAGCCACTCGTGGTACTGACCCTGGTATCGCACGTCTGCGTGGGCTGAACACTGCTGGGCACGGAAGTCACCGGCATCTGGAGGACAATCCTGAGGGGCAAAGAAATGTTCAGCCAATTTCTAGAATTAGTGCAAAGACTATCGCAATGGTAATGCAGGAAAATGCGATTACTGAATGTCAAAGTAATGTTCCTTATGTTAAATGAAAGCAGAACTAGAGTGAGGTTCCCCTACTCAACTTCCCACTTTCTTTCAAACAAGGGAATCACACATGACCTTATTACACCCTTCGACCATAAACTTTGCTAACCTAGTGACAGTTCCACCCTCTTCTTATCACAATGTGCTCAGTTCATTTCATTAAGAAAAAGGCTCTAAAAAGCTGTTTCCACATCCTAAATATAACTATGAATTTGGACCAACTCACCACATTACCGCAGGTGCGATATTTGATATTCTGCCCTTCACAGGTCCTGCAGAAGAAGAAAAAAAAAACATGTAAATAATATAAAACACAATCCACAGCAGCCATATTCTCCAACTGTGGATTCTTTTCCCTTTTTTGGAATCCTACAATGATGATGTGACAACATTGAAACATGGGCTTTGAGTTATATTTGCAAAAATGTAATTGCATTCCCATATTGTGATGGTTGATTCATACAAGGGGGTACTGTATGTTTGTTTGGTGAACAGGATGAAACAAAGAAGTGATTGCTATTTCCATAAGGCAAATAACAAATCCCAATTGGTTTGAAAATGGCATAGCCTACTTGAGGAACCCTCCCCAAAAATATCAAACTGTAAAATTGATATAAAGCAGGAAAAAAAGGAATTAGAAAATGTTAAAACAGAGTCCATAGGTACGTAAAATACAAAAATATAATACTTAATGTTTCTTAGTGGTCAGTGTAGTCATCGCTTTGTAAGCCAACAGAAGTGCACACACAGTAGTAGAGCAGAGTAGCGTCTGCTGAACAGATCGGAGTGGTTTGGACCACGACTCTCTGCATGACAGTCCTCAGTGTCTTTACCCAAATTATAGAGCTAACCACTTATTGAAAATTAGGATTCCTTTGTGCTTTGATGCCGAGTGACGATAAACCATTGATGGTGACTATGATAGGCCAATTATCCAAGCCCCCAGTGGAAACCAATCAAAGGATTTTCGTTGGAGTTTTGGAACCTTTAGAGGAATTCCAGTGTCGGTGTCCCTTAGCTAATCTGGACTCATGATTGGAGGTTACATCTTGGACTTTGGACTCACAGGGGAACGAAGGCTCGAGGATTTGTACAATATTATTCCAGAGAGCGGAGGGAGTGAATGGGAAGTGTGTGGCATGGCAGGAACATTAGACTCTGTTACGTTTCCAGACAGTCCCCTCTGCCAAGCCTAACAGCGGGTCACGAGGCTCTGACCCAAACAAGAGCCTTTCAAAGACTCGAGAGACAGGTAGCAGAGAAGAGCAATATATATATATATATATATATAGGCTACGAGAAAAAAGAGGCAAAGGGAATAAAATGAATTTCCCTTTTCATTTCCTCTTAACTTTGGAAGCTGAAGTGAAGGCTAAGCAGAAGTCGGGCCGGGGCTGGAGATTCATCATAGCGTCATTATTGGTTAGGGAAAAAACGACTGGAGCACATAACACATAACTCACCGAGTATGGCCCTGCTCTTTCCTGCCAAATATTCACAGAAGACACAGAGAGTTTGTGCATCAAAACGACGCACAAGACTGCATAGAGAGTAAAACTAGCATCTAGCATGCCAACAACCCCATTCTTAGACAGGAACTCAAATCTATAGTAACCATGAAAAATTCATTCACTTTAAATATTGGTTATGGATTAAAGTTTCCTTGGCTTATAATGTCTATATACATGTCATCAACTCTTCTCACTAGATTGAAAGTAATTGCAACCGGGGCTCCATGACCTTTGCCATAATATTCATACACTAGAGACGGGTGGGCACATGAACGCTTAGAATTATGTCAGCTCGGCAATTGATCAACTTGGGAAATTGAGAGCCTTGAAAGGGAAGGGTAACATGTTGAGAAAGATGAAATAATAGTAGAAAAGCTACTACCTCTTTCCTTTGACTACAAGTCAGCCAGTTAGTCCAACTTTTTTTAAAAGAGTGAGATTTCTCGGCGACTATTGTCATTATATTTTGAGGATGAATGATAAGGGATCTTTTAGCTCCATATAGTGCACTTCAAAGTCTTAATTTATCCAGTGGAATATCTCCAAATCTACAAGATGGATTGGAAAAATTATTCGAACAGACATTCATGGTTCCCAGACGACATATCTAAGTAGTAAACAGACTTTTTTGAGTTGTTTTTAGCACTGCACAGGCCACAGAGAGGGTGGTCCCTTATTCTGTAAAGGACACATAATCGAGGTGCCAGGCCCTACTTAATTAGGGTGACAAAATTAGTAATTCCCTTGGAGAAAATGCACATTTTAACTACCACCCCATCTAAAGAAAGACTTATAAACACAGCCGTGCATGGCTTTGGTGAAAATGCCACAGTCATTTAATGCTAACGTCTGTAATTTCTGTCAATCAGAGACCCAATGAAGAGTGAAACCATTTTACAGAGTTATTTGCAACGCTTAAATACGTATTTAACTTGTTCCCCTGCATACTGTAGGACTGTGCAGCTTCATTTCCTCATGATGGAAGGCTTTAAATGGAGTAGAGCTGTTAATAATGTTTAATTCTATTATCTGTTAATCTGTATATTATTTTTTTGAATACTTGATTGATCTTTTAGTCTATAAAATGTCAGAAAATATTAAAAAATGTCTATTCCTGTTTCTCAAAGGTGATAACTTCAAATGTCTTGTTTTGTCAGTCCGGACTCAAAGATAAACACTTTAATATGATATAAAAAAGATAAAGAGATGTAATCCCTATATTTGACAGGCTGAACTCAAAATTATGAATAAATTATCAGAATGGTTAGCAATTGTTTTACCGTTGATTTGAAAGTCAAATTATTGTTTCTGCTCTATAATAAGGTATATGACTCTTTCTAACATTTAAAAAAAAAAAAGTCAAGGCTGGCCTCGGTTTGATAAACAATAAAAGACCAATACGACCAAACCACGAGCCTCGTAAAAAATGAGCAGCGCTTTCTCTCGCCATAACACTCAATCCATATGTCCACACTCGCTTCCAATGCTGTTGTTAATAATGGAGATTGTGATCAAGTGAAGGGGGGACTAATGAGGGCCAGCAATCTGTGCTATGCATGTGCGGTTGTCTGTCTCACTCGTGCGTTTCAATATTAGGTTTATGTGTGTGTGTGTGTGTGTGTGTGTGTGTGTGTGTGTGTGTGTGTGTGTGTGTGTGTGTGTGTGTGTGTGTGTGTGTGTGTGTGTGTGTGTGTGTGTGTGTGTGTGTGTGTGAGAGTGTGTTTAAAGGTCAGAGAGTTGGAGTGGTATTGGTTTGGAGGGTGTTGCAGGCCCGTTTCCAGCCTCTCTTTCCAAAGAGTCACACACACAAGGGGCCTTGTGCTGGGCTTTTTAATGACGCTGTTTGATCTGCCACCCGGTCCCAGGCTACTGCTCCCGTGTTCCCACGCAACAGCACGGTGAGGCGGGATGAGGTGGGACGGAGGGTCCTACCATTTCCTCCGCAAAAAAAGACATACATTACTGCCACTGCCTTATGACACATGAGTTTGTAAACATACCCGCCGTGGACGTCTACAACACCTTCATCCCACATGAGGCTCAGACCCCAAACACCTCTTAACACGTCAATTGCTTTTACAGCCAGTAGCGTTCTGAGGTGTGCCTGACCAAAAAAATCTGGGCAAGCAGAGAGAAATGACCGCTGCTGATATCATTAAATGAACTCCTCAAAAAGCCATTGACCTCAGTGTTTACCGAGCAGCACATGGGGGGTCTGGCACTTTGAGTTTGAGGTTTTGACAGCCTCATGCCTCTCAGCCTGGCTCCCCAGCACAAGTGCAGACAGATGGTTATAAAACACTTAAGCTACACCTCAGGTATGATCTGCATTTATTTTTGTCTTTGGATAGTTGTAATGTTTTACGATCTCCCCCTGAACCCCAAACACTGAAACAGGGGCGACTTTGGCAGCATTCCTGGCTACCTTTAGTGAGAGACAAATACATTCGGGGAACTGTAAAATAAAGGAATGCAGTGAAGTCACCCCGCAGCTATTTCCCAGTCAATAAATGTGACAACATTTTTATAGGAAACATACTCTCTCATTCCCTTTTCTCCTATTTTCTCTTCCTTAAATCCACTTGTAATTGACCACTCTGCCCATAACACTTTGCCTCAAGCTTTAATCTTGAAGTGCTCAGTTAGCTCAAAGCCTAACCAACCGGGCGACTTTGGCACCAGGATGAAAGGACGCAGAGGTCCAAATTGCAAGTTCCAGTTCGTCCCCAGATTTAAGCCGAGATGATGAGTAGTGGGAATCAAAACAACATGGGTTCATGCTCGCAGAGGCCAAACCCTATCACAGTAAAGTTATTAAAAAGTGACATGCACTTTGGCAAGGGACATTGATTGTTATGCTTTGATTTGCAATAAAAAAGGGTCATTACTGAAAATCATATCCCCATTGTCACTGATGAATTCAAGATTTATTCTCTTATGGCCGTCTAGACAGCACTAGGAGGTGGATGGGCAAGTGATCTCAGTTGACCCCTCAGGGCTATTTAACATTCCCACTACAGTCATATGTTGCGAGCACTCTCAGTGCAGCCCACGGGAATGGAGTGAGATTTACTCACACTATTAGGGACGCTGTCTGGATTTATTTGGCAGAACGGCTGTGAGCAAAAAGAAAAAGAACCACCCCACAATCCCCCCTTTCCCTCTCTCGAAATCCTAAAGCTGTGATATGGCACTTTAATGGAAACCAGTCCAACCCCAGTCAGGACTTAGCTCTTTATAAAGGGAGATTACCTCGGATAGAGTTGAACACATACTTACAAATTGTCGAGTTTACTTTAGGTGGGCTATAGATATGGTTTAGCTTAGGTCCTAAAGGTCCACAGGACTCAAACATAGGGATATCAATTCTTTCAAGGGGCTGTTTTGAATAATGTATCATATTTAGAAGACATACTTTAATTGAGTTGCAGTTTGTTTCTAAAAATGCAAAAGCTTCTTTCCAGTAATAAGAGCAACTCTGATAAGTGATCACCACAGATATTGCTTTTGATTGATTTAACTAGCAAGAAGTTTACATTTAGTAAATGCACTTTTGTTTCATTAGGTAGTCATTACCTTCAATTCCATTCTTGTGCCATATTAGGTGTGATTTTGAGGCATGTATTTCCCAATGCATGAGTATCACCCATGGTGTTGCTCGACGATTCTCTCCAACCAATCAAAGGTCTTAACTGGGATTAAGGTGGTACCGACCAAAACACCAGGTACCCTCTACAACATTTGCTAAAGGAAAACACAAAAGGGCAAGTAGATCATGCAGTGGAAAAATACCTGTATGTAGAGTATGTGCGACACTTACTTGGAACTGAGGCATCTTCTGAGGGAGTATGAGGCGCCTCCTCCACAGGTCCGGGAACATTCACTCCATGAACCCCAGGCGTCCCACAGAGTGTCTCTGTCCTCCTCTGACCGCGCTGTACGCGAGCTCTACAGGCAGAAGGGAAGGAGGAAGTGATGAGTTACACATGAGATAGATATGCTTGCGCAGTTACCAGTTTGGATTCTCAGTTTTATCACCACATCCATTTAAACCAATGTAATGATGTCTTTTGTATTGGTTATCGTCTGTTCTGCAAGACACTACCAAACATTTAATATGATTAACTGTCATTTCTTATCCATCTTTTGCTATACAAGATTCGGTTTCCTTCGTTTGATCAGGACAAACAGAAAAAGCCAGAGCTGCTAGCCTGAATTAAAATCCAGGAGCTGATGAAAACGAAACACAAGTGCATGTGACAGGATGAGCAAGAGTGCAAAAGGAAGTAATCAAAAGCGCTCAACTTTTCCCCTTTTGAAAATCTCAAATGTCTGTCATTCTTCAGATTATGAAAAGTTAGTCCTCTCTTTAACTTCGGGCCTTGCTTGTGTGTCTCTCTGCTAATTGCATTGTGCTGTATTTGGCAGCAGAGGTAGGGCTATTACTGCGGGATCCAAAGTCAATATTATGGAAAGATTAATTTTGCGACTGCAAGGACAATGTGGATCTCGGATGTAGAGAGAAAGCCAAGAAATAAAGATCCTCTCCACCCTTCAATCCTAAAATATTTGCACTACTCTAAGGCCTTTTGTATTTCGTGATTAGACTTGATTCACCTTGCTCTAAAAAGAGGTGTTTATTTGTAAGGCTGGCACTGTCATCTGATGTGGATCACCTACTGCTTCACATGAGTTATGTTTCTTTGTCTTGGCCGTGCTCAGCAGCAGAGCTCTTCTCAATACCCTTTGCAGGTCTGACTGAATGAAGTCACAGCGCTACGTTACAGATTCAGATGGAGTGAAAAGGAAAATATATTGCTTCTGCAATCTAGAACAAGGGCAGCTTAGCTCCGTGGAGGTATTCCACTCAAAGCTGCCAAAAAAGCTAGTTCTATACCTGTTAAATGGATGAAAACCTGGAAAATGAAAGAAAAGACTTGGAACCAAGACTGGGACAAATCATCCACCTTCTATTGCAGCAGGAATGTGGTTTCAAAGACTTGAGGTGCAAACACATTCAATAAAATAATCTGCCATTCAACAGAGGCTTTAAGGCTTTGAAAAGCAATAGGTGGGTCCAAGAGAAAATTATCATTTTCTACAATAACCTGAACACTTAAGCAGTCTTACTGGTGTAGGTGAACCATGAAAGATTATTATACGTTTTCAATAAGGCAGCTTTTGTGCGCCTTAGACATCCTCACAGCGTGGGATCTTTACACCAGTTTGTCCAGCAGAGATTTTGAAAGTGACCCTAAAATCTAAAGTCCTGCAGATTAAGAATGAAATGTGTAAACAAGCCCTACTACTCTAAACACACTGAATAAACCAGAGAACATTATGTGTAACACCTGCCCTCAAAACGATTTATGCCCACTGAGCTGACAAATAGTTTACGGTGAATGTCCAGCCTTGTGTTTGAAATACACAGCCATGGGATTTTAGAAGAAAAACTCAGGATACGCCAAGTTATTTTGACCTCTTTGGCCCCTTTTTCCCCAACAGCATGGCATAGCGCTTGGTCTACAAAGATGAATGGATTTCAGGGGAAAGCAGAATCAAGGTAATAATACTGCCTCGATTATTTTCTTTGGGTCAAGGTAGCAAAAACTCCCATGATGTAAGCTGCGGAGCAGGGTGGTGGGTTCACGTTATTAAAAGTGCGTGGGGACTGATATAAATGGCTGTCAGGGCTGATGACGCCTGAGGAACAGCAAGACCTAAACACGCCGCCAATGGAGCATGCAGCCAAACGCATCGCCGCTACTTTCTGCACGGGCCAACTATTCCCGTGTTTGGATCCACGGTAAATAAACACAGGCAGTGCTCTGGGCAGCCGGTTAACACACCAACTTAATTCTCCTTTGAAAAGCAATCAGTGAATTTTGAACTCAATTCCGGCTGGGAGCTGTGTGTTGCAAAGCCAAGAGGGCAGGAGGCAAAACAAGGCTGGTGAAGACAGAGGAAGGGACTGAGGGATGGATGGAGATGAGGAGGTTGTTTGGCTGACGGTTCTGCTATTGTTCTCAATAAGAGGCGGAGGAACACAAGGCTCATGGCAGTCTTGCTGGAATTTGGATCCAATTATCAAAAGGCTGGGGTATCAACTTGGAGGCTTCCTAACCTCATTTGCCCTGGGGTTTTATTTGCACTGTAACATCAGCATTTACACAACAAAGCAGTGACATTTAGACACATTTGTTCTCTGGCTCTTTAACTTGGAGAAAAACAGCAAACATGTGACCACTAAAGGCCCTGTGGCTGACAGGAATCCAAAATGGAAGAGAGGAAATGAGCACATGATAAAAAGGCCAGTGATCTCCATATTATGTTATTCTGATGGACAGATTCTATTTAAGTCACCTGTCAGCAGCTGAGACTAAGGACATTTTCCTTGAAGATGGAAAACTCCTCGGCAGGGGAAAGAAACCAGACTCTGGAGTCTTTTTTCGCAGACTGTGTCAATATACACACGATGGCCTTTTCAGTCGGAAAGACATACGATATTTGCACATCTGCTGAATCCCTTGTCGTCTGCTCCACGCAGCACGCCACTGTACTCACCGTCGAGCAAGGCAGTCACTGTAATGTAACAGGGAGTGCTAACAATCACATGACAGGCCTACCTTTGTGACTTATCAAAAACAAAGGAGGCATGGGGACGTTTGAGTTAAAGTCAATAAAGTCAGGGCCCACTAGCTGCCTTGTTAGAGCTGAAATGACTCCACCGGCTGAAGAGCGCATTTCTGCTGCACAAATCAAAAATCTAAAAATACATGCATACACACTCCTACACAGGAAAGCAATCTATAAGAACCCACATGACAACTACTTAAATGAAAGATTAAAGAATCAGAAACAGGTTTTCCTTGGATTAAGATTGAGGAAAAGATGAAACATTACAGTACCAGTATAAGAAGAGCAGTCACCAGTAGCTTGCAAGATATAAAATCTCGCTCCATGCCTCCCCAGAGTGTGTGAGTCAACCTCTCCGGCTCTGAGTGAGTATTTGTCTGTGATGCTCGGCTCTCCGGGTCACTCTGAGTCGCGTCTGTCTGCCTGCCGGCTCCTCTCTGACTCGCTCCCCTTCTACCTCAGGAGTAAGGGGAGGGAAGGAGGACTGGGAGTGTGTATGTGTTTTTGTGTGAATGTGGGGGGAGTAATCGGGCAGGATCCGAGCCCCACGAGTCCTTCAGGTCTGGCACTCTAGCCAATCAATAAATGGGCCTCAGTCAGGCGTGCTAGTTCAAACAAGGAACAGGGCCAGCTGCAACCTCACAACTTCACACGTGTGTGTGTGTGTGTGTGTGTGTGTGTGTGTGTGTGTGTGTGTGTGTGTGTGTGTCAGTCAGAGAGTAGGAATAATGGCAGACAGACAACAATTGTAAACCAATTTTCTTTCTGCCTTTGATTCTTTCCATTTCTTCTTCTAAAATCTCAAATTTCTGCCTCTTACACTCCACTTTTTTCCTCATTTTATTTCGCTCATGCTGCTGTTTTTCATTTCTCTTTTGCTCTGGACAGCTTTGCTCAGTCTACTGCCAGCACTGTGTTTTGAAAATGTCAAAAATTCTCAGTTGTACAGAGCAAGATAATCTACGAGCAAGTTTTGGATTTTGGTTTAACAGCGTTGTTTTTATGAATATGTTTAGAAAAAACAAAAAGGAATTTCCATGTATGCACAGACATGCTGTCTCAAAAACAACTTAACAAAAGGAGCACATGACTTCATGTCCGGCCTCCTGATTGTGTTTTGTTTTACAAGGAGTTACATGTGAGATCCCCATGTAAAATCAGATGACATAGTCCAGTCACCGAAGCTATCAGAATAGACTTCTCAGCCATGGAGACTTTTTTAGATTTCTTTATGAGCTAAAGGTTTACTTCAATAGAGCCTTTCATAACATCTGGCAGCTTAAGCCAGGGAACATTTGCACTGTCGAGGTGGGGAACAAGCCAGGTGTCCCCTGGAAGGACAATAACCTCTGGTTATAGAGAAAACAACCGGCGAGATGGACAGCTCTTGGTGCAGGGGGAATATACTATACACTGAGCGACTTTCCAGTTTGAACTTCCTGAAATGGCAAGAGACAGACAGTGAAACAGAAAAAAAGAAGTCAAAGTTGGTGCCAACCCACTGGTGCCCCTTTATGTGACTTACAAGGTAGCAGGCTATCATTCAGGAATTCAACCCTCACTTTCCAAAGACAATAAAAAAAACCCTGTGCCCTTCAAATCAAGACTTCAAATCCAACTTCCCAATCAAACACCAAATCAAAAACCACATAATTGCCATCAATTAAGGCTGCGAGGAATGTGCTGCACTCCAGAGCGAATAGTCAGCATCCCTAATCACAACACCGGAGCGGGTGTCTAACACACACACACACACACACACACACACACACACACACACACACACACACACACACACACACACACACACACACACACACACACACACACACACACACACACACACACACACACACACACACACACACACACACACACACACACACACACACACACACACACACACACACACACACACACACACACACACACACACACACACACACACACACACACACACACACACAATACCCCTTTCCACCTTTAATTCATAACCGTCTGATATTTGCTTTCAGAAGAAATCCTTGTCATATTTGCTAACGTATGACTACAGAAAATAAACCGTGGCATCGGTGATCTGCCCAGAGTTTAAAACCAAACACCAGAAGAGGAAATTAATGTGTTTGACTGACACCCACATGGAGCCAGCTCTCTACCACAACATTGCTGGAGGTGTCTCCTCACAGTTTAAACAATAATCTGTGATAAAATCGGAGGATGAAACCCTATTAGGGTATAATAATAACCCTGTTATTTAAACAATAATCTGTGAAGACCATGAGTTAAGAAAAAAATGATATAGTGCATTGTTATTTCACACAAAGGCAGGTTTGGGTATTAGGTTGCATGAGGGGAAGCATGCAAGTGGTTAAGGAGATTACAGGGAACTGATTGCTTAAAGACAGACTCTGAACCACTATTTTTGTAGATTAGGGCACAATTTCAGTCGGTTATGAAAACATTGTACTCCCTATAGCAATTATTGAGATCCGGGAACACGGCAAAATCACTTCAGCTAAATTGGCAAGCCAGGAAAGAGGAGCAGGACCATGAGTTAGGCTTTGATTGATCCAAACCACTTTATTTGGATGTAAAAGCGGAAAGCAAGTTAAAAAATAATAATCCCTCAATGCAAATAAGACTCCAGTGGCTGATCAAGCTTGCTGTTACTTAAGTAAATGTACTTTATGTAACTCCACCACTGGTGTTTGATCCTTGTACATACAAATAAGTTCCATTTTTTGGAAAATGTTGGAAACCAGCCAATTAATAACCCTGCAATACATTGCTTCTTACTCATCGTAGGGTAAAATTACACTAGAAATACTCTCTTGTGCAAAATAACATATAAATGTTAACCGGCTATGTTTTCAGGTCTTGTAAAAGGTCACCAAGTAGGCTTTCCAAGAAGCAGAGGTTTAACAGATCCTTCCCATGACTCCTCTGTGGAGGAATACAGGGTAAAATTAAGATATTGCCATATTATGGGGGAATGACCTGAGTTAAGAGTCCCTGAGTTCTCAGTAAGAGAGATAAATGAAGCTACAGTTACCAGGGACTGACTCTAAGTTACACTCAAGAGCCCAAACCATTGACTCCCATGAGGAGACTTAAATGGTTCAGGCGGGATAAATGGTAGCCTCCCGCCAACCACCCCCCCACCAAGGAGTATGTGCTCCAGGCAAGATTTACACCAATGCCATTGTTTGAAAAGCTTTCTGGGCCGCAGTATAAAATGTTTTACCAGGACAGTGATTTTACGACCTGCAGCTGAAAACCAACCACACTTCACCAACCCCCCCAAAAACGGGGTATTAAAATTAAGATGTAATTCCCCGACTATCAGCTTAATCCAATTCAAGCCAGATGGGAGGTGAGCTGCAAAACAGCAACTCATAGGATGCAGTAGTACAAAAACATGTGCTTTCAAACACTCCCATAATATCTTTCTTTATTCTTTGTTGTCTTTAATGATTAGCATTAAAGTTCATTTTCTTTCCATGAACTACTTGAGTATTTACGATTATGATATGGAAGGGGGGGGGTCGATTGAATTTCTGCAATATTTGGTTTCAGTATTTGTTGGTAATCTGAAGATGACAGATTTACAGAGCCATATAGCATCTTTTGAGGATACTGTATCATGGTCGACGGGGGAGGATGAACAGTGCTGCGAGCAAGGCCGTTTTAGAGATAAATAATGTGCTTGGGGGAGATAAAAACGCCAAATCGGCCTTTAACGGACCCATCTCTGTTGGCTTACAGTCCAAGAGACCTTCTGACTGCAACTCCCTGTAGCTCCTCGGAGGAAGACATTTGTTCTAGGTGGATATTGGTCCCAGAACTTTATATGCCATGAATGAAAACAAAGTGATTTGTTTCTCAGGAAAGCAGCTGCATTATAAAGGATTTCGTCAGCTTGCACAGACCTGGGAACATCTGGCGACGTTGTCTTGGAAGTCTCAACAAAAGGTAGATTCAATGTTAAAATGTATTTTACATCTGCTATTTAGACGGGACAAAGATATACAGCCAGGTTACCAATGGCATTAGTATCCAGGTGCTAAAAAAGCATGCTAACTAGGGATAAGCACGGAGAATACACTTATTTGAAAAAAACAACCAGAAATGTACTCAACAAATAAAATGTTTTAATCATTAACTTCAGTCTTCATAGTGACATATTGAATAAGCCAGTAACCACAATCTGATCCCACCTGAGCAAGCCTCTAAAACTCCCACAGCGCAGAGGACGAATGGGGCACATAATTAAAGAATCAGCAGTGACATTTACTGCTTCCTGAAACTGCGTTCATATGTTCCCAGCACCAAGCTTTTCCCATTAGCACATTCAGGAGAGCTCATATGTTTGAGCAGCTTTTCTGGTGATCTCCATCAGGGTCCCTCTACACCAACAATCCCCCAGAATGAATCCCTCTTTAACCCACTCGCGACCACTGTGGCGTTTTAAAGAAGGCATAACAGGAGGGGGTATAAATTAGCTAAGTAAAGCCGCTGGAGGTTAAACTGGTCTACCAAGGTGGGCTGGAGGGAAGCAGGGAGCGTGGGACCCGCCTCCAGACGCTAAGCATCACGGCTTATTTATAGACTGCCTGCCAGCATCAAGTTTGACGGATCACCTGTGCTTGAGAATGGAGACCATATAGCCATATCATCTGGACGTTCTAGCTGTTCAGAACAGTTTCTGAAAATTTAAATTCAATATCTGAAAACATAGTTTGATACACCATTTGAATTTGAAACATCTGAAATGAATTTATTTATTGTACTTAAAAGGTAGGTAATGATGAACCCACAGAGAACTAGAGGGGCACTCACAATGCGAAGACCACGGAGATGGACAAATGCCAAATCTGCAATGTTAAGGAAAGTGAACAATTATTAAAGCATCTGCTCCTGACTCTGATCAGCTCCAACATTTATTGTGTTCTTTCTCAGCCCATGCTTGACCCTTTCACCAAGTTTCATGACAATCTGACCTGTAGTTTAATTTGGATATGCTTTTAATACATTTTTTAGCTTATTAGTGAATTCGTTTTTACAATTGTTGTTATTTGTGTATGTACAGTTTCATATAAATATTTTTTAATGATATTTTTATTATTATTGCTAGTACGACTTCATAATGCATAGTAAAAAGTGTTGTATTTTGAGCAAATTAGAAGATATAACGTGTTTCTTATCGTTACCACTGCTGAATGAACATCCTCTGTATGTCCTCTCTCTCCTGGTCCTGTGAAACTGAACAGCAGACACCAGCGCTGCATCTGGGGCCGTTCACAGTCAACATCTAACCTGGCCTTGTCATCCCTTTCCCCCTAAATGCCTTCCTGTCCGAGTGATTCATTTGTTTTGGTTTCCTTGTGCATTTCAAAATAAATTAACCTAAAGTTTGCTCTTGAACTTCCACATAACGCTCCAACGTGTCAGTGGAAGCAGCTGTAACATGTGGGTCTTCTTAATCAGTGAACATGAGCATCAGTAATGAACAGGTTGCTCTGTTTTGCCTTGTACGAAAAAGAAGAACTGGCTTTTCTTAGAGAACTTATTTTATTCCGTGTCGATTTTCAAGATTGAAGACGCCTCGGGAACAGGAGACATTAATATTCACCCTTTAGAGACTTATTTGTCCTATTGATACATTTGGGATTCTTAGGACTTTAACAGGGACTCAAACTTGTCACGGCTCATGCGTTTTTTTGTGGGGGTGAAGAATGAAAACCACTGCGATGACAATCAAAGTTTGGATTTTGACCAAATCCTTTCCCTTAACACATGTAGACAGTTCTCTGGCTCACATGAACATGCATTTGTGTTTTTTCAAAAGTTTGATAACTTAATCCCCACCTTAAAACGAGGACCAAGTTTGCTTTGCTAAAAGGTAGTTAGATCGGGTTTCTGTGACTTTTACGAAGAACAAACCCTGCTCAGCTTATTCAGGGACATATTTCGTTATGATGAAGAAATATTTCAAAGACTTGCGGTATAATCAAAGCTGTGAAACCAAAGATTTTTTGGCAGCAACAGGCTCTATCAGGACTGCAGAACTGTAAATATGACATGCACGGTTATGTCAGGATCCATAGATATTAAGTTGGAGAAACAGGAAAAAGAACAAAATGGAAAATACAGTGAGAAACTGAAAAAAGTGGAAAAAGTTGATAGGGTTTTCTAAATGCAAACAGCTAATTTTTTCTTAATAACACCAGGAGACACAGAACCTACATCCAGACTAATTACTGCCTGTATGTAATGACAGCTCAGAGAAACAAAGTTCAAAGCAGTGAAACGGGTCTTCGTGAAGTGCGGACATGAAACAGGCTCTCTTGTTAACCTCCTTCATAATTGCAAAACGAGACACAACAGTTCAACAGTAATTTTTCAAGCAGAGACACCAAGCAGTGACTCCAAATAAAAAAGGCACCTGGTTTGTCTCAGCAGCTTATTATTCATGATGTGCGAGTGTGGAGTATTTACACTTGAAGAGAGTTGAGGCTCTTGTAGCCGCAGGAAGACGTGTCTGATCTCCTGAATGTGCTGCACACAGCTAAGGTTTCAGTTTGAACCTCCAAATTGAGCCACATCGGTAACATGTGTTCTTCATTGTCGAAAATGTATTGTGTGTTGTGTTTGGCTCGGGGAGCATCAGAGAAAGTGATAGTAATATGATGAGGGTGGTCAAAGGAGGCTTTAACCCTCGGAGCGTCCTCTGAAATCTGACATTTTTCGCTTGGTTTAAAAAATGATGTAATAACACACAGAGTGAAGTGTGTACTTCAGTTCCTTCTTACGACCTGCACATAACCCACAAATATGGAAACAATTAAAAAGAATAGATGACACCTCCAGCACATTGTTCCAACTCCCTGAGAAATATATAAACTCACCAAATCTTTTATACGCATGCAAGAGGTTTTCATCGAAACCACTTTTGAAGCAATTGATCACTTCCTGATGAAGGCAGAAACATGTAGAAATCGGACAAAAACTTGCTTTGTTTACCATACTAATCAGTGCATGTCTTTGAAATGAGAGAAATGGATGTGAAACTTGAAGTTCTCACACTGGATGTTACAGTGAAGTTACAATGCACATTTTTTTACCATTGTAATTTCCCATTTTACTGCTTAAAACTCTTAAAATGGCATTAAAACACTGGAATCACTTAACCCTACATTTCGTACTAACATAGATGTACAATCACAGGCTTTGAAATGATTTCTGAACATTATTTGATAAGCACCAAAATCGTCACAAAGATAGAGACGTGATGTCATTCCTTATGCAACGCACCTCTCTGTCCATAACTTGCCGTGGTGCTGGGGGTGCTGACGGCTCTTTCGAGCAGCCACACTTCAACACTTCGACTGGGCTTTGTCTTGCAGCAGCCACATTCACAGAGAGGAAACTATCCGTCAGCCTGCCACAATGCACAATCAAGCATTCCTCACACATGTGCTTCTGTAATCAGCTGAGAAACACAGGGAAGATGCAACCCAAGTGCAAGAAATCAGGATGTTGACATTAATCCATTATAATGTGTGAAGCTATACCATAAACGGATCAATTCATTTGGCTGATTTCAGTCCTCTAAGACACACTGTGAATGAGATGATACTGACTGAGTGGAAAAAGAGCACATGGAGTGACTCACTTCCTCTTCATCTGCATTTCCTCTCTTTTTTAAAGTGTCACTCCATCAAGTCTTCTTTTCTCTTTCCATCCATCTTGTGTAAAGTTTACAGGATAGCATTTCAGCTTGGCTTGTCGAAACCCATTGAGTAGATCTATATGGAAAAGAGCTCTTGCACACACGTCTTCCTGCCCTCCGTTTCCAAAACCAATGGTATATCAAATACAAAGCACTTACTATTAGGTCAATAAGGAAATATGGCTCACAGGACAAATATTACATTTTTTCACCAAAGCCTCAAGATAAACATGATTTTAAAAAATGCCCATCTCTCCAAATGTTCCCTCTGACTTCTGCCTGACAGCAAAGAGTAGCTTTATGGCTACTGGAAAAAAACAAGGCTGTTGTAACAACGCAATGCCAAGTTTCAAGAAATCCAGGAAGTGTGACCACAAGACAATGGCAAACGAAAGTATTCATAAGACGTCACTGCTCTGTATATAACTGGAGGCGAAACAGGAACAGAACCCTCACCAACTGAAGAGGAGGGTCAATGGTGCCAAGAGAAAGCTGTAATTGGCAGTAGCACAACATAATTATCTGACCTCATTGTCAATATTTCACTTTATCAACATCATTGCTGAGATGTCATACCTGTCAGTCATATTTAAGGGTAGACAGACTCATTTAGAAACTAACTTGGGAACATATTGATGCATTTTCCCTCAAAAGAAACAAGATATTTCCCTCAGAGGGTGGTGGAGACCAAAAGCAGGGCTAAAACAAGAATACAAATTGGATTCAAGGGCCAGGAACAGAACTCCAGATGATGAAAATGTTGCGCAAGGAGACTAATGTTTGAAACATATCACCCTTAAAGATGAGGATCAATGATGTGTTAACAGTTTGCTTATGCTGCCCAAAAAGGAAGCTTAATCAGTGGTTGCGGATATAAAATTGTTCAGTTAGCCATTTTATGATGCGGCCTAAATTGGGTTCTTGTGCAGCACATAACAGTAAAAAATGTCCACGTCCTGAAGCCTGTGGGTAGTGATTGCACCAGGAAATGTCAAATTATACATGATATGGAGTTACAGGACTTGAATAATAATTGCTGCTCATCATGGGAGCCTGTATCTGAGGGTTGTGGGTGATGTCTCTGTGTAAGAGTGAGAGCTGGAGAGACAAACAGAGAGAAACGGTATATAAAGGAGATGAGAAAGTGTGTGTGTGTGTGTGTGTGTGTGTGTGTGTGTGTGTGTGTGTGTAATATATATATATGCATGTTAGCATGCCAAGTTATACATCATTTCCTTAAAGACACTTTGAGAAAAGTTTATATTGCAAAACTCACGCCTCAGGCTATGTCCCTTTGTAGTTCTGTTGAAATGTGGAAATCACATCTAGTTTCCCTTTCACAGTTTACAAAACAAAATCAGCAAGCGCACGCTCGTGAAAAGAAACCTCATGTGTCCTAGCTTCGAGTCAAAGCTTGCCCAGGTGATGGAGAGGGAGAGGAAACATTCGGATGCATGACTGAAGAGAAACCGCACAGGAAGAGAGCTGCAATGGATCAGTGCACCCCCATCCCATCGAGCTCCCACATAAAAACCCTCTGCCCTGTTTTCACAGGAGCTTTTGGGCTTACAGCTGTCTAAATATGCTACTGTAGTGAACTCCCTACCAGCGAGGTGTTATACTGCTCAGACAGTAAAGCTGCACAGCAGGAGAAGAGATGGACAGGAAAATAAATCCCATAATAAAACCCAGCATTGCTTCTTCCTATCCTGACCAGGAAGTTGGAGTTATTTTCAAGATCCTCTCTCTTCTATTTTCCTTTATTTTTTTAAACAACAAAAGGGCAGATAAGTATTTCTGTAAATAAGACAATTAAATATGAATGTGGGAAAAAGAGATCAAGCACAGACTTCTCAATCACTGAAGGTTTGCTATCGTAGCCTTTACAGCTCAAGAGCAGCCTCTTGTGTCGGAGAGACAAAAGTACAAGTCATTTTGGAGCTCATGTTTCATTCATTTTTAAACAGCTGCAGAAGGGAGGTCAAGTGTGCCAATCATCAGAAGCGCCAATAAGAAGTGTCATGGCTGTGGTCAAAAATTCCCAAAATGACGTCCTTTCCCTTTTTTTATGACCTTGATGGGAAAGGTGTTGAGTTTGAGGAAAGGATTTAGTAAAAGATGACCCCATTGCAAAGATAATCCCAAAGCTAATTTGACCTACTCTCATCATGGCTGCTACTCATTTCACAAAAATGATACTCCACCGAAGCCCAAGATGTGTTGAGTTTGAGCTTTACAGTGGGGTCAGAGCCAAATGTATTAGTGGGTCAAAAATAATCATTAATAATTGAATTGCTGGATAGGTTTTCCACAAGAAATCCTCATGAAAGGACCACAAGTTTATTCGCTCCAAATATCAGTTTCAATTCCAAGTTTCCTTGGACGCACACAGAGTCCATGGGAGGTGCAACAGAAGAAGGACGAGACTAGTCTGCCTTTGGGGTGGTCCCTCTCAAACATTTAGCTTCTGGCATCAGACACAAAATAAGTGGGTGCTAAAATAAATCCTCTGCACATCCATACATCACACGAACACATACACACTTTAATCACTTTGTGTCAGTACTGTACGGACTAACACTTCTCACGCTTCGCTATCGTCAATAAATCCTTGAAAACATTCTGTGTATATACATTTAAGACATACACAAAGAAGAAAGAGTGTGTACGTTTGAGCACTTATGTTCATGTGGGTGCCAGACAGGAGCCACAGGCTGAGCTCATCTAGCCATGCTTCACTCTACGCCTCACTCTAATTGGTGTCTATTGCAGCGTGCCGCCATGCAATTGAGGGCAAAACAGCGCCAGGCCTTAAAACCCCTCCATCCCACCTATCACTCCATCATCTGTGGCAGCCCGGTGAAAGACGGAGTAGAGAAGCAGCTCCTCGGCTTCACTTTATCCTCTATCATTATCTCAGTGAGGTCATCAGAGAGCTGATTGTGAGAAATGCTGCTCGTTCCCTGTGGTTCAACCTGTAAAACCCAAGGCGCCACAAATCATAACCTCTCAGTGTACAGAACATTTTTTAACTCTGGAAATAAAACTGTGCTTAAGGAGAGACATTAAGGCGCTGTCAATTTTGAGAGTTTGACCTATTTTGCTTAATTTGGGTGTTTCTTTTTCCAGATTTGTGGAAAGAAAACACACATTGAGATGTTGATATGAGTCAAATATGCCAAATATGTATTTAACCTTATACAGATGAGCTCTTGTGAATCCCTGTGAAATATTAATAATTTGATCAAATGATTTTCTGTTTTGACGACAGACATTCACATTTAGTACCCCAAAAATGGATATTATAAATCATAGGCTATCTTCACAAAACGATGCAGGCATTTCATCGAGGGATAATGCAACATGCGGAGCTGTCTTTAGTCAATGAACACCCTGGCTCCAGGCAATGCTTTCATCGCGGGACCTGCACCAAGAGATCATAAATCTAAAGCTTTTAAAATCCGCCGGGTCACTTTTCATTGGATTTGGGTTGGGATTCAGAAAAAAAAGCCAGGGAGAAGGAATCCAGGAAGTTTGCATGCATATTGTGGGAGGATGCACATCCTTTAAAGTACCAGATGCTCTCCGATACAATATTGCTTATAAAATGTCCAATTCGTCTACTTAACATAATGGTCCAAGGCATGGTGAAACATAGCCCAAAGCCCAAACTTTAACCGTTTTAGAGAAAAACACACACATGCTTAAATCCTGATCCTTTAAAATCACTCTGGCATCACACATGGGCTTTGAATACTCAAAATATCCCCTTCTCCAAATCCAATGACCGGTGCACCTGGGAAGCATCTTTGGAATTAATACCACTCTGTAGGGTAACGGGGAAAAGCCTCGAAGCATTCACAGTTTCAACGCTCGTGTTCGAATCAGAGAACGTGTTCACAATCAAACCGGCATTTATAAACCTCATGCATCAGCACTCAGAGGCCAATCACACCACAACCACAGCGTGTTGTTGTACAATGGAGAGAGTAACATGCAACTGTGGAAGACCACAAAGCCATGTCATCTCAAACAAACTGCCTCAGCTTTCAGGAGATGTTGAGAGCAGTTTATAAAAAAGGCATACTGCTGATTAGGAGACACTGAACACACATCATGTGCATTACTCATCTGTACTAATGGAAATGTGCAGGTCATCATTAACTAAGATTTGGATGCTATCGCTTTGGCTGAGGTCTTTGTGTACTTTGGATTCAATGGAAGAAGTGTGGTTTCGTAATCAAACAACACAAATGAGGGTTAATTAGCAATGAACCACATCTTTTAAACAATATTTTACACCAATGCTTTTGGTAAAGCCAACTCATTTTAGGCTATTTGCCAGTTTTTACAAAGTAAGATCAGGCTTGGAGCCTTGAAAAAGCAAACCCATGAGAAGAACCTTTATTACACTGCACTTAATGTGATTTTATATACTATATTTGATCATTTACAAGACAAATATATGTATAACCACACAGAGATACACACTAAACTACTGAGAACCCAGGCTGCAACAACTAGTAAGAGGGAAAACCACAAAGATATTTTTCTGTAATGATATTTGTGAATACAATTTGAATAATGAACACTGCATAACTGTGTGTGTGTCTTTTCAAAAAGCTACAAGCGATGCAGAGCTGAGCACCAGCCAAGGACCATCAAGTTCTTTTTAAGAATACTATTTACAGACTGCCAAGCTTTGTACCCTGCAGGCGATTAAAGTGTGGTTGTGAGTGAGTAAGTGTGTGTGTGTGTGTGTGTGTGTGTGTGTGTGTGTGTGTGTGTGTGTGTGTGTGTGTGTGTGTGTGTAGTGTGTGTGTGTGTATGTATGTGTGTGTGTGTGTGTGTGTGAGAACATGAGACAACATAATGGCTGAGAGAGAGCCTCACGAATCTTTACCTGCAGCCTAAAGAGATCCTTAAATTACGCTAATTTGAAGTGAAAGGCTCACTCCGTGTTGTCTGAAGATTTACTGTAAGTATCTTCTTGTGTTGCAAGCGTTGCTCACTTTTCAGCTTGGAAGAACGTCAGGGTCATTTTTCAATTTTGTGGTTTGTGAACAGATTGCTTTCTCCCCCCTCGGAGTGAAAACTGTCTTTGTGTGTGTGTGCAGGAGGGTGTGAGCTTGCATGTGATGTGGGCCTGCACACGCACGGGTCTTGATTTTCCCATGTTTACGCTCAGAGTACTTACACAAGTTTGCAATGATGGGTTCTCATGAAGCACCAGAGGGAGACCACCACGATCAAAACCCCCTTTTAATATGCTGTAAGCGCCCAGAGATGTCAGGTTACCGTAAGCAGCGGACTGTAAGGGTTTTCAAATCCTTCAAGAATACACAAACTCCACTGTTTAATGTCCTGCACAAGAACAACGTTTAGATTACCTTTCAGAAACAGAGGCTTTCATCCAACACCATTTCCACTGATTGGGGTGAAGGACACTGTTGATGATTATAATGGTGCAGAATGCCTTGTTACACTAATGTTAAAAAGGCAAAAAGTCCATTATATCCTCATAATAATCCCCTCTTTTGTGCTTCAATGGGATGATGATTAGTATAGCGTTTGAGAGGCAGCCAGACGTGGGGGAAAAAAATGTTTGGTTTATGAAATGGCTAAAACTCCCATTGAAGTTTTGTTTTAAGTCATCCCTGAGCCAAAATGCAAAACCATCATTCATATGCTAAAATACACTGCCCGGCCAAAAAAAAGGTCACAAGCCTGTGGGGGCAGTGTTATGATCTGGGGTTCCTGCAGTTGGTCTGGTCTAGGTTCAGCAACATTATGTGCCCAAAGAATGAGGTCAGCTGACTACCTGAATATACTGAATGACCAGGTTATTCCATCAATGGATTTTTTATGCCCTGATGGCACGGGCATGTTCCAAGAGGACAATCCCAGGATCCATCGGGCTTAAATTGTGAAATAGTGGTTCAGGGAGCATGAGACATCATTTTCACACATGGATTGGACCCCACAGAGTCCAGACCTGAACCCGATTGAGAATCTTTGGGATGTGCTGGAGAAGACTTTGCGCAGCGTTCTGATCTCCCGTCATCAATACAAGAAAAAAAAAAAGGAAATGAATGCAACTCTGGACAGAAATAACTGTTGTGACATTGCAGAAGCTTGTGGAAACGATGCCACAGCGAATGTGTGCCGTAATCAAAGCTAAAGTTGGTCCAACGAATATTAGAGTGTGACCTTTTTTAAGGCAGTGTATTTGCCAGGACATTTTTTGTGTAATCGAATAATGTTTTGTTCTGCAACAGACGTTTTTAAAGTCACTTTTAGTTTTCTTAAATGTCCCCTATTACACTCTTTTTCAACAAAATATTATAAGTCTCAGATCTATACAAAACATGTCTCTGAAGTGTTTGGCTGAAGTAACAAACAGATCATTGTAGCATCCCATAAACCCCTCTGTTTTATGAGCTGCTGCTTGGCCACGCCCCCCTGAGAGATATTTGGTTAAAAACAAACACCGCGGTGCTCTAGGAGGGGATTCAGGTGGGCGGGTGTTACCTTGGTTGGTTTTTGGCTATTGGTTGCACAACCCAAAGAAACCCAAAGGTTTTTATATAAATGGATCAGGACAAAAAAAAAGAGACCATTTCTTTTCCTGAAGGTTTCCAAATCTCTTCACAGGGACAGATGTATGTAGACGAAACATGAAAAATGTATTATAATAGGTGACATTTAAGACATATAACTTTTTCATGTTGCATTCCCAGTACTGCAATAATAAGGAAGGTCCTAAAATTAAAATATCTCTGGGGGTTTCTCACGATTTTCTTGCATTTGACTAATCACTCAATCTAGAAAATAATCGGCACGCCAACCAAAAAAGAAACATTGGTAAGTGAAGCGTTAGGCATTGGTGTCTCTCAAATGAGGTCAAGCTCAAGACATCCCGACACAAGCTCATTAGGATCCTAAATCAGGGCAATCTGCGACCTTTAAATTGAATTCACTCCTTCCAAAGAACCCCCAAGCTGCAGTGGATATTCTTTGTAGAAGCCAATCCTACATGGCTTCCCAGAAAGGAAAACTAGAAGTGTATGTTTGTACTGCTAAAGTACTGTATGCCCAACCACGACCACACAGAGCCATTAGAGCCCACATTAAAGACCAGCGTCCGTTTTGGGTTGCACCTTGTCCACAGCTTAACCTTAACTCTGCTCGGCATGGGTGGCAGGGATCCTTCAGCAGCAGCCTATTACTGCTGTACCTCTGGATAACACGCTGCTTATACTGGATATTAGCTGCATCAACCTGAGCCAAGTGCTCGCTATGAACGCCTCAAAGAGAAGCTTACATTGGAGGGCCAACGATGTTAGCATCTGCCACCCTCTAGTTAGTCCGTTTATTTCCAGAGGTTGAAAGTGAAACATGACATGTCTAAGACACATTCTTATTTCAAAGCATTTCTGTTTTATAAAGTATCAGAGATTGGTTGGGGCACTCCCACCCAGAGAGAGTACTTTTTGGGTTGATTTGTTATTGACTGGCTGCACAATTTTAATATAACACTCTTATTAAACCAGAATGAAACCACATCCATGGCAAAGGACCTTGACTGATCTTGCCCACGTGCCCAAACACACACAGAGCTAGAAAAAAACAGGCTTAATAAAAACAATCACCTCCTGGAGGCAATTAGTGCACTGAGTTCCAAAAGCTATAAGACATCCAAAAATTCCTGGATGAAACTTCCTGGCATCAACACGTCTCTTTTGTACGAGTGCGTCTCCATTTGTGTCTGTGCATGCCTGAGTAAACGCATGCCGTAGAACCTGGAGTAGAATACAAACATCTGCAACGGGGATGGAAATGTAAACAATTAGATATCAATCACATGCCCAGAAAATGTGTGCATGCCTTCACATGGCGAGAGGATGGGGGGGAGTTTCACCCATTAATCAAAGACACACACTTTGATGCAGTGCATGCTGGAGGTGACACGTGATAGTGTTGAATTCTAAAAAGGCGCAGAAATTAAATACATATGGATTCCCATATTGCACAGCACATGTCAGTTTGAAAACACTAACAACTCTGGGATTACATGGGGGTATGCTGTGCAGATGGGGGGGGGGGGGGTATGCTGTGCAGATGGGGGAGGGGGGGGGGGGGTTGCGAGCAACAGTAGCCAGAACCACACACACATTTGTTCAGTGGATATTGTGGCAAGGGTTTGTCCCCGGTGGTATTACCTCAGCAGCACCCACAGTGCACTGGTGTGACACCACATCAAGCCGGGGGGATATTCGATGTGGCAGGGCGAGGGCCAAGGCTTTACTGAACACATATGTTGATGGAACAAACACACGGGTGAGAGAAGGATCCCCCGTCCAAAGTTTCACACCACATTCACCAGCACTCAGCACTTTCCTGCACAGCGCTGGGCCGAGCCTCCAAACTGCGATCACATGTGCCAAACAGCAGTCAGACAGCCAAGAGCGGAGGAGGCCAATGTCTTCTTACTCACTGCTGTTCAGTCTTTTCTTTGTCTTGTTTTAAATGCATAATGGATATCATTGCTAGCACCAAAAAGGGTCAGGATATCTCCGTGTAGCTGACCATGCAAAAACAAACACTGGCATTCATGGCTAACTGGCGTCCCAAAAGCAGTTATTAACTCCCTGTTTGGATCCAAGGTTTTCCAATACAACTACAGCATGAGCTGCAATTTTCTTTCTAATAAACAAACAAGTCAATCACATGCAATGAGGAGGGATCCAGATAATTGTATTTCTCTAAAGAAAACAACTCTGGAAATAAATAAGTATGAGCAAAAACCATGCAAAAAGGGGATCTGAAAAACAGCGAATGGCTGGTTTTGTCAAAAGGTTACACAATGCACCAACCAGCATAATATCAGAGTGTAATATCTCATTGATTGTAGAAGAATTAGAATTGGGTTTGCATTTAAGACTGTGGACGTATGTCTCTGTCCACGTGCAGGACTAGGATCCCCTCTTTCAAATGTTCCTCGAAGGCACTGCTGGTTGTCAAAATCTCCACAGGGTGCCTTTAAGGCTACAAAAGGTTACATACGTCAGCTGAAAGTAAGCCAATTTTCTGGCATTAAAGGAATCAGAATTCCCCTAAAGCTTTAACTTGAAGTGGTGTTCACACCGGGGGGGGGGGCACAGAACGTAGTGGAAAAAAAAAAAACGTTAGCCTAAACATCCTCTCAGCCTGCCAAAGCTAACATGCCCATCCTTTTAATGAAGACAAATGCAGTGTTTAATTGTGCAAGACCGTTGCCCTTTCCCCCTGGCGCTACATGCATAACACAGCTGCCAAGAAGGCGTGCTGAGCGACGGGCCCCTCTCTCTCTCCGCTGCAGGGCCACTGACTGCCCCCCATTTGCTTGCCACCCCGACTAGCCCTTGGCCTCACTCGCTCAACATCCATTACTGCGAACCCTGACACCCAGCCAAAAGGCGGAACCGTCTTGGACACTTGTTCGCCCTGAAGGTTTTGGTTTTTTTAAAGGGGGAAAAAAGCCCTGAATTTTACTGCCTGCGGTGCATCGAGCATGAAAAACATTAAGTAATGAAGTGAGAGAGACAGAGGGCAGAGAGGAAGAGATGCGTTACAAAACATCGGACATCTGACAGAAAGAGGTGAGAAAATACTCCAGCAGTGCAAAAGGACATAGAGTAATCATCATTCCATGAGACATGTGAAGACAGGCGGGAGGAAGTGTCCACCTCACACGAATCACGGATGCAAAGTGGGGCTCTAATGACAGTCATTACCAACACTTTGCTGTCACAACCCATAATATACTGGCCATTACTGCTGTGGATAACACAACAATCAGGGCACCCTGAGCCTCAGTGTGGAGGAGGAACTAATCACAAGTACTCAGATTACTTCTCTAAGTCTCTACTGCTGTTGTTGTGTGTCCTTCTCCGCTCCTTTAGCGTATGCAGATTTGTTATTTAATGTATGTAGTTGATTGGGGAACACTGCCAAATTGGGTTTCCAAGCAACAAGAATGCATCCGCAATTATGCTCTGAGGGTAACCTCAAATCTTCACCCAGATTTAGGCGCAGGCAACATTTGGTGGTAATTTGAAACAAAACTAAATAGCATCATAACAACTTGGTTTGGTGTAGAAAAAACATGGTTTGGCTGAAAGAAACAGACAAAACACACAGTAAACAAAGGTGAAGTATACAGTATGTGCACTGGTCTACTTCACGATAATATGATTATTTTGGCTATAATAATCGTGTAGTAAAAAACCTGCTATCGTGCTAACTTGTACTACAGTTTTTGATGAAGCTGAACTCCAAACTATTTTTCATATCAACATCTGATCAATGCTTCAAAGCAAACATGGAGTAGCTTCCACACAGTTACCGGGGATAGGGCTGCTTGTGAGAAACTCACACAACTGGAAACTGACACGCACACACACTCTCATCTGGTAAATGAAGGGTCACCTTTCAGTAACCCGCTTAAAGTTGTCTGTTGACAGGATGATCACATTTGCCGTCTAGACAGGAGCCAGCTGAGGAGAAAACCGTGTGTGGCGTCTCTCCTTCCATCGCCTTTCTTTTTTTTTTTCCAGTGGCTGTGTCTCTCTCTTCTATCCCAACTCTTTAAAGTTCACTTTGTGATAAAGCTTAGCAGTGTTCAATTGTTCTCCTCCATTTAATTGTTCTCCTTACAGAAAATAAACTCGAGGAGTTTAGTTCAAACTTCACCTTAGTTTTCAAAATGCAGATTTTTAAAGAGATAAATGTATGTTTTAGTGATCCCTCTGAGGCTGATTAAATCAGACCGTGTAACAAATCTTTAAACGTTTTTATTACTGGTTCTGCTCAAGACTGCTGGAAATTTCATTCATAAATGTAGAGTCGAGGAGATTTAAAAGCAGCTTTTCTGTTTATCTTCACTGTCTTACTCATTCAGTCACACAGAGAACTTTCTCAGACTCGGCGGCCAACATTTTTAGCCATCAGACCCCCCGCACATGGTGATTCAGGAACCTCTCAGCCTAATAAACTTATGTGATATTTGTTTATGAATGCCCACATTGTTGAAGCTCAGTACATAGTTGCCATCACATAACAAATACGGGTTAGTTTACAAAGGTATTTTAGGCCTAAGCCGTTTAAGACTGCTCTATTGCATGAAAGTAGCTCGTGCAGAGGATGCCAGAAAAAACACTTCCCTTTGGGGAGAACAATTCATCTGTGGCCCTTTGGGGGGAGGGACTACAGGGTGCTGGGGAGGTCAACCCTATTGCCCACCGGACGACCCTGGCACATACTCTTGAAATTTAAACTAAAGAAAGGGAACACACTTTGGAGTCTGAGATCCGCCTCCTGGGTTGCTTGCTAATTAAGCTGCGTTTGTCTTGGCTTGGAATCAAGCTCAATATAAAACCAGGACCCGACACAGAACAGCGCTACAGGCGAACAGAGCCTGGAAATAGACTGAGAGGAAACACACTCTCCTGAGAGTCTGCAGGCTCCCAATCCGAAGACATGTTAGCATCATGCATGTAGCAAAGGATAGCATAGCATTAATAATCAGAATCAGGGGTATTGCCAGGTAGGTTTACACAAACAAGGAATTTGCTTAAGTGTATAATAGTGCAAATATATAAACACAATAAGAGGTTTGGAAAAAAGGAGCAAATATAGAACTATTTCAAAAACTATTTGAAATACATGAAGAGATTTTTAAAGTTTAGAGATTTTTTTAAAGTGGGGTAAAAATATACAAACAAACCTAAGAAAATTAATAAAATTAATCCTAAAAAATAAAAGGTGTGCAGCATTTTAAAATGGAAAGTTGTCACGGTTTTAGAAATAGGTAGCATTTTGCAGAAACAACATTTCTGCATTTAAAAGTCGTCAAAACCTTGTTGTTGAGTCTCAAAAATGTTGAACTCCACCTTCAATATACACTAAAGTGGAATGAGATTTTCCTGCACAACTCTATGCACCTTATGGCAAGTATAAAGCAACCATATGACCAAAAATGAAACCCATGCAGAGCAAATGAGGTCTGGACAGCATGAGTACAGTTTGTGGGATATACAAAAGTAGTTTGTGTGGTGTTGGGTTTGAAAACCACTCTCTGATGCGCACACAAAAATTTGCTTGAGGTGAGTGGATCATAAATCACAATGCTGCCTGGTTACAATAAGAAATCTAAATGCTGTAAATATATCTGTTTGTGGTTTCTAAGTACAGTTAGCATGTAATATGACGTTTACATTCTTGACTTCAGATTGTTTTTAAATGTTTTTTCCATTAAGTCTGCCTTAAGGATATAAAAGAGTATGTAACGAGCACATATTAAAAAAAAACATACTGTCAAATATGTGTCATTTTAGGACACTAGGAAAGGGGAAATTTAACTTGAATATGATTCTAAATGATAAAAAGAGTTCCCCTCCCGATTGAAGTAATTCGACCTCTGCCCTCTGCTGTCCGGCACATGCGAAAGTTGAAGTTATGCCTCATGATTTACTTTGAAAGTGTGAAGGCGAGTTTAAGCAGACCATCAAAAGAAATGTCACTATATATTGATCAGTGTTCAAAGGGGGAACGGGGCTGCTGAATATTCTATAAGTTAAGTCAAAAGGTCATTTACTCGTGTGTAGAGGACTGTAAAGGTTGTGCAAAAAGGACTTTTCACCTTTCACCTGACGGAGGAGGAGGTTATGTATGGTGCATGAAAAGCAGTAAATCAGTCAGGTCAATTCACTTATTTCCTCACAAAAAAAATCCCTTCAAGGCAAAGCTCACGTTATCTTTTCAGAAACCTTTGATAACATTTACCATTCCTCTCCGAAAGAGCAGGCAGGAATGATGAGATAGTGACACCAGTAGCCCAACAAATGAAAACATCTGCGTGAGAGAAAAGAAAACTGCTACATGTCTCATCAGAAGGTGCTGACAGAGAGGGAGTAATGTGATGCAGAAAAAAGCCACCCCACCCTTCGGCGTGTTAAGTGCATGTTAGCGTGTGCTGGATGTTTCACATCACGCTGGGTCAGCCCGTCCTCCCCTCCCAATGTTCCACCATCATCATTCACTCGTGTTTCTGAGGTGTAACGGCTGATTTTCACTCCTCTGCTGTGGTGTGCTACATGAACGTGATAGATTTATTTGCTGATTTATTTTCTTCTTATATCTCAATTTATTTCTATGCATTTGTTTGTATTAAAGCCTTCCTTTAATCTGTGACTTTTAAGGAAAGAAGCAACCAAGTTCAAAAATGAGTAATGTTTTCTGATCAGGTACTTACAGAGTCTTCTGGTTTTTGGATGCCATCATGGAGGGGCTCTTCTGCCAGGTGGTCTCGTCGAATCAGAGTGTACTCTCTGATGAACACTGCTTCCCCATCGTTGGCCCATACTGCAACCTGAAAAACAAAATCAGGAGTCCTGCAGGTCAATATGAATGCTTTTTACAAACTTACACAAAAGCAACACTGGCCAGATGCAAAATTACATTTTTCTACACATTTACGGACAACCAGACCAGGAATTGTGGGAAAGAAAAGGGAATCGGGAAGAGTGGAAAAAAAACATATGATTAATTGAAGCTTCACAGAGTCATTAGCGCTAAAAGAAAGTTGAGGCTAGCTTACATTTTTGTTTGTTTAAGCCGCCAGTTGCAAGCTTCATGTCACCAGGTGTCATTTAAATTCCTTTTTGACATTTGGACTGATACAAAAAACTTACTTTGCATAATACAGCATTATCTTTGTAGAGGAACCAGAAGGAACTAGAGCATGGTGATGCAATAAACAGTTTGTTATTTATACCATAGTCTTCCCAGCGGACCAGGCTATTACACCACTCTGGATTGATGTGTGACAGAGGGAAATTAAAGTAAATATGTGTCTGTTTGAAATCATTTACCGAGCACTGTTTGTTTTTTTGTGGTTTGTTGTCACTACCGCACGTCGTTCATGATATAGGGAATCGTCATGGACTCTGTAAGAATTCACAGCAGAAGAGATCTGATATCAGACGACGTAATAACCCACCTCTTGGGGGAACGGGTGGGGGTTGAGGGGCATCGTGGATAGGGCCCATTAGCAGCACAGCAGGGCCCGAATTCTGCAGGATGCACAAATTCACAGAGCGGGGCCCTCAGCTGCTCTCTACGGGTCATAAACACCCTGTAATGACCCGGGTCAAATGCCTGCATCCCGGGCCGCTGCCGAGGCGGAGCAGGGGTTAGGATACTTTGCATCGTAGGGGGTCACACATTTTAAGTTGTGGGACGAAAAAAATAATACAGTGCTGCTAAGCAACTGCTCAAAATGTACAGCAGCTTTGTGTGGGAAAGAGTCACAGAATTTACTCTTAAATAACACAAATGAAATCTGGTCTAAAGCCTCACACTCAGTGCTGCTTAGCGGCAGTCACTCACACTGAGGAGGCATCTGTAACAACACATAGGTCACCGCGGTGAAATGTGGGCAAAAGCCTCCTCGAATGACCAAGATCATAAAGTAGGAGCACATTTTTGATGGGTATGGATCTGCACATGTGGCAGCTGTTGGCAACAACTTTATATCTGGGATTATCAGTGCAGAGAAGACCAGGTTTTTTAGTGGCTGAAAACTCAGCACCTTGAGCCATAAAATAAAAATGTATTTAAGATAAATAACTGTCCTCTTTTATTTTATATTATATTTGAATGTCGCAATTGAAAAAAAACGTGGTAGAGTCTGCAAATCAGTTTGAAAACTCATCTTATACCTGTGAGAAAGTGTTAAAATACATGTTACACGTTTCTCAGATTGACTCAAGAGTTTAAAACGTTATACCCCAGATCCCTTTTAGCATGGGAACCCAAATAACTGTTTGAAAACCCCTTTATGAAAATACACCCTTCAGTAAAGTGAATATAACGGGAGATCTCATGACTAACGTTGCACTGAAGCGTGTCCTCTCTGCCATCGATGCTGAAAATTAAAATGTTGCAGAACTATGAGCCAGGGGTAAAGCAAATATAAGTCAAGCATACTGACATTAAAGAGAAGCTTTGCTGAGTGTGTGTGTGTGTGTGTGTGTACTGCAAACCACTTAAGTGACCAGATGTCCTCGCTCAAGGCTAAATGGAGGCCCGGCCGAGATGAACATGTCGATTGTGTCTTTCTCAAGAGATGACCCCCCCACTCGTCTACAGAAATGATTTTCTCACACATTCAGCGTCTTAACACCAGACAAATCTGACCACCATTTCCTTGTCATTTCAAAGTTTGCATCCATCTTCTTTAAAAGACGTCCAGCATGCTGGAACCAGACTGAGCTACAGGCTAATGGTGCATGACAGCTAAACTCTCACTGGCTGGAGCCTTAAAAAGCGGGATCTATCAAACTCGTTTCCCTGAGCAAACAAGCTAGCTGTACGGTGCCAATGTCAAGCATCCTGCACACCCGCACTGGACTAAGCCATTAGGATCTGGCAGAGGACTGGATATTTCCAAAGAGGGGGCAAGTGCTGGGTTACGCTATCAGGTCAGGAAAGGGGGTTTATGACAATGACAAAAACACTTTTTTGCAATTCTCCCATTAAATACATTACTATTCAACAAATCAGTTTCTGCATGGATTAGATTCACTGAGATATTTTCCCCAATACAGGAAGTGTGACATTCCTGTGCATCAGATAAATTGTAGGGAGGAGGTAAAGGGATATAGCATGGGTTTGGTCAAATACCAAAAAAGTTCATGCATCCTGTGTCATGTTTCAAGTCACCTTTCCACAGCGTCCCCAACTTTAAACTGTTTCATAGCAACACAAGCAGCGTGGCTTTAGGTTGCCCCCTTACTTTGGTCCAGACTGATATATCTATTGGATGAATTGCCATGATATGCTGTACAGACATTCAAGATCCCCAGAGGACGAATCCTAATGAAGTTGTTGAGCGCTTCAATCTAACTGTCCAGCATAAAGTTGAATGATGTATTTTTGGAAGACAAGGCCCCCATTTGAAGTCCTGAGTACTAAAGGTTGACATTAGGAGTCGTTTTCCTCCTGAATGTGTTAGATTCTGTTAGAACATGCACTTACTCATTCTATGTTTAGGTTTATTTGAAATGAACATGACAGGGGTTAAGAAAACACACTGCTGGTTTCCCGTGATTGAAAGAACTAACTGAAACGGGCATCCCAATCTCCCAAAACTACACATGCAAGGCGTGTGTGTACGTGTGTGTTAAAGTGACAAAGGCCAAGGGTGAAAGTAAAACAGGGAACCAGGCCGGTGATTCATTAACCTCCAAGGCGAGTTGGATTTCAAAGAGCACGTCTGAACCAGGGAAGAGGAGAGGAAGTGAACTCTGGGGCAAGTCAGGTCTTCAAAAGCACATAATCAACAGTAATAACACCAACCTGATATTATAATTGAGCTTTCCTATAACGTGGTGCCAGCTTCCACTGTTTGGGTGGAAACTGTGAAGAGCGAGTGACTTTCTCTGTGCTGCACTGGTCCAAAACCCAGACTTGTGTTTTGCGCACTGCTGCCTTTGATTAATAAGATTCCGTCCAATGTTTAGATAAGGACACCCATTTTTCAAGACTGGCTCCTGTCTGGACGAAACCTAAGAGGAAAAGATATTTTTACTAATCCACTTTCAAGGGGATTTATGTGAGCTTTCACTTAACACATTTTGCAGGAGGAAACCTCGGGCCCTCTTCTCCCCTCCTCTTTCATAAACTCGGGGGAAAAAAAGGGTGCCCTTTCTCTCATCCCAGGACTTTTGCCACATCAGTCTCCGGCCCCCACACATCGATCTGTTAAGAGGATTTTTCCGCTCACCATGAAGGAACCGAGGGATTATGAGGCACTTAGTTTAATATTTTCTCATTACAGCCCAAAGCCCACAGCCACTTCAGGATTTCAGGACTGATAACGGTAGGAGTCATAAAGGCCTTGACAGAGTGTTGGCTCGCCTCAGGCAACAATACACTCTTCTGGGTAAAAAAAAAAGGAAGAAAACACTGATGGTTACAATTTTCCCTTCAGGCGTTCACACGGGATACCTGCAATGCAACAACTTACATCTCTGGGAAACTAAATAAAAGTGAAGCACCACTTTCATCACCTTCTCTGATTCCTGATGGATTATTCGGTTATCATAATGTTCTTCCTCAGACTGCTTTTGAAAATGTAGTTGTCCCTGCCAGATTTCTCTCAACTTGATATCCCAAGAGCAGTCTGTCCTGGGAGCATGAGCGGCACAGAGCTCCACTTTTCCCAATGCTGCCCGTCTTCAACACCAACCACTTCTCATTTTGAGCGGCACAAAAAAATGAAGCCTCAAGGAGGGGTGCGGGGTGTCTACCTTTGATAGTTTAATTTCTCCCTGCCGCTGTCATCACATCCCATTGCCCGTTCACGCTTTGTTACTCCCGTGTTTTAATGTCTCATAACGATGCGTGGCACCTTCCTAATGATGCATGAGCACTTCTTTGACACAGCCTTTCAAAAGTACTCATGAAATGGCACGCTACTTATTTGATTTGATGTATTTCCTGTTGAAACAGAACATGTCATGCCTCCTGCTCACAACAGTGGAGAGGTCTGCATCCCTGACAATCTAATGCATTAACCATGACCATAGATGGACTTTTTGTCTTTCCTCCATTTCTGCAACCAGGAGATATCATGCAACTGCCTCTGAATCTGCATACAAGTCCAAAAAAGGTAACTCATTTAGATACCACTGCTTTATATGGGTGATAAAAGGAAGGGAAGCACAAAACAGATTGTTCATAACATTATTGTCAACCTATTGCACAAAGACAGGTTGATGTGTTTGCCGCATACAGCTACCATTGACGTAGGAGGGGGATAATACAGACGTCAGACAGATATGGTGATAAACAATCCTATTGGGCCTGGTGTCTTATAAACCTGAGACGGAGAGGATAAAAGCACTGGAAATCCATATCTTCCATAAACACTCAGGACTTTGACCGTGTAGCACTTGACTCACAGCAACACTGTTTCCTCACTCCACCGCAGACATTCGCCATTTGAAAGGCTGCACATTGCCGCTCAAACAACGAACACAAGCGAGAAAACATCTGAGAGGCTTACTCCTGTTCCTTAAAAGCCATGGCAGTGGGATCGATCATTTCACCTGAACATGGCAGGCTCACGTCGGTCCAGAGCTGGTGCAGACATGGTGAAGAGCCACAGAAATATCAAAGTAAGAGCAAGAGGAGCTCTAAAGACTGGTACCCTCCAGATTTGGCCCTTGTGAGGACCAGGATGCACATCAGGAAGATGATAAAGGAGAGGAAACCTCAAAGGCACGGAGACATTCTTGACACCTGGCAGGAACTCGAGGACTACTGGCAACACTTGGAAAAAAGTTGACACAAAGTTTGCAAATGACGAGAAAGAGGTGAGAGCCAGAATGAATGGATTCTTGTTTGTTATTGTTGTGACAGAAAATACTTAAAAGATCAAATAACGTACTGTTGAAAATTTTAAAAAGGAGGTCTTTTTCAATGCAGGGTGTATTGCAATGTTTAATATTTTGTCCAGCAGGATAATAAAATGTCACATGGACGTCATCATCAGTGTCGGTGTAGTAAAAGGCTCCTTAAGACACAAGCATGTGATAGGCAAGTGTGCAGGAGGTTGTAAACCTTTATATACCTTGGCATGGGATTCAAGTGTTGTTGGACCTTAGCCTTACTGTAACAACACAGAATCACGTACTCAACCTGGTTTCATGAAAACAGGGACAGTAGCTTTTCAGTAACCCGCCTGCTGACAACAACAACAACAACAACAAAAGCTTACTTGGCAGAGGCAATGATTTGAAGCATTTGTACTAATAGTTTGTTTTCATTTTTCTCTTCTTTTAGGTGTTCTGTTCATTATTTGACAGGAAGCCCTCAACACTCCCAGTCATATGACATCAATGAAAATGTAAAACCTACAAATACAAATTGAGTGTGAATATATAAGACTTTGTAAATATGTATAATAGTTTTTTCTACTACATAACATTCAATAAACGTTGAAGTTTTCATGAGGTGTCCATCCATCATTTAACAGAATTTTGGGAAATTGTTGTTAATATTGACACACAAATCGTTGAAATATTTTAGATTATTTATTTATTAATTTAGGGATTTCCACTCAGTTTCTGGTATACATTTTCAATTTGAGCATGAAAAGAAGTATATTTTAGCTGATGAAGGAATAAAAAGCTCAACAACAAATCTTACACATTAACAGGAATAGTGTATATTTAGCTTCCTGCAAAGGCTTATTTCAAACCATATACTCATGGCTGTGGGATAAGTACAGTATCTCTCATCAATGAATAAGAAGAAACTAAATAGATTGTTACAGTAGCTTTCTATTATAATGTGCAAGAGATTTTTAGTGTCCGAGTCCAATAACTGTGCCCTGTGGTTTTCTGTAAAATGCAACAGGATAACTCATCTAAAGAGGTCATCATCGATCATTTGAGACCGTACTTGTCACCAGCAATTTTTCTTCAACTGTCCGCTGGCTTTTGTGAGAATTACTTTCGGACCGCAGAATATCAGCCTTCAATACAAACACAGATCAAATACTGTAATGCTCACACCGGCTGTGCTCTTACAATAAATCTGGATTCTTCGCTCCAGAGCTGACCAAAAGCTGACTGCAACCTGATCCCTTGACCGCTCCAATGCCCGACCTTAGCACGTAGCATGTTTCCTGCTAAGTAGACAGGTAAGTCCACCTGCTCGCCATGTGTGGGGCTCATCGCGGAGTTTTCTACTTGAGTCAAGAGCTAATTATGTGGTGGGACACCCCGGTGCTGACTTCGACTGGCTTACAACACAAACAGATGGAGCTATGATATCCAGTGCTGAAGAGTTTTTGTATCCCATTAGCCAGCAGGGAGACATCTCAAGGCAAAAATAGCTCGACCGCTAACATTAATGTCTGCAGCAGACACATTGCGGTTTCCCCGCTCAGGTAACGACTGCTATTATGTTTAATGTGGAGGTTTATAATGAGAGCCTTAAAAGTATTCTGACAGCACTAAGAACAGCATGGTGTACTGCGACAATGCCAGTGTCGGGAAAAAACTGTAACGGCGCAAAATGTAGTGTTTTTTCTTAATTTAATACATACATCGCCACTCTGCTGACATGATTCTCCCTCTGTGTAGTTATTCCACTGAAATGCGGATCGTTGAATTCATGAAAAATGTAAAAAGCCATACATTTTCCAATTATCTTTACATTTGGCAGTTGTGTTGTATTCATTTTTTAAAGCAGCAATATGTTTCTTAGAATATTGGATCAAATGTGTCGTATTGTGGTGAAAAACAGAGAGAACTATTACGTACAATGTAGTTGTGAGGGCTTTAATTTACTTTAAATCTATAAAGATTTTGACTGCAGCTTGACTATTTAAAAACGGCGTGTTGGTTTGACAATTCTCTCAGACCTATTTACAATGTCTTAACAAACATGAACCAATGTGGAACCAAAATATAAGACGGTATGTATGTAATATAAAATGTGAAGTTCTGCACCTACAGTACAAAGCCAAAAACTGATATATGTAACTTTAGAATAAGACTTGACAACTTGCAGCTAATGGACTGAGTATTAACGACTCTGTGTCAAATCAAGGTTAAAGAAGGATACGGCAAAGATACAAAATACAAAAAGAAGAGTTTAGGGAGGGACGGACACTCATCCAATGGGTTATACACTATATCAAGTAAGATAACTCTCGACAGGCCCACCTAGGTTGCCATTGTAGTTCTTGAAGGGCAGATCTGGTCTTATCTAATGTCATTTCCTGAAACATGCCAGTGCTTCCTGCAGAAAGTTCCTGCACCATGCACAGAAGGAATGCAGGAATGTTGACGTAAAAGCCGTTTGGTTCAGCGAAATGCAGTGGCTGAGAGGACGCATGTTAATTTATTATCTTTGGTTCATAGTAGAAACATTTAAATCCGACCTATTGATGTTAATGGAGAACATACAGTAGCATGTTGAGATCACATAAAGGAAGTTAGAAGCAATAAGATGGATTTGAATCATCAAATTATCTTTTTGTTATTTCACAGTTGTGATTCATTTATAGCCAAGCTCTCCGTCCAATAGAAAAAGAAAAAGTGGCAGCTGAGAGGCTTCAGCTGGACTCTTAATAGCTGTTTCAAGAAATCCACAGAGTATGCATCTTCCATCACACCCACCTAAAGACAAAAAAGCCACTTTCTTTGACTGCTGCCTCGGCTCATGATTGATGGCCTTGGTTCTTTGTTATAGCCGAATCAAGCTTGTAACGCGGGCGGGAAGGTTATGCAAGAGTGTGAAATCCAAGCGAGCGAGGGTGGACAATCATGATCAAATCACATTTTCACAGGGTAAGACCGAGTCAGTTTCCAGAAAGCATCCATCTTCTCCTCCTCTGACCTTAGCCTCTGACGCAGATTGGCCAAATCAATCATTTACTTTCCCACCAAGAGGAGCTGCCAAATGTTATCAATTACCATGAGGGGGCACAGATAGGTGGTCTCAGGAAACCATCTGGGCAGGTTTACAAGTTGTAGAGATGAAGAGAAATGCAGCAGGTTTATCTGTGAAAATTTGAGCTAAATAAATGCACCAGGATCATTATATTTAATAAAGTGTACTCTCTTTTGCCAATCCCCCTGCAGTGGTGCAATTCCTTACCAGCCAAAGCTATTGTACACACGAAATATAACCAAAGAGAGAAGAGCTGAATTGTTCCTGAAAAGCCCCTTTGAGTAACAGAGTTGCTCTAGAGTGAAATATCTCAACATCAATCAGATGGACTTCCATGGAATTTGCTAAAAAATGTCACGTCCCCTAAGAATGAATCTACATGACTTTGGTAACTTTCCATTTCAGGCCACCAGAGAGTTACTTTCTTTAATCCAGTAAGATATCTGAATAACTACTAGATTTATTGGGGAAACCTTTTGTGCAGACATTCATAGTTCCCAGCAGATGAATCCTACTGACATTTGGGGTTAGAATTTGACTCGATTTGGATTTGTTGTCTGAAGACAAAAAAAATAAAGTTTTGTTTAAGAATTAAATGGTATTACAGGGAGAGTAATTGATCCAAATCATCATTATATTGGTTACGTGTTCCTTCAATGTGAATAAGCGAATGTTAGCATAATATCCAACTAAGCTAGGATGGTGAACGTCGTACACATGTGACATTCTTGTTGATATCCATCAGTCTAACACTGTAAGTTTGGTGTAAATAAGTGTATAACCAAATGGGAAACACCTGTATTAAATTCAGTATCCAGCATATGGACACACTGTAACTAACGGAAAGCATCACTGAGAACCGTCACCGCTGCATAGTGAGAGTGAACGCTGCATACTATCACATTAACACAGCGCTGGCAGCAGTCCAACCGGCAGACACAGACAGAGAGGAGTCTGCAGCAGCTGTGGTTCAGATCTCCATCGCAGCTTTTCATTGGTCGGATCGATCCGTTGGTCGATCTGCGGCTCTCTCAGCGGTGTTAAGTAACCGTGACCACTGACTTCTATTAGTAATGAAGCTGTGCGTGATGAAAAGTGTGAACACAAACACCGCCCACTCCTCCAAAAGCAGCTACACAGATGGATGGTTTGATGGTTCCAGAGAGCCATAACTAAAGCGTGGATTTCCATTCAGTTTCAGTCATAACCATATACTGCACACACAAATACAAACATCTGTCCGGCTTCATCATATCAATTCGGAGAAGGATTAAAATTGACAGCTGGGTGGCACAATTACAGCGCAATGTTCCACTAGCAGAGGGCCAACGGGTTCACTTCAGTGCATGTGTGCTGCTGCACGACTGATTTAAAGCAGCGGGGTAATTTCACACATAAAGGTGACTGTCACTGGATGATTGATGATAACACTTTATATGGGTTTTTGTAGTGGAGCCCCGGGAATTCTCTTTAAAACTTTCCATTCAGGTTTTAGTAATTTCCCTCATTAGAGAGGTGAAATTAAATATTTTTAACTATTTTCCATTAAATCAAAACACTCTTATATGGCACAGTTTATTACTTTTACTGCAGTCATGTTATACTTTAATGTGACATTCAATATAACGCACCAGTTAATAAGCATCAGTGTTTTTTTGGTGGGACAAACTGAACTTTTAGTCAAAGAAAAAACATCTCATCATGAGTGTGTAGGAGGAAGTTTGGGATCTTTGCTCAGCTCATTTAAACTTCATACTGTCCAGGGAGATATACCTCACCACTTATTTACTTATCATTCTTAAAAAATAAACAGAAATTGTATCTCAAATACAAAATGCACTGTTCACTGTTTTGTATTTGTTAGGACTGCTGAAAAACATTTGGGAATTTCACACGTTTTTTATGGACGGTTTCAAATATCAGAAGCAAAATTATCAATTGTTATTCAGCAATTTAAGGTCCAGAGCCAAAATGTCAAAAAAAAAGAAGGTGTATTTTTAATAATATGTCTCTGAATACTGACTTTTTGCACATTCAGGATTTTTTCGGCCTATTTTTAGGGGCCAAAAATCAAGTAGAACATTTAGGTCTGGTAACTTCTCCAATTTTACCCATTTTATTCAACATAACATCCCATGGTAAGCCTCCGCAGGATGAATGTCCCAAACATGGATCCCACCATGAAATGCATGCAAAGCCATCCATGCCAGACCTCCCAGAAGACCAGTCCAGTAATGGCTGTTTTTCTTTGAAATAGACAAAGAACAAACCTGGCAAGTCGTTGGCCTGAATCGGGACCACACAACACTGAGGGCCAAACCGATTAAACCTTGGTGATGTTCAGCAAGTTACGGCAAACAACCCTTTACTTGTACATTAGAGAACAATTACAATCTGTGAAGAACCCATTCTCAAACCACAGAGAGGGCCAACTAATTTGTTCCGCCGAGTTTCCTAAACTGTTTTTCGCCGACATCAACATGCGCCGTGAAAGCCCTGGACTTCTGCAGAGCACCGTCTGCGGTTTCCCCGAATTGCTGCTGCATTCCTGCTCCCAAATTAAGCCCCTCATTTGCGGAGTTGCCTGACCATTGAACAGTCTTAATTTCCATATTCTGTGGCATTCTCAAGCCATGATCTCATCTGGCTGGCAGCGAGGCAAATAATGAAACGCTGCCCTGCCTGTGGCGTACAGTAGCATCTTTCACTGTGTAGCCCCTCCACTCAATAATCCACGCTGAGTTCTTCAATTGTGTTCTGCATTGTAAGAAGCCAGCTGCAAACTCGGCAAAATCTGGAAGGATTTTGGATGTTTACCAGTAATTACAAGTTTCACAGTGTGTGCTTGAGTGACCACATCCTTCAAAACTCAGGAAATGTAGCCATGTTTATAATAAAGAACTGAAACCATGAAATTATCGTCTGGGGAATTGGTTTGGTGATCAAGTTTTAGGCCAACACACAGTAATTATAATACTTATAATATTAGGTTTTTGCTTTCCTAAAATATTTATTTTATCTATTCCGAACACGAACAACGACATTGCTTATTGATAAAATTGATAGTCATTCAGTTGGTATTTCCTTGCCCTGGAACAGCAAATAGAAATTGTACACATACAGTATGTTAAAATAATTTGTAATAGATTCTTGGATTTCTTCACAAAACTATTTAAGAATCTTTTTTTATACAGGCAATTTTGGCCAGGAATGTGGCATGTTATTGCAAACAGTCATGCTTAGATTGTGCACCAGAACAATTCCTCAAAATAACATGATTCAATTTTAAAACAGCCCAAGTCTCCGTCTGGCAGACGCTCCCAGACATCCCCACTTGACTCGACATTCTCCTGCAGCCAAACAAACCACAACATCATCAGCGACTGACAGACGAGCGGGGGAAACCCTGGGATGTGTCTAGGGTCCTTTATAAATGACACTCACCCTGGGGAACTCTAACTGAGACACACACAAAAGATCAGAGACATCAACCGCCGCTCTACGATGACACAATCCACATGAAGTGACAGCTTAATGTCGTCCGTCTATTGTGTTGTCAATATGCAGAGATTACAGAGGGTGCAATTACCCCAGAAGACTAACAGGCAAAAGCCCTACTGAACTACAAGAGCAAAAAAGAAGATCAATCAGGGAAAGTCAATCTGCTACCAAAAATATCTTCATTACAAACCCCCCCAAATATGCATTTCAGCATGATAGACACGCAGAAAACGTGTCTCGAGCCCCGGTAGATGCTGCCAATAATGGAGGATGATTTCTAAGACTTGCGACAATGATGAACACGTCAAGAAAAATTATTCAAACATCCCTGCCATACTTTTGTAATTGCTGGCGAGAGGGAGCAGTTTGATGAATGACGCCCCTGACACCTGGGATGCAGCCAAAGTGGCGTTTGAATGGAGGGGGCACTGGGGGGGGGGGGGGGGGGGGGTGGGGGGGGGGGGGGGAGTGAGTTGGCACATTTCGTCCTCCACATTCTCTCGGTATTAAAAGAGGCAGATTGGAGGCGCCATTTGAACGCTTAAACACGCCGTGGGAGATTTATCTGACACCATGTGTGAGGCTGTGACTGTTTGTCTAACTTTATGTGGGAGACTGTCACGTAAACAATGTAGTGTTTACCCTCTGTGTCTATGGCAATTCCTACAGGGGTGCCCTTACATTCTTCTATTTTTGGTTAGGTCCTCCTCAGATTTTTCTACGTACACATGTGCAGACTCCAGGACATTCTGTTTGCTCATTGTGTTTGAAGTATGACAGGTTATTCTTATATAGGCCCAGTGATATTAAGCACACCATATGTTTGTTTTTGCAACCTATAAGCCCGGCCAAAAGCGCTCTGTTATCGCAGGAAAATCATTTGGCGCCAAAGCCAAATATAGCTTCTCCTGCTGTCTATATAAACTGTAAGGGCATGGCAGTTCCTCTGAAATGGAAAAGTTCAGGTGTTGCTGTAATGATCTCACCCAGAACTATTGAACAACTTATTTCCCAAACAAGTTTTTGTCAGTTAAGATAACACTGAACTCGTTTCAACAGGGGTGCAGTCAGAGGGACATCTTCCAAATATGTGGGGAGAATTACTGCAGCATTCTTGATTTAAGTGAAATTTACGTGGGTGGATAAGTATGTGCATGCACATAATGTGTTGCCTTTTACTGTTCAAGCTGGAATCAGATACTTGTGGTAATGTTCTCTACTCAGCAAGACTCAAGACTGAGTTAGACTGAGAATCAAGGTTGCAGCCATTAAAATGTCATCTCATGTCTGCAGCCTCTCTGCTCATCGAGGTGAGGGCAACGTGATAGTCTTTCTTCTTCTACTGCTGCTTTTGTTCTCCTAGACGCTGCACATATCAGCTACACGTAGTGACATATGGCAGGACACAATGTTCATTTTAATGACTTTATCAGTCGAGTGGGGTTGCAGCTTCCAAGCTTGTAAGTTCATCCTTAGAGGGGGAATCTGCGCAGTGTCAGACAACTGCATTACACATATTTAAGAAATACATTTAGGGAAAGTTACATAACGGTGCAACTTGGGACTAAATTCAATACCATTTCTTAAACGTATTGGTTTTGGCAATTGTTTCTTTTGGGTTTGACAACATTGTGTTTTGGCGTCACTCTTTTTCAGCATCATTTAAAGAGCTCTTATAACTGTGTGCTACCTGCTCAGCACCGAACTGACACACACAACTGCAGCAAGTACTGAAGCCCAAAGTTGGAAACAACAGTACAATTTAAAACTCAAATGGATGTTTTTGGACGATCCTACTGCTCACTTACTTTTTCTCACTTAAATAAGTTTGAGTCCCCGGGTCTGATCGTCTGACATTTCATGTTTCTTGGTTTCTGCTATGTCCTGAAGCCCCAGGGGTCACTACAGGCCACATTACTGTCTGGGTACTTGTGTTCAGATGGGATGAACTCTCCTGAAAGAAAATTGTTTTGCCTGATTCGATCGTGTGGCTCGCATCTCCTGCATGTTAACATTGCTGGTTTCCCCTCAAGCAAAATACATACCCACTGTCAGGCCAGCGTTTTGAAAAGGAAAAAGAGCAAAGGCGGAGAAATTAAGCTGAAAAGCAGGGGAATGTTCACACGTTAGAAACATGGAAGAGAGAGGAACCACAGTGGTGCATTTGTTGTCAGCCTGGTTCAGCCTGGCAGTGCAGCTCTTAGCCCTGAGAGGAAGGTGGCTGAATATGCGCTACTGAAATGAAACGAAAAGAGTCAAGGCAAGGCAAATAATTGGATTTGGCTCAGCCTGAACGTGAGTGTGTGCTCAGCAATGCGGCTGTGTTTGCACAGCTGGAGCGTGTGCCCAGGGTCATCTCAGCAGGGAGCCGGGTTTGGCACCGCCGGGCACAGCTTCAGCTCAGCCTGCAGCAGAATCACTGCACCTCCCTCTCCTGTCCTACCCGTTTCAGAAACAAGTTAACAGGAGAGTCGGCTGCTAAACACCCTGTCAGTTACGGGAAGACGTTTTTATTTATTCACATCCAAACTCTGGAGCACACTGACCTGGCGCCCGTGCTTTTCTGGCATCAAAATGATGCATTTAAAATGTTTTTCTATTATATCATACCTTGTTGCTACACTCTTCCATTGGGCACCAATTAACTGTGTTTGATAAGAGACAGCAGGCAGTGGACATGAAATGAAAACTGGATATCCTGAGTATTGCAAAAAAAAAAATTCAACTGCAAATCATGCATTTTCCCACATCTGTTTTATCTTAAGAGATAAAGTATTCAATGTTTTCATCACACTTCAATCATTTTTATTGCAGCAGATTGTCAAGCAGGCAGATGGACCAACACTGTCAATATTTCATGCACCTGACAACTTAACTGAATGCAAATGTCTGTCGCAATTATAGTTTTTTACATTAAAAGATTGATTCTTGGCGTCACTGTATGGATACAGCACAGTATTGCAATATTTTGGTATGAATGTTTACACCCCCCTTCAGTAATAACCAAAATGCTATCCAATGCATTGAAATATCACCCACTGCTTTCTTTTGAACTACTGGCGCAGACAGAAATGGCCCTGATGCTGTTACAGTATTAATGCCTTCCCCACAGAGCGACTCTTCTCTCAGTAGGACAAACTTGACAGGCTGGCTGGCTTAGGAAGGTGAGTTTCCCCCTGTGATATTAGGGATCTGTGTGTTAAAATCTGCTGGCTGAGGCTTCAGTTTGTGTAAGAAATGTTATTCTTCAGAATGAAGAGCAAACCCCAGGCGGCACGAAACCTTATCGCATCTAAGTGGTTGGAAGCCGTCTCTGAGCTGCGCACGAGCCGAGGAACTGAATCGAGGTTCATTGTCACAAGGTATGACCTGAAACGAGTGTGCACACGTTTTCATTTTTCGTGCGATAGATCATGCTCGATTTACAGTACTAACACACACAAAGACAGGGGGATATCACATAAATCATTTAGTTCAGCTAGTGTTACTTACACGCAGTCAGAAGTGGAAAATCTCTTGTTAATATATCACAGGAGATGTAGCTACCAGACCCTATAAACTGAAAATGAGAAGGTCCATTGGACGATACCCAATGACGGAACAGATAACATTAAAAATGAATGGAATAGTATTACACCCAAACATAACAATCTACTTATGGAAATATAATACCATGCTTATCAAAGACATTCAGGCCACCTAAATACCTGAGTGGCTTTGTTCCTGACAACCTCAGAGTAAAGATGTAGTACTTTGAATACTGGAGACATTTGACACGTTAAAACCCAATAGTGGCATCCTCAAATCCATTGTGACAGAGATAGTCTGGCCATGAAAGGGTTCCTTTTTTTTTTACATTAAGAAAGTGACTTTAAAAAAGGGGCACACCCGTCGACTTGCTCGGGCCTCTTGAGTTTCAATCTGATAGCTCCAAAATTGCATCTGCAACCAAAACCTTCAAAATTCAGCGCCTCCATTGTTGTTGGCGTGTGTAACAGAGATGGCTTTACATTCTGCGGGTTTCACATTGGCTACAGATACCCAGGTGACCCGGAGAGACCCTGAGGGTATATCTCAAGTCGGGTGACACAGGGCATGAAACCAGTGAAAGCTTCAAGTAAATCTTTATAGTGATCTGGTGCCGCTACCAAATACCTCTGTGTGCTTTGGAACAAGAGCGTGACCTCCACAAAAACAAACCTTCACTGCCACAAATCTGTTCACCAGTTTGTTTCTTTGTCTTTGCACTTGGACAAAAGGCCAAGCAATAATCAAAAGGTCAAATCAAGACAACGTAACATCTCAGCAATCGCCAAGAAAACACGATATCCAATAAGTTGCATTTGGCACAGTAAATTCTGATAGAGATACAGGTGGCCTCCCAAGCTGCACAATGGCAGTCCCAATAACAGATCCCCTTGGAAGCACAGCCTGCCCTTGGACGGGCTCTCCAATTCTGTTTCCAAGGATTAGAAAACCAACTGGACCCATGAGATTACCCTGTTGCCTGTAAATGTGATGCCTCGAGCAGGTGGACAGGTAGTGAGCACTCTGTTAATCTTTAAGAGTTAGGTGGGCAGGAAGAAGGGAATTATGGGTCATGGAAAGGACATAGAGTTGTGAGTGACTAGCTGTTGATGGATGGGAAATGTGTTTCATTGCCTTTCATACTTTTGTTTTATTGATATCTGAGACTATTACAGAAGACAAATGCCACCTCCACTGCACACTATGTACAAAAAACTATGACGATTAGAAAGGCACTGACAGAGCACATATATTTGTCAAGGTCTTTAATATAAGAGTGAGGTCTCTCCAAAAGTTAGTGGATTCTTTCTTTGCTCATGATTTTCTGTAATCCTGCTAACAAACAGACACACAAACCTCCCTTTTTCCGAAGTGTTATTGGGTGCTTGTCTTGTTGCAAAATTAACTTGATATTTTGCTCACGTTACTAGTTTTTAGAAAAATAAAATGGACAAAATGTATGTGTGTCTTTAGATTTCAAATTTTGCAGGGCAGCAACGAAACAGCCAGGAGAAACTACATAACATGCAATGCAGCACACCGAGATTTATTGCTAGGTAAGCTAACAATAAAGATCAATTATAAACAGCTGTGAATGTTCATTTGACTAAGCGAATAAGCTATTGTCCAAAGTCTAAAAGTAAATAAAAATATAAACACAAAGCAACAACATCTCGAGTTATTTACAATGCTTCTGCAGGGTGTTTTGCTTTCAACCGTTCTACTCAACAACTGGAAGGCTAAATAACCATTTATGGTGTTAAAAACTCACTTTAAACTCATATTTAGTGGTCACATGCTCTTGGATCAAGTGCTCACTGAATTTAAGAGTAATAAAATGTTTTCCATGTGATGAATAAAAAAGAAAGGGCTTTAATAAACTGTGGAGTGAGTTTGGCATCACGAGCTGCGACACTTTCTCGTTCTGGTTTCTCAATTTTGAAACCATTATAACTCTGGGAAACCTGTTTTAATGTTTCAGTTGTTTTTATTGAATTTCAGTCACCTGAACCTTGGTTCCACAGTAAATGTTATTATGAGTGTCTGAGAGAGGATGAGCAGAAGAAGGCCGTGCACACAGCAGGATTATGACAACAGCTGGGTGTGCCTTTAATTAACGAGTCACAAGTGGTGGATCTGCCCTGACACACTTGCGTCATCCAGATAACTGGGGCATGCAAGGTGAGCGTTCAGGGGCCACGCTGTTTTTTTTACAAACAGTCAAATTCTTTGTCTTGCACAGCTTGACCCACCAGCCTGAGCTTTGATATGTCAGACACTGATCGACAGTCAAGCGGTCCTTCATGTACGGGAGACCTGTTGTTCTGTGTGTATACGAGTGGCTTCATTTGAACTTTTAAACCTGGGCCAAGCCTCTGCAACAGCCTGGATTAGTGCAGCGGAGAGAACAGCAATCCACCCTCTGCCCTGGATCATCACATAAAAGCAGGAAGATGTCCTTCCAAATTTATCTCAACAGTTGGAACATTTTTCAATAACTAGCTAGATGCGCGTAGGGGGCATGGCTCTAATCAGATACCGTTATAAAACTGGAACGGCACTCCGGCTCCTCGGATGATCCCATTGGGAAGTCGTTTATTCCGAATATGGTGTATTCAGGAGCTTTATGTTCAGACTTGAGGGGACATTGGTGTGACTTTTTGCTGTCGTGAGCTCATTTTTAACATGAATGCAGCACAAATCCTTCTAACAAATTTCATCGCAGTCAGGCCAGTAGTTTTGACGGCCCATGTTTCCAGAAGGTGTCGAAAAACCTTCTTTCCGCAAAAATAGCTCAAAACATTACATTGTCTGGTGGAGGTGAGATGTGTTAAAGTTTGTTAAAAGGCACAAAACATTCACACTCAAAAGAAGCTAAATGGAAAATAAGCAGACGCAATCCTCACTCTTAAAAAACAAACTTGAGAATGTGCTAACCTCTGCACAAACTACAGGCATATTTCATCATCTATTCTGTCTTTTTCTCACACACTGCAGTTAATGGAGGAAATCATCTTGCCCCTAGTGACCCTGATCTAAGCCTTCCCTCTTCACTGCACTGCAGAGGAAGAGCCGTGAAGTCCCTACAGGGCGTGCACGCACACCTATGGCCTATGCATGTGATTGCATCGGTCATCTGTCACCTTGTTTCTCACCAACACTTGTGTTTGACCTGTGATGAGCGGGAAGCCAGTGAGCTGAAGTAGGCTAGAGCCAGGAAAAGGGAGAGGCTGTGGATGAACCCTCGGACCCTGCAGCACAGCTCAGCAGGAGATAAATGAGTCAGAGAGCGGGCATGCAAGGCCACACTGTGAAGCCAAGCCCAAACTATGAGCGTACGAGCAAGAGGATATTAAAACAGGGATTTATGATATAAAAGCACCTTCTCTATGCTGGGATGTTCTTTATATACACAAACAAATGAAGACATAAATATGTCAAGTAGATAAAAAAAGACAAATAATGAAAAGAAAAGATAGATATGTCCGTTAACACTTGCAATTCACATTACCATAAGATACTAGCATGTCGGGGCAGGAGCCACCTCAGGTTGCATTACAGCACACATGGATGCACAGATAACGTTTGTTTTGGCACACTTTGTTGAACATGAAGCTACATCCTTTGCCGCTCCTCCAGGCGGTGTGTCTGCTTCACACACCTGCACCCAGCCAAGTATCCAGTTACTCAACAGCTGGAACTCCGTGCACATAATCACTTTATACCTCGGCTGTAAATGCTTTGTTTCATTACAATTTTATATCTGAGTCACCAGTATACTATAAAGAACAGCTGCACCCAGGTAGCCGTCTTTCAATATCACAGTGGTCTGTAAATGTTTTGTTAGCATTGCCTAATTCCACATCTGTTGTGTAAATTAGTGGCCTACAAGCCCAGTCTGGTTATAAGGAAAATATTCAGCCTGCAAAAATATTTGTTGTCAGCATAGATTAAGCCGCTGCAATTACAACCGCATATTGTAGTATTAGCGCTGGGTGAGTGAGCATTATTCAATATGAGGTGAGAGGCTGGCATTTTGTTAGCTTTGGGCAAGTGCAATAAATTCCAAACCTGTTATGACACAAGGCTCCATGCCAGGTACATTTAGGTGGAACTATAATGCGCTCAGACAAAACGGAGAAGTGATTGATCGAACAACTGTCGTGAATTTGGCTTCTCATTAACATGTTGTGTGCAATGGGAAAATTCACTAGCCAATTTTTTTAACAGATTTATTCCAGGGACATTATCCTTTTTTTTGTTACGAAGGTTTTATGTCACCTTTTTTGGAAATATTTGTCTCCTCGCTACAGTCTGCAGAGCCAGTAGTAGTAAAACAGTTGGAGACTCAAACATTGAAGTAATCCAGTTCCAGTATAGAGAGAAAAATGTCAACTTAACAGGCATTTTAGCATTTCCAATAAGATATTTTCGAGAGTAAAAGGTATTTAAATGGTTTTCTAATATCAATACGCGAGTTAAATCTTCTTACAGTTAACACCTTAATCCAAAGCAATGGACAAACACTTCAGTAGCATAGACTAAGGGAGCAGATTTCGAGTTAAGTATCCTGCCCAAAGACCAAAGGATCAAACCACTGACCCTCTCAGTGGTAGAAAGGCACACGAGCGACAGCTGCTCCATTCATCAAATGTATAACTAGGCTGAATGGTAATAAATAAAAGGCATAAAATAGCTTCCCTTAACCATTATCAAAGATAAGAGGAAATGTGGCGATCAATGGGCTAGAGACTGAGTGTGACCGTCATTTCTGCTCATTTAACACAGTGAGCGTGACGATTGCAGATCAGATAAGATCAGGACATTAGTCATCACATACTGTGGGTAAATGTGTAATCCGTCAGTGAGGATGTGGACTAAACATTTGAATTACCCTCGTGTCATTGTGCAACCCTACATGATTAGCTTTCAGGACAATATTTTGTGCTGTAAGGGTGATTATGAAGTCTCTGTAATGTGAGTCTTTAATACATACAATTGCAGGTTAAAAGTCATCTCATCACCCATCTAAACAATGCAATGAGTTCCAGTAGCTACACGATTACTCACTTAGGCCAGCTGCCTAAGCACCCACATGTTGCCACTTCTGTAAAACAACATGTGCAAAAATAGGGTTAGGGTTAACCCCTTACCACAAATAAAGAATAGGTAATGGCTATGTTAGAATACTAAACATATTCTGGCCTTTCTTATTTCAAAATAGACAATATACTAGGTGGTTTACAAGGATCCTGTACACGAATATTCCAGTAATATTTTAATAAATATAAATAGTAGTATAGTAAAATAAATAGTAAATAGTAAATATTTTTGCGATATTTGCGCATAATCTGACTCTTTTATAATGTTAAGGAGTACGTTAACAAGCTGGTGAACTTTGTTTTGAAGTACATGCACAACCTGCATCTTACATGTAACAGTAATACAGTACAAGTTAGTTAACTTTGCTTTACCTTTAAAACATTTCTTCTCTTTTGCATCAACAATTACTACTTTCCCACACTTCCAGCCGCTGTGCCAGGCTACCATGCACCGGAACAGTCTGTCGTCTGATCTCAGAGAGCAAACGGTCTCCCTCCCACCTCCAGTCAAATTAATCCTGTCTTAAAATCTTCATCCTGTTAGTATTATACATTCTTTCTCTCTGATTAAGATCTCTCTTACTCTCCGTCATTCCCTTACTGTTTTTGAGCCCCCTACCACCACCACAAACACCACAGCCACAAAAAAATGTTCTCGACGGCTGTGCACATTTGGCACACACTTGGTTCCCTATGATCATGTAATAATTTGCCCGTAACGATTAGTCTCTCATGCGATGATAGCGGTTAGTACCTGTCCTGCAGAGCGCCGCAGCTAGGCACATTCCTGCTGCGCCCTCCTGCCAATCAACGTCAGCTAACACACTCGTCTCGCACTGACATACACACATCTTTCAGCAACTTTAAACACACAAATGGCTCTTGCCCTCACTCTTTGTACCAATACACACAGCCCGCCATTGTTTGTCAGTGAAAACATCCCTGTTTTTCTCACTGCGTCAGTCAAAATCCAGCGAGCCTCGCCTTCATTCCATCTTCCTCCCACAGGAACATGTCAACATTGAACTAAATGTCTTCTCCGCAGGGTGCAGGTCACCTCAGGCGTTATGTCACTTTGTTTTGCACTTTAATGGACATGATTTCCATTTGGTGGTTTGATGTTAAAATGATGTAGCGTGCACCTGGAGTAAATATCACATGAAACATTGAAGGTGACAGATGAACAGACAGATGATAGCCGGCAGGAACTTCAACTGTCAGCATGTTTATCGAAACAGAAGGTATTTTGTTTGGTCAGGAAGAATTCACTGATCTTCCACTTATAAGTAACCATAACACGCAGGCTTACAGGTCATGGTCATGCAAGGAAAGAACTCTGAGGGGTCACAGGATGATTAACAAAGTAGGAAATAAGAAAATGTTCTGATACAGCATTCGATGACTGAAATGTGCAAACTGACAATATTGACTGGTGCAATATTCAAAATGAAAGTATCAAAAGGCAAATTATTAATAAAATACAACCCAAGCCTACAAATTGCAGACTTAAAAAAACAAATCTGTGTCTGGTACAGATTCTCTTATGATCAATACCTCCAACATTCATCAGTTGGAAGAATTGCAATTAGTTATTCGTTTCCAAATCTAAATTCCAATACTTATATTTAGAGGCTGTTCTCTAACGGTCAGAGAGATATTATCACTTTGAGAAATCATATTATATCCTGTGACGATGGTTTCCAAATATATTATGTACAACCCGCTCCAGTAACCTTTCAACAGGCTCTTCAGCGCATCATATTCTGATAGCTGTCAATGCTCGACTACTCCCTGATGTAGATGCAGAGAATGTTGAGAGACCTTGTCGATAAAAGCAGTAAGATGGAGTAAAACACGCGCTCAGTTTCACCTGCCCTGCACCTGACTCTGCTGCTGCACTGTCCGTCCCTTCATTCGTCTCTCAACAGTGAGCTTGAATGATGTGAACACACAGGTTAGTATCCAGTTTTTCATCTCGGTGGCTTCACAGGCCACCTGGTCACCACAATCCCAAATATTCCAGCTATGAGGCAGATCATGGCGAGATGAGAGAAGAAACCACACTGATAAAACAAAAGGCCTTTTTTTAAAACAGCATTGCTGTATGTCCGGCAGAAGGGGAGGACAGAGGCTGAGTGACATGCTCAATGTCAAATGTGCACTTTTCCAGGTCATGGTTGCCAAATACTTTTCATGCTGCATACCTGTCATCAGGGAGAAAGGAGGCGAGGAGAGGGGGGTGCTGAGAGGATTCGGACTATACATATTCACGACAGATTCAAACAAGCTGCGTGCATTAGAGACCGCATTTCTGCGCGTGGTGCGCGTGGTACACGTCCCCCCCTCCCCCAGTGAGATCAGAGCGAGGCTGCAGGGATGATGTCACCGCGCAGGCATGCTGGGTAGGAATTCCTCAGTGGAACTTCAAATGCAACGCCACGGTAAGACAAAGGCCGTCAGCGAGCCGAAGACAACAGCGACCGGCGGGTGCATTCTTCTCATACGGGTAATTATTTTCAGGGGTCAGACATCAATCATTGCACAACATGCAAATAACAAGACAGCACAGGCGTTTTAAACATCTGAATTAAGGTCGTTTAAAGTTCACAGTCAAGTTCACTCTTAGTTCAGACCTGTCCCTTCTTAAGCCCCATGAACAGTGTAATCCACATGTTTGAAAAGCTTTATTTGAGAGCCAAAACCCAAAATAGAGCTTGACTAACCACTATTTATAATTAATTTGCTGATTATTTGTCAGAAAATGTCAGAAAATATGGAAAATATTCATCTCTTATTGGTCAAAGGTTATGTCTTCATATGTCTTGTTTTGTCTGCCCAAAAAAAGAGATAGTCACTTTAATATAAAATCTACATATTTAAAAATGGGCCGCAGACTGATTTTTGCATAAAGATGACTTTAACAAATAATCATTTGTGAAAATATTCAGGGTCTTGGCGATTATTTTTTGTGTTATAACTCTATACTTAAACCCAACTATGCACTTTTATTATAAATCATGGTCTCCAAAATGTACTGCCTGCATTAGATAGGTAGACTTTACACTTTAAACAAACACACTACAAGGACCACACAGAGGCTTCCTCAAAGGAGGGACCCCGGCCTCTTCACACGCAGGGGCCACAGAGTTTGTGCTGCGGTCTGCTTTTCACCGTGGCCCGGGTAATCCCTGTGAGCAGCCTGGGAATGGTCCCATGGTCAAACCACACAGTCACAAGGCTACAGTCACACACACCGTTGGTAGAAAGTAACAAAGTATATTTACTTCAGTACTATACTCGGGGGCAATTCTGAGGCGCTTAAACCAGGCTAGCGGCACCACCTGTTCACAGTCTGTATGGTAAGCTAAGCTAATTGAGTGCTGACTGTAGCCACAAAGAGTGTTAAAAGATCTGTTCATGTTTTTGGTGAAATGTTTTGCTACTAACTTATGGAAACCAGTTCATATGAATATTTGATGTACATTTAAATATAGTTCAGTTTCAACTAGAACTAAATCTTGAAAAGTGTGAATTAACCGAACATTCTGTTGGTTGACTTTTTAGACAGCTCTGAGTAGGAAGGTGAATAAGCAGCTTTCCCAGCATGCTTGACTATTTTTGTCTTTGTTCTGGACCTCTGGGGAATTGAGTGCTGCAGTTCCTAAAACTCGGAAATATCTCACTTTTGCACTTCTCGTCTTAAATTCAGTTGGTTTTTATATGGGTTTAATTAGATGTCTTAAATAAGGTCTGAGGTTAACACAAGCTGAAGAAACTTTTATAATTGGCTCTCAGTAAACACCCCACTTTATTTATCTTAACAAATGGCAAAATGGTTAAGTGAGACATCAGTGAGGCATCACAGCGAACAGGTGGAAACCCATCTCTGGGTGGTGAAGGTGAAGTCATGTAACTGTGATGTAGTTTAGCATTTGTGAAGATTATCTTGGTGAACGATATGTCTAAGTTAAACTATTGTTTGCCACAGGGCTTATTTTCTTGGATATTGCGAAATCCAGTCCAATTGCGTTTTGTCAATGGTTACGAGCCTTATGTCAACTTCCAGATTGGCCTTCAACAATACTTCACCCCTGCAGCACTGTAGAGAGGCAGAATGTGAACATATCACTTTTTCTTAATCCATGTCAGCCATAAATGTTATGAAAGATGGTCTACATGCAGACTGAAGCATGCACATTCACACATAGATCCACACACCTACTTTGCTAACATGCATGATTAAACACTCATCAATCTGCTTCTGTGGGCGTTTGCGTAGTAATCCCAACAGCACATCATTTGTAACGGAGTCTCCAGTGCTTATTCGTGGCGGCTCAGCGTTTACTCAAAGCACATGTGGCCACGGGAGGAAGCAGATGTGAGCACAGTGGAGAGCGCCATTAGCCTCGCAAACATTCACCGCAGCCAGCCGTGCACCCTCATGTCTGTTTAGCTGCCATCCATACAGGTTACCTTTCTCACACTCCTATGCAACCTCTTTTGTCACCATGTCAAAAGGAGTGAGGTCAGAGAGAGAAATAACCACTCTTTTATTTGGTTTTCATTTTATGTTTTACTTTTTGCAAGAACCTTTGTTCTATGTTAATTCCTGCTTTGCTTTTAGCTTGACGTGCATCAATATTGCTTTTTTCCCCCTGCCAATATCTAAGAATCTACACACACACACACACACACACACACACACACACACACACACACACACACACACACACACACACACACACACACACACACACACACACACACACACACACACACACACACACACACACACACACACACACACACACACACACACACACACACACACACACACACACACACACAACCTGCCTTCCCTTTTAATTAGGCGTCAGAAGAGGGGCCCTGAATGCTCCCTCTCCCCTCTCGTTAGCACCACTCCCCGGCACTCCCGCTGCAATCCCACCCTGGGACGGATCTGAGGTCAAGGCCGGGTCAGAACAGAGAGCTCCAGCCAAAAATTGAGCAGCTCGTCTGCTGCATTTCTGATCAGCTGTGTGTGAACAATGTGCAGGCCAGATGATGCGGCTGCTGCAAATGAAGTTCGAGCTGGCGTCCAGGAGGAACACACAACAGGATGAAACAACAATGCTGATGGAAGAGAACGTGCAGATGGAGCCCAAGATGTTTCATCAGGGAACAGGATGCCAGAGGATTGGCTTTCAAGTCCGGCAATGACAAATATCATGAATAAAAAAAGGAACAAATAAATTCACACGGGGCTTCAGAGGAAACGGAGAGTGGATGCAGGGCAGCCACCTGCAGTATCACAATAGAGCTGCCTATAGGTGATGGCTGTGGGACCTGCAGAGGACATCTCTGGACACAAAGAGTCCCTCTGCTGTAATGTTGCCATCTGCTGGCAGTTCTTTATCAATGCGTGACACAGGCATGATATAAAATCTTAATTGTGTGGCACATCAAACATATTGCATTTCCTGAGAGCCACTGGAAACCAATAAAAGCTCATTAAGCTTTTTAATATTCGTAGTCTGAACAACATGGCTTCTTTGCATACACTCCGGCATAACACTGTAACCTGACTCCAGAAAGTTATGGCATTTACTGGCACAGGACTCTTTGGGCAGTCAGTCACAGCGCGTTATTAGAACTTGGCATCGAGTGATTGAAAGGCAAACAAATTCCACACGATTTTGGAGGGGAAACGGCAAAAGCCATAATCTCAGTTCCACATCTTTTCAGTTTTCACATGGGCCTGGTTTGTTAATCAACTCCTGATGCGTTTTAAATTTGGGGAAATACTCCATTTCATTTTCTTGCATAGAATTTGATGAGAAGATCGATACTGATGTCTTGTCTATACACTAAATATGAAGCTCGGGATAGTTCTTCAATGTCCTCCATGAACTAAAAGGACTCAGGATTTACTATTACGTTTTTTTTTTTATGCAAATAGTACATCTTTGGGACTCAACATCCAATACAAGCTGCCATGTCTTATTCTGTCCTGAAGTACTTTATTGGAGTGAATCTACTTCATCTTGGCTTGGCCGTATAAGGATGAATGCCTGCTGTCTGGATTTCCAGTATTGGAAGTGCAGCTTCTCCAGCTCACCTGAGACGGATACACAGGAAACATTGCTACTGTGCCAGGCACACTAAGAGCACTGCATGAAAAGTAAAACATTATGTGAACACAAGTACCAGTGAATTGTGGCCTTGGATTGAGAGTGCACACACTTCCAGACTACGCAGCCATCGATCTCACTCCACAGATTAAGCCCAGATGGGAACATTGAGATGAGTATGCTTTTGCAGCATAACTGAAAACACTCTCTTATGTTAAAGAGCTCCAAAATCTCGCTCCATCAATGGCCAGATGTTCTGTGAAGCCCTTTCCTGTACTCGTCAAGCGGGACCAATCCCTCTCAAAATTAATTCACTTCCCATTCCACTTGCGTCCACAACAAAGGCCCTCATGAAAGCTAATTGGATAGTTTGTGGTCTTTACGATCAAGCAATCAAGCGGAGGAGTGGGTTTCGGAGAACAAGCAATGTTGTTGTTGACGGATGATCACTTGGGACCGTTTGCAGGCAGTGACCCCACTTAATCCTGCCATTAGACCCCAAAGCTTCCCCATCCTGGAGGATGTCAATACGCTCGCTACATTAAGACTCTGAGAGAAACCATTTCCTTGAATAAACATCAAAACCTGTTGCTTTGGTGGCTAATTTCCTTTTGAATTCCATCAGACTGTGGCAGCTTTTCACTGAGACGAAGTCTGGCAGCAGAGTTAAATCCATCACATGTCGAAAACAATAAAGTATGTCATTTAGCAATAACTCCCAATAGGGGGAATTTCAACCACTTATTGAGATATCGTTGTCACAGTCCCTTTGTTTGCTGTGGTTTATTTGCAGCAATAACATCAAGATGTGGAAACTAATATACTCAGCTGAATCTAATAACAGAGCACAACCAGATTTCACACTTAAGAATATACATTTAACAAAAAACATGAAAGCATGAGAGGCACAGAGACCAAAACTAACAAAATAAAAGCATACCGAAAGGATTAGCTCTGCTCCGCTGCCCTGGCAGGTGCCACCTGATGATTTACAGCCACTAGCCTTGGTGCTCATAGAGTGTCTTTTAAAGGCAACCACCTTTAAATCCTCATCCAGTAGCAAAGGAGAGAAAACTATTTTGGAAGGTTCCACTTTGCTGCGCAAATCGAGGGAATAGAGTGAGAGCAACAAGACCCTCCAAGAATCACTCGAGGTATGTCATTATGTCACCCACAAAAGAAGGTCTATTCCATTTAGGGTTGGAGCCACAGGCCATTTGGCCCACACACACAAGGCCCACAAAGTCCAGCAGCCATGCACACAAATATAGAGTCTCATTCTTGAGTTAAATAGTAATGCAGAGACTCTGACCTAAGAGCGAGGATGAAAAGAAGTTGCCCCTGCAGAGCAGAGACCCCCGGGAGGCGGCACTTGTTGATCCCTAGGGTCTCTCCGTGTGAAACAGACAAATGTCCAGTGCTGACTCATGCTGACAGTCACAGTAGAGCTTGTCACGACTGCTAAAACTCATTACACAAACTCGATCATGATGTGTGACATAGACACAAAATAATCAAATCACTGCCACTTGTTGTCACACTGAAAATACTGTGGGAGTGAGGGCATATCACCTCACATACTCTCGACACTGGCTCATGGAGTCCAGTACAATGGGGGAGAACTATTTTTGTATGATGATAATGTGTTTTGTAAAACAATATCGGCTATTAATTCATAGTTAACATGCAGAGATACGTGACAGAAAGTTGCTGAGATTGCACAAAAAGTAGTGTTCAGTGTTATAAAAGCAAATGCCTTATGACAATATATTGAATGGTTACTTTTGCATCATTTATAGTAATCAAAAACATAACACAAAGGTCTTAAATCAGCAGCAGAAGTCCATTAATGGACCAACTTATTATGTCCTTCTCCACAGGCCCATGTTAACTGTGAACAATCAGTGTCCTGGAAAGAGTGTCACTTACACTCACTGAATACAGGCTGACGTGCTCAGCGGGGCTACATGCAGTCAGGGTGTCTAAAGCCCAATTCACCTTGAAGTGCTATTAGCACCTGTCGTGGTCATTTCCACACGCTGACAGTGGCTCCCCACCCATTTGTTTGAAATCTTAAATCTGTCTGAAGGACAAACAACTGTTTTGTTTCCACTCTTAAACCCTTGCTCAGCATTTTCACAGCTTTGCCTGCATGAATTCAGCTTTAAAAAGGAGATAACATGTCAAAGTAGGCCAGTAGTGATTTCTGTACTGATTTTAGAAGTTTGTTCAATGCTGATAGGCTTTGACTTTTTAAAAGATGACCGCTGCTCCCTATTGAATTTAGGTCTGACATTGCGAGGTGAAAGGAAGGGCACAACTTTAGGTTGTGTTACATAAGACTTTAAATACACAGATTATTAACCCAATCTTATCACGGTATTTGAGTATAAAGTACTCAAACTGCCTCTAATTTTCCTGTTAATTATTACTTCCCTGTAATTCCTTATTGCAATATATTTTATCATTCCAGATTTCAAACTATCACAATGTTTATCATCTCATCCTCTGTGCAGCAGCACTGGACCAGCTTCAGCATCACTGGAGGATGACCAACTAACAATTATTTTATTATCAAATAGTCCTAATTCCTCTGCTTGTAAGAGCCCGAGGTCATGTGTAAAACACTTTTTGTGTTTGAAACCAACATATATTCAGTTTAAAATGGTATGGAAGACAGAAAAGCCAGAAAATCTCGATTTGAAAGGCGAAAGACAGCATTTTCTGACATTTTTGCTTAAGAGAAATTAATTATCAAAATAGTAGATTATTTTAAAATTGGCTTATTGATCTTAGCAGAACTTCTTCATATCTAAAAATAAAAAGTTAAAAAATGATCATTTCTAATAAATCACTTATGAATCTGCAATATTGGAGAAACCCTGTAATAAATCCCATACAGTAAGTAGATATAATAAACATATCACTCATCTAAAGCACCTAATTTACAAAAGTCAGTTAGAGACAGAGAACATGTTCAATTCATAGCAGCTGTTGTCTTGTTTCTGTCTGAATTGAGTAAACAGATAAAGAGCCAATATAATATAACAGCTGTTTCGAGGTGCGTCAAATCAACAAACTTCTCAAAGTGAAGTCGCGTGCTCTCCTCTCACGTTCTGAGAGAATGAGTAAAACAAACGCCGTATAACTCGCAGTTTACCTTGACACAGACAGCGAGCAGCAGCAGTGCAGTGTTCCAGCAGCAGACCCCTGTCATCTCTCGAGCTCAGTGCTTTCAGCCTGTAGAGGACAGCGGGGTCCAGTCTGGCCGGCTCTCTCTCACTGAGGGGGGAGACTCTGCTCCGGCTCCACTTCACACACAGCGGGGGGAGACAAAAAGGGAAAAGTCAGCCAAGAACTACCGGAGACGACATGACAGTCCACGCTGCTTCCAGATATTTAGTTCCCCCAGCAAACACGTTGCTGCTAAATTTATGTTTGCATACCAGGCGTGCGTCAGGAAAAGGGGCTCACCCACCTTACATTCTTAAAGAAACACACTCCCGGTCCGCTGCGCGCTCATTGGCTGCTCGGTGCACACACATGCGGAGCTACAGGGATGCTTGCTGCTTCTCCACTCAAGTCCACACACTGAGAAGTCAAGTTCTTTGCGAAATGTGGTTCCATTTTGAACGCCATGTGAGCTTAATCGTTTTTTCGTGTTTTTTATCAGGATACGGCTAACCCACTATGAGTAGGCAAACATAGCACAAAAACTCCCTTCATCAATCAATAATCAATCAATCAAAGTTAATTTATACAGCCCAATATCAAAAATGTACATTTTTACAATTTACACAGCATATGATTACGAACATGATACCCTCTGTCCTTACACCCTTACATCGGACAAGGAAAATTCCCAAAGAAACCCCACAGTTAATGGATGAAAAATGGAAGAAACCTCAGGTACAGCAACAAAGGAGGGATCCCTCAGACAACAGAAAACAGACAAGCAATAGTAGTCGTGTGTAAATTAAAAATGTATAACATAGACAGTCCAAAATGGTGAAAAAGATCGTGTGGAAATATATAAGAAGAAGATAAAGATGGATACTTGTTCAATTAATGAATCATGTGAAAAGTTGGCACTTTTCTACATGCTTTGCCCAGAGACTTTCCCATGACAGGCAGATTGGAAAGGTCAAATTATTGTTTTTTGAGGAAAGTATCGTACACAATATTGTTTTTGGCAATGCTGATGCTAAAGCCTAGCAAATTATGCCACTCTGTCCCTTGCTAAACACCTATCATTATGTAATAAAGTCACACGATGTAAAACCCTTTTTATGAAATGTTCTTGTACATCAACTCATCTGTAGACATGACAGTGACAATGATCCTCCTAACTTTCCACTCGACTTTTCCACTCTCTGTTCTCAGATGATTAGTTGACCAGAAAGATCTACTAAACATTGTATTCAAATGGCCATGGTATGTTACTCACTCTCTGATGGTAAAACAATACAGAAAGTCCCATCTCTCTTTATCATGTGCAGCCCAGGTACATGGGCTGTATTTGAAAGTTGGACCTTGTGTTGTAGCCTGTAGCAGATTTCATCTACTTTTTCACTGCTTTAGTAACAAGTATGGTAAGCTTTTGTCTTTCATGCCAATCATGTGAAAGGCTTTTATCTGAATCAAGCTCTGACTGCTTATGAACTGAGATCAATTGGAAAGGGTCCTGCTCTTGGCCTTTGCTGATTGAAATCTGCTGTTGTTTCTGATTTACCTTGATGAGACCCATGTCATCCCTCTTTAGCTCCAATACAAATAGCAGTTTCCTCTTGTTTTTCTCCTTCAAGAATGTCTGCATTGTATCTTTGGACCTGAATGCCTCCCAAACTCTGCGATGTGTGTCCAAATGTAAGCCTGACCTGATGTGTTTCCCTCTTGTGAGTACAGTAAATCGACTGTACCCACGAACTGTAATAGAAAACCTATTTTGTGGTGAATCCATCATATTTTCTGAGTGATTCTCTACTTCAGTAAGAAAGGAATTTTGTATTACAGTATAATTGATGGCTGGGGTTGGTGACTCCTATTCCTTTTCATCCCGTACCTTCATTACAGTAAGAGACATTAAGTTCTTTGAAGCTGGGCGGTGCATTAGGCCTTGTTCGCTGCTTTTGAAGCTGTCCAGGTCCACCGTAATAACAATGCTCTTGGAAAATGTCTTTTGCCCTCAGCGTAGCTCGAAGGGTTGAGGGAGATGCCCTTTGAGAGCCACACAATAGCACAGGTATGTATGGTATGAGCTACCTGAATTGCTGCCTGACACGCAGGTTTGAATTCAGCTTAATCTCTATTAACACACAGCACACAGGAATGCAAATGTTTATTTCCCCAAGAGAGGCAAATAAATCTTTACCTGAGGAGGGGGCTGAAATAATTTCCTTTTCCGGGGTTAAATAATCGTCCTTAATAGCTCCTTGAAATTCAAAACCTACCTGCTCATGCCACTCATTATGAAAAGTCTAGTGTCTTGGCAGGAGCCTCTTGTTGAACTTTGACCTCACCCGGCACCCTAATAAGAGCCCTTCAGACACCCACAAAGCAGGAGCAAGCTGTAGATAATGCTTCGAGACATGCATAGTTTACATTCACTGAGACTGGTGGTGCATAGCTAAGCCACGTCCTCATGTTACAAAATGCTGTTGCTCTTATTGATGGACATGTTCAGCGGGACAACTCGCTCAAAGCTCCCATCAGTGGAGTTGCAAAATCACCGCCCCCGAGCGCAAATGTATTTTTAGGGACTCTGCAAGCTTAAATAGCATCTGTCAGTTGTTTGCTCAACAGATCTTACAGGGACTTTTCTGTGTGGGAAGACAAATAAGGGGTTGAGGCAGCAGCTAATGACTGCTTTTAGCCAAGATCTTTTGTTTGAATGCAACGATGGGCTGGATGCTAGACGCCCAATGACACTATTTTACGCTTCCAGGCCTTATTAGAGGCAGCTAGCACATTTTTACCCTGCACTTCATATGCATGCATGTAAGTATGACTTTGCAAGTGCCAAACAGGCCCACAGTATGTACAGTACATGTGTTGATTTCCTAGCTAAACATACCTGCAGCAGGTCAGTGCCCCCCACATGAGTAACCTAGTTGTGTCCCGTTGGCTGACACCAAACATGGCTGTTTGATCAGTGATATTTGGCCTGAGTCAAAGCACTGCTTGTCACTTGTGTTCAAAGTGAGGGCAGGAATTTGCCAGATACCGGTGAGAGAAAATGCCCTTCACAGGACACCAGCTAGCTTGTTTTTGCATTAAAGAGGCAGCCAACACATGCAGTTTGTTTCCTACCAGAGCAACGGCAACTCCATGATTAAAGAACTTAACTGTTGAACTTCAGAGCAGCTGGTAGGTAGATGTTCTTACCTTTGAACAGAGCCAGGCTAGCTATTTCTCTTATGTGATGTCATTGGCTGATTTAGTGCCCAAAAATCATTACCAACTCATCAAAGACAAACAGCTGCAGTTTAACATTGGGAAATTAAACACATTTACTTGGTTATGTTCATGGTTAGGATCTTGAATTTGGGTTAAAATAAGTGTTTATGCAGATAACGTAACGTTAATAGTCAACATCTACAGGTCACAGGTCAGTTTATGGTTTCCAAAAAACGATTGCGTGGGTGAAGTGAAATTTGTTTTACCCATCCATCAATCCCTTCCTCTTATGTGGACTTCATCACACCCTGTGCTATGTGAAAGCACATCCTATTTCCAGTCTTTATGCTAAGCTAACAAGCTGCCTGCTCTAGCTTCACATTAAGTTTACAGACATATAAGTTGTATTGATCTTTTCATCCAACTCTTGACATGGAAAGCAAATATTTTCAATCACTTTTCTTCCAACATGATCACACAGGCACTTGTTGTAGCTTCCAGTCCTTCGGCGTGCAGTTTACCGTCATTTGGTTGCCTTTTCTCATCCGCCCCTGATTGCCTTTACTGCTCTGTGGAATTTGGCACACTATCTGTAGTGTGTGTGTTTGCACGTGTGTCTGCTCATGCTTGAAACTCCGGGGGAAACGAAAGCTCTCGCCATTGCTGGGCCACAGTGCAGGGGGAATGCCAGGCTTGCAGAGGGTACAGTAACCTGTGTGTCTGTCAGCGCAGATCTGTTTCAGCTGCAGGCATCGCTTTCCATCAGGCATGTCCCGTCCACTGCGTGCTGTCTGAGGCGTCCTGCCACAAACCACCAGACAGTGGGCACCCTCACACAAATGCTTGTCTGAAAACCCAAGGGTATAATTTTTCCTCCTTACTTTAGGTAAGTATCTCATTCCATACAAATCCCGTCTTACTGTTGAACCCAAATATGCTGCTGGATGAATATTCATTAATTTGCCTGGACTATCTACAGATGAGGCCCTGGCAATGTGTTCCACATAAGAAGATTAAGGCATCATCCTGCACAAATCCAGGATTTCCTGTCATCTGATGACAAAATTAACCTGAGATACAGAATCTGATGTATCCATGGATATTGCAGCTCAGTAAAAATCTGAAGAAAATAATCAAGAGGCTGTTGGAAAAAGAGACAGCGCAGCAGAAAAAGACACTTCTGTTTGTGGATGAGGGTGTCTATTCAGTAAATCTGCTGCAGGTTGATTGCTGGCAGTGGAGTTTAAAGGCGTCATGTAGAGAAAAGATAATTAAACATCCCCTGGGATCAGATTCATCTTCGAGAATCAAGCAAATAAGGGCCCGAACAAGCTATCCACTATACAAGCAGAGCAGTACTACAGAAGAACATTTAGGAGAATAATTTGATAATATTGCAGGACAGCATTGTATAAACTTTGTTTCCAGGGTGCCGATTAAATCTCATCGCTTAGGCAACACTTCTTTGCAACTGCCAGGTGTTCTGTGTGGCTTTTGGTGATGCCGAAAACATGTGTGCTTGATATTATGTAAGTACCTCACAATTCATGACTCATCTCCTTTATTTCCCGGAATATTAAATAATAGCTGAATGGGGATGACTGATCGAGGGTCGTGCAGGCGCAGACCTCACAGTGAATTCTGCTCCTACCACTGTGGTTGCTTCAGCAACTTGTTCTGTGGACCCCTGGCTCCCCACAGAGACCACCTGGGCAGGGGTCTGGTTGGGTGCATGTGTTCTGTTGACAACGCATGCATGTGTGTGAAAAATAAAAGACAGAGAAGGAGCAGGAGACGACAGACAGCTTGGCCCGGCTGTCAGCTGCCATTCAGTTCCAGTTACGATTGTTTCTTGTGTCCAAGCTCTGTTCCTCAGTTTCTTCAAACTTCTGCACGACTCAGGTACTGTCTGCAGGCCAGCTGAATGTCCGTCTGACAGAGAGATTGCGAAGGAGAAGCCCGGAGAGAAAGCAGAAATGAAGTGAGGGCCCATTTCCCACGTTGTTCTTGGCTCCTGTCCGCCCCTGAAGACTTAAGCGAACACGTCCAAAACAAAGAGATTGTCTGTGTAGGTGCCCAAACAGCCAGCCCACGCATGTACGCACACAGACAGAGACGCACTCACGTTGGACATAAAAAATGTTATTCTAATTCCTTCTAAGTGCCTATTTAAGCAGCTGTTTTCTGTAAACACTGGCACGGACAGCAGAGCTTGGACATTTGGTTTTAGATCATTCCCAATTATATCATAATTACCAGCACCCAGAAAATAAAGCTGTGAATCGCTGCCTGTTAGCCAGCACAAACAGCCGGTCTGCTAATCCCAGCACGGATCTGTGAAAACGGCCTGTGATGGGATGATGTCGAAACATGTCAGGGGGGTCATGTGGGATGTCATTCAACCCACGCCATGGAAGGCCTTCTGTGGTCATTGTCTCACCTGCCATCCGACCCGTACAAATGATGCATTCATTCAAAGGGTTAGCAATTATATCCTGCCTGATTCAATGAGAGGCTTTATTAAAATATCATTGCTGAAAATCATCAAAGTGGAAGCGAGGTCCCTCTGGAACAAAGACTCTGATTTTAAAGGCACATTGTGACCTTTTCTCACACTTACAACCTTGTATCATTGTTGACTCATTGTTCTGCCTTGATCCTCTCAGTGGGAAATGTAGACGGTTAACTCGAATGTCTTAGCTAACGAGCCGGAGCCATTACCCGAGGATTACATCCGACAGGTGCACAGAGCCCTGCTAACACGACCCTGGGCTTGTCTGTTTATCTGTATTGTAGCTATAAATCTTCAGTTACTGCCCCGCATTGTCTGCTTAGATCTGTTGTTTATTAAAAGCTGAAGTAATGATTATTTCAGGGGAAGGCATCCACTTTTTTTAAAAATGTAATTCATTTCTGCATGAACAGCCTCTCTTTGGGTTGAAGCTGGGAACAATCATAGGGCCAAATATAGTAGCACTGTGCCTATTTTGGTCCCAGATGTTGAAATCTGGTGTAAATTCACTCTGACAACAAGAATACAGCCAATGTTCAGTCCGCCCCTACTCCATCACAATGACAGCCAGACAGTTCTCCACAATGCTAGCGCTATTTATTTCATGTACTTTTTCCGTGTGGGCCTGGAAATATCTACAATAACTATACTGTATCGTGCTTTTCCAGGGCTGTTAACTATTGCAAACGTTATTAAAACCGTAACAGCAGAACCTGACTCAACAAGATAATGAGTGCCTTTCAGCAAACAGCGGCAATCATGACTCATTTATTAAGATTTGCTATTTTGCAAACACAAACTGTTAACTTAGGAAGATTTATGTGTCATCATCATACAATTAAATAAAGACGCTCAACATTTTGTCAGGCTTCGTTTAAAATTGCCACATCAATATTTTGGTATAACAGTGGCTCACATGACTGCTGTTATCCTTATGAAAACAGACCTAGCAGTTGCCTTCATTGGTTATAAATATTAAACAACTCGATGCCATCTTCCCAGCTGTAGATGACACAAAGTTAGCAGCTAGCTGGTGAACATAGCGAAGTATTAGCCTCTAAAATTCACCCAGATCGAAATGAGTTCCCTGTGGTGTTAGCTTCAATTGCTAACCAAGGTGGCTAGCTGCTGAGCTTGTTTTCTGTGTTAAGTAAAAATGTATTTAGAAAATCAAACTAGGTTTCTGCCATTCTATTGCAAGACTTGTCAAAAATATGTAGATGGAGTGGTACATACAAAGCTAGCCCACAGTCATGTGTGTAATATCCAGATTAAAATGTACCATAAATGTCTTTTACTTCAATCATCTGCTATTTAATGTCATTATAGTTCACTAACCTGCTTTCAAGGCCTTTAAAAGGGAGAATTTAGAGCTATATGTGACTCATGATCACCCTGTATGCATTGCATTCACAGTGCCCTGTTACAGGTTTGATTGACAGATATGTGTCCCCCTCTGTCTGACAGCAGACGTATTTAAGGCAGCAGCGTTTGAGGGTAGAGTTAACCAAAGCATACCGCAGCACCAAAGACGTGACAGTCTCTGTCTCCTCTGCTCTACAGCTGCATCTTTTCCTCATGATCTGAAGAGCATGAAAGGACAGCCACTGTGTCTCTCTGTGTCTCTGCTCTTTCTTCACACAGACTCTCTGACTGTGTGTGATCTGGAGGTGTGACACTTTCCCAGTAGCCCACAGGTATCCGTTACCCAGCCAGGAGTGTTGGCACGCTGCCCGCAGCCCTACCTGTCTCGGAGGGCACAATAGAGGGATGCCGTGTGAGGATCTCCTCTCCAGAGCTGCCAGACTCTGTAACCCCGCTGCCCTCAGCCGAGCCCCAGGAAACATGAGGGCACAGCCTGCAGGACTCAGCTTTCCTTTCATCTGTGGAAAGAGAGAAAGAGTGAAGACTTGGCTCACATCACTGCCGCCTCTGTCCTGTTGAATCTGTCTTTAAAGGATGGATTCATTCTCTAATATGTTTCCTGTCTCCTAAACCTCATATGCTATCCTATATGTATGACCCTCTTGTCTTCGGCTACATATCAATGGTCCCTTTGGAAACTTTGCTTTATCACAACAGTCCACATATTTGTGTATTAAATATAATATAATATAATACACAGCAGTTTGTCATATATTCCTTGCACTAAGTTTTTACTTTTTGTTTCTTTTTTATATTTACATTTGTTGTAAATACTTGTCTTTATTCTTTTTACATCTTACACTTTTTAAAAACATATTCTCTTTTTGTATCCATTATGTTTTTGACATTCTCTTAGAACTTGTTTTATTTTGTTGTTTATGTGCGCAACACCATACACCAAAGCAAATTCATTGTATGTGTTGACGTACTTGACAATAAACTTGATTCTTATTTTGATTCTGATTGGAATAACCATTATTTTATTCCACTGTATGGTGTACATTTTATATATATTTATATTCATACATGTACAGTTGACTTTTTCCAGCATTTTCCCTTTATTGACACTATTTCCTGTGGCTATTTTGCATATAAGAAAATACAATCTTTGAATCTCGAATAAATGCAGCAATGAGATTCCTCACTAAGACTAAAAGAAGAAAGCACACTGCCCTCTTACTCTTCATTGGCTACTGGTGGATTTTAGATTGAATTTCAAATATTATTGATCATTTTCGAAGGATGACCGGGCTTTCTCTGATTCAAGCCCCCACTCTCCTCCCCCAGGAGATCAGACCAGCAAGCTCCTTATCCTCCTTTAAATCCCTCTTAGACACATTTTTTCCTTCACAGGGTTGAAGGCCTGAATTTTCCCTTCCATCTGTTCATTTCTTAAAATTCAATTCATATTTATTTTGTTTAAAATGATTATTTCATATTGTTTTAATAAAGTACAGTTTTTCTCAGTCTTTCAAACTATAGTTTTTCTTTTTCCCTTGACTAAAGCATAACTAAATGGGCACAATCATTCTTACGAAATGAAAATCTATTACTTGTGTTCATATTTTTCTCATTGGTCAATAGTTAAATAGCAGATTAATGGGCCAATCATTTATTACAAGAATTGGCAAAAATAAATAAAGTTTGAGGAAAAGAACAGGCTGTAATGCTGCATGCTGCTCTGGTGACATCTAGTGGCCTTAAATCTGCAAATACTAGGAAGTATGCGTGTGCAAAATCAGCAGTGTGCACAGTACACATGGATTGCTTAACCATCAGATAACAGAGATACTGTCAAAGCATGTACGTACTACTTCAATGTACATTTTAAATAAAACTGCGTATGGTTAATATCTTCTTATCCATGGAGGGAAAACTGAAATGCAATCCAAAAATGTAGTTGAACAGTTGGCCTTAGATTTGAATAAATGTTAGTTTGACACAAATTGATTAAAAATCTAAAGCAAATATTTGTGCTTTTATTGTGAAATGATCTTTCCTAAGAGCTGTGTGTAGTTTGCTGTGGGTGTCTGGCCTTTTGTCTATCTGGTAGACAGCGAGAGTCTCAGGTGATTTAAAATGAGATCACTGAACCATAATGACCCTGAATAAATCCCATTGAATTGTATTTACACAGTGTGCTAATCATGTGCATGTCAAAACTCAAATCAAATATTGGTGTTCATTAACTTTGATACAATCTAAAGTACACCATTTATTTTCCCCAGGAAATAGAAATGTCTACAGGTTACTTTAATGTTTCAATCTAACCAGAATCCAAGAGCTTTGAAAATAGTGACAGTTATATTTTAGGCAGTAAAATGGGACTTTAAAAGATTATGTTTTCCCTGATGCAGGTTTCAAAAAATGTCAACATTTCATACATGTTTGAACATATCACATAAAAACTCAGCTAACAGCTATTATACCCCTGAAAACCAAGATGGAATATTATCAGCAAACAATGTCAATAATGAATATGTGTATATTTAATGTTCTTTGACTTCATATTTATGCCATTCACATGTGTTAAACATTAAGTATTTGCGGTCTGATAAATGCATTGTTCCCTGACCATATAGTGGTACATTTGTTTGGTGTATTTTTTGAGAATATGGACTTTTCGTTTTGTTTGTTTCATCAACTTTAACTATCCAGCCTTGAGAAGAATAAAATAAGTCATCATGTGATCCTGATGAGTCATAATTCTTGATCAACTGGTTGAACTTGGCTTGCCATTACATCACATAATCTACAAAATTAAATTAGTAAGACGTGGACAATAAAAAATGAGCAGATCAATGTCCACTAAAACGTGGAATCTGTGTGTGTGTGTGTGTGTGTGTGTGTGTGTGTGTGTGTGTGTGTGTGTGTGTGTGTGTGTGTGTGTGTGTGCATGTGTGTGTGTGCTGTGTGTGTGTGTGTGTGTGTGTGTGTGTGTGTGTGTGTGTGTGTGTGTGTGTGTGTGTGTGTGTGTGTCTGTGTGTGTCTGTGTTTGTGGTGGAAGTCCTACATCCTGTATAGTGGACTGTTACTCTTTCCTTTATAGTTCTTAAATAAATAAGACTTCACTTAAAACGTTATCCCATGCACTTCCTTCAGAAAGAATCTTATTAAATTAAAGTCTGAGTTTTACTGCATCCAATATTTTCATACGCCGTCTATTAGAGTTATGAGGGCTGATAAATGGGCCCCAAATGGATCATCTACAGAAACCAGGACCCCAACGTGTTCTCCAACTGGAGAATCTGAGCTGAGCCAATGTTTCCTCATCTGGCCTCCAAATGTGTTGCTGCCTTAACACATCATTTACATTTTAATAACACAATAATTCATCGCAGAGTCACACATCTGGCTCTGGCGAGCTACTGGCAAACACAGAGCTGTTCATCTGCGGGTAAACCGCTGACGTTTGAGGCTACAAAGGCCATTTAGTTGAGAATTCAGAAATGTACTAAGTGAGGTGTTAGGTTGGTTAAATGTCTTGCATCAATTCCAAAATATCACCAGAAATATTTCTCATAAATAGTGTCACAGCATGTATTCAGCTACAACACTATCCTTAAAAAACTGCCGTGGAGGATTAAAATCATGATTTTAAAAACAACTTTGTGTGACTTTACATTGCCGCAACACACATAATGTTATTTGTATTCTGCAGAAAAAAATATCATCCAAAACAGAGGACTATTTTTATTTTTTTTTACTTTGTTGCATGCAATCTTTACAAATGATGCGAGTGAATGTCCACAAAGCCAATATATAGAATATGTAGACATTTAAAGGCCTTGAATTCGTCAACGCTTAACTTTGCGGCCAACAGAATTATAAACTATAATTGCTCGTACATCAACATCATCACTCATCGAATGGTCTTTAAATCAGGGTGATTGTGAACTTACAGTACTTTATAAATCATGTGGTTCGGTGCCATAAAATTAAAATGAGTTAGCTATACATTTTTTAACAAAACAGGAGCACTGTCTGACCTGCCACACAAGTCCTGTCTCCAGGGCCACTGTGTGTCCACTGATAAATAGACTTTTTGTTAAAATAGATATGAAAATGCAGTTTTAAGACCTGCAATATCTCAATTAATGGTGTTTACTTGCTCCTTAGGTCTACCAATGATAAACAAATGATTTTATGAAATATACTTAGCGTATGTATAAAACAACACAGGAATGTAGTATGCCTTTGTATAGAACATCATGTAAAACTGTCAATCAATAGAGCCATTATAGTTCATTACAAGCTGTTGTTTGTGGATGAATTTCGAATACCGAGCTGTAGCTTACATAACCAGAAATTTAAAAAACCCTTATAATCCTCATTAGACAGAAAAATGTCCCTGGCTTATGAAATGTTCAGAAATCAGACTGCTGTCCACGTGACCGCTGGCCTGGGGGGAATTTCCCAGACTAAACTTTTATCCGTTTTACCTTTGGCCCAGAAACGTTACTGAGGCAGACGTCACTGTGCCGCGCCATATCTCGCGATAACAGCACAACATAAATACAGCTGCTGTCGCCTCACACCTTCATCAGTCAGCTCACTTACAGTTTGGAAAAACTAACCGTAAGTCTCTACCTTTATCTCTTTTAAGTTTATTTGTAAACGCTTTCATTATTTAATTCCGTTGTTTCTGTAAACTTACGGGACATTTAATAATGCTATACGGACAGACTACTGTAATACGGAAGTAATAGAACTTTATTTTTTGTTAAGTTGTATATTCGTTTGGGTTAACACATCGTTTTCACATTTTGAATAGAGCCGATTCATATTGTGTCTCATCTCTCTTGTTTTAGGTTTTGTTTAAGCAGACATGGCAGCAGCTGCAGTTATCTCTAACCAGGTGAGTTTACTGTAACAAACACTGTTTACTGTGCATTATTAATGAGCTAATCTAGCTAATATTTGCTGAAATCTGCTGGAGGACAACAAGTTATAATAGCCTACACAGTCAGGAAAATGGTTTAAGCCTCAACATATTAATTTAAAACAAACATGGTCATGCAGTATTACAGTTTCAAAGTTGGAAATATTCCACTTTTTATGTTATTTGACAACTAATTGGAATAGAAAATAGGGCTGCAATACTGATTATTCTCCCAATTATTTCATTATTTTAAATGTCTTGTTTTGTCAGTCCAAAGCCCACAGGTATTTTCTTCATCATGATATTGATCAGAAACAGAGAAAAGCAACATTTCTTTATAAAAAAATAACTTGATAATAAAAACAGATCTGTGGATCGATTAGTCAGCCTGTACTAAAATTAGAAACATCTGGTTGTTGTTTAATTGAATAACAAAGTTCAATTTTGAGTTTTAAACCTCCTATCTTTGTATTTCCTCTCAGAGTGTGGTGGAAAGGGTGACCAGCCTCCCTCTGGTGAGTTCCACCTACGGCCTGGTGTCCAGCGTGTACTCCAACACCAAAGACACACACCCTTACTTCAAGAGTGTGTGTGAGGTGGCGGAGCAGGGAGTGCGCACCATCTCCTCTGTGGCTTTCACCACCGCTTCCCCCATCATCGACAAGCTGGAGCCGCAGAGTACGAATCCTCTTTCATTTTACATCACAAAGTGTGTAGCAGTTCACAACAAAATCCTGAATCAGATGGTGTCATTTAGTGCCGAGCAGCTGAGTCACACAGAGGACAAACAGGAAGTTCACGTCAGGCTGCTTACTCATCCTGATCTTTCACCTAGTTTTGAATTTTACTCATAGTTACCCTAATTTGAAAAACAAAACCTTGATGTTATTTCACCTAAAGGATACATTTTGATTACATTCATATTTTGACTTCTCATTACAGCTAATGTACTTATCCACATGTTTATTGTTGCCTACAGTTGCCATTGCCAATGACCTGGCCTGCAAAGGTTTGGATAAAATCGAGAAGACGTTGCCGATTCTTCACCAGCCATCTGAGCAGGTACGAACCAGAGTTATAATAGTTTAGAATATTGAATTCACTTTAATTTTATATTAAATCTTTGTTTTGAATTCAGTTTGATTTCAGTTTTCAGCTCAGCTAGGTTTCGTTTGTATTGGTCAAACATCTTTTGTCTTAAAGTAGGTTTATTTTAGTTTTGACAAGATTCAGTATTCTTTTGTTTAAAAATATATTTGCATATAAAATCAGGGGTAACATTAAGAAAGTTTTGAAAAATGTAAACACAAACAGGCAATTGATCAAGTGATGATAGATTTGACAAAATTGAAAAACATTTCAACAAGTTTTCTTTACACCTCGTTTTACATTTCCCAGTTGACTTTTAGTAACCTATGTTAACCTGTGTTTGTACTGAATGAGCAATATGAGTCAAAGGTCAGATCAGTTACACAGAGCCATAAATTGCATAATGTCATAGCTATCCTGAGTCATGAACTCACCTGCTATTTCCTCACCCAGATTGTCTCCGGAGCCAAGGACTCGGTGTCGGGCACTCTGAGCAGTGTTCGGGGCGCAGTGTATGATGGGATGGATAAGACTCGGGCTGTGGTCAGTGGGAGTGTGAGCACAGTGCTGGAGAGCAGAGTGGCCCGGATGGTGAGCAGCGGCGTGGACTCCGCCCTCAGCACGTCTGAGAGTCTGGTGGAGCAGTACCTGCCTCTGAGGGAGGACGAGCTGGGTGAGTGGGCCAAAAAACTACATCTCACACACTGAACACAGGAATTATTTTAACTGGTGTGGTGAAAAGTATAAACAATTACATTAATAGAATATTAAAAAAGCAAACAATGACGAATAAACGTTAGACTTGTTGTTCTGTAATAGCTGTATCAAGGGACTTATCTAGATTTCCTGACAATTTTTACTTGAATTAGTTTCTCATCATTCAAGACATCCTTGTTGACAGTAAATAATGGCATCCCATTGCAGGAATTTATAACAAACAATACTGTAGCATTTACATTTTAAATGGATATTTTTTAAGAAATTGACCAGTAAATAACTACATTGCAGTACACAGTCATTTACAGCACTTCCCAGTTCAGTAGAGAAGCAGCGCTGACAAAATATCACCAACAAAACTAACATAAAATAACTATTATCAGATTTGCATGGATTAATTTGATGTAATCTTCTTTTAAGAGCTGGAGCAGAACCCGACAGACTTTAACAGAAGAGCGACTACAAACAGTTCGACTGGTCTCTCACGTCAACTCGTGAAGAAGCTACACCAGGCCGTGAGCCAAAATCAAGAGGCAAGCAGCGAGCTAACATTCGGAGAATCAGTCCCCTGGGAGTCAAGATTACACTTTACCTGAGAATTCGTGACACACTACTTAGACATGCAATTTCAGAGTTTGAGTCAGATATATCCCTCGTCTTTGACGCATCAAGACTCATGGGCTAATTCATCTGTCAGTGCAATCAGAGAACGTGGACACTTGAAGCAGTCACTCTGTACCAAGATGATTGCCTCACCAGTCATGACCAGGGTAAACGAATGAAGTAGTAAACTTACACACAAAACCAAGCTCATGTGTCTACACTATCAGAGTTATGGATAGTGAATATAAACATCTGTAAATCCTAAATTGATGCCCTGCCTAGTACTCTGCGAATATGGAGAGGTCTGACCTTTGGGATTCAACACATTATGTCGGAGCAGCTAAGCTGACCTCTGTCATTCGTCGAAGCTCTCACGTCCATACCCAGCTAACGACCATGCTCTGATTGGTGAAGCTTCAACAACTCAAATCACAAGCGATTGAGCTGATGGCGTTCCATGAAGGCATTATAGTAACCATAGAAAGTACTGAAGGGAGAACATGTGGGATGAGGTATTTCCTGAAATCAGACTACTTGGAGCAACACGACAATATGGTATCTAAATAAACCTTTGAGAGCTTCTAACTATAAAGGTAGACCCCAGTACTGCTTTGCATGCCAATCTCAGGCATGATGAGTCGCTGAGACGGACTAGATCAATCAAGAGTTAGACACCTCCGCATTCACCGCTTATTTAAATTCCACAGAGAGGTTGAGCTGTTGAACTCTTTTCGGCCATAACTTTAATTATTTAAGTCCTCCATAGTACAGAAGCTATCTACTACTCTAGTACAACAGTGGGAGATAGACATGGACAACGCAGAAACTGCAACAACAGACACAATGGAGGCGAAGAGCAATTAAACACCTGATGCAACGCAACACGGAGTGATAATAGTCAATCCAACTTAAAGTTTTACGATATAAAGCTCAATTGAAGCAATTCATGTCCATTTATGTTAACAGTGGGGAGCAACAGACAAAAAAATGAAGGACAGCAACAACAGACTCACAACAAACTTGACGATGAATAAAATATGTCTAAATTAAAAGATTTGAAGTGTGCTGGTGTATTTAGGGGGCATTGGAGTAGGGAGCCAAATGAAGTCCACTTTCGGGGGGAAAAGACCCCCCCCCACCACAATGCTGGCTACGGGCCTGTTATACTACCTTGAGCCTCTGAATCTGGCACAATGCTTCGTCATCCAGCGTCTCTTCAGAAAAGCAGAGAGACTGAAAACACATGCAGACAAGTTAATGGATCAAGGCAGGACCCCTGGAGAAGATAAAAGCAGTGTCAATGCCTCCATACTTATTCACCACACACTACAACACAATACATCAACGTTGTTTGAAGTGGGGTCAGCCAAACCTTCTTTCTCAAACTGCTGGATAAAGATCTCCCGGCTCTGCCGCTCTCGCCGGGCTGGTTCCTCCATTGTTTGCCCGCCTCGACAACATCTTGTGGTCCGGTTCTGTCAGAGTTCAGCCTGTGTGTGCGACCGCTTGACACACCCGTTACCGCACAACAGTTAATTAAGATATTCGTCCGCTCACCGGAAGCAATAGGTGAGATCTACTTTGCTTGGCGGAAGCGTACGTTTAGCCTTCATTTTGTTTGCGATTATGGAATCGGTGCTATGTTTTTTGTTCTGATATTTCAATTCAGTTCAAGTAATAATACAATTGAAAACACCTCGAATTATTTTTATATAAACTATAATAAGTTAACACACACATAAACCTCCTTGTACCAAAAGCACTAATGATGCAGAGCGGCCCATTTCAGATCTATACATATTTTTAGGATAGTAATTATGAATGTATTCATCACTTTCGCAGAGCAAATATTAACAATATGCTTATTTTGCAGCGACTTTATTATTAATCCTGGCCAAATAGCAGAAAAGATAAAGAAAGATGTGAAAAAATAAAAAGCAAATTTCATATTTTTGGAGAATATGATTTGGTTGGGATGAAAATTGAAGCACCAGAAAATAATGAAAAGAGGGATAAAGGAAGATTTTTAAAGGCATCATAGCATGGAAACCTTTGCAACAGATATTAGAAATAACACAATAAAGGCTTCTCATGCCGACAAATAAGAATTCTCATCAGCACGGAGACACAAAAAGGACACATTTCATTTTTCAATCAGTTCACAAACTCATTTATTGCAGCGCACTTAAGTGTAGACATTCAATTCCTTTCCACAGGACGGTAAGAGATCACTTAATCTATCATTAGAGAACAGTCTCTTCTGTACATCCTCTGCCATTAGGAGGTCAAATTTACAAAGTCAGTACAGGGTGGGATCCCTTAAACAGATTAAAAAGGAGAAAGGGGGATTGTTAGTCCTAAAAATCTGAAGTTACACCGTCTGCAATCCGAATGTCAATGATACAAAAATAAATAATTGAGAATTTCATTTGTTTTGGAGGAAAGACTAGTATATTGTGAATATGTTCAGGTGATGTCATCTCATCCTCACCCTGGGTCTATCAAGGTTGTAATCAAAGCAGTGCAAATATTAATCACTTCTGTACAAGTCGCTGTCCCTAGTCTACAATAGGACCATCCTAACTCATTTCCCAACAGTTCCGAGCACTTAGTGGAATGTCATGTTGTGAAATTATTTCTCTCTCTACATGGTGTCAGCAGTATTGGAGAAGCAGTGTTATAAAGCTCTGAGCTACTGTGTGTAAACCATAAAAGCATATTTAATACCCAATTAAAAAAAGACAAAATGTTGGTTCGTTCTATGCTAGGGTTAGGAATAGCCCCGGTACAGCTCTAATTTACCATTACAATAAAGGCATGGTAGCTGAAGAAGTAAAGTATGTTTAAAAATGCAGATATTTAAAACTGAAAATGCTCCGAGGCGTCTTTTCCTGCATCTATTATAAAGTGTGGCATCCATAATGTGGCATGCCTGTGTTATTTCCTCCTATCGGCTGCTTTTAATCACACGAGTGTCAAGATCAATAATACTTCTTTAAGACCTGTTTGCAGGGCATCTGGAATGTTGCAGAATATTAGTGATTGTCCACCTCTCCTTTACATGTGTGCTTCCAATGCATATTTACACGGACAGAGAGCTTGTACATTTACAACGAAACAAACGTCAACATTCATTAAGACTCAGGACACAACAAGTCAAAGCATCAAGACGTGTTGCCTTGTCCAAAAAAAAAGGCAACCCTGGTTTTAGATTTCCCCCCTGCATGTAAATAATATGTACAAAAAGACAGGTGGACCTGGGTGTTCTTTCTTTTTTGTGTGTAGAAAGTGCACAGTCATGGTATGTACACAATCTCAAAGATTTAAGCAAAGTGAGCAAAAGGCGACAAGATGGGTTGATCACACACACACACACACACACACACACACACACACACACACACACACACACACACACACACACACACACACACACACACACACACACACACACACACACACACACACACACACACACACACACATTCTGTACAGTGATTCATTATTCTATACACCATCTGTAAATAAACTAGTCCCAGAAGATGCACGTGCAGGTGTCCAAGCCTTTTCTTTTACAGAAACAGTCCCACCTGTAAGCCGCCGCTTGGAAAGTCTATGAAAAGCTCCATAGAGGTTGTAAAAAAAAAAAAAAAAAAGGGCATGGGGTACCGTGTTTTAGGAGATTGGAGGTGTTTAAATACAAAATCACTTCCCTCCCTGCTGTAGTCACTCAGGTTTTTCTGTGATCAGATGATGGGGGCTCCGAAGCATTTGAGGCACCACTGGACGTTGGGGCCGGGCGGTCGGTCGATCAGGTGCAAAAATTGGAGCTGCTCCTCGCTCAGTTCATCGTACGCCTGGCGGTACTCCCTGTCGAAGGCCTCTGCGGGGACACAGCAGAGAGAGGGAGGGACGATTCACAGAGTCAGAAAAGAGAGCTCAACAACCTACACTTCTAAATCCTTATGCCTCACTACAAGCCCTTTAATGTATTTATTTTACTCTCATTTGGATGTGGATATGTATTTATTTATCTGGGAAGTTAAACATTGGCTTCTGTTATCTAAAATAAAGTACAGACCCTTAGACCCCTAACGACACAATGACAAGTTTTAATCGTCACTTAAAAAGGGCATTTTTTCCCCTTCAAAAGGTCACTAATGGGATTTTTCCTTTAACCAAGACAAAATAAATGTAATTCCTCATCATGATATTAATATATATTTCCTTGGGATGCTGAAGATGTAAGGACAGTGAGAAAGACATATTAAACCAGCTTCACATTTAATTATTAAAAAAAAGTTGTGTTGAGTTCCACAAATAAAAATGCTGATGAGACTCTTGCCAGCACGATGCAACTGGTTGATTTCACTCACCTACGTCGATGTTCTCCTTCCCCAAAGCTACCAGTGAGAGGAACAATATTTCTCTATAGATACTCCTGGGAGAGACACACAAATGAGAGATCCATCAACATAACAGGAATATAAATGTCTGAATGCTTTGTAGAAAAAATCATGAACCAATAAAAAGTGCTTGAATAGGAGACAGAAATAAAGTCTGACCTCTGCCGTTTGAATCCCTCTGGGCGCCACTTGATCTCCCGGATCAGCAGGTTGATGGGCCCGTACACGTCGTTGGTCTGGATGTTACGGACAATTGTGTTGAGGAGGGTACGAATCTCCTGGTGGTCTGTGGGGGCCAGCGTCCCTTTCTTTTCCACTGCAAAACAACAATGTTATTCCATGCTTTTTATTAAGAACACTCAAGTTTTCCTCCCAACCGTCATTGTATCATCTAGCTGTCTTTGTCTCCCCCTAGTGGTAGATTTAGGTTCTACAAGTAAGAATAAAAAAAGCAATCGGAAATTCACATAAAAAAGTTTCATATAGTGTTTAGTGATGTCAAGCACTACAATCATGTCTCATACAGGAGGGGGGACACTCACACAGGGTCCTCCAGAGCAGGTACAGGGGCTCCCTGTGGTCCTGGTGCAGGTTGATATTGTCCCAAAGGAGCTGGACATAAACTTGCTTACTGTCCTGGGACAGAGATGTCAAGGGCAGCTGCAAACATAAAGAATTTAGCCATATTACTGACCAATCGATAAAAAAAGGACATCTCAACATTCTTAAATGTAACTTGTTTGGGAAACACCACAACAAACATTTAAAACTAGCTTAACAATTCAATTTAATTCACCAATGAAATATCAGTTAAGTTTCTCAAAGAAAGTGTAAGTACAGACTTTATGTTACTTCTCTGTTGAGCTATAATGAGTAACTTTAGCCTGATAACTAGCTCCTAACAGATATGGGAAGAAGGGCCCTAGCATAAGCGATAAGCGCCTCACCTGCACTCCTTTGTTGCAGTGTTCAGAGGTCAGGATGAGTCCCGGGAGGTGAGTGGGGAGGTCTAAACGACGGAAATACCAAACCAGGTTCCAGAAGATGATGGGGTGCTGGCTGAGGAACTTGTGGGTGTAGATCACCTGGTCTCCCTCGTTCTCCAGCAGAGTCTCCAGCTCTTTGCGCAGCACCAAGGGACTCAGGTACGGGACGGACACGGGCTTGGGGTTCGGGCGTTTAGTCCCCATGCCATCCTGAAAAACACACGCAGTGATGATTTACTATAATGAAACATATTTAAGCACAGTGGGGTTATTTAGTGACGAAAACAGCACTAACCGACACCTCCTGCAGGCTGCAGGGCAGGCTGGTGGTGGAGACGCCATGTCCGGGCCTCTGGGAGTAGTCCAGGCTTTGCAGCGGGCCACCGACACTGTTACTGCGCGTTAGAGATGTCCCGCTGCATCTGCGTTGCTTCCCCGCCGCCTGGTGCTCCAGGAGACCTAAGGGGTCTGACTGCACCGGCTCAGGAACCAGACTGAAAACACAGCAGAGGCATTTTTGTATTTTTAAAACTAATTTTTTTTTTGCCCTAGTCATAATCATGGCATACAGGCTTGTTGACAAATACGTTTGATCAAATGTTTCATGAACAACGTTGAAATTAACCCTGATGTTGTTTGGTGTGTACCTCTTAAGTGTTCCAGGCTGATTATCCGGAGTGTCCCGAGCTTCCTCTTCAGGGAAAGAGATGAGCTCTGGTGCCTTTATATCGGCGGCGCTGCTGGCTGTGGGCTGGGTGCTGTGGATGCTGTCTCCAGAGGCACTGGGATTCATGTAGAACCTAAGAGGAGGAATCACAGAACAGTCAGTTAGACTTTGTTGGGCGTACGTTTAAAATAAGGATAAAGGAAAAGAGACGCTGCTTATCTACTTCATCCCAGGACATCAGATTCTTACCCTGTCATCGTGCGCAAGTCATGAAACTCGACATGCAGTAAGGGGAGGAACGCCGTGCTGCAGAAAGGACAGTTGGTGTTCAGGTTGGAATCATCAGCCGTCCACCCCGCCATGATCTCCTCGTCATACACCAGCGCTTCACAGGAGCGGCACTGTGAGCAGCTGGACATCAGCACCTGGAGACCAGTCAGAAGTTAATGCCATGTTAGAAGTGTAAAACACAGCAGCAGCGTGTGTGTGTGTGTGTGTGTGTGTGTGTGTGTGTGTGTGTGTGTGTGTGTGTGTGTGTGTGTGTGTGTGTGTGTGTGTGTGTGTGTGTGTGTGTGTGTGTGTGTGTGTGTGTGTGTGTGTGTGTGCAGTATGTCTGACCTCCAGTGCACAGTTCTGGTAGATGCTGGAGGAGGAAGCGTTAAGGGAGGAGCCCGGCTCCGAGTCTGGACCCCGAGCTCGTCCTGGAGTTTGATCTGCATTTAAAGACAACCCGTACACATTCAAAACCTCTTATTTTTTCTGGTTTTATTTAAATATTTGCTATCATGCGAGTGTTTACATGTCAGGTGTGTCCCGCGGCCCGTGTCGCTGCTGCCGCTGCTGCTGCCCAGGCTGGTGCAGCTCTGGTTGAGGCCGTTGGCCACCAGCCCCGGGATGGGTCCTCTCTCAGGACTGTCATCATCATGTGCAGCCAGCATCTGTTCATCCAGGTGAGAGGGGAAGCCCCCGCCGCCCTGAGCCTGGTCATCCTGAGGGGGTAAAGGCAGATGGTAGTTGAAAGACTGGTAAATTATTGATCAACCAAAGAGGAAAACATCTAGGTACCCTCACCTCGTCATCTGAATAGGAGTACGCTGAGGCGACAGCCCCCCACACTTTGCTCGCCACATTTGCCGCCTGTTTCATGCCGGACTTCAACACGTCTATTTTAGGTCCGGTCAGCAGATTGTCCATCTTGATGCCTGATATGGAGTTGATGACAGAGCCCAGCGACCCCCCCTGGGTGGACTTGACGAGCGCCGTCAGTGAGGCGGATCGGGGACTACCCACCGCGCTGCCGGGGGTCTTCGTCTTTACTGCGAAAGTCTTGGAGCGGGTCACTGTGTGGGGGCTGCGTTTGGGGGTGTCTCCTGGGGAGCCCGTGGGAGTTTTGATGGGAGGCACGGGGAGGCTGGACCTGCGCTCCAGAGCCTTCGTCTGGGGGGAGTCGGTGGTGTCTCCCACTGCCTGCTGGAGCTCCATGCTGGAAGACTTGGGGCCCAGAGGGCTCCTCAGGCTCATGTACATCTCGATCTCCTCGGCCAGGTTGCGGGACACCACGGCGGGGACGGAGCGGGGGGGCTCCTGGCTGGTGACGGAGGCCGACTCTTCCACCTCTGTCACCAGGAGGGAAAGCGGGTCGGCACCCACCTGTACGTCGGCCCTCTCCAAGGTGGCACTCCGCAGCCCGGGGTCCTCCTCGCTTGTCTCTGTGTGCTTCCTCTCCCGTGTCTCCAGTTTTAACTCAGCCCCCTCCATCTCTTCCGCATTTCCCTTCTCTTCTACCTGCCCCTCATCCTCTGGCAGCGTCATCACCGCCACGCCCTGATCTTCTTCAGGCTCTTCCTCCAAGTCTTTAAAAAGCACTTTGGAAGAAGAATTAGGGGGCGTGCTTGGGCCTGCAGACAGCGCCGCAGCCAGGATGCGAGCGTCGGCGCCCATCTGACTGGCCATGTGGTCCACGCCTTTCTCCAGCAGCATGCCAGCGCGGGTCTCAACGCTGAAGCTGCAGCTGCGCTCCCCGAAGGACTTCTGCCGCTGATGCTGAGACTGGTGAGCTGCGTCTCCTGCAGGCAGCGAGGCCTCGTCGTCAGGGAGAGACACGTTATCGTTCTTGCTGCGTCTCCTGAACAGCTTCCCTGTGCCTGCAGAACGTGTCCAGAGTTGAATCAAGAATTAACTGTTGTCAAATCGTGACATCCTATCCTCACCTGTTTCCCTGCCGCTGTCAAAGCTCCCTGTGGAAAGCTTCACGATACTGGGGACAGGCGAGGGCACAGCCACAGGACTGGGGGGCTCTGCTAGCGCGACTGCACTGTCCACTGAGCCGGCTATGTCACCTCCTGGTTACAAAAAGCACATTGTTGACAGACCAACGTAGAATGAGGAAATAGGGTATATTAAAAACCTTTAGAAGCAGAACTACAACTGGAAGTAGTGTTTCCTACCATTGCGCTGTGCTTTGGAGTTGTTTCTCTCCTCAGCGGAAAGGAGGGCAGTTTGTAAAGACTCTGCCAGCTCCTGGTGCATATCATCTTTGGAGCCGTAGCCTTGATCAGACTGCCTTCCTGCGGAACACAAAATCACACAAACGCCCGTCTTTGAAACACAAGTTCTGCCCCAAATGGTTTGAAAGCAACTTTCTACACTTGAGGGGATCAGTACCTGTACCACAGTGTTTGTCTGTGGTGTCTTCCGTGCCGTGGGCTATGAGGTTGTGCTCCTCACCGTTGACCTCGCTCGAGCTGTCGGCACTTCCATGACTCAAACGGTCAGCGTCAGTGACTGCTGACACACCTAGAGATGCAGCTAGAAATACACAGAAAGAAAAAGTGGGTGAGAAACAAGAGAACGAGAGGAGAGGAAACACTAAAAGTATCACTGATTATTTTATCTCCACCTGCAGCACTGGGTCCCTTCTTGGAAGATTTTTGGTCGAGAGCTTTCTTGAACTGGGCCACTCCACGAACAACATTACGGAGCTTGGTCCACATGAAGAGGCCGCTCCGGTTTCTGCTCGGCCACGGGCTCTCTAAGACGGCCTGTAGAAGGAGCAGACAGAAGATGAGGACGTGTGACGGAAGACAAGCTGTTGTGGTTGAAGCTCTGAGCCACAGTGTGTTTTAACAATGTAAAGAAAATGACCTTGTTGTAGTATCCATAAGTGATGGCGTTCGGATGTACTCCAGCTTTCTTCATCTCCACCAGGACTCGCACAGCCATGACGGGAAGACCCCACACACCGCAGAGCTGCATCACCACTCTGTAACACACCTGAAGACGGAGAGATAAAAACCTTTACACCTATCACATTTCACTAAGGCAGAAAAGTCAAAAGAGAAACAGAAAACTTGCTAACATGTATTGTTAAAACCGGACTGTACCTCATCCAGCACCTCCACCTCGGTGGTCCTCATCTTCAGGAGGACGTTGTAGGCCTGCTGCATGGCGCGGCTCTTGGACTTGGAGAGCCTGACGGCGGCGGGCAGGCAGATGAACCACAGGCTGTAGCAGTGACTGAAAAGACAGCGCGCCCACCGCGGGGGGTTGGAGTAGAAGTGCTTCGCCATCTTAGACGCCAGCTTGATCTCCTGTTGGACCAGGTATAAGAAAAAAAAGCATGAATGGGTTGACAGTTGATGATGTTTGCAAAGAAAGAAACAAATAAAAACAACATAAAGTTATTAAAAAAGGGGTTCATGTTGCTTAAGAATTCAATTATTCATTTCAATTATAACATTTATTATCAATATTTCAGCAGCATGCGGACTGTGGGTGATTTATTCTAAATTTGACCTGACTGAACTGTTTTGAATCACAATTTTATCATGTGATTCCACTTTTTATATTCTTTTAAAGCACTTTTAATTGCCTTGTGTTGAAAGGTGTTATATAAATAATTTTGCCTTGCCTATTAATCAATATATCTTTCAACAGTGCTTCCATTGTTTTGAAACACTTGCACCCACCTGCTTGGTCCTCTTAGCCAGCAGGGCGGGGCTGCTGGACAGACTGGCCCCCGCCGCTCTGCAGCTGATAGCAGGCCGTATCTCCCGAGGAAGGTCGAACAGCTCCATCTGCAACCTGGGGAAGCTTTTATACCTGCAGGGAGGGGAATAGGATTGTTGCAGGGTGCTTCAGAGTCAGAGTCTTATCTATGCTGGGGTTCAGGCTCACGTGTATCTGGGGAGGGGTTCGGTTCCATCGTGAGCTGGAGGCTCAGCCGGCATTACAAAGACAGTGTGTTCACTCTTCTGAGACTCGTCCAGCTCCAGCAGTCTGGTGTCCTCAGATGACTCTCCTTCGACCTGCGGGGAGCATCCAGAGTCTTAACACAGACCGACGACTGTGACCGATTTCCTGTATGAGGGCAAGTAAACAACTCCAAGCATACTACAATCTTTTCCAATTAAAACATGCTTATTTGATTGTTGTCAGGAGTTAAGGATCGAAGAAAAGCACGAAATGCTTAGGAGAAAAAGGTTAATCTACTTACCTTTTAATTTGAGAAGATTGAAAAGAGAGGAAATGTGAACATAGAGGAAGCCCAGTATTACCTTAGTGCCCTTGTCGGTGATTTTATCAGATGGAAAAAGCTGCGAGAAGAGGAAAGAGAGCAAAGGACACAGAATGAATCAGAGGAAATGTTGGCTTCCTTACTGCAGTGGGACTGAATGTTATTTTGCCAATAAAATCTAAAACAAAAGGCCCGCTCACAGAAGGAAGCAAAGGGAAAACAAAACACCGCGACACCAGTGTGACGCCGGTTTAGTCGCTAATTACCTTCTCCACGCAGTCGTCGAAAAAGGCGAGGCCGGTGTCCTTATCGCTGACAAAGGTGCACTCCTCGATGAAGCGGATGAATATCTGCGTCTTGGTGAGCTGGGAGTAGAACTTCTGGTGGGCCCGGTCCCTGCTTTTGAGAAATCCTGCAGGAAGACAAGGGCAGATTGTTGTGTCACTTTTTAAAATTCCATATAACATTCACGTTACCACAGTGTTTTTGCACAATTTTTGGTAAAAAAACAACTAGCCAGGGGAGGAGGTCGTTCATAGAAAATGTTAAAATATTCCAAGATGAAGACGTAAATGTACCCCCCCTCACTGTTTTATGCCTCCAAAAATCAGTCTAGCTACAGTTTATATTCATTTCTTTCCAAATGTCATCAATTCATCATCCTATTCTTCAATATTTTTGTGGAATTTTCATAATAAGCTTGTGAATATTGGAGTTATGGTCAAAAGTGACCTTTAACAACCAAAATCGATCAATTCAACCGTGAGTCCAAGAGGACATTTGAGCCAAATTTCAAGTGAGTCACTTTTGGGAATTTATTACTTAAATCTAACATGTTTCTTTCTCTCAATATTAAACCCTCTCCCGGATTTATAATCGAGTTGTTTAACCTAACGTCCCTAATACGTCGTTGTAAATTCCTGCACTCACTCCAGGGAGAAATAAATCAGGTTATAATGTATTTTTATTCCTCTTCTATAATGTAGTTGTTGAGTGGGGAATTATGCTGTGTCATAACCCCTTTTCCATCCTCTACCTGCATCTAAAATTGATCTCTAACAGTGTAGGGGGGGGGGTGAATTTCCCAGCAGCAGCCATTAGTGAAGTCTTCTTACAGCCAAGGAGAGAGGTGATTGATTTGTAGAAACACTTCAGTTGAGTGATAGTTGAGATGCTTCTTGGAATAGAAATGCCAATAACATTAAAGATAAAGGTGAAGTCATCTTTTTTTAAAGCTGTACATCATGCATAGCTTTCAATTTTAGTTTTAGGCTGGGCTTAGACAAACTTTAACGTCAACTTTATGGTTTTACACAACTTAATTTCCCCTGTGGATCCCTGGGTTACCTTGCAGGTCGTAGAGGGAGTCTGCAGCCGTGGCTTTTTCGGAAGGCGCCTGTGTGATGGGTTTGAGGTAGGAGCGGTAGCCCTTCAGGATGGCGGCCATGAAGCGCAGGAAGTTCTCCTGGATCTCCATCTCCAGTGCCGTCTTCTTCTTGTGCCAGGTGAAGTCCGCCTCGATGGGAGTCATGTCCACCGCTGAGTTATCCTGCGGTGACTGACGCACTGACACTGAAACGCACGACAAAGAACGGACTACGTTATTTCTGAAGTCTGTGTAGCTGCACACAGCCTGCAGATGAAAAGTAGCGTCAGTAATTCTGGCATAAATCCTCTCTTTTTAAATAATGTATTTTTATGACTGCTCCTTGTTTAATTGAGACATAATAAAAAGAGATTTTATAACAACTGAAAAGTATATTCTAATGGTGCCTTTTTTTAAGGAGGCGTGTCTTGCTATAAGACAACATTTTGTTTATCAGACAAAAATAAAACTGAACACATTGTTAACTAAACGCTAAAAATTGAGTACATGAGGAAATATAGAGCATTTTCCTAATAACTGTTTCCTTTGCTACCAATCAGTGGATAACATTAATAAAAACTTGATTTATTTCACTCTATTTTATATTTATATAAGCCTTTTTTATTGCTATAAACAGCTTTTTTCTTTGCACACATTCAGTTATTTCACTCATGATTTACTTTTGAGTGCAGTCAATTGCTGGTTGTTGTTTTTTTTTACTGTAATTTCAAAGGACAATTATAGACCATTACAGTCTCTTAAGTTTCTTTCTTAGCTTAAAGAAAAGCTAATAACAGGTCATTATATTTTTCCCATATTGGAGGTGCAGTTTGTACCTGTGGCCAGCTGGTGGTGCAAGTTGCTCAGGGAGTTAACCAGACTCTTGCAGGGTTTCTTTGGGAGGTTCTTCCAGTTGCTGTGTCTCTTCTCATCAGACCTGCAACACACAATAACGCCACAAACGCAGTTAGCTGGATAGCTGCACAAAGTCATCTGAAATATCTGATACAGTCCAACATTGTGTCAAAGCAGAGCATACAGGTAGATGGTGTTGGTGTCCAGATCCACACAGACCACATCTGGCGGGGGGTCGTAAAGGTCGAAGTAGCGGGAGTCTACGCCCACTATGAATGGACACGGAGCGTTGAGGACTCCAGCGAGAGAGAGCGGGCACAGAGGGATGTAGGGACACTGCCACTGGAAGGGGAAGATCATCTGCGGAGAAGGAAATGCAGGATTAAAACAACAAGTACACAGTTATAGTTCCTTTACACAACACCTTTGAATAAACAGCAACCTATAAAAAGCAAAGTGAAGGTGGTACTTAGCTAACTTTCTGTCTTCCATTCATGGATAATTATGACTCAAGCTGCTTTTATTATCCAGAGAATACAGACAAACTTTTACTGTTTGCAATATAGTCATTATTTCTCAACGTAGAGAGAACATTGTGTAAAGAAATGTAAAAGTCACACTATTACAGAGGCAACTACGCCTTTTATAAATGTAATAACATAGCATTGAATATCAAACCTGGGGGGAAATGGCTGAATTTGATCCACATTATGCAACAGAGGGCTTTATACTGTGGGTTAGGGCAGGATATTGTTTTACAAGTGTCCTCTTTTGAGTTAAAAAAGAAGCTAGGACTCCAGACGTCACAGACTGTGAGTTGTGTTTTTGACTGCATGGTAAACAAGTTCCCTCTTTCTGAGGGAATCGTGCTTTTTGATGATGTTCCTGCGGATATGGTCCATGGTGAATACTCACAGCCACCACAGCCTCGGCCACTCCGGTGAGCACGGCGGGCCGCAGCGAGTGCAGCAGGATCTTGCTCTCCAGCAGGACAAAGTGCAGCAGCGTGGCGCAGTTCTCCGAGCCCAGATTCATCAGCAGCGTGCCGTAATCCGCCCCGCTGAGGGAGAGGAGGAGAGCACAGGAGGGGAGCGAGGGGGACAAAACAGAAAGGACATGTAAGGGATGAAGGGAGTTACAGAATAAAATACTTTTATTGGTCTTTAAAGCTCTTAATGGTTTTGGGACTAGCTATTTATCGGATTTGCTTTTAACCTAGGAGCCCTGTAGAATCCTCAGGTCTTCTTGCAATAGACTTTTAATCATACTCAAAGTGAAAATAAAGACCCATAGAGAGGCGTCTTCTTTGTATTATTACAGAGTGCGATTCCAGTCTCCCAGAAGACCTGAGGGCAACAGAGAGCGTTCATACTTTTAAGAGCAACTTTTTCCATTTGGATTTAAACTGAATTGTATTTTATTCAAATGTGATTCTTATTTGATTCCTGTTTTATTTAGTCCTGCGTGCGTAATAAGTGTTTGTTTGTTTTTTAATCATAGAGCTATGTGTTGCTCTGGGGAGATTGTTTTTATTTTTTTGTATGTCTATGCATTTGGTTTGTGAGGCACTTTTGAGTTAGCTTTGTGCATGAAAAGAGCTGTATAAATAAAGTTTGATTTGATAAAGGTTTGTAACTGAGTTTTTAACTCGAGACTGAAAACCATGCTATCATGGTTTTTTATTGAGGATATGACCTGTAAAAAACTCACTTGAATTAGTGTGACTTCCTTTTTCTGCAACAATACACTGCTTTTGTTTTTGCCAGCTCAGCTGTTTTTCTTTCAGCCAAAAGACGGCTCCATTCAGCTTGAAATGAAAACAAACCTTTCAAAGTATAAAATCAAATCTGAAATTGGCCCCTAGGTTTATAAAGAGTTTTAACAAAGTAACGGAACATATTAGTTTGTTGTGAAATTTTTAAGCTTTGCAAAACATGTGGTACCTGAGGGGAAGGGGTGTACACACAGGCTGGGACAGGATCAAAGTGTCATGTGCCGACAGCTGAAAGGAGAAAAAAGTATGAAAAGGAGCTTTAGATACATAATTAAAAAGGTTACGGTATAGTTATAATTGACAAATATAACAAAAGTCACCTGGACTAATATTCTGGGCCTTTGAGGGGAAGGAAACGACACGCTGTGCATAAAGTGGGAGATGTGCCTGTCGAGAGAAATGCAAACATGTGGTCATATGTCTTCAAATATATGCAGCAATCGATCAAAACAAGGTAAATAGCTGCGGGTATATTCCTACTTTTCGATGGGCAGAGGGTGCGGGCCGGAGACGGAGAGCTTGTACAGGAACATCAGGAACTTGCGGAAGGACTCGAAGAAGGGCCAGCGGGAGAGCAGGCAGATGCATTTGTTGGTGTTTACAGGCCGGTTAGGGATCATCTTCTTCTCCACCGTGGTGAGCAGACCCAGCTGGATCTTCTGCTTCTCGTTCAGCTGATCCACGGGATGAGGCTCGTAGAACTGGATGGCTGACCCATAAACCTGGAGATAAATTATGAGTCATTTTGTTACTTTTTTTTTTCACATTTTCATTCTCTCAGTAACAAGGAGGAGGTAATATTTTATTTGTAATCCATTTTTGATAATAAATTCAAAATGTAATTTAAAGGCAGTCAATCCAAATGTATTTCTCATTTACAAGTTGCTTTTTCTACATAGTTTAGTGATACTACTTGTTGAAATGTACTTCATTGATTGATTTATTTTTTAAATCACTGCACTGAAGACAGACAAATGCTCCTTATAGTAAAGAAATGTTGTGTCTCATATTCTACTCATCTCACCTTTTCCCCGGAGGAGATGGTTAAGACAAACGTGGAGAAGACGGGCAGAGGATCACGTGTGTTTGGTGCCCAGCACTCGATTTTTGCACCCATGGGCAAACAGAACAGAGGGACAGATTCAGACAGAGGAAACGACTCATAGTCCTCCTCTGGGTAACGAAAAATGAGACCTGGAGAAGAAAGGAAGAAAGACATGAAAGTGAAATAACGTCTTAATTTAGCATTGGTATGAAATCTTAAGGTAGTTTTGTAAAATTCTGGCTTTATTTCCCTCGATTAAACTCAATAAAAAGCTAATTTTAGTTCTGATAAACGGTACAAAGTATAATCTGGTTTGATTCCCAGGAAATAACCTTTCTGCTCCTCTGTGTAACTTTTTGTTTGGTGAGATGTGGAGCTCACAAAACACATGCATTGTTATGTTAACATGAGCATACACAAGCCAGTCTGCAGACACACACACACACACACACACACACACACACACACACACACACACACACACACACACACACACACACACACACACACACACAAAAAGGGCGTGGCAGGAAGTGCCGTTGTCTGAGATGAATAAACAGCCGTCTCACAGGAAAAAGGCCGGCCAAAAAGATAAAGACTGCATGTGTTTGTGCCTGCATGGGTGTGTGAGTACACACAGTCACAAAACACTGATTATGACGGTGAATTGATCCAAAAGGCCATGCTGTTGGGAGCAATTCAGCCAGCCAAAATGTCACACAGCAGTTTAGAAATGCCAGCTGTAATAACTGCAAGATCGGAGATATACACTGATGGTTCCGCTCGCTTGAAATTTGAGATGTAACTGACACACAAAGCTGCACCATTGTGAACTACACTGCTGTTTCCATATAGATACATCACATCAATGACTAGTCTTTGCAACATGTGGTAATATCAAGTGTGATTATATTATGCAGGGAAGGCTATTTCTGATGAATGTGTTACAAAAATACTCTCAAACTCTGAGAAAGAGTCAAATGATGTTGACTTACCATCTCATAATTCTTATTTAGAAAGTCAGGAATAGTACTGCTTCACTGATTTTTTTGTCAATCTTTTTCTCTGTCATTCATCACAACCTCTCGGCTTCAGACACAATGTTTTATGTTTTTTTAACCATATATTTTTGCTACAACTAACAACTCCCTGTGTCCTTTTATCTAAAATATCAGTGGACTTAGGATATCTTGTTTTTACTTTGTACCTTCATTAGTTTTCTTTGACATTTTTGTACATGTCTTGTAAGTAACCATCAGTAGGAACACTCACCAGCTTTGTAACTGATGGAATTGGACGCAGACACCGACTTCTTGTAACACAGGAACACATTGGAGCCCCACTGAAGAAATCAAAACACAAACATTAAAAAGAGTTCTCCACTGATAAAAAGTGTTCACTACGGAATAACAAGTCAGACGTACCATGCCACAGTTGAGGTTCTTGTCCACCTTGCAGAAGGTGTGAGGGGGCGTCTCCCCTTTGCTCGTGACGATGACGCAGATGTCGGTCACTGCGAGGGAGTTCTGCGGCTGGACGGGTGGCGCCCGGCGCAGCGTGATGAAGATGCGCTGCGAGGTGGCCGAGCTGTTGTTGACGTTGGCGCAGCGGCCGTACGGCGTGGCCTGGATGACCTCGCAGCCCTGGATCAGACGCTCCTTACCCTCATACAGCACTCTGAGGAACAGAAAGGAGATGTATTAGCCTGGCACTTAATGACACAATGAATAGTCGGGCGAGGCAATAGTAGGTGCTGTACCTGAATCAGTTTTGCTGGCACACACACATTTCTTTAACATGCCTGGCAGTCAAACGACAACACTCACGTTCTTATGATGCAACAGTTTACATTGACAAACATGAAGACAATCGACATGGAAGGCAAAAAACAGCTTGGGCGTTTGGGACTTGAAAAGAAAAGCACAAAATAAAGAAGACCGTGAAATAGAAACAACCAACACAGCTACTGGACGGTTTTCCCAGAAGAGTGAAGTATTCAACCACAAGCTGAGTGATGAGGTTCCAGAGAATCCTCCAAAGCAGATACAAAAAATTATAATAATGCAGTTTTAGGTCATCTTAAATAAAGAAATCAGCATTGCAAGCTCCCCCTTTCACAGAATCTCCATTTCACTTCCCTGAGTTAAGTGAGGCGACATTGTATGTGCACTATAATGCTGCTATATAAACATAAACATTCAGACTGATAGGAAAAAGTGTCATCTTGAGAGGCAATAAGAGGCTGAATTCTGGTTCTCCTGCATTAAACAGAGGATCAGTGTGTGGTCTGCACCTCTGACTGTCTTTTTCTTAGAGCTAACTTCAATGGATGATGTGATTCAGACATATTTACCAGTTGACTCATTGGAATCCCAGACGGTAAATGAAACTTTAAAATCCAGCTTAGTTGCAGTTTCCCAAAGTCAAAACTAAACATGGTGAAGCAGTGTTCAGTTTGTAAACTCCTACAAAATTCCAAATCTGCTGTTCTCTCACATAACTAACTATTCATACACTCTCGGAAAACATTAAGAGACCAATCCAAATGTTTCTTAAATCTTTATCTCTACATGTATGGCAGCCATTCCAGTGTCTGTTGAATTTCAACATAGAGAAAAATTGTCAGTAGTTTATACAATACAAATAAAAAAATGTTTAACTCAAAGACAAACCTCTAAATAATAAAACGAGAAAAACTGGTAAGCTGGTCTCTTAATTTTTTCCGTGGCTGTTATTTTACCTTACATTATCTTATTTGATTAGTTTTCTCTTGGCTTTTTAATGATTGTTTTTAGATGTACTTAAATGTCATTATGTTCTGTTGCTCTATATCTTAATGCTTTTATTCTTTTTTTCTTGTAAAGCACTTTGAATTGCCTCACATTTAAGTGTGCTTTAGAAATACATTTCCAAACAAAACACTGTGTGCACCCCCAGTCTCTGCCGAGCTGAAAGGGTCTGTGAGGAGGGCAGTCAGTGTCTCCCTGTTCTGGATCTTTTTGCTTGACTGCAGGGCTTCTATGGCAGCATGCTCCATGTCCTCCCTTTCCATCTCGACAATGCCACGTGGGAGGCCAAGAGCTGTTATTGCTGCCCTCTTTAATATAAGACAAACCCCAAAACACATTGTGTAATCTTGGGCCGGTTACAGATATAATAGTGCTGAGACTCCCCATTTATTCTGAAAACAATGCAAAGAGGCCAGGAGGACAACTGCCAGCAAATTCTCATTCGGGCAACAGAAACAGGGTGCTAATGGGCACAGTGAGTCGTGACGCCGCGGAGCCCCGGGCTGGGAATGCTGCACACTGACAGCAGAGGTGGCAGCATGAAGAATGAATGATTTACAGGTCGCTCGTTCGGCTTTCTTCCGGATGATGAAGACCAGCAGGTGGAACAGAAATCAGAGGATGTTTCAACATGGCCAAAAATATTCGCTGACCTTCAGTGCTGTAGTAACAATTATCACAAAGTGAGTCAATGTTCTAACGAAATAACTCATGGTATTTATCTTCCAGCATCCTTTCATTATCATTAATAAACCACACAGTCATGAATTTTACATTTGGAGTCTGTTTGTAATATCTGTGTTGGTTTGCAGCTACGCAGAAACGAAGAGGCTTGTGAAGTGTCATTAAACTGCATGCCTGGTTTGGGGCGATAACCATAAAAAATGCAAAGTAAATCAGCTTGACAATGGCTGTGAATCCTTGGATGTTAGATTGCTTCTCCTTTATCTGGCCCATATGTCTGTTAGCATGCTAAGCAGGGTTGCGCAACCTCCTAAAGGACACATGACTTGACATACGATCTTGTGTTTATGCTCTGACGGCTGCAGGGCTTTTTACGTAGTTTAAAACTACATTCACCAGGGAAACGCATCCATAACACATGACATGAAGCAAATTCCTCACAGAACAAGTAGAATAGAGTCAATGTGAGGAAATCTTTGACACAGCTTTAATGAAACGGGACTTTGCAGGGGATCCTTTAAGAGAGAGAGCGCCTCCTGTAACAGGAAACTCCAGTTTGTTAGTGGGAGACACAAAAGGCTTCAGACAAAGACTGAGGTGTGTGGAGAACTGGAGTGCCTCCGGCTGTTGCATCATTGTTCTCCATGATTCAAAGATAAACAGTTACAAAGAGCCGGTCATGACACACAGGTAATGTTCTGTCCTCCTCTGTGGATGAGTGAGAGCAGTTGCAGTTATGAGATTAATGGAGTGGAAGAAGTGACACGTGACAGAGTTACGAGCAAAAAATGTGTATTGATGGAGAAGAGCCAAGAGGGAGAAGTGTGTGACGCAACAAGGCGAGTGAATGGAGGCGACAACACACTTACTTCCTTCCTCCTCTGACAAAATGTTTTGTCATGCCGTCAAAGTTACAGAAAACATGAAAAGCATTAAAGCCACATGCTCCACGCTGCTGATGCTAACAATATAGCTGTCATTGTTCAAATTGTTGTATGTATTTAGTTCTGTTTCTACAACTGACCATTGTTTAAGTATGTTATGTCTGTCTAGCCATTTGTATATCCAATTTTCGTGGTCAAATTTACAGGCATGTGAACATTGCACACAAACTGCTGACTCACCCGACGTCGATGAGCGGAGACTTCCCCCGCCCCCTCTTGTAGCACAGAAACAGCTCGGGGCTCTTCAGGCTGCCGTGGTTGAGGTTGGCGGGCTGGCCGCTGTAGGTGCTGTCGATGCATGTGAAGCCCTCGGGCACCGTCTCTCCGGCGGACCGGTTGATGACGGCCAGGTCACTGATGGGGGCTTTGGGCCCGCTGGACTTGGTCTCTGAGAGATCCTGCTCCAGCGGCGTGGACTTGTCTGTCAGCCCGGCAACCACAAAGTAGTCGGTCACACGGTGACCCTTATCCTCAATCATGGCTGGGCTTACCTGAAGGAGAAAAATTAGGAGAAGGATTTACATTTATGCAGATTTAAATATTACTTTTTTTTTCTTGAAAGTTAGAAACAGCTGCTAGAGTGAATTCTTAATCGACACATTAAGGTTTTTTTGTCATTTAATTTGAAGTCCATATTTCAGTTTCTAAAAAAAAGATAAGGCTAAACTCATTTTATGTTTTATTTTATTTGTAGAATTAGATTTCACTGGGGGCTTGTGTCAGACTCTTATGATTCAAACATTTCCACTAACTCCAGAGCGTTGTAGAGTCCAAAAGTCAACGTTTTTTACAAAAAGTAAGATAAAAACATTTCCAAATTTCAACCTGTTATTTTCTCGTGAAATTCAATCCATATTTTTATGCCGTTTAGTCTTTCAGAAACTATTTAATTGACATCAACAAACATATTTTCTCTTTTACTTGCTGAACTTACCCAATTGGTTTTAACTAACAGAACCATAAGTTACATTTATCAGACCAGAATAACAAAGAACCATCATTTTTCCTTCTTTTTTTAGGCTGATTACAACATTTAAAGTGACAAGAGGCGGTCAAAGCTTCTCGAAGACCTCAAGAAAATGCTTGAAAAGTTTTTAAATAATACTTTCGGTGCAGCCCTACAATAAACCGTCCTGTACCACAATCATAGAAGACAAAAAAGCAAACCGCAGTCTTGCTTTACACTGCCTACAAATACTGTATTCAGGAGAACACTGCATGTTTCTGAGCATCTCACATCTCACTCTGGGAAAGTGGGATGGATTACACACTGAACGTTAAGTTATACTGTGGCAAAGGCAATAAAAGGGGATCCTCTCAGACCGAGGCACCACTACGAAGCAAACAAACAGTTGAAAAGACAAGAAGTATAGAAGGGTTTATTGACATTTACAAACACGCTCTTGCCGTTGTATATATCACCGTTGCGCTCAATTATGCGAGTTAGAGCTTTGGTGGTAAAGCGGAGCCATGGGAGAGCAGCCGGGCACGGAGGAATTCCTAGAAATGCCACGACAGCGTAAATCAAGAAGACACTTTAAGTGTATAAAACACTGGAAATGTGGTCGCAAGTTACAAAAAATGAAGTTTAACGTATGGAGCTGCGAAGACATTTATTATTGATTACAAGTCCCTTTTTTTTTTTAAAGCTTGAGTTTCTTTTTTCTAGTACGCCATGACACCAAATCCAGCAGGTGATGACTCAGTAAACACCTGGAAATTGAGCTCTTAGGTAATAACGGATGTCGAAGTCCATTATTCACTCACAGGAAATGCAGATCAGTTCTTCCATATTTTAATAACGTTGATGCAGAATATTTTCTTATCTGATCTTGCTCCTACTGTGCCAATAAGGAGCAGTTAACTGATTTAGAGACAGAGGAGAACAACCGGTTTTCTGAGGAGAAAAAGAAAGCAAAACACGTCCACACGGCGCCTTCAAAGAGCTGTTAGAGACCAACAGGAAGTTCAAGTTTTCCATTGGTGAGTCAGCTGTGGCTGCGGGGGGAAAAAGAAACCTCTCTGCATGGCAACGGCAAACACAGACAGCACTGGCATTTATGAATAATATAAACGCCAACATGTCTGTTATAGATTTTTCAGTTGTATTCTGGACTTGATTGATTGCTGATGTTACCAAAGAGAAATCTGAAGGAATAGAACTAAAGCAGCTACTGCATGCTTAAGCTCATTTGAATCCACTTGATTCCTTTCCAAGACATTCAGAAATCTATACCTATCTCAAGCTTTAGGGGACACTACAACATCAGGAAGGAAAGGAGGGCTCTATTCAGAGAAAGCAATCAGCTGACACACGTTAGTTACATTTTCCACACCAAAAAAGAATTCTAGACTTTGAGCGTGCTGTACAAAGTCTTGCACGGCTAAGGCGTTTTACGTGTGAAATAGTTAATGTTTCATTAAAAGCCTTTATCTGATGAATAATGAAGGCAGCACTGCTTTTTAGTTAGAAAATTGGCATTTTGCCCATGTGAACAAGCCAATATATGTGTTTCATACACTGCCAGCTTTACAGGCCAGGTAGCTTTGAAGAACTGTAGCTGGAGGATTGCCCAGTATGGGGACCATTTTTCGTTTCCCCTTTTAAAACAATGCCAGGAAATCAAAGAGCAGAGAGTGCTAGGTTATGCATCGAGCAGCGAAAGCAGTACATTGCATTCCAGGTCGTATCCAAGCAGACTTCCACTTTCCACAAACAAACAGGGCAATAAAAGTGCATGAATGAAGATGGGAAGTACAGCAGTCACAATTCTTTCAAAGAGGGTCCTCTGTTGAAGGAACGTAGGATGGAAAAAGCCCTGATGGATATTAGGGATGGTCCACATTTTCGGAATTTTTAAAGTGTTGTTAAATGAAAAAAATCAAATGGTCATCTGTTGGACAACAGTTCATGTGACTTTTTATTGGCATCTGGAGAGTCTTTTTATGGTTACTTATTATATGAAGACCACCTTTTATGAATGTACTTTATTTCAGTATTATGTTATGATCTCACTCAGAGGAATGTCACTGAAACTTATTGTACTTGTAAATAAAATCCCTAAAAAGCCCAATTAATTCCAGATGTGGTTTTTCACAACACAATAAATAATGTTTGTCTCCAGCCAGCACAACAGCAGAAGTGTTTCAAGACTTATTGCTCTGGGAAGATGTACTGCAATGTATCCATGGTTACTCTCACCAGTCAAAACCCTATTCAAACGCTAAGTGCTACATGTTTTCAGACTATATTTGCTCTATAAAGAAACACGCTGTTAAATGTGTTCTCACCAAAGGCCGGCCAGTAAATTCCCTCTGATGGTCTTTGTGCGTGTGTGGACACTGAACACACCTGTTTCACTGAAGAAGATGAATGAATTTAATAAACTTTTCATTGCATTCATGCATCTGGGTCTTTATCAGATGGTGTACGCACATGTCTCTACATGAACAACTCCAACATTACAATACTGCACCTAGAGAAGGCAACAAACCACAGAAGGAGCTCCAATCTGTGTGAGTAAAGCATCAAACCATAAAGGAGTTCCAGCTCGGGCTGCTTAAATGATCAGAGTACAATATTTGGTCAAAGTAAAATATGTAAAAATATATATGAAGTGTTTTGGAGCTGCAGAGGACTTAAAAACAATCAAACCATAATCATTTTCAATATATTTTTCAACGATAATGTGAATTTTTAATCATATATCAGTAACAATAATCGCAATTGGTGGGTTTTTATTCAAAAAACTTAATTCCAGAGTCTTAGTGAACAAGCAACATAAAGCTCACATTACAGTATATACAATATTCACTTATCATTTGGACCTTTAAGGCAACAAAACATACCACCGCTGATACTAAAATTCCCTGCATGTAAGGTGAGCACACAGCTGTGGGCTCACTCTTAAGGCTGGCACCGTGTGTAACAGTCCCCTCCATACACACCATACAAATATCTCTTTGTGACAGCCCATAATAGACAAACAGTGGTGCTGCCATGGCAACCGAGCCCCAACAATGCCAGGCTGCGCGACCCTGAGCTGCGGCTATAGTGTTACTCTGACTGCGGAAAATGATCCGCCAGTCTTTCAAGGGAACATTTAGAATAGCTAACGTGATCTACCGTCTGCCGTCTCGGTTTTTAGATCTAAAATGGTTTTTTTATATTGGGTTCTTTAATATCTGGCGAGCATATAAAATACGGTAGTGGCCATAAACGGCGCTGGTGTTGACAGTGGATTAGGCTAAAAGCTTTTAAACCGTTGTAAACAGTAGTGAACGTAACATTGAGGATTTCCCAACCCCTCTGGTTGCGCGCTTGCCTCTGCACGCAGGGTGGAAAACATTCAGGAAAACTTTTTAACCTCCAGGCATAAATTGTGAGGCTTTTCCAGCCAAAACGTCAGACATACTGGTGCGTTAAGAGTTCCACTGTGTTGTAACTGGAGCCCCCAGTCTAAAAAAGGTGCTCCCTCCACATGTGAAAACCTGTTCCTCCGGAGCCCCGATGATCCAGTATCACGCTCTTTGTCCAGGACAAAACTACTATCACACTTTAAAGGATACTGCTGCTTCTATTTTAGCTGTGTTGAATGCAATGTAAAAACATAACTTGGATTGTTAGATTCTTTCTTTTCCGTTATATTTTCGGAGAACTGTATCCACAGTCCTCTTCTCAGAACCATAGCTCATCTATAAAATAATATTGGAATCAGTGACTTCCCTTTTCCAGTGAGAACAGTATTGCTGACGTCAAATGCTGATAAATGACTAGAAATCTGTTTATAAATTCTAGTTGGGTCAAACTTTAAAAAAAAAGAACAATCGGGATTGGCTTGCCAAATTGCAACTCGCTGAGTATCCTAATTTACCCTGAAAATAACAACATATGGCATAGGTGCCATCATCCTGAGAATAAAGGGAGTGAAAGCCAAGCGAAAACCGCCAACGGTTCAAACCGTTATAAGTCAACAATGTAGAACAGGTTTTACCATTCAAGCCTCACTAGAATTTGAATAGTTGTCCATTCTAAGCTGAGAGCACTACAGATATCCAATACTTAACGTCTTGCAAATGTCCAAAAAGAAACAACTTGTTAAATACTTCAGAGAAAATAAAACCATTCAAACCATCATTTCTTATAGATGAGCTTCTGACTATAGACCTCCACCCTAACAGCGACTGGAGATGGAGCAGATGTAGCAGGACTCTAACTGAGGAAATATTTAGGGATTTTTGGTGAGGTAGATCTGTTGGATTAATTTAATGTTGTCTTTGAAAAGTTATTTAAAAAATAAAAGAAAGCCCCAACTGAGGATCAAAATGAAATCTATGATCACTCTCCATTCTTTAACACTGAGTAGATCATTCCTCCGGGACTGAATTCCCAGCTCATTTTTGTTCTTGTCGGTGGCACTGGCACTTGCTTGCAAATGTGTCAAAGGTTGACACTGCAGCCCAACGAGGGCAGAGGAAAACTCGACGAATTCCGTAAATAAAGTGGAGCGGTCCTTCTACTACGCCTTCATTTCCAAAAGGTACCAAATTCAAAGACATAGACACAGAGATTAAACTACACCCCTCACTCCATCCCCCCATGTTCTGCCCAACAATGATCTCATCCCTTCACACAAAAGAGCCTGGAGGCTTGTTCCCCAGGGGTGAAAGCCTGCGAGTGTGTGTGCATGCACCAAGTCTGAGCATGTGTGTGTGTGTAATGCAGGACCACAGACAGAGCTGTGTCTGTCTCCGTTATTTCAGCAGCAGATCCCCTCACAGCTTCACTGGAACACCAGCTGAGCATGACATGCGCTGAATCCTGGGCACAGTAGAGAATAAAAAGCAATGTTTACAGAGTGTGTGCAGATGCAGTAATTAAAGCAGGGACCGGGCTGACCCGTGGTTATAAATAGGAGGAACGACGGAGCCTTCACACCAACACCTCTATTGTGAAGTGCTCATAGCTGCTATGCAAGTGTAACACATTCATCTGCATGCAACAGGGCGGCTGAAGAGCTCTTAAAACAAAAGTTACCCTGGTCCCGCTGACACTAAATAAGTGTCAAAAGCAAAAATCTTATATGTAGAGATATATTTATGGTGAATTGCACATAAACGCTTAAGTGATTAAAGTAAAACTTAGTGACTTTTTCAAAACTGTTTAGCATATTTTGATGGAAAAAGTACATTTTGAATTATTCTGACTTGGATAATCATGACATGAAATGATTGTCCGTTGCCAACCTGCAACATTTTACCCTTTTCAGCTCCACTGGCAGCCGCTGAGCAGCAGTGTGTGAGCGTCTGCAAGGTCTGTCTGCTTTAAGTGGTACTCTGTAAGCTCTGGAGGACCTGAAGAGCAAAGTGGGCCTCGCTGCCACCTGTCATCACAGAGTGCTGTAGGTGGTGAACGCCAGACCGAGAACAAGGTGCCAATGAGCTGACGAAACCTCCATTTACAAGGCGGCCATGACCGCAGAAATAAACTAACACTGTGATTTTCCTGAGGTGGAGTTTGATGGGAGATGAGCTCAAATTGAAGCCAGTTGAGTCGGATTGAATTCATATGGGGCGAGCTCCAGAATGCGTGCGCGTAGTTAGCTATTAAATTGTGGTCAGTGAATGCCTCATGCTGCTAATTAATCTTTACAGCGTGTTGTGATGAGACTAGCAGCCTCGCTCAGTTTACGACACAGAAAATAAGTCCAAATGCAGACAAAAACAAGCTCCAGTGCGTTTGATTTGAGGCGGCGCATGTATTTAACTGTTCAATATTTGCTGTTCAGAGTGTTTGAGAGGTGGAGCATTCACAGTCTATTTGCTTCTTGGCTCCAGATAAACCTGTGTGATCGTCTCGCATTATCATATCCATATGCTAACAAGCTCTCCCTGCGTGGCCTGCACACACACACGGTGAACTCTGATCCTCGCTCACATTTGTTTAACCCTGGCGGCTGCTCTCATTTCTTCAAACACAGGCAATACATAAAATCCAATTTGATTTGGGAAACCGACGATAGCAGTCACACACTTCTCAGAACAGGTACCCGACTGCCAAATTAAACAGATAAGAAATAATGTTTGTTGTTTTTTCTACAGGCTGTTTCATTATATTCCCCTGGGCATGTTCCTTTCTGCGTGAATTCAGCATAATATGTTTTTCAGAAGATGTAACCAGCAAATATTTGGTATTTGTACTTGATTGTCCAAACTGTCCTCTACTAAGATAAAAAAAAAAATAGCTGTGAGTTAAGAACATATTTGTTAACCAACTAAATGTAAGGTAAAGTATGTTTTAGGGACATTTTAAGCATATTCAATGAAGACTGAGATTCTGGGATGTACTATGGCCGGGATAATTGGTCATAATATTGTTATTTTGTCCCATTTATATTCAGGACTATAACAGACGTTTAATTAAAGCACATCAAAAAGGCTCAAGCTAATTGTCTGTTCCCCTTTTAGTCCTGTATCATATCTTTGTCAATCCAAAGGTCTTTAAAGTTTTGTCAAGCTAACATCAAAGTGGCTGGTGGGCAATAATTGAAGCTCAAAATGCCCACATTTTCCCTCTCACTGTGGGTATGTAGAGCGTGTGGTTGAGAGGCAGGTGTGTTCTCAGGAAAAAGTGACACACAGCGCTTAACTGTGTCAAGAACGGCAGCACATAAGTTCAGCGGCATTTTTGATCAAATGCAGCTTTAAAGCGTGACTCTGTACGAGTAAAACCATTGGTGCAGGTCAGACGATGAAAGCAGCGAGGCTCGGCTCAGCAAAATCGTCACAAGACTGCCTCCCTCCTGGAGCGTGACACCCGGCAGACAGACAGCATTCCTTCCACTCTGGGGAGAGAGAGAGGGCTAACTGCCTACCCTAATAACTAGCTGGGCCTAGAAATCCTTTGAACTACAAATATCAAATCACAATATTTCCTCTACGGACATTTTCCAATTTGCTACGTCTTCCAGCTTGTCTGTGTATTCAATTCCATGTGTGTTTTGTTTTATAGTTGAGACTCCCTCGTATTTGCCAGATCTCCATCTTAAAAAAAGCCTGTTAAATAAAGGCTAAAACAGCTCAGATCTGGGCCTATTGAAAGAAGACGACTAAAATACAAAGTGGCACATCACCAGAGTACAAGGGTCGGATGGAGGATGCAGTTACCTGATTTCTGGCTGACCTACGAGATCTTTGTTCCTGCTCTTTGGATTGAAACCGCTGTGTGAAGTTAATATGTATTAAACTGTGCAACAAAATGCACTCAAGGGTTTCAGGTAAGCTCAGCAAGCCTAAAAACAAGCATTGTCAGTACTGTCTTGGTTTTTCTGGCTAATTAAAAAGAAAGAAACAGCAATTAAAACCATTTCTTTGGCAGAGTATTGGAGGGAAGGAATCTCGCCAAACGTGGGCAGGACTGCAATTTAAGATGATTTACATTATAGATTACTCTACCCATTAAATCCTAGATTTTATACTTTATAAAATGTCAGAAAATTGTGAAATAATTCTTGGAGTGATGTCTTTAATGTCTTGTTTTGTCAGGACAAAACCTAAATCATTCACTTCGATATGAGAGAGCAGTAAATATGTATATCTGAAAGGCTGAAAACAGCATTAAAGAAGTTAAAAAAGAAATTGTCAATAATCGAATGACCTTTGCCGTCTCAGTCGTCCTGAGAGAAGTAAGTGCTAGTTGAAAACTGAAAGTGTTGCTGGAATTGTAAACAGTTGTATGGCTATTTAAAGAGTAAGAGAAAAAGATCTGCACTATTGCAGCAACGCAACTCAGAAAACAGTCACATTTGTTACTAGTTTTATTACTTTTTTTATTATTGCCAAGGAAACCCGCCTTCTGCTGCTCCCTCAGCCAACTTCCTCTCCTTGGTCACCTGACAGAGCCTTTGGACAGCCGGCAGTGGTGACAAAGTGCAAGTTCAATGTACACAAAGCTACAGCGAGGCATGACCTACTTTATACCTGCTGCTGCTGCAGTCAGTGGCAGGGAGCGGGAGCCAGCACTCACTCCACTCCTCTTTTCCAGCCGCTGGCAGGCCAAGCCAAGGTCAAGGAAGCGATCTTTCAGTTTCCACGTGTCAATTCTGCAAGAGCAATTTCCTTCACAACATGCCATGATTATGCTGTTATTATCTGACATTCCAGCTGCTATCTCACGTTGCAACACATAAATTCAAAGAAGCTCCATATAAGAGGAAGTTGCCATTCTCTGCTCTGCTGGGACTTGTGCCATGCATGGCTGTTATAACAGGAACATCACATGCATGCCATGAATCACTGGAGCTGGGAGTATTCTGCTGTCTTTAGGGTGCTGCTGGCTGGCACCCTGTCAAGTGCTGAGGCGCAGATATGTGAGCACTTTGGGTAATGCATTCAATGGCATTTGTGCTCACCTGACACACATGGGCACCTTACACAACTCTGCGTCCTCGGAGTTGGGGTCACACAAATGCAGACATGGCACAAAGCAGTCCTTATCTCCCCCCCTGCTGAAAGCCTTTTGTTTTCTTATTATCTATAGGGTTTTAAGGCAGGAAATTCAGTGTGTGTGTGTGTGTGTGTGTGTGTGTGTGTGTGTGTCTGAGAGCAGACACCTGCAGGCTGCAGGTTAGGCAGGCTCTAGGAGATCTGGCGTAATGTCAAGGAGGGCCCGGCCCGGAGGAGGAGGGGAGTAAAAAAGGAAGGGAGGGCTGGGGAGGGTTCTTCTCCCCAAGTCCCAACTGTTGCATCCGACCAACAATTAGGTCAACGTTCATGCAGGAAATTCACATCACCGCGGATTAAACAAAAATAAACGTGCTTCTGTGATCAACCTGCGCAGTGATACGTGGCTGTCTCTAGTTTCCGCGATGAAAGTAGTGGAGAAAGACCAGGAACATGTTTTTTCAGCAAGTAACCTCACGTTTTCGCAAATTCAGTCACATTTAATAGTTAAACTACTATTTGTTATTCCTTAAACAAACTCTGCTAAGTCTCAGCTGTATCCATATATAAAAAAACGAGCACTTACCAGCTGTTTACACTGCAGCGAGAGACAATGTTGACATGTAGGCAACTTGCTGTTTTTAACTGCTCGATATATTCCGTATTTCCTATTTGTGCAAACCGAGAGGTTAAAAATAGCCAAAACAAGGGTACTTCCAAATACTCCTTAGAAACTTTGCTGGGCACTTGTTCGCCACACTTTTATCTGAAGTTGTCGGCGGAGGCAGGCGCCATGTTTGTGTGTCTGAGAGTTTTGTTGGTGGGAGCTTTCTTCCTAAACGTCTGTTTCAGCTGGACCCGCCCAGAGCAGAGGAGAGGTGCTGCAACCCGAACGGATTAAACACGCAGCTTCCGGTGTGCCTTTCAAAGTAAAATGCCTCTATGTCACCTACCACGATGCAAACTATTTCACGTATCCCCTATGCTTAAATGTATTCAGACTGAAAGTAAATGTGCTTTCTGCATGACTCAACCAAAAGGGGTTTAAAGTATTGTAATTACATTGCAAACATTGATCTTTGAATAGTTTTTTATTGAAGTGCGATTGAGTTTCACATTCGTCACAAATATAAAATACCAGTCAGTCGCTTCAATTTACTTGACGTGACGTGTTCCTGAAGATCTTCAAATTATTGTATTACATTTTTTTCAGCAGTGAATGTATTTATTCGGCATGTTTTCTTTGTTATTAATTGCAATGGCATGGCTGTTTATACATTCTTAGAACTAATTTAAGCAAAGAGCCACTTGAAAGTTTGAGCATTTTGCATGAATGTCTTTTGAATGGTTCAACATATCTAATTTTACAGACGCAAGTATTTGTTTTTTTACCAGCGATGTTTTGAGTTTTATTGTGATGGTGAAACTGTTTTACATCCGGTAGTTTGAGCTTTCATTGCTGCCTTGATCAGTTATTGCTTTTGCACTGGTTTCTCAGCTTTTGACACCCCCTATCCTAAACTAAGGGAAGTTACACCAACATAAACATAAAAAAAACAAAAAACCCAACACGTGCGTTAGAAAACTTTAATATTTGTGTTGCCCCAGTCTGACTGTTATTTTAGGTTGGATATGAGTTAAACATCACTAATGATCAATACATAAAAGTCTAATGGATGTTCTGATGAAAACAGTGGCTGCCATATTCTATTTAATGAAACATGTTAAAATGATCAAACCTTCATGTTCAGACATTCCACCTAACAAAATTAAAATGTATATTCAGTTAAATATTTCATTCCCAAAGTGCTTAAGACAACATAAAAATAAGAACACTACACCTTTGAGCAAGCTGACTGACATTTTACCTTCAATATGTGTGCATACATTGTGTTAGAAACCATTGTTACCATGCAGTTTAATGGAAAAACATTTTGGAAATCAGATGTGAATTTTCCCCCACAAACAAAACTAAAAACAACACTGGATATGTACACACAAGAGGAAATGAGCTATATAACTTTTATTAAAAGATTTTTATTAAAAGATCTCATACTTACCATAAATACATTGTTTTTAAAAGAGGAAAGTTATTTTACAGCTACATACAATTTTGTTAATACAAATCTTTTAATAGTGGTTGGTGTCATCTATCGGGGAGAAAGTGATCAGTTTTGGGAGGTTGTACTCTTTCCTTTTTTTAGGGGAAGGAGTCTTCAGAGTGTCTAAATCCAGTGAGAACACCTTTCCTGTGGCCTCCACTGCACTCACAGGCTCCCTCAGCCAGTCCCTGTTCAGACCGGAAGCTGTGTGATCTGTCAGAAGACACTCGGGTGTCCTCTTCATGCGTTCCATAAAGGAGTCATCGTTATACGCCTGCTGGATCTGAGGATGCGTGATGAGCGGAGTTCGCTTCTCTTCAGTCTTCAGGGAGGGGATCAGCCACTCCTCATTGCCCTCACTCGTCATATCCACCGCTTCATCGTCGAGGCTCAGCATGCTATCGCAGCTTGACATTTCTGGGAGCGTTTCCTGATACAGGCTGAACCGGGCCGCGCTGCTGCCCGTGCCGCTCGGGCTGTCCAGGGCCTCGTTGTCGAAGGTGTCCCACAGCAGCGAATATTTGAGCGTGACCCCCTGCTGGCTCTGCATTTCACTGTTCTCGTGGAGGGGCGTTGGCAGCCCTTTCATGCTGTCGTTAAACGTTGTTATCCGCCCCATCTTCTCCGCTTTGTCCTCCTCAATTGCCTTTCGCCAGGAGCTTTTCACATCCAGAACTTAAAAAACAAATTAATACAATTAGAAAGATTTATCGAGGTAAAGAAAACGAGGAAGTCAGCCAACTATAAACCTCATGCCATTCTAAATAAAACTAATTACCTTTATATGGAAGCCCCTGTTACACCAGTTAACAAAACTAAAAAGATCTTTGCAAGTCATTGTAATAAACCTCTCAATGTTACCGGAAACTTGATTTATAACTAAGGCTTAAATGGACACAGGTCATTTAATGATGTTGAATCAATATTTCCATATTAAAAGTAGTGCGGAAAGAAAGAGTGTCTGCTCCGTATCTGTCCGTGGCGATTTCTCTCAGTTCGCCTCGGTCATCAGAGAGCAGGGATGCTATCGGGAGGACTAGTGTCGGACAGAGCATGGCTCAGGACTGCCCGGGTATCTGCCTCCCATCACACACATGCTTCATAATCAAAAATAGAAATGTCCGGATAAAGCCAACATTGTCTTTAAAAGCGGCTTCTGGTTCACACTGAACTCAAACTGTAAGGCTGAGGTGAAATGCAGCAGCTCAGGACTTACTCAGGCTCTCAGGTGTGCGAGTCAGCTGCTTCCTGGTGGAGAAAGGATCTCCATGAAGGGTGCCGAGAAGGCCATCTAAGTCCAGACCTTTGACCCTGCCGTCTGCAGGACTGGTTGTAGTTACAGCATCTGCAAACTAAAACAATGACACATCAAAAGTGTTGATTTAAACTCCCATCGTTATTTATGTTTCTAATCTGGGTATCCCCACCCCTCCTCATGGCAGACTTACACATTTTTTTTGAAATTCATAAATGTACCTGATCAGCGAGGTTATCACACTCCGTGTCTAAAATCTGAGACTTGGTCCTGATGGGAGCCACATTCTGAGGAACACGAGCAGTCTTCCTTACACTGGCCTGAAAAAACCATGCACAGCTTTGTTAAATATAATTTATCAGAAGGGAATAACAATTTTAAAAAAAAAGGTGGAGCGACCTTAAACACGATTCCTAAAAAAAACAATACTAGCCTGAGGCGGTGGTACGGTTGGAACCCCGCCGAGGGGGAATGGGGGGGTGTCGAAGAGCCAGTCCAGGGAGGTATTTGCTTTTGACGGGGCTGCAGGGGGGATGCTGACAGGACTGTCAGGCCTCTCAGCTGGTACAGGGGGAGGGCTGTTTCAAAAAAAGAAGATTGATTTGTTATCCTCCAACAGAGTTCAGTTAAATGCTTTAAAGCTCAGGTACAGTAACGGCAACGAGCATTTTCATTAAGCCAGCTCAATGTGAGGCCTTGGCAGGGTGCTAATCTATAAGCAACCCTCTTCAATTTGTCTGATGAGGTTTGGTTCTTATATTAGTAGCATATCAGGGCTGTTCAAATAGTTTAACCATCATTCATAAAATATAAGCAACATTCATTTATAATCATGGACAGGTAAAGAGTGTCTGCTCCGTATCTGTCCGTGGCGATTTCTCTCAGTTCGCCTCGGTCATCAGAGAGCAGGGATGCTGTCGGGAGGACTAGTGTCGGACAGAGCACGGCTCAGGACTGCCCAGGTATCTGCCTCCCATCACACACACCATTAAGAAAATGAGAAGTGTCCACATTACCTCTTTGGGTTACAATCACTTGGAAGGAGGACTTCCTGTGGTTTACTCTCTGCAGGCTTGTCTGGAATTATAAGAAGGTTGATTAGAAACATGACATAATGACAGACCGAAAATTAAGACATGGCTTAAAACATTTTTGATTTTTCTCACCAGGAAGCGATGCTGGGTACTGCGAGAACACACTTCTTCTGTAGCTAGCATCAGCAGCGGGTTCAAAAGACAGTGGAGCCATTGGGGAGAGGAAGCCGAGGGCCTAAGGGACAAATATTCAATTACAATATGCAACTAGGGTGAACCGCATTTAGAGTTACGCAACAGTACTGCGATAAGGTTTCTAATATTGACAAACCCATTCTTTTTTGGTTCCTCTAAATAAAATACACTGATTGAATCGCAATAAAAGCTCAGAATGCCATAGGACCACTTACAGGATCTTCATTCAGAAAAGAGACAAGGGGTGTGTCTTTGAGAGTATCCATCCACTTCCTGTCCCATACAGCCTCCAACTCTCGGACGCTGCTCCTGACCTCAGGAATTTCCTCCTTGGATATCCTCTGTCTGAAAATAAAACGGTTACTCAACTTTCAGTAAGTCAACCAAAACTTTACAGAATGTTTTCCCCCCCCATGATTACAGATGTTCAAATAACCATATCAGTTTCCAAACCACTAATAGTACAGGGCTTAAAGATGCAGACATCCATTTGAGCAACCTTAAATGAACGCTGCGCCTAATCCAAGAATAAAGAGTCATATTGCTGCAGCTCACTTGTGGTGCATTTCGGGTCAAAGTATACCTGATGAGGTGGAGGTTCTGCAATGCACGGGCCATCTGCTTACATTTCTCCTGCAGCTGCTCAGGACTGAGCTGAGGTTTGGGGGCCTCAGAGACCCGACAGCGCTCTTCTCTAAGGAGCTGCAGCGAGTGGTTGGTCAGCTCCAACACACACAGCAGGTTCAGCTGACCCTCCTCGTACACATTCCCTGAACTCAACTGTAAAACACAAGCCAGGTATGAGATTCAGAGAGCAACTGTCATCTAAATGTAGGCTTAAATGTGACGTTCTTATGGGAATTCCAAGATTCTGGAATATAGAGTGCATTCAAACTAGTGATTCAAAGCCTGTTTAAAGCAGTGAACAGGCCTTCATTCAGTAACAGATCTTCACTCACCTGATGAGGGAGCTGTTCGATTCTCTCCAGCAGACTGCGAGGAATCTTGAGGACCTGATCGGTCCCGTCCAGGATGTATTGATCTACATCCCCCTTCAAAACACTTGCCACCGCATTCTGCTCCTCTTTGGTAGTCGACAGCATTCCATCAATGTCCGACCACAGGGAGCGCACCTTAAAAAAAAAAGGTAATACAGTGCTCATGTCAGCTTTTTTTTTTCCTAAGCTTTGTTTTGTAGGAAGTCCTACAAACATGACTTTACATACCTTTCTGGTCTTTTCAGCAATAGAAACACCCGCCTGTGTAGAATCACTGCTGTGACGTCTGAAAGGAGACAGACGGATTAAAACTGAAGTAAAGACAATGAATTCTGAAGTACTGATTGGAAAAACTCATACATACTTGAGTAGCTCATCATACTTGGCACCCTCTGCTCTGATGTCCTTCATAGACTTCACCAGGAGCCTTTAAAGCAGGGAAAACAGGAATAAGATAAATACCAATAGAAGACACAAAAGAAATTGCTATAAAACGTATTCTTCCACAGCAACTGCTAGGCTTAAACACAAACCTCTGAAAGCGTCAACATTTTGAAACAACAAAGTTTAAAAAGGGACTTTTTCAAAGCAGACATTTGTTATGTAATGAGGCAACACACAGTAGTTTTCCATAATATAGATGAACTGCAGTACTGGGGCATTTTAGGAAAGAGCTTTCGTTAACAAAACGTGTTTCCCCTGGGTTTCCCTGCTTTGACTAATTAAAACGTCTGAATACGAACACCTCCAGCTGTAGCCAACTGGTCTCGTTATCCCTTGGCTTACAAATGAGGTCACAATTAATAGGCAGGGACAAAAGATTCAAAAAGAAAGATCTCATCGCATTGACAGGTTACAGATAGGTTTCGCCATGGCAAAAAGGCACACCACACAACAAGAATTTAAAAAAGTAGATACAAGATACAAACTAGAAATAAAACAGATCATTTAACTTAAAATAGCACTGCCGCCGAGGCACCAGTTAGCAAATCTTACCCAGGCCAATGATCCAAGTCCAGACAAGAATCTCCGTTTGTGCATTCATTTCCATAACCAAAATAACAATGAACACACTTTCCTTTCCTTGTGGCCTGAATCAACCTGGTAAAACACAATGTGCCTACTAGTGCTCTACTCACAGCACCACCTGTCTCCAATATATACAATGACACCAGGTGCCCTAATCACCCAGGGCCCAAACATACCTTCAAAATAAAAGCATAAGAACCACTTAAGTTCACTTCCATAACGACACTCAATAAGAATGCATTCGCTATACACAAAAACACAAAGAAACTAAATGTTTAACTATTAAATTATATAAAGCAGTGTATAGCTCAAACAAATTGTTAGCAACAGCCCACACAGATAATAGCACTATTGAAAAAAGGTGAACATGGTAAGTATTATCACATTACTTTGAAAGGGAAAATAACTCCCCTCTTGGATCAATTGAGTGTCATCTTTAATTGACGACTGCTTTATACTTTTTGGTCATCCCAGACTAAAGTAAATCAGATTCATTGGATTTTCGTTGCAACAACATGAGCTAGAAAAGTTGAATGTTAATTAGGTTTACCGGAGGAGTGAAATAGAAAGCTGCTGGTGTAAATATGGAGCAACATGTGGTTGTCTCCAGCTGCCATGGACTTACTGTGCTCGTGTCTGGTACTCGTGAAGGAAACGATCCTGATCTACTGCAGCTTTCAAAAACCTGGCATGCGTCAGGTTGAGCCTCTTCGCTGCCAAGTCCAGGGAAGAAGCCGGCAGCGCTACGAACTCAGGGACCCAGCTATCATCTGACAATGACAAAGATCCCAGGATATAAAACTACAATTGAAACAGGCACTGGTATTGAAAGAAAATAATAGGATTTTCTAACTCGAGTTACCTGTGGTGAATGTCTTCATTTTCTGCAGCATGACGTGCCTGGCCAAATGAAGCATCAAGCTGACAAACTTGGAGCCTCCGGGTGAGAGGAACAAGGATGCTACCACTTTGGGTCCTCCATTTGCAGATTCCTCCTACATGAGGTTAGAAAAACATTTGATTGTTGTTACATTTATAATACGACAGAAGAACTTGTGGTTTGTATGTGGTTTAGGGATGCACCGATTGCAAAAATGTCGGCCGATACCGATGTTAAGAATAACATTTTTGCCGATACCGATGGCCGATGTTTTACTATGTAAACTGTAATGGTAGCACAATGCAGACTAAGGCAGTGTATCCCTTTAAGAAAGAGAGTGGAGGATACGCATGTGTAAGCGCGAGAGAGGTTGAGCGAGCCATAGTAAGTTTCTGGAAGTTAACAGGAGTAGCAGCAAGTATAACAAAGTCACAAATATATACGACGGCCTCCCAAGAACACTGAAGAATGGATTTAATTTACCGATCCTCCAGACACCTGGTACACGGGGCAGAAGTCCTGCAGCATGTGCAGCGTGCAGCAGCAGCTCCTCACAGAGGAGAGGAGAGGAGACGCGCCCCCCCCCCCCCCCCGAATGACTTTAAAGTTACGGGAGACCTACAGTCACTGTTCTAATCCTTTAAAACGATGCCCTGACTTCAGATTTGGTCCGTCAGATTTAAAAACAACGACGCTAATGCGACTTCTCCCGTTCACGTAGCAAAACATAAACAAATCGGCGACTGCCATCGGTGAGGTCACCTTATTTTACCAATGTGCCGATGGTGGTAAATAAGGCTAACATCTGCCGATGTCTCACCAATGTATCGGTGCATCCCTAATGTGGTTTCCTTAAATGTATTTCCCAGAGGTTTATAATTTGCGTAATGATAAACATTTGAAACTTTAAGTTAAATTTGCCCAAAAGGGATTTGCATAAAAACAGAAAAGGTGAGGCAGTGGTGAGACATGACGTTTAATTCATCTGCATGAGATACAGTAGACGTCTTTATGTGGATTTTTTAATGTTGTTAACAAACATTTTAATGTAGTGTGCAAGGAGAGGATCAGAGTGAAGAACAGAAACTATGAAAGGAAAGCGGGGAAGGAAGAAGTCAGAAAACGTGAAATCAATGTCCCTTTTGTGATGACATAACTAGGGTAACGTTATCTGTCAACACTGGACAGATGAAGAATATGAACATAAAAAAACCACAATTTCTCACCATTATTTCTCGCAGCCAAGCGCAGGTCACTTTGCGGAACTCTGCATCTGCTTTGTGGCTCAACACAGGCCAGCAGTACCTAAACCAAAAACAGATATAAAATGTTAGAACAGTAATTCCAATAAATATATATATGAATTCAAATGATCAATCATGACTAACTTTACCTGTATGCTTCATTAAATCGTGTCGGGCTGAGTTTCTCCAACAGGAAATGGATTACTATGTAGAAGGCATCCTTGTTTGGTTTGTCGAACATATTCCTGTTGACCATAAAAATAAAATAACCAGAGTAGGGAGAATTACTCAGATCTTGCACTCAAGTAAATGCAGAAGTACCAGAGTGTAGGAATACTCTGTAAAAGTAAAAGTCCTGCAATCAAAATGTTACTAAAAAAAAAAGTAGAAACGTTTTGGCAACAAAATAAACTTAAAGTACCAAAAGTAAAAGTACTCACTATGCAGAATGGCCCATTTCAAAAGAATGTATATCATGTTTCGATTATAATTATTGATGCATTAGTGTGTTATCAAACCTGGTAAAGGTGCTGCTAACATTAATATCTTTGCATACTGCAGGGTAGCTTGTGGATTTTACCTCAGCTGTTACTAGGTCTTATTGAAGTGTTTATATTTCAAATCATTAATTAGTTAAAAGAGTTAACGATTTACCTTTGATTTGCAGTAGAGTACAAGTACCTCAGAATTGTACTTAAGCACAGTACTTGAGGTCTTCTACTTAACTACTTTAGACCACTGCATTTAACCCAGTTATGATATACTGACGCACTGAGATTGACAATTTAAATGTAACTTAAAGTGAATGTAACCAACGTTGAGATGTCCTTATCACCGCTTCACAGGACAAAACGTGTTACAAGTAAGCTATCATTACACAGTATTTACATGCTATTCACAATAAACGCAGACTCACGGTCCCAGGTTGATGCGTCTAGCGGTGAGGTTGAGTTTGTCTGGTCGAAGTCCTAACCCGAGAAGAGCAAACCACAAGTATTTTCCGTTCTTTTTCTGCAACAATGCCGGGTTCGCCATTATCCCGAGATGGGAGGAACGGGTGACCAGCTTACGTTGTTATTGAAAGCTAGTCAGCTAGCTTTAGCTGCTAGCTGCAACGTTTACAGTCGGCTAATTTGTTTACTTGTTTAGAGTTTTCACACATAAACATGTATACATCAACAAACGCTGCAGATAAACACATCTATATCTGTATATGTAAAAGCAAGAACAGTTAAGTTAAATTTGAGTTAACAATTGTTAGGCAAAAGTTCAGGAAAACGAAAAGGCAACAGCAACACAAGCCCACACAACCGCCAATTATTTCCAAAAAACACCCGGATGCTGTAAAGATATACTTCCGGTGATCGAACGAATATATCATTTTATTTTTGAAACGTTATTGTAATTGGAACAACATACACACATTCATCCACAACACATTCTAATCGCTCCAAGTGCAACCGTCACAAAAAATATCAAATAAAATAACACAAGGGGGAAAAGTATGGTTCTGCTTCAGGAACAAATAAATGCTTCTTAGCTGTTTCTCAATAACTAATTGGACTAAATTTAAATGCTTTTCCCCCGGTGTTTTACATGCAGTGGGTCCCACTCAACAATAAAAGTGACTGAGATAAAAGGAGCGGAGGAGTTTTATTTTGAAGGGCCGCTGCAACAGTAACACCTCCGGTACAGGAGGTGGCAGTACGCAAACTCAAAAGCACGTTTTGAGTATGAGCAGAAATCTTCATGAAACGCGAGTTATTGAAATCCAGGCGTAATTTATTAAAAATAAAATTGTCATTGACGTGAATAAATACCTCATGCATTAAAGAGCTCACTCCAAGAAACTAAATACAGAAACCATGTCTACATGAATAGTGACTCATTAGACATGATTTACAGAATTAATGTTTGAAAGCAATAAATAAATCCTGAGAGCCTATTAGGGTCTATTCAATGTTAAATGATGTATGTCACCTTCATTTTGTTTTCCTTTACATGGATAAAAATGCAACCAATGCCAAAAGGCATTAATTACTGCAGAAAAATCAATCAGGGATGACAATTGATTGTGTGGCCTACTCCTTTTTTAAAATGTATTATTGGCAAATAAATGTTTTAACCAAATAAGTAGTCTAATGTCTACAAAGTAGCAGTCAATTTTTAATAGCCACCTGAACAGTTAGAAAATTCATGAATCAAAATATCCTTCACCGGTTTCTTCCCAGGTTCAATTTGCATATCGATTTAACTTTACAGTGTTTTAATAATATTTCACACACATTTATAATCAATTATTACATGCAGTTGCCCAACATTTCCAAACAAATTAATCAAGGGGCTTTAAAAACGTGGTACAGTAATAGAAAAACACAGGCTAAGCATTAATGTGTCCTTTTTTATTGCAGAACTTACAAGTATTGAAGTCTCCACCACAACTGATTAAGCAGAACAGAGTGATAGTAAGAAAAAGGTGCTTTTTTTCCTAATCATTCACATCATTGAATTTCTTTTAAAACCAGCTGGCAACACTCGGCCACCTTTGATGGATCAGACACTGATGAGTATTTGGAAATCTGAGCGTTGACCCCCAGGGAGCGAGCCAGCTCTCTGGCTGTCTGGTCCGAGGCCACGATGGTTCCCAAGGCCACCAGCAGCCGGAAAACCGCCTCCTTGTCTTGAACCGTCTCCAGAGCTCGACTGGCCACAGACAGGCACTGGGCCTTGGCCTCGAGATCTGGTTGGCTGTGCAGGCAGCCAGCGTAGTTGAGCACCAGAGTGGCCAGGGCAATGTGGATGTTCTTATTGCAGATGCCGGCCAGGTCGGCAGCTCGTGATAGGACCGCTTCACGCTGGGCCAGGAGGAGGGCCCGCCCGTGTCTGCCCATAAAGCAGTTACACAGAGTCCGCAGGGCCAGCATCTGGTTGGCAGAGCGGCCCTCGGGGCTCATCAGGCTCAGCAGGTGGTTGCACAGCTGGACCCCCTCTGCCTCTCCGCAGAGGGTCTCGTTAACAGTCGGGTGGCGCACCGCCAGCCTCATAATGTCCAGCACAGGAAACACGATGTCTAAGGCCCAGGGGGAAAGAAAGCAGAGTTTAGTTTGTGAAAAATATTGATCCTTAAAGTGGCAATATACATGTTTTTTTGCCTTAACTTATTATTAAGTAAATGTCCTATGCTGTTAAGTATTTACTAGTAAAGGTAACTACCACTAGCTTGAAAAGAACCCAGTTGACATCAAACACTGGGAGAAATTGGAAAAGTTTTTCAGCTTCATCTTTCCTGATTTTGACCACTACATCTTTTTGACCACTACATCAATAAAAAAAAAAACCTAAATCATATGTTTATCATAAATAGTGTTGGACTGCTGTAGTTATACCTTCAGGCCAGTGAGAGGCCTTCCACAGCAGGTTGATCTCCTGGATTGTTGGGGGGGATTCGGAGGAGTTGGGCTGAGAGATGGACCCCAGCAGCCTCATCAGAGTCTCCAGGGCCTCCTGGGAAAGCTTGTGCTCCTGAGGGGCACTTTCATTCAGCTCCTTTATCTTGGCTGGAGAGGAAAGAACAAATCATTTACCTCATCACAGTAAGGAGGATAAATTAATTGGAAATATTGATTATTAAACCACTTAAAAATTGGTTGATTTTTAGAGACGTCAGCCCAAACTTGAAATGCTCACCGATGATCTGCGCTGAGTTGGCTTGTTCGAAAGTCACTCCATCAGTTTTGGGGAAGTAAATGTTAGTTGCCGTCTGTCTGTGAGCTGCTGAGGAGTATGCACCTCCGCCTGCAGAGCAGAGAAGAGCACGATCAATGAGTGGAAAACTCACAATGAAAAGGGCAATATGACGATTTATACTCTCTTAACAGAAATGTATTGTGCTTAAATCATGTACCAGGATACAGTGACACAAATATGGTGTCTCAAATGTTTGCAGAAAATCTGATTGTATAGCTATCCTTTACAATGTCCAACCAGTAGAACAATATATTATCATTAAAGGCCGTTGTGTGAGACTTGTTTTTCCATGTGTGCATATTTGCATGTTAGGACATCATTTTTTATTTGAAATTATATTTTGTCATCTTTTTGTACCTTTTTGTAAGCTTGCAAATGAATCCCTGGACTCTGAATTTTATTATGTTATCAATAGTTCACACTGAGTTGACTGATTAGGTCATACACTCATTAGGTAATAACTCACCTGTGAAGGGATCTGTCCCACCTGAAAGAGCACTTGGGGTTGGACCCGACCCTGGGATGTAGCGACCTGAGCCTGTGGCGTGGGAAAAAACAAAAACATTAAAAACCACATCTCTAGTAATGGTCAGATTGTTAAAAGGTAAATAAAGTAAATACCTGTGAAGGGATCTGCTCCAAAAGCTGACCTTTCATCAGAAGCTCCGGGGATGTACCGAGCTCCTCCTGTTAGAGATAAAATAACACATTTAGGGAAGTGTAAATAAAGTCTGAGCAACTTTATGTGACGTATAAACAGTATATACAGTGGGGCAAAAAAGTATTTAGTCAGCCACCAATTGTGCAAGTTCTCCCATTTAAAAAGATGAGAGAGGCCTGTCATTTTTATCATAGGTATACCTCAACTATGAGAGACAAAATGAGAAAATAAAATCACATTGTAGGATTTTTAAAGAATTTATTTTCAAAATATTGTGGAAAATAAGTATTTGGTCAATAACAAAAGTTCATCTCAATACTTTGTTATATACCCTTTGTTGGCAATGACAGAGGTCAACCGTTTTCTGTAAGTCTTCACAAGGTTTTCACACACTGTTGCTGGTATTTTGGCCCATTCCTCCATGCAGATCTCCTCTAAAGCAGTGATGTTTTGGGGCTGTCGCTGGGCAACACAGACTTTCAACTCCCTCCAAAGATTTTCTATGGGGTTGAGATCTGGAGACTGGCTAGGCCACTCCAGGACCTTGAAATGCTTCTTACGAAGCCACTCCTTCGTTGCCCTGGCGGTGTGTTTGGGATCATTGTCATGCTGAAAGACCCAGCCACACTTCATCTTCAGTGCCCTTGCTGATGGAAGGAGGTTTTCACTCAAAATCTCACGATACATGGCCCCATTCATTCTTTCCTTTACACAGATCAGTCGTCCTGGTCCCTTTGCAGAAAACCAGCCCCAAAGCATGATGTTTCCACCCCCATGCTTCACAGTAGGTATGGTGTTCTTTGGATGCAACTCTGCATTCTTTCTCCTCCAAACACGACGAGTTGAGTTTTTACCAAAAAGTTGTATTTTGGTTTCATCTGACCATATGACATTCTCCCAATCCTCTTCTGGATCATCCAAATGTCCCCTAGCAAACTTCAGACGGGCCTGGACATGTACTGGCTTAAGCAGGGGGACACGTCTGGAACTGCAGGATTGAAGTCCCTGGCGGCGTAGTGTTACTGATGGTAGCCTCTGTTACTTTGGTCCCAGCTCTCTGCAGGTCATTCACTAGGTCCCCCCGTGTGGTTCTGGGATTTTTGCTCACCGTTCTTGTGATCATTTTGACCCCACGGGGTGAGATCTTGCGTGGAGCCCCAGATCGAGGGAGATTAGCAGTGGTCTTGTATGTCTTCCAGTTTCTAATAATTGCTCCCACAGTTGATTTCTTCACACCAAGCTGCTTACCTATTGCAGATTCAGTTTTCCCAGCCTGGTGCAGGTCTACAATTTTGTCTCTGGTCTCATTTGACAGCTCTTTGGTCTTGGCCATAGTGGAGTTTGGAGTATGACTGTTTGAGGTTGTGGACAGGTGTCTTTTATACTGATAACGAGTTCAAAAAGGTGCCACTAATACAGGTAACGAGTGGAGGACAGAGGAGCCTCTTAAAGAAGAAGTTACAGGTCTGTGAGAGCCAGAAATCTTGCTTGTTTGTAGGTGACCAGATACTTATTTTACCGAGGAATTTACAATTAATTCATTAAAAATCCTACAATGTGATTTCCTGGATTTTTTTTCTCATTCTGTCTCTCATAGTTGAGGTATACCTATGATAAAAATTACAGGCCTCTCTCATCTTTTTAAATGGGAGAACTTGCACAATGGGTGGCTGACTAAATACTTTTTGCCCCACTGTACGCACAAGACATTGACTCTGTAGATCTCACCTGTCAATGGGTCTCCTCCGGCGGGCGGGTTTGGTCCCACCACGTGTCCTTTGGTATTCTCTATTATAAAGTTGGCGACCTGGTCGAGGAACATGGGGCTGATGTCGTTCTTCTGCAGGAAGTTGTGCGCGGTCAGCCAAGGGTCCTCTGCCACGTTGTAGGGAAGCTTCATAGACGGCCCGCCCTCATTCACGTCAATGGTGAAGACGTAGTCATATTCCTAAGGGGGGGAGATCAGGAGACGTTTATGACTCTTTTCAAGCGTGCATTTTCTGACATTACATCGCCGCCCTTTCAATAACTTCATGATATTACCTTTCCTTCATACATCACACTCTTGGAGGTCTGTTCGTTGGAGCCCCCGACCACATCTCCGATTTTCATCCAGCGGGCATCACTGACACTCCACTGATATGCCTCCACCTTATCTCCGTCTTTAATCAGACGTGTCTGTCCGTCACGATTCCCTTTAGGAAATTAGCAAAAAGATCTCAATGTAGAAATAGCATTGGCACCTGCTCATTTTCAGACAGAATTGTGCAATCTTGGATGTGCAAGTGATTGCAAATATGAAAAAATGAATGTCTCTTTCTTTACCAGGCTCTTCAAGGTGTTCCCTTCCAGGAAGATCCTCCATTTTGATGTCTCCAAGGTCACCTGTCTTAGGGTCAATGGTAGTTTTGGAGAGTTCATCCTCAAAAGCCTGCAGGTCCTGTGCACTCGCAATGCGGTCTTCGACTTCCGTGAACACGCGGATAATGCCATCACTGTAGCAGAGGAGCAGAGCCAACCTGAGAATCTCCACCATGTTGCATGAATGCATGAAATGTCATGTCAGAAATTAAACTAGAGGAAAAGTAGAAGAAAAATCTTCTTACCTGGCTCCAATGGCTATATCCCCGTTAGGTAGAATACAGCAGCACCAGACTGACTGGGCGGGCAGACGAATGGTCTGAGAGCACTCTCCCTGCCTCCATATCCTCAGAGTCCTGTCCTCTCCTGTTGTTACGAAGTCTAATGGAGAAGCATCAGTCAGCAATCAAGTTGAGCTAGCAGCAGGAAAACTGGTGCCGTATTGTGGAACAGCCTGTGATTTCAAGTGTTTACATTTGACAGGCTAATATAAGTCAGGTTATGGGTTTTCTTTTGAACACGGAAACAGTTAATTTAGCTATTATTGTTTCTAGTTATGGAAGTTAGTTATTTTTTTCTTCATCTGGTTTCATCTTGGGACCATGTTGTAAATGAGATGCATCACTTTCTAAAAATCAATGGATAAAATCTGTAGGTTGAACAAATTCTGGTTTAATAAATGACCATGGTACTGCAGTTTGTAACATAGGCCATTCAACATCAATATACTGGAACAAACCTTGGCTATTGGGGAAGACAGATATGCTGTAGATGTAGTTGGTGTGGCTGTAGTAGACCTGTACACACTCCCCAGTCACCATCCACCTTCTGATACTTGTGTCGTTGCTGCAAGAGAAGAACTCAGTGTCGCTGATCACTGCCAGCCCCCGGACACAGTCCTCATGTCCTGAAAAGAGAGAAAACAGGGTGTCTTGTTAAAACAGAGTTAAACCTAAAATCCCTGGCCTCCCAGAAATGTGTTTTGATTCATAATTAATGTAAAGATTAAAAATAGCCACAATTATGTTTATTTATTATAAAATAATTTACTGTTCCTACTAATCAACAGCCACAGCCACACACACATCTGATCAAAAACCAAAGAAAAAAAAGTTATTGGTTCACGTGTGTCAATTTAACTCTCACCTGTAAACGTTTTCTCACAGCGACCAGCTTTCCAAAGCTTGATCGTCTTGTCTGCTGATCCAGACAGCATAAGGCCTTGTTCCGGTAAGATGACCACTGCCCACACGGCTGCAGTGTGGCCCTGTAGAGAAAATAAACAAGCAAAGGTTTGACTCTGTCAGAACACAACATAATAATTATTGCTTGTTATAGTTGCATGGATCCAATCAATGTTGAGATATGTTGTAAAATGATAATGTCAACCACAGTCTGTCAAAGAAGACAACACCTGAACAAAAAACAGACATTCAGAGTAACACCACAAAAGCGTCAGCGTACCTGCAAGGTCATCATGCACTTTTCATTGAGCCACACTTTGGCGGTGGTGTCCCAGGAGCCACTCAAAAGTGTCCCAAACTTCCCGGAAGACAGAGTGCAAACTGTGGAGATTAAGCATAGATAGTTTGAACCAGAAAAACTGAGATTTTTGGCAATATGACAAATAAGATGCTTATTAGAACGAAACTATCCTAGGACTGCACAGTAAGGCACCACTCACCTGTGTTTTTGTGACCTGTGAGAGTGAATAGAGGCTGTGCTTGGTCCAGTGTGAACACACATATGTTATTATCATTTCCCCCTGAGGCAATGAGTCCTCGAGGATATGTTTCACTGGGAGCGATGACGCATACACAGGATACAAAATTGGTGTGGCCAGATATACTATGCATCTCTGTGAAACCGTTATCTGGGCTGTCAAGAGAGGGTGAGAAAAACAAAGATAGAGTTATTTTTTGTGAAAAGAAGTAGTGGAAAAGTACTCAGATCAATTACTATAGTAACAATAACAAAACCACAATGTAGTCAACAGGCGACTTTGTAGCAAGTCACAGTCCTGCATCTAAATTTAACTTAAATTAAAAGTACTACCTGTTTAAAATATAGTACAAAAGGTAAAATTACACAACAAAGTAGCCCATTTCAAAATTATGCATATTAAACTTCAGAATAATAAGTATTGTTGGATTAATATGTAGATAGATTTTACGTTATCTGCCAGGTAGCAGTACAGTCCTATTTACATGATCAACAATACATTATCTTTTTTGTTGACAATACTTCATGGTAATGTGAATTTTTGTGGTCGGAAATTGAATTTTTGCGAATGTTGTGGCTTGTAAAAAGTCAATAAATTAACAGTCTACCTATCTAAATCTAGTGGACTTAAAGAGCTCCTGGAGATGCGCCCTGTGTACATTGGGAGTTGCAGTTGAATGAATGACAAAGCTAATTTGAGTAACGTTAGCAAACCGCTCAGCTAGCTAACTTAACTGCCGTTACTAAGGTAACACGTGTGAATAAACAGCTGCAAATTTAATGGGGTTGTGAATCAGCTTGCTTATTTTTCTGCTAAGAGAGGATAGGTCCTTATAACCTAAAATAAAACCTCGCCGAACAACACAATTAGTTAGTGTGTAGCAGGCTAATGCTAGCTACCTTGAGTTTGGTACCCAGACTTTTCCGGTTCGGTCTCTGGACACAGACACAAAAGCTCCCTCTGGAAAAGCAGCACTCGCGAGTCCCCTTACGTCCATCTCATGGCCCGGGATGGAGCACCGGAGTTTGTATGAGTTAGATGATGCCATTTTGTCCCAACAACACGATGTTACAGTACCACAGTTAAGTTGTGATATGCGGTGTTGCTGTCAACAAACACCGGCCGCTAATGCTAGCGGAAGTAGAATTACGTCACTGTCATGTCATTGAGCTAACTTCTCTCACAGGAAGTAGAAAACGGAAAATTAAATAATATAAAATTCACAATTTTAGAAATTACTTCACAAATATTTTTTATAATATTCATTTGGAAAATTATGGTTTTCAAAGTGAAGAAGAAACAACAAAACATCTAAATCATGAGGGTCAGCAGCCATCGTTTAAAGATATCATGATTTAATTAAGGTAGTAGGCTGCTTCGAGTAAAAACAATAAACATGTGCTTGAATAATAATAGTGCAACCGGAGTTTTTAAGGAGTTATTATTTAATGTTATCATTTAATGTATCTTTTTAATTTTACAAGAGGATTTAAGTGGTTTGCCTCCAGATGTAATACTCCTTTTTCACCACAAGATAGCAGCAAACTGTTTTCCCTGCTGCTGTTGCTGCTGCACTGCGCTCAACAGAGTCCACCGCCCACCTGTTTGTCAAGCTACCGAAAACCACCAGTATTTAACAGGAAAGGAAAGGTGCATTTTTATTCAATAAACATAGAGATTTTATTTGAGTAGCAGGAACAGAGTCTAGCATTCATAAGCTTCCACCAAACACAGGCTTCATTAAGCTTTTGAATATAAATGTTTGTAGTAATCGAAAGAACCAAATGAAATAACGAATAAGATTCAAACTTAACATTCATTTATTATAACGTAAAGTATCTTGTTGGTTTGTTATGGTTTCTTTACATAAAGGATATCAAAATACCTTCTAAAGAACATGCTTGTCAGAGGACTGCTAAATATAACCAATTACCAAAGGTGATGCTGTTGATTACTCAACATTGGTATGAAATAATAGGAAAACACATTTGACGAAATTGAACCAGTTGTTTAGTTATTTATTTGGATTCATTTGTTTAGTTATTTATGTGACTAAAAATAATTGTTCTTCTGGTAAATTAAAAACTTCAATAAATATATCGTTATATAAACGTTTTATTTTGTAGTAATACCGGAAGTGTGTTTTATTATATTGCAGGTGTTACACCGCTGCTCCTGTCCAGCCCACAGAGGCTCGGATGAGGAAGTAGCTACACTGATGTTACGTGCCCCGAATAAGGAATAGGACAGCACGAAAAAAGTATGTATCTTTTCATTTTATCGTAGGAAATCATGACTTTTGCTCAAAACGTTGAATTGTGTAATTTTTATATAAACATGAGGTAATTAAATCACGTTAGCCCGCTTCTGTTAGCTCTGAAGCTACAGTATAGAGCCAAGCCCATCGCGGCTCCAGTGTTATCAGCAGTATAAAGGATGGAGAAGGCGAAGCTTGGCAATAACAGGGTTACCAGTGCAGACTAGCAGGTTTATCATCACTGGTGTCAGGCTGGGCTAGATTAGCACAACCTGATCATGTGTAAAGTATGTGTAAGGTGATGCTAGGTGGTTAGGGTTGGGCTTGTTAATAGACACCTGCTTGATGACACAGTAGTAGCAGATAGTAGTAGGCCTGTGTGGACCAATTGAAAAACATGACCCAATATTCCCTCCTCAAGCCATGACAGATACCTAAATCATTTCATTTTGGTTTTGGTCAGTCATATACAGAAACATTTTCAATGCTATGTACAATTATTTAACGTAAAATGTCACCGCTTTGATTCAATTATTGGTACCACTGAATGATGATAATGACGATGATGATAATGTGATCCTAGTCTTTTACACAGTGTTGGGAAGGTTACTTGTAAAATGCAATAGAGAACATGTTATCAATTTCCACTTATAGTTACTCCCTCTCACTGTTATGAATAATAACAATCCAGTACAACATGTATGTCAAGTTTTTCAAGATGTTTGAGGGTGGGGGATGTGATATCAGCCACTTCTATCTAAAGCAGATCTGCATGTGTCGGTGCAGGTTTCCAAGCAGCCATGAAGCTACGACTGCACTTTGTGGTGGACCCTATGGGCTGGCTGTGTATCAGCATGGTGTTTGGGATCTGGCTCTACAACACCTTCTTTATCCCTAAACTGGTTCTGTTTCCACATTACAACGAGGGACACATCCCCTGGGCCATCGTAGTTTGTGCGTATCCTTTGTCAGACACAGATAAAGAGATTAAAAAGTACATTTCTTAACTGTTGGGGAGGAAATTGAACACTGTGTACTCCCTTAGGTTATTACATTGCATCAGGACTCTGCTTGGCAGCCCTATTCAGAGCTTCTACAGCGGATCCTGGCCGTCTTCCTGTGGACCCCAAAATACCTCACTCGGGTATGGATCCACATCCAGGGTTTCAGATTCAGGGAATATAATTAAATATTTTATTGATGTCTTATTACATTATAGCATATCATTGCAACTACCTGCTATGAAGACATTCAGATACATTAAAATGCTCCTTTTGTTACAAGGACATAACTTAACAATATATACCTGACTGATTAAATACAGAGTTCTAGAAATATAGAAATATAGGCATGTGTTCCAAGTAAGATTTGAATAGAGTTTTTATAAGTATGTTTTTATCATATAAAAACATACTAGGTTCGATAATGGGAATTAATAAGCTGTGGGTCACAGGACTCAGATGGACTGGACAGTTATATATATCTGGAGTCATTCTTCTTATTTAGTCTGTAAATATGTTATTACTGTGTCTGCTAATGATCATTTTATCTGTGATATTTTTGTGTCACAGAGCGAGAGCACTGGGAGTTGTGCAATAAATGCAACTTAATGAGACCCAAAAGGTCCCACCACTGCAGTCGTTGTGGCCACTGTGTACGCAGAATGGACCACCACTGTCCTTGGTAAGGATACAAACACACACACACACACACACACACACACACACACACACACACACACACACACACACACACACACACACACACACACAAACAAATGATATGAGGTAATGTTTTGAATCCTGTTTATTTCTTTCCAGGATCAATAACTGTGTGGGAGAAGACAACCACTGGCTCTTCCTGCAGCTCTGTTTCTACACTCAGGTCCTCAGTCTGTTCACCCTGGTGCTGGACTTCTGCCAGTACTATTACTTCCAGCCCCTCACAGGACTAGACCAGGTACATTCGGAAAAATGTTGAAATTTACAAACTGTATTTTAGACATGCATGTGTATCAGTATTATTTCATCAAAACCCTTGTGCATCCCCTTAAACATCCTAACAGGATACACATAAATGCATCAAAAAACTGCCATGAAATGATGTAGTAATTTTAGGTTCCACTGTTACAGAAACCATATTTGAACCAACTTTAGTCCTGATTATTTCCACATTTTTTATTATAATTGTACCCTTTTAAATGCAAGTTTGGTTGGTTTCTATGAAAATCACACATATAATTATTATTTTATGATATGGGAATGGTTATTTACAACAACTTTGAAGCACCTTTATTTTTTGTGCAGGAAACCAGCAATAACTATACATTTTAGTTTTAATGGAGACATTGATTCCTCAAGATTCTGACTATATGCTTTTTAGTTGCACACTTTATTGAAACAAAAACACACCCATCAGACCATAAGGCTTAACCAAAAGTGTCCTTTTTGAGGCATGAAAGTTAAAGTGCTTGATGCAATATTTCATCACACAAATGTAAGAGCTTTTGTGTTCCTTTTCCTTCTGCCAGGAGAAGTTTACAACACGCCATGAACTGGCTCTGCTGCGAGTCTCAACGCTGATGGGTCTGATGATGTTTGGTGGCATGAGCAGCTTGTTTTACACTCAGCTGGCTGGCATCCTCTCTGTGAGTACACAGTGAGGACTAAACCCTCATTATCATGTTTCAAATGACATCTTCTGCTGTAATTAAGTTAAAAGGGTTATTATGTCGTCTGTTAACAGACTGCAGCAATTATTCCCAAACTAATGTAAATCTTTACAGTAACTTTGTAGGATATTTAAAATTGTACTTTTTTGCTTTATAATTTCATTCGTTTGTCCTTTTGAAGAGCAATTGAGCAAATTAGACAGCAGCACACAGAGCTGCAGACTAAATCAAATGACATTATACACAAAAATAAATAAATCAATGCCAGTAGTGGAGCGATCAATGGGGAAAAAGCAAGATATAACTTCTGGGGCTAGGCGGTATGTGCAAGTGTTTGTGCATCCTGTCAATGACAGCATTTACCAGCAAGATATTAAGAATTGCGTTGGTGATATTTTCCATGGACTAATTCCAGTACAAACCAAAGTCATTTTCAAGCTTTCATCAATACCTTTGTCATAGTTATAATGTTATAATGTCTAGCCTTCATGATGGAAAGGCTGTTGGCAAGCTGTTTAGAGAAAGATTTCTATGTATGAAAAGATCTTCTCATTTTGCCCCCCACACCCCCCTCCTCCAACCCCTACAGGATACTACTACCATTGAGAAGATGGCTCAGTTCTCAAATGAAATGTGAGTATGTTGGTCCTGATGCTTAACCTATTCTCTTCCTTTTTGAGAGTTAGCTCAATACTACGCTTTAGCAAGCAGCCACTTAACTTAGCTTAGCATAAGGAAAGGAAAAGAGAGGAAACATTTAGTACAACTAATAAGCTAGTTAGCCTCTAGCTCTGTGTAAAAAGTAAAAAAATACACTTATAAAGCTCACTTAAAATGGGATATCTAATTGACTTGTATGACCTCTGGACAAAGCGGGCTTGCATGCATATAGTCTTTATGCTAAGCTAACTGGCTGCTAACTTTAGCTTCTATGGTGGCAAACAAGCACAAACAGGCTAGAACAGATCCAAAAGAGAGAATGCTGGAGATTTAGAAACGATGACAATAAAAAAAACACATATTAAGCTCAAAAACAAAAATGACACAATAGTAACATGCTGCACATACAGACTGAATATAAATGCTACACAAATATATATGCATAATATAGTCTTGATTTTTAATCCAAAAGAGAAAGACCAAACAGTGCTAAACAACTCTTCTTCCTGCTGGTCTCTCTCTCAGGGGGAATTTCAAGTTTTTAACATGATTTTTTTTCTTTTCAGTTATGGCTCAAAGAAATCCTGGCAGTGGGCACTCACTGAAGTTTGTGGCACGCGCTGGAAACTCCTGTGGCTCATCCCGCTCCGAAGCAGGCAGCCGATCCAAGCCAGTCACAACTTCCGCACCCACGTCTAGGGCCGGTAGCTCCACAGTACCTCCTGCCTGCACAGATGGTGGGTGCTGCCATGATGAAACACTGAAAAACAAACTTTGAATCCATCTGCTCGCCTTCACCGTCCTCTTATGTGCAGTGGGAGCCGGGCAGCAGGTTTGTGGATATTCTCCGCTTTTTTTCCTCTTTTTTTTTTTTGCCTTTCTCCACAAGGCCTGACAGTACACAGGGTCAAGAAACACCTAAAGGGACTGATGGGAAAATGTTGCTTTTTGTATTCACTGTGACTGCTACTTTCAGCAATTGGAAAACACTTTTAATGGCTATTCGAAGGAATGAAAAAGCTGGCGAAAGGGACCCCTCTCAGGTTACTTTGACAAAGAGCCTTCACTACTGACCTTCAATCAGCTGCAGACAGAACCAGAGTGACTATAAGAAAGGCGTGTTTTTGTATAAAGTTTGTGCCTTGTTTCTTTTAACTATGCCATTTTTATTTATCATGCATGAGCAGTTTTTTAATGTGTTGTGGTTGGTGGTCTTATTGTGAATAGTGAAGGGATCTGGAATTCCTTTAATCTGAGATCAAACGATGATTCATGAATGTTTTCTTGGATTGTTTTCTGAACACTTTATCTATCATTTGAGGTTTTATGACGCTTGACCACAGAGCAAAGTCCATAACTTGAATACATGACATTTTTATGACACACATGACAGGCCGGGTATGAAGGTGTGTAGTAGCAAGCCGACAGTTAGCACTTCACCGTGCCATGGAAAAAAACTTAGAAACAACTTTATTGTTTATTGGAACAAGGCTGTAAATGTCGTAGGCGAACCCGCTGTATAGCCAAGATGTTTCTCTGAGTATAATAGACATTCCACAGCCAATTAATATTATCACCTTATCATATCCTGTTGTGTAACTCTTATTGAAAGGGTTTAAGTGTCAAATGTTATCCTCGAAGATAAACCACTTTTTATGTTGGAAGAATAGTTCGACATTTTGGGAAATACAATGATATCAATTTCCTCATCTTCAACAGTCTCTATAAAGAAAATATAAGTAACTACTTGAATATCTAACTTATTCTTTAACTCAGTCTGTCAACCATAGCACTTACAATGCATGAGCACAAATGAAGTTTGAACAAATCTCTCATTGTATTACTCCTGACTAGAATTTGTGGTTGATATGCTTTTGAAGTTAAGTTTTAAATGTGTCTGAATGTTTGTAAATGCATATATTTAATAATAGGACAAAAACTAGAAGATAAGTCGTCATGTGGTGACAAAACACAGATTTATTTAGGCTGGTTTTGCTGTAACGCTATGGTACTGTTACGAGATTTTATTGAATCATTTAACAGGATATATAAGGAGAAGATGATTCAGTGCATAATCATAAAGCGTGGTTGTCACAGTGTGTAAAACTGGGCAATTCTATAGATAGACCTGTACGTAAACAAAGCTTGCCAAGTGTGGGAAATATAACAACATCCAAGTAGTTTTAAGTGCCTTTTATAGGTGTTATTTTTACTCTCACGGTACATCATCATTATCACGTTGGTCTCCATAAAAGCCAAAGACATGGGGAAACGTTGCAATAGTCAACAAGCATTCAGTAAATGCATGTTTCACCAAATTTATGAAGGTTGTGGTTCAATATTATGCACTGATTTTCACACTGGTACTCAGTGAGTTTCACTGGATCTATTGAAAGGAAGTCTCAATTTAAAGTTATTCGATTTATGTGTTTTATTCTTATTTTGAATCAGATTGTTTGCTTTTGCTCGAGTGTGTTGATAACTGGTTTTTATAACTCAGATTCAGGTTCTTGTTTGTGATTTGTTTTATTTTGTGGTAGGATAATGACTGGGCAAAAATGTATGATTGTCATTAAATAAGGGGTACCGATTACTTTAAGAAGTATGTTTTAAAAGCAATAAGCATTGTGTTAAAGTAAAAGCCATTGCATTGTTACAACAGTAGTGGAAATCTCAAATGTATTTTGAAGTATGTAGCTGGACAGATGACACACTAACCAGCGTTTACCTGACTTAAAACATCAATACTTCAGTAACCTCAGCCAGGATTAACACTACTGTAGCTGCTTTGTGTAGTTTTCCAGTTTTTTCATTTACAGTTACATAAAACACTGGTTTGAGTTTGTTAGGTTTGAATACAGAGCTGCAGACTAGAGGTGTGTTATATGGCGTCCCCCAGGGCTCTCAGTTGGTATCTGTGCATTTTTCTTCACACTGTCCATTTGCTGTACTCCGAATGTCTTTTCAAGCTTCATTATGTTTGATTCATACCTCAAACCATACCTTAAGTTTTGTGAATTAAATAAATACACAATGAATATGTCATACATTTCTTTTTGTTTATTTTTGCCCATGTAACAGTTTAATTGTGGTTATATAAATCATTCTATTCATGTTCTATTAGCTCAAAATGTTTGTGGTAAATAAAGTCCTCTGGATATATTACAAGCATACCGAGTTTTATATTTAAGTATCCCTGATAAACAATTCTTTCCAGCAGTTTGAATCTTTGGAGATTCCCATATTGGAGAGCAATGCCAAAAGAGAAGGAATAGATGGAGCGTCTTCAAAGACTGCAGACAAATTACTTCCCTTTGTCTACTAAGTGAAGTAATCAGCCGTAAAATATGTAATGTAATGGATAGAGGCCCTCAGTCAGACATGACAAGATTGATCCTGTTCAACAAGTCCAGTACTTAGCGAGATAATTATTTACCTTAGACTAGTAGCATTTAAATGATCTCATAATAATCAGTCATGGAAAAGATATTCACTTTTTTATTCAAAAGACTAGCCAATGTTGAAGTAAATACCTGATTCTGGGTCATTAAAGTCAGACAGCCTGATTCCCCCCGTGCATTGTGTGTGTCAAGTCACAATAAGAGCAGCAGTTCAGTTCTTGCCATTGTCCCCATCTTATGTCTCAGTGAGGCGTGTGTAACGTGTGCATGATCCGTGAACATAATCTATGTGCTTTGTCTAAAATGGTCACATCTTTCAAACATACACTGAACACACGGCCATACACACACGCACATTTTATTGCCCTCAGCAACCCCAAAGGGCTGGGTCTCATAGGCTATGGATAATATAGAAATGTCATGTCACAAATATCCTAAAACATCCTGTAATCAGGTTTCCTTACATCCTGTTAGGAAACAAATTATTCTATTGAATCACAGATGTATATTATAACTTTTTGTGAGTGTTTCTTTACATATTCTGCAATGAAGTTCTATAACATAGTCTTAACCAACCAAAACCGCTGATTTTTCCACAGCTCCAATTAGGTCATCACGTACTAAATTGTGGTTCCGGGATTAAGATTTGAATGGCTACTGCTTGATCTTAAGCGATGTGCTTTTTTTATAGATAGAATTAAAGGGATAAATAGAAACCCTCTATAAATATAGTACTGGAACCAATTCAACTTCTTTTATTGTTTTCAGAACTAACATCCAAACCCGTTTTTATGATTTAATCGCTAACACAAACAAACCAGAGTGTTTTAATGAGGCTGGCTGGAATTTAATTAGTGTGTTTGGGCTGTGGCATATGAAAATAAAAAGAGCCCCATGCAGATAATAGCAGTCTGCAGCGACCTGGGTTAAATGTGCTTCTAATCTCTGGTAATGGTTGTTCAACTGGACTAATTAAATAAGTGACCACCTGCTACTCTTACAGTCTATGACATCTGGCTGAACAAAAGAAATAATTAGCCACATGCTTGATAAACATAAACTATATGCTTGCATCAGTTATCTCTGCAATACGAGGCTGTTTACCTGTCTGGGTTTGGAGTTAGTGGCTTGGCGTGTTCTGTGCCATTTCGCCAAGCCTAGACATGGATTAAGTCTCTGAGATGGACGATATGATTTATGATCGGATCACAAATTATGGGTTCGCATGATCATTTTTCGATTTCTATCCATATGGGCCATTTTGCTTATACGAGTTGGTGATTATAGGGTCATCCCCAAAGATCAGTAATGCTTTACTCAGAGGATTTTGATTTATTTAGTGCTTCAGGTAAGATCCAAAATGTTTGATAATCAATGTGTTGTAGTAGTGGTGTTTCTTATCATTAAGGAAAAGCTCTTTTTTTCTTGATGCAAAGAAAATGATGCAAAGAAAATCCAATCTGCTTTCTTAATCTTTAAAAAATGTGTCTCACAGACCTGATCTTGGTAAAAAACGTTGACATAGTAAAAAACTATTACTGTATTCTTTGTCACTGTTCATAAGGGCATAATTAGATTTTTCAGACCTCAGTGAGTCATATGTGCGTGTGTTTCCAGTGGCAGGTGTCTGCTACGTTCCTCCATCTTCAGCTCCGCTGCTGAACTTCCTGAACGCAGAGGTATTGATTGGTGTATTGATTTTCAAATAAGCTCACATTGTAGAAAGTAGAAATCCAATTAAAAATGTTGAACTTGAAACAGTTAATCCTATCAACACGATGAAATGTATCGATTTTGCGCTCAAAATCAATAAGGTGCACAGATCGGCCCTGAACGTTTCCTTTCTCAAAAAGAATGAAGGACACATTTCAGGACAGCTGAATGATGTCACTGATAAAGAAATGTAAACAGGATAAATTCCCTGTAAGGACTCTTATGAACAAAGAACTTAAAAGAAAGAAAAATGTAATTGTCTTGTTTGGGATCGGGCGGCTACTGCTTTGAAAACCGATGCTCAATATGAAAAATGTATTATATCTTTTATTAACCATGCTTTACAGCCAGGGTTTTTTTTCATAAGTAATGCATACCTTTTAGTTGTGGTCCTCTGAAACACAAGTTTTAAAATGAATCTTTATGAGAAATTCTCATTAGAGTGGAAGAAGTTATTAAGTCACATGGTGATAAAACATGGTTAAATATGTTTTTGGAGGTGTTCAAGATGGCCCAATGCTCTATGAAAATGTAAAACTACAATATAAATATAATAAAAAGCCTTACAGAGCCCTAAAACCATGCTAGGTCACTTTATTTATGGTTTAAAAAAGGTGGGTCCTGGGTGCTGTAGGGCGAAGTTAAAACAACATAGTAAAAAGTTAAAATAATAGTAAAACTGAATCAACAATTAAGATAACATACCTAAACAAAGGGGAGATAAATAAATGGAAAGGTTTGAATAATACTACTGATATAGAGTCATTTCTCCTTCATGCTGACATTTGTCTTCCTCGATGGCTGCTGAGTGTCTCATTGTTCTCTGCGTTTAAGAGCCAATTTAAATGTCCAGCTCCTAATTAGTGCTTTATTAAAGTCAGGTGCAGAGAAAAGGTCATCTCAGAGCAGTCAATTATTAAAGGCAGCTATGTAGAGCAAAGAGCGGTACAGCAAACATACAGCATGATGTCTTCACTGCAGGTGTATGATCAGAGCGGTAAGTCTTCATTTACATATGAGTTGTCAGTTGTATTCTGTTCAGCAACTTCTGATATATATGTGGCATTTTTGAGCATTAACACAGATTGTTTCCGTATTTGTTGTAACTAATGCTGAGTTACTGTTTGTAAATCCACCCACCTTGTGTGGGGAAATCCAGCTGCCCCAGAGAGGAGGAGAGGAATGTGGCAGGAGAGAAAAGGTCTTTTCAGCTGGCATTCAGATACATGGAGATTTGCATGGACATGCCAAAAGTCTTTATTCAGGAGTCAAAAATACAGATAATCCCTGACACTGAGGGGAAACCAAAGCAACAGGTCTCTTGGCTTGAGCTACATGATTGGTTTATATATTGAACCATCAAATTGACATTGACAAAATACTAATCACGATGCAGAAGTAATATTATGAATAACCTTTACCTCAGAACAACCAGAACTTTGAATCGGCTTTGTAATTCCATGTCATGCTTATTCATATTTAACTTCACTACAATTGCAATATAGTACTTTTTAAAATACTTTCAAGGTTGGGATTATTGATATAAAATATAAATCTAATGAATTATGATGTCTAATTAGGAATACTATAATAGTATACCTGGCAGTATAAAAAAGAATGAAAGTTTTTACATTAAAATGATTTAATGGATCACTAACTATGATCTAGTGTTGTAATTATTCCTAAAATGTCCATTCTGCATGATGAGTCCAGTTTAGACTTTAAGTATAAATTCAATATAATTATTTTGTATTTTAAGCAAGTATTAAAATGACTTCTTTCTCCCCTGAGCAGGGATCTGAGGCTGCTCCTTTGTGGATACCTCCCAGCTCTGTTAGGGAGGACAGGGGGGAGGTTGGTGTGGGAAGGGGGTGGTGAGGGTTGCAGGGTCAGGGCTGTCTGTAATTACCACAGTCAGGTTCAAGTCACTGGTCAAGTTGTTGCTGCTTTCTTTCCCTTCTTCTTCCCTTCCCATGATGCATCATTGTGAAGGCCTGGCCTCCGTGTGGCACAGCATGCCTCCACTGCCTCCTCTGTGATTAGGTGTCTCATCCTCCACATGACAGGCGGAGCACCGGGATGGCTGGGAAACTGACGGAGAGGTCCATTAAATGGCAGCTTTGTTATGATGTGTCGGCGAGGACCTGGTGGATGGTGAGTAGAGATCTTTACTTCAATCTTCCTCTTAAATCAGCTTTTATTAAGAACATCACAAAAAAAAACCATCTTGAAAACAAAGCATAACTTCATAGTGACTTCTGACACGGTTTGGGGTCATTTTTTTGGAGTGTTTTCTTGTAAATTACTTTAGATTGTATTGGCTACTTTTATGTTTGATACTTTAAATACATTTAGCTTACTATGCTATACTTTTACTTGAGTAACATTTTCAATTCAGGATTTTTGCTTGTATTTTTACAGTGTGGTATACTTAAACATAAGTAAAGGATCTTTATACTTCTTCCTCCTTTCTATGGATTGGGATCCAAAGCCAGCAGGAGAAACTTATTTGAGCAATTTTTTAGCCTGGTTTTACTAAAAAGGATTGAAAGCTTTTTAGGAGAGGAGAAATCAAAAAATTGGAATTAAAAATATTGTTATTTACTTGTAGAGATGAAAAGTCAAAGGCAGTATTTGACCCTCCTTCAGTGTAAGAGCAGCTCTCTGTGCTCCCTCTGCAGTGTTAATTTGATATGTGGGACAAAGAGCCCTTTCTCCAGCCCGCGCCTTTCCCATGCTGAAGAGATATTTCTTTCTGAATATTTATTTACTCTGAGACTACAGGCCAGCTTTCATTGTGCTCCATCACCCGGGTTTAAGATGAGGTTTGTTTGTCTGTCACAATGAGCTCAGAGGAATGACCCTGTCTGCCCGGCTCGGCTGCTTTCTATTATTTTTTTTTATTTTTAATGTTATTCTATTTTGGGATATGAGAATATACATGGCAACCATTTGCAGATTTTACTTTAGTTGATTTTCTCTACTTCCTAATCTTCACACTTTATGCAACACAAATGTAATATAAAATAAAACAGCTTAAACTCTTTTATCTGCAAGATCATATGAAGAGCGAGCTTTAAAGCCAGCATACATACTGTCAACCTATTTTTATGTGTACAAATCTTTTGTGCATTTATTCCCTATTCACTCATACATTTGAAATGATTTTTGCATATATTATAAATAGTTTTCATTTATTAACAAAACGTACAATGCCACAGATCTCCTATTGGATTCAAAAGTGAAATGTACTTATTCTTATAATCTTTATTCAATCAAACCGAATGTATTCATTCAAAATGTTTTCACAAATTCAGATATGGTGATGCGCTGCTGAAATACGTTTGGCCCTATATTTGCTCCATAGTTTGTGTGCTTTTAAGAACTCAGGAAAGGCAATTCATGATGTGATTATGTCATGGTCAGAAATAGCATTTTATTCAAAGTTAATATTAAGGGTTAATAATTGGAAGGATTGAACAAAGTCAGCTTTCTAGTGATGAAATGTTGCATCCAGCTCTTGTGAAAGACCCACAGGAAATGTGCAAAAGGTGGGAAATGGTGTAAATGAACAGTGAAGTTCCTTTGTATACAAAAGTACATTCACACCATCTTTTGCTATAAGGATTTTATCAGCAGTGTCAGGAGCAGTAACATTGATGTGTCACATTACAGCTTATTTGGATAACACATTTGGTTTTGAGAACTATGACCATATTTCCTGTCTCAACTTAGGCTCATTAAGTAAATGTACAGCATATAAGAAATAGATATCATCCAGATGACACAGGACGTCACTCTAGTCCAGCGGTGTCCAAACCTTTTCACCGAGGGCCACATACAGAAAATATACGGAGAGCTGGGCCACTTATAGAGGTGAATATTGCCTCATAAGTTATAAGTTAGCAAATCAATCAAATGTAGGTGAATAATGCGCAATACTTGAAAAAAAAATTGAAAAAACAGCCTACATCCCATGTCCCTTTAGGGTTTCATTTATTTTGTTGGCAGCTCATTCCTTAAAACAGAAGCCTCAGATTGCTTATAATAAGAGTAAATATGAAGGCTAAATTTCAAACTTGTTATGGAAACAAGTTATTGGGCTCATTAACACATGAATACTGTGTCATATTGTAACATATATATTTGAGAAGCCCAATATAAGACAATCAAAAGTTTAATTTGTGGGCCATATTCCATTATACTTTTAGAATTTGCTGAGGGCCGATTCAATATGGCCTGCAGGCAGCATTTTGGCCCCCGGGCCGTAGTTTGGACACCCCTGCGTCTAGTCCAAGCACTGCTACATCTCCACCTGGTGGTGTAAAAATGAGGTTTCGTGCATGCAGGCTCATGTGCCAAATCTGTGTATTGAACATGTTTTAGCTGTTGTAAAATGTGGCAAGGAAATATATTTAATCTGATCAGACATACAGTTTTATATTAAGGAGTGATTTGTTCTTGTTATTACCAGATAAAGAATTTTGGACCTGAGTGCATTTTTTTCATTTAGCCTTATTGTGCTGAAGGACACTGTAGCAGTGCAATATCCTACAGAAATTACAATTATTGACTCTCCTTGGCGCTTGTGTATAATGCGTAATAAATTGCGCAAAGTGCAGGAGGAAGAGACTGAAGAATCCCCAGGCTTATTTGAAGCCTTCACATAAATGAGGTTAAGGTTTACAACGTGTTAGAGAACCCTATATTAATGTGCAGAAAAGAAAATGACAGCTTATTACTAATGCAATTACTTTTACAACACAATAAATGTAAGTACTTATTATTGACATATACATGTAGATAGAAAAAAGATGTACAAAATGTACCTCAGTTTTGAATCCACTGGGACCATAGACTGTATATACCACAGTCTATGGTATACAGTCTATGACTGGGACCTTAACAAGCAACTAGCATTTCTGTTTCTGACCATAAGGGGGCGGTAGACCCTAACTCAGAGGCTTTAATGTGTGAAGGCCTGCAGGACTTGATGCTGGGTAAAGGAAGGCAGAGATAGAATGGAGTCAGGATAATTACGTTTTTTAATGTTATCTGGCCCATTATCAAAATAAAATGAATTAATAAAAAAAAACATTATTGTAAAAAACTACATAAAGTGAAATGAGAGTATAGCTTAGTATTATGTGCCGAGTGTGCTCTTGAAGTTCCCTTTAATAAGAGTCTACACAAGTGTTTTTAAAGACATATATGCAGAAGGACTGACCTTTTCTGTACCATAGCCCTGAAAGGAAGTGAGGATGGAAATCAGTTTTCTAAGTGTGATCTAAATAGTCTTCTCTCCTGTGTTTACGACATAAAAACATACGTTTCAAAAAAAGGCTTCACCATCATAATATTTCCCTAATTATATACTGTATATTGTTCTTTTGTAAAACAGATTTTGAATGAGGAATTCGTAGTTATTAAAACGTGAAAATTTAACACAATACAAGAATAATATGAGGGTCATGAGGAAAAAATGACAGTGATTAGTCACGTGTACATGACTAAATACTAAAATATTAGTATTGCTTCTTTAAATTATTATCATACAATTGCTGCTTTAGATAATTATTACTACAACTAATAATAATAATAATTATTATTGTTATAATAATGATAATGAAATAATCAATTATTATTGTAATAATGATCATTTTAACAGAAGGCCTAATTTCCACAGTGATTTCCAGCATCAGTCGTTACTCTGTCTGTCTATCTGTATGTGTGTGTGTGTGTGTGTGTGTGTGTGTGTGTGTGTGTGTGTGTGTGTGTGTGTGTGTGTGTGTGTGTGTGTGTGTGTGTGTGTGTGTGCGTCTGTCTGTCCGGCTCTCGTGGAGCCCCACACAGAGCGTCATGGAGCGGAAGTGAGGGGCCCAGGGAAGAGAGTCCCGGGGCCACTGCTACTGGCCAATGGGAGGCAGGGATGCAAACACACTACAAAACTGAGCTGTGTCAAGCTACAGAGAAACAGTCTGATCTAACCAGGGAAACGATGAGTTTATCCTTTCAAAATAAAAAGGGCATTCTGGTCCAAAAGATGTTTAATACATATTTTATTTACAGTATTAATAAGTAGATATCTCACAAAACTTTCCACATCCAGTGGAAATCAATGGCTTTTTACATTTTCAGTAATTTGAGGCTATATTGAACCAACTTTTTTATGGTTTCAGACTTAAAAACTAATAAAAGACACACTGTTGAAGGATAATGTTTGCATCTGTTATAGAGCTCATGTAGGTAACTCTAGAGAAATATACTGTTGATTTTTATTCAACCACTGTAAATACATCGATTATAAATGACTAATGTTATAATAATATTTCACTTCATAATAAAAAATAAATAATGTATTCAGAGTTAATATTATTTATTTTGTATAGTTTGAATATGTATGTTTACGGTAGTTATATGTGTCTATTATTATAATGCTGTAAATGTGTATGAATTATGTCTTTTTAAACAACATTTTAAAAACTATGTTGTGAACATATTGTCTAAAAATAAATAAATTACCCTCACCCAATAAATACATTATTTTGCATTAGACATTATGCTTATCCTTGAAAATATGGATAGGGATAAAAACAATCTCCACATTGATTTGCATTGTGCTGATGTTTGTTTCATATGATTGTATTTTTATTTTGTATTAGGTGCAGTTACAGGACAAGTGCAAACAAATACAGTGTCACTGATACAAAGGGTATTTACAAGTAAAGACAAAATACCAATAGAGAATAGAACAAACTGAGTATTACAACATGTTTCAGGTGTGTGTGTGTGTGTGTGTGTGTGTGTGTGTGTGTGTGTGTGTGTGTGTGTGTGTGTGTGTGTGTGTGTGTGTGTGTGTGCGTGTGTGTGTGTGTGTGTGTGTGTGTGTGTGTGTGTGTGTGTGTGTGTGTGTGTGAATATTTACTTTTAAACTCGAAGTTAAATTGATGAAGCAGTTTCAAATGGGAGTTTTATTTGAAAAAATGGTACCGGAAGTAGTATTGCTGGAACAGTGTGCAGCCTGGTGGTAGGTGCTGAGAGCCGGAGGGCGGCGGGCAGGCAGGCAGTGAAAGTGAAGGCGGAGACCAGCCCAGTGCCGAGAACTCAGCCTCTTCTGGATCCCGTTCAACTTCACTGAACAACCCCAAAACCGATCCAAAAAAGTGAGCCGTGAAGAGGAAGGAAGACCAGAAAAAAGAGAAAAAAAACACTCGCTGCTCCCAACTTCTGTTCACCGCTATCTGCAAAGAATTGTCTTCCGGTGTTGACTTTTTTTTTGCGAGCCCTGCAAGAGAAAAGCCTCCCAAGCACAAAGTTGAACGTGAGAAATGTGAAGCTACCGGCTTGTGTTTTCAACCAGGCTCCAGGATTCCCTATTAATCCATGCAGTACAGTGCAATGGTACGTGAACACGGATTATTATTGCTTTTAAATGTTGTTATGATACCATGTCTGATAACAATTTGTGATACGGTTCTGTCCTCGTTGAGAACTGTGGGTTAACCTAACTCAGACCACAACATTGGCACGGCAGGGACAAAACTGTAAAGTTGGCACAGATTCTTCGGCAGGCTATGTTAACATCACATTCCCCTTAATTTGGCAAATGAGCTCTATGTGGACTGGTGACAGCTCTAACACACACACACACACACACACACACACACACGCACTCACCCACACACTGAAGCCACAAAGAAACAATGTTTAACTCCCAGTCCTTTCAGCATAGGTGCAGTTTAGTTATGAGTGTTCACACAACTGTCTATAAAAGGATATTCAGGTGTTCAGGTAGCTATTTTGCACACTGAGTTGCCACAATAAAAGATTGGGGGAAAAAATCTCAAAACTAAATTCTCTATATTAACTAAAAGTTTGAAACTAAGCATTCCTGTGTAATTCTGTAGTTAAAAAATAAAACGTGTATATTCAATTGGCTGTCTTTCAAACATTCCAATTAAATGTGCATTATCTTGTTTAAATAAGTTAAATGTATATTATTATTTATTTTAAGAACGTTTCTGATCATTTTAGTGCTAATTCATGTCGGTTAATTTTCTGAAATGTGACTGAAAAAGTTATAAATTATGGAAAATGGAAAAGAGTTGTTGTTGACACGGGGCTGCAGAGGGAAATGTCCCCTTTCCGTTTGACCGAGGCTGTGGTGCAAAGTCCCCAAAGAACAAAAAAAAATGTGGAGTGAAGGGGCAGATGACTGTATGGTGTGTTTTCAGATAGCTTAAGATGAGAAGAAGGTGCTGGCTGGTGGATAGGGGTTGTGTGTTTGAAGAAGGAGGAGGAGTGTGACTGTAATTACGTGGGTGAAAAAAAAAAAAAAGTTGGGTCTGATTTGCTGGAATCGCGCAGGACCGAAGGTGCACCGGTCGATTTCATATCAAGTTTGGTTAAAGCTGGGGTGAACATCACACACTGGGCGCCCTCTGAAGCTTCCCACAATGCTTTTATGAACGAGATATCACAGCAGCAGCGAGCAGCACTGTATATAGAGGAGTACGCAGCGGCACCGTGTGCACCGGCTCCCCGAGAACAATCATCGTGCGTCAACTTAAAAAATATATATAACCTCGTGCGTTAAACATCTTATTTTTCTTTGTGGAGACGACAATCTTTGGACCGCACACTTTTCATGGATGTTCTTGGATAATCTCTCATTGATTTACGCGGATAGCTGCTCAACAGTCTTGCATGGTGCACATCGGTCCAGGAATGGCGCGATAAAGTGATCAGAGGAATCAGTCCAAGTACATTCACCTCTTGTGTAGCCGTCTCGTCATGTATTCTCCGATTTGTCTTACTCAGGTATTTGTGTCTTTTGTTATATCCATTTAACTGCTTTAATATGCATATTTGTAATAACATTTTTACAGGCGGTGGCAAGGGAATTCAAAGTTCTGTGCATGCGTCAGGATTGGGAAACACTTCTTATAATTTAAAGCAACAATTATCCTGTGGAAATATAGCGTAAGAACTAACCAACATGTAGTTTGACAATCCAGAATGTGCCACAATTGGGGTATTTTTTTGTTTGGAGATCTTGGATTTCAACAAAACCCCTATCGAAAAATCATATAATAGTTTTAGGCACTTAAAAAAGTTATTATAGTGCCAATCTTTACGCGCTCTTTGTGTGCGTAAAGTTATGCGTAAAGATGATTTTTACGATAGCACTCCAAGACTGTCATTTTAACAGTCCTGGATAATTGGTGCAGGTATGCTCGTTTTCTTAATTAGGTTATTTGCGTGCTGCAATAACCTCACACACTCCTCCCAGCCTAGTTTGAGCTGCATGTATATTTAGTTTTCCACGTGTGTATTTTTATTTAGAGCAAAACCCCTATACTTTAGGGAAGTGAAGTTGGAAGGAGATAAAGCCACTTTCACTGCAGGAAGATCAGACCATGATAAGGTTGATTCAGCGTTGGACAGAGTAGCTGGCTGTTTTGGCTGACTCAGTTTTACTGTTTATATTTTACTTGGCATAAGTAAGTGATTGACTGAGATGTGGTTTAGTTTGTACTTAAGAGGATTGTGCTTTTATGGCCCCAGCTGAAGTGCACTGCATAGGCCTCGGCCAACTCATTTATCTTTACAGCATTTGGCTTTAGCTGGCTTGAAAAAATTAACAGAATATTTTAAGTGTTTTTGAACAGGAAACCAGGAGTGCTAAAGAGTTCAGAAACAGTTGCCGTCGATGAATGTTTTTGTCAGTTTAATTGGCAAAATTATGGCGAGGAGATGACATTTTAAGGAGCATCTCAATTTATTTTCATTTATTTTGACCTCTGTAAAACAGTTAATAACAACCATAGTAAATAAAAACATTTCAGAAGTATATGTAGATAATTAAATATGTATTCACAGTGTATGCTTAATTATTATATTTGACTTTCTGTACTGGAGCAGAGTCTTATATGCCTGAAAGTGCAGAGCAGAATGTGGCTTGTGAGGAGAGCAGCGGCAGGCGCACATAGGGAGGGAGAGGGTTTCTGTGGTTTCCAACAGCCTGCCTGACTGGCTGCCCCACAAAAAGAACAATATGTGGTTTAACTCTTCAAACGCCTCCTCAAAAGGGTCTGCTTACACTTTTTAAATTTGACATTTTAATGCCGTCAAATCCAGGATAAGTTAATGTTTCCACTTGTCACTCTAGCTGCTGTAATTTATAATGACCTAACCCTAAATCATCCACAACGTCCTGTACATTCCTCTATTTACATAAAACAAGCATTAAGAGATTATAATCATTTCTCTGAGACTTACTGTATTCTTTTAATGGTAAAGCCCGTAGGCCAGTGGACTTCTGTTGAATTGTTGGTGTGCAGCTTTTTTAGGATCATGAGAGATTCTCTCAAATGTGCAGAAAATATATATTTTTCCTTATATTTTAAGTACATTTTGTTTTAAATAAAAGACAATCTGGTATAAAGTGTACTAAGTCATAATGCAAAATACATAAGAAACTGAAATAGAAGATTACATTTTTTAAAATCTAAATCTCTGATCATTTAAGGGTAAAAATAAAGTTTAAACATCACCCTTGTGTCATGTTTCAGTCAAATTGACCCTTTTTAGAATTTTAGCTAAAAGACAAATGTTTCGAGAATATTTTTTTTCAGCCTGAAACTCCAGGGCCTTGGCTTAATTTTATGTAAACATGTAAAAAAAAAATATCTATAATTCACTACTCTTACTAAAATGCCCCCACACATTTATATCCTTCAAACAGTCAGTTTGACCTGCATACAACACAAACACACACACTCAGTCCCATATGAACAGATAGGTTCAACATTTGAAAGGAGGCCATGATTTTAATATGTCTGACTCAGGTTTTTGGAATGAAGCTGGGCCTTTCTGCGTGTGACCCTCAACACTTTGGCAAGAACTTGGAGTCCTAACTCAAATACCTTTCACACAATCGCTTTATTTCATTCGCCGCAATTCTTTCCTGCTTGTATTTTTTAAATGCATTTTGAATTAGCAGCCTGCTTGTATGTTCCAGGAGAAAAGGAATCTCCTTAAGTTCCTATTTTGTGACTGCACCCCATGACCCTCCAGCTTATCCTGTCTCCTTCGTATAGTTCAGAATGGAATGTGGATAGTTTGATAAGAGAAATGCATCAGCGAGGGGGGGCCTGCTCCCTGTAGCAGCAGCAGCGTGCTCGGGAAATGAGAGCGGAGACGTGCATTCAGTCAGCGGGCCTGCTGCTATTGTAGTGCTGGCAGTTGATATAAACAGTGGAATGTGCTTGTCATACCTGCTGTATGCCTAGATACATCCACGATGGTAAAACCTGTGTTGCATTGTGAAGGGAAACTTCTGGACTTAAACCTGTTCAAACTGCCAATATCAATTCATGTGACTGATTATGAGATGTTGTTTATTTGTGGTCTGACTTCCCTTCTGCCTCAGATTAGTGGCTGACTGAATCCATATTTCTTCTGTGTGTTTAATGGCATGAGTTTCTGATTACATTTCTCTGTTTCTCTCTCTCCCCTCACTGATGCCGCAGGATGAATTTCATCCCTTCATCGAGGCACTTCTCCCTCACGTCCGTGCCATCGCCTACACCTGGTTCAACCTCCAGGCCAGAAAACGCAAGTACTTCAAGAAGCACGAGAAGCGGATGTCCAAGGACGAGGAGCGCGCGGTGAAGGACGAGCTTCTGGGCGAGAAGCCCGAGGTGAAACAGAAATGGGCGTCCAGGCTGCTGGCCAAGCTGCGTAAGGACATTCGGCAGGAGTACCGGGAGGACTTTGTCCTCAGTGTGACGGGCAAGAAGCACCCGTGCTGTGTGCTGTCCAACCCAGACCAGAAGGGCAAGATCCGCCGAATCGACTGTTTGAGGCAGGCCGACAAAGTCTGGCGTCTGGACCTGGTGATGGTCATCCTCTTCAAAGGCATCCCTCTGGAAAGTACAGACGGGGAGCGCCTCGTCAAGTCTCAACATTGCACCAACCCCGCACTTTGTGTCCAGCCGCACCACATTACAGTATCGGTCAAGGAGCTGGACTTGTTTCTAGCATACTATGTCCAGGACCAAGGTAGGTTCAAGCTCACTCTATCTGTTTCACTGTTTGTGTGTGTGTGTGTGTGTGTGTGTGTGTGTGTGTGTGTGTGTGTGTGTGTGTGTGTGTGTGTGTGTGTGTGTGTGTGTGTGTGTGTGTGTGTGTGTGTGTGTGTGTGTGTGTGTGTGTGTGTGAGAGAGCTAATGCGCATGTGTGAATGATGGCTTGGCAAGGTCAAGGGTCACATGTGTTACTTTTTGGCAGTCTCACTGAGGCTGGCTGAAATCACCACTACATTCGCCAGACAAATAAACATGAGGAACTCGATAGTCCGTACTGTATATACGCAGCATACATTTTAATACGGCTCAAGTGTGACTCATTGCTAAACAAAAACGCAATCTGTGATATGTTTTAAATAAAGAACATGTTTTAAATGTGTATTTGCTCTGCTGTACTCCGGCGGATTGCATTACCATTACACACACACACACACACACACACACACACATACACACACACACACACACACACACACACACACACACACTGTACACCTATTTGTTAGGATATTAAGTTGTGACAAATGTGTGAAGTTGCAGTATACTTTGTTTAAATTAAAATCAACCCACCAGTAACAGGATAATAAAGCCTTTGTATTCCAGTTCTGGTGTGCAAAAAAAATCCCATAGTCCCTATTATATAATATATTATTATGTAATTTTAAACTTGTCTGTTTTTAATCAAAAATCACATCACAATAACGATTTTGGTTTTTAATGAGGTTTCCACGATTTAAAACATGTGGTCATACTAGCTACACAATTATATTAATAAACATATTCCTAACAATAGGTCACATTACTGCTTAGCATTCAAGATATATAAATAATGCGAAGCTTTAGGCTTCTTTAAATATTTGCAATAGATTTAAGATCATAAAAGATGTTGTTTCTATTGTAAATCATGTGTGTGATTTGTGATCGTGTTTGTCCTGAAATCCGTCTTTCCTTAATTCCTGAAAAGCTGGTTTCTTTTACATGAAAGCCTTTCCGGACACAGTGATTTTCTCTGTGTGAAGACTGAAACGAGCATGGTGGTAAATAAGAGGTTTTGTTGCCAGGTGCTGGATTAGGTTTTTACGTGCATGTTATTTAAAATTAATGTGTTAAAACCTTTTTTTCCTCTATAATTGAGCACTCTGATACAGAAGCAAAATACACAAAAATAAAAACAAAATGCTAGCATTTACTAAAACATTTGAGATAATGTCCAACACTGACAATTAATGTCAAAATGTATTGCATGGAGGAAACACATTTTGAATTGTACACATCTAAATCTGATATTCCGAAAGATATATTTAATTTGAAGAGGGAGAGTAATTGAGGACAAAGAGCAGAACATATTGTTTGGATCAAAATGTAAAAATCAATGCGATTTTTATTCTTAGTTGGACATAAAATTGGTGTGGTACTCCTTCAAAATGTATGTAAAATAGGGTTGACATGGTATATAATTACAATACAGTTATATATGTCCCTCACGGTGTACTTCCTACTTATCCGTTTATCCGTTGGCACTATAGGAATCCACGCTGTAGTATCCCCTGTTGAAATTCCCCAGTATTGAATCTATTGCAGTGACCCTGAAAAAGCACCAATACTTTGCTATTGAGGGAGGAATGGTGGTATAGCTAGCTCATTATCATCAAACCCTGAGCGCCATTTTGTGTTTGATAAGTGCCAGGGAAAGCAGAAGGCACAGCACACAGACAATAATGGTTGCCACTGGCACCGGGGTTGGCATCAGACCCTCTTTTGTGTCTTTTGTAGGATGCCACTGCTTCTCTAGCTTGCATCTGCTGCATTTAACCGTTCAGTAGCAAGTTAAGAATGGCTCTTTAGTGCTGTTTTTAGATAATGTGCTACATTTAAATGACAGTGCCTGTTTTTGACATTATCAAAGGTTTTTCACCTGCTTTTTTTGTTAAGGAAAATGTGTCCATGATGAAGGAAAAGCCAATTATAACCCGAGAACATCAATTTAAGTGCTTGAAATAAACGGCGAATGATCTCTTTCGCCGGAGAAAAAATGTCCCTCGATTCAATATCGCATTGCGGTTTCGAACGATTATTTCCCCTTGTCCCCAAAATGTCTGTGTTGAATCTCTGGCAAAAACAAAATGGCATTCTTTCACCGGGATCACAAAGACGCTTTCGCCTTTTTCAAAATTCCGATTTAGCAAGCTATAGCGTCTTTTCCTTTCTTCAAGTTACCAAGCAGTGCCCATCTCCAGACAATGCAGCCATATTGTGGTAACGTGTGGTGTGGCGCCATTTTGTTTTGCTCTGTGCCAGGGAGGCAGGCAAATCACCAGTAATGGTTGTTAGAGGTTTGGAGGTTGGCATGAAACCCTCTTTGTCTGCTTGCAGCATGCCTTTGATTCGTTGGTTGGCATCCGCAATGCAGTGGGCACGTTGGAAAGTTTTTTGACAGTCGCAGAATGGAAGCCGCTGCCTTTGTTCTGCTGCAACTGCACGAAACAAACAAACAATAAAAATGCACAAAAAAGTAGCAAACGGCTCGCTGAAACGGAATCTGGCATCCGGGCGAACTGCTAGAAAAAATAGGTCCGTACTAATGTTGTTCTTTCTGTCCTGCTCCCTGGCATCGACTTACTCTTGCTCTAATTTGTACTTTGAAAAAACTAAATATGTTGCCCCCTTTTATTTGCACACCTGTGTTTATTCTGGAATTTTTTGGGGGGTGAAAATCAATAAGTTCAGGGTGCCTTTGTTTTGTATTCTGGTGGGTTGCTGCCTGAGAAAGGTCGGCGGGTTGGCAGCGAGTGTGCTGGGTGAATTTAGAGAGGGCACTCAGCCCCCTTGTTCTGGGGCACAGACGCGTTTAGCCAGGCAGGGCTGTAGCACCCATGTGCATGCCCAGATGAATGCCCGCTGGGAAGTAGGCTGGGGGCTGGGAGTGGGGGTTGTGGTATCCATTGTGCCAACTGGCAGGCCGTGTTCAATACAGGGCCCTGGCTTCTCACAAACACACACACGGTTGTTGTACTCCAATGTTTTAATCGTTATCTGATACAACAAGAAGTGCATTTATTTTTCTTTGAATCACCTCCTCTGCACCTGGATTCATATTTTGCATATCCAGTTTGACAGCTTCATGGAATATTTGCAACGAGGCATGTAGATAATGATCATGTTAGGGCACGTTGGGAAAGTCTAGCTCTTGTTTGTATTTGGCTTTGTTGAGCTGCTGATCGCATTTCCTCAACAAATATAGGAATGTATTTAACAACTCGGCTCTGAATATTTAAAAGTCTTGTTTTTAAAATCCTGGAATTATTCAAATTAAATAATTCGGATAAAGATAGACAAGCAAACCTTACTGTACATTTGGAGAAGTTTTGGATATTGTTACGCTAATGTAAAATGTTAAAGTGTTGTGCCTTCTAACAAAGAATGTTTATGTTTTTCTCAGTTTTTTCACTGAAAAAAGCAGGAAATGTAGTAGAAATTTGAAAATGACATTGAAAGTTGTCCTTTTAACCAGAAGCAGAATAGGATCGCTGAGGTAGTCAAATGGGAGACTAAATAAGTCAAGGTCCAGTAGCTTACCCAATACTTACTGCTGAAAGTTAACACAGCCATAAAACATCATTACCTTGACACCCCCCCCCCCCCCCAAGTAACGCCACTTTTTTTTCACGGTGTCATGATAGTTTGTGCAAATGGATGGATTACCTCTGAAAACACGCTGCCATGTTAATGGAGACCTTGTTTTACGAGCGGCAGACTTAACCTCTGACCCCGGGGTCTTGACCTTTTCAAAGAGATGTGGCAGGGTGTCCTCTGAAGTTTAATTGAGCACATCAGATCAGTAAAAACACAGCGTTGTGGGCCTGGGGCACGAGGAGGAGGAAGACTTTTTTGCCCGGGGAGGGGGGTGGTAGCTGTGGAAGCTGCTCATAAGCCCCCCTTGTTGACCTCCTAGATCGGGGTCAAACCGTGGCGGTCACAGGATCACTGGTGGTCTTTTGGCAACTGTTTGAACCCTGCTCCTACTTCTGGTCTGGCTGGTGGTCCCTTGGTTGACTGGCCTAAGTGAGGGGGAGTAGGTACCAGTGACACCCCCTCTCCGATCCCTCAGGCACGGTCGTCTGGCTGATCTCTAAGGCCGAGCATCGCCTGCTTGCCACGCTGCGTGGGGTAGCTTCTTGCATCTTGTTTTCCGCCCTGCTGCCTCAGAAGCTTTGGTCAGGCGGCCAGTACGGAGACCTGACCTTCCGGGTCACAGTGGAGGTCTGTGACTAAGCACAACATCCATCGCTCCCTCCCCTCATCCCCTTATCGTCCTCTGCCATCAGGAATCACCCCTGCGGCACACTGCCCGGCCAAATGACTCCTTCTCTCTCCCAGTCGCTTTTCTTTTCCTCACTCCCCGGCTTCCCCTCGCGCCCGAGACTCCGTCCATGACAGCTGTCCCAGGCCCAGGCGCTCGGCCAGAGAGAGGGTGTCTGGGATCCTGCCAGAAGTGTGAAAAAAAATAAGTGGTTGTAAGCAGACAGCGTTAAGATCACTACTGTGTGTCTTCTTTTTTTGGGGTTGAGTCAAGTTAGTCAGCTGCCCTTTTAATTTTAAGTGAGATGAAACTGGAAAAAGTCTCGGACTGAGTACATTTTTTACTGCCGGACGTGAATTTCGACAGTGAACATTCAGAACAAAAAATCAGCAAGACCGTAAAATACAGCTCCTGGGAAAAACTTTAACCGATGACTCCAGAGCCATATAGAAAAACTCTTCAGATTGAACTGCACAACCCTGAGCTCTGCTTCCATCCCGGCTTCCTTATTAGTATGCAATAGAGCCTGCGGTGTCTGGCTACCTCTCTGTCAGAGCCATAACCTATCGAACACATTCTCTCAATCTAATCCACTTAGAACTCCCTCCCAGCTTCACCGCTTGCCTTATTGATTTCCGCTTCCCACTAAATGTCCTCCCGATCCTTTTTCTCTTAACCCAGCAGCTATTTATGTTTTGCAGTGGTCTTTCTTTCTCTCCTTCTTGCTTCTTGCTCCTTGCTTGCCTGCCTCTTGCTTCTCTCTTTCTTTCTTTCTTTCTTTCTTTCTTTCTTTCTTTCTTTCTTTCTTTTACTCTCTGTTAATGGCTTTACTCCCTCTCCAGGATCCTTCATTGTTTGTTATCTCCATCTGACTTTCCTCTGCCTTCCTCTCTCCCCTCCTGCTCTTTCTCAAACACTAACCTGGGTGCAGTGCAGCCAGGTTGCCTGGCTCAATATGAAGCTTGTGTTATTAGCAGCGGGGTTTTGCTCGAGCAAATACCTCAAGGCTTAAACAGGCCGTGTTACCTCCTTGGCCCTCTTTTGTGTGCCATGTGTACATAAATCTCCATGGAAACAAGGCAACTCGGAGCAGAGGCCACTGAGAAATGTGGATGCCTTCTTTCTCAACAAAATGTACAACTCCCTCCTTTTGCTCTGCTACAGTGGGCTCAGTTTGCTTGTGTCACAGTTTGCGCAGTTGCATTTGTTTAAAAATGGGCCAATGCCTTTCTTTGGCTTTGTGTTTTAAAAGGCTTTCCTTGTATATTCAGCGGGACACTCACTTTTGCGTTTGTGACTGCACTTGGTTAAGGACTGCACTTTGTGTCATTGGTCTATGGTTAAGATCTCAGCTTCACCACACTTTCCCAGGCTTTCGGGGAGGACCCCAAATGCATTTCAAATCCCCCCGAGGCCACTTGACTGGAGGACCGGCACCTCCCACCCCTCCCGGATAGATTCCCCACCCCCACCCTGTCTGCCCGTCCTCCCAAATGAAGACAAATGGGTACATTCACCCCCTATCCCAGGCACTACACTGTACCTCACTGTCCTGCTTACAAAGCAGACCCTCCCTGTTGCCTGAGTTTCTCTCCATCCAATGTCTGCGTCTCTTTTTTGACATTGCAGGAGCACAACTGCTAGTAAACTTACTGTTGTCGCATCTGTCTGCTAGACTGGTCATGCTTAGGCAGAAGGATCTGTAGAAAAAGAGTGACAACACATTTCAGAGGAGAGAATTCATGTGAAGATTTTTGACCTTCCATTTTTTTTTCAAGTCAACCAGGAGAAAAGCACCCTCAAGTACCAGACTGAGACTTTCATGCAAAGGCCAGTCCTCTTTATCCAGGAAGAAGCCTTGTGAACGACCAATGAAGGGAAGAACAAAATGGGAAGGGGTAGTTGGTGGGGTGTGATGGGGAACTTTGGGCAGGGGCAGACAATCAGAGCGGTTGCCCAGGAGACACTAACTTCTCTGTGCAGCACCCCCCACCCTGCTTTGCTCCATCAAAGTCTTTTCAGTCCAGACAGGGCCGATCAGTGGCCCAGAGTGATGGTTGTCTCTTCTTTTGTCTGGCGGTACAGTACGGCCCATCACTGTGACGGCTCGACACGACCTGAGCAGGACAGAAAAATAAAGGCCCCGCCATCGCAGCGCTGTGCAAAATTTGCTTTTGGGTGGGCGTGTTGCTTTTAGGGGTGTTGGGCGAATCCCCCTGAGGATTTCTTTCTAATGTCAGTGCAGCGGGTCAAAGAGGGGATATGGTGTCTGGGGCTTGGGAATGGCCTGCTTGGGACGGATTCATCAGCGCCCCATTGAGTTGTCAAAGCTAGCCAAAGAGCTTCCACTCCTCCCTCACATATGTCAGGTTCATTTCCCAAAAAGCTCCCAAATTTAGAACATTTAGCAGAAGATGCCATATATTCAGTGTGATAAACAATATAACCCCCAATACGGTTTATTTTATGAACCTGTCCAGTAAGAAAGGTTATAGAACAGCAGACATGGAAAGAAGATCAAAAAGAACTAATTTACATTCTTACCACTTACATAGACATGCTTTTTTATGACTGACAGAATTTTTAAGCCGTGTTTTATGTGATTCAAATTAATGCTCTAGAGCGAATGACGGGATGAGAGGAAATATGGACCTTGTTGGTTTGAAATCTCACATTTAGGGATCACCAAACTAGCAAGTGTTACAGAGGTACTTTTAGGCGACAGACAGATCTAATTTACAACCAGCCTCTTTAAATCAAGGCATTAAAACAACAAATATAAATAGGGGAAAAATATAGGCCTTCATTTTCCACATATTTTTTTAGAGATTCGAATCCATGCATGGCATAACTTGAACTACATCAATTACCATTAGTATTTGTATGACTTGCAAAATTAGATTTAGATATTTGGATACTTTTTTAACCTGTAGAAATTTTGAGTCTATGGATTTAGTCATAATTACATTATTTGCCACTGTGCTAATAGTTGTGTGAAGATGGTTAATGAACCCTGCACATTTTACTGGGGAAGAACAGGGCTTGTTACCATACTGCCTCCTTTATGATCGGACTCCAGAAAGATCTAGATTTGGCCCCGAACTCTCCACTGGCACAAGCCTCCAGCTGAAAATCTTGCTGTACTTTAGAAAACCCTTCCAAAATGTTATAAGCAAACACAAAAATGCACACATGGGGACATATGTTCACACTCACTGATATACACGTGCATGCAGAAATACACATTTTTATTATTCACCTGCACTTCAGCTCGAAAGACTGCTTTTAGACTCAACAAACCGAAACGCCTCACGTTAACAACCAGTTCTCCAGCGTCTGTCGGGCAAAAAATGAAAGTGAGAGCGCTTTAAAAGCTTGTTCCGGATTTACTAAATCAAGATTGTAATTAGGCCTCCAACATGTGCGCAGACCTACAACCCACAATTACAGTGTGGATTCTTACCAAAACATAACTCTGTCAGGCCTCTCCTAAACCTCATGGTGTTGACTGCATTACCAATAAAATGTGGCTTACAATAGCTCATCAGTTTATAGACACTGGCCCTCTTGTTATCTCTAATAAAACACAAAATGATTGTTTTTAAGAGCCATGATGTAACAGTTGATCTCCCCTCATTTGTTTTTACAGATTTGTTTGCAATCTGTAGTCTGGGCTCTGTATTGGATTGACATTTTTTGAGCGGTTATGATAATGACCTTAGTCAGACCTACAGATGGCTAAATGAGTAATGCTGAAGCTCATCATCTCTTATGGGATCGCAGCTGAGTCTGCATGGTGTTTCCCGAGAACATCTTCATCTGCTTATGCAGGTCTGTTTCACAAACTATTAGGCACTCGCCAGACATTTTTCTCCCCTTTCTCTGTAAAACCTCTGGCTGTAACTTGGGTTGCCATGTGTGTCTTGTTAAGGGCAGTTATGACAAATGGCAGCAGCTGTACAAACTAATCTCTCTGTAGCTTTCACACATGGCGCCCAATTAACAATGGACCACTGTGGGGCCCTAATCCACGGTGCAGCCATCCTCTGGTCCCGCTCGCCGAGCCAACTGCCCCAGGAGACTCTTCTCCTCTGCACTCCTGCTAGTCGGCCTGTAACTCCACTCAGATGGGAGCTGGTGAACACAGAAGGCATGCTCAGGGTTGGAGACACGGTAGCCATCTTGTTTGTTTCCATGTTGGGAAGCCTTGTCCCCGAAAGCTACAGAGCCTGCGTTTTATTTGAAACTCTGGAGTTCTCCGGGATTGGGTTACAGCCCTGAGAGTGTTTGGACTCAGATGTTCACATGCACATATAAACTCACTTATTCAGCTTGTGTATTAAAACACATGCACACAGCTGCAGTTGATAGATTTAGCAAAGTGGTTGCTGAACAGGCGGGTGGGAGCAATGTGTGTGGGTGGGTGTGTGTGTTATAGAGCTTTCCTGTCAGTGGGCATATTTCCAGTAGTATGATGATAAACTGCTGTTTCTTGGTGCCTAAGATAGCTAAATGCATTGTGTAATGCACTTAAAGTGCGGGAGGAGAGAGCCTTAAACAGTGCATTCACTATCTCCAAGGTCTTATAGCATAAATTCTATGCCTTTACGATTGTAGGGTATAAGGTTAAGCCCACATTTACTTCCTTATGATTTTTAACTTTGGATTAATCCCAACACTGCTTTTGTCATACAAATGAAATGTCCATTTTCAATGTCGGAAGTCTTCCTCCAAGAGTGTCAGCAATGCGTTACATGACCTCCTTGAGCTTTGGATTATTTTATATTTCCAAAACTGTAATACTGTAGGACAAAAGTCACTGTTCTTTCCTAATTTTCTTAAAACTGATGCAAAACAAAGCCACCAACAGGAGTTTGAGCCTCAAAAGGGAGGGTGTTGACTGCCATCAGGAAAACGATGCAGGCCTGTGCCAAATCTATGACATGAATGAAACAAATGGATGAAGGAAAATGAAAATGGTTGGGGTGTGATCTCTGGCAGGCAGTTTGAAACCAGTGCCAACTATTATGAATGGGAAACCGCTGCTGAGCTAATGAAAAAAAAAAAGAAAAGAAAGAACTCGCTTTTTTCATCCACCATCCAAGAATAATTAAGCGCGCGCAGGCCTTCTGGTGTGGCTGGAGAAAACCACAAGACACTTGACTAACATCTCATCGCAGAGGAGGACAGTGAATCACAGATGGGGTGAAAGGCATTTTTGAAAAAGGAGTTCAGTTTGGGGACAAAGTAGAGTATTTCTTAGCTATGGAAAGAGGGCAGGTGAAACTTTAGGTCGAATTAATAACTATTTTATCAAAGAAAGTTGGCGACAAAAACACGAGTAAAATATATTTAGGGTATTACATAGTACATTGCTGGCATGTCCAACCATATCTTTCTTAAACTAACGTATGTACACTCACACACATTACATCTAGACATGAACACACTTTCAACTCTTAATCCCTGCTCGAGGTGTTTGGTAACAGGGCTTAAGGAAATCTGCAGGGATCATGTACTTCACAGTACTTAACTGTACTGGAGCGCTGATGCGATTAGTTGGTGATTCAATGAATTGATCGACAAAAGTTCAGTTAAATTGTAATAATCGATGAATCCTCAGAGCTTCCCAAATGTGAGAATCAGCTTCTTTTTTCTGTTTGGTTTAAGCTTGATGTTTGGATAAATAAGCACTCAAATATAATCAATCCGTATTGAAAATAAAAATGAGTTCCAGCCCTGCTGCACCACGATGTTCTGTACTGTGTGTATCTCTTACAGCCCTGTCTGTAAGATGACATGATGGAAAGAGCAGAATGGGGGCCAGATGTATGTTTATATATAGGACCTGACAAGGGTACAGAGCAGGACACCAGGCGGAGGCGTTCCATGTCACATGCACCCTATCACGTACACCACATGTACTGTATGTAAAGCAAAGAAAAGAACAACTGTTAATGATGCATGGTGGCCTGCTTCACGACACCACAGGCTTCAACGCTGAAAGAAGAGGAAGAGGCTAATTACAGCAGTTAGAGGGTGTAGTTAAATAAGATTTGTGTTGTAAGTAAGGGTTAAACTTACACAGTGCTGGTCTCTGGGTTAGATGTATTGCTTTTTGTCAACGAGGACCCCGTCAGCACGGACTTTATTTTAATCCTTTATCGACTCGCCCTGTAGCCGAGAACAACAACAATGTTTTTGTTTTACCGTTAAACCTTTTTTTAATCGGCATCTTGTATGCCACGAACATCACCCGGCGCTGACAAAGCGCGCACTGTTTGGAGGCAAACGCTCAAAACAAAAAGTGGTTTCCCCATTATGGCAATCAAAGCAACGTTATCAGCGATCAACATATTCTCACCCAGAGACAGAGAAGAGAAGAATGCCCCATTGACTGATACTGCCTGCGAGGCCGGTCGCGCTGATCTCCTGAAGAAAAGACCAGTGTCGCACTCCCCCCGCCCCCCACCCCCCCACTGCTCCCCACCCCTCCGCTGCCTCCCCACTCTTTGCCTTCTTCCCTCTATATATGTCTCAATACTTGGGGGATCCAGGAAGGGGGGAGCTGAAGAGGGTCGCATGTGTGTGTGTGTATTGTCAAGGTGCTGCCGGGCGACTCTATCCCATGCTGGTGGTGTGTGTGTGCGTGTGTGTTGGGAGGGGGGTGAAAAGACGGAGCCGTCACCTGCCAGACTGCTGGAATGTTAATGCCGTGGCTCTGATAATTGGATTTTGTACACACCGTCTGTGAGCAACGTCCAGCAACTTTCCCCCTCTTATTGTTCGACCGAGCCCCGGACCCTCAATAGGGCTCGGCTATGTTTATACAAGCACTCACGTCTCAATAAAGACTGTTTACAATGTGTGTGCGTGTGTGAGTGTGTGTGGTGGTAGACTTCTGAATCACGGTGCGATGGTGTGTGACGGGGTGACCGAAGTGAAAGCAGGAGAGTGTCAGATTATCGAGATCTGGCAAACATTTAAGATATTAAGAGATTTGTTCGGTCTTCGAATAGGATTTGCCCAGATTTTAGGATTGTTGCAGTAAGATTTTGTACATACTTGGATTAAAGATTTGTCACAATGGGACCTTCAAACCTTATAGATGATTTTTTTGCTTAACTATTCATCCCAAACTACCAGCAAAACTACATTTTCTGAAGGTTTTGGGTGAGTCAACGGCAGGCACACCCACTTTGGGGTTAAAGGTGAAGAGGAAGTGCTCCCTATTGGTGGGATATGTCCGAGGCGTACATGATCTGGGATCATTAGGGAAGTTATGGCTCTTGTTTGCATCGGGGGGAGTCTGGAATCGGGCCGGGAGCTGTGACGCACTGGTTTCCCTCTCGCTGGCCTCCCATGCTATTTCCACCCAGGCTGCAGCGGCTTGAGCTGGTTAAATGTCTCGGCTGCACTGACCTAAATTCCTCATATTCACCTCAGAAGACCTTTGCCTTAGCCAACCAACCGTTATTTCCATCCCTATAGTCTTCCTATGCAATGAGCATTCTCTTTGTTTGTGTATAAAAGTTCCTTCCTGTACATAAGGATGTTTGAAAAAAGCCATCCTATTCCCAGCTGTACGGCCTTGGAGCAGAACTGCTAAAAACAATGACAGAGGTTTTTTCTTTTGGCAGAGAGACTTGTTGTGGTTAGATAAACAGCCTCTAATTGCATTTAATCTTTTAAAGCAAGGTATTTGGAACAATTACTTTGGTATGTTTACCAAACAGCTGGTGTGTGGGTCGTTTTTTTTCCCACCTCTTTCGAAGATGTAATGGATTTGGTTCACCTCGCTGGTTAGTGAGAAAATAAGATAGGCGCTACATTAACTTATGCATGGGTTTGTATTCAGGCTTCAACTGTTACAGAAATAACAGCGTGAAAATCTATTTAGTTTGGGCAACATTTCATTAAAGTTAAATGGCTTTGGTTTGGGTGCCAGGTTTTCTGTTTTGTGTCACTGCAACACTGTGCCACTCCTTTTAGAAACAAATAGCATCTCAAACAACAGGTCATTAGCTCCGATATAATATTAATTATCAACACTGTTCTTACTTAGCAACATGTTCAATTCATTTGCTAATCATCAATGTTTTAGTAAGAGACGACAACACTATAAATGTGCAAAAACATGGTCTTAAAACATCTAAAATGCATCAGTAAGAAAAATCTAATAATAAAATATGTCAGTAAGCTGTATTGGTTCAGGAAAGATTAACAGAAAGCATGACTGTGTTACAGGCAGGAGCTCTGCGTGTTTATTATCCACTGTCTTGCTCTTTTCCCTTTAACCTGGCAGTAGTGTGCTGTTGCATAAACAATGGTCTGGGCAGCCACCTTTGGGCTATTGTAGCCTTCCACGTGGGTTGAACTCTGGCCAAGTGGATGTTGTTGCAGGAGAAGGCCCCGCAGCCAAACACGCGAGCCAACCAGAGGCCTCGGTTCCAGGAGGCGAGCACTCACTGGACGATACCCCAGGATAGTAGTGTTTGACAGCTCCTGGATCGTGTAGAGGAACTTGGAAATCCAAACACAGACGGGTGAATTGGCCATGTTGCCTTCCCTTGCAAATGTCCCAAATAAAAATGAATATTAAACTCACTTTGAATGAACGGATAAAGCAGTTTGGGCTGTCTGCAGGATTTGACATGCAGCATGTGTTTAGTATTCATTATGAGGTGTTGCAAAATGCATGCTCTCTGCATATCTCACTCGACTCACCCGCCACCTGTATAAACAACGTTGCTATTGCGAAACGGTTCCAGGGAAGACTCTTCCCGGGCTTGTTGTCAGAATGAGGTCAACCTACACAACTCTTCTCTTCTCCCAGTTCCCTCCTTCTCTCTGCCTTTAACTTGGTTCTCTTTGTTGTATTTTGTCCTTCAACATCAGGAGGAATAAGGCCACTAGATCAACTTCAAGGCATCTGTACCTACTGTACACTTTTTTATTTCCATCAGTGCCATTGACAACTTGTTCTTTTTAGTTTTGAATCTGTGAGAATGATCTGTAGTAGTCACAGGCAAAAGCCCTAATGCAATTATCTTAGCAATCAGCACATGGGGAATCCTGAAGCCCTGTTGGATTCATCTGTATATTTTCTTTAGTTGGTAACGGGGATGGGAGGTTGCTGTATCTGAATTCTCGCTGCATGACATCATTTAACCCCCCTCGCTGATCATTTTACCCCATCACAGCACAAAAGAGCGCTCTGAGACGTAAGAGGAGTGCACATGTATCATATGCTTGAAGTCTAGGAAGCACCTAATCGCGCCGCCCCGCAAAACGCCATGCTCCCAGAGGCACCGCTGGTGGACCGCGTCGTGTCTGGAACACTGTAACAGGATCTCCAGAGAGGAGCACAAAATGGGCGCTTTGTGTCCAAGATTTGTCCAGACAAACCCAGATAAGGAAACCCAACAAGGGCGAGCCGCAGGAGCTGCCTCTGTGACTCGAGTAAATAACCTTTAATCTAGGTCATGCAGCCAGATAGGGGCAGCAGCGGCAGCGGTGGATAACAGGTGACGTAAGAGATAAAGAGAAGGCTGATGTGGTCATTCCAGCTGCAACCAACAAATACTACGATTAATCTGCCAAATATCTTTTGGATAATTGTCACAATTTGGGGAAAAAAAGTGATATTCCAATTGAGACGATCTGCAAAATTATAAACATTTTTTAAACATTATTCACATTATCATTCAAAAATAATGACGATTAGATGATCTCTACCAAACAAGGACAGCATAAAATCACTGAAAACAGTGAAAAATATCCACTGCTCAGTTGATTCAACAATCTTCGGAAACACACAGGTTGCGAGCGTTAGTCATAACAAGACCAATGCACGCCCCCCCATAACTGTGGCCGGCACCCGGGGCTGTGTCTGTCTCCCTGCACGTCCCAAAACCATCTTCTCGGGGGGGCCAGCACCAGATCGCTACATGCACCATGTGTGTCGGCAGACCACAAAATGCTGAAGCCATTACTTGGCCCACTCTAGTGAAATTGAAAGCAGGAGCCAGGAACAGCAGCAGCACTAGCTAGTTTTGGCTGCGTGTTTGGGGGCAGTGGAAGGGAAGCCCGGTCAGATGGTAGTGCTCACGCTGACTCGTTGACGGCAGCAGGCTGCACACGGCTGAAGCCTTGTTGTCGTAGCGCCAGCTCCTCCCTCTCATGACCTCCCAGTGATGATTATTCCTCTTTCAAGTTTGCAAATGTGTCTGCATGCATAGACTCTTGAATCCTTCATATGGTGCTGATAGATCCCTGCTAATGCTGTCAGTCCTTCGTAGATCCCAGCTAAAACCATACCTTGTAGTCTGTTAAAGACTGATATTTTGTAAGCAACATAATTCAAATGATATGTTGTATTTGCTGAAGAATAAACACACAAATTCTGTTTCAAATCAGAAAGAACGATGATGTGTTGCCTGTTCTTGGGATTCCCCGCACACAACAGGAAATTACATAGTTAATATGCTTAATATTTGCAATATGAATTTGGTGCAGCCCGAATGGACCCCAGAGCATATCTTGGATATAAAGCACTCTTAACTTGATACAACAGGAACATTTGTCAAACTTTGAATCACATTTTTTTAAGGATTGGCAAAATCCTCTTGATCCTTGTTTACCTCGCCCAATTTGGAAAATGTTCTTTCTTTTCCACGAAACTTCAATTCTGATTGTACCTAGCCAATTGTTTTCCCTAGACGACCCCACTACAATGGAAGCCTACCAGATGCAAGATTACATTACACGTGTTGAAAACAGGAATTTAAGCAGCACTGTCTCATGTTCATATTATATAATGATGATACATTTGTCCAACCACCGTGTCATTTTAACCCGCACTATTTCTCTTTCTCTTGGCATTTTAAAAAGGCACATTAAGAACAGTATCCCTGTGGCGTTGGTTAGCCGACCCTGGTATCCAGCGTTCCTTAAATCTTCATGCTGCCTGTGCCCTGCAGGAACCACATCCATCTAATGCATTAGTTCGGGGTATTGTGTTACATGCGGAGTACGTCGTACATTGTGATTGAATGTAATTTATGTGCAAGACGATGATTTGAAGTAAATTTCACCAAGTTTACATTTCTGAAATGCTTCTTTCTCATGTGATACTGCACTTGGCGGCTGGTTGATTTCACTAGTGATTCATTGTTGTGTTTTTGCTACTGTACGTTAAGTGGCTTGTTTGCTTTCTTCGTTCAAATATGTTTGACTCTGCTTGTCTTCTATTCTCAACCTAATTCCGTAGCAATCGTAGATTACTCACTCACTCTTCTCTGTGCAACCAGTTTTAGGTAACATGTCGAGGCATTTCACAGTGAAAGGAAAAACATTTGCTAGCAAAAAAAACCTTCACTTCCCCATCGATGCCTTCAAGGTGGGATCCCACTCTGCTGCATTTGGCGTTTTGTAATCTATTTATTTATGCCTTTATTTGGTGGGATAAGGGCTCAGGGAGAAGAATTATCTTCAAGCGCACGTCTGTCATCTGCTGCTGCAGACAGAGTGCTCTTTCATTCGCTCCACTGAAAGAGGGTTCACAGAGATTTAAGGGCCAGCATTGTTTGTGCTCTGCGATGCTTAATCACTTTTGATTGGACACCATATTAAAACTTGGGCTCTAGGCGGGAGAGAGGCTCTTCATCTAAAGCGAGTACCCGTCCTCAACAAAAAGAGCGGCGCTGCCTCACAGGGTGGATGATGGGGACAAAGACGAGGAGAAGGATAAGATAGGGGACGGATAAGAGTGAAGGTCTAAAGGTTAACTCCCAAGTTACCAACAAAACCGCCTGCATAAAACTTTTTGATGTTGATTTGATAAGTGCATCTGTGGATTCAGTCCTTTATAAGCAAAAAGGAACATTATAGTTTTAAATGTTTAGCAGCTTTTCCTCCAATATCTTATCTTTCCGTGAGCTCAAGGAGTAAGATGGCGGCTTATTCCTAAAGCACTTCACTTTCCCACACACCCCCCTGCACTCCATTTCACTGCAGCACTGATTACACATAGTGTTTACATATTCCATAGAGCACTGTGACAGAGATAAACCTCTCCTGATGCTTATCCCCTGGCCACAATGTGGAAACCACTAAGATATAATGTAAACCAAACGTCGCAGCTGCCCTTTCATGTCTCAAGTGCCAGTTCTGTGTGCTGAGCAAGAATTTTGAGAGCCCGTCTTTAAGTAGCATTGGTTAAATTAAAGTTAAAACCATCTTGCTTTTTTTTCCTGTGTTTTAATGACACTGGCAAGGTCCTTTCATACAGTAAGTGTATTTTCAGTCTTTGCACGTGGTGGCACAGTGTTGATTCACTTTAGCTGAAAAGTGTTGAACCCCAGATTTCTTTCCAAAATACAAATGTATGAGCTTTAAGCATCTCCTTTTCTCTTCATAATTGATTGTGAAAAGTTTAAGTAGGGTTCTCTGGTGAAGAGGAGTTTTTCACATACATAGATGTGAGTTTTGGGAATGAATAATTGTAGCCAGGGATGGAGCTTGATAGAAAAATGTGATTAATGATCCACACGAGGCAAAAGAGGGGAGTGTTCCCCATAAAGTGGGTTGTGGGATTATACACAGGGCTATACTCGGAGGACTTCTTGGCATTAATTGGCCCATTTCTCCTGTGGCTGCTGTCACTCTCCACGGCACACTGTGGTTTGTGCATGTTATCACACTTGAGGTCTTGCACAGTAAATGTGTCACCTAGAAATCGCACTTGGCTAAAAATATCCTTGCATGTGCATTTCCCATCGTGTCACATTAGGGTTCAGCCATGCAGCCATGATGATTTAATTTGCTCAAATCAAGAACCAAACTTTTCCTGATATAAAAAAGCCCTCCATTTCTTTTTTCAGTTGGAGTCTAATCTTTAGGTTCTTCCTCGCACCTGCGCCACACCCTTGTTTTATGAAGTGCTGACAGGAGCGAGTGTTCTATGGCTCAACCTCCTCCCAGGTCACACAAACCCTTTAGTTTTCAGAACAGGCTGTACTACAGTGGCCAAGGTTAACTAAGGGAAATGAGGTTAGTCCAGTACTGACTAGCACCCTGTCAAGTTGAGCCTGTTTGTAATGTACCTCAGATCCTTTTCACTTGAAGTCACATAACTTCACAATAAGTCATACATAGTGCTGCCTGCTTTCGCGTCAGTAATTTAATATGTAACAATGTGGACGTCTTTACAGCTTTGACGGACTTGTTTTCTCTCGCCTCTACATCGGCTCTAAGTTGCCTCCATAAATCTAAAACTAATCCACCGAGTGTGAGCTCATCCTTCTTAATTTGTTTCCCCGCTTTACGTCCATGAAGATGTTCTCCAGCGACATATAAGCTATCACGTTGACAACCCCAAGTGGCTCCTAATACTCCGACTGATTTCTCTTCTGTGCTTTGATGCTCCCTTCATTATATTCCACGGGGCTATTTTCTCCCCTCCTCTTGTTTACGAAAAAGATGCCCAATGAGGCCTTCAGCGCGTAAAGCTTGAACTCGCAGCCTGCCGCGTGGCCACTTGGGCAAAGCTGAGGCCTACTTTAATCAAGACATGAGAATGACCCACTTCATCTTGTGCTAATTTGTTTTGGGGGAAATTAGGATTGACTGAGAAGAAGTGTTTCTGTTTGCTTTCATAAGATTATAACAAAGTCATATCTGCATTGAAGTACAATGTGTTGCCATAATTCCTCTGTGGCTTTTTTATTTTACACACTGTTTTCTGAACTCTTATGTGATAGCAATGAATCACTTGGCTGTTCGTATGGAAGCTGGCCTAATCTGTTGTAAAGCAGAGAAGTGGCACCTTTACGAGGTGCTAATGGCCTGCTAATTCTTGGGGAAAGGCTAACTGACCAATTCCTTCAGCTGAATGTTTACTACCCGCTGCCCTTTGACCCCTGTCTGTCAGGCTGAGGTCAAATGCAAGTTGTTGTTTCAGCACTGTGTGTGTTTACATGCTATGCTGACATGTTGGTTTTACAGCCCTAAATGCTGTATACCAACACATTCGATTCCCATGCATTGCAGTGATTTACGAGTGCGGACAGATTATAATAAAAACTGTTAGTATGTATTGTAAGGTTTGGGTCTGACGTATATTTTAAATTCTCTCCCAGATATTTCATCCTATGTATCAAAAATTATGACCACAAAAGTTATGCGGTAGAATAATTACATCTAACACAACTTCCACAGCAAAAAAACATACATGTAACAGCTTACTGGACTTAAAAGGAAGAACAGAAGCTGCTTATAGTTTGAGTATTTAGACCTAATGTGTTTTGTTTGGATCAATGTACTGTTTTTTTTTTAGAAGGGCACAAATTTAAGCCATTGTGAATGTTTATTTTTCCTTTTTATTCGGACCTATCATAACTAAGTCTTTGTACATCTAAGTATCCATATCGTTCAATTAGCTAATAGCCTGTCCCCTCCTCAGATGTATTTACTAGGCCTTGTTGTCTTTATGGTTTCCTCTGGCGAAACGTGCATAAATAGCGGTGGATAAAATGAGAGGTGATTTAGTGGCCTCGTCACAATGCGCCGGTGGCCAGCTTCCTACCTTTGTGTGGTCGAGGGGCTCAGGGGTGCGGCAGCGGATACATGGCCCGGGTCCCGGCAGGCTCCGAGGAGGGAAGGAAACCTGGTGTCAAAGGCGATCGCTTGCTGCCTCTGTTATCAGAGCAACAGGCGCTCGCAGTTACACTCAGGGATACTATTAACTACATGTATGTGATGCCATGTTGCAACTTGTGTTTAATTATAACACATGTTTAACTTAAGCATTCATGGGAAAATAAAGTGAAAGCAGCATAAAGCAGAGTCCAGTGGAAGCTGGTTGCGTGTTACTGCTGCTGCATGCTTTCTTTCTCCTGCTCCTCTCCGCACAGGCCTCTCCTGTAACCTTGAGAGAAGCCCGCGCAGGCCCCAAGTTCAACGAGTGCATGAGGCATATTTTCGCTGAGCGTGCTTGGACCGCCCCACTAAACCCCTCGACCCCCCACCCCCCTCCTCCCTCCTCACCATACATACAGCTCTTTTTTTCCCCTCCTCCTAAAGACGACTCCCTGTAGGCCTCTCCTTTCACAGCGCCTGCAAAGGAAATACATTATGTGTAAAAAGAATTCCATATGGTGTCATACGATCTGTGTAATTCCCTCAATTGATAAAAAAAAAATCACCTTGTATGCACAATTCTGTCCTTTGTGAAGGGGCTCTGTACTGTATGTACTACCTTGTAACATTTGCTCAACTTTTGTTCGAACCAAACAGGTTTATATAATTATGATATATACTGCAAATGGGTTCCACATGACATTAATGGCTAAACTGATTGAAAAAGGAAAGCAGGAACTTCAACAAAGGAAAGGTTGTATTATCTCTTCCTTTGCAAATACCTTAGAGTCACTTGTAGGCATTTTTCCAGAGGTGTGCCTGACATCAGCTGTTATGGCCTCCTGTTTTGGCTGAGGGGCGAGTCTGTGGCAGTCCTACGGGTAGGCTGTTCCAGGTAAGCCCTGCCAAGTTCAAGTGGCTTGGACCAAGCCCCGCACCGCAAAAGGGAAGTGTTTCTGCAGGGCTGCCAACCTTGAGAGAGCTGTGATTGCCTCAAGCCTGTTGTGCCCTCAGTATCAGCAAAGAGATAGTGTTTTCAACAACATGCACACTCAAGCTGGCCCTCAGGAAGAAAAAATATGGCACATAAAGATGTATATATGTAGATACTTGCCAGAGGGAGGGTTGTAGAGTCCAGTGGTGGCCCTTTGATACTCAACTAGCTGTTGTTCCCATGAGGTGGCTGCAATCAGGAGTTCATGTTTTTATGGCCTTTGGACAAATCAATGTGATACGAAACATATTTGGTTGGTTAGTTCCTCCTCTAAACGAAAATGTAGGGCATGCATTTAGCTTAAACAAAATTAAAGGCTAATATAGTAAATATTTTGGTTGGTTGCTATTCAAGAGCCACAAGTGGGAATTTTTCTTCAGAGGCAAGAAAGGATATGTGAGCACCGTAAAAACATTTTTAAGAACTGAGGAGACCATGGAAAAACACCTTGAGGCAAACATAACAATCAATGCATATGACTACGGCATATTTATATCAACATTTGAGTGACTGGGAGGTGCCACTAAGAGTTTAAGAGAGGTAAAGACAAGAAAGTGTGTGTGTATACTGTATATTTTTGTATTGCCTGGAGCTGGGGTCATGAGCTGTTGTGATGAAGGAGGGAATCAACTCGCAGTCAAATGAAACAGGGGCCACTTTTCTTTTTTTTTTTACAGTTTGTCGCTCGCAGCTTTAAAGGCACCCTGCCAGAAATATTAAACGTAAACAGCTCTGCTCGCCTTCCTGAGCCGCAACCGGGGCTGAACAGGAACTGGCTCTCTCCTCGTCCTCCTGCAGCTTTTACTCCAAAACCCCTGCACCCCTGATCTCAGTGAATGAACTTTTGGCATCTCTGATAAAGTGAAAACAACATGCTTGGGTGAGTGGAAAAGCAAGGACTGTGGGAGCTGGCTGTGAGGCGGGCGTAAAGGCCCCTGTGGTGTGGCCCTGAGTGGACAAATCCTAACAGGCAGAGGAAGTGGAGGAAGGAGTGCTGGGAGGCGCATACGGATTGGTGGGGAGGCGTGCGGGCGGTTTACAAGGAAAAGCGGCAAAGGGGGAATTCCCTTTCCCGTACTGAAAAGTGATGGAAAAAGTGACTGCTAGATCCCGTTCACGCCGCTCCATGTCAAAACAGCCGAGCGCTGCCGTCATCTGTGCAAATATTTCAAGAGATTATGGTTTTGGAGCCTCGTGGGAAAGGCTGAAGCAGCTCAGTGAGGACAGCAAGACTTAAACTTGCTTCAACAGAAAGCCTTGCCTTCTTAACTTTATCAGAGCATGAATGTAATCACAAAACCACAATATTCAAGGTACCTGCAAACAAACCATAACCTGCCAGTTGAGGCCTGATGACATATGTCTTTGTTCTGCGTATCATCGTAGCATTTTGGAAACGGCCCAGAAATAATTCGCAAACAAAGGCCCTTTACATTCTCGTACTAAAAAGCGAGGGCGGGCCAGGCTTGCTATGCTCGAGGACACCACATGCTCCACACCTTTGTTTCATACAGTGTGTCGAATGTGACCAAAGTGTGGCGTGTACATATGATTTGTAATATGTCAATACACACATCTTTCCTCAAAACCCTGACAAGCTACTGATGATGTTTTCCAAAACCATGTGACCAAACACTGCGGCCACATGTCTGGATGCCATGCTTTGCTGCAACATTGTTTATGACTCTCAAACAACAGAATCTGAAATTAATTTAGCGCCTCTCCTCTTCCCACTGTAAACTGGCGCTGTGCAGCCAAACCACATGTTGTTATTGCTGCAGTGGCAGAGGGGGCTGCCCCAGCAGGCCTTAGTAGCACAGAACAGATTTGCTCTGTTTTTTTGCCAGGATTTTGGAATAGAGTTTCCTCTCTCTCTCTCTCTCTCTTTCTGGCTGTGGATACTCGCTTAGCATGCACTTAAGTATGATTTATAAATCACTCATTGTGGTGTGGCAAAGGGAATACTCTGGAAAACCTGAGAGATTTCATTTGCATTTTGATCTCCTGGAAGATGTTTTGTCATGATTATATGCCGCTTTGTTGATGTAAGTGACTAGCTGTTGACTGTTTTGAGTCTCTGGGTGTTTGTGATTGAATTGTGCATCTGGGAGCTGCAACCACAAAGAGCAGAGATGGTTTGCACCTTAAGTGCTGTTCGCTGCGTATCTCCAGACAGTTAGAGGGTCCATGAGGTGCGGAGGAGCTCCACTGTCTCTGGATCGCTGCCAACGCTTTGACCTTGTGGCGGGCACAGCCACTGTCACTCCCCCGTGAGTTATGTGATAACTGGTTTTATGATGCAGCTTTTTTTTCAAACCACTGCTCTGCATGCGACCATGGCTCACCAAATGAGCGTTTACCTGGTGCTGTGATTAAACGACAACAACCAACTATTTTCTTTATAAGAGCCTGTGAAATGACTTCCATAATGTCCTTGTTGCCCTAAAAGCTTCACTCCCTGGTCTTGTGCCAGTGCAGACACCCGAACCCCACTCCCTCAACAAACCCTGTTGCCCCCTAGCCTCGATCCCCACAGATGCTTTGATACGGGCCAGCTCCGACTGGGGGCCTCAGTATCCAGGCTCATTAACAGGAAAGGAGGGGTTTTACTGGCCATGCGGCAGGCAGCCGGCATTTAAACTACCAACAAGCTCCTCCATCGGACTGCTGCTTCTGAATAACATACACCTAAAAGAGCTAAAACATTTTTCCGTCATTACTGCACTATTGGGAGTAGAGAGTCCAGAAAAGTGTGGGCATTATTAGAGCTGAGCCTACGATCAGTCTACACCTCGCCAGAAGGTACCGTCCTAACCCATGTGGTATGTTTCACAAATAAAATCCACATGTAGGATTGGGTACACGCAAACATGTGGTGTTGATCCCTTAGGGTTAATGAGCTGATATATAAAAATGTAAAATTGGATCATTGGATTCCCAATTCGCAGTTTTTGGCTGTATCTGTTGCATTTGTGAAACCAGTACTGGTATCAGAAGAGTATTGATAACCAGCCTTATCCTCCGTGATGCATATCTGAATACCAGATCAGGAGAAATGATGATGCAGGCAGCACAGCAGCCCGGCTAGTAAAGAATAAAGCTACATGACTGTTCATTTGCACCTGCCGCTTCATTCCCTACTGGAGTTGTAATGGCAAAAATAAACTGGCTCGACATCTGTTGGCAATGTCAGTAGTCTGTTTTTATGCTTGTAATGACACATTAAACTCTGTGGTTGCTTCTCCCCTCCCCCCACCCTTCTCCACCCTATGTCCCGTTCCAGGGGAGCAGTGCCAGCAAAATCGTCTGAATGAGTGCACGCTCTGTTTTTCTTTGTCTGTTTTGGGCCAAGATCTGGTCTTAGATGTGGTGGCATTCTATGATCGGATAATTCCTTCCAAGGTGTGTGTGTGCGCGCGTGTGTTTGTGTGCGCTTTACCGCCGCTCGCTTTGGCAGAGCCCGGGGAGTGCAAACAGTGGCAATGGGTGGCAGGAGATCCTCGGTGGCCTCTCGCCCAGCTGGAGGAGAGCCATTTGCCCTGAGAGGGAGCACCCAGTCGCCCTGGCTCGGCCTGCCGCTCTCGCCAGTGGGAACTCCTCTTGGCTGAGGCTTGACGCCGTCGTAAGCACTGACAATCATTGACACATCACTGGCTGAGGCCTCACAGACACATTACACAGGCCTCAAATGAACTGACTTTGGCAGAAAAAAGATGTATTGGTTGTACAATTTGCTTTCATATTTCCACAACATTCCTTTTGAATTTGACAGATCTGATTCTCTTTGGAATTTGTACAATTGAATTCCTGCTAGCATGTTTGCTTGAGGCCGCCAGGGTCTTAAGTGTGCTTGTTGTGAGATAAACATGTAGGTAGCATAGCAGTCCCTAACTGTGCTCCCTTATCAGTGCAGACCAGAGCTCCATCAAACACATTAATATAACAACATGTTGGCTCAGACTCACATAACTGAACGCAGAGATCAGGGAGCATATTTCAGATGTTTTTCAGAAAGGTGCATTTGAAAAACCAAACCATACAGTATTTATTAACTAGGTCTGTGTGTGTGTGTGTGTGTGTGTGTGTGTGTGTGTGTGTGTGTGTGTGTGTGTGTGTGTGTGTGTGTGTGTGTGTGTGTGTGTGTGTGTGTGTGTGTGTGTGTGTGTGTGTGTGTGTGTGTGTGTGTGTGTGTGTGTGTGTGTGTGTAAGTTGAAAGAAGGTTGGCGGCTAAACCCAGTTAGGGCCTCGCTAGTATCACAACCATACTGTCCCTGAACTATGATCTGTGGGCCAACTTGTCTCTCTTGGGAGAGTGGGGAATTTCCCAGACCCCTAAACACCCCGCCATCTCTCATTCCCTCCGCCCCCACCCCCCTCTCCCTGCAGACCGGTCGAGACGTGCAGGTTTGAACCCTCTCTCTGCGTTTCTGGCCTCCCATGCCTATTGCCACTCAAGCAGCAGGGGTCCAGTGCATTTGTCTCATAATTATCCGACTGGATGGGGGGGTTCTGAAGATGAAAGAGGCGAATCACAGAGCTCCTCTGTCAAAGGTCTGTCTGCCTGACTGGGGGGTTTTTGGATCTATCTCCCTTGTCCCCCTCTCTCCCTCGCGCGCCCACCCCACCGCCTCTCCTCCTCCATCACACAGCCTTACTTCTCCTGAAGAGCTGCCTCCACAGAGCATAATCGCCGACAGTGAACGCTCGTGCACAGCCCCCCCCCTCTACCAGCCTCCCCGCTGATTCATTCACAACTACAAAACTGCAGAAATACCCCCCACCCTCACATCCTGAAAGACTTCAGACTTTTTTTTTTCTCCCCCCTCACATGCTCCGCCCACCAACCCATGGGCTAGCCGTCTACCTCACCCGCTTGACCCCCCCCCCCACCTCCATCCGCCTTCTCTTTTCTCCTCACCACCCTCCCCACCACCACCTTTCTCCTTCTTCTCCTCTTAACTACTGGCTAGGAGTTAATGGACTGTTTTGGCTAGTCTCCAGACGGTGAGTGTCACCTCATTAGCCTATAGCGGCTCGCTCCCAGACTGCTCCTTGTTTGTGTGTGTGTGTATGTGTGTGTGTGTGTGTGTGTGTGTGTGTTTGTAGGAGGAGGACTACAACGACGGAATGTCATTGGTCTGTCTCCCCCCCTCAAACCCTCCCACCACACACCCCTCACCCTCTGCCTCTCCCCTTCCCACCACTACAATGAATGAGAAAACATGCATGCATAATTAAATCTATAGTCTCGTCCTCACCGCACCCTCCCTTCCCTCCTTCCTCCACAGCCGTGCATAAAAAAAAAAAAAAAACTGCTCCTGCTTGGAAGTTTGCCACCGTTAAAAAAGAGCGGTGTCTTCCAACCAGAGAGATGTGGCCAACCTTCCACCCTCGCATGGACCTATTCTTTTATATCGAATGGCAGGGTGGCAACAGCGGGCGAATGTAAATGCCACCCGGTCCTGCCAGTCAATTACGCCCCAACAAAGCTAATTGTTTGTTTGGTGCATACCGAAAAGATGCCGGGGCTGGCCATTGATGGGCCCATTGTTTCAGCGCAGATGCAAAGTTCTTTTTTCTCACAGGCTAGACTTGACGCTGATTAAACTTGTGAATGATGAGACCACACTTTCGGGAAATCAGCTAATTTATGCGTTCTCTGTAAGTGTAAACTATTTTAAAGCCTACATCTTAGAAATAATTTCAATCATCAATGAATCTATTGATCTTTTTTCCACACATCAATTGGATTTTTAGTCCATAAGATGTATTGAAATAGTTAAACACAAATATCCTAATTTACAAGAGAGGAAACAGTTGTAACTTGTGAATTATTAATGACTTCAGAAGATCATTGTTGGGGATTGATTTCCCGTAGATTCACTAAGTGATTGTGTTAGCACAAAGAATCATGCTAATCTTTTATGGATATATCTGCAACACTTGATGCAATGGAAGGCGCCAGGTGCCACAAAGGAGATAAAACATTCGGGCAGCATGCTTAGAAGGAAGGAATGAAAAGGGATACTGGAAGAGGAAAAGAAAAACAAAGAGTGTCATAAAAAAGCAAAAGGGAAAGCCACATTGTGAGAAAAGGACAAACAGAGAGAGAGTGGGCGGAGGTGGGGACATTAAGTGGGCCGCAGTGTGCTGACTGGAGGCCAGCCTGCTCATTTTTCATGGGACAGATGAGCCACTGTGTGTTGTGTAGTTTGTCTGCTTCACACATGAACAGCACAGATCAACTCGCTGCAGGATGCCGGGTGTGTCTGCCCCTGTTTGTGCATATTGTATATCAGCCTGTGTGTGTGTGTGTGTGTGTGTGTGTGTGTGTGTGTGTGTGTGTGTGTGTGTGTACACGTCGCACACGGCATCAGACCGCAAGCATTCAGAGCTGCTTTTCATTTTGTGTTTATGCACCGTATAGGCGTCCGTGTAGAGGTGGGTAAACTTTATTTCACAAATTAAAAGGTGGGGAAGTTGCATTTAGATGGGTTAACCCTCATCTGCATCCTTGGTTTTGTGGTTGTGTATCCCTTTGTGCTCACCCGGTTCTTCCTTCTCCTCTCCCGGGCCGGTGGGGCTAATGATCCGTCAGGCCATTCAGTCCCTTGTTCAAGGCCCACTCGCCACTGAATGCGCTCCCTCCCCGTCCACACTGTTTGGTGACCTCAATGAGGAGCCTGTTGTCCTCCCGGCTCGGTTAAAATGCTCTCCTCTTTTCACCGCCGTGAGAGTTTACTGAGGAGAAGGCACAGAGACTCGGACGGAGAATAAGAGGGCCCGCTCTTCATCGGCATTAGTATGCAACGATTAGAAACAAACACACACTGATGATACACACACCGAGGTGGCAATGCCCACATCGAGGGATGCACACGCACACAGACAGATACAAGTGAGCTCGGTCACACGCAGTTAACCACACACACACACACACACACACACACACACACACACACACACACACACACACACACACACACACACACACACTCTCACTGTATGGCTTCTCATTGTTCCCGTCTGGGCTCGGATCCCACTTGATTCCATAAGTCTCAAAACCCTGACAGTCCTACTGTGTGTGTGTGTGTGTGTGTGTGTCCCCTCCTGCTCTATTGAACAAGTCTGTGGTGTCTGGCTTGGAGAAAAGAAGGCAAAATGTCATTGTTCTCACAGACGTTTCAACTTTGCCCCTCTCACTTTCTATCTCGCCTTGTTCTGAGAATGTGTGTTGGCCTGTGTTTGGGTGTGTGTGTGTGTGTGTGTGTGTGTGTGTAACACATCTTACTGTACCTGCATTCCCTGTCATTCGATAGGGTAGCTATCTGGATTACCAGGTGCTCCTTTGAGCCAATAAGAAATACTTGCCTTGTTTCAATTATGGGATAATCATTACAGTGTCACAGTGTGCAGGCTCCATTGAGGGATTGAGTCGAAGTTTGTTGAATGGAATACAAAACTATGCTTTTCTGTCCGTGCAAAAGCATGACTGGTAATGAAACAATAATGCATAGTAGAGGCAAGCATCGTATACTTTTTAATCTTCCTCGTGAGACAATACCACCCCAAGATGGCGCCCATTTGGCTGCAGTCATTTGTCTTCCCTTCACCCTCGGCGTCAATATCGCTCTCCTTTAGGCCCGGTCAGGTGCCAGCCCTTTGCAGAAGGCCATGCATGAGTCCGGGTGGGTTGGGGTAGGGGGGTGGGGGGGATGCTGAGATGCCAGAATTTGGCTCTGGTGTGTGTATGCGGGGAGGGGTCGGCGGCGGGGGGCATCGCCAGTTGGCAGGCTGGCACACAATGGCTGGCACGATAAGATCCTCCCTCTTCTGCGGGCAGATTTCCTCGCCCATATCTTTTGTTTGGCTTGTTTGGGTTGCAGCTCATCCTGATAAAGGCCACTTTGTTTAGACAACAAAGCGCGAGGGAGGGAGAGAGCGAAGAGAGCGAGATAAAGAGACAAAGAGATAGAAGCAGAAAAAAGAGAGATAGAGGGGGCATTAAAACAAAATAAAGGCGGCATAGGGGGGAGAGCATTGACATACATGGAGACTTTTAAAGAAAGATGTTAAAAAACGAAACATGAGGAAATTTGAAAAAAGATACATCTGATAAGACGATATCTCTACACACACACTAAATGGTAGATATACACAGAGGCACGTATGAAAAGATACAATAGAGGAGGGATACTGTTGCAGATAGACAGATAGCAGGACAAGGAAGAAAGAGATCTGGAGGAGAGCAGGTTCTGCCGGCTGCTATAGAGCCCGCCGAGCAGCGTGAGGTCATCGCTGGAGCTGCGAATGATCGAAAGCAGGAGCAGAGGAGGACATGGGACAAAGTACACACACATTCCATACCGGCACATGTACGGCCATTCACTGTTAAGACTAGCATGACCCTGCACTTCACACTCATATTTTTTTCTGTGTGTGTGCATTTCCAAGCAAGAACAAACTGGTCTCCTGCAGCAGGAAGGGAAAGAAAAGCAGGAGGACACTGAGCAGAAAGTCTGCCCGGCCACATCAAATATTTACTCAGGAGCAGCTGTATTGTCGAAACATTACGCATTGGAGCTGCTCCGTAATTAGGTCGATATTTTCTCCCTCTCTCAGTTTCCCTACTTCTCCGGGAGTCCACCCCACTCCTCCACACTGCCCTCCCCTCGCCTCCCCAGGCTGCTGAAATGCGTCTTGGCTCGGGACCCATGCCTCTGGCAGCCAGAGTGCTATACATGTGCACAGAACCCCGCTCGGCATAAAATGGCTGCCAGACAGGCTTCTCCTCCTGAAATGTCGACAGCGGTATGCATCTGCAGGGTGTGCGTGTCGCGCGTGCGCACAGTTTTTTTGTGGACGATATCTGTACATGTCTGCAAGTGTTTGCGGGCAAGGAACGTGCACCACCGCTGTCAGGAAAAAAAAAGAGAAAGTTTCCCAAACTATGTGGCTAATTTAATCCACGCTGTGTGTATGTGCATGTGTGTTCTGCAATTTAGTGGGAACAGAATGGGTTTGATGCCAAAAAATGAGAGGGTGGGTTAGGGAGAGTGTGTGCGAGTGTTTTAGTGATTATAAAATCCAGGCGAGTAACACACTTGGGCGTGGAGAAACCTCACAAGCACTGAGAAAACTTTCTTTCAGAGCCAGATTTCTGTTGCCATTACCCCTAATTGCTGTAATCGTTACAGTGGTATGATAAGTATCCCGCCGGACAAGAAGGTGTAAGAACTCGTGGACAAAATACCCACAAGCCCTCTCCGCTACTTTTTTTTTCTTCAGATAATGTGATTCATACGTCGTCCTGCTTTTTCACTTCCTTCGTGAATCGGTTTGTTTATTTAAACAAGTGGCAGGGACAGAGGGTGCCAAAAATGTTGTTTGGAAAAGAGGTGTGTGTGTGTGTGTGTGTGTGTGTGTGTGTGTGTGTGTGTGTGTGTGTGTGTGTGTGTGTGTGTGTGTGTGTGTGTGTGTGTGTGTGTGTGTGTGTGTGTGTGTGTGTGTGTGTGTGTGTGTGTGTGTGTGTGTGTGAGAGAAAGCGTGTGTGTGAGAAAGCGTGTGTGGTGTCTGGCCCTATGATCTAGGCCTGCCAAGCTCCCGGGGCAAAGCCCAGTCTCCTCGACCGCAACTGTTTATTTACAGGTTACACTACTGTTTATTTGAAGACTATCGGATTGGCTAGGGCTCTGCACAGGATACCTTTCAGATACAGATACCAAGCTCCAAATATCCAACTTCTTTACTTTATTTGAACCCCTTTTAAAGTGCATTTTTGAATGTATCAACAGGCAATTTAACTGCACTTAAATCCAACTTTTTACAACCCAGTATTATCTTCCTTGGACCTGTTTATGCTTTTAATTGAGGCTTTATTGAAATACCTGTTGAGTGAGGATGTGAAATAAAGTCTTCGGCAGATATAATCAGCACCCTTGCGTCCTGATAAGTGTGCGCACACCGTTCTAAACGATGTAATCAGGCTGATAGAAGATGAAGGAGCTTGGAGTTGCCCTTCCCGGGTCAAAGGTAAAATGTAATGCAATAGGGGCGGTGTTTCCAGCTCCGGTGCAGACCTGGCAGATGCGCCATATGCTCGCGTCCCACCTTGAGTCATCCAGGTGGTCTCTCCTGGTGCGACAGTGGGGCCTCATGCTGGAAGATGCTGCCTGGGATCTCTAATTGCCACCACCATCTGCTCTTTTTGTCATGTCAGCCCTCGGAGTAGGGAAAGAAACCAAACCAAAGACACAGAACTCCTGATCCGATCTAAACGAACCTCTCCCCTCACCACCTTCTCTGAGCATTTACCTCATCTCTACTCTCCGGTTGCTCTTTTCTCTCCTCTGGCTCTTTTCTTCCCCGCTCAGCAGTTTCTCAGGGCGCGAGCGTAGACTTGGCAGTCGTAACGAGACTGATGGATGACTCTGAAAGTGGCATGGGGAGGGGGGCGGAGACGGAGAAGACAGGAGACAAGGCCACTGAGCTCCCTGCAATCACTTTATGGACATGTGCTGTGCCAAAACCACACAACCCTCCGCTCGCCCACAAAAGCTGCTTTACACACTGTGTGTATGTGAAAGTGTGTGTGTGTGTGTGGGGGTCAACTTAATGGAATTGTTGCTTTTTTCTGCAAGGCAAACTTTCCTGAGCAAAGACAATGTTGTCAAGAGTCTTTTATTAGTGCTATGATTCACTGAAAACGTATTTTATTTGTCGGTGAGTGAATTAATCTAAGATGCAGATGTTGTTCCAGCTTCTCAACTTTGAATATTTGATGCTCTTCCGACGTATATCATTTAATATTTTGACGTTTTAGACTTTTGAACAAGGAATTTATGTCACCTTGAGTTCTTGGGCATTTTATTCACTTTTGGTCATTTTTGAGGACTCAAAAAATAGAATAATCAGTAGTGACAGCCTTAACTTTTCTGTGTGCACATGAAAATTACCAGACATCCTAAGAAAATATAAAACTACTGTTGTGTTGCAAAAGCTTTTGTCTGGCTTGTGTTTCTACGTTTTCTGGAATCAGAGCACGGAGTGTGCGACGGTAACTTTAACTCCTCTCGTACATATAGGGCTAGGCATACTGAAGAGAGGGTATTTTTTTCCTTCTTAACGTATGGTCCCGTTCCCTCCCTACTTTGTCATTGTTGAGCTTCAGCCAAGAACATTCTGTTTTTGCAGGGCTGTTTAATAGTCAAATTTAGGAGAGGGGGAACGAGAGAGACACAGAGAGAGAACAAGAATAAATCTTTCAACTTTTTTCTTCCCCCCCTTCCTCTTTCCTTCTCTCTGTAACGCTGCTCATGAGAGCTGCGGCAGGAAAAAGGGGGTGTTGTTGGACGGCGAGGGTATCTGAGTTCACTTTCTCCAGCTTCTTGTCTGGGCTCTTGTGTTAAAGGCGTAGATAATAATCTCCCTGCTGCTTCTTGTTGGCATATGGGGGCTTCGGTCGTCATTACGGGGGTCCACGTTGATCACTGTTTGGCACGGCAGCAGTTCAGTGTGTGATTGTGAGGCCTTGATATTTTGGGTTTATTCTTTCCAACAAGTTGATGTCTCCCAACGTTTGCTGTTGTTTGATGAAGGAGAAACTGCTGAGGAAAAGACGTCAGTCCGGGCCGTCTCATACCAAAGCCGGTGGAAAGAATTCCACTCATGTTTCCTTGTGTTTCCCCGCCCCTCCTGTCCTCTCTCCACGTTCTGTTCTGTGCTCGTACCTTGCACAGCAGGACCGAACACATTCTGCGCCACCCCCTCCCTCCAACACTCTCTCGGCCCCTTTGAAAAATTACCCAGAGGTCTGCCGGTAAAAACTTTTTAGCTATCCAGTGTCAGACAGAGAGCTTTTCCTCTACAGTTTGCCTTCCCATTAATGATAATGCTGTTCAAACAAAACTGTCTTGTTTAATGCACAGTGGCTCTGCTCGCCTGGCAGATAAGGAAAAACATTAAGACGCCCTGGAAGCCCTGAAACGCACTTTGTCTTGTTGAAAAAAAGGGATTTCTTCCCTTTAAACAACCTGAGGGACGATTAGTAGGCCAAAAGTGTTTGACAAACTGTTAAAATAGGAGATCAAATACATTTCTAAAATACTTTAATCAGGTTATCTTTGGAAGAAAAATCAATGCTGACAAGAGAACCGTGTTTCAGTAAGATGGCATGTTATTGTCCTTTACTAAGCCCCCTCCCCTCATCTCTCTGTGTGTTTGCAGACTCGCAGCAGTCAGGAAGTCCCAGTAACAATGAGCAAGGCAAGAACCCTCTTCCAGGTATGTACAGTACCAGCCCTCCTCCCTCCTGTCATCGCTCTATTGTTCCTGGCAGCTCACGCTATGCACATCGTACCTTACCTTCTTTAAATTGTGTTTATCTACAGGCAAAATAGCAAAGCCCTTACTTAACAAAAACAACTCAAACAAACTGTACTGTACTGCCTTAGGTGTATTTTCCATACCATGTGATCTAATGTCAATCGTAGAAAAATGGCAATTTTAAAAAGCACAGAACCAGCTCAGTCTGATTTTAATAAGTTAATTAATCCGCAAATAATGGCCCATCAGATCAGAAGAAAAAAAATGACACACACTATAAGGGATTTTTTTACTTCTGGCTGAGGACGTAGCTTAACTTCAAATGGAGCGAGGAGAAATAACTCGGATGATTACATTTGAAGCGTCATCATCCTGGAGGCCAAGACACTAAAGAGTGAAAAGTTTACAGCAGATTGCACCTTTGGCTGGTTGCTGAGTGTGTCATGTTGAAGCCGCTGCCAAGAATACTCTCTCACAGCGCCGCTGTTGTTCCCTGGACTGACCTGTGCACTGTCGTCACAATATTGGAATGAAAAGAGTTTGAGAAGTATAATTAGTTGTCTACCTCCAGAGCAGGTTCTGCCAATGCAGGTGCCAAGGGAAACATGTTAGCGAGCCAATGACTCAGGGCTTGGTGGGCCCTCAGCAGCGGCACAGCTCCCCGCAAAACCCGTTGGCTCACTGGAGGCATGAGGCTTTGTAGGTGCCAATCGAGCCGCCCGCCTATCTCTCTGGCACGGCCTCACTGACTTTGACACCGCATCAAAGCAGAGCCGGAGTAATTTGGGAGTCAATAACTTGTCTGGCTGTTTGACTTGACTTGTAGCCTCTGATAAGTGTTGGTCATATAAGATATGCTTCAAAAAAATATACATTACCATGTCATTTGTTCAGGGTAAGAATATTTTTCAAAAACAGGAGGAAAAAAGCTGGGACAAAAAACACTTTAATTTGTTTCCAAAGAGGCTTCCAAAGTTTACATTGGATTACATTACAGAGTAAATAAGCTTTAATGTAAATACTGCTGCGAACGGCTCTTTAAGGTGGGTATTTGTTGATGTGATAGTGTATCTAAATCCACTGACAGTTATTAAGTTTTGCTTGTGTATTTGATTAAATACGCGGCGCCTGCAGCTCGGTGCGGCCTCCCTCACTGGTTTCCTCTCAGCAGCAGTTTGAGTCGACACGTCTCCCCCCTCCTCACACACACACCTGTCCTGTCACTCTGTACTGTACTGCTGCACACCACACTGTTAGTGTCAACTGAAAAACAAGCACAGTAACTACATGTTTATTCCATAAAACACATTAAAGTCCACACATCTCATCTCAGAATAGTTTTGTTACTACAGAAAGAAAGCATGAAAAATACTGCATCATTTTCTTTTTACCAGTATGACTGAGTCCCTGTGTGTCATTAACTGTGTATTTGTCCGTGACTAATTTACGACCTGATATACCTCTTGCTTTTTTTGCAATTATCTTTATGATATAAAATGTTAAATATATTTCTATAGACATAGATACCTTCTTTTTTCCATTTTTGACTACTTAAGGTAATGCTTTACGGAGTAACAAGGACAAATGCCAATGTTTTATAAGCTTCATCGAGGAATAATCATCGTGGTTGTGAAAAGTGTGTGTAAATAAATATCAAGCTGACGGCTTCAGAAAAAGAAAGTTGACATATATATTGATCACTTTGTTGGAGGTAAAATCGTCAACTCTTAACTTTGTGGTATTTCAGTTGTTTAATGATTGCATCATTTGTGTCTCTCTGTCTACAGTCTACTTGGAGGACAGCTTCATCAAATCAGGAGTCTTCAGTGTTGCAGAGCTGGTGCGAGTGTCCAGAAGTAAGTGCACACACGGTATATTATTAACTGTATCCAAGTATGTCCCCCGCGCTCACAGGTGTTTTCAGGTATTCTGTTCCTTATCACTGATCCCACCTCTGCTCACACTGAAAAGCTGGGCGGTGCTACGAGTGAATCGCATGAGGAGAACAAAGTCAATGTACTGACAAGAATGTAGAGGGTGTTAGTTTCCCTGCCCTAACAGGTGCAAGCCAGATCATATGAGTCAGGGAGACGTCAATCAAACGCAGTCTGTACACGCCCACAGAGGTCTAATCAGGTCACAGAGAAACGTTTAATCTTTCCTTTTAATCAAATGCAGACTGTAGGTGGTTTTTATTTTTACAGAATGTGTAGCTTTTCTACGAATCCAAACCTGTGCTTATTTACTGAATTGCTCTGCCGTACCACTGCAGTGTGGTAAATCCAGTTTGTCCAGTCTGTTGACTGCACCGCCGTCGGTGCGAGCCTGCGTGCATCTGTACTGACACGTCCACAGATGCACAGCCGTTGATGGTTGTTCTCGCAGCAGTCCTCTCCTCTCCAAGGGCCCCCGAGGTGGCGTTTTCCTATGCGTTTTAGCTCAGGAACATGCCTGAGGTGTACAAAGTCTCCAGTCACCCCCAACAACCTGTGATTATGAGCAGCATACCTGTCTGTGTGTTAAAGTCTATTCCAGTCCCATAGTGTGAGTCCTGTTTACTGCAGAAACTCTTGAGGTGCAGTTCAACTAAATGTCAGCCTCCACCACAGACTATTACTATGGTATCTGCTGTCATTAAAAGCATTATAACTAATGAAGATCTTGATATTTCGAATAATATTCAGACTTACAAAATATTACAATTGCTGTTTTCAAATTATGACATCCATCTGATTTTTTTTTTGCTGTTTGGAAATCATGACAGTGTTTTTCTGGAGCATATTCCTGCTTCTCATTAATGACAGAATGCATACATGTATATACAATCTCTGTTTAATATTTATGACAATGGCAATCCTTACTATTTTGAACACCACATTATTAGTCAAGAAAATACATGAATAGCTAAAGAAAATATTTGAAGTGAAGAACAAAATCATCCAAATCCTCAACTATCCTGTCAATTACCCTCAAACATCCAATAAATAAAATAAAGACTACATATTACCTGTACACAGGGTATTTTCATGTGAAATCCTCATTGTAGTCAATTGGCGATTCACGTGTTTATGGCTGTGGAACAACACTCGGTATCTAAGGCTGACCTTGGTTTGTGTCTACCTGCCATATCAAAGTGTCTCTGCTGCTGCAGAGTGGACCAGGTCGTGCTAACGCGCTCATACATCATGCTCTGAAAGGCGGAACCTGCTCCTTTTCCATGCTCAGAGACTGAATACCCTTTAAAGCCCCTGTTTTTGTTTAGTGTTTAATTCGCCCCCTGACCAGATGGCCGCCGCGCTGCCGTGTCTGCTCTCATGTGACCAAAGCCCCTGTTTTCACTGAAGCCGACTGAAGTGGAGCTGGAATTTTAAAAAGGTCGACGGACACACAGGAATTGTCACTCACTCAGCCGGTCACTCCCTGGGAAGATATCTAACCAGCCGCTCGTCCGTCAGCGTGCTCCTCTCCGGACTCTCCGAGCTCCGAGACGTTCTTTGAAGTCCATCAAAGGCACTCCGCGGTTCAAGGCTGACTCGCAGTCCAGCATTTCGACGAGGACATTCATTAATGCAACAGGAGCCTCCAGTGCACGATATTTAGTCAGTGTGGACAAGCGCAGGCAAATTAATCTGTTGATGTGAATGTGTGGAGACAGTAGTGATGAAGCATTGTGTGGCAGATTATTTGCACCATCATTTGCTGCTAGAAAACCAAAGCAGGCCAGCCAAGTGCCAAACGCCGAGCCAAAAAGCGAGAAGCCTGCACACACAGAGATGTTCGGGGGTATCCTCTCCTCCGCCGCGAATAAAAAAACAATGATGGTGTGTTCAGCGCTGGCCGGATGAATTCCTCCACAGACAGCTCAGTGTGGTGGCAGCGGGTGGGGGCCTTTGCCAGGGCCGCAGTGGGCTGCCAGGGCGGAGGCTGGCGGAGGGATCGTGCCAGTGGTGAACCTCAGACCACAACAGACGGCGCCACACACTCCATCCTCTCATCGACTCCAAACCACGCAAGCGCTCAAGCTGCAGGCCACACAGACACACAGGGAGAGGGGATGGGTGGTGAACTCCTTTTGTTCTGTAAACACGGGCCCAGCCTCCTTTGAAACAATATCCCTCACCTTGACCGCAGTGAGAAAAACAACACTTTCACCACTGTAAATCACTCCGCAGGGAAACCGCTGAGTTTCAGATCGGAGCAAAAAGAGGATAATAAAATACCGATGATTTGATTTTCACAGCTAGCTCATGCAACCTTGGATTAGGGCTGCACCTTATGAACATTTCATTATTTTCTAGACTAATCAGTTACTTGTTTTGTCTTTAAAAATGTCGGAAAATTGTGATAAATGTGAATCAGTGTTTCCCAAAACCCAAGAAAACGTCCTTCAATGTCTTGTTTTGCTCACAAACATATTCAATTTACTGACATAGAGGTGTAAAGAAAGTGCAAATATTCCAATTTAAGAAACTAGACTAGAGTGAAAGAGTTTAAACTTTTTTTTAAATGCTAAAAATGTTATGACATAAGTTTGTAATGAATCTAATAGCTTATAACCAGGTGATTAATCTTACCACTTTTGGTACGGTTGATGCTTCAGAAATTATGTTAATAAGTAGCAAATGGCCTTTTATAAAATGTTGATCAGTGTGTCTTCTATAAATAAGACTTGACTCTTCATTTTTTTTACGTGTATTTATTTTGTAATGCTAAAGGACCTAATTCTGAGAAACATATTATCATATTTCTACTAAACACAACATTATAAATGATTCTTTGTGGAGACACTCACAGATCATGTATTAAATCAACAATCTGTCAATCTGATTGGTGTGAAAAACAGGCCTTGAAGGCGCAATGACAGAAGCTAACTTTGTCGTGAAATGTCCCTCCTGCTCGGGGACACGGTGACTTGTTAATCAGAGAGCTCAGCAGAAACGCTCGTGATGGTCAGACAGTTAAATGTGAATCGGGAGAACTTAATTTGATACATCGCCTCTAAACACAGCGCGTCAATAACAGTCAGTCAAGCCACTGTGCAATTAATTGTGCGTCTCTAGATGCAAAGTAAAGACAACACTGCTGACACCGAAGTCCTTCTCCGCAGTAATTACAGACTAACTGTCCCTCTTTGTCTCCTCCGTCCTCTGCAGTGCCCATCATCCACGGCGCTGCAGTGAACTTCTCTATGACTGACATGCCCAGCCAGCCCTACTACCACGACCTGAACTCCAGTGTGGGGCTGCACCGCTCCCTGTCCTCCCCGCCCGGCAGGTCAGTGCAAGTCAAAGCAGCAAAGCTTTTTGGAAGTTAGGGGGAAAACAGTGAAAGTGTTTATTACACTTTGTTGGGGAATGCAAATCTGTTTCTGATTTATTTTCCTTATCATTTTATTCCATATCACTCATTATACACAAGCAGTAAAGTATTCTGTTGGGCAGCTGTGGCTCAGGGGTTACACGGTCGTCCACTAATCTGATGGTCGATTGTTTTATTCCTATTTCCTGCAGTCTAATGCCAGCATTTCTTTTAAAGCTATCTTCAAATTTCTCCTATTATGTACTACCCTAAACAGATGCCCCCTTGAATTGTAGCCTCTGACTATTAATGAATGTATATGAATGGGATAATGTTTATTTGTTTATGTAAAAGTGCATTGAAGGGTCACAAAGACTGGTGTAGCTTTATAAATGCTTGACTAATTACCATTTTATTCTACGACCAACACGTCTTTGGACACACTCAACATATCAACTCCTCTCCAGTCAGTGAGTGAATATAAGAAAAATGTTCAAACGATGACAAAGCTAACATTTTGTCAACCAAAAGCTCGTCATTACTGACATAATCCATCCTAAAGCTGGGCTGAAAATCCCTCAATCTGGTAACATTTCTCGGGTATAAAAATGTCCCCCAGATCCAGTTATTTCCAGCGTGTGGTATCAACAAATCAGATGAAGAATGTCCCCCCATTACTTTATTTGTCCAGCAATTATTACAACAGCAAAAGTAAGAGAGAATAGACTTACATATTTAAAAAACAACAAAGTACGCAGACGTTATTAATAATGAAAAACATAAAGTAAAAACAAATAGCAGATAAGAACACCATGGTAAAAAAAGTAGCAGTATATTCTTTTGTATATATATATATTGCACAAAGTTTTATATTTAGACACATAGATGAGTATTCCCTTAGGTACAAAGACAATAAGCAGCACTTTCATCAGTCATGGTTTGTTTCTGTTATAATGTATGATGTATTTTAGACGCCATCTTGAAAGTCTTGATACCAAAAAAGGACGGTCAATGCTCAAATATCTACTCTTCCTCCTCCCACAGCAAAAGGCCCAAAACGGTGAACATGGATGAGAACATGGACACGAGCCCGACGGGACCCGACTTCTACTCGTCACCCAGCTCGCCAGCCAGCAGTCGGGCCAACTGGCACGATAGAGACGGAGGTGAACTTTTTGAGCTCATTTATTTACTAAAGGGAGATTTGACAGGCTGAATCACATTCATACAGTAACACAAACACTCAGAGCGCTTGTGCACAGCAGCATGTTGACAGATATTAATGAGGGATAGGAACGCATTATCTGCTTCACCATCAACACATGCAAATGGATTTGATCAAAGCAAACGACGCGCTTTGTCTTTTAACGGCAGCTGAACTCTCTTTAGCAGGCAGCCTTGTCATGAGCTACTGTACATCAATGCCGCCACCCCTTCCTCTGCGGATGAACTGCATCTGGTTTGTGTGCCCATGAACTCGCTCAACTCTCTTAAAATACATACCATGACAGAGATAGCCCCAGGCATCAGCACTCGTATAAATGTTTAAACCCATTTGAACCGCTGTCAGAATATAAATCTGTATTCTGTCGCACCTGTCGCTCACACAAAGGAAACATTGGATCCCACAACACTCACGGTCCGTCCCGAGAACACACTGTTCCAGCTGAAATGCAACACGGTGTCTGAGAGTAACTCTGGTTATTTTTAGTACTGATTCACTTTACAGAACAAGTTTTACTATCATACAGTGGCAGAATACAGTAGTGAAATCATGAGTGAAAATATAAATACTCAAGTAAACATTTTACTTAGATAGCATTATTTAATTTTACCTCCACGTATTTCACAGCTTTATTTACTTTTAACTTTCAGATTTATAGCTATAGTATATTAATAAACATTAACATGTAATTATGAGTTAAAATATCAACCAGCCGTATATTATGTTATGTGCTTAAACTCTCCCAGTTATAGACACATAAATGCATTAATAATCATAACCCAGTCATTAATATACATAATTCTGAAATGGACTACCTAGTAAAAAAATCACTTTCACTTTTTGTACTTTAATATTGCTACTTTTGCTTAAGTAAAAGTATTTTCTTTGAAAAAAAACCTTAAACACCATGCACTTTTATAGAGAGATCCCTGCTCATAACCCCGATGAAGAGCTCTTCAGGGCTAACATGTCAGGTGACGTCTCATCAGGAAGTCATGATACACATCTTGGCTGAACTTGAGAGAAATTCCCCCTTCAGGGAAGTTTTGACGCCAACTGTAAGGACTAGTAATAAGGGAATTACAAAATAAAGCTCATCTAATGAGCTCACACATGGGGCTTACTGGATTTGAAAAAGGTAGAGATGCAGAGAAACCAAGCCGTCCTGCATATGAGAGAGAAATCCTCCCGGGACGGCTCGTATGTCTCATTACGTCGTCTCCTGGTGCGGAGCAGAGCCCGTCACCCTTTTAATTAAGGCCTCACTGTCCCGTGTTTCCGGATCATTCCCACTCTCTGCTGACTTCTCTCCACTCTCTGCTAACCACACTCAATTTCGCCAATGTAAGAATTAGACAAAGGGAAATAAAATGTCCCACCACATTTCTGTCGGATCCAAGTAGGAAGGCTGAGAGAGGAAAATGCCAGCTGATTCACATATCGCTGGGTTGGAACCACAGCCCATTGTGGGTACGTGAAAATGCAGCACAAGGCCTGTGTGTATCGCTTTGCGTAAACTTAGATGCTCTGGGGCGACGAGAAAGGGAAACCAGTGGGTAGGAAACTCTCCAAAGACAGCCATTATTATGTCAGGAGAGAATAAATGAGAATATTAAACCCATATGAGGCCTCCTGCAAGCGCCAAGTGGTCACTTCTCTCGCATGGTGATCGTTCAGCAGGAGGGAATAGTTTCTGTTGTGGATTTTTAGGTACACCTATTTAAGATGGAAGGAATCGTCGAAAAGTTAAACACTTTTTATTTAAAGTGTTTAATTTGTGGTTATTAATCGTCCGATTTAATTTCCTGAGGCAGAGGAGTCCCGGAAGGATTTAATTAGCACAACACAGGAAAAAAGCTGAATACTTCCACCGCAGAAAATAGTTCCTTTTTATACACGGAAACCTTAAGCATATCAATCTTTGGGAGGTATTTATCCCTCTGACACAAAAATGAAAGCACTTAAGCCTGTATCCTCTTCCAACCTCAGAGTGGGAACTCCCCCTGAATTCCTGCCACCTTTGTCGGGAGATGAGCGACTCTTCCCGTCACTCGGGTGGTTCCTTCCCCGTTTTCAGGAGGAGTGAGCGCGGTGAACACAATGCCCCAGAAATAGGGTTTATTTTACTTCTTTTGGGGAGGAAAAAGATGGATGATTTGAAAGCTATACACCTCAGGAATCTGTGACAGAGCAGAAAAGCTCTTGATGAATGTTTCGTAGAAAAAGCAGCATCTATTTGTTATCACGTTCTCCTCAGACGCCGTGTCTCACCACGGAAAATTGAAAACCGCACATCTGTGACAGCAGCATATTGCTCATGAAAGTGAGGAGCAGCAATAATAAGCAACATTTAAAGAGTTTTTGCGCATGCTTTCAGTCTATAGAGCTAAACAAATATCATGAATTCGGGATTATTCATGGGGAATCTCAGAAGCTTGTCGGGAACCGTGTAAGGCCGAGGCGAGCAGATGTTTCAGTGTAATGTTCTGTACGAGATTACGTTAGGGTCTTGAAATGTCTAAATCCTATTTGAGCAACCGGCTGCTTTACTGAGCATCAGATCTCTGGATTTAATTGTCTGCTCAGACGTGACAAAAGCCCAGTTTCCACAGGACTCGTATTTCTTGGGGATGTCCGGTGAAGGATTCTCGAGATAATGACTGATTTTGTAGAGTTTGTCATTTGAAAAAATACAATGGTTATACTTAACCTAACATATATTCACTTTTTGACACGTAACTCCTTTCACTCTTGAGAAATATAAGTATAAGTAGAGGGACATTTTGTGATTAATTACCAGCAACACACAAAAAAGGTTGTCTGTGCACCACAAAAGTAATTTTATATTTTTAAATGTGGGACACAACACAGAAGTTTCTCTCATCTTGTCCTTTGCAAACATGCTCCCGAAATGATCAAACACCTTGAATTTGAATAATAAATAAGCCATGTTCAGATTTTCCGACCTTGAGCGTGCATTCATGTGTGTGTGTGTCCTTGTGTGTGTGTGTTTCCCACCAGCAGACATGTCCTCTCCCACCATGAAGAAGCCAGAGAAGCCGCTGTTCAGCCCCACCTCCCCGCAGGACTCCTCGCCACGACTCAGCACTTTCCCTCAGCCTCATCACCCCGGCCTTACAGGTGTAGGACACAGTGGTGAGTTCCTGCTGACTCTGAAAAAACTGAAAATGTTGACTTTAATTAAATGTATTATGTAAACACATTTCACAGAACTGTCTTAGGTTAGTTGAAAGCAATGATATTAAGTTGAACCTAATATTTAAACTGAATATTAATGGTTTCAACCAACCTAATACAGTTATGTGAAGTCTCTTGACATAATACATTTAATTACAGTTTTTTCAGTTTACCCACAGGCTGAATCTGGACCTCTATTTGACTTTATTCCTCAAGCGCTGTGGATATAATCCATGTTCATTGACCCTCTCAGATCAATGCTTTGTCTTAGCTCCATCTCACAAACTTCCTCTCTTGCAGTTATATCGACGAGGAGCCCCCCTCCACACTCGCCCCTGCAGTTCTCGGCCTCGGCGATCCTGCCCCCGGCGCCATCGCCCTACTTCTCGCACACCACCATCCGCTACCCGCCCCACCTCAACCCCGCCGATCCCCTGAAGAGCTACGTGCCGTCATACGACCCGTCCAGCCCGCAGAGCAGCCAGGTCAGCCGTTTTCCTTTCTTTTCTTTTTTTGTTGTTGTTGTATGTTAAGCAAGTGTGTAGTCCAGAAGTCTTTGGCAAGCGTTTCCTGGCCTCGAGTCGTCCTTTGTTATCTCGTTGGGCTCGGTTCCCATCTGACCCGAGAGAAATTTCAGCCTGCATGTGTCATTATTTCATTACTGCCTCATTGCAAGTACAGACACATCTTCCTGTTATTCTTGTTTGTGTTTTATCTGAAACGTGCTCCTGTTCATTCATTATGTCATTAGACTGAGGTGTTTAAAAAAACTGTTTTGTCTCAGGGCAGCATAACAAAATAATTTATAAACCCCAAATTAAACATTTTAATCCCTTAAGCTGACCACAATTTGATCATATTTGTCCATTTATTGAGCGCTTGGCTGCATGTGGGGAAATAATATTGGTCAGAAACCTATAATTACAATACCCATCATAACTAATTAGAATAATTCAGAGTAAATTAAATCATAGTTAAATTAAACCACTTTTCATTTTGCAGGCAACCCCAAAGTGACCTTTGCAAAGCACTTCATGTGACAGAGGAGCATTTATATATATTCTGCCTGATAGAACGCTCAGGAAAAATGTTACAGTACGCTCGATGTCTCCATAAAAAAAAGTCAACCAAACTATTGCGTTCTCACGTGACATACAAATCTGTATCTGGACATTATAGTAAATCAAATAGCTTAGGGCCTTTTATAAATTCTCTCACAAACACTGGTCGCTGTGTGCTGGAGAGAGAGCAGGCGTCTCTGTAGATGAGAGAGCCGTGTGATATTTATGTGAGTTTTATATCCCCGCTGTTCTCACTGTAAACAAAGGCCTCGTAGACGGCTCCATCTCCAGAGCAGGGAGCGGGTTACAGGGCTGGGGGGGGTGGGGGGTGGGCTGTTACTCGAGAGAAAAACCGCGGGGAATGATAAAGGTTGTAAATATTTGCCGTTGCCGGGGCCCGGCTCTTGTGCAGAATTAACTGGCCCTCTGCTGGGGTGCTGGAGGGGAGGCGGAGGGGGAGGGGGGGATAGTGAGGTGGGTTTCAGTAGGGAAGACCAGTTGGGGTAGGAGGGAGGGAGGGAGGGGGGAGGCTCAGCAAATAACACAGCGTTTATAATCCCATGGATGAGTGCCAGGATGTTTTTATGCTTGCTTTAACGCAGATTATATTACACTCTAATTAAACATTCTATTCACATCCAAAGGAACCCTGTGGACACAATTCTCCTGCAGAAAGGCCTGTTTGAGTTTTGAACCCAGGGCGGCCCTGAAATGAACGCCCCAGACAGTCTCCAGCCGCCTGAAAGAGTAGCTCCCACTAGCTTCCTTTCTTTCCCTTTCACTCTATATATATACTTGCACATTCACGGCATTGTAGTTCGGCAGCTCGCGCTCTCTTTTCATGCCCGACTCCTCCTAAATTCTATTTATGAGCGCCATTAAAATCATTGTTTGAAATCATGTAGGAAATCCATCGTCAGTGACTGAGGATCTATTGTTGCTCACGCCCCCTGAAGTTTTAGTAATATCTGTGACAGCGCAACGACCAGAAGTAAAAAATCCTTTCTTCAGACGGAGCATTAAGTGTAGAAGCACCTTTTGTTGTTGATTTGAGAGCGAACACAGCAGTTCAGAGGAGTTAAACCCCCCCCTACAGAAAAAAGGAAAAGTTTGTTTAGCTCTAACTGTTTTGGAAAACTGTAGTTTTGTTGCATTCTTGTTTTCGTTTATTGAGATCTGCCCTACTGCACATTTACAAGCCAACACAAGCTTGTAAACATGAGTCACAGTCAGCGTGCCTGTCCCTGTTTTAGCGGCAGACAAAAAAAATGCACTTATTGCTTGGAAAGCACCTTTATTAAAGCATGATGTCTGTGTTTTTTCTTTCATTAATGTTTCCTGGTTAAGCTACTTCAATTTCTAGCTGATATTGATATTTGTATACCAAACAAAACAAAAGCTGATAATCTCCAGAGGTGCATCGACCCTTCCACACATGTTTGGTATTAACCTCTCTTGAGTCTGAAAGAAAACAAATCTGGGTTTTTGCTGAAATGTGTTTTGTCCCCCCCCCCCCTGCAGCCTAACAGCAGCGGTCAGGTGGGGAAAGTCCCGGGACACTTCACCCCGGTCCTGGCTCCCTCCCCGCACCATGGTGCCGTGAGACCCGTCTCCCTCTCCATGCCGGACACCAAGCCCATCACCACATCGACAGAAGGTGAGTACCAACCCCCGTCCCTACTAAATACCTGTCTACATCTACGCACAGGGTTCGTACAACACATGGAAATTAGGATTTTGTTTTATCCATTACGATGGTTAGGAACATGCTTGAGTTCAAATTCAGTCCTTAAAAATGCCTTATCTGCTGTTCATCTACTAAATTTAGCATTTTAAATGGAATTGTCTTTTAGGCGTCGCACAACAACGATACATTTAAATAAAGACAATCAAAGCAAATATGAAAAACTGGTCAAATATAACAAATATACATTCATTGCAGTGGGTATAAAGCAATTCTATTCAATTTGTTTGCAATGTACAGTAGTAAAACTGTCAATGTGGTACCCTAAAAGTGTCTAAATTGTACTTTTAAAGTTATACAATGGTAGGTGACTACAGATCCATATTCTTCAGCTGGTGTTAAGTTGCTCTTTTATTAGTCGTGATATTCTTAAATGAATACACAGTGTAAAACGCACCTATGAAGACACATTTAAATAATAGCTAAATATACTTGTGAAAGATCATCCCTTGCTTGTTGACAAAATTACTAAAGGATTTCCCAAATGTACACCCAGTACATCTCCACCTGCACTGGGTACCGCTGTGTGTTTGTAGTCTTGACAGATGACTGGCACTAAGTCACTGTGGAGGAATTCCTGAAATGCCAATTGTAATGCCGGCGTGTATTTGTGTTTTTTGTCATGGCATGTTACCCAGGCTACTCAGCCCCTGGCACCCCGACGGCTAACCGTTTTGTCGGCCTGAGCCCCAGAGACCCCGCCTTCCTCCACCAGCAACAGGTGAGACCCCCCACCCCCACCCCCTTTTCAGCACTCACCTGCTCCTCTTATCCTCTCATTATCTTTCCCCATCTCCCCCCACATCAGACGTGTTGCCCCCCTGCAAAAGCCTGTCGCACTCTGAATGTGATTTTCTGGAAGCATTCATCTATCTCGTTAGATCAAAGCTCTCATAGGCTGAGGTTGGGAACAGAATTCACCACTAGGATACAGAAATAAAACAAGTTTTTCAAAAGAGGATTGAAAGCATGTTGTAGCAACAATCTAACTTCTAAACACTATATAGCATTAGAAAAGTACTTCAAATCTACTTGAAACACCATAATTACAGATAAACACACTCATAAATACCCATAATGCCTTATTTCAATAGTAATAACCAATTATTATGAGACATTGTATTTAGTAATTCACAACTGCTGCTCTTTAGATCTTTTTATATTGTCATATTGTATTATTTTTCCCATAGCTTTCATACATTATACCCGTTTTATAATGCATGATCATTTTTATATTTATGAGTAAACAGATTATTAGTATGTTTTTTAATGCTTTAAAGACATGGTTGTCATAGAAAGTAATAATTACAATATTTTCATTGCTAGATTTATTTCAGTATTAGTTTTATTTTTGAAGGAGCCTTAAACGACCACTAATTCAATAACCTCAGTGTATCTGTTAGCTTAATATGAGTAGTTTATATCAATTTAATATCACACTATGTGTTGAAATATGCACTTCAGAGCCACACATCTAAAAGCAACCACATTTGTCTCATTAATGTTTGGTATAGAGTGTGTGTTGGAGTTTAAATCCTGCAGTGTAGGATTAAAAATTAAAAATGTCCTTAAATTATTTTTTTAAAAGTCAGGAAATCCACTGTCATTGTGCAGCCACCGCTCAGAAGATGGATGAGACATGTGGGTGTCTTTGGGAGAGTGATTTGCATAGCTCTATTTCCTTCACACATTTCTTTAGAAACACACACACACACACACACACACACACACACATGTAATGCACACAGTCGTTTACTGTACACAGCTGAATATTTAGAGTTGGCGTCTTGTGGTTGCCCCAGCAGTGGCCTTAGGGCAGATGTGGTCACCCCGTGTGTGTGTGTGTGTGTGTGTGTGTGTGTGTGTGTCTGCGTCTGCGAGGGTTAGAAGTGTTGCGGTGTTGTCGGACGGGAGAAAGTGCTCTCCCCCACCCCGTCTTATTGAAAGCGCTGGTCTCAGGCCAAGGCTTTTCCAACCACAACTAATTGAATGCATCTGCACGCGGCTACATAATGATCTCTGGGTTTCTCCTCAGCTCGCCTTTTTTTCTTCATGTTTAGTCAAAATGACAAAGCCGGCCTCTGTTTCTTCACTCCTCACTGTCTTTATGTTTCTCTTTCTGCCTTCCTGCTCCCCAGTTTTTCTTAAAATCAGAGAAGGCATCAAAAATATCAGTGGATGTCTGTCAGCAGTCATGGGATGCTTTTATTTTGCTGGGGAAGAGGAGGAGGAGCAGAGACAGGATTCACTCGGCTGATGTTGTGTCGTTTGTCTTGTAGCCCTTCTACTTTTTGAAGCGAGGCACAAAGTGATACACAAAACAGAAACAGTGTGAGCCGAGCTGCAGGATGCAAGATCAGACGGCTAGCCGACAAGAGTTAGAAGTACCCTTCTGCAAGATACGGCACACAATGTACGTAGAGACGGACTCAGATATCTCTGCACTTTGTGAAAGAGGGTGGCTCAAAATGAGAGAGAGTAATAACATGCTATATCCAGATGAATAAATGATCTGCTCGGCTTAAGGAACTCTAAACAGTCCTCTCATTGATTCATCATGCTCCTGCTTGTCACAGTTGTTGTTGTTTTCTGTGGTGTGATTTAACGGCCTGAGATCTGGCCCTGCAGAGCGGAGCGGGCCGACACCGAGCCAAGTCCCTCAGGATTAAACAGTCGCACCCAGCACTCTGTCACTGGGCTCGGCTGGTGACGGGAGTTTACTGTGTTGGATCCGTGAGGCTTTACCCACACTTTGAGTTGTTTAGCTGCAGCCGTTTGTCGCTAAGGAAGGGTCACGCACATATGAAGTGTTAAAGTTTTAAAGCAATCTGTCCGTCTGTATGAATTATAGCTGCCACGACTTGGACTGCATCTACTTCTGATGGTTTTTTGGAACACACATTGTTTTAATACAATAATAAACAATAAATATCCCATGATCCTTGCTCAAATTGCCACTAAAGTTAATCTGCAATGAGTATACTACAATGTATCCATAAGTAGACACTCAGACAGTCATAATTCAGATATAACTATTTCGGTAATCTTGTAAAAAATGCCTCTCGTATAAGTATGCTTCTCTGATTTATATCATTAAAAAAGTGTTTATTTTTGGGGATTTTAACTGACAAAACCATATATTTATTTGGACAGATTTATATATTTTTTATTGTTTTTGGACATTTAGTATACCAAACCATTAATCTAGAAAGAAATAAGCAGATCAATAAATAATAAAAGCAGGGTTACAGCCCTACAATGAATAGTAATCATATTATTTCATTACTATAAATTAATCTTAATAGTCATCTAATACTTGGTTGTAAAGTTTAAAACCCATTTAAGAGCAGTGCCTATTTTTAAATGTGGCACCTCTAAAACAGAAGTCCCTGGAAACACACTCTGTCACACACACATGGGGTGTCACACACACACACACACACACACACACACACACACACACACACACACACACACACACACACACACAACCACAGTAGGCTTCAAAAATTAAAAAACAAAACAAAACAACACCACCACACGCTCCCACACCTGCTCCATGGTTCCCAGGCAGTGAATGTGTGAAACCCTCCATTCATCTCTCGCCTTGGTTAACCCCTCAAGGGAATGCCAGCGTTGAGCATTCCGCAGGGAAAGGTCCGTGATCAGATGTCATTTGGTATTATCTAAGGAAGGATCCTAATCCACAATCTGCCCGCATCTGTTTGCTAACGTTCCCCGGCTCCTTCCCCCGTTTCCCTCGCTGGCCGTGCCACTGTGATGTGCCGGTGCCAGCGGACAGATGGCGAGCCCCTCGAGGAGCGGTGGCACCGAGCGTCTGGCCCAGCCGCACATTCTCTCCAAGCTTTTGTCAGGCTGCAGAGCGCGGGGGTTTAGTTTCCAACGCTCCCTGAATACAGAGACAACACACAACAACATGCATTGTTTTTCATTCAGTTTAAATAAGCGGCTATTGATCCTGTAAAGGGGTTAATGGAAGTATTTTGATAATCACTTAACTGTTAAAGGCATTTTTCATCCAAAAATGTCGTCAAATGCAGTTTTTAGTCTCTCAAATCTGAATATCTCCTTCTCTTTTCTGTTTATATCCCATTGAAAGGAGTATTGTTGAGTTTTAGACTGAGAAAACATCACACACAGACATGACCTTGGATTTTGAAAAACTGGAAGGGACATTTTTTACTATTTTCTGATATTTTGTAGACACATTTAATGTGGAAAATAATTTGCAGATTATCTATAAAGAAAACAATCATTCAGCCAAAGCTATAAAATTCTTAAGATGCTTTCAACATTCACCCCTGAAATGGCCTATTTATTACTACTTCCAGAACAAAATCAGGGCCAACAACAAAAACTTGGACTTATATTATCATTATCAATCTCATGTTAAAGACCATCAATCAATGTAGATTGATTTTTAATTAAAAGAAAGGGTTAGATCTAGCCCTATTTATTACATCCTTGAAAGGCTGTTCAGATTCACCCCTAAAATCATCAGTTTCTTGCCACTGCTTCGCATCATATCCATAAGAAATCCATGCAGACAACAAAAACACATCAGTGTATTTAAGTGTGGTGTAAGTAGGAGACCATCATCTCCTCCTGATGTGTTCATCCAGGTGCTTCTTGACCGCTGCAAATGGCTCTGAATATTCAGCGTCTGCGTCTCTGATTAAATCTCTCTTAAGAGCCTCTGCCGAACGTCTGCCGCTGCTCGCAGAGTGCTAACAGTGCAGTTTCATCCCGATGCATTACTAAATGAATGTGTTGACCACAGGGCAAGGTTAGCCGGGTATTGGCAGAGATAGCTCTCAGCTGGATTGCCGACACGTGCGCTCGCATAATGCATGCAAAGGAGACACAGTTTGTGTGTGGCTTTTTTGTTGCAGTAATTTGTAATCTGTATGTAAGGTTGGCATGTCTTTAAAGCAGGGGATGAGGGTGGTAGTGCGGGCGCGCATGTGTGTGTGTGTTTGTGTGTGTGTGTGTTTGTGTGTGAACATGTGAGTGAGTGTGCTGTTTAACTCCATTGTAATGTTGACCCCTAATCAATAAAAACAGTTTAGCTAATGAAAAAAAAAGTCTGCATGCTTGAGGGCATGCGCAGTCCTTCCTGAATCTGAAAGTGCACTTACAGTGAAGCAGTGATTATCGACAGCCTGCATGCATCCTGAGGATTGCATGGCTTCATTGGCTAAAAAAAAACACCCTCCACCCACAGATGAAATCCCTCTATGACCCTGTCACTAACTAACTTTTATTTCCAGGTTAGCTGTCACCACTAACTGTGATTGCATGCTTTTTCTTTCTGTCTGTTTTATCCATAGCTTTTGATTTGACTGTCATTTTCCCCAGCACATGTTCCATTGCCAGTAACAGCTAGGACTCATCTTGGAGTGTATTTCTGCTGCTTCTAGGCTCTTCTGCATGCATCTGTGTTAAGTTGTAGTGTTATCTGAAGTGGAAGTTGTCTTGGCTCAGTGAACTGACTGCTAGGTTTCAATTGACAGCTGAGGAAGTGTGACTGGAGCGTGACTCAAAACGGCAGGCATTATGGCCCCAGTGCCACTGACGACACTTTGGGGATTACTTGGCAAAGGTAACCTTTTCATTCTTTCATGCAGTCTCTCTGTCTCTCTTGCACCACACAAACACACACAAACTGCAATGAATAACTCAATATAATTCATTTGATTTATACAATATGTCCCATTAATTCACATATAAATCACATTTTTTTTATTTGTGGCTGTTAGTGTTTGCTATGATTTTAAGAAGGCATCAGATTTGGTTTGTGACGCCAACGCTGTTTAAGGATTGTTTTGTCTCTCTCCTGAATGTTATCCTTAAAATAGATCTTTCTTTTTATGATTTGGACAGTTTTTGTGTGAATTTGTCGAACTTTATTTATTCCAAATCTGATCCAGGCTTAGCTTCTCTATTGGACATCCAACGAAAACAAAATGTTCTCATTTCATAACACACACATTTGATGAAACTAATTAGAACAAATGAAGTCCAACCAGGTAGAATAAAATAAGTCATTCAAGGTCAGCTTTCAGCCAAGTGAGGATGTTTTACTTTCCACATTTAACAAGCTTTGCTTTGTTTGACTTTATGCTGAAGTCATGCTTTGCCCTCGTTAACCTAAAGCTACAGAAAGTCTCCTCTAACCCCCGCCCCCTTCCTCTCCCCCCCCATGCCTCCACACTGTATCTCTCCCTCTCTGGAGGAAAAACCTGAACCATTTCACTGTGGCGGAGCAAGCGAGCTGAGCCTTTTCCTGTTACGTCTTTCCCCCTTTTCCATACGAGTGTAGATTGTGTGTGTGTGTGTGTGTGTGTGTGTGTGTGTGTGTGTGTGTGTGTGTGTGTGTGTGTGTGTGTGTGTGTGTGTGTGTGTGTGTGTGTGTGTGTGTGTGTGTGTGTGTGTGTGTGTGTGTGTGTGTGTGTGTGTGTGTGTGTGTGTGTGTGTGTGTGTGTGTGTGTGTGTGCAGATCATGTGGGCCCACTGGAGTTACAAACTCTTTTACACAAGCAGAGCCCCCTTCAACAGGCCTCCTAATAGGCCGGTGAGGTAGCAGAGAAAATGTCCCCTGCAGCAGGACTCACACAGCAGCTAACTCCTCCTCTTCTCTCCGTGTGAGAGTACAGTAATGAGCAGACCCAACTGAATTTAGATAATTCTGTTACAAAGATGCCATGGTAATTCTATTCTAGTTGTTTTCCCCTTATTAATGTAAAACCATTCCAACATATAGATGGAATCAGTGGGATTTCTCTTTTATCTCTCCTGCCCTTTAAACGCAGCGATGCCTCTTCTGTTCTATCCCCCAAATTAAAACGCTGCCAGACCCGCATGTTGCCATTGTGCAGGAAATGGGTCAGCAATCCATTAAGATGCCATTAGATAATCTAATTTAGGGAGCTAATCCTTAAACGAAGCACGCTGTATGCCCGGGCTGTGCTCGCAGGGAGTAGAATTAGTGAGGTTTGAGAGCTTGGACAGGGCACAGGGAGGCCATCTTGAAGGTTACCTAAGGAAATGCATCAATGGCGGTCAGATTGCAGAAATAAAATAATATATGGAAAAATATAGTAGTAAAGTATAGTGTATATAGTCAAAAAAAGAAAAAGGGAAATGCTTGACAAACTGGAATTACCAAAGTTTTTTTAAATCTAGCACCAAAAGACTGCATTTTAAATGTGTTTGATTGCATCATACCGAATGAAAATGCTTTAAGAAGTTAGTATTTTACGACAGTTTCTATTTAAAGTTAAGTAAAATCCTAAGTTAAGTCTCAATCAGTAGTGGAGGGAGGATTTCAGCCACCCACTTTGTGATTCAACCCGATAGTAGAGAGGAAATCTTTACATAAAAGTCCAGACCAGTGCAGCTTTAGTTTATGGGATGCAGATTCGGACTGACAGCCATCGATTTTAACAAGATTAAAACCGATCTGGTGGTTTAGTGCGCACAAAGGCCCGTGAGTCTGCTTTTGTAGCTGTGTGGTCCCCATTTAATGTAAGCCATTACCTGAGAGGAGTCTCGTAAGGACAGAGAAACACAGAGAGATGGGAGGGAGGGAGGGAGGGAGGAGAAAGAAAGAAAGTGAACGGGGAAAAGAGAAGGCTGCAGCCCGTGGGCACTCTGTGCGCTCTTTGTTCAGCAAGGTAGGAAAAACTTAATCCTCCCTTTCCTGTCCGATGATTTCTGGCATGGTGAAAGGGAGAAGGAGGGAGGGAGGGAGGGAGGAGAGAGAGGATAGCATGAGGACGGACTGGACAGGAGGAGGAAAAAAAACTTTAGAGAGGATTAGCCTTGAGGTTGTTGTTAACTCTTTGCACACTTTGATACCTCAGAGATGTTTATTTGAATACATCTTCTCTCTTGTTTTCTTTTGACCTTTATTTAAGAGTCTGAAGGCACAGAGGTGAAATGAATTGCCGCTTTTCAAGTAAAAAGCGGTGAATAGTGAATAGATAAAAATGCAGCCCGGTTAATCTTCTTATGACAGTTGTCTGATGATGATGCTCCATGAAGAATGACACCGCTCTTCTACTCCTGCGAACACATTTTTTCTTTATCTGCTCCTTTTCAAACAACTCCTCTCCTTGTCGTCATCTCCCCAAACATTTCCTCTTGTCTACTTTTTCAACACTCTCCATCATCCTCCCTTCCCTGCTCTTCTTCATAGGTCTCTATCCGTCCACGTTTCACCTCCCGTCGAGCCGCCTTTCGGCTCAAAGTTCCTGGTTAATCGGGTAGCAAATGTGCGATGCAGGTATTTTCAGAGTTAGCGGTGATGATGTGAGAGGTGGGAGGGTGTTAGATGAGTGCACACTGGGGGCCTGTAGGGGAGAAGGGGTTGGTGGTGGTCTGGGGGGGGGGGCTAATTATCTGACATCTACGTAGCACAGCACCCCACGGGAACAACATGCTGTTTGTTCCTGCTCGCGTTTTCAGTTAGCACCGTTGCTCCCCAGGAACAATCGCTGTGTTGTTTTGCCATTAGCGTGAGATGAATAGGGATGGGACAGCTTTGTGTAGAAACCCCCTCCCACACTTTTTACCCACAACCCCCCTCCTCCACCATCACACACTCCCCCTCATTCTATACTGCCATCAATGCAGAGAGGAGAGCCTGCGTCACGGCTCGCTCACATGATGCTGGGAATCAAGTGGAATCACCTCAGTTTAGATTAATGAGCGAGTGCGACCATTTCTCTTTTTGTTTACCCCCCCCCTCCGTGTCTGAACGAAACAAAAAGCAGACCTTGAACCCTGATGACTGTCAGCAGAGCGGTGATGCCAGTCGTTAGCGGAGCAGTGTTCAGGATAATTGAAAGAAAGAATCTGATTTTGCTGCAGAAACAAGCTACTGGCATGTGACTAATCTCTCCGTCTCTCTGTGTTTTCTCTCCCCACCCCCCTCCCCCCCTCTCTCTCCACAGTCCTGGTACCTGGGCGAGCTTAGTTCCATTCCAAGTGTCGAACGGGACTCCGATTCTGCCAACAAATGTCCACCAGAACTACAGCATAAACATCATTGGTGAGCCGCTGGTCCCCGCTGAGACAGGGAACTGAACACAGAGGCCCCCCCAGGGTGGATGCTTGGCCGGGGGTGTTGGTGGTGCACAGCCAGCACTACAGGTGTCCGCAGCCATGGATGAAACCAGCAAAGCAGCACGAGCTGCACAATCGTCCCCTAACTCCCAATCTCTCCCCTTTCATGCCCCCACCCACTCCCCCTTTAAAGGACATTGGCCGTGAAGTGAAAGGGTTGTTTCGGAGGAAAGAAAAGCTTCAGGTCTATCATGTCCCCCCCCCCCCCCCCCAACCTCCACCCACCAGTCAGTCGTTGTGTTGGCAGAACTTCCCAATCCATTCAAATACTGTGATGTATAGATGCCTTAATGTTTTATTGCATGACACTCTAGTCTCTTAGCGGTAATTTCTACTATTTTTCCATGCTGGGGGAGGAAGTAAAATCTTGATTTACACACACATACAAGTGAAGAGGTCTGCGCATCGACAACCCCTGCCTGGTGGATGGCTCTGAGACTCTAAGCTCTCCGATCAGACCTCTTGAAAAGAGGCTTCCCCGCGTCAAACGATTCACTGTGTACACCATAGGAACAAAAAATTGTGAATTCAGAGTTTCTTCTTCTTCCGTTTGATTTCAGTTTACTGTGATACGACTCTCTGTTCAGAAAAATGTGTTGACTTTGTTTATTCTTTACTGCTACTTACTTTAAGAATTAACGAGAATACTTACGGTAAGAGTTAAGAACTCTTGATGCGGTTTTAAAAAAACACTAAATGTTTGGCTTGAGATTGGACCCCTCATTAAAGAATTTGCAACTCCTTTACAAAAGGACTTAAAGACGGACAATATGAAAATCGCGATAGAGGCAAGTGCAATTGAATTTTTTGAAGGGAAGCTATCAGTCTGTCAGCCCTAAGACTCTAAAGGAAAGGGGATAAATATTAAATGGTTTTATGGGTAAAATGTTTAAGAAAACATTTGAATTTGATTTCACTCACATATCCGTCTCAGAAAAACATCGAGCGTGAAAGGCAGTCGAAGGCAAGCACTGAGCTACCGGTGCAGCGCTGAGCAAAAACAGCTCGTTTTTGAGCCCTCCCCATCGATATGGGAATTACCTTTTATTTATTTTGGGGAAAAAATAACTGAACATAAGTAATGAGACACACAAAGTGTGTGAAAATGGCATTTCATTGTTTTTTAAATGTTCACGATAAGATCAAGAGCGTATGCATTTGGCCATCAGCTTCTAAAGCTTATGTTTACAAAAAATATATGGAATGCAAAGTGTTAATCCATGGAAATGTACAATTCATGCAAATGTACAGCAGGCTTATGTGTAAAGCTACAGTTTGTGCAAGGTTAACTCCGCAGCGGAAGAGGTTTAAAACTGAAAGATGAATCCAGGTGGTGGCAAATCCCTGAAATCTAGAATTGTGCACGGCATGTTCACAGCCATTGCCTCTCCAGTCCAGACATATTTATACAAGGAAAAATCTCTCCAATACTCTTAATTTGCACGATGACATATAGTCCACATTACGTGCCTTGCCTTTGAATATAGAGACATCACTACACTTGTTTTTGCTGCATTTATCATTATAGAAAAAATTAACATTTTTATGATAAGAATTGTTTTGTACTCTGAATGAAATTGTTGATTTTTAACTTCATGTACTACTCTATCTCACAGTTACATTGCATATCAAGGCTGTGTATAGTTGCCGTTTTAAAGTTTGTAATCAACCAGCATTTTTTTTTCTCAGTATTTTGGTGGTTTTTCTAATAACCTGTCATTTTTTTGTTTTCCTTATTTTTCGATGCTCATTTTGTTCATCTTCCAATTACTATTGTGGAGGGTGGAATTCAGAATTATGAAAATTATGCAATACCAAGTTTTGCCTATGTAGGTAGTGCTTATAGATGCGTCAATTATTAGAGGCTAGTTTGGAGATAGACAATATTGTAATGCATTTATTTTGTTGATATCGTTGTTTGTCGTTGTTGTTGTTGTTGATGATGTTGTTGTTGTGGGTGTTTTTCCTTTTTTATTGACCAAAGTGGGGACTGCTTTCTATGCAGTGTATGACAAAGGTCTTTTTTTTCTTTCTTTAGCATTTAGGCCTACCGAACGACGGTGAAACGTGTTCAGTGTATTTTGAATTTGGGAGTTTTAGAGGGAAGGGCGGTATTTTTCTAGAAGTACTTTAAAAAAAAAGTGCACCCTTGGTCTTTATACGGCTGCAAAGTCACTGATTGGTCTACTGTGACTCTTACTTTTAACTTTCCACCTGGGGTGCTAGCATGTGACCTTGAAGGAGCTCATTTTTCACAGGAGAGACGGCTTGACTTGAGTATGACAATCATTTTAAGAAATCATTTTGCGTCGAACCCCATCCTCTCACAGATCCCTTAAAGCTGCAACTGACGACGGATACTGTTGCACGCTTGTATCGAGTACTACGCCGTACTCTTTTAGACGTCACCTGAATGCAATTCCCAAGTAGATGCCTTAAACACATCAGTGAAGTGGCCTGTGACCTGCGCAACAATCACACACCGACTATTGCTAGTGAGACCTGTCTAAATCAGTTCCAGGCGGGCTCGAGCAAGCCTTTAGAAAGTATTTTATAAGTAGTAGATTTGTATAAATGTATATACGATATGCACATATGTGAATTCCTGAGATACTTCCCCAGCAGTGAGCCCAGTAGAAGTAAATATTGGAAGCACAGAAGCATGGTGTTTTCTGATTTCATGTCATGTGGCCCCGTAGAAGCTTAAATAGAATCCACTAGAAGAAAAGAATAGCACTTATCCAGCACATAGGCAATCTTCTACTCCCCCGTACAGTGTTTTGAAACCTAGTCTTAAACTAAACTCTCAGGCGTAATACAGGGCATTATTTATATCAATCATAATCTTACCATTTTCAGCTCGTAAAAAAAAAAGAGAGCAGCGTTTCGATGCTGCTATGACACCTTTTGCACTCTTTCCTAACAATCGTGAAAGAAACGTTCCCCTCAGACCGGCCGGGGCTCTCCGGCAGTCGTAAGCAGAGGGCTAAGAAGCAGAAATCGTTTTTAAAAATAATCCTCAAGTCAAGCTCAATCTCTCCGTCTTCACCCAGATTTCTTATGCAGAAAATGTTTTAAAAGTCGCCCCGTTCTACGTGCACTGTTCTGTCTTTTTTTTGTTGTTGTTTTATTCTTTTAATTTAGAAGAAAAACTATAAGTGCTTTGCAGCCTTTGGCCATTGGAGACCCCACTGACGTGCATTGTCCCCAGTTGTGTTTATGAGTGGGTGGGTGGGTGTGTGTGTGTGTGAGTGTGTGTGATGAAATGTGTCAGGGTCACTGTGCTGTTGGTGTTTATTTGAATAGGAGACTGTACATAAAGGTAAATATCCTGATTGCGTCGATAGCAGTAGTCTGTGGGGTTGAACTCTGCTTTGGCAGCTTGAGTGTGTGTGTGTGTGTGTGTGTGTGTGTGTGTGTGTGTGTGTGTGTGTGTGTGTGTGTGTGTGTGTGTGTGTGTGTGTGTGTGTGTGTGTGTGTGTGTGTGAGAGAGCTGGATTTGTGATAGAGTGCCTCTGACACTACACAATGAGAGAAGATGAGGGTCTTTCTATTGAAAAAAAAAAAAGCCTGCCATAGGACAGGAGTTTGTACACTGTAAACTTTCTCGAGAGTTCTCCTCTTTAAGCCCTTATTTGTAAATCTTCAATTCTGGGGGAAAATGTGTCAATTCCATTTTAGGAACAAAATTTAATTTGGTATTTGTTTTGGAGGCTGGATTTGAGTTAGAACTCTCCAGGTTTTCCAGATTAGTAGAATCTAAAGTGTTGTATTCCTGTATGTAAAGTAAAAAACGGGGGGAAATATTCTATACAGATCCATAAATATAAAAAAAGACAACAATGAAGGCTTTTTCTTATTAATATTATTATTTCTGATCTTGGTTAGTGCTTAGATATTTACATTTGGGAAACACTTCATGGATATTTGAATTGTTGTTCTTTGATTAGTGTGGCCATAGCGAGTGTGATGTGATTTATCTCATTTTTTTTGCAAATGGGTGTGAATTCTTGTCCAACAAGATCTTGGTGTGACTGTGTTTCTTGTAGCAGCTGGGAGGTGGCTTCACTGAACCAGTAGAAAAAGGCCCCAGATTGCACCTGAAGTTGAGCGAGAAGCAGGGTAAAATCTGCAGTGACAAACGTCCTCGATGAATCTATCAGATAGTTGTTGTTTTTTTCTCAGAGGAATGTTGCGGGACGATTGGTGCTACATTTGGACTCAGATCAGATTCGGCAGGCCCATGTTGAGCTGTCTAGTTTGTTTGTAGGCAGACAACACTCTTTAATATCTCTTTTATAATCAGTAACTACATCTAGGCGTCACTCATTTTGCACATTCCACATGCTGTTTATGCCTGATGTGATGTAAAAACACTTCATTAAGACTACAAACCAACATCACATTGTACTGCGGGTGCTTCAGAATAGGGTACTGTACCTTCCAGCTGTTAAAAGCTAATGTATTTGGGCATGGTCACGTATTTCTATCGCTACGCAGAGTGTGGATGTAGCCTGTCAAAAAGCTCTTGAAACTTGTTATGAGCGTACCACCCATTCAGAAAGAGCCATATCCAAGGCAGATTTGATAACATTATTTCTGAAAGTATTAGAAACAGGACATCTTTATGCAAAGAGGACCTGTAGCACTCACGCAATATGTATACTTTTCTTTTAACTGAATGTCACACACTCCGCAGGGACTGAGAGGGCGTATGCATGCAGAGCAAACTTCATTTTCATCCTACACGAGCAATACACACCTTCCATACATTGGCTAGCTGCTAGTCACTTGGCATCAGGTTGTGATCAAACATAAAAACCAGCATTTTTACAGGATGTAACATTCACCAAAAGAAGACAAAAAAGATAGCGATGCAGTGCCTGTTCAAGCTGTCCAAGTGTCTATTGTATATAATTGTAAAATGTGATAGACTTACTTTCATATGTGACATGAAAAACACCCTCACAGTACAGAATGTGGCAAACTCATCTAGAAATATGCTCTTTATTTCTCCTGATGTTTTTTTGTTGTGGTTTATTAATTGTGTCACAATGCCCACATCAAGCTTGTTCAAAATCTGAGAGGAAATGTTCATTCTTCTTTTTTCTTTTGTTTTCGGGGAGGGGGAGGTGGGGTCAGTGCTTCAATAGAAAAGATAAAATAATGTCTTTTCTCGTCACCAGTTTTTCTCTGCAGGGCTGATTTATTTTTGGGTCTTGTGGCACTTTTACGTCCCTCTGCGCACACATTTTTTACCACGTGATTCATGGTGGAATTATATATAACGAACAACAACAACAACACCAACAAAACGATATGTAAACAGTCTCCAGTAGTGATCGTAGTTACACTGCAAGTGTGTGCAAAGGTCTATGTATGTATCTGAATGTACGTTTTAGAGGACTTTTTGGAAACCTTTTTTGTTTTTTATCTTTTCATTGACAGTTTAGGAGCCACAGGTGTCCATTGTGAACTGTATAGCGAAGGCCTTGATATCCCTTCTTTTATTGATTTTAGAAACGCCGAGCATTAGGCAATGCCTTCAAGCTGGTTACATTTGGTGCAGGGGCTAAAATTGCCACAAGATTAAAATCAGTGTAAATAAAGGCTCAACTTTTTGTGATTGTTACTGTTATATCCAGCCTATACTGCTAGCAGCTGTTTTTACTGCAGTCAATTACTGGAAGTGGATATATTTCCTATGCAAAACTGTTTAAACAATAAAATGAGCTATGCTACAAAAATGACTTTCATGTGATGGCTCTTTCTTGCATTTGTTTTATTATATTTGATTTTCTATGATTGCAATTTGAGTCCTAAATATTAAATATCCTGTTTGAGGTTTATATCTGTCGGTTTGATTAACAGGTACACAATACATCTGTGTTTTCAAGCCAGTTGTATATTGAACTGTTCTTTGTTATTTAGGGACAGTATGAAAATGATTAGAATGGGGAAAGGGTCACAGCAGGGGAAGGGGTATATTTATATTTTTCCCAGATTTATTCTTCCCTTGTTTTAACATAGAATAAAGAGGTCAAATAGTTGCATCACAAAGGTGGTTCTGATATTTGATGCAGCACTCTTAGGAAGCTGTAGAAGAATCGTCTCCACAGTGCCATGTGACTTAGGCCCCGTGCCCACGACAACGGTAACGACAGATAAACGTAGAACATTTCGACAGATGTGCCTATCGTGCACACGGCGACGGCGTTTTTAGGAGTTGAAAACGGAGAAAACGCAAACGCCCCTCAAAGTGGAGATCTTGAAAACGTTCCAGTCTCTCGTCGCCGTAGGAACAGTTCAAAACGCAGAAGTGCGTTTTTTGCACAGGTTTTTTTTTTGCACAGGCATCTGGAAGTGACGTTCTAGCGCCAAATTTGAGCCTGCCCTTTGATAAACATGGATGAACGTGTAGCAGTAGCCGCGTTGAATGGTATGCATGCAGGCCAACAAATGGCGAGACTCTTTACCGAGAGTCATTTAGACCATAGGAGACGATACCAACGGATATTGGACATTATTGACGCACCGGAGGAGGAGACACGACAACTGGACCTCCTCATCTGTCCAAACAAAGTTTGAACTAGGCGTACTGTTATTGCCGCCGCGCTTCGCCATTTTCTTCTAACTGACGCGGAGGAAGTAGCCACAAAACAGGCATTTGGTATTGTTGCTACTGCCACCTACGTCCGGGGCGTGCTTACTTCATCGGCAAACTGCGAGTATTATGAGTTTTATACGTTTTCCCTGTTCCCATGGATAGACAGATATCCACCCCCAAAACGCTCGTGAGAACGCAGATAAACGCAGATAAATTGTGGAGGGGAAAAACGGACATCTGCGTTTTTGCTTCAGAGCGTTGTCGTGGGCACGTAGCCTAAGGCATAATGTGATTTATTTTACTATATCAGGCTAAAGCATCATCTGATCTAATTTATGTTTATTTGTGTGCAATCCGTAGGAGGGGGGAAATACTGTGACACTCAATTCCATCTGAAAGTCACAGAGCTGCCACCTGTGCAACTCATTCGGTGACTTAAGGGGAAAAAAGCAGCTATTTCCCAAAATAAGGCCTGGCTACGAACATTTACAGGGGGTTAAAGGGTTTCCCTCAAAGGTATTATTATTTGAAATACTTCATTTCAGTGACAGCGATAAAAGGGGTTGACTCATGGCACCTAGTCCCGGGCCGGATTCAAAACTGGGTCCTCTGCTTGGGATCTAAGCCCAAGTACATGGGCCGTCCCTTTCATCAACTGAGCTATACGACGATTATATTTTGAGTCAACAGAAACGTTTAGAGAAAGATTAATAACGCTGTGTAAGGCCTTCATTTTGACCTTTTAGATTCACTCAATATGTACGGTGCCTTTAAGAGCTGAGACGAACGGACTATCTGTATTAGAGTGCAAGATAACTGGCGCGTCGTTTAGGATGGTCTCGCTCAGGAAAGCAAGGCTGAGAGAGCAAAACAAGGTAAGTAATTGCTGCAGGGGTGGAATAAGGACAATGCCAAACTGGAGGAATTATGACCATGTGACTTTAAGTATTAAACTAATTGGATTTGGGTGATTCTCAGAAGTGTGTCTATGACAGTTCTCCCTAAAAGCAAACATTAGTTTTCACGTCCTGGAGCGATCCCATGACCCAACATACCCGTGCTCCATCGTGGAATTACTCCAGCTAATCTACTGTAATACCCCAATCCCTGAGGAATGGGCAGCAGACGTGTTTGGACCTCAGCAGTCTGCTGGTACCTTGCAGGGTCACCCAAGGTAACATCCATCTGGGTCACTGTGTCAAGTACATGAAGCTCTGATCAAGTAAGCCTCTCTAATGGAATTGAGGACATTGAAAGAGGCAAAAGTAAATCTAATTAAGTCTAATTATGGCTGTGTGATGGGCTCAGGGCTCAGCAGGACTTTTGATGACAAAAACAGGCATCGTCAGTCGAACCCACATGACCCGGTGCCCTGTCCAGACCTAGGGCGCCCTCCTACAGGCCCATTGAGGCCCTGCACGCAGCTCAATAATCACGGCAAAGCCCACCTGGCCTCGGGCACAAACCAGAGTTCATTTGGCTATCATTAAAGAGGACCAACAATGTGGCACGCTGATATAAAATTACCCGATCTATAATGGTAATCATCATGCCATTTATCAAAATTGGCCAGTTGAGTCAACATCTGGCTTCAATAGGGGGCTGTAGTCAGTGAGGGTCTTGGCAGCGTCTTGTACCCTACATATTTTCCACTCTCTTTTATCAAGGCCTGCTGTCGGTGATTTGACGAAGCTAAATAGATGATGATTTGGCCCTATTATGTTTCGCAGGGCTCAAGCAAAGGGGATTTGTTGATTGCCTTTGTGTTTGTCCAGTGTTTTTTCTTCTACCCTCATGGATCCAGGAGATGTAACGGCGCCTTGTGGTTCTTGAACATGCGTCTGCACCGGAGAGAGGATGGAGAGGGTAGGAAAGCACAGCGAGTACTCTCACACAACCCTGTGAGCGCAGGGGCTGCACCGGCTGTTGGACGCGAGCCAATGCCAGCACAAAGAACTCTGTCACATCCCCAAGTTTTATGGGAGGAATATAATATTCATCTTGTGTGCTGTTAGAGTAAGGTAATGAATTTATCTCATCCATTTTGTCTTTTGGCATCAAAGTATGAGTGCAATACACTGTACACTATCTACAAATTCATTAAGATGTAATTTGTGTTTACGACTAAGGGAAGGATTTTGTTATTGTTTGGTGCAGACAATGTAGAGCTCATGATTTTAATAAAGTTTCAATATTGATCCACTAAAAGCAATATTCAACATTATGGGAAAAACATTTTATGCCAAGAGTTAGATGAGAAGATCAATACCGCGCTTAGCTTAGCTTAGCATAAAGACTGGGAAAAAAGGGAAACTAGCTGGGCTCTGACCAAAAAAACTTTCTGCTTCCAAACTTTAAAGCTCCTTATTCAACTTGAACCATTTGTTAAGCCTTACAAAAGAAAAGTAAAAAAAAAACCTGCTGTTTTACATCAGCAGCTAGATGTGGCTAGCTGTTTGGTTAGCTTAGCTTAGCTGAGCAAAAAAAGGCTGCTCTCATTTTGCTCAGCTAAGCTAAGCTAACCATCGCCCAACTGTAGCTTCATATCTAACAGCCTATGAGTTGTCCTGATATTCTCTAAAAAGTCAAACCCATTTAAACCATTATGATAGTAAGGTGTGTCTCATAAAAATGTATTTGGAGATATCCAAGGGACAAGTCATTTCACAAGAGCCCATCTCTTTTGATTTAAAGCTTTAGCCTTGGTGAAGGAACACTCAGGATCTCAGACAACAGCCTGCGTCTGTTTGCAAAAATGTAGTTGAAGAGAGCTCTGGGAATAAAAGAAGGCTGTCTGAAAATGCACTAGTCCTAAATAGCACTCTCAGCTCTGTGTATTCCCACACAAATTTGCATAAATTTCATAGTCTAAGTCATGCACTATGGCTGGAGCGTGTTATTAGTCTATCTTTACGTGGTAGTACAGGCCTAACACACTGAGGGTTGTTGTTATCTCATTGAAAGCACCCTGGTATTACACCCTGCGGATTGAGAGTGGGTCTTAAGATCGTGGGATTTGTTCACATATTAAAGCATGTCTGTTTGGATGCACAGAAAAGAAACAGGTGTTCTGTGTGTGTGTGTGTGTGTGTGTGTGTGTGTGTGTGTGTGTGTGTGTGTGTGTGTGTGTGTGTGTGTGTGTGTGTGTGTGTGTTTGTGTGTGTGTGTGTGTGTGTGTGTGTGTGTGTGTGTGTGAGAGGAAGCAAACTCATGTGTGCTTCTTTGTGTTGCCCCCCGTGATGTTTGTTCAAAAGTGTACACGCACATAGGATGAGAACACGCTGTTCATTGCGTATGTGTGTGTGTACATGTGTGTGTATGACTTGACAGAGGGGTGGGGGTGCTTTATTGAAAAGTACTCCTCTCCTCCCCTGTTCAACATGCTGGATTAGCACCAGCAGTTTCCCATGGAGCCGTCCCTCCCAGCTCCCTGGCCATTTGCATAAGGCGCAGACAGGCGGAGATGTGACAAACAAACCTGGCACACACAGCGCCGGCTGCCTCTTTACATGAACCCTTTGCCTCGTTCCTGCCACGACAAGAAAGAGACACAAGATAGAGCTTGCGCAAACCCACCTGCGTACACTTGGAGCCTGTTTCCTGGGTCCAAACTCCATGCTGTAAATAAAATTAAAGGCAGACTGAGGTTTGAGGCCTGTATTTCTGCCTGTGATCATAGTGATTCACGTGTCAAGAAAAGCAAAGGGCTAAAAGGAGGTGAGAAGGGCTGTCATTTGGACAAAACTGCCCTAAATCAAAACATCGTCCCCCTCGTTTTTCTCTTCCTCCAAGATGGTAATGTTCACCTTAAAACATCTTTACTGTACTGTAGCTACATAACACAGCTCTCTGCACTGCTGTCTGGCCGCCAAGTTCCTATCAAGCCTCTGATTTATGGCGCTTGATGCATTCCTTGGCCCTGGCGAGGAGGCAGTTTAGCTGAAATATGAGAAGAGATGCAGAGAACACACTCAAAGTGTGTTTCAGTTTAGCCTGCCTGTGCACTATGAAGCTGGTGCAGATTCAAAGTTTTGTCTTTGCAAAACCTGAAACAACTTCTTTTTTTTTTATCTCTAGATTGGAAAATATTTCAGCAATGTGACTGTCTGCCCCATCAGCATGTCCGGTTGTGTGATAACAGGAATACAACTGTAACCCAGCTGTCATGAAGACCACAAATCCCCTTTTGTTAGTTGCAGCTTTCATCCTCCTAAATTACATTGGGATTAAAAATGTTAACTACAACTCCTCGCCTTTTCCTGTCCTCTTACATGAGGAAAATTGCATGCAGGTGTATGACTGAAAAAAGATCAACAACTTTACAGTAGTGTTTTGTTGTAAATGACTTCCTTGCATGTGCGGTAAAGACCTGTAATCAATCATACAGTAAAGGCTTTAAGGAGCTGTTTGTCTTCATTTGGGTCTTAATGTAAAATTGCTGATAAACTAAAATCTGATAAATAGAAACAGACATTTGAGAAAAAAGTCAGCATATGAAACCTTCACTGAGCATTGCTTTGTCTGCTCCCCAGTTACAACAGTGTGATTACATGCTTTATTAAGTGCTGAAGTGCTCTCCCTGAGTAAAAGCAGATGTCAAGGTCTGTCACTGCGTCTGCATCGTGGTGCCTGTGGTCAGTGTCTCAGCCCGCTGTGGTTTCCCATTATTCAGCACACAAAATCATCACCAAGCAGAGCGGGTAAAAATACACACAGAAAGATTTGAGCTTTTTGAATCACTGCATGTTTCTGTTTCCCTGAACATATACAACAATATGTTAGAAATTAAGACGTTCTCTACTGCAGGATAATGTGGTCTGGCATGAACATTTTGCAGTTAAGTGAGTTTAACTGCTCGACAAGGGACCAGCGCACACATGCCAAGGGCTGCACCAGAACTAGTTCAACAAGAAGTTTATTTTTTATTATTTATTTTTTTTGAATGGTGTCATAGGGTGGAGGATAACCATCCATAATACCCTCCATGTGTACTAGAGAAACACACTGCTTCACTACCAGCTCCAGGGCTGCTGGTTTGGAGCTGACCTTTGACATCTCTGCCAAGAGAGCAAATAAATGGTTTCCATGTCATATATTCATTGTTTTTAAAGATGTTTTATTGGAATTTAATTGATAGTTGGTTTCCATATTATGTCAGATGTAATCACGCTCACTCATAACTCAGTAGCCTTTATTCCAACTTATGAAAATTCAATGTTTTTGCAGGCTGACATGGATTTATGCTCACTAGACATTTATATT